>NC_063161.1:149917427-151267844 GCF_023159225.1 Perognathus longimembris pacificus
TCTAATACCTTCATGACAAGTCTATAAGACAGGTACTTGTCTCATGAAATGATAAGAAAATAAATTCATAAAGGTGAAGCAATTTTGTCCAAAAATCACTCAACTAACACAACTAACAATGAGGCTTAAAACTTCCCCTCTACCCCTCCCTCCAACACATACCTTTGCCTGACTACCACACAACCACTACTGCAACCACCTGTTATGGACCCAGTGAGCATAAAAGGTTCTTCTGGTTCTTATTTTGGGGACAGGAACTGGCTAGGTTGTCCACACTGGCCTTCAACTTGCAATCCTCCTACCTCTGCCTTCTGAGGAATTGAGGAACATGCATGGCTTAAGGATACCATTTTGTCCTCTTTAAGTCCAAAACAGAAGAGGGCTCCCAGGAAGTAGCTTCGTGAGGATGGAGATGGTCCCAGGCTATGTTCGCTTTCCACTGTGAGTCCACCCCAGCCCTACCAAGACACACAGTACCCCTTCTTCAGTGGGAATATGAGGGAAAACATCACTGTCCTCTGGGACACCCTGGATAGGCAATAAGTTAGCTCTGCCTTCAGCTCTGAGAAGGTTAAGTGCTGGGTAAAAGACAACTTGAATAGACTGTGAAGACTGAGAGCTTTCCAAAAGGGATAGGGAAGGGCAGAAAAAGTCCCAATGTATCTGACTGAAAGGACCAGACACATAATCACGCTGGCTGAATCCCTGAGTAGATAAAGTTGCTGGTTTGTGTGGAGGATGAAATGATTAGTGGAAATAGTAGGAGATTTTGAGAGCTTCCAATGTCAAGAAGAGCTATGCAGACGTCCCAGTGTGCCCAGCAGGAATCCCACGGGGTTTTCAAGCCCATAGGTGGTATAATCTCAGTTGGGATTAGCAAGCTTGGTCCATGGAGATAGAGTTCAGAAGGCCAATATTAAGAAGAAACTTAACAGTAAGGGGATTTATGGGAAGGTAAGTGACAGACATGTGTGGGCTCCCCTCAAGCGTCGCCCCCCACCAAGCTTTCTAAGGATGTGACAATCAGTCTGCAAACTATGGCCTGAGGCCAAATGCTGCCTGCTGTCTGTTTGTATAAATCACATTTTTGTGTGTGAAGGCCAGTCCTGGGGCTTGAACTCAGCCTGGGCACTGTCCCTTAGCTTTTTCACTCAAGGCTATTGCTCTACCATTTGAACCATAGCTTTATTTCTTCATTTAATTGGAGGTAAGGGTCTCACAGACTTTCCTATCTTGGCTATCTTAGAACCACTACCCTCAGATCTCAGCCTCCTGGGTAGCTCAAATGACAGGGGTGAGCCACCAGCACCCAGCTATAAATCATTTTTTTTTCCTGGTTGGTCATGGGGCTTGAACTCAGGAACTGGACACTGTCCCTGAGCAGTTTCCCTTAAAGCTAGTGATCTACCACTTTGAACCACAGCTCTATTTCCAGTTTTCTGGTGATTAATTAGGGATAAGAATCTCACAGATTTCCTGCCCAGGCTGAATTTAAACCATGCATCTGTAATTCCCAATTTAAAAAAAATATAATGACACACTGTACAACCACAGTGTGGCCAAGCACATCACATATATACTGGTTGTCCAGTAAGATTATTCCACCCCAGGCACACCCTAGCGATCTTAGTGTGGGTTGAGAGAACACTCATGATGCTCACACAGTGACCAAATCACTTCCTGATCCAGTTCTCAGAATCTAGCCCTGTTGTCAAAGCAGCATGGGAACTGTAAGCCACTGTTCACTTACTTCCATATTGTCTATTATTGCTTTTGTGGTACACAGCAGAACTGGGAGTTTCAACAAAGACTGTCTGCCCTGCACATGCTAAACTAGTCACCAGCTGCAGCGTGCCCGGCCCCAAATCCATTGCCGCCGTCCCTTTAGCCTGTCCTGCCCCAGCCACCTAGTTCACCACAGGAGTCAGCCCAAGAGGACCAGGCGCCACTTAGTCAGCCAGAGCCCTCGCTCTGCTCCCCAAACCAGCATCAAATGACCAATTTAAAAAAAAAAAAAAAAGAATGCTTCCACCAGGTCTACCCAGCTGCCCCCTTCTTCAGCTTATCGCATCCTATTCAACTCCAAAATAAATTATGTCAGTTCTGCAGCCTTTGGATAAAGGAAAAAAATGAAATTAAAAAATTATAAAAAAAAAAAAAGGAAAAGCTTTGAAGGGAAAGCCTGCCCTCCCTCCCTTGTCTGCAGTTCTAGGACCATATTTATTTCTTTTTTCCTAAGCCTATGCTGATAACCTCCCAGAGAGGCGGAGCCCTGGAGGCCAAGAGGACTGAGCCACACTTCCTTCCCGATGCTGACTTCCCATGAGTACCAGGACGGGGCAGGGCAGAGTAATGTGTAGGCGTTAGGGACTAGGCTGTTCATTTCCCTCCAGCTGGGCAAAGCATCTATAGATGAGACGCTGGTGTCTGTAGGCAATTAAGATCACTGGTGAGACAACTATAGAGTACAGTGGATAATCACTTATTTGTCTTTAAGAATTTGTGCCCTGATGGGTATTGTGCTGGGCTCTAGGCTGGGCATTTGACAGATAGAGATGCCATTCTCATCAAGACCAGTGTGTTCTGATTTATGAAGTCCTTTCTCCTCCCAAGCATTAGAGCCATCAAATCATTCTGTGAAACAATTCTCTGTCAATAATGATCAAAGCCTCATTTTATACACCAGGAAATAGAGACTTGGTTGTCTGGCAGATAAGTGGCTGGATTTCACTGGTTCTTCTCACATCGGGGAGTCCAGAAGAACAGGAAGAACAAAGTAATGGCTAAAATCCTGGCCAGAATGGCCTGGGTTTGCAGGCCCTGTGATCTCGGGAAACACTTGGGAATGCTTCTGGATAAATCTCAAGTTGTCAATCTTTGAAATGGACACAGTGACCTTAACCTTGTGGAGTCTACCTGGAGGTTAAAATGAACAACAGAAATAACTTAGTGTAATGCTTAAAACATAGACAGTTCTCACTGAGTGAACACTTAGGGTGCTATTGGGGTTACTAGTGCTGCTGAATGAGAAAGATAGCAGGAGGGAGGAAGGAAGGAGGATGAAGAAGAGGATAAAGGAGCAGGGCCAGGAGAAAGAGAAACAGTGATGACTTTTGAGAACCACTGCCTGACTCCAAAAGGCCGTCACTCACAGCCCTTGGTCCCTCTCCATGCTGTGGCCCTGGCTGGACTAGGAATGGATGTATTCCATGAACTTAGGCCCATCTTCCCATGCGTGTGATCTCTGTTTCCCCACCATAAGTGAGGGAGATGGGCAAGACAAAGCAGCCTTCCTATGTCACTTGCTGGGATGTAAGAAGAACAGAGAGCTCCAGACCTAAGGTGGGAAAGAATCACAGAGGCTTATAGGCATATATGCACAAACACATGAACTAAAGTACCAGTATATCCACGGGAAGATTTCAATGGCATCATAATTCCCTTGAATAACTAACGTACCATTTAGCAAAATGAATGCGAGGAAGCTGAAATAAATGTTGTGGGGCGGGGGAAATGTTGTGTGGCCAAAGGGAGGAGGGGCAGATGAATGGAGAAAGGAAGGGTGGGCAAATTCAGTCATTATATTCATAATATGTGAAATAATAGATAATGGAACAGATAATAATGGAACGCATAATATTTATATTATGTTCCATTTTCACATATTATGTGTGAAATTGAGGTAAATTGAGGGGATGAGTAGGATTGGGAGAGATGGAGAATGATGAAAAGGGTGACGCTGATCAGGATGTATTATATTTATAAACTGACATGTTGAATTGTAGAGATAATATTACTTAGAGATAATACGAAAAAGCAAATCAGACTGCAGAAAAGTCTAGGACAAACTCAATGACTTTTAAATTGAATGCTTCAACATCCAGCAAATGGATGCTCCCCTCTGGGCCCTCACAGGTTAAGGGTCTCTCTTCTGCCTTCCCTGACTCTTCACTGTCAACGGGGAAATGCTGGTGAGAAGGGTCAGATGTTTGCTTCAAGTTTCCTGAGCAATTTAGGGTTAACTTCAGATACAGAGCATCCTTTGAAAGAGCATTGTTTGAGGGACTCACAAGGCAGGTCTGTCCAGGAGCACACATGGTGGTATCTGGTACATTGGTCCATACCTGGAGCTCAGGGTATCTTCTCGGCTCTGGCTCTTGCTTTGGGCAGCGGTGATCTCCACTGCCAAGTTGGCCAGCTAAGTGGTTCAGCGACCTCTGCTCTCAGCAAGGACAGAGAAAGTGGAGGAGATGGAAGATGCCCTCAGCTCACAGCCCTGGGCTTTGACCATGGCAACCTGTGTCAGAGATGTAAATGAAGGGAGGCAGACTCCATGCAAGACCAGGTCAATGTCCAACATCTGTGGGATAAGTTGGAAGGTGAAATGTGCCCCCCCCCAATTCCCCAGCCTCACTCTTCCATGCCTGAGGCTACCCACACTGATCCTCCTGAAACATGATGACTGACCCCTTAAGAAAAGCTGTTGTGTTATTCTAATTCCCAACTCCCCCATGCACTGGTCCACCCCTTCCCAATGCTGGACCCCATCCCACGGGCTGAAAGCCATGCCAGATCACCAGTTATTCCTCACCTTGGGGACAGTTAACATCTTGGTTCAGATTAACCTCCTGTGTCCCAGCTTTGCCTCCGTGGAACAGTGGAATGAGAAGACAGGCTGGCCTTCAGGAGTCTGACCCCTAATGGTTGAACATCATCATTGCAGCCTCCGAGCTGCTTCATCCAAGCTGGTGAAACTCTCCGAAGTTCAGGCTGTCCTCTGGATAATGGAGCCTCAGCTCTGTGCCATGGGCTTGTCGCAAGAATTGAAAGTCACAGGGTAGTTGGTTGGCTGGGGGTTTCTTTCTTTCCTCCTTGTTTATCATGTGTCAGACAGGATGATAAAGGTTCATTTAACCGGTGTGAAGGCCTCACAAGCTCTATCGCTTTGTCTTTCTTGTATATAAGTATGCATACGTTACAGGGCCTTGCCCTCGGTCATCAAGTCCATAAGGCACAGAGCCTGTAAACAGACTTTAGCTCCCCATTCTCTGTACATGCTCATAGGGACAGCTTTGTGAGTCCCAGATCAGGAATGGTAGGGATTCAAACCCCAGCCTTACAGCAAAGACCTCATTGCTGGGGGTGCAGTGGGGGAGGTGAGGGGCTTGCCCCTGGCCACCCAGCTCCACGTCCGCATGGCCAGCAGGAGACAGAGCGCACTGGCTCACCTCTCAGCACCTGGCATCTCACCACAGCCTCCGGCCTCTTCTTCCGGAGGACTGAGTTATTCAAACAGCAAGTAAGGGGAAAGAGAACAAGAAACCAACTTCATGGAAAGGATAACAGAGATGGAACTGATAGGAGATAGGAGCTCAGCCTGCAGTCAACCCCTCCCCACTCCAGCATCCTTGCCAGCCCCCCAGGCCAGCCTCTGACAGCTTTGTCAGGAAAGGTGAGTCTGTACCTTGGGCGACTTGCTAATGGGCTGATTATGCAGCTGGGGGGTCTGAGGCAGGCAGGAGGCACCTTGTTCAACCTCCAATCCTCTACAGGGTGCTCGCCAGGGAAGGCGAGGCCCTCTAGCAAGTTGGAAGAGGATATATGCATCTGGCATCCTCCCCTGTGCTTTCACAATGCCCTGTCACAATTGGCACTGCCTGTCACATACGTTCTGCGCCTCAATACTGTAGTAGCTATGTGACCTGAGGCAAGTGACTTGCCTTCTCTGGCCCCTTAGTCTCCTCCCCTGTGACACAGAAATAATAATGGAACCTATAATCTAATGTTCTTTTGGTTGGTTCGTTTGTTTTGAGACAACATATCCAAGGCTGGTCTCAAACTCAGAATCCTGCAGCCTCAACCTCTCCAGTGTGGGGATTAGAGGTATGTGCCACTACACTTGACTTTATAGAAATAAGGTTCTTAGTAAGACATAAAAGAACTAAGAGAGCAGCTGCCTTCGGGACAAAGGAATGACTTGGATTTCAGGCACATCGAGTCTAATGAGTTGGTATGAAGAGATGTCAGGAAGGAAGTTGGCAGTTAAATATTTTAATGGAATAAATAAATGAACAGATAAATGCTGTGCCTCTGAAAAGAACTGAGAAAAGAGAAAGGTGAATTGACGGATGGTATCCTCAGCTTTCCTTCATAATGCCCAAGACCTTCACCTCAGCTGGCCCTAAATACAAAGGTTTAGATGACCCAGGTAAAGGGGGGTGGTGATACAGGTGAGAGGAAAGGACAATGCTTCACAGACCTTTGCTGAGGACCAAGGATTCCATGAGCAGAACTGAATTTCACCCCTCAGCAACCTTGGAAGCAGTTTTATTGACCCCCTTTGGCAGATGAGATATGTTAAGACCAGAGCCCCAGTCTCCTGCTGAAATCATGTCACTAGCTCATAATGCCAGGATTCAGCCCAAGGCCACGTGACCCATAGCTGAGCCATTTCCACACTCCATGAAGCCGATGGGCCAACAGGCCAAGCAACTATCTCAGAACCAGGAGGCAAGCCAGACCCCAAGGCAGAGCCTTAGTGGCCTGCTCTGGGCCAGGAGAGCTGCTGTGGTTGGAGCTGAGGACACAAGAGCCAGGCAGAGAATGGAAGAAGGCAAAGTCATTTCTGCTTCCTGGAATAAGAGGACATGATCATCTAGGGTGCACCGTGGGGGACTCAGAGAACCGGGCCATGTCTCCCCCCACTCCCCCAAGTCTAGCTTTCTTTCTCTCACACTGGGACTCACAACGTCCACCTGAAACAAGGCAGATGTTCTGCGGGTAGCTGCTTCTCTCACACAGAGGCAGCCCCGTCCACCTCAGCTCAGCTCCATGGCTGCAGGAAGGAAGATTCCCCACCCTGCAGGGCTCCAGACATGCAGAGGTGTGTGTGTGTGTGTGTGTGTGTGTGTGTGTGTGTGTGTGTGTGTGTGTGTGTGTGCATGTGTGTGTGACACAAGCTTAAGGTGTCATTGTTGATGGGTCCTGAGGGTACCTTAGGGATGGGGGCATGGTGGGGGGGGAGGAATGTGAGAACCAGAACCAGAAAGAAGAAGTAGAACCTGTGAGAACAGTGAGACCACAAAAACAAACCAAAATAATGAGGGAAACGTCCATGGTTTCTCTATCTCTACCCGATTCTATCTCTATCTCTGTCTCTTGCACCCCTCCCCCCATTCCTACCTCCCTCTGACTCTCTGTCTCTGTTTTTCTGTCTGAAATCTGTCTCTGTCTCTGCCTATTTGCCTATTCATCTGTCTCTGACTCTGTCTCCGGTCTCTGCCAGTGTCTCTCCTTGTTGCACTATTCTTTGATTCTCTATCTTTCTATCCACCTCTCTGCCTGTGTCTTTTTGGATGCTTCTCTCTCTTGCTATTCCTCTTCTCTTCATACTCTCTCTCTCTCACACACACACACATATACACACACACTCAGGGGCACACTGTCACCCCCACCCCACACCGTCTCCAGTGTAGACTCATGCTCACAGCCCTCCTGCATGCAGGTAAAGCCTCTTAGACACACCTTGATATTTATTTCCACCATAAGTACCATCACATGTCCATGACCCAGACACCATCAGACTCATATCATCCAATCTCCTGTCCATCCATCCATCCAGCTGCACTGCCACCTCAAAGGCACCCATCCATCCACAGTGAATCATTCTCTACCACCCACAACAGGCACCTGCTGAGGCTGGTGCCAGCCTCAGCACCGTGATGGAGCACAGCATGCACAGATGTTAACTGAGAAAAATCTGGACTTCTTCCCAGTGCCTAATGTTTCCTTCCAGCAAAGAAGTACAATTTGTGTTAACTCCTGGCCCCTCTATTCCTTTATCCCCTCTGCCCAGCAGACAATGGAGAGATTCTTAGCATCTTATTTGTGAACTGAGGATGCTCAGTTCAGTATGCTCTTGAGCCCAAACAATACAGTTCTCCTCCGTTTCTTCCTGACCAAAATCCTGCCTAGGTGGGCAGCCATGTTGAAAAGCTTGTCTCCCAACCAGCAGTCCTCAACTGAGAACAGGGCAAGCCTTCCAAACTCTAAGGAACAGAGTCATCATGGTTTCACTATGAAATGTCCCCCACAGGCTCATAGTTAAAGCATAGTTCCCAGCTGGTGGTACTATTTTAGGAGCAGCCCTGGAAACTTTAGTTGGTAGGATCTAGCTAGAGGAAGTAGTTCACTGGGGGCCATGGCCTAATTCTGACCATTTCCCGTCTTCACATTGCTTCCTGGCTGCTGTGAGGTGAGCAGCTTTCTTCCTCCATGCTTATGTTTCATGGCTGTTTGTTCTTTTATCTCCCAGCTTAAAAGGCAATGAGACCAACTAAATACAGACTTTGGTGTTTCCTTGAAACCGCAAGCCACAGTGAATCCTTTCTCTCTTCCGTTGCTCTCTGTCAAGTATTTTGTCACCGCAATGAAACACCTACTAATACAAGAGCCTTCTCACTAAGCTAGGAGCTGCCTCTGAGACTTTGACTATGTGTGTGTGTGTGTGTGTGTGTGTGTGTGTGTGTGTGTGTATGTGTATTTTTTTGTCCAAACAATTTAGGTCCACCTTACACACCCTTCTCCATTCTCATCTCAACTACACTCTGCTAAGAATCTATCTTACATATAAACCGCATGTTGTAGATACATATGTCCACCCATCCTCCATGCACCAAAACCATATGCCTCTCTCTCAATAGATAGATGACAGAGAGATAGAGATAGAGATATATCTTATTCCTTACTTCCATTCTCACATTCACCTCACCTCCCACGGGCCCCTCTTACAACCCTCTGAAATTCCCTTCCATACTGCCTGGGGGCTCATGCAAGTCCTCTCTCTCATTGTCCACAAAACCAGGTCATGTCACAAAACAATGTTGCCCAACTCTGCCAGATTTTTTCACTCAGCTCACAGATAACTAACAGGGCCATCTTCCCAGCTAATCGAGGAAGGAAATCTGGTGGGCTCAATTGCTGCCGATATGCATTTAAATGGCTGCATCTAAGAGGAAAATCTAAATGAGAGCTGAAGGAGGCTGGGACACTGGGGGAAATTGCACTGGAATAATTGTCTGAGGCAAAGCAAATCAACAGTAAGCAGCACACTTGCTTGGGGAGCAAGAGAAGGCTACCGTAACACATATGGCCAGGAAACTTATTGGTATTTTCACAGTCTAATATAATGGCATTAGTGTCCTATTTCCTTACTTATAAACTTCACCCGCCACATATAATCAATGTAGCGCTCATTCTCAGTATGCGTGATTTGGGATTTGGGCACAGGACAAAGGTGCATGTTTAATGATCTCCCTTTGAATCTGGTTGATAGCATGCCACCCCAGCATGCAAAGGAAGGCTGTGCTTGGAGACAGAACAGACCAGTCTCAACAACTGTCAAAGTGCCTTGTCACTCACACATGAGGTGACCTTGGATAGATTACTTAAATCAGGGAACATCCATCTCCCCATCCATAAAGTAGAGATAATGATGTACTCCTCTGAGAGCTGAATTGAGAACTCTATAAATTTTATGTAAAAGCAGTTGGCAAATAATATGCACTTAATAAATGCCATCAGTAGGCCGGAGTGTGAATCCCGCCTCCAATACTTACTAATGAAGAGAACCTTAGTAGGTTCCCTTGCCTCTCTGTTTCTTAGTTTCCTCATTGTAAGAACCAAAAATATCAGGCCTCTCCTCTGGGAATGTCTGACATGCTCAAAATGATGCCTATAGGTTATATGCTGAGTTCAGTCAAAGTAATTTTAATCATAATCATCATCATCATCATCAATCAATCAAAGGTGCTGAAGTAGCCAATGAGAATCTTTCATGATAAGGTGACCAAAATAACTTACTATAAACAAGTGGGTATAAAGTGGACTTTCTGGGGGGTTGCTTGGGTTGATTTTCAGTGCAATAAGACTCTTCTTCAATCTGCCATTCTACATGCCATAGTCATGCAAGATAGATAGAGGATAGATAGTTGATAGGCAGAGAAATATGGATTTTACATTAATAGAGACAAACAAGAAAAGAGTCATCATATCCACTTATGGCAGAGAATACTTTTTTTCCAGAGATGCATAACAAAGTGGAGAACAATAATTTGAGAGAGACAGAAAAAAAGAGAAAAATTGAAGTCATAGGTGATAGTAAAACTATAAGCTCCTAAGGCAGCTTCAGACTCTTGAAGAAAATGACTGGACTTCTGTAGAGTACAGAATGTGAATCTAAGCCAAACATATCCAGATCTGAGGGACCAAGAAATTCTAACTCACATCTGTAATATGAACATGCATATATAGAAAACTAACCAAGAAGAAAATATGCCAAGCTATTATGAGGTGTTTATACAATTATGGATCATCTTTTTTTCTCCTCAATCTTCTCCAAATTTGCTAAATTGGCAACAGTGAATATATTTTATAATCAAGAAAATGCATTAAAAGGGAAAAAAAATCATGAAGTGGAAACTCAAAAATGACTCAGTTCTCCTGCTTTAAATTGAATGTGCAAAGAGCAGGACCAGCTTCTCCTCTTTCTAGGTGCTGCATTCCTACCAATATAGGCAGACAACAGCAGACCACAGTCGTGGGTTCACACTGTCAACACAAGCATCTATGAGTCCTAGACACCTGTAGGCTCTAGGCTGTAATATCCCTCCTCATCTCCAACCCAGGTGGCTATTATTCACACATAAACATGGGATTCATAGCCATCCCTACTGGGTCTCTTTCTATAGGATTCAATCTCAAGTTCAAAGCTCCCAAAAATTTTAAAAATAAATACATAAAAACACCTTGAAGTCTTGAGTTTCTCCTAAAATATTCCATAACCCTCCTGGCACTCTGGCCCCTGAATGACTCGAACAAGTTCTATGTACCTTTTCCTAGCCTCATTCCATGATAGTAGCTAACATTTCCTGGGCATACACCATGAGTCAAAAAAATGTTTTAGGAGCTTTCCATGTATGAGCTTATTTACTTGGCACAGCAACCTTGTAAGATATGTGCTATCATTAGGCCCAACTGACAGATAAAGATACTGAGGCATCTCCAGGTTAAATGTCTTATCTAATATCTTTGCAAATTAAGTAACAAAGGCAGAGATGAGCTCTGAACTCTCCAGTCTCATGCTCCATCCAGCTCCTAATGGTGATGGAGACCCCACTCTGGCCAGGCTCACTGATACAAAGAGGACCAGAACCTCCCTTCAGAGAGCCTGACTAGTGCAACAGTTAAACACCATTGATAATACGTTCGTTCTCCTCTGGTGAGGCCTCCAGTGAGTTACCCACTCAGTTCTTTTGCTTCTTCATCTGTAAAGGGAACTGAAAATAATGCCTACCTAAGGAGGCCATTGGAAGGATTAAATTCTTTAACATGAGTAACGTACTCAGAAGAGAGTCTGGCACATAATAAATGCTCACTTAATGCTAAATTAGTATGATTTAGTGATGGGATACAGTTAGCCCCTCATGCATAGTCACAGATTCAACCAACCATGGATCAAAGACTATTTAGGGAAATAAAACAACAAAAAAATATGCATCTGCACTGAACAGGAACAGAATGCTTTTTCTTGTCATTATTCCCTAAACAACACCATCTTACAATGATTTTCATCACACACGGCATTAGGCATGACAAGTCATCTAGAGATAGTTTAAAGTGGACCGGAGGTGAGTATAGGTTATATGCAAACAATAGTCGACTTTATATCAGGGATTTGTGCATTGGTATCTGCAGAGAGTTCTAGAATGAATATTCTGTAGACACTGAGGGACTGTTCCATGCTCTCTAGAAAGGTCAAGGAGCTTCAGAGGGGTGGGAAATGCAAAGACTGAAGAGGTAGCAAGCAAGGACGAAGGAGCCCTGGCTTTGCTAGCAAGAGTCCACAGACATGTAGCCTCAATAAGCTCAATCCCTGTGGGAATTTAACCATCCTGTGCTCCCTCCACTCTGTTAAGTAGGAGCTGCTCGTGCTGCTGATCTGTACAAACTACCTTAATCCGTGCCCTCTAAGGTGGGAAGGCAGCTGATGACTTTCCAGATTTTAGCTCTGTTTAGTGCTAGAGGAGCACAAACGTTGGCTTCAAAGAGAAGAGGCATTTGAAAAGCTTATGGAAAAAGCTTATGAGCCTTCTTGTACATCAAACACACCTTACAAAGCAACATTTTGATGAGTTAAGTGCAAATGAATCAGAAACACAAGGATTAAATTTCCCTTGAAATACACATAGGTTTAAAGATTAAGGGGAAATTGCCTGGCAAGACGTATTTGGACTTAATCACTGCCAAGTAGCTCAAGTTGGCTCCTGTCTGCCACTTCCCCTCTATTATTGGTGTCAATAACAAAAATAATAACAGTATCCGCACTGCCTGATATACTTTTAGTTCACCTGGAGCCTATGGGAGGCGTTTGAATAGGTTCAGGAAAATTAAAAAGTAGTAGTAGAAATGGAAAGCCATGCAAAGAATTAGGATGCAACAACAGAAATCATCTCTCTGTCTGTTAAACCAGGTTCCGTTCCCACCTCCACTCGCACAGCTGGGCCACTAGTCCCAGCTATGTTTCAGATGATGGAATATGGGCAGAAGCTGTGTGTCTCACTCCCAGGCCTGACCCATGAACCCTTCACCATGTGCTCCTCTGTTTTCTCTCTTCCTCTACCTGCCAGCTGGACATCGATGCTCAAGGCCACCTTGGAGGTCATGTGTTGAGGAATGCAGCATTTTCTTCAATGGTGCTGCCACTAGGCTTTATGCAAACATGAAAGAAACTTCTGTGAAACCACCAAGGTCTCAAGACTTTTCTGTTACAGCAGCTGGTATTCATTTAACCAAGAAAAATAGATAAAGGGCCATAGTGATCACAAATCTAGACCATAAATCAGCTCACCTGAGTCTTACTCTTTGCCTCCAACATTCAGTGTGAGCTCTAGAAAAGTCCCCTGCTACCCTCTGGGTCTCAGTTTCTCTGATGTAAAACAAGAGATTGGACTATTAGGTTGCTGAAATCCTGCTCTGATGGTTAAGATTAAATTACTCTATAACAAATAACAACTTGAATTCTATTCTAGTCAATAAAGGTTTATGAAATACTTACACTTTGCCAGCATTGGAGCTATAGAGATAAATACATCTAGATTATAGGTATCTACATATACATATAGATTATAGGTATCTTTGAAAATAAATAACTATAATGTAAATATCAGAAAGCAAAGGGATTAATCAATTAATCATAGAGCAATATAGAGTAACTGGTTCTGCCAGAGGAAAGAAGGAGCTACAAAGTAAAATCGCTAGGAGGCAATGACATTTGAACTCAACTTAGAGGATGCAGGCTAGTGCCAGGCTATTAACGTGGGGACCTAATCCCCACAGATCCAGGAACTTCACAGCTAAATGGATCCTTATTTCACAGATGAGGAAACTGACACAGAAGAGTTTCTGATTAGATACAATTTCTTAGAGTCTTAGTTTTGGTCCGGACTGAAAAGAATTTTTTTCAGATGAAAACAGCACAGAAACC
The DNA here is from genome assembly GCF_023159225.1 of Perognathus longimembris pacificus. Lineage (NCBI taxonomy): Eukaryota > Metazoa > Chordata > Mammalia > Rodentia > Heteromyidae > Perognathus > Perognathus longimembris. The sequence goes on from NC_063161.1 coordinate 149,930,971, forward strand.
TCTAGTAGCTAAGACTTGAGATTCAAAAGATGAGGACTGGGTAAACCACAGACACCTCCAGCCTGTCAAATCTATAGCACAAATGGCCATCCAGGAATAAAACCATACTCTCCTATCCTCTGACTTTTCATAAACTCACCATCTCCCCATCCATTTTAAAAATTTGACACTGGCAAGGAACTATATACAATGACCCCATAATTTTAGTCTGTTTATGCTCCAACAACTGTTTATTATTGAGGTCTTAGTTCCCTAATTGGGCTAGAATACCATGAATGAGGCCTCAAGTCATTGATATGCCTCTCTAATTAGCAGGACAAGCCCAAAGTCAAAGCCTTGTCTTACCAATAGGGGCTGTCCCTCAAGACAAAAAAAGCAAAGGAAAGCCTCCATCCTTTAGTTCCCCTAGCAGTTGGCAATGCTTTCAGCTTTGGGTCACAGAATAGCCACACAGAATAGTGTGTGACTAAGAGAAAACACAGATTGTGCCACATACAAGATATTCACCGGGACACTAACGCCAGAGTTGGTGCAGAGGATCAACCTATTCACCAGGATTTCAGTAGCACCAGGCTACACACAGAGCGTCAACTACCACATTACCAAGAATGTGAGCTCTTCTCAGCTTTCTGCATTCTTACTCTCACTCTGTTGTCTCAGCCACTAGGTTTGACCCTTCACAACTGCAAGATGGCCTCCACATACAGGGCGCGGCATTACCTAACTAAGTTGAGGCCATATACTACAGTTGATGGATTATACAGTTGCCCCAGTTTTTCGTGTGTATGTGTTTAAATACATTCATGTATTTAACATATATTATTTTTTTAACTTTCTTTGGCCAACTGAATGTCAATAAAGTGGAAATTCTCTTCCTTGTCCTCTGCAATCAGCATGAGAATATTCCCAACCTACCCTGATGGAGAAAGAAGGACATGTAGTCCAGCTATACTATTTGCTCCTAATGTCAGTTAGCCAATCATCAGACATACGTGTTCAAAAGACTGAGGCCAGAAGAACTATACAGAAGAGTTCCAGCTAAATGGATAACCTCAGAACCATGAGCTAAATAACTGTGTATTGTATTGAGCCACAGAGATCTGCCATCCAACATTATTATGGCAATAGATAATTGATACACATAGTTATATGCATGAGGCATGGAAAATATAGTATTTTGTATGTCTATTCACACTAAAGAGGAATCATATTACTGAGTAGGAAACCAACAAATGTCTTCTTCAATGTCTAGCCAAAAGGCATGATGAAAGTCCACAATGCCAAAGAAAGCTAAAGAAAACACAAAATGCTTCAGGATAATATTTTTAAATGGACTAGCTAGACTCTAGGAATTCACACACCATGAGACCAAAGGAGGACATTTTTAGAAGAGGAACACAAAGGTACAGTGCCCATGTGCATCTGATCATACAAAATCACGTTTATCAAAATGAGCTCCAGAAAAATGGAAACAAGAGGTTTTCTTCTTTGTTGTTGCTTTCCTTTCTTTTTGTCTTGTTTGTTCACTTATCTATTTGGGGGAGGGTAAGAAGGGGCACAGAAATGGAGAGGAAAAGGGTGAATAAATGCAGCAGCGGTACTCACCAGACACTATGCTGAAAATAAACTATAAAATTTGCTGGTGGGGATGGGAAGGAAGAAATGGGAAAGAGAGAGAGCAAAGGAAGGGGTGACATTGTCCAAAAAGAAATGGACTCTTTACCTGGCCTATGTAACTGTAACTCCTCTGTACCTCACCTTTATAATAACAATAAAAATTCTTTTTTTTCAAGTGGACTGGCCAGTGGGTAAAGGGTTAATGATGGAACTAGATAAAAGTAGACAAGCCTTATGCAGTCAAGATTTATCAGGTCTTTCTGCTTGACTTGTGAAGATAAATACATCAGGGACTGTATTATCAGCAAGACAATTGCAGAATCATGGGACGACTTGCTGTAATACAGAATTCATGAGCTCCTGGAAAGAATCTGTATTAAGGCACTTCTCCCAGGTCATTTTAGCAGACTTTGGACCGTCATATTCTAATACACGGTGCATCTGTGAGCTGAATCTCTATGCAAGCTAATCTCCCAGACCCATCACACAAATCACCTCAGGGCACGGTCCCACTCAAACTGCATAACACAGAGCAGAACTTATTCCTTCCATCCCCCTACCACCACCACTACCTTTTGGCTGGCTCTTACAATTGGTGCTACATTTTCTATTTACAAATAAAGTGCACAATCTCCAGGATAACAACTTAAGGAACAACAGCAGTACTCCTTCTGCCCTCTGTGTCACTGTGAAGGTAACTTCATGAACTAAGTTCAGGATGAGATCAGAAGGGGAAAGGAGAGAGTTTCCAGGCTCTCTTTCAAGCCTCAGATCCATGCTCCCACAAGCATCTCAAATTCGGTAACTGGCATGAAACTGTCTGATTTAATCATACTCACTTCTTCCCTAATTTCAGCAAACACTGCAAACCAGGAGTATGGCAGTTTTCTGGAATCTCTTGCACCTTTACCCCTCTTCCTCTCATATCTAATCTTTATTTAGTCTCTTTAAATATCACTCAGTCCAGCACCCATCCCACCTGTCTACTTCCATTTCTGCAGCCCTGGCCAGGATATCATCCATCTCCTAAATAATAGCATCCATCCTCCTTTACCACTCCACATTCTTCCAGGATAGCTCCTCCAGTCTACCCTCTGTACATATGATTGCCACTGAGATCTTACTAAAACACCCTGTTCACCTAAAACACCCTGTATCACTCCTTACTTATAATCCACAAATGAGAGATCAAACTTCTCAATCTAATCCATACAATCTTTCTGCCTCAGATCTCATTCTCCAAGCAAAACAAACTCCTGCATGCTTCCCCTATTTGTTCTTTCTATCTCATCTTCACCCTGTGCACAACTGCTCTTTCTAATCTTGAGTTTCATCGCCCACATTTTCTCTTCCTCAAAGTTCTTACTCCTTCTCACACATCCTAACTCAGAAATTACCTTCTCACAGTCGACACTGTCTCCACCTTTAAAAAAAATGTACCTAGACTCCATAACCCACCTCATTCATTCCAGTGTTGCTCCTATCATGCTGGATAACATATTTTCTTTATCTGTCCAACTACTCCTACTAACCTAAGAGCATTTGCAAGGCAGGGGTGAAAGTTTGTTCTTTATCCTCAATGTTTTCTAGTTCTTGACACTTTTTGAACATTAAGTGAATATAAGCTGAATGAATGATTGAGTGAAGGAGTATAAGTATGCATGAATAAATGAATGATTTAAGCTATCTCTTGCCTCCCTCCCACCATAAATAATAACACATAGATCCAGATTAAGGATTTCATCTTCCCTTCTTGTGATTGGAGAATTGCATAATGATATATGTAAGCTAATTGGTATTTCTAAAATCAGAAAAAGACACAATCCCCCTTAAGGGAAAGTGATTTTCAAGAGTCACATAGGTTCCCCAGGTCCTCAGTTTTGGGTTTAAGAAACTATGAGTCTAAGAAAATGAAGCCTTAGCTCATACAAATGGCTTTTAGTCATGAATTGCTAAGGCTTCTAAAGAAATTTTGTTTATGAAATTTGTAGAAAAGAGAAGAAAACTAAAGCCAAAAAAAGTGTTATGATTCCAGAAACACTAGAGTACAATCTCCAAACTATAAAATAAGCTGAGGTGACCCAGTCCAATGTCCTAATGGTACAGATGGAGAAGTGGATGGCCATATGGTATGTGGTATACTCCAGGTCATGCAGCAATGTGGAAACAATGTAGACCCTGGAACTTCCAGCTCTCGGTACCTCTTAAATGTACTTGCTCTCCCAAATTGTCTTGGTAGTTAGTGGTAAACAAAAGTCATTTAATATCACTTGTTAAAGCATTGTAAGCATAGCTTTCCAGGACCCTGGAAGCAGATATACAGACAACCTGGGATTTTTCAGTAGGGTTGGGTTAAGCTCCAAATATAGCATGGAGCAATAGGAGCTTATACCCAAAGAGCAGAGTCTTCAGATCAGTGGGTGGAAAATCATTTAGAGGAAATGTTAGGGACATGGAGGGATTCCAGCTAAACTGACTGAACAGGATTCTTACTGAAGAAAGATCAGGTGATCAAACATCACCTGAAGAGTGCAGGAGCGTGAGGACGCTGACCAGTTATCAAGGATGATGACATATAATGGGCACAGAACTCTTTCTATTTCCTTCATGCATCTTTTATTGTTTCTATAAAGGTGATGTACAGGGTGGTTATAGTTACATAAGTCAGATAAAGAGTGTATTTCTTTTTTAACAATGTCACCTCTTCCCTCACTCTCTCCCAGCTTTTTCCTCCTATCCCCATTCACAAGTTGTATAGTTTGTTTTCAACATAGTGTTTAGTGAGTACCATTGCTGCATTTTTTCCACCCTTTGTCTCACCATTTCTGTGCTCCCCTTACCCCTTCAAAGACAGATAAATAAACAAACAAAAAAACAATAACAGTAACAAAGAAGAAACTTCTTGCTTCCATTTTCTGGAGTTCATTCATTAAATATTATTTCATATGATCAGATGCACATAGATATTGTGCCTTTGTGTTCCTCTCCTAAGAATATCCTCCTTTGGTTTCACTGTGTGTGAATGCCTAGAGACCTGTATAATTTATCATGCCCAAGTGTATGTCTGTGTGTGTGTGTTTGTGTCCCTGTGTGTGTGTATGTGTGTCCCTATGGGTGTGTGTCCCAGTGTATGTATAATATATACATATATATATTCCAGTGTGTGTGTATATATATATATAATAATATATATTATTATCATATAGTGTGTTAACCAGGCCACACTAAAGTTACCAGCCCAACCATGTTCACTGCAGCATTATTTACCATAGGCAAGTTATGGAATCAACCCAGATGCCTCTCCATGGACAAATGGATCAAGAAAATGTGGCATATATACACAATGGAATTCTGCTCATCCACCAGAAGATATTGTAAAATTCATAGGAAATAGAAAGACTAGAAAAGCATTATATTAAGCGAGTCAGATCCAGAGAAACACTGGTTGCAGGTTTCCTTCATTTGTGGTAGCTAGAAGGTACCTATAAATCCAGAAACAAACACACCGGATGGCAAGGAACTCCTGCTAAACTGTTTTAGCAAGGCTCTTGGTAAAACTAGATTTTACCAAGAAGGGCACAGAGTAGCCTAGGAGAAATTTCAAGAGTCTGCAAAAGTTTAGTTAAACAAAGTGTCTACACTATCTACACACTCAAACTCTTGACATACAATTACTATGTTTCTACTCTACTTCTTGGTAGTTACTTTAGCTTGTATGATAGAAGTAAGTATAAAATTTCTTCCACCCACAAAAATAAAACTAAAAAGAATTTAAACTATTTTTATGAGGAATTTAATCACCTAACTCAGGAGAGTGCCAGATATCTGCAGCCCTTAAAGAATTAATAGTTCCTCCTTCTCCTCCCCTCCTTCTCCCCTCCTCTTCTTATTCCTCTTTCTCAAGATCCTCCTCCTTCTTCTTCCCCTAATATGGAAAGAGCTCAGGACCATCCTCCTGCAAGGCAAGCATTCTACTGTACCTCCAGCCACATAGCCTCTTCTTAGTGCTGATAAAGAAATGATAGATGAACAAACTGGTATACAAAAACACTTCTCAGTCTACTTCTCCCCAGGAAATAAGACAAATCAGCTCTAAAAGATTCTTTCAAAGGGGGGGGGGGATTGCAGAGGAGGGGGCGGTGATTCACACCTATAATCCTAGCTACTCAGGAGGCTGATATCTGAGGTTATAGCCAGCATAGGCAGAAAAGTACATGAGACTCTTATCTCTAATAAACTACTCAGAAAAAGTTGTAATCTGTGCTGTGGCTAAAGTGGTAGAGTGCTAGCCTTGAGCAAAAAAGGCTCAGGGACCGCACCCAAGCTCTGAATTCAGCCCTAGGACTGGCACAAAAAAAAAAATTATATGACCCTCTAACCTAAAATCTGCACTACAATTTCTGCTCTATTCAGTCATTTATTTATTCCATAAACAACTATTAACCACTATGTCTCCAAGGGAGAGGGTGACATACTCACTGGTACCCAAGATCACAGACACCCATAAGCAGCAAAGCCCAACACAATTAGAACAAAATTTCTCACTTTGGTGTGAATGCTACACATTCTTGGAAGCAGTTTGCTTTAGCACGAAGATCCCATGCAAAACTGGTCGATGGATCTGAAGGGAGATACACATTTTAAAATAATAAACAAGAGACCATTTATAAAGAAAGAAAAATTGAAGGGTAGAAAGTAATGAATCACCATCGCAAGTCGGCACGCAGAAAAAGAAAAATTAGTTCATAAAAATGCAGTTGGATAAATAATAGGTTATTTCATCATGTAAATATATCCTAAAAATAACTTTATTGAAATGAAAACATCTATTGCAGCCTAAAACTATTTATCACTCTAAAGTATATCCAGAATTCTAACAAATTTATGAAAATGTTATATTCTATAATCTCCTCTATCCAACGCAAATAAATAGTTGGGCTTCAACTGCCTCGTTATGAAATGATTAATCACAGCTGCCAGAGGTACCCAGGAAGCAGACTTAGCTGCATTGTGTGCGGGTGGCATTTGGGGAGTCTCTCAGGACTTGTCTCCAATTTTGGGACCTTCTGGAATGATATTCCTAGGCCTCTCTGATCTAGACCATCTTTGGAAAAAATCCTTACTCTCACTTTTACGCTAAGTAAAAACATTTCCCAGCCACAGGAACTCAAGAGCTTCCAACAGAACAGAAGAAATCAGAAGAAAGGGGAAGGAAGCTAATGTTCGTTATCGTTACTTTATTTCATGCCCATGACCACAGATAATGAATTGAGGCTAGAATTTCCCCAAGGTGGACTAGAGATTGACTTAGTAGTGGAGTGAACTAGTATTAATCCAATTTTCCTCAGGACTGTCTGTTTGGGTATCAAAAAGTCAATTGTGAGGACTAGGAATATGGCCTAGTGGCAGGAGTGCTTGCCTCATATACACAAAGCCCTGGGTTCGATTCCTCAGCATCACATATATAGAAAAGGCCAGAAGTGGCACTGTGGCTCAAGTGGCAGAGTGCTAGCCTTGAGCAAAAACAAAGAAGCAAGGGACAGTGCTCAGGACCTGATTCCTAGCCCCAGGACTGGCAAAAAAACAAAACAAAAAAGTCAATTGTTTCAGGGTATTTATAGAACACAGGCAGACTGGACATGTGGTCATACATCAAATTCAGCCACTCAAATGAGCCTTTATCTGTTTTCAAAGCTGTGTACTTTTCCTAACTGTACATCAACACCTCCACTGAGAAAACTCAGAGGCCATATTTTATTGGGAACAACTCTTGGAGTTTGGAAATGGAAAACAGGTTTGAAACCCTACTTTGCCTCTTATCCTGGAAGCTGCATGCCCTTAAGATGAGAAATGAACAGGTCCTCAATTTCCTCAACAATAGTAAAGAGGCAGGAAGACAGTAGAAATAGGAATAGATTATTTCTCTGGCTTCTTCCAGCTCTAACATCTTGTGATTCCAGTTGATTTCAATCTGCCCATGAGCTTTCAACCCTGTATACAACATTCCCTAACAAAAGAGTAGGCACTAAAGCATTTTCCATGTCTGTACAAAATCTTACTCTATTACCTTTATAATTAGATGGATTTTTTTTAATTTTACTTTAGAAATCCTGTTCCATTTTTCTGTCCTTTAAAGAGTTTGTTTAGGGAGAAAATCTGGTTCCTGGAGGGGGAAAAAAAAAGAAAAGTTTCTGGCTCCAACTATGAATTTTGTAACTGCCAGCTCTTTCAAAGGCAGAAAGGCAGCCGGTGAAAGGGTGGTTGCTAAGGAGACAATTGTATTTAAATTATCAGCTCACAATAGACCCAGCAAAGATATTGATTGGGTGTGAGAGAGTAAAATTGTTTGCTTCAAATTAGTGAAAAACTGAAGATCTAGCTAGAGGCTCCTACTTCCCTGGGTGAAGGCAGACTTAGGAGGTAGGGGCCGTAATTGTGCTAGCTTTCATTGTTTAATTGGGGATGGCAAAAACTGCAGAAAAGATGCTTGCTTTATGGTTTCCATAATAGTCTCTCCCTCAAGTTTGCAGAAACTGAAAGAGAGGAATACACAGAGAAGAGAAACTCCTTGTGCTCACAAAGCAAACTAATGTTTCAAAGGAAAATTGGTTTTGTTGTTGTTTTCTGGCAGTCCTAAGACAGCAAAGTATAAACCACTTACAATAGCTGAAAGGCTCTGTCCCCTACTTTCTACATAGGAAAGCAGTCTTCTAATTCCTCATGTTAATATAGTTAAGCCTGGGCAAATAACCCCAGTGAGATTGTTATTATTAGTTCCATTTTCCAGGCAAAGAAACTGAGGAAGACGACACAAGTTGTTTAAAGTCTCATAACTAGTAAGTCGCAGTGCTGAGATTTCCCTCCTGGCGTAGGAACCCACTCTCTTGATTTCTACAACCCCCCCCCCCCCGCCTCTCTAAGGATTTTGAGCCCAGGTACCTCAAAAAGGAAAGCTCTACACCCATTTGAAAGAGGTTCAGAAACGTTTGGTTTATGGAATCAAAAGGAAGGTAGAGGCCAGGTATACTGGCTCAAAGTTATCCTCCTAGCCAGTTGGGAAGAGGAGATGGCAGATCTGTGCCAGCCTAGGCATACAAGTACCCAAAACTCCATCTCAACCAAAGAGTAAGGATACACACTTGTTACCCCAGCTACCAGGAAAGCACAATGACTGAGTACAGAGGCTCCAACCCATCTTCCTCAAGGACACAAAGAAATAAAAGACTGAGGATCATAGCCCAGACCAACCTGGACATCCAGTGAGACCCCACTTTGAAAATAACTATCACAGAAAGGGGCCAAAAGTGTAGCTCAAGGGGTAAAGTGCCTGTGTAACAAGAGATAGGCCCTGAGTTCAATTTTTGAGTATTGAGAGACAGACAGACAGACAGACAGACAGACAGACAGACAGACAGACAAAGAGATGCAAAGGGAAAAAAAGAAAAGAGGAAGAGGAAAGGGAAGGAAAGGGAAAAAGAAAAGAAAAAATGAAAAGAAATGGAGAAATAAAGACAGGAAATGTTGAAACCTGGGAAATACAAGGATGTGATTAAGATTTAATTGATAGTATCTAAGAAACAATGATAAAGTAATTTTTTTTCTCAGTCCTGAGCCTGAACTCAGGACCCAGACACTGTCCCCAAGCTTTTGCACTCAAGGCTAGCATTCTACCATGGTGGGCCACAATACCACTTCTGGTTTTCTGGTGGTTAATTGGAGATGAGAGTCTTATGGAATGTCTTGCTTGGGCTGGCTTCAAACTATGATCTTAGATCTCAGATTACAGTCATGAGCCACCATCTCTTTAATGTCAAGGTAAACGATTCTCATGCCAATGCCTACCATTGGTTGTCATAGGTTAATTATTAGCAAGTCAGGAAATTGTGATTATGGTCAGAGAACCTGTGAAGTCCTGAATAGGAGCAAAGGATAAAAGGAACCAGGCACTAATAGCTCATGCCTGATATTCTAGCTACTCAAGTCTGAGATCTGAGGATTATGGTTCAAAGCCAGCATGGGCTGAAAAGTCCATGAGACTCTTATCTCCAACCAAACATCAAAAATCAAAATGTAGAGATGTGGATCAAATGGTTGAGCACTAGCCTTGAGTGAGCCAAGTGACAGCAGAAGGCCCTGAGTTCAAGCCCTACTACCACCACCAAACACACACACACACACACACACACACACACACACACACACACACACAACATATAGTCTTGTGAGTATTGCTGTTGCATTGGTTCATCCTTTGTCCTTTGTCTCTCCATTTTGATGTTCCTCTTCCCTTCCCTAATTCAGATAAACATATATACAATACAGAAATGTGTATTCTTAATCAGCCATTTCAGATCAGTTTCAGCCCTTCCTGGCAAGAAATAAAGAAAAATAGCATATGAAAAAAAGGGGACATCAGGGCCTCTTCAAATCATAAATAAAAATCAAGTGAGTCAACAGACCCAATCTTAAGAAACAGAGAATTCAATACATTATGTAACATCTCCTAGGTTCCAATAGAAGAACTCATAGGTTATAGTAGCAAGATATGAGAAACAATTTAAATGTTCATTAAGAGAGGACTGGTTAAATAAATCAAGATGTATTCACTTAATAAAGTAGCATCTAGCCACTTAAAAGAAATGTGGTAGAACCAAAGGTATAGCCATGGCCCATTGACTAGAATGGAATTTACAAATCTTTTTTTTAATGTGCCAAAGTATGCTTTAAACAAAAGAGATTCTGAAAATGTATGGCTTGAATGGAGTGGTGTAGAAGGTACGGCTAACTGTGGTTGTTCCTGAAAGATTTTTGCCTCTTTCATGTTGGGTAAAAAGATGAGAGAACTTACTGCTCCTAGCTCTGACTTTTAATTATTATTGTTAATAAATATTATCTCTTAATACTTGTATACTCAATAGCTGAGAAATACATGAGCTATGTAGGTCATACATACCCATCTACACATGCCTGTCATAGGTGTAGGTATACACGCAGTTAGATATAGTCTAGCTATAGCTGTAGGTGTAGCTCTTGGCACACACCAGGTACGCCCAAATGTTTGTGGCTATCTTTCCCTATTTCACTCGTTGGGAAGGCAAAGAATGTCTGAAATCCCACACTCACCTCCTGCACCTCTTCATTTTGTGGCTCCTAAGAGGTGTCTTCATTCTTCTCTGATCCTCCTGAAGACCCTTTAAAAGAACAGATGTGAATGTCATTCTCCCACTCTTCACTGGTGAGACAACAAATTCATCCATGTGATCAGAGGACTAGAGAGAGGGTCCAGGTTTGGGTTCTAAATCCCATGCTTCTTCCATGCAATTGGGCTACCTGTGGAGCAGAATCTTTATTTTCTCCCCAATCTCCAAACTCATTCAGTCACCACCTCCTCTGTAAAGCCTTCTCACACCCCCTCCTCCCCAGCTCTTGGGGTCCCACCTCTGTCCCCCACAGCATCCCAGTCCCACTCATAGCCCCCCACCCCTAGCCAGCACATATCACACATATCAGCTGGGCTAAGGCTGTCTGCTCCCTCCTGGGGTCCTTCCCTTTCCACAGTCAGTTTCTTCTTATTCCCTTCTCTCCCCATGCCCTGTGTCATGCCTGGCACATAGAAAATGTTCAGTAAATGTTTGTCAAATAAATGATTCAGGGAATGATCATTCCAAAGCCTGGTGGCTTCATAGGATTTGAGTTATTGCATTTTCCCCCTATCTAGAAAGAAAAGCTCCCAGACGACCCCTTGGCTATGTTCAGATATTGTAAATAATTGATCATAAAGATGAAGCACACAGGCTGGATGGAGACCAGGGAACCTGTCAATACCGTGGGAATAAATCTCGGTTCGCAGCAGCCCAGTGCCTGGGCTGGCTTTCCAAGACCATTAAACTATCACTGTGGCTCAGGCATTAGTTGGAATAAAGTGCTTGTGTTTGTTTGTTATCATTTCTTAGTAAAACTAATTAAGGAACTAATTGATTGTTTTGTTGTTCTACTAATTAACTCCATATGGTGCCCATTTCCATGGAGATAGACTATGAGTTATGGGAAGGACTCTGATTTAACATGTCTTTTCTGGGTTTAGGGACAATCCTTTAGAATTAAGTATCCTTTCCAATCTCATTTCCCTTTATTGCTGAAGATATTCTTGGCTTCCTCGTTTCCTTGAGGGTAGGAGAGGAGGCCAGTCAAAACCAGTCCAGAAAGAACTAGAAAATAAAAAATTTTTTAAAAGCATACAGCCTGGAATGAGTAGTTAGGAAAGCCGTAGGCTAAGACAATAACAGTAATTATTGCGTAAAACTGCCCCTTGTAGCACTTGCTGTGTAGCTGGCATGTGTGCACACATTATCTCAAATGTATCCATGACCAAAGCCTAGATTAGTGGAAAAGAAACTGAATTCTTAGAGTCACTTGATAAAGTTTCCATTTAGTTTGTTCATTCATCCTTTAACTCACCCATGCATCCATTCATTAAATTATTCATTTACTCATCCACTCATTCATTCATTTATTCATGTATCCACTCACTCATTAATTTGTTCATCCATCCATTCCTTCATCCATTCACTCATTCATTTTTTCACCCATCTATCTATCCATTCATTTACCTATTCGTTCATTTGTTTGTTCATTCACCCATCAATTCACCAAATCATTTGTTCATATAAATATTCATTCTTTTACAAATATTTTACAGGCACAAGGAAAATAGGTTTCCATAAGAATACATTTTTCCCCTCCCAAAGCTTCAATTCTAGAAGTGAGACAATTAACAAAATTTTGAATAAGGTTATTTTAAAAAGACAATGACCAGAAAAAAATTAGCCCAGTTTATAAGAAATTCACAGAGTGTACATGATATGGATGCTCTTTTTAGACAGGTTGGTTAGGAAAGATTTCTATGAGCAGAGAGTATCTGAGCTGAAAACCTGATAATAAGAAGAGACTGCCTGTAAGAATACCTCAGGTGAGAACCTTCCAAACAAAGCAAGCAGAAAGCCAAGGCAGGAAGGAGTTTTCTATCAGCCAGAGCCAGAGAAGCAAGAAGGTGGTAAAAGAACTATGAAATCAGACAAAGCACAAAGCCAGGCTATAAGTACCTTCGAGGTGTTGGTGCTGGATTCTGTTGGAGGTGGAATACTCAGTCCCCTTGGCTCTAGTACCTGGGAGTTATTCCCTCTGCTCCATGCTCAGCAATCCATTTTATGAGTCTGGACATCCCCATGGATTTAGGCAGGACATTCCTCATAACCCAGCCGTTGGAGTGACTTGCCAGGTGGCTCTTGAAATGTGATTCATTAGATCCTCAAGAATCAAATAAATTAATACTGGGATACCTGGCTCTAGAATAAGGAGAGCATGTATCCAAGGTCAAGCCCCAAGACATAAGTCAATGTTTCTTAAAGGCCCAAGATCATGGTGTGGGTTTGTGTTCAGTGACTTTTCCTTCCATTCCCTTCCCCATGACGAATAGGGGTATACTTTGCCAATGTTGACTGGACCAGTATGACTTGCTTTGATCAATGGAAACCACAGTCTTTTACTTGTGCATCAGATAGAAGTATTAGATAATCTGCACATACTATATGGGTCTCTGTGCCCTGATGGCCTGTCACGTGACAGCTCCTAGATAGCTTCTGTCTCTCTGCTTCATCTCCCATTAACTCACAGTCTAAAGCTAAGTCCAGATACTGTAGCCTACAACACAGATGCTCGATAGAACTAAACCTAGATGGGTATTGTGAGCCTAAAAACAACTGCTTCTTATTAAAAGCTGAGAGATATTTGTTATACAGCATTATTGTAGTAATAACTAGTCAATATACTTATTACAGGCAAACTTGATTAGAAACCAGGATGCAAATATAAGAAGGTTAATAAACAACATCTTCCCCCTTAGAAAACTGAGGCTCAGTTTTTAAAAATCATCATTATATTAACTCAATTCAGAAACACTAGACTTCACGTTGATTGGACATAATTATTACAAGATACATAATTAACGTACAGAGGCCTCTGGTGGGGGTAGACTAATGAAGAGAAGTCACGGTGCAATGGAAGGGTATAGCCTCTGATGTCAGACATTCTGGGTTCAAATCCCATTTCTGGCAGCTGGTTGGGAAGAGAAAATCAACCTCTTAGGAACCAGTTTTCACATCTTTTAATAGTTAAAATGATACCCACTTCTCAGTAAGGCTAGCAAGATTACATAAAAAGTTTGTGTAAATTACCTGACATGTTTTTTAGATGTCTTTCAGACAAACTATCTTTTAGCTATAGATTTGCTGTGGTTGTTTTATTTTTCCCAGTATTATGGTGGCGAGAACACTCTGAGATTGGCCCGTAACAGATTTTTAAGTATACAACACAATATTATTACCCACAGTACAATTTTTGTATACTATTGTTCTTGAAAGCATGGTTTTTAAGACTTAGTCATGTCATACAACTTAAATTATATATATACATATATATGTACATATATGCTATATAGCCAACATGTATAGTATTCAGTACACCTAGGAATCACATGACAAAATCACAAGGTACTGCATCTCTCAGAATGTTCCCTATGTTTAAGCAATGCATGTGTGCATATACTACATTTTCTTTATGTATTCATCCATCCATGACATTTAGGTTGTTTCCAGACCTCGGTTATTATGATCAGTGGTGCTGCCAAAAATACACATTAAGGGAGAGGATCGCCTCTTCAACAAATGGTGCTGGAAAAACTGGATATCCACATGCAAAATAAATAATGAAATTGGACAATTATCATATACCATTCACATACACACATACATACACACACACACACACACACACACACACACACACACACACACACATGCAATCAATCAATCAATTCTAAATGGATTAAAGACTTAAACCTAAAACCTGAACTGTAAAACTCTGAGAAGAAAATGTAGGAGGAAAACTTCACGACATTATGACACTGGTCTTGGAGATTATTTCGTGAACATAACATCCAAAGCACAGACAACAAAAGAAAAATCAGTGAAGTGTGATTGCATCAAATTAACAAGATTCTGCACAGCAAAAAGAAAAACAATCAACGAAACAAAAAAGACAACCTATGAAATATGGAGAAAATATGTGCACACCAAGTACCTGATACAAAATAGGTAAGGAATTCTTACAACTCAACAGCAAAAGGGGAGAAAAGAGCAACACAAGGCTTAATAATATAATTTTAAAATGGGTAAAGTCTTTGAATAGACATCTCTCCAGAGAAGACATGCAAATGGCCAATGGGTATGTAGAAAGAACATGGTGGGGAGGGGAGGGGGGAGGTTTGAGATATCTCTTTGACAGTTGCTTTCAATTCTTTCAATCCTGTTGGATAAATTCCCAGAAGTCACTATTTCCCCAGCATCATTGCTCACCAAAGAAATGCAAATCAAAACCTTAATGAAGGGGCTGGGGATATGGCCTAGTGGCAAGAGTGCTTGCCTCGTATACATGAGGCCCTAGGTTCGATTCCCCAGCACCACATATACAGAAAATGGCCAGAAGTGGCGCTGTGGCTCAAGTGGCAGAGTGCTAGCCTTGAGCAAGAAGAAGCCAGGGACAGTGCTCAGGCCCTGAGTCCAAGCCCCAGGACTGGCCAAAAAAAAAAAAACCTTAATGAAGCCAGGTGCTGCTGGTGGCTCAAGCCTGCAATCCTAGCTACTCAGGAGGCAGAGATCTGAAGATTATAGTTCAAAGCCAGCCTGAGCAAGAAAGTCCATGCAATGCTTATCTTGAATGGACTAAAGGGGGGAAAAAGCCAGACATGGAGCTGTGTCTCAAGAACTAGAGCTTTGAACAAAAAGGCTAAAATAGCACCCAGGCCCTGAATTCAAGGACCGATAATGGCACAGAAAAAAAAAGTAGAAGAGAGAAAGAGAGCAAGACTACCTCACACTTGTCAGATGAATTATTATGAAAATTAATTAAACAAAGTAATTAATAAAGCACTATGATGATAATGTAGGGAAACGGAAACTTGTAAATTGTAGGTATTTTCCCCTATAGAAAACAGTATGGAAATTTCTCAAAAAAAAAATATGAAACTACCACATAGTCTAGCCATCCCACCTCTGGGGACTTATCCAAAAGGATCAAAAACATAAAAGAAAGATGTCAAAGGGGCCTCTGCATCTCTGTATTCTTCAGTCCATTTTAGAGATGCTAAGAGATCTTATTGCAATCCTGGCTTTGCTACTCACCATGCCAAACCAACCTAGTCTTCAGTTTCTAACTCCACAAAATAAGAACATGGGACCAGACTATTCCAGAAAATTCCAAAATGACCCCAAAAAATCATAATAAGGGGTAACTTTCCTGTCTGTTAAAGATTGTAAATGAGCAGCATGAGAAATGTTCTCCCAACTCATTTTTCCTCCCCCAAGTGTTTGGGTCAGTTACCTGTTGTCTTCACATTCGGATGCTCACCCAAAGTTTCCAAAATCCCTTCCCCAACCTCTACCCTCCTGTACTGTTCCAATTGTTTACTTCCTTTGATGTTACTGAAGCTCCAGTATAATTGTTGCAGGAGAAGCAATCAGCTCAGCCTTCAACAAGCCATTGAGACAGACAGGCAAGCAGGGGTATTAGGCTGTCAATTTCCAAGCCTTTCCAAATGTTAGAACAATTTTGGTGAATTACAAGCAATAGAAAATCACTCTGGGTGCTCATTACACAGGAGGCAGGAGTGATGATATATGCTCAGAAGAAGAAGCAGAAACAGGCTTTCCTAGAGCCAAAAGCTTACCTTCCAGCACCTTCTGGGGATGGAGCACTTAACCCTCACTCTTCTGGACAAATTCCAAGGAATCTCCACTGTTTTGTGGATGGAGATAACTCTTCCATGCTCTGGGAAGATCACTGAGCATTTATGAAGTACCTGCTACCTATGCTGGGGCTATAGCAAGATACATTTGCTTTTCAGTTCCATAGTTCAGTTTGGTGAAGGCATCAAAGAACTGCTATAAAAGAAAGAACTGAGAAACGATAATCATAACAAGGATGAGAAAGACGGACAGAGAAACAGATAGAGGAAGAGACAGAAACCATGATTTTGAACAAAGGAGTTGAGAGAAGCTTCACAGAAGAAGTGGCATTTGAGGGGAGTCTTAAACAATTTGCTCTGCCATTGGTAGCAATTGTAGTAATGCTGGACATTATGTAAGACATTGGGTATATGGTGTGTGTTTGACTCATGACTGTGACAAAACTGCCTGAGAGCAACAATTTAAAAGGAGGAAGGATTTAGTTTGGCCCATGTGTTCAGAGCTTACAGTCCATGTTCGGATGGCTCCATTGTTTCTGGGCCTGTGATGAAACAAAACGTCATGGCAGAAGAGTGTGATAGAGCAGAGCTACCCAATTCAAGGCAGTGAGGAAGCAGAGAGCAAGGATGGGGCTGAGTACAAAGAAAGCACCATATGTAGGCATTTGCATTTCCTCAAGCCCACTTTCTAAATCTTATCATCCCCCAATAATGCCATCAAATTGTTAATCTACCAATTGAAGGACGCCACCATTGACTGGATCAGAGCCCTCATGACCTAATAAGTTCCCAAAGCCACACATCTGAGCAGTGTATTAGGAACCAAATCTTTAATACATATCCAAACCAAATAATATTATATATATATATGTATGTATACATATATACACACACAACATTACATTCTACAAAGTATATATACATATGCCATGTATATACTATTTCATGTTATATAGTGCTATTGTGTTTACATCTTGTAACTAAGTGAAATGTATACTTCAAGATAACCCTTAGGCCTATACTATTATGATTCCCATTTTACAGAAAAGAAAACTGAGGTATTGAGAGCTTAAGAAATTACCTCTAGAATTGCAGCCAATCCCTGTCTAAGTCAAGAGACCTAAGGATTCAGTAAATGAATCATCTGAAAGAGAACTGGGATAGTTTTCACAACTTTTTAGAGGAAATGAGAGATGACTAATGAAGAGAAAGACGATCAGCTACATATAGACTAGGGTTCAATTCCAGACATTGCTACTTAACTACTCTGATGACTTAGAGGAGCTGCTTATACTTTCTGAGCCTCTTATTTCTTAGAGAAGATCTCATTGTCTCAGGTGTCCAGAAGCAGCATGTAAAATAGTAGCAGATGGAAGTCAGCATCAGAAAGCTAAATGAGCCTTCATTCCATCATTCCTAGAATTTACAAAGCATCTGCTGTGGGCCTAGCACCAAGTAAAGTATTGCAGGGAGGAAGATAAATGAGACCAAAGCCTGGCTCTTATGGGAGATGCCGTGTGATAGGAAATGCTTGTGAGTATTAATCTACATGCTTGCTCCTTGACTCTGGGGTAGCTGCATTTTTTTCCTTTGTATCCCATGGGTCTCTTCATTCCTCTGATCCCCAGTCTACACATAAAGGTATAAGTCATTCACTGTGGAATATAAAACAAACGTTGCTGTGAATGCTGAAAATGCAGGGAGCACCCAGTAGAGCTGGTATTCATGATTACAGACACTAAGCAGGAGACAGAAGAATGGACAGAGCTGACGGAAAGTTGGGAAAGGACACTAAAGACCAATGTAAGGAAGGTGGAGATTTGACACTTTAGGTGTCAGAGCATAAAAGAATATAAATGACATAAAAGAATATAAAGGACTAATAAAAGGATATATAAAAGAATATAAATGTCCTCAGCAGCCTCTGAGGACATGCGATGGCTCAGAGTCAGCCCCTCCAGCCCCTGGTCATCTTTGCCAGGCCATTTGTTTGCCTTGAGACTATGCCTGTGATTGATCCATCCGGTGACACCCAGGCATGGCTCCGAAGGGCCTGGCTTCCTATCTTCTTCCTATCTTGGTCCCAGAGCCCAGCCAAAATAGAAACTAGGTAGGAGGAAACAGTGGGGATCTCAGCACGAAGCTAGAAGCCTTCTTGCCTCGTTAGGGACAATCCTGGTCTTTGAGGAATGTTGAAAATCACAGATGGGATCAAGCAGTTAGTTCTAGCTTAGAAGGAGACTGTATGAAAGGAGTGGGAGGCATCTAGAAGCTAGACAGCACCTAGCATATTGAGATACTTGTAAAAATATTTGCATTTGATCCTAAGGTCAACTGCCTAAGCTCGAGATGGAAGAAATATAGGTGAGGAGAATTTTATAGGGGAAAAAAAGATTTAAAAATAAGAGAGGGCTGCAAGTATTGGAGAAGCTAGCCCTAAATTAAAGCTAGATTTATAACAGTTGCCTCGAGTGCATGACAGTTAGATGTACAAACGGGACTTAATAGAGGCATCTTTTTAAGCTGGTAGAAGGAACAGCAAAATAAAGATGCATGCACTGGTGGCCTGATTCAAAGCACTGAGGCTATACAGTCACACACATATAGGTTCAAATCCTGACTAGGGTCGTAAGTAAGTAGCTGCGTGGCTTTGGACAAACTATTTTTCTTCTTGGAGCCTTGGCATCCTCCACTGAAAAGGCGATTTGGAAGATTGGAGAAAACAGAGGTAAAGCAATGGGTAGGCATAGATAGCATAGGACTGTCGTAGACTATACCAATGACAAAGGTGATGCGAGGAGTGAAGTGGTTGGTGGTGACGGTGATGAAGATGGCAACAATGGAGATGGTGACAACAATCATGGTGATAGACACCATGATACTGATGGATGCTGGTGATGATGAAGATGATAGAGATAGAGGTGATGGTGATAATAATGGAGGTGGTGATCATGGTGGCAGTGGGGTGCTGATGAAAATTTAGCTGATGGCATTGCTCTGTAATTAAGCCAGGCTGTGAAGGGATTTTTCTCATCAGACCCCAGAAATCTGGAATACTCATAAACCCTTTAGAGATGGAGAAGAAAAAAATACCGAGATAGGCAGTAAGAGCAATGCCATGGAAGAAAAGAAACACTTTTTTATGCAGTCAGTTAGAGCTGGAACTATGGGTGGGCAATAAAATTAAAAAAAAAAAAAAGAGCTAACCTTCTCGGGACGTGCACCCTGGGCAGTGAGGACAAGGTGCTGCGATGGTCATCACCCACACACTTTGTGAACCACAGTTGGGTCCCTCCAAACAGAGGGAACTGCCAACTTCATACCATAGCCCTGAAGGAGAGAGGAATCAAAAGGAGAGGGACGTCAGATGAGGCCACACAGAGGACAGGAATCACCACAGAGGAACAATGCCTAGCATGTAGAAAGTGCTCAGTACATTGAAACTTTTTGTCATCTGCAAGAATTTTACGAGAGTCATGGTTGCACCATGATGACAGGGAGGCAGATACAGGGTAGAAAGGGTCCCCTATCATTTGAGGCATTCAAGCAGTGGTCACCAGACCTTTATGTGGGGGGTGTAGAAGGGCTGGTTAGGACTCTGCATTGGGGCAAGGCTTGATCTACCAAGTGTGAGAAACGCTTTAAGCATTGCTGCTGGCATAGGAGGTGGAGAGATATACAGGGTGCCTCTGAAAGCCTTCTGCTGTGCAGAAGGATTCTTACCCTCACCTCAGCATCTGGACTACGCTACATCCTGCCCAGGGCTATTCAGCCCAACCCTGGGCATAAATGTGTCCTCTCCCCAAAGGCAGACTCTTCCTTCTGTCCCTCGATGTCTTCATCCCTTTTGAACTTGTCCAGCCTCCTTTGTTCTCCCATTTTAATGACTCCATTCTCCCCTCCACCCCTCCTCACCACCACCCTAGCTCAACCCCCACAGCAGGAAACACTTTAATTGGTAGCAACATTGCCAACACTCAGCTGCACAGGTGGAGAGGCATTTAGTGGTGTTTGTTCTGTGTAGGGGGAAGGAGGGGAGAGTTCTTCAAAACCACGTAGTAGCTACGGTAGCTTGTTCAACACGATTTGAAGGTGATAAATTGGACCTGATTTTTTTGTCATTTTTTTTTCCTCCTGCCGGTTCTTCTGACAAGTGGCCACTGCTGAGATTGCTGAAGGAGACAGAATTGCTTTCTCCAGCAGCAACAGCCTTCCTGCTGCCTTCCTTCCTCCCCCTCTTTGCCTTTCTTTCAGGGGACCAACGCCATCCACTACAAGGCCAGACCCAGGAAAGCATCTCGGAGGATTTATTGCTCAGGCTACTGAGTCTGAAAGAAAGGTCTGGAACAAAGGAGGGGTGCATCTATTCACTGGAGTGTGGGTGGGGGGATGAGGGTAGCTGTGGTTGAACACAAACACTCAGGCTCTGGAAGTGCTTTCTTCTACTCCATCCTTCACTGCTCACATCATTTATTCATTTATTCCATGAGCATTTATTGAGTACATACTACATGCCAGGCACTGTACTAAAGGAGACATTAATAAACAGAAGTGAAAAAGATCCCTGAGCTGGTCAGAAAAATGAGGATACAGACAATAAACACTATATATACATGTATACACACACGTGTGTATATATATATTATAAATCAGAGATAATATATTTAGAGGGTGTTGAGGTATATGGAGAAAAAAATAAGCAGGAAAAGAATATTTGAGAACTTGGAGGGAGGAGATGCCAATTTTCACTAAGAAAAGCAAAACAGCCCTTACTGAAACAGTGACACAGAACAAACCCGCAATCTAGTCACTCCGTCACTCATTCATGCCTTCAGGCATTCACTCATTAACCCAACATTTATACCTCTGTTCCTTCATCACACCATTTAGACATCTACCTTACATACCTAGGCCACTCTGTTCAGTGATCCATTTCGTCATTTCCTTGCCCATTCATTCATTCACACATTCACTCATTCGTTCATAAGCTCTGTGACTCACCAGCATTTCAGGTACTGTTCATTGCCTTCCACAAACATACCTCAACCCTCTCCTTTCTCCACCTATGAGATTCCACTGTTCTCAAAGCCTGAAATGTTTACTTGTGCTCCATTCCCACCTCCAGCCCTCAGTAGGGAGGTTCCAGCTCCAGGAAGCAACCCTGACCTGTGGTCTAGGTGAATGGTCCAGCTTAGGGCTTCCACACTCTTCCATATTTAATGATACTGTTCCAGAAGTCAGGTTTACTACCTGGCATCCCCTCACAAGACCAGGAGCTCCTTCCCTGAATTTGGGGGTAGAGTCTTATTCCTACACAGCCTCATAGTTGACACACAATGCATCTTTTTTTTTTTCCATTTTCTCCTCCTTTTTTAATTGTTATTATAAACGTGATATACAGCGGGGTTACAGTTATATAGTCAGCTAATGAGTATATTTCTTTTTGGATGGTTTCACTCCTTCCTTCGCTTTCTCCCAGCTTTTTCCTCTGGTCCCCATCACATGTTGTATAGTTCATTTTCAACACAGTATCTAGTGAGTAGATGTAGTACCTCTTTAGTAACTACTTGTTCAGTCAATCAATCCTCAGGAACAGTCTGAACAAAGAATTGGGAGGAGAAAGGTGGACCAGCCAGAAATGTTTGCTGCGGAAAAGAGGAGGAGAAGGCCAGCAGCATTGCCTACCTATATGAATCAGAAGCTTCATACACCAGATTAAGCTGCAAGAAGACATGCACATTGAGTCACAAACTAAACTCCTTACCCCAAATCCTCGCTGATCCATAGAGATGCCTCTGCTAGAATTCCCCTTGACTCTCCCTGACCCCCCAAACTGTGCTTGCCACATGTGTGAACTGCCTCCCAAAAGATAAATCCATCTGACCAGCTGAAATGAGCCTAGAGCTTTAGGATAACAGTCAAGGGTCCTGAACCCCTCACTTCAGCTACCTGTTACTTACTGGGTGATAGAAGATTATTTTCCTGATTCTGCTTTTAAAAGGGACCAGACCTCCCCAAGACCAGAGAGCCCTGGCCTTCAACCTTTTAACTGGTAATTACTCTGCTGACACAGTGTGAGATCATCCATTAACCTGAGGCCAAAGGGCACCCTGCTAATCAGCCAGCTCCATTCCATCAGGCAGCCTGGCTGATTGTGAACTTTAATCATCAAGGGACAGGCACAATCAGACTGTCCAGCCTTCCTTCGTGCCCAAAGGGAAAGAAAGTTTTATGATAGAAGGGCTGACATTTGGCAACCTCTATAAGGAGAGGTTGCCATAGGCAATGTCTCCCCCCAGACTCAATAGGAAGGAGGAGGAGCTTGGACCTAGGAAACAAGATGAAGCCACAGACCCAGATTAAGGGATAGAAAAGGAGAAGAACTTCCTAAGCATTGCATTGGGGCCTTTACTTGTACTGTCTTCAATCATTATTGTTCTAGGGGAGTTTTTCTTTTGAATTGATTGTGGATCAGGAAAATGTGGTGCATAAACACAATGGAATTCTATGCCTCTATCAGAAAGAATGGCATTGCCCCATTTGTAAGGCAATGGAAAGACTTGGAAAAAATTATACTAAGTGAAGTGAGACAGACCCAAAGAAACATGGACTCTATGGTTTCCCTCATAGGGAATAATTAGTGCATGTTTAGTCATAGCAGAAGATCACAATAGCCCAATAGCTATGCCCTTATGAATACATAAGATGATGTTAAGTGAAATGAACTCCATGTTATGGAAACAAGTGTTGCATCAATGTGCGGCAATCTTTCTACCATGGAGTTACATGTCTATCCTTTCACAGTATCTATAGATACAGTTCAAGCTGGCCTCCTAATTTGTGATTCTTCTGCCTAGGCCTCCTGAGTGCTGGGGTTACAGGTGTGTACCACCGTGCCAATTTAAGGAAATACTCTTGAACTCCTATTTACAATGAGGCTCAAGGAAATGAAACTTTCCAAGGTCAGACTATAAAAAAAAAAAAAATGACAGAGCTAAGAAGGTGAATCTTCAAGGGCTCTGACTCCTATTCTGCTCATCCTATTACTTTTAGCCTGCCTGATTTCCCTGAAATAGGAATAACAAAACAGTTGATGCATGATGGGCAGAGATAAATGCTCAGTTGCCCATCCCAGCCTCATTTGCATTTGAAGAGAAGTGTGATTAACCTGAAGAGGAGACTGGATCATCAATGGAAATGGAAGAATTGCAGGCTCTGTGCCCCAGTACCTGGGGACTCTCTCAGCCTGGGGGACCCTCTCACCCATGTCTCTGGGTCACTAATTTCACTGATCCTTGTCTCCTTTTCTTAAACCACTCTGGCTGTGAAGGCACAGCAAGAAAAAAGCTTGAGGCAAAGAAGTTAAGAAGAGACTTTAAGTCATAGTTTCACTTGTATGTGTTCTGTGCTGCATACCCTTAGGTGAATCATTTCACCTCTCTGAGCCTCAGTTTTGCTGCCTATGGAAAGGACCAAATGGTAAGTCTTCTTTACAAAATTGACATGACAGCCAAGGTTGAGATTCCACAGATGGAACTCCACATCTACTTGGGAGACATCCTTGGCAAGCTCAGAGCATCAGCATGGATTGGAAAGTTCCAGAAGGAATACCTGATTTCTCTGTCCTACCCCAGTCATTCATTCAATTGAGCCCATTCATTCCAAGCAACATTTACTGAGCACCTACTATGTACCAGATGCTAAATAAAAGATCAAAGAGAAACACAACAGAGTCTAGGAGAAGGTCCTGGCTGGAAAGCCTTAACCTAAAATTGGATGGTGCCTTTCCTCTGGGATCCTTGAGTTTCTGCTGCAGAGCCCCTGCAGGAAGCTCATGGCGGACTCCAACATGGTCATTTAAACCTGATCAAATTAATAGAGAGGGTCTTTTGTAAGGTAAAACTAATAATAAGGTTAGTGCAGTACTGAGTGTTGAGTACTGGATACTAGTACTGAGCTAGATGCTCTTAGGTTTGAGGTTGGGAGGGAAAGAAGCAAATACCAAAAGCAGACAGTGGCCCTAGTTGAGCAGGGGCATAGCTGGAAAGGGAAATTAGCCTCACCTCTGCCTTCTCTCACTCTATGATTTCCTGCTGCTGTTTGCATTGTCTGAACCCAACAGAAATCCCCACCAAAGGACACATGGGTGCATGCTGGAAGCTTGGCCTCCAGGACACAGAACAAGGAGAGGAGAGTAGGGAGAGGGTCTAGAGAGGCCAATGCTGCACACTTAGCCCCTGTGTGTGTTCTGGAGGACCAGACATAATCTAGGAAAAGGATATGACCTTTTCCCCTTCTATCCATGACATTCCTTCATGCTACCTAGGCTAGTTATTTCCTGGAATATGTCACAGGGGGCAGTTAAGTTGCCACCATGCTATTGTGGAAATTCTCTGAGGTTCTCTCAGGCCCTATTGAAATTCTCTCCCTCTCCCCATCTCTCCTGCTAGTGTTATAGGATTACTGCAGCTCATATTCATCTGTCTCCAAAAGATTAAACCATCCCCTGGAAAAGGCCACTGTTTCCCTAAGGACAAGAGCCCATTTGTGCTTATTCTCCACAAGAAAGTGACTTTTCAGGGAAAGTATATAGGTTGATTTGAGAAGAAGCTGCTGCTGTTGGGTTGTTGTTGTTGTTTTGCTTTGTTTTGTTTTCATTCAGTGGAGGGGTGGGCATAATTATAGGTGTCTCAAGGACTTTTCTCAACTAATTCACAGAATTCTATTCAAGTGGGAACATTAATTAAAATAACAAAATTCACCGAGTGATTGACAGTAGTTCACACCTGTAATCCTAACTACTCAGGAGGCTGAGATCTGAGGATCCATGTGACTCTTTAATTAGCCACCAAAAACACAGAAGTGGATCCGTGGCTCACTGTGATAGGAGTGCTAGCCTTGAGTGAAAGAGCTCTGGGACAGTGCCTGCGTTCAAGTCCCACAACAAACAATAAAAAATAAAAATAAAAACAACAAAATTCACAGCAATAACAAGAGATTTGTTTATGAAACACATACCATAGACTACTGAGTACTTCCTAAGATTATACAAGATATGTCTAAGCACCCCACAATGCAGAGGAAAGCTCTCATAACAAAGAATTATCTGGCCCCAAATGTCAAGTGCTGAGGTGGAAAACCCCAGATGTATCTGAAGTCTGTCACATCACCACAAGAGTACTGCTGCTGGGGTTGGTCAGGCTCTATAAGAGAATGGGAACTAGCCTGATCATAGCTGCAATGCCTGGTTGAAAATGTTGGTCTTTGAGAAGGACATTAAGAACTCTGACTAGGAAAGAGAGGCAAGAGTTTGAATTTAATGAAGATAACTGTTGCTGTTAATCAGGTACTAGAAGGCAACAAGGATGACAAAGGAAGGGGTGGCAACAATTCAGGAGAACCAGGAGGTGGAGCCAGTAGAATGGTGACAGGGTAGACAGAGAAAGTGGGTGGAACTTGAATCTAGTTAGGAGGAGGCAAACTCACCAGAACCTGTGGAGGAGAAAATAGCCTTGACTATTAGGCTTTTGTCCTGAGAAACAAGTTGAGCATGGAGATATGTGGTCCATTTTGGTAGGCCTCTATCTATCATCTATCTATCTATTTAATCTAGCAATCGATCTACCTATCTACTTGTCTATCTGTCTGTCTACCTGTCTCTCTATCTATCTACCTATCTATCTTTCTTCCATCTGTCTGTCATCTGTCATCTCTTCATCCATCTCTCTGTCCACCTTATCTGTCTGACTACCTACTACAGTTTGGATGCTCCAAAGGCCCATGTGTTGAAGTCTTGCTTCCTAGTGTGGCACTACTGGGGGGGTGTTGTGAAGGAATGACTATGTGGGAGGTCCTCAGGTCCTGCAGGGGAGCATGCTTCCACAAGGGGATTGTGGGACCTGTCCCTCCCTCTTTGTTTGTTTTCTCACACTGAGGTGAGCAGTGTGGCCACTGCGGTTGCCATCTGTCATGGCTGTCCCACCCTCTCTCATTCTCCCAGGCCAGAAGCAATGGACTAGACTGGTCTTAGACTGTCACCCCCAGAAGTGTAAACAAAAATTAACCGTATCTCTTTTCTCTTTGTTGAGTATTTCACAACACTAATGGCAATATGACTAATACAGTATCTGTTTACCAATTTGTCTTTCCAGAACTATCCATCTGCCTAACAAACAACTGCATGTTTTCTGATATAGGCATTAACGTTTGCAAAGATGATCAGAAGAAAAAGTCAAGGCTCCTTCTCCAGGCTGCTATGTTTGACTGTTCAGGATGCCTACAATACGAACGGTACTGGTGGAGATGAGAAGACAGTATGACCATCTACAGATTCTGGTTTGTCAGGCTCTCTGACCTGAGCTCTTCACTCTGGGTTGGTCACTTTCCAGCTTTGGGAACAAAAACAACCAAAACCACATTCAGTCTGTACAAGAGAAGACTCATCCTTTCTAGTAAGGCTCTTCTGCATATGAGGAGGAGAGAGATCTGTGTGGTACCCACAAGTTTAGAGCCCACAAGAGAATATAAAGGGAAGGCAGAGTTCAGCTAGAACAGTTCGACTTGACATTTTCTTCTGACCATCTTTGCAAACGTAATGCCTACATCAGAAACCAGAGAGAAAGGAGTTCCTTAGCACCAATACAGCACAAGCTCAAGTATGACAACCTCCAGCCAGAGATTCAGCAGAAAGATGTCAGCACCTGTCAGGTGGGATCCAAGACCAGAGCCTTCAGGACACGATCTACCTCCAAAGTAGAGAATGCAAACAAGGCGTGCTGATCTCACCATGTTGGCCTTTATAAAGCCCAAATGAATTTCTCCCATGACTCTCAGAATGTCTGCAGCAACAGCTGAGAAAAATTACACCAGCACTCCTGACCACATCACTTATTAAAAAACACTCCCTGCAGGGCAGAGAAAATCTTCCAGACTTTTTTTTTGAAATGTATCAGTGATTTGCTTGCAGCCGCTGACAGAACTTCAATAAATACTCCCTCAATATAAACATGCTTTCTCTTTCTTTCTTCTAACGAGCACTTTCTCAGCTCCCACCCACCTAAAAACCCTCACATTTGTTCCTTGCATTTGGGTAGGAGTTGGAGAGAAAAGATCAGACATGAAAAGAGAGATGATGCCAGGCCAGCCATGCCCAAAGCTGAGGATCAGAATACCAGCCCTTTCCATAGATGCTTTTGTCTGTGGTCTCCAGGCCCATAGGACTCACTGTATGTAGAGCAGATATCTCTCGGACATCTCAGAATTCATTATTTTTGTTGCTGCTAGTGGTGGTCATAGGGCTTGAACTCAGAGGCTTGGCACTGTCTCTGGACTCTTTTGCTCAAAGCTAGTGTTCTACCACTTTGAGCCACAGCACCACTTCTCGTTTTCTGGTGGTTAATTGGAGATTAACCTCAGATCTCAGCCTCCTGAGCAGCTAAGATCACAGACATGAGCCACCAGCACCCAGCTCCAAATCCATTCTTAAGCATAGCTAAGTCATCCTTCCCACCAATGCACTCCTGACCCAGAATCTTGAGTTTTAGGGAACATCACCCAAGCCAGAAGCCCAGACATTCAGGAATATCTTTGATTCTTCTCCCTCGCATTCCCCTGTGTCTTGATTTGGATCACTCAGAAGCAAACCCTGAGACAAAGATGGGAATTCAAGTAGTTCAGTTGGGAGATGCGGGAAACCTAAGGCAAAGGAGTAGGGAGGCTAGGGAGGGGAAGAAAAGGCAGTCTACCAAAGACACATTTGTCATGCCATCTGTGCTGTGGGCAATGGGAGCTTAATTCCACTTGGGAACTTGAAGAATCCCTATAGAAACAAGCCTGAGTCACATCACTTGTTGATTGATGGGACTTTTACAGGTGTTAATTCCCTAAGACTTACACTACTGGCTGGACCTCAGAACAGTTTCCCAGTTTCAGAAAGAAGCCTTTAGGCAAAGAGATTCAGACACTGTTGTTAGAAATAAACCAGGAAATGGTGGGCACCACTCAAGAGAGATAAGCAGACCCAACATCAAGTCCTATGAAGTCTACAGACTTAACTCTTTCATATTCTAGATGCTTCCCATTCCAGATTCCACCACATCTGCTCAGACCACCATCCGACTTCTGCAATCATTACTGCCTTCAGCCTGACAGACTGGAATCCTTCTCCAAACTACAGTCTACATAAAGTAGCACACATCAGGACCACAAGTCAGGTACTGATGCGAGATACTGCATTCCTTCCTAGACATATGATTTCAGCCAAAACACTTCACACCTCTCTGTTTTGCTTGTTTTCAAGTTAAAAAAAAAAAAAAAGCATGAACCCGAGCACTGGTAACTCACACTGCGAATCCTAGCTACTCAGGAGGCTGAGATCTGAGAATCATCATTCAAAGTTAGCCCAAGTAGACAAATCTACAAAATGTTCATCTCTAATCAGTAAAACGTAGGAACTGAAGGCATGTCTCAAATAATAGAGTGCCAGCCATGAGTGAATAAGCTAATCAAGAGCTCTGAATTCAAAGTCCCAGGACCAGAAGAGAAAAGGGATGAAAATGGTACCTATCAGACAGGTATTCTGGCTCAGGGGGACCAGAATTCAAAGCTAGGCCAGACCACAAATGAAATTTTTAAAAATCTATGAAAACTCATCTCAATAGGATGAGGTAAGGTATGCCTATCATCCCTGCTATGGTGGAAAGTACAAGTAAGAGGATCACAGTCCGGACCGTGTCACAAAAATTACCAGAGAAGAAAGGAATTGAGGAATGGTTCAAGTGGCAAACTGCCTGCCTAGAAAAGTCCAGAGTTCAAACTCAAATGCTGTCCCAAATGGTGCCTATCTCATAGGATTATTGCAACAATAAAAGGGGTATATATAGACATTGTTTAGAACAACATCCAGTACATCATTGTCTCAAAAATTTTAGTTATTGCCATTTCCATAATAAAAATTTGATGCTGTTCTTCTTCAAAGTCTTTCTTCTGGAAGAATGAGACCCTGGAGGGATATGCTTTGAAAATTGCTGTACAGAAAGAGAGCAGAAAACCCTAGTGATATTCTTGGGAGACAAATCTTTACCCACAAATCGAAGATAATATTAGGGCAAGGGATTCCTTGGGAGAAAGTGGCAGAAAAGGATGACTGCTTCATGAGTTTGATCATCACAGGTGTTGGACTCAAGAACTAAGGTCATGGAGAATGCCAACAGTTAAGCCCTTCTCAAACAATAGTTAAATCCATCTCAAACAAAGATGGACTTTTGGTCAGGAAATACAATTAAAGAATTAAAGAGTTCTACTAGTCCTGCCAGTAGAACAGTCTTCAGGATCAAATTGATATAGGACTAAAACCAGTCCCCAATGTTAAATCACAATGTGTCCTTTGGTGGCTAACTTTCCCTGTCTGAACCTCAGTTTCCCAATCTTTACAATAAAAATGATACCTCGACCTTTTGGAAGTGTTGTGAGATTAAATTGCCTCATGTATATAAAAAGTACCATTTACAGTAGGCTCTCAATGGGTTCTATTTCTTGCTTTACACCGACAATTACTGGCTCTCCTGGCTGTGATCTCTGTATGAGCACCGTGAGAATTTAGAATACTGTCTTGGAAATTTTGAATGCCCCCATCTCACATCTTTTAACCCACCTTCTTATTATAGTCCTTGCAATGGCAACTCCCTCTCTGTGGGTGCAAAGCAATACCTCAGATCTGTTGCACCATCTCTTCCCTCAACTAATGTGTGTGGTCTCTGAGAACTACCTTATGACCAGCTAAACTTCAGATATGCCAGTGCTCTTTAAAGTGAGTGGTTATTGCTTGACAAACCTAACTCAGACTAGCCCCAAGGTACAGAAGTGAGAGTATTCTTTTCAGTAGGTAGAATTTTGAGGCATACACTTGGTTTTCCACTTGGTTTGGAAGGATAAAGGTGTGAGGCATGAGTGTACAAAGATTCCTGGGCAATAATAAATGTCTTGGCTAGTGGATCAGGGGCCCTCAAGGAACATAACAAGAAGTTATTAGGAACAAGGAATAAAATGTATGAATGGGGCCGTGGGTTCGGAAACAATACTTCCCAATGTTTTATTCCTAGCACACAAACTTTCATTCAAGCAGAAGCTTTTAACAGCCAAACAGGTAGGATGACTTGACCAGTAGATATTAGCCAATATCCCTTAGCCACCTGGGTGTTGTACAAGAGGCCAATGAGCAGAGAAGCCATGGTACAGGACAGAGGTGCTGTCTGGGCCCAGCAGCATGGGACATTTCTTATCAAGGATGACTTAGCTCTTGCCACTGATAAATGCCAAGATCAACCACAGAAGAGCCTGCAAAGGAGCCCTCAAAATTACTACCACGAGGACACCAGAAAACCACTTTGTGGCCAATTAATTATATCCACCTCCCGTGACTGAAGACAGAGCCATAGTTGTCCACATGGGAATTGACAGTTATTTTAGCTTTCGGGTTTTTTTGTCTCTATCTGCATCACCTGTGTCCAGCACCACCAATCACCTACTTAAAGAATGTATGACTCACAAAAAATGACATCCTACATCATACCACCTTCAGCTAAGAGAACCTAGAAAGCTGTAACAATAAGTTGATGACTAGTGGACATTTAAACATATGAATGGTCTATTCAAGGCTCCATTAAGGAACCAATGGTCAATGACCTACACTTCAGAGCAATGACCTTACCCTCCAGGATGAAGCATCTGGTGTGATGTCATTATTAATAGTTAAAATCTACAGGTGCAGGAATCAAGAGAAACTGTCTTAGTCTCTGACCCCCATTCCATGGTATTTGAGTTTCCCTTCTTTGTATCCCAGCTCCCATGGAATAGAGGAGGGAACTTTATGCTATAGAAAAACCAAAAAAGCATACCAAGATTTAAAGGGACAGTCAACACTGCTACTTGTGCTAGGAAGCGTGTCTGGAACCCAGGAGACACTCCAGGGTACCGCCTCTTGGTGCTTTTGTGACTCATGGTCACTGCACATGGTGATTACAATGACATTTGACTAACACCAACTGGCTAAGTGCTCTGACTTTCTAGATAGAGCATTTACATTCCTCATCAGGCAAGCCACACAGATGTGCCAGCACATCTTGTCAAGGGCAAGGGAGAAACATGGATTGTTGGCTGGAGGTGAAAGACAGTGCTGATCAGTGATGGCCTTGGGACCTGTTGCAGTGGTAGGAATTGCCATTTGATCTATTAACCCATCTATACTGGATGCTTTGCAGAGATTACAGACTGTGACAGACCAATGTGGGACACAGAAAATGGGAGTGTTACAAGGAATGGACTGTGTCAGACCATAATTTATGTCCATCTTACTTCCTCTTGCTATACAATATTTTTTATTCTTGCTCCAGCTATTTCTGTAGCAAGCAGCTGCAGCTAAAATAAAATTAGGAAGGTTTTAGCCCCTCATTTCAGCTATGCTAATCTCTGGCTCTCTGGCCTATAGAATGCCCTTGGAAACCAATTCTCTCATTCTTGTGCCATGCGTGCATTGGTCAGGTTTCTCAAGAAAGACAGAACAAATAGATTCATGACAAGGAAATGTTTTACGTGACTACAAAGACTGAGAGGCTCCCCAATTTCCTCACTGAGAGCTCAAGATCTAGGAAACCAGTAGCATAGGTACAGTCTGAATTCGAAAGCCTGCAAACCAGGAGAGCTGATGGCTTAAGTTCCAGTCTGAAGGGAGGAAAAGACCAATTTTTCAGCTCATTTTTTCCTTTCTCCATTTATTTTTTGGTCTACTCAGGCCCGCGTGATAACTACCCACATATTAGTGTGCCATTGAATGCAAATCTCTTCTGGGAACACTTTGAACAGACACACCCAGAAATAATGTGTAGTCAGCAAAATACATGGGGAACCCAGGACCCAATTAAGTTGGCATATAATATTAACCATCAAATGCACAAATTTGGAAATGTTAAAAAAAAAACAGCAACCTCCCTACTGTCCAGTAAGGGGTTAAAAACTATTTCACCTTCTGTATCTTTTTTGTTGTTATTATAAAAGTGATGTACAAAGGGGTTACTGTTCCACAAGTCAGAAAGTGAGTGCATTTCTTTTGGACAATGTCACCCCTTCCTTTGTACTCTCCCAGTTTTTCCCCCCATTCCCACCCTTCTGTATCTTGAATAGACATTCTGTTGTTGTTCTAATACTGGGGCTTTAGCTCATTCACTTTTTTGTTTTTGTTCTTGGTTTTGGTGTTTGGGTTTTGAGGGGTTTTTTTGCACACAACTGCTATTCTGCCACTTGAGTCACACATCCATTTCCAGCTTTGTACTGATTAATGGGAGATAAGAAGTTATGATAGACTTTTTTGCCTAGGCTAGCTTTGACTCTTGATCCCCAGATCTTGGCCTCCTGAGTAGCTAGGATTACAGGTGTGAGCCATCTGTGCTCGGCTTTGTAAGCAACATTTTGCTGTTGGTGGCAGTGGTCATGGGACTTGAACTCAGAGCCTGGGCACTATCCCTGAGCTCTTTTGCTCAAGGCTAGTGCTCTACTACTTTGAGCCATAATGCCACTTCTGGTTTTCTAGTGGTTAATTGGAGATAAGAGTCTCACACACTTTCCTGCCTGCGCTGGCTTCGAACCACGATCCTCAGATCTCAGCCTTCTAGGTAGCTAGGATCACAGCCCTGAGCCACCAGCGCCTGGCAGTAAATAATTTTTGAATCAGATTCTACATGACTACAGCAAATATTCTCAATAATTAAGCTACTGCTCAGCAGGTCAACAAAGCACACTGGGGATGGCTTTTCCTTTCTTCTTTATTTCACTGTCCTTCCTGCTTCATTCTCATCCCGTGGGAATCACTTTCCAAAAGTGATTTTAAATTTTAGAACAACCTGACCTTCCTGAACCTCAGTTTCCTCTTCTGCAAAATGGGAACTCATAAGACAAGCATTGACAATGAAGTACTGAGCCGGACATCAATAAATACTAAAGCCTAAGAGAATTGAGCCCAAGGCCAACGCACAAGCTCACTGCTTCTTCAACAAACTATTGAAAGGGCTCATTTCCTCTTACTCCATTATTTCTTTTGCTGACATCCCACCAGGTTCCTTCCCTTCATGCAAGCATACCAATGGGTGCATTTTTCTTTCCTGTGTCATCCACAGGGGTCTGGCCCTGCTGAGGGAGATGAGGATTCTATTATGAATCAGTCGTTTCCCAAGGGGAGATTCCTCCCCTTCAGATGAAGATTCACTAGTAGATATAGCCCAAGACAAAGCTGGAGTCCTCCAAAGACTGAGTCCAACAGCAACATACTTTATTAAGAGTTACTTAGCTGTACCTCTAAATTCCTTGGGGATAGGATTGCTGTTCTCCATTGGTTCTGGCATCTGTTTATCCAGAATGACAGATCATACATTCACAAGGGATTTGAATTATGCATGGTGACCTGGAAAACTCTAGGTAGGTTAAATTAAAGATGAGCCTGAAAAACCTTGGATGTTCAAGCTGAAATCAGCTGTGACCACAGCAGGCAGTTCTGCTATGCATGATCCATGGAGTGGCTCCCCATGTTCTACTCTGACTGGAAGACATGCCCCCCCCCCCCTCCAAGGGTCTGTAATGTAGAGTCCCTCTCTGCTGGCCTGCTGCCTTATGCGGTAGCCTACCTCTGACCTGGTTCCTCATCAACCTACCTACACGATCCCTTCCATACTCAGTTGCTCCCATAATTCTTCTCAAGAATTCAAGCAAAACACAGCAGACATTCATGCAATACCAGTAATAAGGAATGATATGAAATTACCCTTCCAGACCATAATGCTGAGGTTTACCCCATTCACCCACCCACTGGCTATGCTTGTATGGCAATGTCTGCAGGCAGCATCAAAGTAGGAGGAAGAGGAGAGACTGCTAGCACAACCTTCAAGAGCTATGATAATGGGAACCCACATCCAGACTTCCTGTTGATTGCCTAGCTGCATAGTGCTGGGCCAAGAAGGGCTTCTCTTCTTTGGATTTAGTCCTCATTCAAAAAGATAAGCAAACTGAGGCTTGGGTCACATAACCAGCCAATAAAAGAACCAGGAAAAGTATTAGAAAAAAGAGAACTCCCTTTTTCCTACCAGAGCTGCCCTCTTTCCCCACTCAAAAATGCCCATTGCCCCAAGCCTAGGTAAGCCATTCACAGAAAGGAAGGGGAGATAGATTCGCAGGTGATTTAAAGCAGATATTGCCAGGATGTGCTGCTCCCTGTGGGTAATTTATGGATGTGTGAACAGGATGATGGGCTCATTGCTTACATAGTGTAATTCAAAAATGCGGCTGCCCGGGAAAGATGGGTGAGAGGTATAAAAATATGTACATTTGATGGAGCATATATATGTGTTTGTAAATACAGTCTGTTATTGCTCAGTGTTATTATATATCCATCATCTTTCTTTGGGTTATTGGAAACATAAAAATCTTAAAGCACTAAAAACACAAAGGACGATAAGTCACTCAGGAAAGTATATCTTCTCGGGGATGATTTTATGTCAGGAACAGTTTGTGCCTTCAGAAAATAAAGCCCTTACCCTGAGAAGACGGGAAGAGAAGACAGAGATGGGGCTTGGAGGTGAGCAACAGCATGCTCTGAAAGTGGTAGGATCGTCAGAAAACAAGGGAGGAAAGCAGGGAATCGAGAGCCCAACCACCTGTATGCTTCATTGTTTAGAGCTCTCTGGCTTTGGGCAAGCCATGACCTGAAAGTACTCATTTCCTTGCTTATAAACTAGGGTTCAGATGGTCCTCACAGTTCACAAACAGGGCTCCACAAGTACTGCTTTCCTCCCTTCCCACTACCCCATTCTAAGCATCAAATGTGGCTGCATGGAAAACAATCATTGATGGATCAGACCCCACCCGCCACCCCCCTGATTCCCGCCTCACAGCCCAAGCAACCAAACCACAAAGTGGAACCATAAACTAAATCCCAAGCAGCAGACATAAGTCAATAGCACAGATGTGGTTTTTAAGTGAAATTAATGATTTTTCTAATATGGATTTCCTCTCCGGGCTCTTCTGTCCACAACTGGGGAGATTCATGCTTCTCCATGCATATGGGAAATGTGGCAAGGGCCCTGACTTCTGTTATAAGTCAGATGTTAAGGAGGCCTCGAGGGCAGCATGGAGGAGGGAGACCAGCAACACAGAGTCACAAGCAGAGGAATCTTTCACTGCCACCACGGAGACAGGACAGCAGCAGGCTAGAGGAGACTGGTGGTCAGGAACCCTGGGGTAGGTCCCTATCTTGGCCCCTTAGTTCCCTCTGCAGTTACCACATATGCTTCATTGTACTCTGGGCTTCACATTGGGCATTTGAAAATATGAAGGTCAGATGGGAGCCTCATTAGTGGTTCCTTTAGGTATGTTCTGTATTTACACTACGTGCATAGTAGGGATTTGCTAAGTGTTTATTTCCTGAATTAATTTTGTCTGTGATCTCTGGAAATTCACTCAAGTGGCTCCAGGGTCCTAGATGGACTATGCTCACGGTCCTGAACAATTGCAGCCTCTGCAATTGGTGTTCACATGGAGCTAGGCCCCACCCTGTGACTTTTTTTTCCACCAATAAAAAAAAGAACCACCATTCGCTCAATTCTCCACTTCATGCAGGCAGAAATTTGAGAAAGGTGGTTGCATTTTTTTTCCCCTACCTCTCTGGCTCAGATTGAGTCACTGCCTTGGCCCAGATTCTCAAGGCAGAGAAGTACATCGAGGAAAAATGAGACACTCCAGCCACTGCCAGCCATGCTGGACTTTTCACTGCACCATGCATGAGGTGGAGAGCGTGCATGAAAAGCAAGGAGCAGGGAGATGATGGAACCCTGTGTAAGCTTAGAGCATAAAAACAAAGGTTCAAGAGTTCCTGCCACAGAAGCAATGCCCACTACTGACCCAGTGCCATCTCGACTCTCTCCTGATGGTTGGATATGCCAAGCAAATAATTTTTAGACAGCATTCTAAGGTTTATTAAAGTAAGTAGCAGATAAAGGAGAACGCCACGCGGTATTCAGGCAGGAGAGAAAAGATTATTCCCCAACTGCTGGCCTGTGGCTCGGATGATGCCTGGAAGGAGAGAAGGGGCGACCCCACCCCCTCAGCCCAGCCTGATCTAGGGCTGGAGCAGGGAGGTGTGGCCCGGTGGATTAGGATGTGACCTCAGGGAAGGGAGAAGTAACTGCCTCCAGGTATGCCAGTCACCCAGGTAACTGGGTGGAGAGTTAACCAGTTGGGGGGCATCGGTGTGGAGCCCTCCCTCCACCCCCGGTGGACCTTACTAGCATCTCCTTGTAACTGATGGATCTGTCCATCGTTGCCTAAAAAATAACCATATGTTATTACTCATGACACTGAAGTTTGACCAGCCAGTCTCGCCGTTCCAGGCAAGACTTGGCTGATGGCACAAAGATAGCTCACATATCATGGCTGGTTAGTAAGATGGTCCATGTGTCTTAGTTTAGCACACAGATTCATGTCCATGTTATTCACTTGGCCCCATTTCTCTGGATCTCTGGTGCATCAGCACATTATGGCTGGATCACGTGGTAGATTGACACTGCTCACCTTATGGCCACAAGCAAAGGAAGGGTGAGGAGGGTGTTAGGGTTCCACAGCCCTATTCATTCAAGTGTATCCCCCAGATGACCCAAAGTTCTCCCACTATTCTCCCTTCTTGACATTTCTGGTACCTCCCAATAACATCACCTGCGGGTAGGGGCAATATGTGGGGCTTGAGGGACATGTAACATCCAAATCAAAGCAATTTGTGCTCACATATGTGTACAGATATGGCTACATGTGTATTTATGAGTGTGTGTGTGTGTATATGAGAGAGAAAGAGAGATTTTCACATCTCAGAACAGTGACTGGATCAGACTTAGTCATCTCACAAATCTTAGGTCATCTTCAGAAGCCCTAAGAATAGTGACTTAACCAAAGTCACAATGGAAGACTCACACTGAATTGTCCCGCCTCTGCATCCTAACCCTTTTCTATTACTCTCTATGTTGCCTTTCATCTGGGTTCCCATCCCATAGAAATGTGGGAACAGCTTGAGACTTAAAAAATAAATCTATGTAGAAAAGCCACCCATCACTCCTTTGCATATTCTTCATTCTTAGACATGCCTGACCCTCACAAACTGGAAAATGTTCTAGCCACTATCATATTATTTACTAGATCCATCAGGCAGCTCCAACTTCAAGTCTGCTAGTGATAATAAACTCCATTCTGATGGAGCAACAGTTCTGAAATTTCCTGCCACAATTTTCAGAACAAAAATGAGAGATCCTACAGAAATGGGAGCCCAGAGGCTGTTAGATGGGACAATTTGAAGGAGTTTATCAATAGGAGATGAAAAATAGAAATGACACAGAACTGTTTACACTCAGCAGAAGGCCAGCTGGGCTCATGTACACACTGAGGACTCAGTAAATAGACAACCTGGAGTGGACCTGGGCCCATTTTATAGCCAACTCCTGGTTGACCACAGTGGCTGATTCTGTTTCCTCATCTATAAGGTGGGAGTAGTCATTATACCTATTTCTTTTTTTTTTGTTTTTTTGTTTTGTTTTGTTTTGTTTTTTGCCAGTCCTGGGCCTTGGACTCAGGGCCTGAGCACTGTCCCTGGCTTCTTCCCGCTCAAGGCTAGCACTCTGCTACTTGAGCCACAGCGCCGCTTCTGGCCGTTTTCTGTATATGTGGTGCTGGGGAATCGAACCTAGGGCCTCGTGTATCCGAGGCAGGCACTCTTGCCACTAGGCCATATCCCCAGCCCCTTTTATACCTATTTCTAAGATGTTGCAAATTCATATGGAATATCTAGCAAGACAGTACCTAGAATGCATAGTAGATGTTGAATAAACACCAGCTACCATTGTGATTGTTTTTATAGAATACTTAAGGCCCAAGTGAGTGCAATTAGAAAGGGCAGGGAATCAGGGATGTATTTCTGGAAGATGAGATGACCCCTGAGCTAAATTTGGGGCAAAAGGGTAAAGGGCAAGCTGATGGGTGAAGAGGAAGAACACTGTGGGATCAATCGAGTCAAGGCAGCAGGAAAGATTGCTATATGTGAAGGAAGTAAAATTACTTGGAGGGATGAAGTTCAAAGAGGAGGTAGGTGGAATACAGAGACAGCTGGAGAGGTAAACAGAGTTCAGAATAAGAAAAATAATATCGAAAAGCAGCCAATCAGGGAATTATGGCTTAACAGAACTTGTAGATAACAGGATAAATCGATGAATCAATTGCCTTCCCTGACAATGAAATGGGGACAGGAGGGTACTAAAAAATAAGGAAGAAGGAAAAATGAATCAGGAAATAAGGACAAGGTAGCAAATCTTTGGCATCACAAACTCACTGGAAACAGAGAAGAGACCCACCAATTAGAAAACCATCTTCAAGGACTCCAATTCTCCCTATTTAACCCAAGGACGAGGTCTGCAATGAGGAAGATGCTACGAGATGCTTTGATGGGCTGAACTGCTGTCTTCCTCATGGTGTGTCTATGCCATGTCTTTTCTTTCTCGGTCCTATTTATCTCATAATTTACTTTCTTATCACCTTTGTCTACATGTTTGTCTTGCCCGAATTCCTTTCTTGCCAGATGCAAGATTGAGATTGTTTAGCTGCTCCAAACTAACAAGCTAGGGATTAAGCAAGTCTATGAATAACTCAGATTACAATGTTACGGAGTTTGGATTTGGTCATTTCAGGCACATGAGAACTATGGAAGGAATTATTAGCCCAGAAATAGCTTAGTCATAGGCATTCATACTAAGATGAGAGTAACTGCTATGTCTCCCAATATAACTAGCCACTCTCCAAGAACTATTGTCTACTTTGCAAAGGTCAGGTCCCTTAGTGAATGATAGCTCGCATTTATAAAATACTATGTGGCAAAGATATTACTTTCACTAACTCCTTTAAACTCAAAATAGGCCTATACACCAATTAATGTCTTAGGATCCTCCTCTTTTTCCTTTCCATTTTGCAGATAGGAAAACGGAGGCATCGCAAGATTAGCAGGTTTAGACAAACAAGCGATCTGGAACCTCAAATCTAAAGAGACTGATTCTCAAACCTCTCTCTTAACCATCACACAGTGCTTCTCTTAAAACAAAAATCCTCAGTCTCTGCCTAGACATAAAAACCATTCAATGATAGAGAGGAAGGAACTCTGCGCTGGATTATAGGATGGATCTTATGGGTCTAATGGCTACCCCTAAATCTGTATGTGGCCAGGAACCACAAAGGCTTCTAGCTATGGTATGCTGAGGTTCTTGAGCCAGAAGTGCAGAATAAGATATCTATGGTGCCAGTGATGCAAATGAGAAGCACGCTGGCCTGCCCACAAGGGTGGCTGGGAGAGAGAGAAAATAAGGAACTCAGGACCCTTCCAGAGACCCCCATGCCAGGTGAGGCCAATGTGTCAGGAAAAATTAATAAGCCACCAGCCAGGCAGAAATATCGATAATGTCACCCCCATCCTAGTCAATGGCCAGTTTAGCACCAGAAATTTCTGCATTTTCTGAGGGGTTGAGGTCTCCACACAAGGGTTTTCACACTTCTTTTTAGCTATTTGTTTTAACCTTATGTGGGATACACTATATACAGTTGATTTTTAAAAGGCAATGTCTTATTTGTGCAGACTTTTTAAAAGAAGTACAAGTACAACCTTTACTTATTACAAAGTCAATCAATAAGGACAAGGCTGTTTTGATTAAATAAATTGGACACTGAGGTTGATACAAAACTGCAGTTGTCAGTCAACACTCCCTGACATCACCCCTTTTGTGCTTATGAAAACAACATGATAATTTTCATTAGTTTGGGTTGTACAATATCTTGAAAACATGATTTTACACAGATGAGTGCTACAAATGCCAACCGGTTACAAAAAGAAAGAAAGAAAAAGTCAAGGTAGTTTGAAATTTTTGAATAGTCTTCAGAATGATCCACAGGAATAAAATGAAGCCAAAAAGACTTAGCTGAATTATGCAAAGTATCTTCTAACTAGCCACTCTGTGTTCCATGAGAGTTTTGAAATCCAAGGCTAGCTGCCTTGTTTCCACAAGAGCCATTGCACTGCTCCAAAACTGGACGGTACAATTGTCAGCAAAACCAAACCATCATTCTCTTCTTCAAGGTTGAAGATGAACAAGCAATGACTCAATAAAACAAGACCTGGGCTGAGGGCACAGTTCAAGTGGTAAAACACCTGCCAGGCAATTACAAGGCCCTGAGCTCACACTTGAGTACCTTCTGAGAAAGAAAAAGTAATAATACCTAGGGTGGGGCAAAGTGATCTTAGCTACTCAGGAGGCAAAGGTAGGAGGAGCATTATCTGAGACTAGCCCAGGCCAAAGTCCATGACCATATCTGAGAAATAAACTAGAACCCCAAAAGGATGGCTATATATATGGCTCAAATCAATGAGATAAAACAAAAGGGGGTCGGGGAGGTAAGGGGCTTCCGTCCAGGGCAGATCAGTTGGAAACAAGCCAAAGAAGTCTCTTGTGGAAGGCATGAAGGAGCCAGTCCTGAGCTGGGTCATGAACCTGGCAGCCAGTATCATGGCCCTGGTGAGCTTGAGAAGAAGAGGCCAAGCCAGAGGGGAGCTGTAGGCAATGGAATGGAGA
Source organism: Perognathus longimembris pacificus (assembly GCF_023159225.1). NCBI lineage: Eukaryota > Metazoa > Chordata > Mammalia > Rodentia > Heteromyidae > Perognathus > Perognathus longimembris. Next base: position 149,972,074 of record NC_063161.1, read on the forward strand.
GGAGGGAGGGCATGGGGCGGCGGCCACTGGAGGGTTTGCAGCATGGCGATACCGCGTTTCCACATGTCCCTTGGGAAGGGACGCTGAGGCTGAGTGCAGGTGGCCACAGTGGGAGGGGACTGGGATCACTGGGGAACGATCACTGGTGGCTCATAGCACAGGGTGATGGAAAGGGTGAGCCCAGGATGGGGGTGGGGCTGAGAGGGAGGAGGCAGAGATATTAGAAGCTCAAGGAGGAAAAACCAGCATGGTTGCCAGGCAGGGAGCATAAGAGCACCCGGGAGACAGTGCTCATACAATCAAAAGGGAAGCGAGCCTGGTGTAGCGTCATCCATGCCTGTTATCCTAGCACTTGGGAGGAGGATGGCAAAAATGAGGCCACCCTGGGCTACATGGTGAAGTCTGAGTCAGAAAAAAAAAAATCCCAAATAAACAAACAAAAAAAAGCCAGGTGCCTGGGACTTAAGACCTATAATCCTAGCTATTCTGGAGGCCGAGATCTCCAGGACCGATTCAAAGCTACCCTGGGGTTATAAAATCCTTGAGACTCTTATCTCCAAAATAACCTTCAAAAAGCCAGATTATTGGCATGGCTCAAGTGATAGAGATCCAACTGAACAAATGTGAGACACTGAGTTCAAACCCTAATACCACCAAAGCAAACAAACAGGAAAAAAAAAAAAAGGGAAGACAGAAGTAAGCAAGTATGTCTGGTTGCATTCTATTCTCTACCTAAATCCAGCTGCTTCAGAATAGTGCCAAGAAGGCAGAGAGTGGGCCAGCCATCACCAGGTTTGTGGTTTTGCTAAGGAACTATAAGAAGGACCACAGTGTGGTAAGGGTGTGGGCTCTGGAGTCAAGTTACCTGTTTACAAATCCTTGATCCACCACTCATGTGCTATGTGTTCTTGAGCAAATTACCAAGCCTCTCTGTGCTTCTGTTTCTTTATCACATTCTTAAATCATGCTAAGTGATTATGGAGATACAAATGTGAAATGCCTTTATCTGATCACAATACAATGTGGGCAGGTATCAATACATACCATATTCCAGAAGTATGTATATGTATTATGCATCAATTAAAATTTTCTTTAATTTTTTTGGTGCCAATCTTTTTTTTTTCTCAAAGCTAGCATTCTACCACTTGAGCCATACCTCCACTTCTAGCTTTTTGATGGTTATTACAGAGAAGAGTCTCACAGACTTCCTGCCTAGCCTGACTTTGAACCACGATCTTCAGATCTTGGCCTCCTGAGTAGCTAGGATTATAGGCTTGAGCACCAGCATCTGGTAGAATTTAATTTTTAGAAAGCTAATGGATACCTAGTATCTAGAAAAGTGTCTAGACATGATCACAGCATTCCCCCACCCAGCCTGTGCCCAGAAACACAGTCACATTCACTTCTAAATTCATTTTGGAGTGTCTACACTTATTCCCAAGCATAGTAGATTTATGAGCCTCAAACAGGGCTGTAGCTGCACATCAACTCTTCTGTACCAGTCACCATTTGAAGGCCACAATCTTTTAAAAGCCATCTTAAAATAAGTTGTTCTTGGGCTGGGGATATGGCCTAGTGGCAAGAGTGCCTGCCTCGGATACACGAGGCCCTAGGTTCGATTCCCCAGCACCACATATACAGAAAACGGCCAGAAGCGGCGCTGTGGCTCAAGTGGCAGAGTGCTAGCCTTGAGCGGGAAGAAGCCAGGGACAGTGCTCAGGCCCTGAGTCCAAGGCCCAGGACTGGCAAAAAAAAAATAAATAAATAAATAAATAAAAAATAAGTTGTTCTTTTTATTAATATAGATATGGGAACAGACATTACACCAGCTCTTATTTTGGAGGTTTACTATTAGGGTTTGCTACAGTTTAAGAGTAATAATAACAAAAGAAAAAATGTTAGCACACTTGCACACCCAGGGAATATCAGTTTCTAAAGGCCAACATTTTTTACTGCTTTTTATAAACAGAAAAAGTACATTGAGTTGGAATAGAAGCTGCCCAGGTCAAATTAACTTCTTCATTTATACATTCTTTTTTTATATGTACAAAGACTGCCAAATAAAGCATTCTTGTTGCAAAAAAAAAAAAGAAAAGTGTCTAGAATATTAAAAAGTCTCAGTAAATGGTAATTCTTTGCTATGATCAGTACTGTTTCGGGGAGAGAGCAAAAGGACCCCTAGGCTAGTTGAAATCTTCACTGTGACCAAACACAAGTAGATGACTCCTGTAGTTCCAGCTACTTAGGAGGCAGAGAAAATGAAGATTGTGATCTGTATGAGCCCAGGCAGAAGTTAACAGGGTGTGATCTCAAAAGCAAGCTGGGTACTATATTGCACACCAGTGATCTCAGATACTTAGGAAATAGAGGTAGAAAGGTCTTAGTCCAAGGTCCAGGTCCAATACCCTATCTTAAACACAAAAACTAAAAAGTCAAAGATCTAGGGGTATGGCCAAGTAGTAAAGCACCTAGGCTCAGAATCCAATCTCTAATATTACTAAAAAAGAAAGAAAGAAAGAAAGAAAGAAAGAAAGAAAGAAAGAAAGAAAGAAAGAAAGAAAGAAAGAAAGAAAGAAAGAAAGAAGGAAGGAAGGAAGGAAGAAGAAAGAAAGAAAGGAAGAAAGAAAGAAAGAAAGAAAGAAAGAAAGAAAGAAAGAAAGAAAGAAAGAAAGAAAGAAAGAAAGAAAGAAAGAAAGAAAGAAAAGAAAAATAAGCCTTGTTTAGAAGTGGTGCTGTGGCTCAAGTGGTAGAGTGCTAGCCTTGAGCTGAACAGCTCAGTGACAGCGCCCAGGTCAAGCCCTAGGACTGACACACACACACACACACACACACACACACACACACACACACACACACACACTGAAAGCTGAAAACCCTTGTGAAATGTAACATGGAGGTCTTGAAAAATACCACTTTTGTTTGTAGACTGAGGCCCAGCATCAAATTCCCATGACTGCCACTTGGCCAGGATAAGTCTGTGGGTCCCCTAGCTCTCGTTATCCTGCAATCAGAGCAGCTCCCTGAGCAGCACCCACATCCCAACTGGCTTTTCTGTGAACCTCAGAAGATCACCCAGCTGGTGGGCACCAGGCGGCTACACCTGCATAGGAGCAAATGCACACAGAAGAGATCTTGAAAGAATCTTTTGGAGAATTGCAGCTGCAACTTCGCTTTTAAAGATTCCTTTACAATAGATCCAATTACATTGACACAGGAAAAGAACCCCCGGGATGCAGGTCGGTGGTGGAGGGAGAGGAGAGGATGCTCCGAAGAGCTGTTATGAGTGCTTCAGTTTGTTCAATAAAACAAGAAAGGAAGTCATAGCTGAGAGACAGAGGAAGGAGCAGAAGCAGACAGAAGACGGAAGGGAAGCCAAGCACTCTAACACTGTGTGTGCATGTGCATGTGTGTGTGCATGTTTGTGTGTATATGGTTTTGCACAGAGGTAAAAGATGCCATCTCTGCTGCTGACTGTGTGGTCTCAGGCCTGTTCTTTAGTCGCCCCAGCCTCTGTTTCTCCATTGGAGAAATAGGAATGAAGTACAGTACTCACTCCACAAGGAGGGTTGGAAGAATTAAATGTATAAAAATCATGGGCAGCCTGTAGATGATAGCCTGGAAACAGAATGCAATGGCTCGTATTTTTGCTGTTTGTAAAGAACTTTAAATTATTTTTCTATTCTGAATGAGGTTCCTGGAGTCCCCCCAGATACCTACTCGAAACCCCAAAGCTCCTCTGAAAACAGCTTTCCAGTCCCGCATGAAGTCTAAATTGGTGTCACTGAAAATGGGAGCACTGCCACCCCCCCCCCCCCCCGCACCCTGTGTCAAATGGCCTTCCTAGTCCATGGCCAGATGTCCACAGCCCTGGCCGCCTGGCCTCAGGCAGCCCCTTGCTTGCACTGGGCCATCCCAACTCAGGCCACCTGCATTTCACAGGAAGAAAAGCCCCAGAGGCTTTTAACAGAGCACATCAGGGGGCAGAGCCAAAGACATCTCAGAGAAAGTTCTAGAAGATGAACGAGTCTCTGTCCCATATAGTAGGAATCTGGGGCAGATGAGATGAGCTCAGAGGACTCGTTCAGGAGCACATCATTCAAGAAGTTTGAACTGGCAGCAAGGGGGAGGCAAAGGGAAACATTCGGGACTCAGGGGCAGCTCACTCAGGGGCTGCAGCCCGTGGGACGTGGCTAGATCCCCATCCCACCATGTCCTACAGAAGCATAGTTGTGTTTGGATCAAATCTCCACTTGATTCCTGAACATATGTAAGTTTGAGAAGTAGTCCCGTGTGGTAGCTCCTGCCTGTAATCCCAGAGACTTGGGAAGTTAAAATTAGAAAGAGTGTGGTTCAAAAGCAGTATGGATTCTAAAAAAAAAAAAACATTTGTGAGACCCTTCTGTCAACCAAGAACTTGGCCCAGTGACACACACCACTTATCCTAGTTGCATGGAGAGCCGAAAATAGCCAGGTGTGTTTAGTACTTGTTATTTCAGTAAATTCTGCCCTCGAATTGTGAGCACCCCTGTTTTACAAAATAAACTCAGGGTCAAACAATAAAAGCAATTTGACACATAAGTAGCAAGAAAAGACCTAAGACTCAGTGCAGATCTGCTCAATCCCTATTTTCCCTGCTCTGGACCACAGACTTCCCAGATTTATTCCCAAAGGATGAGCAGCAGTGCATACTGGGTGATGGGGTTATGGGAAAACTGCAAAGCCAGCTGAGGCAGAAAAGTCAATGAAATATATCCAAAATAATCAGCAAAAAGCTAGGCTGGAGGCAGAGCCTTACCTGAAGCAAGTAAACTTAAGCAAGCATGAAACCCTGAGTTCAAGCTTTGGTATTTGAAGAAAAATTACAAAACACTGGTGATATGTGACTTTTAATCCCAGCTACACACACACACACACACACACACACACACACACACACACACACAAATCAAAAACAGGATTGTGATAGTTCAATGCTAGCCTGTACAAAGTGAGTGAGACCCTATCTCAGAAACAAAATACTGTACAAATAAAAGGACTGGGTGTATAGCTCAGTGACAGATTGCTTGCCTAGCACGTAAGGGATCATGGGTTCAATCCCCAGTACTGCCAAAATAACAAAGGAAAAAACTATTATAAACACACATTACATTTGAAATGAGGTTTAGGAATTAATGCAGAATAATTTTTTAAAGAAAAGGAAATTACTTATTGGACCCAAAGTCCCTCCATAAAGGGTTTATGGGAACAGTACTGTGCTCTAGCCTGGAATTACCATAGCTGAGCTCAGAGTGCTGGGGAGACACAGGAGAGAAGAATTCATGGCCCCTAGAGACACCCCCAACAGCTAAGTAGGGAGGCTCGGCCTGCTCATCAGTGGCCCCCAAGCTCTTGACTACCCAAAGCGCCCCATTTATCTGTGTCTAAACCTCAAAATCACTCCACATATCAGGAGCTGGTGAGTGGTTTTTGACTGAAAGTGTTTGTTGATACAAGCATTTCTCTTAATTCATGGAAGTGGGTCTTCAGGGGATGTGTCTCTTGAGGTCTGGCAGGCGATTGATTGCTATGATTGCCCCCACTCACTCACTCTGCTCCTGATTTCCCTGAGGATTGGGACCGGTAGGAAGAGGCTGTTAGGAGGTCCTGCTGGGGCTATGCGGTGGACACCACAGGACCCCAGGATGGAGCAGGTCAGTGTGTACACCTGGGGGCCATTTCACAGGGACCTCAGAGAGGACCATCACGTCACAGATTTAGGCAGAATGGCCTTCAGTCCCTCAACCTTGCTGGTCATAAAATGCTTTCAGTTCAACCATGGTGCGAAACATGGAAGATTCCAGTGGCCAATGGAAAAGCTTTCCTCGCCCACCTGGCACTCTCAGGCTCCTGAGCACCAGAGTAGATGCTCAGCCTTGCCTGTGTTCTAGGCAAGCGCAGCATTGGGCCTAACACTCTCATTAGCACAGACTGGATTTCAGGTGCATTCTGAGCAGCATCCAAGAGCCCACAGCCCGGCGCGTGCTCATAGCCCGGCGCGTGCTCATAGCCCCTTCATTGATGGTGCTCAGGGTTAAGCATGGCTATCACAGGTCACCCACCACAGATGGGGTTTTACACCAGGCAGTAAAACAGCACCATTAGACGGGCAACATATGGGTCTTTGTGTGGGCTCAGCCCCCTGCAGCTCTGGGGGCCCAGCCAGCCAGCTTTCTATTTGCATATATCAGTTTAATATTCAGAAAAGGCAGATGGGACCTCTCTTGATTGGTTTTGCCTGATCAAAACCCATCAAATATGAGAGACAGAGAAATACAGAAGAGGGTCACATTCTCAAAGTCATTCAACAGAACCTGAAGCTCATTCACTCCCGTGGTGTACCTCCATTGTGGCCCTTGCCAATCCAGACGCATCTCCTCCCCTCGGAGCCCACACCAGCTTCAAGGTTTCAACATGGTATATCAGGCTGCAACTCTTAGCTAGGTCGTGGTTGGGGTACAAGATAAAACTTCAAGAACGTGACCAATAAAATCCTACCTCTACTCTATCCCTTAACAGATGGAAACAGCAGTCTTAGAGAAAGAGAGGTACCCAGCTGAAATCCAACATCAAGTCACGCCCATAGCAGCTAGAATGTAAGACTAGATGACTCTGATACCAGTGCTCTTCCTACTGTACCAGAATCAGTTTTCTACCATCTTACACACACAGGGATAAGAAGATGCTACAGAAGATTATCCTATAACATAATGAGCTGAAATTCACATCTCAGAAGCAATGTATCTTTCAGAAAATTACATAACTATCTCCCTCAGTATTTCCCACTTACAAAACGGGGCTAAAGATATCTACTTTATAGAGCCTTTGTGATGCTCAAATGATATGGAACCTTGCACAGTGCCCAACACAGACAAGATAATGACTATATATCAGAATTTTCCACACCAACACCTGGTTCTAAGTTCCACTACTTCCTGCTAGGCTTTCCCTCCCTACTCCCCAGGTAAACCACCTCCTGGTCTCTTGATTGCCATTGGTGATGGATGAGGCTTTAGCTGCCATGGTTTTCCGGACATGACTTTCATTGCCTCCAGGTCTCTTTGGCATTCGGAAGAGCTGGGACCAATGAAACTATCATTATCAAAGCACCTGCGTTCTGTGCAGCCCAGAGAGTGGCCAGGAATGCTCTTGGAACTGAATGACTCTTGATTGATTCCTGGGTGAGGGTGGTGACATTTTCAGAAAGCTCTACATTGTCAAGTGCCATCTGAGGCCATTTTTCTTGAGGCTCTAAACGTCTCCTCCAGTTTGAGAGCTCTGGCCAAGGGATAACATTCAGCTTTGTTACTTCCTAGGTCTATATCTCTTGGTGTTTAGTAGGTGCTCCCAGTAAAAGGGATTCTTGACCCCAATTCTCTACCCTTCCCTGTGTCATATATCTCTATCTTGTCACTCTGCAGTACTCTTGTACTATAGATCATCATAATCCTTCACCCTAGGCCTGGCCCTGTGTTAGTCAGCTTTCTGTCACTATAATGGAATACATGACACAATTAACTTATAAAGAGAAAAGGTTTTTCTGACTTTAGTTCTAGAGAGTCCAGTCTAAGTATCCCCCTTACTTTGAGCCTCTACAAAAGCAGCACATTTTGGTAGGAACATGAGATGAGCAAACCACATATTCTAACCACTCTTCTGCTGGAAGCTGAAAGAAAACAGCAAGAGACTGAAGGGTCAGCAATGTCCTTCAAAGGCAATTAGTCAATTACCCAAAATCCTCTCTCCAGGCTCCACCTCTTAAAGCTACTACAGTCTCTCCATAGCACCCACCCACTCTGGGACCAAACCTTTAACTGTGGACTTTGGGGAGTCACTCATTCAAACCATAGTACCATAGTATCCCTCCCTGCCGAAACTTAAGAATTTTTAACAGGGCATATTATTTCAGTCTTTGTGTATCAGTAATCTCAGCATAACTTAACTGGGTCCCCTACTTTAGGGTCCCTCAGTCCCTCACACTGAACAGGGCTTTCATAACAGGAGTCCGCCAGCCTATAGTCATCTCAAGGTTTGACTGGAGGAGGACCTGCTTCTGAGATCCTGGGATTAGCTGGCAGTTTTGATCCAGTTTTACACAAGCTGTTAGCCAGAGACTATTCTCCATTCCTTGCCAATGTGGCCTATGTCACCAAAACATATTAGTCCAGACAACAATGGAAGGGATCTGCTAGTGATTCAGAATGTTCTGGTAACCTAATCACAAAAGTCCACTACTTTTGCAGTATCTATCCCCTAGTAGCAAGTCATAGGTCTTTACCACACTCAATGGGAGGGCATTTTCCAAAGGGATGAGTACCAAGAGTAGAGATCACTGGGAATCATGTGAGAAGCTAGCCTCGTATAGGGTGTTTGCAGATGCAGCCAGCACAGTCTTGATGACATACATCTCGCCAGCCGTGCTTGTTCTTTTAGGAAATAAGTGATTAACCTACGAGTTCCAGAAGGACCATGAGAAACACATGATACAGAGAGAAGTCCACCAGTCAGTTCCTGCCTGGTCAGTCTCCAAGTTAAAGACTCACACACAAGCATGGAGGGCCCAGTGGAACCCAACCTACACGAGTGGGACCTTACACAAGCCACTGAAGATTTTCATTCCAGGAGCAATAAGTATTAATAATTTATTTCACATCCCAGTTTCCTCCTCTGCAAAAAGGAAACAGTAACATTATATCTCACAGGGTCATTAGAAAACCTAAATGAATTCATAGTTTCCAAATACTAACAGTATTTCCTGGTTCATAGTAAACCAATCATACACTACTTGTGTTTAATTAGATCAACCAATAACAACCTGTTTGCCAGATGTTAAACACTTCATATGTATTGTCTCCCTTACTTACTCTTCATCAGAATTCCATGAGGTTGGTACACTGAATTCTACACTTTTTAAAACAGGCCTAGCAGAATGCCAGTGGCTCATGCCTGTAATCTTAGCTACTTAGGAGGCTGAGACATTTAAATCCATGAGACACTTATCACCAATTAACTTCCCTCCATAAAATCTCAAATGATAGACCACCATCCTGAGTGGAAAAGCTAAAGGATAACACCTATGTCCTGCGTTCAAGCCCCAGTTCTAGCAAAAATAAAAACCAACAACAAGCAAACAAAAATGGGGCTCCGAAAGTTTTAAGAAATTTGCACAGATACACAGCTAGTACATGGGAAAACCAACATGTGAATTAAAGTGCAACAGAATCCAAAATCAGAAAGCTAAGAGGACAGAGTCAGCTACAGAAGTCAGAAGAGCGATGACAGATCCAAGTGGGTGGCTGTGCTGGCTCAGGACTAAGGCTGCAAAACCTCTTCAAGGCATGCCTTTTGCTGATACCCTTCTATGACTCCTGGGACAGGGGGAATGACAGGTAAAGGAATGAGCCAAGGATGGCAGAAAAGAGATGTACAAGGAAAGAGAAATCTGAATAGGGCAACACAGGATATATTTTCCAACAAAATAGACTACTAGAAAGGAGGACTGGCGAGTTGACATCAGCTCAGGACAGATCTATGTTGCCTGGCTAGAAGTTCAGGAAGGTCTCAACGTAAGAAACCAAGGTTAAGAAATTCCTAAGTAGAAACTATACATATGCTGAAAGAGGCAATGGGGTCCCCTAGAACTGGGCCAGCAGATTCTGGACCACATGCCAAAGATGCTATAGAGAGATACCTGCCCTGGTGAGAAGCTAAATGATTTACCTTGTGAGGTCTTTGCCAGTTTATCATCTAAGCTTCCAAAAAAGCAACTGTGTATATGGGTACAGACCCAAAACCTTGCAGATGAAGGAAATATCACCTGGTTCATTCCTGATTCCATGGCAGAAAACAAAGACAATTTATAATAGGGCTCTATTTTGAAACAACAAAAAAAGAATGCAATTGACTATAATTTCAACAACTGAAGGTACTTCGTAAAATTCTATAGTCAACAAATTGTGTGGCTGTCACTAAGTTGCATCTGAACTAATGTTGTGCAGAAACTGTGGTTCCTACTTAGAACCGATAGAACTCTACTCTTTTAACTTAGTCTCCCTCTCTCCTCCACTTCCAGTTTTTGCTGGAATCTCCATCTTTTTTCTTCTGGATCCCAACAGTCTCCCAAGCTTTCCTTTCCTTCTCGTGTAGAAATCCACCACATGCGTGACCTCCACCACCACTGGGGAATTTGGTATCACCCTTATTCTAGCAACTCCCCAATCTCAGGCTCTAACCTACATCTACCGCTGAAGCTGAAATGCAGATGTTGCCAATTGAAGATGCCCCAGGCATCTCAACTTTCAATATACTTAGCACCACCTTTCATTGAAATCAGTCCTCATTCCCAGTGGTACCAAACTGTACTACTGGGTAACTTGCTTATTCTCTCTGGACCTCAGTGCTTCCACCTCTAAATGGAATGCTTGCAGATGGCTCCCCTTCAGGAGAGTTGTTTCCATCATCCCTTTATTTCCACAGTTTACATTCTGTTACTCAAGAAGCTAGGATTTAAAATGTTGTGTTGTTTGTTTGGAAGGCCACACAATGGCAAAATGAACATCACTGAATTTTGCTGAGCAATTGACAACATGTGCTAGAAATTTCTGTAATTACTCCTTGTAGCTCATCTCTGTGAGACAGCCCACCACTACCATCATCTTCAATAAAGACAATGAAACAGAGGCAAAGGGAGCTTAGGAGACTTGCCCAATGACAGAAATGCTGGCTGCAAGATTCAAATGTTTATGCTCAAGCACATATTCTTGGGCTCTAGACCTTGAGTTTTGTCTTCAGATTGTGTTAACTCCATGTCCTAAAAGGACATAGACCAAAGCAAATAATAATATTTTTTGTCCATTTTTGTCCTCTTATGATTCAGTTTCCCCATCTCTTAAAGAACTGTGATAATAATAGCTAATTTGATGAACCTACCTGCAGACCTACAGGAGCAGAGAAAATACCTTGAAGAAAATCCAGGGACTTTCAGCCCATCTTTTCTTGTTTCCCACAATGCATAGCATATTCCAGCTGGGTAGAAGGGTGGCCCATTTTCCTTCATTCAATATTGGAAGGAATAGATATAATTTCGGAATGAGAAAAAAAGATTTATAAGCCTAGACCCCAAGAATTCTGGGACATAAACACTGATGAGAGGAAAATAGCACAGAATCAGAACAGTATTGAAGCAGTATTGGTGGCTTCTTATCCCCCAAGGGGAAGAGAAGGTTTCTGAGAAGAAACAAGTAAGTAGAAGCACCACACTCTCCAAAAACCTGCATCTCTGGGTGATTTTAGGGGCAAGATAATGGCAGAGGTTCAGGGATCAAAGTAAAAAACAAAACAAACAACAACAACAACAAAAAAACAACAGGTACCTCAGCACCAACTCTGTGTAGCTGGGTCTCAGATCTGGGCAGCAGGTCCTAAGACTTCCTGGCAGTGTTGCTCTCAAGGCTGTCCAGGTTCTACAAAAGGAAGATCCTGGGGCCAGAGCAGTGAGAGCATTACTAAAAAGAACATCAAGGAAGGAAGCAACACTGTAGCTCCAAGTTGTAGAGCGCTGGCATTGAGTGAAAAAGCTCAGGGACAGTACCCAGATCCTAAATTCAACCCCCATGACCGCTACCAACAACAACAAAGAACCTCAAGGGAAACCCTGCAACCAGAAAGAAGAGGACCAGCAATAACCCACAGGAACCATGCAGGGGGAAGCCAGAATGTCCTTACAGCTGGCAACAAACGTCCATATTCTCATACAGCCAGCCCCAAATGGCTCGGTAATCTGCTAGACTGCTGCAGTTCAGACACAACCACAGAGAAAAGTAGAACCCAAGTGGGCTCAATATAGGTTTCTGCTACTCAAAAAAACAGGTCAAAATAATGAGGGGAAAAAATAAGAAAAGGAGATCTATTGGAGTACTTGTCCTCACAGTTTATAGGCAGAAGCCTGGACCCCAGCAGATGAAAAGCCCCCAGCCAGGGTCTTACACAATGAGCATTCACTAAGCAAGGCTGGTACCATGCCCACCCCCACCCCAGCTAGGTAAACTTCCTCTCCACACCGCCTCACTCCTGTGCCAGACCTCCATGTTGGATTGGCTGCCTGGGTCCCTCAAATGCAAAATGACATGATGCAGTCTATTTGCTCCCTCCCTCTTTGTACCACCCTCCCCATGGTCTTTCCTTAGCTGTGGGAAAAGGAATCTCTTCCGTCTCCTCCTCCCTGCAGCTACTCACTGAGGTTACTGTGAAAACAATTAAATAGCTTGCCTGAAAATCACTCTTGATCCCTGAAATTCAACCTGGAGCATGTCTATCGGTTCACTAGTTAATCAGATTGTTTAGTTGCATCCAGGCTCCAGGAGACACCTCAAGGAGAAGGAAAAAAGTCCAAGTGAGCCATGCTTCCTGAACGCTTGAGGGACCCACGTGCCATCTTGGGAGCTCGTTAAAATGTAGATTTTGATTCAGAGGTCTACGAAGGGGCTCTGAGCTCTACAGGCTTTAGCAAGCTCCCAGGTGCTACTAATCCTGCCCATTCACTGACCACACCAGAGGCGCCAGTATGGGACACACATTCACTTCAACTCCTAATCCCAAAACTCTTGGCAACTGTGTGAGGCTGATTAGCCTCCTGTACCTCAATGACATCTTTCATGGAATGCAACTGTCCAAAATGTCTTCCTGAGAAGTTTGTGCAAGTGAAGATTCAAGATGTCTTGTCAGAATCCTGGCACGGCATGTGGCAGTGTGAGCTGTTGGGGCAGTGTGGTGTCCCATTTCTGTTACATGCAAGGTGTCCCATTTTTACTAGGTCTTTGGGATCCCTCTGGTGTCGACATTCTAGTAGTCTGTGGAAATAGAATGGCTCTGGAGTAAAGAGATTGCGGTTGTTCATGCAGTGGAAGAGCGTTTTCCCCCCTACTGTTGGCATGCGGTTCACTGTTCCAAACCAGCAATGGAGCACTTTGCTCTCCTAGTAGTCCCTACATCTGGACCCTTCTCTCCTTTCTTCAGGGCTATCCATGCCTCCAACAACTCCAGATGCATCTTCACTATTAGCATGCTACAATCTGCACAACTAGTAGAACAATTTCCAGACCAACATCGATTCATCTCCCCCACCCCCACCAATCCATGCCAGTCTGATTGTCTATCTGAGATGCTGGGAGCTGGTGACAGTTTTGCAGGACCCAACCCTGGAAATCAAATTTCAGTTAAATGTACTGCAAATTAGATTGCATTTTATTACTGGAAGGGAAAAGGGAAAAAGGACAACAACAAAAGGCTTGGAGGAGAAAGGTACATCAGCACACAGGGATCTGAAAGAGAAAAAGTCACACTGAAGCCTAACTTGCTGGCTCGGAGGAGCCAAAAAGCATCTGTCCAGCTCTGATGATGGCCTTGCCAACAGAGAGAGGCCAGCAAGGCTCTAAATACATGTTTGCACTCACTGCAGATCCACAGGTTTACATATTCCTAGACTGCATGTACACATACTTCTATACAAGGGGTATCAATAGTTGTACACACAGCACTTCTTGTGTTCGAGGCTCTGCCCTAAACACTTTATAGACATCATCCAACCATTACTTCCCTCAATTCATAGATAAGGAAGGCAGGGCTTAAATTCTCTTGAGAAACTTGTTTATGGTTCCGTCAGTAAATAACCCAGACAAAATTCCAACCAGATGGTCCGTCCTCATCCCTCTTCTAAGCTACCATAGCTGGTGATTTTGATTCTATTCTACTCTGATCAGAAATTCATTATGTTGGTTTCATGACCACTAACTTGACACTTTTCTCAATACTGGTTGTAACCCTCGCTGATAGTTGTTCCTATTCGTAATTTGTTGCTTAACACAATAATTGAAGTACAGCATCATATCGCTATTCATTCCTACATTGTACATTGTATAGTAATCAAATAAGGATAATTTTTATCCAAAAATGATAAACATTCCTTACTTCCTTACTTGGGCAGAGATGATTGATTTTATTTCTAATTAAGATGATCAAATCTCAGACTAACAATGTTACATATCTGGCATTAAAACATTCAAAGAAGGTATTTGTGTGTGTTTGAAAAACTATATTGAAACCTCATTGTGCAATTTATATACACTAGAGAAAATGAATGACAGGTTCTGTTGGGGGGGGTACCAGTGGGAGTGAGGAGAGCGAATGAAGTGGGTGAAGAAGTGCCGGGCTCGGGTCGCCTCCCCCGGCACGGGGGTCAGGCTCTACTCTAATCTAATGGCTCCCTTTCTCACCCTCTCCCCTGGTCACCCGACCCGCAGGTAAGGCCAGAGTGGAGTGGGGGGCTCAGGAAAGACCTCAGGTGCACGCGGCCATGCGAGATCCCTTGTCCTCCCTCCTTACCCTCGAAGGAAGCCAGGCGCAGACGGGTCTCGGAGATGCTTCAAGAGCAAATCTGATTTAATAAGGGAGTGGCTAACAGTTGATGTAGTAGGGATGACGAGAAAAGGGGTGATTGACCAAGAGCTGGCGATAGGCTGGCGAGCTTGTCATAAGACCCCCTCATGAGCTAACGTCCCCTGGATAGCACCACCCCATGGGCAAAGCCCTCGAGAATGGGGAGCACATGGGCTGGCGAGAAAGTTGGGGGGCTGGTCGCAAAGCCAGTTCTTCTGGTTCCGGACCCAGAGAATTGTGGCCTGCTTCCGCATTCCCCCAGGGCTGGAGGAAGGGCGGCGTCTCGGGAGCACTCTCCTCTGCCCTTCCCCCTCAAGGCTAAAGCTGAACCCCAACAAAGAAGGATAGATAAGGTTAAAGTACTTTATATACATGTATGAAAATAGAAGAATGAAACCTGTTGAAATGGTTTTTAGTAGGAATAGGAGGGGAGAGAGAGTGATAGAAAGAATGAACTTGATCAGGGGACATTATATAGAAATATGACAATGAAATCCCCACAAGCAATATATGCTAATAAAAATTAACTTTTTAAAAAGTGTTTAATAGGATTTTTGAGTAAATGTTCTATTGGAATAACTGGGAACATTTTTATTATGGTAAAATATAATAACACAAAAATGACTGTTTAAACCATTTTTTAGTGTATAGCTCAGTAGCACTGAATACATTCGTAGGAATGTTTTACAACTGTTTTACAACTAACAGCACCATCCATGCCATTAACTATTTCATTATTCCAGAGTGAAACTATGTCTGCACATTCCCATACACTCCAGCCCCTTGTAGCCACATTCTACTTCCTGTCTTTATAGGAAGTAAACTAGTCTATGTATCTCACAAATTAATAATCCAGTGTTGGGCTATTTGTTTCTACCATTTCCCATATCTTCTAGATTCATCCGCACTATAGCATATATCAGGACACTTTTTAATCCATTTATATATGGATACAAAAATGGGTGTTTTTCACCTTTTTGCTATTGCAAATTATGACTAACGCATATGAGTGTACAGTATCTCTTTAAAGCCCTGTAACCTCTGAGGCCTGCACACAGAAGTGAATTGTTGATCCATATGGTGATTCCATATTTGATTTTTTTTGAAGAATCATTACACCATTTTCCACAGCAAGTCCACCATTTTACAATGCATTCACCAATGAACCAGAATAATACTTCTTCTAAATCTGTGGCTATAATTATTGGGGGTATATTATTAAATGATAGCTACTGTAGTTTAGGTGTTAAATGCTCCCTGCAAAACCCATGCATTATAGAATGTCATGAAACAGTTTTTCCCCTGAGTTTATGGTTTTACTTCTTACATGAAAAGTCTTTCACTCTTCTTGAGTTAATTTTTGTATATAATGCAAGCTAAAAGTTCAACTACCTTCTTTTGCTTCTGTATGTCTATTTTTATCCAGTTGTGGCTAGAAAGATTTTTCTTTCACTATGAAGGGATTTTGACATTCATCTCACATAATTCACTTGACCATACACATGAGTGTTTATATTATCTAGCCTCTCTTTCCTGAATCATTAGTATGTATGTCCGTCTTTATGCCATTACTATGCTATTTTAATCAATAAGTTTTGAAATGAGAAAGTATGAGTCCTACAACTTTGTTTTTCCTCTTGAGATTTTTTTTGGCTGTTTATAGTTCCCTAGAGAGTTCATATGAATTTTAGGATGGATTTTTTTGTTTGTTTTTTATATTTCTGCAAAAGATGTCATTGGAATTTTTGATGGGATCTTTATTGAACCTGTAGATAGCTTTGGTTAGTATTGACATCTTAACAATTAAGCCTTCCAATCCATTAGCAGGGCATGTCTTTCCATTTATTTGTGTCTTATTTAATTACCATCAGCAACATTTTTCTCTTTTCAGTGTACAAAGGCTTTTATCCGCTCAGCTCAATTTATTCCTAAGTATTTTGTTTTTTGATACTATTATATGTGGAATTATTTTCTTAATTTCCTTCCCAGATTATTCATTGTTAGTATATGGAAACATGTGATATTTTTGTTAATTTTCTACCCTGCAATTTTAATGAATTTATTTCCAATAGGTTATAATGAATTTATTTATTCATTAATGGGATATTTAATACAGTCATTAGATTAATTTTGGTTTGGGAGGCACTGGGGGGTTGTCATTCAAGGGGCTTGAACTCAGGGCCTGGCCACTTCTCCTTGAGCTTTTTTGCTCAAGGTTAGTGCTCTACCATTTTGAGCCACCGCTCCACTTCCAGTATTCTGGTGGCTAATTGGAGATGCGTGTCATAGACTTTCCTGCCTGGGCTGGCTTGGAACATAAATCTTCAGCCTCCTGAGTCGCTAGGATAACAGGCATGAGCCACTGGCACCTGGCTCATTAGGATTTTCTGCATAAAAGATTGCATCATCTGAGAACAGAAAGAATTGTACTTGCTCCTTTCCAAGGATAGATCTTATTTCCCTTTCTTACCCAATTGCTCTGGCTTAAACTTCCAGTCGTAGTGCTAACAGCAGTGAGTGGTCTGATTTTAGAGGAAAGTTCCTGAGTCTTTTGCCATTTGGTGTGATGCTAGATGTAAACAACAGACCTTTATAGCTGACTGAAGAGTATGTACATTTTGTAAAATGGTTTTTAGTACTGATAACGAAAGCACTAAGTAAGCTATAGTGATGTCTGCAGGTTTGCAGTATCCACAGTTTGGGGCCATTCAAGCTCCAAATTGTCGATGTTGGCAATTCTGAACCCACAAATTTGTTCAGCTTAGTGTACGGAGTTGTCATTGGATAGGAAAGTCGTCTCATCCTTGGAGCCCAATGGGCAAGGATTCTACTCTGGCCTTGCCTTGGGCCATCCCTGAGCTCTGATATGGAAACTAGATATATCAGGACACTTTCAACACCAGTGTATTCGCTCAGGAACCACAATAATTAAAAAAAAAACCTGATAAGTTTTCCCAGAACAAAGAAAATGCAGAATTCCCAATGCTAAGTAGAAAAATTCCAGGTGATCTAGAACAAGATTGTCACCACAGAACATGTCTAGCAAGAGCTCACTCAATTGTTCCATTTATCCAAAGATATTTACTGAGACTCTGTTACATGCCAGGCACTTTTCTTGGTACTTGAGATATGAGAATAAAAGGAAAAAAAACATTGTAATAATTATTTGCCTTCTATGGAGCTTATATTCCAGTGAGAAGATAATGGCACAAATAAAAAACTAAAATGTTTACTATGTCAAGTAATGATTAATACAATGAAGAAAAGTAAAGCAACAAATTATTCAAATAGACCCAAATTGGAAGCAACCCAAAGTAGCCATCAGCAGAATAATGAATAAATAAACCGTGGTATAGTCGTACAGTGAACTAATGCACAGCAACAAAAACAATGAGTTACTGATACACATAATGTGGATAAAGCTCTCAGAGTCATTTTGAGCAAAAGAAGAAGCCAGATACAGGAAGAATGTATTCTGGAAGCTTCCATTTACATAAAGTTCAAAAAGGCAAAGCTAAAGGATGATGATTAAAGTCAGAAGAGTAATTATCTGAAAGGCATAAGAATTGAAACATGCCATGGGAAACTTTTGGGGTGCTGCGATTATTTCATTTCTTTTTTTGTATTTTATTTTATTTTATTTTTAAAATTTATTGTAAAGGTGATGAAGAGGGGGGTTACAGTTCTGTAAGTAACGTAATGAGTATATTTCTTTTTGAACACAGCTACCTCCTCCCCCATTTTCTCCCACTTCCCCCTTCCTTCTTCCCTCCCCTCCAAGTTGTAAAGTTCATTTCCAACATGTCTAATGAGTGTCATTGTTGCATTAGTTCATCCTTTGTCCTGTTGTTTCTGTGATTCCTTTTCCCTTCTGCAGATCAGATAAACTTATATACAAGACAAAGGATACAGAAAACTAAAAAAAAAAAATTACTGCAAACAGTACATAAGAAAAGCCGCTTATTTCCAATTCTTGGAGTTCATTTTGATGTGTTCATTATATGTGGGCATGTGCATCTGGTGATTGGGCTATTGTAATCCTCTGCTAAGAATATCATTGACACAGTGTAGTTACTACAAATGAATGAAGCCATGCAACCTACAGTTTCAGAGGCCTGGCTTGCTTTGCTTAATATAATTTTTCCAGGTCTTTCCATTCCATCCTTACAAATGGAGCAATGCCATTCTTTCTGATGGAAGCATAGAATACCATTGTGTGTGTGTGTGTGTGTGTGTGTGTGTGTGTGTGTGTGCGCGTATGTGCATGTGTGCATGTGTGTGTTTCACATTTTCTTGATCCATTCATCTACCAAGGGGCAATTGGGTTGGTTCCATATCTTAGCTATGGTAAATAATGCTGCAATGAACATGGTTAATGACAGATTATATGAAGAACACATATACAAAAATCCATGAGCATATACACTTGACATCGATTCAGTGTGTGCTTTTTCCCCTGTCAATACTATCCCTCAATTACAAAATGTTATTTCAAACAATAGCTAAATTATTAATTACTTAATTAATAAATAAATTCAACAGAGAAACATGGAAGAGGTAGGGCTAGATTAGCCAAGTTCTTAACATGGAGTTAGAATTCAATACGGACATAGTGTATATAGCATATATAAGCATATTGCATATAATTGACTATTGTCCAATCATTTTCAGGAGACTATAGTCTTTGCTTCAAGGATCTGTCTTGCCTTTTGAGTGTTTCTGTTTCAGCAGAAGGCAATGCTTTAAATGTCTTAACATTGGTCCTGGGACTCAGCTCATCAGTGTACCTCGAGAATTTCAGGCAGGACCACACTAGTTTGCTCTGCAGTCTATGTCCTGATCTCTAACCCCTGAGATTGTACTGACAGAGATGTATAGCATTTTCCTATGCAATGGGCTTGAATTATCCCTGGGATAATAGAAAGGTATTTTTCATCTTTAAGTGTTAATGAAAATAAATGGAAAGCACAGCCCATTTCTCGGCTCTTTGTTCCCTTCAGAAGTGAGACTGTGGAAAGAAAACCTCTCCCAGTGGCCATAGAGGAGAGGAGTCCTTCATTCAGCCCTCCCACAGTGCAGCTTTCCCAAAGGATGGGGGAAAATTCAGCAAACCCAATGCCTTTCTCTCTTCCCAATTGATCAAAAACTCCTCCAAGTATAAAGTGATCAGCTTATCACATATTGCCAAATAGTTAGCTTCAAAGTGTTGCTAAACCAACTTTTCTAAGGGAACCATAGCCATGGTTAGCTGTGACCCATACAAATAAATTCAAGAAAGAAAAGATTTCTTTTGGCTCACAGTTTCAGAGGATTTCTGTCTCTGGTCACATGACTCCATAGGCTGGTGGTAGGGGCGTGTGACAGAGGGCTCTGGGAGACCTGCTCACACCATGGCAGCCAGCAAGCAGAGAACGGGGTACACAGGATCCAGGTCGCAGGCATAACCTTCAAGAGCCCACTTTGGTGACCTACTTCCTCCAGCTAGACACCAACTCCTACAGTTTCCCCAGTCTGCCAAAGTAATGCCACCAGCTGGGGACTATACCAGCATTCAGGCATTCTGTCACATGAATATGAACGAGATAATTCACACTCAACCCAGAAAAAGGGCCCAGTAAAGTTAACACTTAAACTTCTTTTCAAGATGGAATAGTCCGGGCTGGGAATATGGCCTAGTGGCAAGAGTGCTTACCTCGTATACCAGGGTTCGATTCCCCAGCACCACATATATAGAAAATGGCCAGAAGTGGCGCTGTGGCTCAAGAGGCAGAGTGCTGGCCTTGAGCAAAAAGAAGCCAGGGACAGTGCTCAGGTCCTGAGTCCAACCAAGACCCAGGACTGGCAAAAAAAAAAAAAATGGAATAGTCCTCTCTCTGCTTTTGGCTTTCTTCTGGGCAGTGGGAATGTATATTCTTATCTCTACCAGACCACATGGCTCAAGGAAATAATGCTGCCCTCTCTCTACCTCTCTTGCTTTTTCTTATATTGGATTAATTACACTGGTCAGTTGCTTGTTACTCATTATGTTTAGAATACCTGTCTTCTCTGCTTAACCAGGAAGAGTATGACATATGTAACATGTTTATAATATATCACTTATACGTGTGTGTTTTTAATATATATGGAATATGGACTATATACTCCATATATGCAATGTAATGGAATACTCATATTTATGTGTATATATGTGTGTATATCTCTTTCTCACTATATATATACAAAATAAAATACTAATAATCATTGTTTAAAACTTGAGGAAATAAAATTATATTAAGCAAAATAAGCCAGTCATACAAAGGCAAATACTGTACCACTTCATTTATGCATGGCATCAAACTCAGATTCAGTGTAGAATCATGACTACCTGAGGCTAGAGAAGATTGGGGCAGATAGTGATCAAAGGGTAAAAAGTTTCAAGAGATTCATTGTACAATGTGGTCATTATTGTTAACAATGATATACCATAGGCTTGAAAATTGTGAGGGTAGATTTTAAGTGTTCTCATCACAAAGTAGTAAGTATGAGAGACAATACATGTCTTCATCAGCTTGATTTGCCCATTCAAATACATATATATGTGGGCATATATATATGAAATGTCATGTTTCATGCTATATAACATCAGTATATAAATTTTTAAAGATGCACTAGGAGTCACCCTTGTGGTAATGGATCTATTCTGTATTTGATGGCTTCAGTGTCAGTACACCACTGGTCATCTTTTCCTAATATATTACAAAATTTTGTTACTGGAGGAAACTGAATAAAGAAGACAGAAGACCTCTCTGTATTATTGCTTACAGCTTCATGTGAATATTGTCTCAAAACAGAATTTTCTGTGATGGTAAACTGTTTACTGTCTGAATATGTAATGCAGTAGCTACTAGCCTGCACACAACTACTAGGCTTGTGAAAGGTCAAGAATATTTAGTCAAAACTAATTTTTAATGCTGGTTCATTTATATTTAAGTAGTCACAAGTGGTGGTACAAATGCTAGCCTGCTAATTCTGCCTTAACAAAGCATTGGGTGTTAAGTTTCTTAAACAAGAGAAGGATTGGATCCCATTTATGGAACTATCAATCCAAGATCCAGGCATTTAAAGAGATGATTCCTTCTCAGGGCTATGAGAAAGACTTTCCTCCATGCTTTTCATCTTGATTCTGGTGCTTTTCTGGCAGTCTTTAATGTTTCTTGGCTTCTAGAACATTACCAATATCTACCTTCATCTTCACATGATGTTCTGCCTTGCAGGGTTTGTGTGTGTGTGTGTGTGTGTGTGTGTGTGTGTGTGTGTGTGTGTGTGTGTACACTTATTGTGCCTTCAAGTCTTCCCATCTTATAAGACCCCCATGCTATAAAAATATGGACCTAGCCAAAAACCTCATCTCCATATAAAGCCATACTCAGAAGTAGTAGGCATCAAGGCAGAAATTTTGGAGAAGATAATTCAACCTGTAACATGTGGCTATTGACAACCATATTGGACAGTGCAGGTCTAGCCAAGCCCACATTCTTAGTTTTCCCCTTAACTGAAGAAAGACTGCCATGATAGGAGCTCCTAGAGATCTCCATTTACAGTGGCTTCTGTCAGCAAATGTACATTGTATACTTACTAGGATTCAGGCATAGTACCAGGATCTGGGAAAGAGACAGCACTTCACAATCCTATTTTTTTCCAAAGCTTTCAGTATCCTGGGGTACACCAGACAAGAAAGCCAACCATTAATACATGAAATCATACAGAGACAATCATGGAATTCACATAACCCACAGAAGCATATAGAAGAGGCTACTTGTAGCTAAAGGAAGCAGATGGACTCTGAGTCACAGGGCTAATATCATCTGACAGGTTGATCAAAGTGGTGTTAACTACCATGGCTTCACTCATGTATGTGGTAGCTGGTGCTTCCCTCTGCTGAGCAGATAAAGGATGACTTGGCCATGTGTTTCCATCATGTAAACTGGGCTAGTCACATGGTGGTGATTATAGGATTTCCAGGAGAAGAAAAAGAAGGTAAGTCTTAATGATTTTTAAGTCTATTTGTATCACATTTTCTATTTTTCCCACTGACCAAACGATCTCATAGCATCCAAGGAGAAATGAAAAAAAAAAGAAGCATTATCCCCACAATTTTACATGGAGATAGAGAGACAGCTGTATGAATGGCTCAACCTAATAAAATATGACCAAGAAGTGATATTTGGCACATCTCCATGAGCCAACAAGGTACTCAGCATATCCTCTTTTCCTGCCATTATGGAAGTCTTATGCTGAAACATGTTTGTGTTCCTTTGGTACAATGAGGAGCAGAAACTTGCTATCCAACCATACCAAGAAGTAAACCTTGATTATTGCAAGTCACAAAAACTTGGAGGGATATTTGCTATCATGGCATGAATAGTTTATCCTGACTAATACATCATCTATTATTGAGCCTTGATGTATTATTAGAATTATCAAGGTGAAGATAAAGAATAGGAAAAGTACCATGGGCACAAAAAATAAAATGTTCTAGTCCTGGAAGCAAAAGGGCATATGGTTTTGGAGCATTCAAGCCACCGGGAAGAAGTCAATCTTGCTGAAGCAAATTGTGGAGGGATGAGGGAATTGTATTAGTTGGCTCAGGTTGCCATAATGGAGCACCATAAACTGGGTGGCTTAAAGAAGGAAAGTGTAATGTTTCACTATTATGCAGGCTCGAAGTTCAAGGTCAGGGTGACGTGATGTCATGGTCAATTTTGGTCATGTCTATCTTCCTGGCTAGCAGATAGCTTACTTCTTCTGTGAATTCACATACTTAAATACATCTCCTCCTCCCCTTCCTGTCTTCGTTTTCCTTTCTTTCCTCTTCCTTCTCCTTCTCTTTCTTCTTCTTGCCCTGACTCTTATAAGGCCATAGTCCTATAGTATAGGATTCTAATTCTTATGACCCCAGTTAAACTTAATTCTCTCCTGAAATCCTTGTTTTCAGATAAAATCATACTCAAATTTAACACCTCAGCATACCCATTTGAAGGACAAAACTCAGTCGATAGCAGGAAGGAAGGATGAAACTCAGGAAATAAATAAGGACCATATCATGACAGGTATTAAGTGTCATGGTGAGGCCTTAAGATTTCATTCTGAAGAAAAACAGAGTCCTTTGAAGGGTTTTAGTTTTGTTTTGTTGTTGTTGTTGTTTGTTTGTTTTGTGTGTGTGTGTGTGTGTGGTTTTTTTGTTTTTTTTTAAAGAATAGCGTGAGAAGCTCTGATATTAGCTCTGATGTTAGCCAGGGCACCATCCACTACCCATCTGCATCAGCCTCTCAGGTGGCATCTGTTTTGTGGGCCAACCTAGGTTAGCTAGGGCTTTACCATGAGCATAGTTTCTACCTGTCTATCCCAGGAACAGGCAATCTTCAGTGGATAATGGGATTCTAGAAGCCCTCTCAAAGATCCTGTACCTGGCTGGGATCATGGCTGGTACTTCATTCTCTGCGAGGCAAGAACTTCTCAGACCATAGCAGGTGAGGTTTATAGTTAGTCAAGTATATTTGAGAACTAAACATCAGCCCCCTCAAGTCTATGGCTGACTAGGGAGAGGCTCCTGGGAAAGGGTTTAACCAACATGCTCTTAGGAGAGGGTTTAACAAACCAACCAAAGGAGGACTCAGGATCATCATCAAAACAAAGCTTAGTTTTCAGAGAGAAGGAATGATTCTACCTCTACCTAGGTGGCTGGAGTCTTGCCAGACCAACCCTCTAGGCACATGTTTGACTCCTAAGGAGAGTAAAGGATAATGGTTGGAAGAAAGACACAAAGAGAGAGAAAGAGAGAGCGAGAACAATTAACACTGTATTACATTGGAACAGAGCTACAGTACTTTGTCTGCCTTCCCACCTCCAACCTTCCTCTCCCATCATACTTGCAGTCCACTTCCAAGAGCTATGCTCTTCTTCTAAGGTTCAAGCTCCTTTAAGGAAAACCTCTCAGCAGCGGTGGCAGGAGCAGCAGCAGAGAACAATTCCCTAACCATAATAACTCAGTGAGTTCCCATTTGTCATTTTCTAATGGATATTGTTTTGGTTGCTCTCCACTGATCAGCAGGGAAAGAGAAATAGAGAGTGGAGATTTGGGAGGAGAGCCAGGCATTGGAGGAAAGAAAGAAGAGAAGCCAAGAATCCCAAGGAGAGAAGGAAGTAAAGCCTTCAGGATAGGCATAAAGGAATTGAGGTGGTGCAAGGCGTCTGCCAGACTTGAACAGGAAGTAAGATGGAACATCTGTAGAAGCATCTGGGTGGGTCCTCAGAAGATCTTTTCCTCATGGACCACAGTCATCAGATAAGATTGAGGACCAAGGCTATATCATAGCACTTCTTTGAAGCTGGATGCCCTCATTTACAACATAATTTACATTAGCCTGCCTTGTTGGATTATCCTGAAGAAGTGTGTGGTAGAGAATAAATACCTGGTAAATTCCATAGAGGATGACAATGGTGGTAGTGGCAGTAAGTCATAGATTACACCGGAATGTGGTTAATTCCATAGTATCTGCCCTTCCAACACCCGGGAATACCTATGTGTTAGACTTTAGCTACCTTCATTGAATGGAAGTGTATTAACTCATGTCACGAAGTGAGCTGAGGTATTCGGAGCTAAGTGTGTTTTTACAGACAGGCTGGAAAATTTGAATCAGAATTGGGTCCAACCTACTCAGGAAAAATGAAGAAGTATTAGAATTGGCTGCTATTCTTAGATCTCAGAGGCTCAATCAATATAACGTTTATTTCTGGTATTCATAAAGTCCAGGATGTTTTGTGTGTGGTTGGTTGGTTGGTTTGGCTTGGTAGTTTTGTACTGGTATTGGGGCTTGAACTCCAGGCCAGGTAGCGCTCTCTTGGTTTTGTTTTTGTTTTTTGTTTTGCTCAAGACTGACACTTTATTCTCTGAGCTACAGTTCTACTTCTGGTATCTAGCTGGCTTATTGGAGATAAAAAGTTTCATACACTTTTCTTCCCAGGCTGGCTTCAAAGCATGATCCTTATATCTCAACCTCTTGTGTAGCTAGGATTACAGACATGAGCACCCAACACCCAATTCCAATGTGGCTTTGTATTATGACATCAATTTTTATCCACCTTAAAATCGTGGTATACAAACTACCAGATGTACTAATACGGATAAGTAAATGAGGTGATTAGCAAATAGCACATAGGTGAATTAAGATCATCTCATATCACAGTAGGCTGCATTAAGAGCCCCAAATTAACACCCCTTCCCATGTCCTATACTTTGACATATGACTTTGTAACTCCTCCCCGTGAAGAGGTTGTCAGTTTTCTACACTTTGAATCTGACCTCATCCATATGAATATCCTAGAATGATGACTACCAGTGAGCCTTACATCTTTTCATTCACTCTTTAGGCTTCTGCCATTCTTATGAGAACATATTCAGACAAGTCTACTGCTCCCATAGGATGGATGAGAGACTTTATAAGCAGAACTACCCCAGCTGAGCTCTATGAGCCCAGCCCAGATAGAGCACAGCCCCCAGCCATGTATGAGAGAGCCCCGTCGGTATCAGCCAAGTCCTACCAAGACCAGCCAACTTCCAACCAGCCTAGCACATAAGCAATGCAATCTTACATACCCCTGAGGTTTAAGAGTTGCCTACGCTACAGAATTATTATTATAGCAATAAATAACAAGAGGCTCATCAATACAGAACTATTGGCCATGGCAGTTTGGAGTTTTATGTTGGGGAAGACTCACATTCAGGCTAAGCAAAGAAGGATATCATAATGGATTGATGACAACTGCCAGAAGAAAAGAAAAATGGGGGAATGACACAGAAGAAATATATTTAGTATCTCTGAATAGCATCTACCCAAAGAGATATTTCAGTTGAAGATGATTTTTACTGTTCTACAGATTCAACCTCTCAATAAGAATTACAACAAAAATAAAAGTTAAAGGATTTATTTATTTCTTTGTGAGCATCCTTGCCTATAATCAATTTTGAAATCGGTCAATCACACTCTGATTATTACTAGTAACGAACTCTAGCATCTGCTTATTGGTGCCTTTGTCTATATTCTAAACTAATGTTCCTGTCCTCAATCTCTCCCTCTCTGCTCCTTTTCCCTCCCCTCCTCTTCTCATTCTCCCCCATCCCCTTCCTTTTTGAGCCCATGCTTGGCTTGGTCTGCTGTTACATTGTTACATGCCTCTCTCTTTCTCCTTTCTTTTCTCTCTCTTCTCCCTCTCTCCTCTTTCTCTCTTGCTCTCATTCTCTCTCCTTCCTACCCTCTGACTAAAACCAAAGAATTGAGTGTCATTCTAGAGCCCACACTTTACAACAGACACTAAAGAACTAGAACCCAAAATATGAAGGGACCAAGATGATTCAAGGTTCCATAAATGTTAAAATGGGACAAAAACTTATACAAAGAATCTAGTCACTGATTTTAAATCTCTGGAGAGGTCTTAGCTTTCAGGGAGCAGGAAGAATAGACCAAGTTTATACAGCTCCTGGTTTAATTAACAGATTCTTCTCAACATAGAGATCATCTTTCCAATAATCAGAGGGCCTGCAAATTGGACTGTGGAACCTGGGGAGAGACAGGTAGGGGCTCTTGTCATTAGAGGCTTTCAAGAAAAACCCTGGGTAATGAGTTCTCCATCGTAAAGAGTATTCCTCTACTGGACAATAGCTAATGTAACCTTCCTTTGTTCCTTCATTAGAAATATTCTTTTAAAGAACGCCTTCAGCTACATGGAGAGCCAGCTATGCGACCAGTATTATGCTTCATGCCATGAAGGAAGATTTGCAGATTAGCAGTTTGGAGGCCTTAGGGAAATTAACAGCTGTGATACAAATCATTTCTATTCTGTCCCCACTTAGTTTCAACCAAAGTGAACATGGCAATATCAGACATTGAGAAAAGAAAATGAGACTTATGTGTTTTGACAAAACACCCGTTTGTGGGAAAGAAAAATTTTGAAGGAGAAAATACAAGACCGAAGTGTCATCCATTTCCAATGTCCCAATCCTCAAAGCACAATGTTCCTGCTATGTGGTATATTTCACAGCATGGTTCCACTTCCTCACCTGTCCGTGTTCTTGAAGAGTAGATAATCAAGAAGACATTGAAGCAGATCCTATTCTCTGAACATATCAGCAGTCTCTCCAAGAGAAGCTGAGAACTGCCCTTTCCACCCTCCTTGCAGCTGCTCTGACACCAACCTGCAAGAGGAAAGCAGGAAGTAAGTCCCAAATGCTACCTGAGGAGCAACAGAAGGCTTCAGAGAAAAGGTTCACGCATAAGATGACATCAGTATTGTCCATCTACATGGTGGAAAAGACAGATGAGAGAGACAGGTATCCCTGGCATAGGTGATGGTATAACTGAGTATAAAAATGCATGTAGGAAGTGAACATATGGACCAAAAAGTATTAAGTGTTCCCTTGACCATATAGTTTTGTATTTTGTAATTTTTTTAAACAGCATCCTTACAAAAACTCAATCACTAATAAGAGTTGCTACACTGATAAAGTATGTTACCTGGGGTCTGAAGGAATAGTTAACAAGAAAATCTATATGTTCCTAGTGAAGTCACATGCAGAATATTACATTTTGTCCTGGGCACCTCATTATCAGGCCAAAGCAGACAAATTGGAGGGAGTTCAAAAGCAAACAAGAAAAAAATGATTAGGGGAATGGAGAATTGATTGAAACAGGCAGATTAAAAGAAACAGAAATAAATGTAGGGAAGTGGGTTAAGTGGAATCCATGTCAGTGACCTGCAATCTACACGCTGGGAATAGAAGAACAGAACACTAGACCTGGGGTCAAGGGAGATCAAGGGTTCAGAGACACAATGTGGGCCTGGAGCCTGAGAATGGCACTATAGTTGAGGCATATGCATGTAACAGAGAAGCATTTGATCACAGCTGTCAGGGTCTAACTGGGGAGTTTGTCCAAATCTAAAGGGCACAATAGGATAGTTTAAAAGATTTTTCAGTCACAGAAAATGTGCTAAAAGAGCATGACGTTCAAGAGAACAGCTTTAGAGGTGTGAGAGCTCTAGATTTGAATCTGCCTTTGGTCATATTCTAGCTGCATGATGCTAGGCAGGAACTTTACCCTTTCTGGAGATGCTCAGCTCTCACCTCAAACTGGAATTTTTCTCCCATGGTTCCTATCTGGATCATTCCTCAATATCCCACAAGACCCAAAAGAAACATCATTTCTCCAGGAAGCTCTCTTAGAACTTCCTCCAAATTAGCTGCCACTCTCCTGTCTGACTGTGGACAGCTGCCATGCTATGGAGACCAAGACAAGAAGATCAAATGAGCCAAGTCTTTCCTATTGGACTCCCAATCTGGTCCGTGCCTATCCCAAGATAAGTGAAGAAGGGTAAGGAAGAAAAGAAAGAAGATAGAATGAGGGCTTGTTAGATCTGTGCATAGAAAACAAGGTGAGCGCTATAGGGAGGATGGGTTTAAGTATGGCCTTAGAAGCTATAAAGACCCATAGGAGTTCTTTGCAGCCAATCTAGGGAGATGGGTCCTTGGTCACTAGAAGCTGAATTGTGACCACCCTCCCTTAAAGGAATGCACATATTGAAGTCACTATTTCTTATTTAGAAAGAAGATCATCACAGATGTAATCAATTAATATATAGTTATGCCTGAGGAAGGGGCTGATCCAATTTGACTGACATCCTCATAAAAGCAAAGTTTAGAAGAATACCATGTGAAGATAAAGGCTGAGATAAGAGAGAAAGACACTGTACAAAAGGAAATGTACTCATTACCTGACTCATGTAATTGTAATCTCTCTGTACATCACCTTTATAGTAACAATAAAGTAAAATTTTTAAGAGTAATGCTTCTTCTATGCATCAAGGAAAGACAAAGATGATCAGCAAACCCTAGAAGCTAGAGAAGAGAAATAGAAAAAATTCTTCCTACAGTGCTGGAGGAATATCTATGCCATACCTCAAAAGCTATTACAAAGCTGTAGTACTAAAAACAGCTTGGTACTGGCACAACAATAGGAATGGACCAATGGAATAGAATAGAATACCCAAAAATGAACTCATAGACCTATAGCCACATAATATTTGATAAGGGAACCAAAAACATAGTCTTTTCAACAAATGGTGCTGGTAGAATTGTCTGTTCATGTGCAGAAAACTGAAGCTATATCTTTATATATCACCTTGCATCAGAATCAATTCCAAATGGATCAAACACCTCAATGTAAGACCAGACACCCTGAAAATAGTATAAGAAGGGATAGGGGAAACACTAGGGCTCCTTAGCACAGTTCAAAACTTTCTCAATAAAGACCTGAAACTCAACATTCAAGGAACAGCTGGATAAATGGGATTGAATTAAACTGCAGAGTCTCTGCATACCAAAGAATATAGCTAGCAAGATAAACAATCCACAGAGTGGGAGAAGATCTTTACTAGCTATGCATCAAACAAGAGTTTCATATCTAAAATATATTTAGAGCTCAAAAGATTAAACCCCCCAAAACAAATCCTTAAAGAAACAATGATCCAATTAATAAATGGACTAAAGACGGAGAGACTTCTCAAAAGAAGAAATAAGAATAGCCAATAGACATATGAAGAGATGTTCAAATCTCTGGCCATGAAAGAATGCAAATCAAAACATCACTGAGATTCCACCTCACCCCACTTAAAATGACCATTATCAAGAAAACAATAACAGATGCTGGTGTGGATATGGCCAAAAGAGAATGTTACTACACAGCTGGTGGGAATGTAAACTTGTTCAACCACCCTGGAAAGCAGTTGTAGATTCCTCAAAAGACTATACATAGAGCTTCCCTATGACCCAGAAATCCCATTCCTGAGCATTTATCCAATTGACCACAAACCAGGCCACACTAAAGCCACCAGCACAACCGTGTTCATTGCAGTATTGTAAGGAATCAACCCAGATGCCCCTTAAGTGGATGAATGGATAAAGAAAATGTGGTATATATACACAATGGAATTCTATTCTTTCATTGCCCCATTTGTAAGGAAATGGACTCTGAAAAAATTATATTAAGCAAACTAAACCAGGCCCAAAGAAAGATAAGTTGCATGATTCCTCATTTGTAACAATCAGAATATGCCTATAAATCTACAAGTAAACCCACTGGATAGTAAAAGACAAAATTACACTCAGACATGATAAATTAGGCAGGACCCTAAAAATTCACACAGTGAGACCAAAGGAGGATAGTCTTAGAAGAGGATCACAAGGGCTCAAAATTATGTGCATATGAGCATATAAAATGATGCTTATCTAAATGAACTCCAAGAAGTGGAAACAAGTGCTGTTGTTGTTTTTATTGCAGTTTGCAGTTCTTTTTTTTTCTGTCATTTCCCCTGTTGTGTTTCTGTTTTTGGTTTCTTTACCCTTTGTCTTGTATGTAAGTTTGTTTCCCTGATTTGGGGAGGGGAAGGGGGAAGCACAGAAATGAAACAGTGGGACAAAGGGTGAACTAATTCAACATTGACACTCACTAGACACTATGTTAGAAATGAACTATGTATTTGAGGGGGAGAGTAGTCAGGAGGGAACACTGGGAGAATATGAGGGAGGGAATGACATTGTTCAAAAAGAAATGTACTCATTACCTGACTTATGTAACTATAACATCTCTGTATATCACCTTTACAATAGTTTCTTAAAAAGGAAAGACTCTTCCTTACTATCTTATAAAGAAGCAATCTGTTAGGTCATTATGTCTATATATTTCATTATGGAAGCCCTAGCACATTGCCTCATCATCTAGTTTCCTCTACTACTCAGACTTGTAGCTGGGTTTTAATTGGACACATTCTCATCGCAAAGAGACAGCAGCAGTCAGCAAAGCCACCTTTCAGAGCTGTAGAAGTTAGAGCCTGTATTGATCTGAACCATTTGAGACCTTGTATGCCTACATACCATAAGCAGTAATAGATTCATGAGGAAAGAGGCAAAACCATTATGAGAAAACTGACTTTCTCTAGGAAATATGGACAGCTGCATTTTCTCTCTGTCACTTGTGACGAAAATGCATCTTCTTTCTTCTATTCCTCAAGTGTAATATCTCCTCTTCCCTGAGAGGAGGAATAACATCAACCCACACTGGAAATTCACTCAGGAAACCAATGAGACCTTCTAGGTGCCTGCTTAAGGCAGAACCCAGATCTAGAACTAAGTTGGCACATTGGAGGGAGCAGGCTTTCCCCTCTTCTTGGATGATGAGGGGATGAGAATTGGGG
Source organism: Perognathus longimembris pacificus (assembly GCF_023159225.1). Classification (NCBI taxonomy): domain Eukaryota; kingdom Metazoa; phylum Chordata; class Mammalia; order Rodentia; family Heteromyidae; genus Perognathus; species Perognathus longimembris. The sequence continues at coordinate 150,003,826 of NC_063161.1, forward strand.
AGGTTATGGCTTAACTGGACTCAACTTCCATCTCCAAGTATGAACCTGAGAATCTTCCTCCTGCATTCTGATCCTGGGGCAGCAAGGATGGGAAGTGAGTAGAAGGAAGATTTCAAGATGACACCATATGTGTCAACTGGGTACCTGCAGGAATGCTTAATGGATGCCAGCAGTTCTTGTTTTAGTTGAAGTAAAGCACACTGGCAAACCAAAGGTAGGTCAGCCTCCAAAGTCTCCCCAGTTGTGTGGGTCTAGCGGGTGCTCCTTTAGATTAAGGTTATTAAAGTCTGGGGTCTCTGTTACATAGATAAGGATCTTATATTCTTGAAGGCCTGTTTACAGCAAAGTTAACTCTTAATCCACTAAAGAAGTAACTAGGATCTGTTACCATACAGAAACACACAGCAAGGTCTCCACCCAAGGTTACTCAAGTTTATATATCAGCCTCAAACCAGGTCTTATCCACTCAACCCAGATCCCAAGTGCTTGCATATGAAGTAGCTCTAAGAAAGGTTCCTCTGCTGAAGGATTGGTTGTCAATGAATGAATCCAATCATTGAGAGGTGACTGGATCTTGAGGGCTCTGACCTAATCCATGGATTCATCCATTGATGGATTCATAATTGAATGGACTATTAAGAGGTAATGAAATTGTGGAAGGGAATGATTAGAAGAATGGAGTCACTGGAGGTACACCTTTGAAGGATATATGTTTTTACAGTAGAATCTGCTTTCCCATGTTATTGCAGTAACATTTACAATAGCCAAGTTATAAAAGCAGCCTAGATACCCTACAGTGGACAAGTAAATCAAGCAAATGTGATGTGTGTGTGTGTGTGTGTGTGTGTGTGTGTGTGTGTGTGTTATGTACTCCTACAATGGAATTGTACCCAGCCATAAGGAAGAACGAAATTTTGTCGTTTGTAGAAAAATGGATAGGTTTGGAAGATATTGTTATATTGAATGAAGTAAGCCAAGTTCAGAAAGACAAAGGGTACATGTTTCTTCTCATATGTTCATGTTTAACCTAGTATACATAGCTGAGACATTACTAAGAAAGTCAATGTGATTGATGGGAGGCATAGGTGGGAAGGGGGGAAAATAATGAAAGGAGCAACTCTGGTTAAAAAAATGCATTGTACACATATATGAACATATTAAGTTGAAACTACTTTGAACAACTATTTGAAAATAGAGAGGTAGGTAGGTAGAAGATAGATAGATAGATAGATAGATAGATAGATAGATAGATAGATAGATAGATAGGCAGTAAAGCTTGCACCTGTGTCACTCTTCTCTCTGGCTCTCTACTTCCTGGCCACCATGATGAGCCACCTCCTTGACACACTCCTGCTGCCATGATATTCTTTCCTCACCTCAAACACAAGATAATGGAGTCAGTGAATCATAAACTAAAATTTCTGGAGCCATGAGCCAAAATCTTTTCACCTTAGGTTGTTTTCTCAGGTACTTCATCATAATGGTGAAATATTAGCACGCCAAGAAAGAACATGAGGTTTTTCCAGCCAGCCTTTGAGTTTTAGCCAGTCTTATCTCAAAGGAAATACGTGCCTCCCAAGACATTCATCCTGTAACTCACAGACTTTCCATCAAACAAAACCATTCTGGAGCCCATCTTTTCTGTTATTGTTTAGCACAAGAAGGGACCCAAGTCAGCCTATCATCTGTTTTGGTAAATATAGTTTGATTAAAACAGACATGCTCTTTTGCTTCTGTGTTGTACTTAGCTGTTTTCATGATAAGCAATGGAGTTAAACAGAACCAAGAGAATGAGGCCCATGGAGCTAAAATATTTACTTTCTAGCTCTTTACAGAGAAAATCTGTTGATCTCTGACCTATGACCTGGATTTACGGGTCTGAGAAAGCTTTGAACGTAACTGCTACAAGCTGTGACCACTATAGACAAGATGTTCACATTTCTGACTTATACAGAATGGCAGTACCTACATCAGAGACCATTGCAGAGATGAAATGCCAAGGTGTCCAGCAGAGAAAGGAAGACAGAGAAACAGAATATACACACATACACACACACACACACACACACACACACACACACACAGAGAGAGAGAGAGAGAGATCAGTAGATACTAAGTACACTGCCTTCCCCAACTCTCCCTTCACCAGCTCTGTGTTCCAAATCTCTAGAGGCTGCCTCTTTCTTAAAGCTGGCTTTCTTTTCCCTGAGCCAGCATCACCATCCCTTCTCCCATTATTCTCACACTCTCACATGTGGTCTCCTGATTCCACAGCCATTACTAACAGGGCCGCCTCTCCCTGGCCCATCCACAAAAGGGTAAAAGCAGCAGCCGCCACATGCAGCCACAGCTGCCAGTGCTGGGAGCGAGATCTGTCAGCACGCCCTGAAATTCTTTTGGAAGTTTGACAGGATTAAGGGGATTAATACATTAAAGCATTATTACAGCATTCACGGGGGATTTTCAAAAGACTTTACACTGTGATCTATTTGTCCTGTTACATAAAACTCGAATTAATAGGCTGATAGCAAAGGGTGGGGGATATCTGTGGAATCAATAACCTTATTTTTCGGTAAACACATTTAGCAGGCTGAGCTGGTCATTAAGGCCTGCAGACCCTCCCATGGTGCACATCAACAAAATTACCCCTCGAAAACCCATTTGCCAATTAAGCTGGAGGCCTGTCTGAGTCTTCGGGCTGTCTGATGGCAGGGGGCAAGAGAGACAATGGCCACCTCCTACCCTCCCTGGTTCACCGCGAATCACACTGACCCAACACATATCCTGAGTCCCTGCTGCCAAGCAGAGGGAAGGCTTGGTGACAGCATCGAAGGGGTGAGGGATGGGCTCCCTGCCGCAGTGCATCCTGGGTTTCCTGCACAAAAGAAGGGATGCCCACAGAGAGGGTTGTGCGGGCACAGTCAGGATCACCCTAAGGGTATAGATACAAAGAGATCTTTTCCTTGGTCCTCTTCCCCTAAGAGGGTTGATAGAGAACTATCCATTCTGCTAACTCAAGAACACAGTTAATTTCCTCATTGGTGCCTGCTCCCCTCACTGTAGCTACAAACTGAAGGGGGAAAAAAAGGAAGATAGCATCATAAAACAGGGTAACTTGCACATGGGTCACACTTGGTAAAGATCAGAACTTATTCTAAATATGGTATGTGTATTAGTTCAGTGAGGAATTTCAGCAAACTTTGATACAGATTTTCTTTCTTTTCTTTTTTTTTTTTTTGCCAGTCCTGGGCTTGGACTCAGGGCCTGAGCACTGTCCCTGGCTTCTTTTTGCTCAAGGCTAGCACTCTGCCACTTGAGCCACAGCTCCACTTCTGGCCGTGTTCTGTGTGCTGGGGCCGTGTGCTGGGGAATTGAACCCAGGGTTTCATGTATATGAGGCAAGCACTCTTGCCACTAGGCCATATCCCCAGCCCCTGATGCAGATTTTCTTATATCACAAAAGGGGGGACGGGGCGCAGGACTGAGAGGTGACAGAGATTAAGTTCCTGCCCATAGTCATAAAGCTGTCAAGTAATAGATCTAGGACTAACTCTAGTTTTCAGATTCCCACCATAAAACCAATATTCTACATGCACCAATGTATCCAGCTAACAACCATCAAGAGTGCCTCAACCTACTGAGCAGTTACCCAGTATCTAAGAACTTGTGTAATGGTGCTTAATCCTGACACAGATGTAGTTATGGTATTATATCTACTTTTTACTTTAAAAAAGAAAGAAAGAAAAACCCTGAGGCTCAGAGAGTTGAAAAAGCAGCTGAGAAAGAGTCACATGATCAGTAAGTGCTCCAGGTGATATTTCAAAAGGCAGGCCGGCCTTGCACTGGTAGCTCACACTTGTAATCCTAAGCTATTCAGAAGGTTGAAATCTGAGGATCACAGTTCAAAGGCAACCTGGACAGAAAAGTCTATAAGACTCTCACCTCTAATAAACTCAAAAAAGGCCAGAAGTGGTTCTGTGGCTCAAGTGATAGAGCTCTAGTCTTGAGCAAAAGATGCCCACAGGGATAGCAGCTAAGGCTTGAGTTCAAGCCACAAGGCTGGCACAAAAATAAATAAATAAGCAAACAAATCAAAGGCAGTCTGACGCCAGAGCCTGTCTGTGCTTGAAACCCCTTCTAAACTGAAATCACAGCCATTGGATGATGCCTAGGCATTTTAAACACACTTGGGTGACCTGCCCTGGGTCCTGGAGATGAGGAAATGGAGGCAACCCAGTCCTGGGACAGAGCATTAGCCTGAGGAGTCAGTGCCAGAGCCAAACACAGCACACACACTGCACACACTGCACACACTGCACAGTGCATTAGGCTTCTGGGTAACAAGATTTATTCTCCCGGCTACTACCAACACATCCCTAGACTTAGGCAGACCTTGGATGAGATCTTTGCTAACAGAATTACTATGGATTCCCACATTGGAAACAAACACAAAAAATAAAGCTGTGGCTCACAGAGAGATAGGACCTGTTAAAAACCACACCTAGGATGTATGAACCTAAGAGTTAAGATCATTTTCCTTCTCTTCTTCTTTAGAGTGTATTTATCTTTTGTCACAGTACAAATGCAAGCATTCACACACACACATACACACACACATACACACATGCACACACACATTTCTGGAAGGCAATGTACTCTTTCTTATTCCTGGGCCTTTTTAGAAGTAAATCCCTTTACCTGGTACATTCTTGACCAAACTTTGTCTTTATATCCTTTACCTTGCTTATTCCTACTCATCCTCAGAGTCTCACAAAAGCTGTTGCTACCCCTAGGAAGCCTTTCCTGGCCTCAAGGCTGAGTTGAGTCACCAAACCCTTCACAGCAAGCCCTAGGCTGTCTGGTCCATCAATACCCTACACTGACACTGAATTTGTCCTCTTTTGCTCACCTATAGTAGGCTATGAAGCTATCATAAATAAGTACTGAACACAGGACACTATTTTTACACATTCCTACACACTGAGCCTTATGAATTGAGATATCAAATTACATTCTCATGGTTGATGATGTTCTTAGCTATTGTTGAGAATCAGATTACACCCAAAACTAAGTGGCCTGGAATAGCAACAAATGTTTTATTACCTCATAGCTCATGTGGGTCAGGAACCAGAAATAGCCCAGGTGGGTGGTTTAGGCTTGGGATCTCACAGGAGGCTGTAGTCAAGATGCTGTGGGCCTGAGCTGCAGTCATGTGAAGGTTGGACTGAGATAGAGGATCTCTTCCAAGATGGAGCACTCACTCAATGGTCATTGGCAGAAGGCCCATAGTTGAAGGCCACAAGGGCACCTCTGAGCAATGGCTTGACTATAATCATGGCATGGCAGCTGCTTTCTCCAGCATGCATGCTCCAGTGAGGATCAAGAGGAAGCCAAACACTTCTTTTATTCTCAGTCATGTGGCTTGAACTCAGGGCCTGGGAGCTGTTCCCCATCTCGTTTGCTCAAGGCCAGTACTCTACCATTTTGAGCCATAGTGCCGCTTCTGGGGTTTTTTTTTGGGGGGGGGGTGGGGATTTTGGTGGTTAATTAGAGGTAAGAGTGTCACCGGGACATTTCAGCCTGGGCTGGCTTTGAACCACAATCCTCAGCTCTTGGCCTCCCGAGTAGCTAGGATTATAGGCATGAGCCACCCGGCTCCAAACACTTTTTATGACCTGTACCTCAGATACCACCAATTCTCCCACATTCCCTTGATGAGAATCATCAGTAAGTCCACTCCCACATGGGGAGGGGAGGGGATGAAGAAATTTATGGAAATATTTTAAATCTCATAATGCTCTAGGAAGGATCCCAGGGGAAAAAAGCAAGGAGGGAGGCTTTTTTCCCTTACATTCACCCCAACCGCCAGCCAAACCTCAGTATTTTGCAATGTAATATCCTTGCAAGGAATATTTGTGTCTATATTTCAGAGCAAAAAAAAAAAACCAACCCATAAACACTTAAAAGTTAGTAATCCTTAGTCCTTCTCCTTGATAACCTCAGCTTTTGGTGGGGATGGAAGGAAACAGAAGTAGCTGACCTTGAGGAAGGGGAGCTGTCCAGAACTGTATGAGGACGAGATGTTGCGTGCATTATTTCCTCTTGATTCCAACTCCAAACAGTAGCAGCACCCTGTGCTCACATGCACATGTGACCTCCAACATGGGGAAACTATAGATGCACGCACAGGTGACTACTAAGGACTGAGGCCTCGCAGACCCCTGCTGTCAGAGTTCTCTGTGGCATAGCTACAGGATGGACATGGAAGACAGTAAGACTGGACTGGCCCATTGCTTCCTAACACCAAATTTGCCCAGCCCCTTACAGGCAATCAGTCTAAAGTCCTGTCCATGTGTAGGTGCCCAGTTCCCCCATCTCTGCCTATTCTAATATACTTGTATCACGCTTTCTTGAAATTCAAGAGAGAGGTGGGGGAGGGAGGAAGACAGGGAGGAAAGAAGAAAGGAGGGAGGGAGGAGGACAAGAGGGAGGATGGAACAGAACAATAAGTTTCCTTAAGCCATACTGGGTGCCAGGAAATTGGTGCATGGGTTCTCATTTAATCCTCTTGGTGAAAGCACTTATTCCCATTTTTACAGATGGGAAAGGGAATGGAGCTCTACCAAATGTTTTCTATGTGACAACTTCCATCCATGTATTACAGATAAGGGTGAGAACTCAGAGATAATGAACAAGGAGCCCAAGACCACACTGGGGAGAGTCGATAGCCCAGCCTACACCTGACCTTGCTTGGCTATTGCTCCTCGCTGAGGAAGACTCAAAGCATCAGTCTGTGAAACCTGCCATCACCTTTCTGAAAAGGATCAACCTTTCTCCCTTGCCAGGTGTGGGTTGCCCCCATGCTGTCCTTGCAGCTTCCAGAGCTGCCTGGGACATGTTGGTGAGGAAGGGAGCTTGAGAGGAGCCCCAGGCATGGAGCCCCACAGGCAACTGTGGCTGCTGCAGTAAGGACAGTAGAGGGCCACTGTCAGCTCCACAGAGCAAGTCTGTGCTAATTTGACAGGATTAGGGGGATTAATACATTAATGCATTATTAGCGCTTTTATAGGAGATTTTCTAAGAGTTGAGCGCTGTGATCCCTACGTCCTGTTATATAAACCAGCAGTAATTGCCTTAATTGCCCTATTGTTGCTGATGGGAGCAGACAGGGAACGGGCCTGATTATCTTTTAGCCTATGGTTCCCAATCTGGCCACAGATCCCAGCCAGGCCCAGAACATTCAGGGAAACTGAGTTTGAGTGTGCCCTACCCCTTAACAATTTTGTTTAAATCCTGCTCTATGAGAAGTCCAACCCCATATCCCTCTGGTCCCCACAGAATGGAGAAGAAAGTTGGGTGGGGAACTCCAAGACCTGATTCCAGCCTCAACCGTGCTGCCTACTGACCCTTAGACCCTAGAACCTCCATGTCTGCATCTGCCAACGTGGATGATAATTATAATGACTTTCTGAGGGTGCCAGGAAAAATGCAGCGAGCCACTATGGATGAATGTGCTTTGTCAATAGGACAGACCTGTGCTCATGGGAGGGAAGGTTATAATTTTGTGGAATAAAGTAAGAGGATTTGGGCTTTCTGTGTTTATCGGTTGGGATAGAATAAGAACGGCCTCTGGAGGGAGAATGGGTGAATTGAGGAGGAGGGGTTGGGAGACATCCTTGGTCACAGGATAGCAGGGCCAGCAGAAGGCTGCCAGTTGTGAAAGAAGTCAGAAGCACCAGCAAGAAGGCCCACAGGCTCCAGCGTCCCTCCCACTGGCTGAGTGGCAGGTCACACAGGAAGTTGCCCAGCAACTGTGGATCCTGGCTCCTTAGAGTTTAATTTGCTTTGCTAATTAAGCACCTGGGTTGGACCTCCTACTGGAGGTGTGTTTGCAGCTTTGTGGATGAGAATAATAATAGAATACTAGAATCACAGCTTCAGAAGTGGAACCTTTTTTTCCCCTTGAAACAAATAAACCAAACATCCTTTATTCTCCTTTCTGTACAAACACAGGCTAAAAATAGGCAAGACTGCAAGAAAGATGGAGCCAAAGGCATCTATGCTCTTGGAATCCGATACAACAATCGGATGAGACATTGGGCAGCCCGAGTTGAGTTAGGGATCTCAGCCATGGAGCAAAGAGAATGGAATGTTTTCTCTTCATGAAGAGATCTAAATCACCTAGACTTGTCAACCAGTCCAGGAAGCGTGAAGAACAGAAATAAGATGCTGTGGCCAGATATTTTGGTCTGTCTCAATGTGATCATATAGTTAGGTTCTGCCCTCCTGGTTAAGATGATGGAAGAATATGACTAGCTATGGCCAATGTATTTAAAGTGGAAGGTGCTATGTGTCACTTCTGAGCGAGGCAGTTCATTATCACTGAGATTCTTCTTTGCTTTCTCAGCAACTGGAAGTATTTGCAATGGCCGCTGTTCTATTGACCTATGGCTGAGTGACTCCCACCCTCAAATTTTACCCTCCTCACCCTCTCTCAACAACCTGCAACAGACATGTAGTAGGAATACAAAATAAATCCTCATTATTTTAAGCCTCTGAGAATTTGAGCTTATTTGTTATCAGAGCACAACCTACTCTACCCTAACCAATACTTTAAAAGAATAGTAAAATAAGTTTCATGGTCAGGGATCAATGAACAAGAATAGCAATAACTATATTAGAAAAAAAAAAGACAGTCAGACACTGGTGTCTCAATGCCTGAAATCCTAGCTATTCCAAAAGCTGAAATCTGAGGATTGCAATTCAAAGCCAGCCCAGGACAGGAAGTCTATGAGACTGACATTTATCTCCAATTAACCTCCCACAACACCAAAAAGCCCAAAGTGGAAATGTGGCTCAAGTGGTAGAGTGCTAGTCCTTGAGCAAAAAAGCTCAAGAACAGTGCCCAGGTCCCAGGACCAGTATCAAAATAAATAAATAAATAAATATCCATCCCAACTAAGGGATTTAATTTAAGCCAGAACCACTGCCTCTGAACATGAAAAGCAATGAAGACTTTGGAGAGTTTTCCCAGAATTTCTCTGCAGCTGACTTTTGCTTCTTGGTCCACATTCTGCAAGAAAGGAGTGCTGTGTGTTTTACATGCATTAGTCACAGTCCTGGATGTTGGCCATTGGAACTGGCCTCACATTTTAGTACTTGCATCTGGACCAGACAGATAGAAACCTAGCTATAATGAGTTTGCCCCTTGTCCATGACATTCGTGCTTTGTAGGGGATGAGGGGGAGGGAAATGAGAGGGAAAAAAAAGCCCTAAAACTCTAAAGTCTGTTTGCTTTCAGCACAGTAACTATATGAGGTCTAGGACACTGGCTAGGATTTAAACATAGCCTCCCCACAATACCCAGGAGGGGAGTTAAGGATGAATCGGGTACCTTTCAGAATCTTTGGTGTTTTCATCTAAATTTCTGTTTTCCTCTTTCCACTAATAAGTTGCCTGGGCTGAAATGAAGGTAGAACTCTCAGGACAAATGTTGATGTCTTTCTTGAGGAAAAATAAAAAGCCTGAGCTGGTCCTGTATGAAGGCATTGGGTTATCTGCCTCACACATTATCTCCTTCTGTCTTCACATTAAATCTTCAAAGTAAGTATATGAATTCTGCCTGGGAGAAAGGCATTCAAAGACATCAAATATTGAGAGACATCAGGGCCAGGATATGAACTTAGGCTTGCCAGTCTAGGAAATCCATGCTTTTCCTCCTGTACCACATTGCTTCAACATACATGATTAAGGTTAGAAACTATTAACTGAGTATGATGGGCCACTGATTATTTTGTCAAAGGCACTGTGAGGAAAACAAACTGTAGGATACAGAATTAATCAAACCTATAGCCAAATCATGGTTAGGGATTTCATGATCTCTGGTGAGTTATAGTTTGCAAGAAGTTTATGCTTTCTTAAATGGAGGAGGAACCAAAGTAACAGTAACTGTGTAATTAGATAAATGGTGGAAATAATTTCAGATGGAGACAAAGTCTAACAAGGACATAAATCCATCATGGTTTGATGGAGGTTGAATGGGATGGAAGGGAATTAATGACAACTGTTTTTGACCGTGTATTCAGAAAAGACCTCACTAAGAAGGTGTCTAAAATAAGATACAATTAGCAAGAAAAAGACTTAAAAGATGTAGATTGGTGCAGTTCAAGAAGAGAGCATAGCATGTATGACGACCTTGATTTGGGACTACTCTTACTGTGCTTGAGAAACAGACTAAAAGACCAATAGTGCCAACCACGATGGTAAATGCCTATAATCCCAGCTATACAGGAGGCATTGGTAGAAAGAACACAGTTCAAGGCCAGCGCAGTCAAAACAACATGAAACCCTATCTGAAAAATTTAGTAAATGCAAAAGGCAATGGAGTATGGTTCAAGTGGTAGAGCACTTGCCTAGCAAGTACAAGGCCCTGAGTTCAAACCCCAGTGTTATCACACACAACACTGACACACAACACACACGCACACCATACAAAGACCAAAGTTTGGCTTGCATACAATATGTTACATATAATAAACACATGTTTTTTTTGACTATGTAAAATAATTATTTTTAAAGACTATGGTGAGGAACAATAATGAGCAAGGGAAAGATGGTAAGGGGAGAAGATAGGTCAGGGAGAACAGCTTCATGAGGTATGGTAAGGAAGAAATGTATAAATCCCACTTAGCCATTTACTTGTTCTCAAACTTTGCAATCCCATCAATTTTCAGGACAGAGCCTCTTCTCCAACAAAATGGTAATACCTTAATAAGCAACATTGGTTGTTCCACATAAGAAGCCTATAACAGTATATTTTTAAAGGAGATAATAGTTGTTATGACAGCTAAATTCTTTGTTGCTGATGTTCCTGGTTGGCAGGTGGCTCTCTGCATGTTTCACCAGCCCAGGTTTCTTCCATCTTGTGGCTCTTGCCATTGCTGAGCACCTCAGAGCTCTCTGAATCTTGGCTCATGAAGGCATAGTCTCTCCTTAAACACCTTCATCTTAGTATGACACACATTGCTTCCACGAACAATCCAGAAGTAAGACCTAGTTTCACATTCCTACCTCTTTTGCACGGAGTGCTGGGAAATGTAGTCCATAGTTAGACAGCCATTTTCCAGAAAGGAAAAAAAAGCACCTGCACACAAAACTGGAAACACAAATTCTGATTTTTAAAAATTGATGCACAAATACTAGAGGAACAGTTTTCTCTGGTTCATCAGTGTTTCTATACAAGAATGAAGACATAGTACATGTCATGTGCTGCTTTATGTGTAAGGAAAGCCCTTGTCTCTAAGTCACAAAGCCTGGGACTTCCATCTGATTTCTGACTCTAATTTTTTTTTCAACTACAGGGGCTAAAACAAAGGCCTTAAACTTGCTTGGTTTGTTTGCTCAAGCCTGGCACTGTATCCCTAGGGCAACACCCCCAACCTTGCTTTTGGCTGGTTAATTAGAGATAGACTCTCAGATTTTTTTTCTGCCTAGGTTGGCTTCAAACTATAACCTTCCAGATCTCAGGTTCCTGAGTAAGTAGGAGTATAGGCATGAGCCACTGTGCCTAGATTTCTTAAATAATCTTAAATTAGTCATTAAACCTTTCCTTGCCCATTCTGAACCTCTGTTCTTTTCCTCCCCTGTCAGGAGGAGATAATGGTAACAAATGAATCTCTGAGGTCTTTTTTCACTCATGAAAATCCATGAATCCATGAGGTAGAAAATTTTCCATGTCCTCTGGTTGTGTTCTGTCTTACCTTGAACTGGAAGTTGGCTTTGTGGATCCTGCCAGTTTGAGGGCTCTGTGGTTTAGGATCTGAGAAGTGGTGGGTCCAATAAATTGAACAATGGGCCAGGCATCAGTGGCTCATGCCTGTAATCCTAGCTCAGGAGGCTGAGATCTGAGGATCGTGGTTTGGACAGGAAAGTCTGTGAGACTCTGATCTCCAATAAAACTACTCAGAAAAATCTGGAAGTGGCACTGTGGCTCAAGTGGTAGAGCACTGGCCTTGAGTACGAAGAGGCTCAGGGACAGTGCCCAGATGCTGAGTTCGAGCCCCAAACCAGACAAAAACAACAACAAAAACCACAGAAACCACCTGCCTGCACATTGATGACCTTGTCCCACAGGGGAATTTTCAAACCTTCCCACCTTAGTTAAATAGACATTGTTTCCAGGGAATTCCTGGGAAAGGCAGAAAAGAGGGAAAAACATAAATAATCAAGGCTACTTAGATGAGAAGAGACAGACATTCAGAAGAGGAATTCAAGGTAAAAAAAAAAAAAAAGTGTGGCCAAAAGTTCAAAGTACAAAGAAGGGAAGGAGAAAGAAGAGAATACAGATGACCAGGGCAGAGAGGAGCAGAGGTGCAAAGAGAATGGACAGACAGACTGCTCTTCTAGGGCACAGATGCAAGCTTCCTATGCCCAGCAGTGAGATAGAGATGCAGAGACACCAACCCAGGCAATTGCTGGGGAGACAGATGGTAGTAAGTTCCGGGAGACACGATTCCAATCAAGCCCACTGAAATGAATGTTGGCAAGTTCTAGAGGCAGCAAAGCGTGGGATTAGGAGGGGGTGGGAGGCCAGGGCACCACAGAATAGGTTGAGGAGCTTCTGCCAGGGGCAGGGCAAGCAGGATTGCTGATGAGATGGCAGCAGCATGGCCTCAGCAGGACAGAGCCCTCCACCCGCCCTCCTGCTGCAATTGGACTCACCTGACAGCGGAATGAGTAATGAGTTCATTAAACCTCCAGTACCTGTTCCTGAAAAGAAGATGAATGTAGCAGAGAAAGGCGAGGCACGTGCCTGGGCAGGCGTGCGACACCCACCACAGCCCTGGCACCCTGCTTAGGAAACACTCCACGGCTCCTCATCACCTTCAGGGTCAAGTCTAAGCCTGGGGCTAGCCTAGCACTCAAAGCCTTCTGTGCAGCTTAGCACAGTTTCAGGAGGCATCTTTCCCGAGGAAGTCCACTCAACCGCCATGCCCTTCCTCTCCTCATTAGTGAGGCCCAGTGGTAAGCTCCTGGCTCACTTCCTCTGTGAGGCTTCCCTTGAACCGCAGAGCCGATCACATCTCTGTGACATGTGCATACAAGGTGTCATGCTAACAAAGTGACTGCTGTATACACCCATTCCCACCACCCAGCTGCCCTTGCCCAGGGCTCTTGGTGTAGATTTGGGAAAACCCCTTGGTGAACCATTTGAATGGAGACCAGAAGGCATGACTGAGTCCAAGGCCAAGACAGTAAAAAATTGTTCTGTCTTAGTGAAGAAGTTGTGTCTCCTCTTTGTTTCCTTCCATCTTTCCTTCCCTCTTTCACTTCTTTTTTTTTTTTTTAGGAGGGGGTGGGACAGGCATGGGGCTTGAACTCAGGGCCTGGGCACTGTCCTTGATCAGTTTTTGCTCAAGACTAGCATTCTACCACTTTGAGCTACAGTTCCACTTCTGGTTCTTGAGTGGTTATAATGGAGTGGAGATAATAGTCTCACAGGAACTGCCCTAGCTGGCTTCAAATTACAATTCTTAGCTCTCAGCCTCCTGAGTAGCTAGGATTACAGGTGTGGGCCAACAGTGTCTGGTTCCTCTTTCACTTCTTTTCTCCTTTCTTCCCAGATGATTATTTTGGAGTTTGACATAACATTTCACATAGCTTTCAGTTGGTTGGTTGGCTGGCTAGTTAGTTCATTTGTTGTTGGTAGGCTAGTTGGGTGGAACTTTTGGATTGGGTGACTGATTAATTGGCTAGTTGTTTGACATCGAAGAAAGCAAAGAATCAGCTGATGAGAAGACCAGACCCTACTCAAAACATATTGGCTGGTACGGAAAGACCTAGAGTACAAGAGTCAAATTTTAATAACAGGAAATGCTGATATTAATATTTCTGGACACTTTGGTTGCCACAATAGAGGCCAGCTCTGTGCTTACCAGACCTTTATTGTTCACTTTATGCTTATGAGTGAATGTGAGGGGAAATCAAGGAACGGGTATGAAGTTCAGGTATAAAACTGGAATGTATGATACAGAAAAACTACCCAGAAAATGAACTGACTTGGTGGAAACAGAAACTCATATTCTGGGGTATGTAAACATCCTGTCCACAGCACAATATACCCTGGACCAGGATCACAGATAGTACAGGAAAGATGTAACTTCCACACCTCATGAAACTATGCTCTGGGTTGATCTGACAGAGCTTGTAAGGTCAGAATGAGTCCTGCTGACATATAGGTAATAGGATAGCATTGCTCAGCACACAGTAGGCCATATATGATACATGAGTTACTAACGTGATTGCTATGGTCTTGAGTCTAAGCAATAGGCTAGGAGTCGCTACATGATCTAATCAATGTCTGAGGCATTGTCCCTTGTCCCTTTGGTGCCTGGTAGGTAGTCCTGTGTACCTTCAGAAACTGGGAGCTCACCCCTGTGTCAGAAGCTGTGCTGACTACTAGACAACTCGGGCTGCCATGAGATCCAACTGTGAGTTCAAAGCCCCGATCCTGTGCCTTCCACCCACTCATGTGGCACAATGCTCCTACCTCTCATTTTCCATCTCTCTTTTGAGTCAGATTAATAGTTTTCATTGTCAACAGATAGTTTGACAACATTTCTCCAGCTGTATAACTTTTCCTTATCAGTTTTGCAGGCTTTCAGTTGGCCCTGGTGATATCTTCCAACTTTATCTCCAATTCCAAATACATTAACTAAAAAAAGAGAGAGAGAGAAATATTTGAAGCCAAAGTCACCTGAAATTTAAAAATATATATATAACTTGTGAGGCAAACCCACATGCTTTTATCCTGGCATCTATCTCTTCCTTTTTATAAACCACAATCTGAAAGCAATGATGCATAGAAATCAGCTAGAGCCTAGTGCCAGGAGCTCTGAGTTCTGATCACAGCACTACCCTCATTTTCTGGGTGGCTCTGAGCAAGTCTCCCACCCTCTCTGAACTCAGGAAATAGGATACATATTGGATAGTGTGCATGGACTGAAGTACTTAGAGTGCTGGCACCGATATCCAGCAATATTGATGCTCAATGAGTAGCCAGGTTTACAGAAAGACTGCAAAGAGCTCCAAGTCTAAGGGGATACAAGCAGGGATATTTGATCCCTGTAGCCATTTGGTCCCAACTGGCTTCCACACTTCCAAAGACTGAGTTCAAATCCCTGCCCCAATACCCAAGAGAATTGTTCACCTTATATAGAAAGGTCATTCACCTTTCTAAGATGTGCATAGAGGTCTGTGGAACTATATGTGTTGACAGAAGGGAGAGAAAAAGGGAGGGAGGGGAAAGAAAAAGAGAAAGAGAGAGAGAAAAAAAATCATTAAGTCAAATGTACACTCGATGTCCAGGCATTCAGGCTAGAAGCATTCCTGCTCCTTGGTGTACAAATCTTTCTCCGAAATTGGACTGGCCTAGCCAGCTACCCATGGAAAAGTGGAGAATGGTGTCACACAGTGCAGAAGCAGAGGGCCTCGATTCCAAATTCCTATCAAAAGAGGTGAGAAGCCCAGCACTGTGGACCAAGGCCCATAAGAAGCACCTCTTCTGCCTTCCAGTTCAACAGGCTGCATTCAGTCTCCTACCACTCCATTGCCAAGAGTCCCCTCCAGCTCCTCTTCTCTGCAGGCCCACCCTGTACCCTTTACTCAACCTCAGGGATCCTGCTCTCCTGTGAAGTCTTGCTGAACACTAGCAATTATCAGATTTATTTTTGTAACTCTTCACACATATTACCTCATGACCTGCAACAACACCGTGTGGTGTGGATAGCACAATGACCTATTTTAACAGTAACAGAGACCTAAGTTTTCCAGCTGATCATTTCAGCCAGTGCCATGGGGAGATGGTCTCAGGCTGCACCTCTGATCTTCTGCTGCCATGCTGTAGCTGCTACATTTGTACAACCATTTCCCCTTTGAATCCAATCTCCATAGAAAGTCTATCGTCTAGCACTTGGCTGAGCTCAAGCCAGAATGATTTCCTACATGCAGCATAGGCATGTTAGTGATGAGGACCATGTCCCCAGCTCATGCGCTTCCTCCGTGCCACCAGCTGGTGCCAGCTTCTACTTTGGTAATCAGCAGCAGTGGGGTTGGTGTGCTCAGCATTACTTTCCCCCTTCCCCCAAGGAACAGATCCTCTTGGATCACTTGGATCACATGATTAGGGCTGGAAGATGCCATTTCAAATCCCTGGAAAGCCATGTTCCTGAAGGATGCACACATGACTCAAGACAGACCAACTGCCACCCTTCCCGGATTATTTAATTGGAATCTCTGTGTGTTGTAGCTACTTGTGGAGCCCAGCCTGTCCTCTTTCTCAGGGATCATCGACAAACTACATTCCCTTATTCGCCCTGTATCCTGATGGAGCTGTGGGACTATTTGTCTTGCATACAATATAAACAGAAGTGCTACGTGTGTCACCTTCTGGCCCAGACAGTAATGGAATGGCTGTTATCATCAGCATCATTTGTCTTCCTGGGGGAATGGAGACAAGTCCAGGAGCCTTCGAGAAGAGAGAGCCACTCAGCCACTGGGTACCTATGTGACTGTGTGGAGCAGAGTGATGCCCACCCCAAACTAGACTTAGGGCATGACAAGAAATAAACTTTAATTCGGCACCAAGAAGCTGCAGTGTTGAGCTTCTTCAACATACCCTGTGCAGACCAACGAAATACGCCCCTGCACATTTTCCATCTCTCTGACATTTCTACGGAAGGATAGCCAACAGATATATTAGGAACTAATTATAGAAGACCTTACATGTCTGTGTTTTATCAGTGGTCACAAAGCCAGTGAAGATTTCAAAGAGGTGTGATTTTTAGAAGGAAGGAAAGGGTTAAAATGATTTAAAACTAAAAGGATCCTGTGTGAAGCACTACTTTGAACTTGAAACTACACCAGCAGGTCATTAACACTGTCTCATTTCACCCTCCCAAAAACACATCCCCATTTCACAAGTGAACACAATAGTTCTCTAGTAACTCACCCAAGAGTTAACTCTACACCTGTCTTGCTCCCAAACTTGAGATCTTTTTACTAATCTACTTTCTCTACGAAGAATAGTTTATCCAGGCACTGGTGACTCACACCTATAAATCCTAGTTATGCAAGAGGCTGAGATCTGAGGATCCCTGTTCGAAGTTAGTCCAGGAAGACATAGCCAAGATACTTTGATGTCCATTTAACCAGCAAAACGCCAGAAGTAGAGATGTGGTTCAAGCTCAGCTCAAGTACCAATCTAAGCAAAACTAAGCTAGAGCACAAGGCCTCTAGTTCAACCCCCAGTACCAGCATACACACACACAATATATCTTTACATTGCCTTTTTAAATTTTCAAATATTTTCATAAGATTAAACAAACACAAGTACAAATGCAAACCATAAAAACATAAGTTAATCTGGCCATGAAAGAAAAACCTTGAATCTATGTGTCCTTGGTCTCTCAATCCTTGGAGGAAAAAGCTCTTCTGAAGAGTAAATGATGGGCTAGCTGAGAAGAAATGACGGTGGTTTGTATTGCGATTTCCTGTACTCTCAGGGAAATGAAGTTTTCATACAAGTCTTGTAATTGCCTATTTGTAAACAGCATTGATATAAACTGATTCCCATCACCTGTTAATCAAGTTGGGTATGGAAAACCAAGTTAGGTTTCTTGCTGTGTTTTCTGGAACAAGTCTTCTATTCAGCTACCCACAGCCTCCCCCGCCCCCCATCACCCATTTCTGCTCTGTGTCTGTTTGTGTCTTCCTGGTTTTCAATTTCTTAATGATGTTTTAACTAGATGCCAGTTACACATGCAAATTGGAAAGAGGCAACATTGAGAGATTGCTACCTGGTGGTAAATTTATTAAAATCAAGGCGGTTTTAATAAGTTTCTTGCATATGCATCCGCCTCCATGTCTATAATATTCATTTGAGAGCATTTTTTAACCTTCTTATTAAAACAAGGGTGTTAGAGAAGTATGATACAAAGTTATAGAAAGGAATCTAATCGTCTCTTTCATGTTAGCCTTATTCCCAAAAATAGATTGTACAGAAATAGACTATGTGGTTGGACCTTGTCCAGCTTGATTTTTCCTCACAAACAAATAATCATCACAGGCTGCCATCATCATCTTTGAAGCTATATCTACTAAGTGCTACGTCAAGATCCCACAGCTAGAATATGATGGCAAGAGATGGCAAATTCAGATTACTCAGGTCTCAGTCTTCTGCTCTATCCCTGCCCCTTCTCAAAACTTCCCTTTGCTTTCCATTTCCTTCCTTTCCTTTCCCTTTCCCTTTCATTTCTTTTCCTTTCCTTTGTTGATCTCATGTCCACCTTCTGCTTTCCTTTTAGCTCCTGTCTACATTTTATCACTCTCCTTGGCAGACTAACTTTCCTCTACTCATTGTCATTCCTCCTCATCTGCCTTCTTTACTTCTTGATCAACATTGCTATTTCTCATCCCAGGAACTCTTGCTTATGACCGTCATTTCAACCACTATTATCTCTTGCCACTTTCTATATCAATTCTTTGGAACTTTGAACACTATGTATCCACCTACTCACCAGCCACCTACAACAGATAACAATGCTTAAAATCCTCAAGAGCCCCAAAGTAAGCTCATTAATGTCTCCCCAAAACATCCCCATCCCGAATTTACCACCTGAATGAATGACAGAAGCCACACACACCCCAAGCTTTCCCCATCCCTGATGTTTGCTAACACCAGAAGGAAGCCCAAGAACGTTCTAGAACGTTCTTCACCCCTCATCCCCTTTTGACCTAGGGCACATGAGGTATGTGAGGCCTGCCTCAGTCTCAGGAAGACATGACATTTATCAGTGTGGGGTACAAAGGTCTTGGGCACTCCAAGGTTCAATACTGCGATGCACACTTGATGAGCTGCAACCCACATCCTCCTCCAGGCTCAGCTTTAAAGGCAATAAATGTGACAATCTAGTTTCTACGTTGCTCACCCTTAGCTTTATTTCCTAATGGGTTCAAAACCTGACAGGAGGTAGGTGCTATTTATTGAGTCTACTCAATCCCTGAACAGCAAACCGGAAGTCAGAGATGAACTTGGAAATAGTCCTGAGTCTTCCTCTCCTCTCCATCTCAGTTGTGAATTCCAGGTATGGTCTTCTGAACTCTCACCTGGACAAGACAACATCTCTCCAACCTCCATACTTCTGTCTCTTCCTTCTCCCGTCTCACATTTCACCCTTCTCTCCACATAGGTCTTGTCAGAGTAGAGCTTCAGGAAAACAGGAAGAGCTGCTTAATTGTTAACTCCTAATCATGGCTGATAAGATCATTGAGGATGGAAATACAGGAAGTGCTGGAAATTATACAGAAAGGATAAAGCCCTTTGCTTAAAATATTCAAGTGTGACCTCACAAATAGCAGCAACTCTAGCTCCTGGAGCTGGGACTATTAGGTTCTCAATAAAACTGCACCAAAGAAAAGTTTCATTTGAACAAGCACTAAATTTGCAGTGGGACAACTTGGAGTTGAGCCTCAGGTTTGCCAATTACTGGCTTAATCTTGGGAAAACCACTTTTCTTCTTGGAACCTATGTCCTCCTCTGCAGAATGGAATAGCATTACTTACCTGACAAGGTCATGACAAGGTCAGTATCTTTCACACTGAGCTGTGAAAAACATTTGATAACCTAATTGTATCCAATGGAAGTTCAAGGATTTGGCAGTAGGGTGGTCCTTTAAACCAACTCTCATTTCTTATTAATGTATGAGATTCCAAAATTTTCAACTTTAACATCAAAATTCCTGTTCATAAAGAACTTATTTTAGTTTTTTGGGAAAAATAATATCTTTAATTTGAATCATGGGAGAGGCAGTAAGAGAATCAATTTTTATATGAAAATTGCCTTTAAACTGCTGTAGCTTTGTTCTCCATCAGGAATTTATAATGGTGCAATTCGATTCTGTTTGCAGACTTGCTTTCTGTACAGCTCTATGTTCGGGCTGCATAGATTTGATTTTTATGGTATTTTTTAATGTTTGCAAACAGCATTCTTTAACCTGAGCTGTCTCTCAGTTTAAATGCCAGCCGTTAAATACCCAAAATGGCCAATCAATTTTTTTTTTCCCGTACATACGGTCAATGCTTGGTTTTGTGTGAATACCGAGAACAACCAGAGAAAAATCAAAGAAACAAACAAAATATGATCTGGGAGCAGGAGTGGACTTAAATAACATCTCCAGAGCAGCCTCACATTTAAGAGAAGAGAAACTGAAGCTCAACGATGGAAAAGGACTTCCTCAAGATTGTACCACTGAGGAAAGAGGAAAATCTGGATGGGAAAGCCCAACCTCCCGCTCTGTGCCTGTCTATACCTCCCTTGCTTCCCCACAGATGAGATCCAGTGCATAGTATGGGTCCAAAAGACCACTGCATGCATCATCAACGTACAAGTAGAAGGGGGAAGAAAGCCCAGAGAAAGCATCCATTGGGTTGGTGAGACCAGAAACCCTGCTTGGGAACATCTAAGCCTTACTTTAAGAGAATTCCAAAGTCATGGGCATTCTTACATTTGAGTATCGAAACATGATCCACCCAAAAGAGAATAGCAAAGTCAATCTTTTCTTATTTTTGAAATTTGTTATTATCTCCTTAAGTAGTTGTACAAAGGAGTTGCCATTAAACAAAGCAGTTTATGAATACAATGCACCTTGATCTGTATCTGTCCTTTCGGGACACCTTTACCTTGGGCTGTGTTGATACTCATTATACTTTGGACTCAGGAGTAGCTTCAGGACCTGGGGTTTGTCGCTTCACGTCTCTGAGCCTTGAGTCCTCTGCCCTTTAAAGAAGGATAACAAGGCTTTCTGAAGGTAGTTGTGAAAAGTTTAAAGTACCTCCTTTACT
Source organism: Perognathus longimembris pacificus (assembly GCF_023159225.1). Classification (NCBI taxonomy): domain Eukaryota; kingdom Metazoa; phylum Chordata; class Mammalia; order Rodentia; family Heteromyidae; genus Perognathus; species Perognathus longimembris. The sequence continues at coordinate 150,024,724 of NC_063161.1, forward strand.
AACTGGCTCAGAATAAGGATTCGATAAATATCAGCCACCATTTGTGGTTGACACTCCCTCCCCCATTTATGAAGTCTGAGTAAGAATACATCTTGCATTGCCAGGGTTGATGTTACAAACAAGGTGATGGGGATGGGTAAGGAAAATGGCTTCCAGCAAGCACTGTGCTAGCAGTGGAACACTGCACCCACAATCATCCATGAGTTCTCCCCTGCCCCTTTCTTGCACTTAAACATTTTTAATTCCCTTTATTGGTCAACTTTTTCCATGAGAATACATCTTTAATTTAATCATGTAAATCAATGGGGAAAATCTAATTCACTTTAGAGAAATTTGCCTCGAGGCTAGCCTTATGGGAATTAATTCGTTACTTGAAGTGTACCCGCGGCAAGTGACGTGTGTCTTTATCACAGTCACAATGGGATATAAATTAATCTTTGGCCTATTTGAGAAAATAGGGAGTTGATTATACAAATGGTAGGTCTAGTGATCTGTCACTTTTAAATATCCCGGACACTTATTTTAATGCTCACTTTTAGCTTCAAGTATTCTAGATGCCATTTACTTCTTTTGAATATTTAACTTGTCTGATTATCACTATATCCATGCCAAATAGATATTTTAGTTTTGTTCCTTTGTCTGGGTTTTCTAATACTCATTCTCTAATACTCATTCCAGCGCCCTGACCAATAAAAGCATTCCTCTGGCCCTCCATCCCAGGGCCTCTCTTTTTCACTCTGGCATCAGTGCCAATGAGGTGGCAGCTTTTTCACAGGAAAGCCACCACCTGTTTAGCCTATGGATTTATCAGATGATGATGATGATGATGATGATGATGATGATGATGATGATGATGATGATGATGAAAAGGTTAGAGTAGAACACACATGCTGCTCTTACACCTAAGTGTGATGGACAGGCAGGTAAATGAGTCATTCCATCCATAAGCCTCTACTGAGGACCTTCTGTATGCCAGTCAGTCTACAAGTAGAGAAACAAGGACTGCTCTGGCTGCAGATAGGCAAGCAAAGAGATGCTTGTAAACCCCGCCCCCACACACTTAGCCCTCACTCGGAATGAAGAAAAGCTTCTTGAAGGAACTGGGCTTTAAAGACCAAGAAGAAGTTAGCCAACAAGAGAACAGAGTAAGTCATCATTCATTAAGTAAATGCAGAATATCGATTCACACCGTCTATTATGCACTTATCCCAAAGGAACACAAGAAAAACCAACCAGACCTTTCTAGTGATGATCAGCATATGGTTTCATCAGGAAAATGGAGACAACAGGTTTAGTATGGGAATTAGGGCTGTCAACCTAGAGGCTATGTGTGTGTGGGGGGGGGGGGGTGATGGAGGTGTAGAAAGCAACAAGCTGGAGCAATTGCTCAAGATTTTCAGCCCCAAGTCCTGGAACAGTCGGAGAAGCCAGAGCTTACAGGGAGATCTAGAGGAGCCACTAAGTTCAGTTACCAAAGATCAGCACGATTCCAAAGCCAGAACTCAAAGAGCAGAGTGTATAGCCTCCCCGTGTGCCCTCCATGAGAATATAGCTTCTACTTTACTTCATCCAAAATTCCTCACAGCTAATGTTCTCACTGGCCAACTCCAACCTGGAGACCTACAGAGAAAAGAATTCTTGGAAAGCAAGTCCCCAGAAGTGGACTGTTAAGTTCTACCAAATAGAAATAGTACTATGCTGACACAAAGCCAATCCTACACACTTCTGGGCAGTGTTGTGAGAACACAGAGTTAGAGGGGGGAGGTACAAGTCCACCCCTGGGTTGGGAGGTTGGGGGGTAGGGTGGGTGGCAAAGCTTCTTCTGGTAGGTCTCAGCTAAGCCAGGAGCTTCTTTGGTCACTTCAGGAACCCCTATAAGAAAGAAGGCTATGAACATTCTCATATTCTCTCTCTCGCTCGCTCTCTCTCTCGCTCTCCCTCTCTCTCTGTGTCTATCTGTCTGTCTGTGTGTGTGTGTGTTGCTCTCTGTCTCTATGTATGTGTGTGTCTCTCTCACTCTCGCTCTCTTATCCTCCAATACAGGTAGCCTTTCTTCTTTCTACTACAATTCAAGGAACGATCTATCCAAGTCTTTCCAAGAGCCCAGGAAAAGGTTTATAGCTCTAGGAACAAAGGGTGAACACAGCTTAAAGAAATATTCTGACCTCAGGAGTCATAAATAAAAGCCCAGAGCCAAGTCTATACAATTCAACTAGCAAAGATTTCATTGTTGGGTGCACACTAGAGTAAGGAACACTTTGAGGCTCCAGGTTGGCCTAGCTCAGGGCCCCCCACCCCTCCCAGCACCACAACAAATGGATGAAAAATTGTATCATTAAACTCTTTGATGCTCTCCTGTCTAATTGAACCTGTGAAATTTCCTAAGGTTCTCCGGCCTCCAAAAATTCAATTTTCCATGTAATGCATGGTGACGTGTCAATAAATCATGCTGTAAAATAAATGCACAGATTCTTTTGTGCGGGAGCAAGTGAGGAATAAACCTTTCGTAATTGATAAATAATGTCATTGGAATCAATAGCTGGCAGAGGAGTTGGAGGAGTAAGCCTGAATCATGTATGAGGGCTCCAGGGTGATCAATGCCTTTGAAACAGCCAAGAGCTTGGAGCCAAGTGTATAAATTACTGCCTTAATATTACAGCAGGGCCCAAAGTTTAAGAGATGGGCATATTGCTGAGGGCCAGTGAGATGGGAGGATTGGTTCTGAGGTTCAGGTGTGCTGTGTTTGCTAGAGGGGCCTCATTGGAAGGCTGTGGGGCGTAAGCCATGGAAATGGGGGGAAATTATGCAGATGGAGACAGAATGATTCTAGCACTGACCAGTCCTACCAATGGCGTAGATTGGCAAGAGGAGAGAGATTTGTTTTAGAAGTCACAGCTGCTGCTTAGAAACAAGGCCTAAGCCAGGAGCCAGTGGCTCATGCCTGTAATCCAAGCTACCAGGAAGCTGAGATCTGAGGATCATGGTCCAAAGCCAGCGTAGGCAGGAAAGTCCCTGAGACTTATCTCTAATTAACAACTGGCAGTGGGAGGGTGGGGTTGTAACCGAAGTGGAGCTGTGGCTCAAGTAGTAGAGCACTAACTTTGCTCACAAAAGCTCAAGGACAGCACCAAGGACCTGAGTGCAAGCCCCAAAACAAGCACTAAAGAAAGGAAAGAGGCTGGTGGTGCTGATGTATAGCATGGAGCACCAGATTGAAGTTCATCGCATTGAGTTGCAACTGGTGGCTACAGGTCATGTCAGACTGGGGGAAACATTACTGGGAGGTGATGAGAAGGATTCATTTTAGCATCAGACTTCTCAGCCCTACTTGCAGTCATGAGTGACTCCAAGCACCTATCTCACCTTCCCGTGCTCCATCCTCCCTTGCAAATGGGAGGATAACAGTGCCAACCTCACTGATCAAAAGGAAGAAGTCCAGTCATGTGTGTAAATATCCCAGCCCAGGACCTAAGCAAGTTGGAAGTATGGTGCTTTACTAATAGTCTATTGTTTTAGCAGTACGTTAGGTACATCCTTTGTGCTACTGTAATTCTCACAACTCCAGGAAGTAGGTACTATTATCACACCCATTTAACAGATGAGAAAATGAGGCCCAGGGAAGGCTAGTGACTTGCCACAGCTCATTGCCCTAGTGGATGGAGTCAAAAGTTAAGTATGATGTGGTTCCAGTTCGAGGCTGTTCTTCCCAATAACATCATAGAGCAACACTGCTCCTGTTCTGGAGCCTCCTCAGGCTGAGGAAGGCTGTACATAGTAGATGCTCTTCAGAGTATCCTGTCTGATGGAGCATGAGCATCCTGGTGGAGAAGAAAAAGCAGATGATTCTGAGTTGGGCAGTAGAGGTGGCAGATCTCAGCTCTACTACAAACAACTTGGAGGCTACTATTAAGCTTTCTGAACCTCTGTAGTTGCCCCCATCAGGAATACAGTAACATCCATTCCTCATGGCACGATGCGAAGAGCAGAGGCTGGTAGCCAAAGCTCTGGTGTGAGCCTGGATATAAGTCCTGGATCCACACCACCAAGCCATGTGCTTTGGGTAAGAAGACCTTGCCTGATGCTTCCTCCTCTCTAAGAGGTGAAGCACAACACCAGCCTCAAACTGAACTAAGACCTGAAGAGATAGCCCCAAATCCTCCCAGCCAGTACATGCAACCAAATGGGTCCTCAAAAATTAAGAGTTTCCTCTATCCCCCTTTCGTTCCAGATCAATTCAGAAGGAATCCCAGCACAGTTGCCGCACACCTCCAGGGGGTGCTATGTGCATGTACTATGCACAACAGAGTACATTCGTCCAAACAAGTCTGAAGGAAACAGTCAACTCTAGGCATTCACTCTAGAGTTGCTGCCTGGAAAGATCTTCCTTGGCCTTGTGCTGTGTGCTGTCATGGCTCCCAAGTCCCCCGGAGCAAGGCATGTACTCTACTGTCTGTAACGCATCAGAAGGCTTTCTGGTTAGAGAACCAGTTTCTGGAGGACGGGTATTCTGTACATCTTAAGGCTAAGTAGGTTCCCCAAGAAGCAAACTTTGAGTTTAGTCACTAAGATTACAGGTGTGAGCCACCAACATCCAGCTGCAAATGACCCTTTTTGGGCTCGCTAATTCCCAGTGAAATAGAAATAAGGACCCTATGGGAGACTAGCTCTTATGCCCTTAATCAAAAACCTGTTACCCAAGAGTACCTCTGCTCCCTTGTCAAAAAGCATAAGAAACGTACCCAATCTTTACCCCTCCTATCCTATCACAAGGGGTGAAAAGAAGCCTCACCGGGTGCTGGGTAGCGACACAATGTCTCCAAGGACAAATTGGCCACTCATCTATATCTTACATGTGACAATATCCTTAAACCATAAGGAGTAAATTTCCTAAAATACCATCCCAATGACCAAGCAAAACTGCCAGGCCTCAGGCAATGCTAACAACCTGATTAAATGCCTGTTCTTTTCTCTGACAGTGACACCATTTCTCACAACCAGGGCTTTTCCCCTTTTCCTTGCCTATTTTGCCTTTCAACTGATGTGTGTTTTTTTTCCCTGAAAGTGTACAACCTGTGTCTTCATCATTATTTCTACAGTTGTTGGGATGAAAGTTCCCTGGTATCCAATATCATCAACACCCACCCGCTGCATTGGTACATTTCTACACCTCTATCTAGTTAGAATTAGACTATGGGTAATATCACAGAGGTTTTGAGAATATAGATATTTATGCTTTTCTTTCCTACACCCAGCTAAAGGCCAGTCATTCAAGGTAGGGTGCACATGGCCCCATCCTCTAGATCGAGCTGTCTTGAAGGATATCTCTCTCAGCTGATCCCAGATTGTGGCCTTCATTGTAAAGTTCCCTGACAAAGACTTCCAAGACCTTCAAAGACATTCATCAAACCTGCGCATGGTCTTCCTGGACACACAGCTCAGCTTTATTTCCCAGACTCCCTGACAGTTAATGCCACAAAATGGCCAGGTTCTAACCAAGGGAGGATTGACAGAATGCCCCTGTCGGATCTGGCATCCACAGCATCCTATGACAGACACACCTTTGTTTTTCCCATTCATCCATCAAATCCAAAGGACCCCGAGAACTTGGAAGAAGGCAGATTCCCAAGATGGAATAGCCTCTCTCTCTCTCTGAGTCACTATTAAAGCAGAATAGCTAAGGTGGCCTGTTACCTGGCTTCACTGTGCTGAGTTGGTTATAGCAGTGACGCATAAAGACAGACATGGAACTACACCTCTCAGATCTTCCCTTAAAGGGAATTCTTGAACCAATTGCTGGGAGTCTGTCTGCAGACAGTTCTTCACCATCCTCTTCAAAGGCAGAGAGCTATCTCATCCCAGGCCATGTTTCTCCTGGAGCAGCCTACTTTCTGGGAATGATGCAGAGGTAGGGGGTATACTGTATCACAAGTGACACAAGTGTATGATAACTGATTCCTTCCGTGGTCCTGTACTCTGTCTCCCTTAGTATCTGCTTTCTGGATAGCTCAAAAGTGGTCTAAGAGAGCTATTGTGGCTCCTGCCATTCCATGGGTATATAAAGACACCACCTATGCAGGCTTTCTAGAAGTTTCAGTGGCCATCACTGAGTTATATTAACCACACCAAACCACAAGAAAGCCTAAGAGGTTATTTCTTTATTCTGGACAGTTATATGCCCTATAAAAGCCATGCAAGAAGAGGGAATAAGAGATATGGGTGGCAACAAGCAATCTCTTATCAGATAACACAGCCACTACTAAAATATCTCATTTCTCAAGCTCCTATCTAGTACTCAGACTTTGTAGTAAGTAGTTTACATGGATTACTGCATTTAAACTTTATGGCAAGTAGAGGTTGTCACTTTTACTCTGGTTTTACAAATGAAAAAAAAACAGAAGCATAAGAAGAACCTGAGATCAGGTAGCAAATCCATGGCATTGATTATGACTTGGATTTTTTTTTTTTTGTCGATTATGGGACTTGAACTCAGGGTCTGGGTGCTATCTCTGAGCTTTCTTACTCCAGGCTAGCATTCTACACTTCGAGCCACAGTGCCACTTCAGTTTCCCAGTGGTTAATTGGAGATAGTCTCATGGACTTTCCTGCTTAGGCTGGTTTTGAACATGATCCTCAGATCTCAGACTGCTGAGTGGCTGGGATTATAAGCATGAGCCAGCAGTGCCGGCTTGACTTGAACATTTCTCACTTTGATCTTTATATGTTTTGTTTTTGTTTTTGAGGCTGAGTCTCACTGTGTAGCCCATGTTGGACTGGGTCTTGTGATTATCCCCTCCCCCCATGCTGGGATTATAGGCATGTAATAACACAGTCAACTTTGAAGCCTTTCACGCTTTACCACTGAGTACAGAAAACTCCTGGCAGGACTGAGAGTTCATTGAGAGCAGGAAGCATTTGCTTGTGGGTGACTCCTAGCAATAACTCAGTAAATATTTCCTCTTTAACATTGTTAAAGAAGAGGAGGGGGAAGTCAAAAATGGCCCTGAGGTGGGATCATGGAGTGACTCCTATAACCATCACAGAGGAAGAAGAGGTTGAGAGAATACAACTCGGTTGTTCCTGATTTATATCTGCCCGTGAAACATCCAAGGGGAGGTATCCAGTTGGCAGGTAGATTTACACATCTGAACTGTTGGGAGAGGTCTAGCCCAGAGCCATAGTCAGGAGCCTTCAGCACATGGGCAGCAGTCCAGCCGTGAGCCTGGCCAAATTCATTCAGTGACTGGAAAACCCTTCATATGTCCAAACACCTGAGCAGTTTCCAACTAACAACATCATTTCTGTTTTGTATTCCCCCTCCTGGGTTAATTTCCCTACTTGCTCTTTCTGCCCATTTTGAAAGATGATTGCTTTCCTGGGCAAAGAGCCCACTTTTTTGTGTGAGTATAATTTTAAGGTCTTGCACCATCCCAAATACTTACTGAATATAGATGATATATAAAATATATGTGCCCAGTATATTGCTATACACACGCCCATCTGCCTTGATATACATATAACCTAGAATGGCCATAAAAAAAAATTGGACACCTATCTGTGGGATAGAAATTCTATGGGTGCCTGTAGCGCCTGACCGTTGTCATAAACACACCAATAAGAGGCAGCAGAAGTGTGTTTGACTGGGAGAATGATTCTTGTCTCCTTTTCATTATTCTTAATAAAAGGAGATGGTGCCGAAAGATTGTGTTTCCTGGGTTATTTTCCCCAAGAGATCTTTTATAAAACACGGAATACATAACAGACCATGTTGCTGGCGAATGCTTCATTAAGGGAATATAGTTAGAAAGAAATAGTAACCAAACTGAACAGTTATTTCCCCCCCTCTTATAAAATGGAGAAATTGGATATGATATGGATTTAGTAACAGCCCTCAAACAATATTGTAAGCACACAAAGCTGTGCCCTGAGACTGAGGCGTCTAAATGCTAAACAAAAGGCAGCAGCATTTAGAAATGCCTTACAAGCTCCAAAACAAGGCTCTGTCTTCCCAATAAACTTCTTTCCTTTGAATGAGCTGATCCAACCAGGTGGCTTTGAGTTTCCTGTCTCCGCCCTTTTTGCTCCGGGTTTCTTCCACACAAGGTCCAGTTCTGTTACCATGGGAACTTCAGATGCCAAACTTCCATTTCCAACTCACACTTCAGAGATGGAGGCCTATGAAGCCAAGAATGGCCCTGGTCCTTTGATGCCACCCTCCCCTCCGCAGGCTCTTCATCTGCCTCATGGCCTATGCTCCTCCTGTCCCTTTATGAATCCTATCCTGGTGACTGGGATCACTGCCCACCCAATTTCACAGATCAGCAAACTCCTCAGATCATATTGATCACTGGACCCCACAGCCAACCACCCCTAGGTCCATGAGATTCAAGCCCCAAATGTATTCATTATGCCCCTTTTATTTCAACACCATTGCCACCACCCTGGTCCAGGCCTCATCATCATGTCCCTGAGGTTACCTTCTCAGCCAAATTTTGGGGACACAGACTCTGGAAAGATTATTCACAACGATAGGTAGCACTCTCTGAGGGATATTTCTAGGATTCTGTCATTGATCTCTCAGGATCACCCAGTCCAGCTCCCTAGGAACCTCTACCTTTCTACATTGCTTGTGAAGCTTCTTTCTGTGTTCTCCACCCAGTCATATTAACTGTTCCTGACCCTTAAACATCCTGTGTGCTTCTAGATTCCTGTCCTTCAAACATGCTGGTCCTTGTAGTTACTCGGGTTCCCATTGCCAACTCCTTTTCCCTACCTTCAGCCTGAGGCTGAGGTCTACCTCTCACAGGTAGCCTTTTCTTGTTGTTTCATTTTGGTTTTTGGCAGTCATGGGCTTGAACTCAAGGTCTGAAGTTTTGTGCTCAAGGCTAGTGCTCTACCACTTTGAGCCACAGCACCACTTTGGTTTTTAAATGATTACTTGGAGGTAAGAGTCTCAGGGACTTCCCTGCCTCACTTGGCTTCAAACTGCAATCCTCAAAGTAGCTAGAATTACTGGCATGAGCCACTGGCACCCGGTTTACAGAAAGCCTTTTAAGCTTTCCTATACTCCCAAATGGGGGTCCTACACTTCATCATTACAATACCCATTCTGTAAAGGTCCTTTTCCACTGTTCATATGTTTCCTCTATTAAACTATGAGCTCCTTGAAGGCAGAAATTGTGTCATGTTGATGCCTTTCTCTAAAGAAAGCAATGTAATAACTGCTGCAGGTAACAAGTTCAGCTGTTGAATGCATTGTAAGTTATTAATGGACCATTAGAACCAGAGATACTCTGCAAGAAAAAGATCACAATACAGATCAAGCTGGGCACCCGTGGCTCATGCTTGTAACCCTAGCTACTCAGGAGGTTGAGATCTGAGGATCAAAGCCAGACCAGGCGAGAAAGTCTGTGAGACTCTTATCTCCGATTAACCACCAGAAAATCTTAGAAATGGTTCTGTGGCTCAAAGTGGTAGTGTGCTAGCTTTGAAAGAAAGAGTTTAGGAACCGTGCTTAGGCTCTGAGTTCAAGACCCATGACTGACCCCCCCCCCAAAAAAAAACCAAATAAATAAGTCTCAGGATCAGCTTCCCGTGTCTATATGGAAACAACATTAAAGCACAGCCTACTGAGAGGAAGAAAGTAGACAGAATGGCCCTCCCAGTTCTCTTCTAAGCTATGTATCTGGACTTGTGTCTTTCACAAACCATTAAAAAAAAATATCAGTACTTCCCAACCATAGCAGAGTGGCTCAGAGAGTTTCAGATGCTTTGGTAATAGGAGTAAAAGTATCACCTTTCTCATTAAAGAAGCATGGGTTCAAATTCTGAAGCTGTTTCTAGCCTTACTTCCATGAGCTTCACCAGGATGAAGAAGAAAAGCAGAGGGACAAATCTGCACCTAGAAATATTATACATCACCATCTCTAAACTGAATAGAATTCCATTGTATCTGAAAGCTAAATGGTACATATAGGCAATTAATAATTATATAATTAATTGTGTGTGCTAACGAGTACATTTCATAGATGAGGAAACTGAGGTTCAAAGAAGTGAAGGGACTTGTCCAAGATGACACAACTAGCAGGTATTTGAGCTGGGATTCAGACCCAGAGGTTTGTGCACTCAGTCCCTGTGGACCCAGGTTGCCTCACTCCTGTGATTTGGCAAGAAAGAAGGATTCTGGATAAAAGACAGAAATATTCAGGTGTCTAGTGAAGAGCAGTGGACACAGCCACTTCCCCTGACTTGTCAGGCCAATCTGACACTTCCCCTGCCCTCCTTGCTTACCTGTAACTGAGAATCTCACAATATAAGTTGAGACTATGTAGCCGCATGGTTTCTCAAGTATGCATGGAGCTTTGGTGCCCCCCATGGCTCCACTGGGAGTTAGGAAGGGGCTGATCAGAGGGACTCCCACCTCATCCCCATTCCAAAGGGTGCCACTTCTTTTTAGGCCTTACCCACTTTCTGAAGTGCAATGTGTCATGTAACCAAAGCATTCTGCTTTAAAAGTTGTTTCCAACCTCACACCCACCGTAACACCTTCATTTTATACACAGAGAAACTGAGGACCAGAGAGGAGTGGCTAATCCAAGGATTTATAAGTCCTTTAACAGTGAGTTAGGATCTATCCCCAGATGTCCCCAACTTAGCTCTACCCAGACCATTCTTCCCACCAACTCCCACTCGGCTGTCCAACATGCAGTAGATTTAATAACCACAGGCAGGAAGCCTTTATCTCTGGACTAACTGTTGTGGGGTGGGATGGGAAAATCGATGCTGTCATTAGCACATGCCAGGAGGATGGGGCTGGATGTGGATTGGCACTGGTTTCAGCTATTTGTGGCATCAAGATTCAGTCTGAGGAGTGGGGTAGGAAAGGGGACACCTTAGGCCAACTCCCTGGCCTCTGCTGTGTTGATGAGTGTGGGGGTAGCTCCCACCTGCTTCCCTGCTCAGATTTGATCCACATGTATTGACTGTGACAATCTTAAAATTATACCTGGAACAACCAGTAGCTTTAATTCCAGTCCCTAGAGAAAATAAAGGGAGGTGATGATTAGAGAATTATTGATGGCTGCGAAAAATCAGACAGCCTGTCTGAAAGGAAGATGTCATCCTGAGACACAGAGCTGGCAGAGAGCTTGTGAGACCTCCCTACCCCCTGCAGCCATGTGCACCAGCCAGAATAAGGAAGCCTGCCCCGGACCAGATGGAGGACCTTATCTGAGGCTAGGCAGCAAGAAGGGACACGACTCTAGGAGCTTTCTGAAAGCAGAGATCACATCTTGAAATACATGTCCCTAGAACCCCCCATGGAGCCCAGCTACAGTGTAGTTTGGGGAGACTGGTGAAATCTAGACAAAGAGACCATTCAGAAAACCCAGAAATGTCAGTGAGACACGTGTCAACATTTTTCCAATGCTCTGAGCCCATAAACTCTTTCCAGAATCACCCACTTCGCAGCATCATCTCCTAATAATCCATCAGATGCCTCAAACATCTTTTGACCTTTACTTTTCGCATTTTACACACACACACACACACACACACACACAGAGAGAGAGAGAGAGAGAGAGAGAGAGAGAGAGCAGTTGTAACCCTTGGTTAACCTCATCTTGATTTTAAGTGCATTTACTTCAGATTGGAAAATCACAAGACCTCATTTCTCCTACTTGTAGCCCAATAACTGTGGAATATTCCAAGATCTCACTCTCCCAACTGGGTGCCTTTCATTCCACAAGTGGCATCGTTGGGCCCCAGGTGAGTTGAGCTTCACTCTGTCCTGGAGACCACCCATTGTGCACTGGCTTACTTGGATGGGTCTCGGTGGGACTGGTAGCAGAGGTGGTATTATTGTGCCTATCCAGAAATAAGATCTCGCAAAAGAGTTAGGAATTGTGCCCAGTTCCTGAGTTCAAGCCCCGTGGCCAACAGGGAAAAAAAAAGTACTCAAGAAAAATAATCCTATCAAGCTGAAATTATAAACTAGTGAAAATATCTTTGTTTAAATAAGATGGAAAGGAAGAGAAAGATGTTTATTCCCCAAAAATGGATATTGCTGAAATATAAACTATATGGACACATATATTCTCCCCCTTCCCACATTGTTTAAATCTTTTAAAGGATTTTTGTCTTTGTAAGTAAAATTAGCATATGTTAGAGGTATGCTATTTTATTTTGGGGGCTGGGAATATGACCTAGTGGCAAGAGTCCTTGCCTTGTATACATGAAGCCTTAGGTTCGATTCCTCAGCACCACATATATAGAAAAGGCCAGAAATGGTGCTGTGGCTCAAGTGGCAGAGTGCTAGCCTTGAGCAAAAAGAAGCCAGGGGCAGTGTTCAGGCCCTGAGTTCAAGGCCCGAGACTGGCAAAAAAACAAAACAGAAAAAAACAAAAACATTATACTTTGGTCTGGAGGTATGGCTCAAATGGTAGAATACCTACACAGCAAGCACAAGAATCTGAGTATAAACCCCAATAATACTTCCAAAGGTTATGTTACTTTGTGTTTAAAGTTACATAAAAAGAAGCTCAAAAAAACAAAAACAGATCTCTCCTTATCCCAAACCCTTCCCCATACTGACCATATGACATAGGTGACCACCATCCCCTCTACTCCTCCCTGCCCTACATCCCTTCTCCTAAAAGTTGAGTGGTCCAGTTCCAGAGTTTGGGCCTGACAATGCTGTTTGGCCAGGAGAGCTGCTGAGCACCAAAGTGGAGGCCATGGACATAGTTCTCCCTTCCTCTGGAGACCACGCCCAAGGTCCTATCTTTGCACAGGAGGAAACAGGAACTCTTGCTGAGCTATAGGACTGATAGACAGAACGCATGTGCTGTCTCACATTCTTCTTTTGGGCCTCATATTCTTTTAATAACAACATGAGACCTGGAGTCATAGACCTTATGGAACTGCTGTGATACTCGAATGTAGGTGGAGTGGAAAGTATCTGGGAGGTCCTCAATCAGGGCAGAAACTATGTAGCTGTCCCTTCACTGACTTTCTCACTGAGTAGGGTAAAGTGATTTCCAAGCTCAGAATGAGGTAAAATAGAATCCAGGAGCCCAATAGGGTCCAGTTCCTGCAAGGGCATAGGCTTCTGTGACCTGCCTATGGTCTCAGAGTACATGGCCCTATACCAGGTCTTATTCACCATTCACTCAAATCTCTCCAATTCTGGAGTGAAGCTTCTTTGACTGTGCCTTCATCTTCTTTATAGAGAGTATTATTTCAGCCTATGACTGCACAGACACACGCACACACACACACACACACACACACACACACACACACACACTGGACAATTTCAGTCATTCTGGGAAATGCCTTACATTAGGTGCCTGATTTCTGTGCATCAATTTTTCCTTGTTGCCGCTTGGTCTGGATATTCTCTATGGTGCTCTCTGGTGATCTCCTTGAAGAAAGGGACTTTGTATCTTTCTAGCACAGAGAAGACAATTTGGAACCGTGCAATTGATTAATGAATCAATCAGTATAAATAGCATTAGAAAACTCAACAACTAGTAAATATATAGACATGTATATACATATATATACATATATGTACATATCAGAAAACACATTAGCCATAAATCTTTGTTAATTACTAAGCACTCATTTTCCAGACTTTCCCACTTGTAGGGAAAATGCACATGACAAGAACTAAAGTCACACCACAATTGTGCAATTGATCTTTTAACTTCATATATACAAGAAAACACCCTGTAACTTCTCCATCTCCTGCTGGCCCTGTAAGGTCAAGGGAAATTGTCAATCCAACAGTCTAGAAGCCCCATTGATGGAGAGAGAAAGATGTAGTTAAGGATCAGGGTGGGCCTCTCAGGCCAACATGGTACTAGGCAAATAAAGGAAATGTGAGCTTTGTAGAGGTGGAATGGGAGTTCTGTTTTGCTTCTTTCTGGATATTAGTCTTTCCAGGAGTATTTCACTGCCCTGAATCCAACCCTCAAAGAGATGCCATTGATAGGAGCCAAGGAGTAGTTGTCAGGAAGTTACATGGCAAAGGATTTGGTACTGAAATCTTAATAAACATTACAGATTTGAAAGAGATGAGAGATACTCAAAAAAGTAGTCTCATCTTCCTCCCTCCACTTTCCACCAGTGTCCCAAAAGTTCTTGTTAGGCAGAGTCACAGAGCTCCATCGATACCACTCTTGGGTTCCACTGCCACCCTAGATCAATTATTTTAATTCTACCTACCCTTCACTCAACATGCTTGACTTACAACAGCATCTTTAAAAGAACTTTGTTTGTCAAAATGCAAGCTGCAGCAAGAAGATGACAATGGATATTAGTTAAAAGATTTACAGAGAGACTTCTCAGAGAAAGAAAAGAATGGCCAGTAGACGCATGAAGAAGTGCTCAACATCCCTGGCCATGAAAGAAATGCAAATCAAAACAACATTAAGATTTCACCTCACTCTGGTTAGAATGGCCATTATCGGGAATACTAACAATAACAAATGCTGGTGGGGATGTGGCCAAAAGGGCACCCTATTACACGTTGGTGGGAATATCCACTCTGGAAAGCAGTATGGAGGTTTTTTAGAAGGGTAAATATAGAGGTTCCCTATGACCTAGCAATTCCACTCCTGGGCATTTATCCAATGGACCGCAAATTGGGTCACACTAAGCTACCAGTACAACCATGTTCATTGCAGTATTGTTTACCATAGCCAAGATATGGAAACAACCTAGATGCCCCTCAATGGACAAATGGATCAAGAAAATGTGATAGATATATATAGAGAGAAATTCTATATATAGAGAGAGAATGTGTGTATATATATACATATAGAGAGAAATCATCAGAATGAATGATATTGTACCATTCATAAGGAAATGGAAAGACTTAGAAAAAATTATATTAAGCAAAGTAAGCCAGGCCTATTTGTGGTAATTAGAATGTGTCTATAAATCTACAAATAAACATACTGAATTACATATGTGTGTGTATCTATACACACAGACACATACACACACTGGGACATGATAAATTATATAGGACCCTAGTCATTAACATACAGAGACCAAAGGAAGATATGCATAGGAGTGGTAGACAAAGGTTCAATAGCTATGAACAGATGATCATATAAAATGATATTCTATGAACTTCAAGAAAAGGAAACAAGAGACATTTTTAGTTCCATTGTAGCTGGTGTCCTTTTCTTTGCCTTTTGTCTTGTTTGTTCATTTGTTTGTATTTGGGAGGGCAATGGAGGGCACATAAAAGGTAGAACAAGGATGAACAAAAACAACAGTGATACTCACTAGACAATATGTAGAAAATGAACTGGGTTTCTTGTGGGTGGGAATGGGAGGGAAAGACTGGGAGAAAGTGATGAATGGGAGACATGGTTCAAAAGAATTGTACTTATTACTCATTGCCTGATTCGTGTAACTGTAAACCCTCTGCATATCAACTCTACAACAACAATAAAATAATCTTAATATTTTTTTTAAAGAAGAGTTTTGGCAAAACAAAATAACAATATTTTTCTGGTCTCTTGCTCACTGTAGCTCAGTCATTAGTCTCCTTTTCCTGCATTATACTGCCCTGACTTCAACCTTTCTGGGCTCAGACTCATGTCCAATGGTTACAGACACGGTGCTCGGGGTTTGCATTTTGCATCCTATCATAAATACATTCCTCATTGCTAGTCTTCATAACTATCAGCTTAATGATTCCGTATTACCCCTTCATATTGCTGGCACCGTGATCTCCAGAATGATTCACTGATGGTTGGACATTTAGCTTTGAGACAGTGTTTGTTATTGTGGATGACGTGTTAACGAGCATTCATTATAAATGCATCTCCACTGCACATAGCTTTTGGCATCTGATAAATTATATCCCTAGAATAAAAGAGAAATCCCCAGAAATCAGTATTTGGAGTCAAAGGACATAAAGCAATGAGGCATAAACCTACAGATGAGAATACTCATCTATTACTGTTGGGCTTTTTCCTCGCACATTAAAAAAAAAAAAAAAGATTATGACAATTTAAGAGACACCAATGGAATGTGCTAGTCCCTTTTCCACCACAAAGCCATGTCAGGCTATTTGTCCTAATTTTATTTTCCTTGACTATGTTTATTTCTGAGACCCAATGTTCAATATAGAAAGAACAGACAGAAAAGATAAAGAGATTAAAAATCAGCCAGAACAGCCCCAACCAAAAATAAGTAGTATAAAACATTAAGCACATTTCTTTCCATGCTTTTTTTCTGTGCACATGAGAAACTTTGTCTCCCAAATGTAGATTGTTCTCAGCTGTTTCGTTTTGCTTTTGCTTAGTAATTTTCTTGTCACTGGAAAACACTGAAACCATTAGCTTGAGCGAATACACAATATTCTTATATTGGTGCTTAAGCTGTTCTAATATCCCCATACAACAGACAAAAGTATCACAAACATGCTTCTATGTCAGGTTCTATCATCATCTTTGCTTACTTCCATTTAAAGTTAAAAAAAATATCTAGGTCAGAGGACACGTAGAAATTCTTGTATTGGGAAGTTTGAACTCAGGGCCTTGCAATTGCTAGGTAAGCACCCTACCACATGAGCCAAACCTCTAGCCCTTTCTGGCCTTAGTTACTTTTTCAGTGAGGATCTTGCACTTTTGCCCAAGCTAGTCTTAGATTGCAATTCTCTCTCTCTCTCTCTCTCTCTCTCTCTCTCTCTCTCTCTCTCTCTCTCTCTCTCTCTCTCTCTCTCTCTCTCTCTCTGTTCTGGGGCTTTAATGCAGAGCCTGAGCACTGTCCCTGGCTTCTTTTTGCTCAAGGATAGCACTCTACCACTTGAGTCACAGTGCCACTTCTGGCTTTTTCTATATATGTGGTGCTGAGGAATCGAACCCAGGGCTTCATGTGTAAGAGGCAAGCACTCTACCACTAAGCCACATTCCCAGCCCAGACTGTGAGTCTCTTACTTGTGCTTCCTAACTGGAATTACAGGTGTGATCCGCCACATCTGGCTTATTTGTTAAGATGGGACTTGCTAAATTCTTTGCCTGGACCACCCTTGAACCACAGTCCACCCAATCTCTACCTCCTCAGTGGCTGGGAAGATACTTAGATTCTAAAACCTCAAATGAAGAAAAGTTAAGGGGAATTGTTTCTTCATCCTTGTCCTCAGAGAGGTAACCTGGGACTTGGTGAGGAGCCTAAGGCCAGCCAGATAGTGGTGACACCCTTTGTCATCTCTAGTTCTTGGAGTAGGAGGTGGGGAGTAACAATGTACCTCCATTTGGTCTGTCATTTGGGATTACATAGTATCCAAACCTCTTTCTCATGGAGGAAAATCAAAAGTAAGAGAGACCAGGAGCCAGTGGCTCACACCTGTAATCTCAGCTAATCAGAAGGCTGAGATCTGAGAATAGCAGCTCAAAACCATCCCAGGCAGGAAAGTCCATGAGACTCTTACCTCCAATTAGCCACCAGAAAACTGGAAGTGGTGCTATGGCTCCAAGTGATAGAGCATAAACCTTGAGCAAAAGAGCTCAAGGACAATACCCAGGCCCTGAGTTCAAGTCCCACGACTGACAAAATAATTAAGAGACATAGCTCCTCTTCCTACTCTAAAGGTCCATCTACCCCCGCCCCCATCATACTGAGGGAGAATGTTGCCCTAAGACCTGAACAAACTCTCTGATCCAGACCCACAGGACACTGGGTCAAGCCGAGAGCAGAACAAAGTGTGCCATACAACATCTCTGCGAACTATGTTTGCTTCTTATCCATGTTTGTCCCCTAACTGTGGCTTGTGCTCTAGTTCTCCAACTCTCACTTCCATTTCCTGACCTTTCCAAGGCCCTCTGGCAAATTCTTCTTCCTGCTTAAGTTTACCCAACAGCATGTCTAGGAACCAACCAGGTTAAGGGAAAGAAAGAAACCAGACACAGAAAGAGGAATACAGCATGATCTTACTCAATGTGAAACTTCAATTAGTGGGACTCACCGAAGCAGGAAATGGAGAGGTGGCTAGTGGGGACTGAGGGTGGAGGCGGCTGGAGGGATAGTGGTGAAAGGATACTGATTAAACTTCAGTTAAATGGGAGGAATGACACCTACAACCCAACCTGGGGACTAGAGTTGACAGCAGTGTACTATACTTTGGGCAATTGTAAGTCAAGTGCATTTAGAGTATTCCTAACACACATACACACACACACACACACACACACACACACACACACACAGAATGAGGCAACATCTGTGTTAATTAGTTAATTTAGTCATTTCACACTGCATACATATTTAGTACATTATACTTTACCCAATTCATACATATAACATTTTTTGGCACATTAAAAAAAAAAACCTGTTTTAGCCAGGTAATCCTAGCTACTCAGGAGGCTGAGGCTGAGATCTGAGGATTATGGTTCAAAGCCAGCCTTTGCTAAAAATCCTGAGACGCTTATCTCTAATTAATCTTTGTCTCTGTCTCTGTCTCTGTCTCTGTCTCTGTCTCTCTCTCTCTCTCTCACACACATACACACACACACACACACACACACACACACACACACGCCAGAAGTAGAGCTATGGCTAAAGTGGTAGAACATTAGCCTTAAACAAAAGAAGCCCAAGGACAGTGCCCAAGCCCTGAGTTCAAGCCTAGGACTAGTACAAAAAAAATAGTTTGGTTTTCTTTTTAAGAACCAACTAGAAGTCCGTGTTCACTGAGACAATGTAAGCAGATATTCTAGAACAAAATCCAGTCCCAGCAGGCATGAAGTAAGCAGTGGCTGTCGGTGAGTCACAGGCAGTGTGGCACAATAGTCCCAGCTTGAAGAGTCAGGTTGCCTGTGCCCACTTCCAGTTCTGTTTCCTACAGCTGGATAACCTTGGGCAAATTCCTTAACTTCTCTGCTCCTAGGAGCAGGAACATAAAACTGGGAATACATCCTTTCTGTTGTTACCAGAAGATGAGTTAAATCATGTGAACTGTTTAGATGAGTGCCTGCCACATCTCTGTGAGCATCATTATAATAGCTGAGTGTCATATTTGGACATTTTTATGGCTTAAATTCGATGCATCTTGCTTTCTATCAACTTGCCCTGCCACCTGAGCCATGCCTCCAGCATGGCTTTTTACTGGTTAATTGGCCTTTTGCTGGAGTCTCTCCAGCTTCAGACCTTCATTCTTTGGATCTCAGCCTCCAGAGTATCTAGGATTACAAGCATGAAGCACCAGTGTCAGGCCATGCATGCCCATTTCTATGGCACCCTTAGAGCCTCTCTGTGCCCAGTAATAATCTCATGAGAGGGGAAAGCAAATCTGAAGGCTGACTCTCAGAGATTCCTCCCTATAGACTCTACAGCCCGTAGGCAACAGAATTAGAGCCTCAAGCCCAGGACTCTGAACTGCTAAGGTCAAAAGCCTCTGGGCCACTAAGAGCACAGGGTGAGACACAGGATGTGGTGGCATAATCAATCACAGATGGATTAACCCCAGTAAAGAAATGAATGGTGACTGAAGTCCATCGAAAGCAGACTCTCAAAGGACAGGGTGCAGTAGCAGGCTGACAAGCCTCACCTGTCATTTAATCACTGCCACATGAAGACGTGTGACAGTGAGGAGACAGAGAGGCTCAAAGCCCCAGGGCTGGAGAGCAGCTGGTTCTACTCTCCCACCATCACCTTCCCTGCCCCATTCAGATTTGAAAAAGGACATCTTCTGCATTGTTCACCTCCTTCTTTCCATTATCTCCACACTAAAATGTGCCCACCCCCCCCAAAAAAAAAACACCAAAAAAAGAAAAGGTTATTTTCACTCCCAAATTGACGTTTAGAAGCTGGAGATTAAATAAACAAATGTGTGACCAGCTAATTGCATAGGTTTGCAGGCGCCAGGCTGCGCTGGGCGGCCCGGTGAGCGTGGGGTTTGACTGGGCTGCCTGACAATGGCTGTGCGCTGGGTCCTGTTTATACAATGAATCTATAATGTAATTTCATGAGTTTCGGAAATGCACTGAGGAGCATATGAGGACTGGCAAGCCCAGTCTAATCCATATGAAACAGGCTGGCAGCGAGCCTGGTAAACATAGGGGGAACGGAGAGTGGCGTGGGGCTATATCCTTCTAAAAGAATTACCATGGAGTTAGTGGGTAAGGGGAGATGCCTGGGGCAGAGAAGACATGAATCCCTGAATCACCCAGCCCGGGATTTGTGGACATCTCCAACCCATCACCTGCAGAAAAAGGGATGCTACTGCTGCGAGCACAGGTGGTGGTGAATGACAGTGGAGATTGAAGAGCAAGCCGTGCTTTTGCTCTCTAAAGCAAGTTTTAATAAGACCACTGTAGTCAGGGGCACTGAAGGAAGGACTCTGCTGAACTAGTGTTTTGTTTTCTGTTTCCATCGCTAATGTGGGTGGGGTTTTGTTCTGTACCTCTATTTGTTCATTGGCTCATTCATTCCCTCAACAAGCAAGTAGACATTGGGTCCTGTCAGCTCGAGTTAAACGTATTTATCCAGCAGAATCTGCCAGCCACGTATGGTTTGGGTACCTACTGCAATTAACTCAAGGCAGGCCTTACATCCCAGCAGGAGAAGACAATAGGCCATGTTTATGGTGGTTAGTGCTGAGAAGGAAGATAAAGAAGACTCAGAGGCACCCAGGAAGGGTCTCACAACAATACTCTGCAGCCACACTACATAGATGGAACCAGGGCCAGGTTAGTGAGTACTGAAGACTGACGCCCATCATTTCTAGACATAAAGGTGCCTTCAGGCAAGGAGGCCCGATTCAAAATTGTTTAAGGGTACGGGTTCCAGCCCCTTCTGTCTGGAAGGCAAAAAAGCCCTTAGCTGCCTCATGATATTCAGACGTCTCTGGCTTCCTCAGTGTGAACTTTTCTCTAGCTAAAGCCCAGCCAAGTCAGGAAGCTCATGAGTTCTGTTCAGGTTCTAGCTCTTCTCCCCCAAGACCTGAGATGGAGGGTATGGGTAAGGTATTCCAGGCAAGGGGCATAGGTGAGCAAGAGCAGAGGAGAAAGGTGCTCAGTTAGCACTTTACAAAGACAGCAAGTGGCCCTTTGTCTTCAGAGACTTCATGCAGTGAGCATAAGGAACGAGACATCATACAACTGACATGTATTGAGCACAGCACAAGCAAGATGTGAACTGGCCACACTCATGCTCCCTTCCAGAATGGTCTCTCAGTTCCCACCAAACACAGCCCATCGCCACCCAATCACCTGGTCTGTTCTGCCTAGAGAAACTCAAAGGACCAACAAAAGCTTGATTTCTTCCTGCTGGCCCTGACCCAAGTCCAGCAGTGTTTTGCTAGGCGTGGCCTCTGCTAAGTAGCTGCCTACCTGATTCCATGATGTGGTACAATCTGACCAATGCAAACACTGCAACAAAACCCGGGAATCAGGGGCTCAGGAGAGTGGAAAGCTCTTTAGTCCAACACCCCTCTTCCCTCCTCCACAGTACAGCAACCTTGAAATTGAGTAAATGCCTTCTTGTTTGCAATGAAAACAAGAGTTCACGGCAATGGAGCACTCAACTCTGCTCAGGTACCAGGCTGTACGTCATTTCATCCTGACTCTCTGAAGTGAGCTATATTTATTGTCTATATCATCTCATTTTACAATTGAAGAAAAATGGGTGCTCGGAGAGGCCAAAAGTCACCCAGCTGGTATGGACAGAACACACACTCCAACCCAGGCATGGGTAGAGAGTGCCCTGGGAAGGAGGGCAGCTGTAGGGCGCTGTGATTGAGACTGCTGGCGTGGGGAAACTGGAGGCAGGCTGTCTAGAAATGAGCCACGCTGGACAGCTGGTCTGAGGAGCACATCTGGCTTCCTGTGGCTGGACTTGAACTAGAAGAAAGGGCATACGGCAGTTGGCCATTGTCAACTGAGCCATAAGATGGCACTCAGCTCCCATGGTACACTGGACCAGGGAAGCAGACAGAAGGAATTTTTGGGCCTGGAGTCAGTATGTGGAGTTTGAGAGACCTTCTTGGGAGATTGAACAGGAAGGGGCTTGCCTCTGCCATCAGTCAGGCCGGCTAGCATCCTGGTTCTAGAGCCAAGTACTCACAAGGCTTTGTGGACCTCTAAGTGGGAACAGTGTACTACTGTATGGCACAGGCCTGTGAAACACAGGAGTCCCCTCTCATTCTAAGCCTGCTACTCTTCTATGCGCCAATCCATCTTTTCTCATAGGACACAGAGGCCGCATGCCCAAGGGGCAGGGCCTGATTTGGAAGCCAAACAGTATAAGTTCATATCCTGCCTTGCCACTGTGTGTGTGTGTGTGTGTGTGTGTGTGCATGTGTGCACACTTGCATATGTGCACGTATGTTGGTTACCAGGGCTTGAATACAAGGTTTCATACTCTTAGTTTTCTTACTCGTGTCTGGCACTTACCACCTGAACCATACCTCCAGCTCTGCTTTGTGCTAGTTATTTTGAAACTGGAATCTCTCAGACTTTTCTGCTCAGGATGACTTCCAGCTGTGGTTCTCCAGGTCTCAAACTCCTAAGTAGCTAGGATTGCAGTCATGAGCCATCCTCATACAGCTCATTGGCATTATGTTTTGTGAAGTTGCCCCATGACTTGAACTTGGTTTTCCTCACTGTAATATGGGAAGAAGGACGCCCTTGGAGACCTGGTGTGATGCTGAGCATGGTTGGCTCACCTGAACCTCGAGAGGGCCTGGAAGATGGCAAAGGCTCAGAAGACATCAGTGGCTTGTTTGCTGCCACTATTCTTACTGAATCTTCTCTGTATGGACCATTCTGACTCATGAAAGTACTTCAAACCTAAACGAGTTTGCCCCTTCCACCAGGCCTTTCCCCTTCCCGTGGCTGCCCAGCTTGGCCTCCTGCTAGACTTTTGTATCCCAACCATGCCCAAACCCTGTGCCCTGTCACAGACATTCACTTGGGCCTCAATTACCAGGCCACAATCACAGTGCCCAGCACAGGGCTGGCCCAGCATGGAAGTCTGGTCTCTCCATTCAAAAACCCCCACCAATGGATTTTATCAAGTGCCAAGAATTCCAAAACTAGTTCTTTTCCCCTTGCTTTATAGGCAAAGAACCAACCAAAAGCAGAGACAGACAGAGAGATAGAAAGACACAGTGAGGACAGAGACAGAGAGACAGAAGACTTACAAACATGGCCAGGTTAAGTAAGTTCCCACACAGACTCTCAGGCACAGGCTACTATTGACTCACTGTAATATCTCTTTCCACAAACATTTTGAGGCTCCTCACCCCTGGCTAGGACTGCAGTTGTGCAGAGATAAACCAATGTGCACATGCACATTGTGTTCCTGCCTGTCCTTCTGAGCATATGCAGCCATGTATCTTCTCCAATGCAAGCTTTACCCCCTTGTTTTCCCCAGAGAAGAAGGCTTGCCAGCCAGCCCCACTGCTCACCTGCTAGCAAGTCTTGAATAAAGCACCCCATACCTGGGAGCTTCCCTTTCTTCATATGCCAAATGAGCTAATATCACTTACCTCAGCAGGTGGTGGTAAAAACTAAACCATGAAATGCATCCAAAGTTGGTCTCTGTGAAGGGCACCTGTAGCTACCACCAGACTGGAAAGATGAAGGAGTGACGATTGTCCCTGTGGAGGAAGAGGAAACCACAGAGCCTCATGCACAAAAGGTTTGCCAAGTCCTGCAGGTACCTGGTTTAATGAATAAGTGAGCATGCTTGGGTAATGAGCATAGTGATTGTTTTATGTAAATAATGCTCCCACAGAGCTTGTAAACAATTTCTGGTCTCAAGAAAACATTGCCCTTGAGAGCTTGTTTACAACACCAATTTGCTTCTCCAACTTTCTGTTCCATGGCCTGCACAGAGGAAGTATTTGGCCCAGGTAGAGAAAATCATGACAAATCCATAATTGCTATCTCCAGTTACCACAATCGCAGTTAGGATCCCGAAAGCTTTTTTGTTGAACAGGACTCTGCCTCAAGAGAAATGTTCCTTTCTTCTTCTACCCTGCTCTTGGTCCAGGCAGGGAAGGACAAATGATATTTGATGGTGTCAAATGATGTTTAGAGGTGAGTAGGAAATGGTGGGTTTGGGCTGGCTAACATAAGAAATTTATGGATGTCCCCATTCACTAGAAAAGTGACCAGGACCAAAGTCACTCTGGACTAGGAGAAGCAATGACCAGATGAGCAGACCACAAAACCTGAATGCAAGAGGTTGCTCCTCTAGGAAGGAGAACTCAGATTCATTCCTGTGACTCCTTACATAATGAGCAGTGGTCAACTGGTCAATTAGCCCTGGTCTTTGGTCGTAGTAATTACAGCCATCATCCACCTACATCTGTACAGAAGCTCCATGCCATACTGCCAAGCCTGAACTACCTCTCAAGGAGATATTGAGTCTGGAAGATCTTGTACTAAGTCTTTTATTTTTAACTGGATGGATGGATGGATGGATAAATAGATGAATTAAGATGATTTTATGCCTGTTCCTTACAAACAAATCCTAAATTAAGATTTAAGGCTAAGGATATAGTACAGTAGCAAAGCATTTACCTAACAATTAAGGCTCTGAGTTCAATTCCAGCACCAAAAGAAAAAAAAAAGAACCTTAGTCTCACTGATTCCTTGTCAGGGGTAGGATTGAACATCTGTAATCTTAGCACTTGAGAGGCTAAGACAGGAAGACTGAGAGTTCTAGATGGCCTAGACCACATAGTGGAACCCCAAAAGCAAAAATGACAATAAAAGATGTAAGTGCTTATAAGCTGAATGGAAAGCTGTGTTTACAGTTACATTCTATGTGAGCTCACATCTCTGACTCTGAGAGTGAGTTTCTGACCTTCAAGAGTCAACTTCCTAATTGCCAAAGGCTGATGTGGGTGGCTGGCTGTCCTACCAACATTCAGACTGGCCGTGCTTCCTTACTTGAAGCTGGCTGCTCCTTCTACCCAAACCCCCTGCCCCAATCCACTGTCTTCCCCTTATTCACTTGGACAACATGTAGTCACCAACAAGGTCCCTTCTCCATTAGACTCTCTGCCCCCCTTTCCTTGCCCCCACATTCCTTGAGTCAATAACACAGCCAGGGCTCTGTGGAGCATCTTTAACATGATGGTTCACATTATCAGTTCCCATATCTGCCTTCCTTATGAAACAGTGAGGGTTCTGAGGTTCAAGCCAAGGCTTGCTTACTTACCTGTGTGGTTCCAACATCCAGATGGTTAATAAACATGCCTGTATAGACAGGAAAGTCACCACGGCCATTCATCTCCTACAATAGCCCAATGAAGGGACCTTCCTTTCACACTAGGGGCCCCTCCCTGAAATTCCCTTCACAAAAGAAGTGAAAGTAGATAGCAACCACAGATGGGAGAACAGTAAACATGGCTGGTCCAAGAAGCCAGCACCATCCAGGTGATTGGTTAAAAACAGGGTAGGTAAGTATTGAGAATTGTAAGAATCAGGTTGCTTGCTGACAAAGGAAGGATTTTTAACATACAGGAAAGAAGAAGGCTAAAACGAACACTGTCAAATGAGTGTTGAATAGAAATTAGAAGTATCAATTACATTTCTGATTTAGATAGGTGGATGGATAGGTTCAGAAACAGAGGTGTTTGTGTACACACACATTGGCAAGTTCACGTTCTCAAGCTCCACCCAGTGACAGGATCTAGACCTAATGATGCTCTGGAAGACTTGAACACAATGAACATTCAAATATCAGTTTCTAAATCCCACCCTTCATTTGCAGGAATCACAAGGGTGTTCCTGGAAATGGGTGGTTCTAGAGCTGAAACAGTCAAGTACAAGATGAACCTGACTTGTGTTAGAAAGTAAAGACATAATAAAAAATAGAAATTAAAAAAAAAAACTGAAGGGGCTCCCCGCAGGGAAATCTGGGACAATCTAAGCATCAAACAAATAATGACAGGAATAGATTCTAGCCCATGGAATAAGATAGAAACCCATGAAATGTGCACTGTTAACTACTAAGCAAATGAGAGTGAAACATTTTTACCTTAGAAGAGAAGGTCAGCAAGTAAATGTGGAAGGAATGATAGAAAATCTGCCTTCTGCCAGATATCAGCATAGAGGTTGATTTTGAAAGGAATTGTCAATGGGTGCTTAGACTGGTGGGTGGAGGCTTTTGTATACACAACAAGATATTGGTATCATCTTGGAATAGCTTACTAAATTATGTCAAATGCAAAAGGAAAAATAGTGACTCTTTTTGGTGGAGAAATATGGAGGACATCAACTTATCCACATAAAACTCAATGAGGCCAGGTGCTAGTGGCTCATACATTTAATCCTAGCTACTCAGGAGGCTGAGCTGTGAGGATTGATGTTCAAAGCCAGACTGGGCAGGAGAGTCCATGAGACTCTAATCTTCAATTATCCAAAAGCTGAAAGTGAAGCTGTAGCTCAAGGAGTAGAGTGCCAACCATAAGCAAAAGATCTAAGGAACAGCACCCAGGCCCTGTGTTCAAGCCCCAGTACTGGTACGCACACACACAATGAGGATATTAGATGTCCACCTGGTATGTCAAATTCCAATTATGAAACCCACTAACTGGGTGATCTTTATTACAACCTCTCTCAGTGCCTCCGTTTCCTCTGTGCCATCATGAGAACAGACATGGTTTCTATTCTCTGAAAGTTGCTGCAAACTAGTGTAGTAGCCCCCATAAGACTTTACAGGACTTCACAGAGATCCTGGTCTCAAAGGATGTTAACTGTTACAAATAGTACAGACTAGGAAAACCAGCCCAGAGAAGTAAAGCAGCGCTCAATCTCACATCCACCACACTCCAAGTCTCTACTCTCCCTTATCTTTCTGAAAATGGCGAATCCCCTCAGAGAATACTTTTGAAAATACCCTTTCATCTACTTGTCCTTTGATAGCGGTTTAAGTCTGTTCAGGTGAACAGGAGCTAGGTCTGCCATGGGCTCCATTTTACAGGCAAAGGAAGACCTTGATTCACCCCCAATGACAGCACTAAAAAACATCACAGGAAGAATGGGAGCCCCTGTGTTTTGACTCCAAAGCCCTGATTGCTTGCTAGACTTGAACTTGACTCTGGGAATTTCAGCCCATTACCATAGCTCTGGGAAGTGGCCTTGAAATAGTGTCTGATTTAAGAAAGGTCACAGAGGTTGAGAGGGCCCTTCTGAACTTGAACTTTACAGCAAAAGCCTGAGTGTTCCCCTCTGCTTCCAAATGCATTATGCCACTGGAGCAGGCCAGGGAAGAAAAGTTTCTGACAGGTACTCGGAGAGATTTAGAGCAAGGATTAGAGACAAGGGCTGGCATAAGCTAGTGAGCCCTCAGGGTCAAGTCAAGGAGATATCAGGCCCACTTAGGCAAGTAGGAGAAAGCAATGGCTTTTGTCTTTCAACTTGCTATTTGTTATAATCTCAACAGAGACTGGATGGCATCCCTTCCCCCTCTCTAGTGTTCTATTGGCTCTCCACGTCTCCCTTGGTTCACAGAATGCAGCAATAGTTAATGGAATCATTTTTCGGCCAGCAATTAGATTAAATGAAAGTCCTTGTTAACCCAGGAACAGGGATCTGGAGTTTACAATCACACCTCCAGAAGGGAATCATCTGATACCTTAAGAGATGGAAGTGTACCATCCTGCCCCCTCCTCCCCACTGCAGCCCTGGCAGGACCATCCACACAGACTTTCCCCTTCCCCTTCCTCCTCGCTCTGAGAAAAATTCAATCTCATCTATCTGCAGTTAGCAGAAATCAGAGTAACTGCTGGATCTGCTGCTGGAACAAAAGATATATGTGACGTTAACAGTTCATTGAGCTGTGAGATGAACAAGACGGGTGTTGAAAGGGAAACCTGAGCTGAGAGTACATTTCCAGTGTTAATAAAGCTTCTCTTTTGTTGCATGTTTCCAAACACTGACTCCAGGATGGGAGCCATCCGTTTCCTCCTATGATGAGACAGACTTGTAGATTTAAGGCAGCAGAGACCATCACTCCAGCCTATTAATGGACAGTGCAAGGTGCTGTGTCAGAAACTTGCCCCCATCTTTAGTTCTGGCTGCAGTCATTTTGCTGGCTGGACCAAGAGCAAACCTCCTTTATACCCAGAGGACAGGAATGCAAAATAGCCCACGAGGAATGTCCAATTCCAAGAACAGAAGAGGAGATGAATCTGATCAAAGTACATTGTGTGCATGTATGGAAATCACACAATTTATATACTTAATATACACTTGTTTCTATAGCCATACGTGTGTGTGTGTGTGTGTGTGTGTGTGTGTGTGTGTGTGTATGATCATGCTTTTCAGGACAATTCTGTCAGCAGTGCCAAAGCAGAAGCAATCTAAGTGCCCCACAATTAGTGATTTGTTAATTAAATGATGGAGGAGACATACGTAGAGATCTGCATGGCACCTTATGATTCATGCTGAAGAAGAGTACTTGCTGATTTGGAACTATGTGCTTGGTTTATGACAAAGTATTTTAAAAAGCAAGGAATGTAACAGTGCATGTAAAATGATTCCAGTTGTATACATGTGCAATAAGAAAGAGCTGCAGTCTAGTTCCTGGAAAGAATGGATCTTGCTAAGTTAAAATCCATGGTCATTCTGATGGTGTTAAATAAGTGAGAATATGTCCTGCCAGGAGGTATCCAGAAAGGAGGAAAGACTCTATGTAATAAAGAAATGGATCTTTGGGAAAGGCATCCAAGAGGCAGAGAATGAGAATAGAAAGAGGAACCTGAGAATAAAAGGAAACCAGACTGCCATGGGCTGATTTGTGGTCCTCCCAAAAGAGTAATTGAAGTCCTACCTTCTGACAGCCTGTGAACCTTAACTTGTGGGTCACATTTTAAAAAAATGGGTTCTTTGCAAGTTTAATGAAGCTACAATAGTATTAAAATTTGATAGGATAGAACCTGACCCCATGTGACTGGTAGGACAGCAGAAATGCAAGGAGGAAAGTATTGTGTGGAGACAGATGAGGAGAGAGGATACCATGACACAGAGGGAAGATGGCTTATACAGATTGTGGCTGTGCCATGGTCAGGGAATGCCTAGAGCACTCAGAAGCTACAAGAGGACCAGAAGGAATCACGGCCTTGCCAATGATTTGATTTTGTATCTCCAACCTCCAGAAGAGTGAAAGAATGGGTATCTGTTGTTTAAAGACACTCAGTGTGTGACATGTTGTCTTGGCAGTGCTGAGTAATTGATACAAGGACCCAGCAAGATGAGGTGAAGCTGAGAGGGTTCCACGCGATGAAGAAAGCATGGATGGTAGAACGGATAGATGATACAAGGCATTTTAAGGATGAGGTATCTACATGTACTGTACTATGAATGCCTCTTCCACCCCCTTCCAAGTTATCACTAACTGAGAGTTGCCTTTTCTCTCTGGATCATCATGGAAGGGAACCACTGCAGAAGAGAGCCAGGGTGACATGGAACGAGAATATCCCATCCTTCTGACCCTAATTAGCCCAAGGAATTCTCAGAAGCCCTTAAGGAAATTCAGACTTCTACTTTTGCAAGACTTAAGTATCCTGTTTCCAGTAACTGTGCCTTACAAGATGAAGTCACATGGCTTAGGTCCTCACCAGATCAGTGAGATTCCAGCCATGTACTGACTGGCACACGAGCCAGTCTGGATGCTAGTCCAGCTGCTCCAATGGCTCTGCTTAATGAGGAGCAGATGTTACACAAGAGCCATTCCATCCCCTGTGGTCATTGCTTGCATTGTCCAAAGAAAACAAAGGACTTGTGCTTTATCTGTTCACAAAGCTTCATGGAGCTTCCTTTCCCAATCTCCACTGCCTCGTCCAAATGACAAATAGCCAAGGACCTCTGAGCTCTCTTTCTCCTCTACTGATTATACATCTAATTTATTCAGATGTTCTCTAGAGACATCAGCCATCTAAGAACAGGCCAGGATAGCGAACTCCTGTGTTCAACCCTCCAATGCTTCAATGGAGGATTCATACATTGGCCAAAGCAAGAGGGTAGAGACTCTTAGCAATGGAAATGAGAAGACAGTGATGACTTCTTTTAGCCCAGCTAATGCTCTAGCAATAGAATTTTTGATTGGCATCATGGGAAATAGCATTCCTGACTGAGATGTGATTTCAGAGAAGGAGTCTTTGGTCATCCAAAGGCAACAAGAACATTCCAGAAGAGGGAACACAGCATGCTCAGATGAACAGAGGCACCTGAAGTGCCCAGAATGACCTGCAGTGGAGGATGGCTGAAGGAGGATGGATAAAACATCTGTTAACTCAGGATCTCAGATCTCAGGTGCCATTCCAAAGGTAAGCATAGTGAAGTTGGAGGCATGGCTTGATTGTATAATAGGTACCTAATATGTATGAGTTCCTGAATGGCAGCTGATGTTGAGTGTCTATTTGAGTGGTGGGGATGTGGCACTGTACACTAAAATGGGGCCAGTATGTGGAACAGGTACAAGGAGTAACTAAAAGGTACAACAGAAGCTGGCAAGGATGTGATCAAAATGGAACCCTGGGGCTGGGAATGTGGCCTAGCAGTAGAGTTCTTGCTTAGCATGCATGAAGCCCAGGGTTCGATTCCTCAGCACCACATAAACAGAAAAAGCTGGAAGTGGTGCTGTGGCTCAAGTGGTAGCATGCTAGCCTTAAGCAAAAAGAAGCCAGGGACAGTGCTCAGGCCCCAAGTCCAAGCCCCAGGACTGGCAAAAGGGGAAGCAGGAGCCCTAATACACTGTTGGTGGGAATGTAAACTTGTGCAACCCCTCTGGAAAGAAATATGGAGGTTCCTCAAAAATTAAACAAAGAACTACCCTATGATGCAGCAGTTGCACTTTTGAGTATTTACCCAAAAGATCACAAACCAGGTTATAGTAAAGGTAAAGCCACCAGCACAACCATGTTCCTTGCAGCCCTATTCACCATAGCCAGGGTATGGAATCAGCCTAGATGTTCCTCAATAGATGACTGGATCAAGAAAATGTGGTACACACACATGCATGCACACACACGTGCACACACACGCACACAAATGGAATATTACTCATCTATTAGAAAGAATAACAGTGTACCAATTGTAAAGAAATGGAAAAACTTAGAAAAATTATGTTAAGTAATGTTAATCAGGCCCAAAGAGACAAAGGGTATGTGTTTTCCTATATAGTTAGAAGCTATATTTCAAATTAAACTTAAATATAAATACATTGAGTGGTATGCAACTGTAGACAAATGTATTAATTGAAATATAGTAGATTCAAGAGAGTCCTCTAATAGTGTAATTCCTTAAAAAGGCATAGTCAAAGTAAAATAAATACCAATAAATTGGGACTCAAAAGGGGTGGGAGAGGGTCAAAAGGAAACGGGAAGATGAACGAAGAGAAAGGTGGGGAGAATGTAGTCAAGAATTCAGTGTGTATCCTACAAGATTAAGAAGAGTGATAGAAGAGGTTGGTAGGGGAGGGATGGGTGAGAATGTTGAAAGGAGTGACATTGAGATATATATATATAGTATTTATAAATATAAATATAAATATTGTATTTATAAGCTGCTTTGTTAAAGGTGCACTGCTTAAAGATAATGAGTTGGATTTTTTTTAGTTAAAAAGGGAATTGGAGGCTTGGCTCAGTTGATAGAGCACTAGTCAATAAGTGAATGCAGCAGATACTGAGTTTGGGACCCAAAAAAATGTTAAAAAAAAAAAAAAAAGGAAAAAGGAAGGCATAGAGGGAGGGAGGGAGGGAAGGAGAAAGGGAGGGAGGGAGGGAGGGAGGGAGGAAGAGAGGGAGGGAGAGAGGGGAGGAGAAGAAGGAGGAGGAAGAAGAAGAGGAGGACGATGAGGAAAAGGAGATGGAGAAGGAAGAGGAAGAGGAAGATGAAGAAGAAGAAGAAGGAGGAGGAGGAGGAGGAGGAGGAGGAGGAGGAGGAAGAGGATCTCCCTTCACCCACACATTGGTAGGTCACATCTATAATCCTAGCTACTCTGGAAGCTGAGATCTAAAAATCATATTTGGAAGCCAGCCCAAGCCTCCCCCGCCCAAAAAAAAAAATCCCAAAGGCTCTTATCCCTCAATTAACTAGCAAAAAGCTCAAAGTAGAACTGTGACTCAAACAGTATAGTGCCAGCCTTGAGCAGAAAGTCCAAGTAAGAGCACAAGGCCCTGAGCTGAAGCCCTAGTAGTCGCATAAGGAAAGAAAAACAAAAGGCAACTGAACATCTACTGGATGCAAGGAAGTGTTCCTATCAGAAATGCCTGGAAGGGAGAAGTGAACTGGCATTGGATCGCCACCCTGTGAGGTTACACTCCTATAGACAGGCTCAGGTTGACAATGGAGCTGGCATATCAATTACTGGCAGGGACAGAGTGTCCAGCCAGCACCTCCATGAGGCTGTGACATCAGCGCTTCCATCTCTCCTGCTTGTTATCTCCTCTATGGCAACGTTCCACGAATGCAGCTCCACGGAGAGATATTTATGAAGAGATTTTTTTTAAGGAAGTTGGCAGAGCTCCTCTGTTCGTTTTTTATTCTTCATCATATGTTTGATTTAAAAAAATTCTACCCGCCCTTAAGTTTCAGCCCCATCTTGAGGGGTTGTTTCTCCTTCTTTAGCTGTCTCTCTCCTGATCCTCCCTAGTTTCTCTCTTCCCCTTCCTTCCTTTCCCCTCTCTCTCTCATTCCCTCTCCCTCCTTCCCCGTTTCTCTCCCTCCCCAATTCCTCCCTTCCTTTCTCTCTTCCTTCCTCCCTTTTCTCCCTCCCTTCCTCTCCTTCTCGCCTTTCTCTCTCTCTCCTGTCTCTCAGTTCTTCATCCTTCTGAGCTCTGGCCACACTACTTGATTTTGAACCTGCTGCCCTGAGCCTGGTGCCCTTCTCAAGCATGGCATCTTTAAGTAGAGATCGTTTATTCCTTTACTGGAGTCTCTGCTCAAGCCTTGCCCTTCTGAGTCCAGCAGCCTTGCGACCACTGAGCTCTCCTCTCAGAGCCCCACCCCCATGTGCTGCTTCCTTTTTAGTCTTAAGCCAATCTGCACCTGACAATAACCATGCTGCATGTCAGACATTAATATGGCTATTGCCCATATAAGCAGAGATCTGTTTGGGCCACCGTCAACTTCTTCCCTGTCCTTGAAGCATGTGCAGTACTTACTAAGTATGCAGGAAATGCTGACCAAAGGAGACTACAGAACGTCACCCCCCTCCTATCTGTCTCTTGGGCCCTGTCTTTCTAAGGACACCTGTCTGGTGGTGACTTGCATGGGCTCCTGGATTCTTCCCTGCACTTCAGGTGGCAGGTGGCTCATCCTTTCCCATTTCACAGACAAGCAGTGCAGCCATAAAGCCCAGGGTAAGAGCTGGAGCCCAGGCCCAGGCAACCTGTCTACAGAGCTTCCCTGCCTGCTCCTTATACTCTCTGCAAACTACTTGTGTTCTCTTCTGGTTTTCCAGTGACCCTGTGAGTGGCACTGTTATCCTCCAAGGGCTCAAGGAAGAGAGGGTCCAGGAATGTGGTGCAGCCTAGATTCTCATCTGTCTCCTGCTACTGTCTCCTGGAAGTTTGGGAAGTCTCTATCTTTCACTCACCTCACCTAAAAAGCCATAGTGAGTTGGAAAAGCAGAATGTTTTCTCAGTGTGAAGTGGTATTCTTCAAATCCCACAGCAGTATTGTCACCTCTCTAAAGACAAAGATGTTACTCTTTTCCCTTATCCCTCTAACCCCCAAAGGACTTGGACAGTTGTTGGAGACCAAGAACCTGTTCAAAGAAAGAAT
The DNA here is from genome assembly GCF_023159225.1 of Perognathus longimembris pacificus. Classification (NCBI taxonomy): domain Eukaryota; kingdom Metazoa; phylum Chordata; class Mammalia; order Rodentia; family Heteromyidae; genus Perognathus; species Perognathus longimembris. Next base: position 150,058,488 of record NC_063161.1, read on the forward strand.
CATGATGCCCATAAGGTGTCGGACTACAACACTGAACCACTAGCCCTCTTCTACCATTGGACCACATCACTGGATCACCTCTCTCTACCTATCCCACCCCCAGGTGACTTCCTCTTCTGATATTCTGTGATTCTAAAAGCCCAGCCCTGAAAGGTGTGTTCAAGGTCACTCACTCAAGAGCTGAGCCTTGGGTTCTGAAAAGACTAAGCTTTATGATCTGCCCTCTGACCCCACATGCTAGGAGGTGGGATGGGAGGGGATGGGGTTTTCAAGTTGCTGAGAAGGAGAAAGAGATTTTAGGGGTGGGGAAGGAGGCACTGCGGGGATCGGGGAGGGTGAACCCAACAGAACAAAGTAAACGTTGCAGTGAAGCAAAGCATGGCACAGAACCTTCCTGAAGGCCTGACTGTGGAAGTAGCTGACCTCAGACCCCTTCCCTCCCTGGGCTGCTGTGTCCAAGACAGACGGCCATATCCATGGCTGGCTGGCTATCTCCAGGATACTTTGCAGTTTGTCAGGCACTCTACACTAGTCATTGCTCCCTTGTCCACGTCAGCGTTGTTGAACAAGAGGAAAAAGGAAGAGGAGACAGGTGATCATGGCTCTAGAGACCTGGGTCTCTAGAACCCACCTTCCTCTCAAGGTGCTGTGGCCATTCCCCACAATGCTTTGCAAAGTACAACTCAGGATTTGAACTCAGTCTGACTCTGCTCCAGGGCCACTCTCTCCCTACCCCAGCCCTACTGGGTCCCTGCCTAGGGCTTAGCAGAAGCAGGCCACATTTCTCTCTCTGCCCCCTCATTCCTGCATTCAGCATCCTTATGTTGTGTGAAGTGCATGCCGCCCCCCCACCTTGACTCCACTGTTCTTTGCCTCAGTTTACCTGCCCTGGCATTTTTCTCATCCTCCTTAGAAAAAGAGAAAGAGAGAAAGAGAACAAACCAAATGGGAAGGAAAGACAGAGAGCCATCCAGCTAAAGATGAGGACAATCGTTCCCGGAGCCGATGCTCAGTGAAGCGCTTCAGCGTGCGTCCCCAGGTGCTCAGGTGCTTTCTGGAGCTTATGATATACAGTGGGCATCCCACACTCGTGATCTGTGGCTGGGGCCTGGTTACTCTCCCACCTAGGGCTGACTATGTGATTTAAGGCAGTGAGGAGACCCCAGCTGGCACCCCGGCGGGCCGGGTCTGATGTGGTATCTGGGATGGTGTGAGTGAGGACTTGCAGGGGGCGGCAGACCATTTTCTGAATGGGTCCCAGCAGTGAGGGTGGTGATTCTGTCTTGCAGGACAGCTTCTCTGTGTCTGGTGAAGTTGTTTCTTCATCCAGACTAAAACAACAGCAACAAAAAATGATGTACATTTCAGTCAAGCACCAGTGGCTCACACTTGTCATCCTAGCTACTCAGGAGGCTGAAGTCTGAGGACTGTAGTTTGAAGACATCCCAGGTGGGGGGTGGGGGGCGGAAATGTGAGACTCTTATCTTTCAATTAATCAGCAAGAAAAGCCAGAAGTAGAGCTGTGGCTCAAGTGTAGTGCACTACCCTTGGGACAGCACCAAATTCCTGAGTTCAAGCCCCAGTACCAACACACAAAAACAAAGATGCCCATTCTGTTGTTCAGCAGGTCTTGCTCTTAGAAATGGAGAGCCCTGACCAATCCAGGAACCTCTGTTCCTCTTATAAGTATTGAATGAGCCTCTCTATCCTAGGTGCCATTGCTGGGTGCTGGACACAGCAGAAAAGATAGTGGAAGTCAATTTTATCCTCACCTTCTAGAGAGAAGATACTTGACACAAGCAATCAAATAAGATGATGGCAGATTGTGCCATATTTATGAAAAGAATCACACATCAGGTAGAACTATGTTAGGTGACATGGGAAAAAGCTACTCCAGTCCACTTTCTTAGGAAAAGCCACCATCTCTGTGAGCACTGAGGAAAAGGAGCAAGCTGTGTGTGGAGAAGGGCCTTCCCGGAAGAAGGGGAACCTGGGGTTAAGAAGCTTATGATGCATATGAGAATGAAATAAGAACAGTGGTGTTGAAGCTAGGTAGATGGTTGGTTGGCAGCCAGATCCAGGCAGGACTTGGAGTCATTTACATATCTTCTGAGACTTCATCATTGTTGCAGTGGGACCTGTTGTTAGGGAATCGGTAGTAACAGAGTGAGACAATAATGTCCTGTGCTTGTGGGATATGGCAGATCAAATCATCCTGGGTCAGTAGGGTGGGTAGGCAACAGGAAGGACAAGTAGAAAGCAACACTTGTCCTTGCCATCTAAGGACAAGCTTAGAAGAGGCCAGGCCTCAGATGGGAGAGAGGCCTTCTAATGATAACATAAACAGATCTCCTTAAAGCAAAAAGGCCTAAAATCATGGTGGGTTTTTTTTTCCCCTCCCTACAACCCACTGTGGGCTGTGGCACCAAACTCTAACCCCCTTCGAGACACTGAAGGCCTGAGATATCCTGAAAGCACGTTTGTTTTTCAGGATTATCCTTTTCCTTAATTCCTTTGTCTAATGACCTGGAGCTTTCCTAGGGTGACTTGGTGTTGGCTGTCTAGTGTTCTACTTTGCAGGGTCAGGCCAGGCCCCCTGCCTAGGGGGGAGGTGGGCTTCACCTAGACTTGGAACATCTGACAGAAGATATCATTCAGGCCTCCATCCATCTGCCCATGGCTTTGAACATTTCATACACACTGCATCTGTGACACACTACAGTCAAACAATTCAATGGCTTCGACTACATATCAGATGAATCCTAAATTCCCCCTGAAAAGCCCTCTGTGCTTTGTCCTCTGCCCACCTCGTAGTCCTCAACTCACATCCTTCCTCTCTCAAATGGACTTTTGTTCTCATTGGACTTGACCATGGTAAGTTCATCCTTTCCCATCTATCCAGTCACTTCCTACCCCAGTCATGTCCAAAGCTCAGTCCTTGGCATTCAGGCCACCTATTTCCTTCCTTCAACTCTATCCTCATCCCCAGCCCCCAGAAAAGGCACGAGGACAGAAGAGGTGCTGAATAAAACCCCACAAATTTAATGAAGTGTGAACACATGGGTGAGAGGATGTACAGTAATCTGTGTAGCAAATCCGTTCGTCACACCGATCTTACCAGAAACACCCTGAGAATCATGTCCCTAGTCAAGCTACCACATTGCTTCTGACTGGAATAAAAGAGGTGACGGGCAGGGAATGCCTCCCTGCCAGCGCCAAACCCTTCCCCTTCCCAAAGGCAGCATCTGGCAGATGAAGTCCCCCAACTCCATTTCTCCTTCCTGGCTTCACTGGAGCTCCAGGCCCCTGGTTTTCCCCCCACAGGATGCCTCAGCTGGCGAGCCTGGACCCCAGATCCCCTGGTGAACTGGCCCATCAGGTAGAAGCTGGAGAAGAGCCACACACGTACCCCCAGATCTCCTCCCTCCCGCACCATCCCCTCCCTGAATGGCCTTAGCCCTGCCCTGGTGTCAGCTCTGAACAAGTCCAGCGTTCCCCAATCCAGTCTCCATTCCAAGCTGCTGCCCCTGAGTTCCAGGCCCGCAGAGTCCAATGGGTATCTCCCGGCCAGCCACAGACTCTCCTCCACAGCACTGCCCTCCCTCCCTCTGCTTCCACCTCCTTCCTCCCCTGCAAGGCTGCCCACCACCTCCCTGCCAGGGTGGTCCCACCCACAACCTGCTGTCCTCCTCCTCTCACTTCCCCTTCCCAGTTACCGTAGTTCCTAAAGGGAAGTCCTGGGGCCTGCCAATGTTCTGTCACTGCCTCCCTTGCAGGGGTGCCCAGCTCATTTGGCCCCATCCTCCCAACCAATGGGGATAATTTCCAGGTCATTGTACATTGGTTAGGTATCACCTGCAGTATGATCTCTGCACATTACTTAGGGACTGTCTGCACTATGATCTCTACACATTACTTAGGATTCATCTGTACTAGGGTCTGAGTGCATTTTCGTGAGCCCTCCCTGTCAAAATAACCTTTATATTTTTCACAAGTCCTTTCCAGTGTCTTTACATGGCTTCCTTGACTCTCCCTTGGAATAGCGAAGAAGACAAAATGGCCAAAGGTTTTCCAGTCAGTGCCCTTACAAACACTTATGAACCCCTCTTGGAACCACAATTCTGTGACACCAGAGGAGCAAGAAGCCAGCCCCAGAGATCTGCAGACACTTCCCACAGCTCTCAGCAGCAGGCGGTTTTGAATTTTAAAATCAAAACTCACAGAATCTGTCCTCTACAGTGTCGTCTATGTATATTTATTTTAACTTGAGAGCCACCCTTTAGATAGGTGAGGGTGACATTGATCAAGATATATTGTATTCATAAACGGCTTTCTGAAATGGCAACTCCTTTGTACAACTATGTAACGTTAATAATAAAGAATAGAGTAACAAAGCAATCATTTAGATGCATGTAAAACAAAAAGAAAGAAGCAAAAAAGAAAAACTCCTTTAAATTAGATTGAAAGCGAACTACCTCAGGTACAAAGCAACCTGCCTGTGCTTGTTCTGAGGCTCTGCATGTGCCTAAGGAATAAAATCCCATCCCAGAGGCCTTTGCTCCTACTGAACAGTGCTGTCTACTGAGCAGAGCTGTCTGTTAGGGTTCCTAGAGCCACGTGAATGCAAAGACCAGTGCCAGGGGCAGCTGGAGGAAGTACTGTTGTCCCCTTGACAGAAGAGACTGAGAGGTGAAACAACTTAGCTAAGGTGGCCCAGGAGGGGAGAGTTTTCCCAGGACAAGAAGCTTCAAATCTAAGTCCTAAGAGCTCTCCTCACTCAGCTCCTGGGATCCACCGAACTTCTTTTTCCAACTCTGCCTGTAACGGACTGAAGCACTCTCTCTACCTCATGAGTGTGCCCCATCTTCATTCTTATCCCTTTACTCTGACTTTCTATCCATTGATTTCCCAGAGCCCTTGTGAGAGATTTGTGATAGATAGGTAGGTAGGTGGATAGATAGAAGATAGATAGATAGATAGATAGATAGATAGATAGATAGATAGATAGATAGATAGATATATATAATAAAGTATCTACATCTATTTGCAGCTTTTATTTTGTGAGATTAAAATTACAATAACAAAGTTACCAAAAATGTGGGAAACTACTATAGATAAAACGCATTAATTCTGAGATGTGATCCATTGGCTCCCCATCCCCAAAGGGGTGGGGAATGGGAGAACAAACAGGTGGTGTTGCTGAGAAATATTCCCAGATGGAAAAATGGTAATTCACCAAAAACAACAGCAACCGTGACTTTTAAAATATGATGCTGATTTCTTTTTTTCTGGCCAATGCATACCATTGCAAATGTTGGAACTCCCTGGAAAATGAATGTCTGGTTCATTCGATGTTGACTCCTAGAGCAAGGCAAGGGTAGAGCAAAGGGACTCTGTAATCACCATGAAATTTAGATCTATGTTCTTAGATTTGATGGAAGAAGAGCAACACAGTGCAGCAGGGAACATCTGAGCTAAGCGAAACCAACTCAGCACAGAGCACATTGCTCTCCCAGGTCTCCTGCTACTGCCTTCAGAGCCTCAAAGGTTGATACAGACAAAGCTACCTCACTCCAAATGCTTCTCCATGTGTTCTAGTTCCACTTGGCCTATTTGGGTTATAGGGAAAGTAGAAGACAGTCAATCTTAGCCCAGATTGAAACAAGCCGCATGTTAAGACAAGAATGAATAAATCAGTGAATGAACGAATGAATGAATGAATGAATGAAACACAAACTCCTGGGGACTCAAAACAGAACTGAAACACCAGGATTTCTATTCAGAGTAGCTGTGTGCTTCCAAAATAATAATAATAACCCTTTCACATGACTCATTCCATCTCCAGATTCTTTCATTCATTTATCCAAAAAAAAAAAAAAAAGTCCCCTGAGGATCCTTATCCAGAATTCTAGAACTTCTGGAATGGCATTGAACTGAGAGAGAAGTCAACCTGGTTCTTGCTGCCATGATCCTCCCCTGCCAGGCGGTGCTCCACAAATGGAGAGCAGATAGGCTATGCAGGCCCTCCATGCTGAGACGATCCACACTGGAAGGGTGCTGCCACCTCTCCTGTCTGTGAAGCACTCCCCCTCTAACCCTCAAGCATCCTTCCAGAAGCTACCCTTTGCCAAGGAGGTGGCTTTTCCCTTCTGTGGGAAGACATGTTTCCATGAAGAAGCCCCCAGACCTGGCCCTCAACTCACCCTAAGGACACCTCCAGCACTTCTAGAGCCCGAGGCCTCCCCTCCCCGCCTCCCTCCCTCTCCTCACAGCTGCTGTACTGCAGAGACACAGCCACCAAGGCTCCTGCTCAGAGTTCTGGTGTCTTCTGGGAAACTGACCTGGGATGGCCATGCCCTCACCTGCACCCCTCTCCAAAGGCCGTGGGCATCTTTGCTGTGGAAGGTGGCTCCCAGTCAGTGAAGCTGAGGACTTGATGATGTCACTGTTGCCACTATGAGTCACAAAAGCCACAAGGCTGACACCTCCTTCCTAGAGCGCTTTCTCAATTGTCAACTACAGTAAGGGCTTGAGGCGCTGTAAAATCCTTTCACTCTTTCTAGGACAACAAATAATGATCTTGTAGGCAGCCAGTGGCTTCCCTTCCCCCTGGCTGTCCTTCCTGAGCAATCATACCAGGCTCCATCGCTAAACATGGATGAGGGCCTCTGCGTCCTTCTCAACAGAGAAGCCCCCAGGAAACCACCCCTGACACCCACCACAGACCCCCTCTGTTATCCCAGAGTGCTTTGTTGGAATAATTCAAGGAGACTCCTACCTAGCCCTGCACTGGCCTGGACCGCCTTCCAGCTTTATACCTGAGCCTGGGGCACACTTCCCCTAGACTGGCCTCCATTGTGTGGCTTCAAAGTCTCTAAAACCTCTGCCCTCACTGAGTCCTTTACCCTTCCTTGTTCTTTCCTGCTTGATCCCCAGTCCCACCTCAAACTCACTTCTGCCCAGAGGCCTTCCCCCAAATCAGCCATTCCTTCATGCAGCTCTCAAGTTTAATTAGCTACCATTTGTGTTGGTAGGTGTTTCATGTGAAGTCTGTGCTGTAAGAAGGCAGGGCTGACCCTGACCTGAACTTTGGGATCTGGTTATGCTGATACAAAGAGGGTGAATGAGGTCAGGGGTGTCTTCCAATCCTTTCTCAGAAAGCCTCACATCCCCTCCCTCTTCTATCTTCCTGAAGATCCTATTTCTACTCTTCTCCTTTTCCCAGTGTCTCTGGCCATCTTCTCACCTGCAGGTCTGCTCATCACCTCTGTGACCAACTGATACTTAAGGCCAGTGATTAGTTTCTGGGGATACGACTACCAGACACGGTAGTTCTCAGAGAAGCCAAAAACCAAGCTAGGTGGGGATAAATGCCAACAGGCACTTCTAGAATGACAGTTTAATATCTTCAGTCTTCTCCATGGAGCCCCAGTCAATTAATATTCCGTTGATTAGAAAATGTGTCAGAATAATAATAAATTATCCATAATTAAATCTAGCCAGGAGCCAAATGACTTCCTTGCTTCTTCAGGGTGGAAGAAGAGACAGTAATTGGTGCCACTGTAAAGAAGCAAGTGATTTGGGTACCAAACATCTGGAACCACACAAGACCATGGGGTAGGTGTGGCCCTGAGACCTAATTAGTCACAATTCTGCCCCATGGGTTAATAGGAGTTAACACGTGGTCAGACTTCTGACTTACTGAGCAGAAGACACTCAGACTTCCAAACGGAAAATACTCAATAAATATTTGGAGTAATTAATGAATTATTTCATCATGATAACAGACTTGGACCTGGTCTCTTCAGTCCTTACCAGTCATTTCTCCAGACTGCAATATTAATGACCTTTATATCCACAGCACTGATCATTTCACACCACTGCATGTGCTGTCCATGGCTACCTAGTGCTTTGGAGACTCAGCGATAGATCCTCAGGACATCCAGCAGTGACACTGTGCACCATCACCTAGCACTGCCATTCCCTGCCTCGGATTTCCTAACTCACCATCCCATACATAGGCCATGCCAGTCCCCGCCACTGTGCTCCCTCGCCCCAGAGCTCCCTCCTATCCAAGACTGGCTATTCTAACTAAGATTGAGCTCAGACTTTGATGCATCAAGAAATTGTCTGGAAAATAGTCTTCTCTCCCACACCCACCCCCCAAAAACAGGCACTCCTCCTCTGCATCCCACAGCCCAACCACACTGGACTGTAATATTCATTTGCTTATGTGTCTCCTTTGCTCACCTGGGAACTCACAGGCACCTGTTTTGTATTTCCAAGATCTAGACCAGGGGCTGGTGGCTCATGTCTATAATCCTAGCTACTCAAGAGGCTGAGATCTGAGGATCACGGTTCAAAGCTAGCCCAGGCCATGAGACTTTTATCTCCAATCAACCATCAGAAAACTGGAAATGGCACTGTGGCTCAAAATGGTAGACTGCTAGACTTGAGCTCAAGAGCCCCAAGTTCAAGCCTCATGACCGACAACTATCTCCCTCTCTGCAAGGTGGCCATGAGGATTACATGATATGTAAATTGCCTAGCAATGTTGGATGGATGGATGGATGGATGGATGGATGGATGGACAGATGGATGGTCAAATAGCTGGAAGTCAGCCTGCAGAAGTGGGTGTGAGTGATATTGACAAACTAGATATGTGGTACTCTTAGGGGAAGCAACAGCTTTGTTATGGCCTCAGATCTAAACCTCCCCAGATTTCCAGATCAATCCTTTTCTAACAGCCTCTTCAGTGGAATGAAATAAAATCCATGCATCGTATAACCTACTTGCCTAACTTTTTGAAAATCAATACAATGTATTATAAAGATAAAGGAGGCCATATATAACAAAATAATGTACATCTCAAGAAGCGAATGTGGAGAGATGACCACAGAAAAGATACACAACATAATCACCTTTGAGCCCCTTTCTAATGAGTAGATTGGGATTTAAGAGACATAAGGCAATAAACAGTAAACTGAACATTGTAGTGCTGTAGACATGTTTTTCTCTATTTGACATTTTAAAACAAAGGTTAAGTGTCTTCCTATATTTATGACTACAGAAACAGAGATGGAGGAACCGTATTTGTCTCTGTGTGTGTGTGTGTGTGTGTGTGTGTGTGTGTGTACACGTGCATGCATGCACATTCACAGGCACATTTGCAAGCCAATACTGGGGCTTGAAATCGGGGCTTGAGGACTGTCCCTTAGCTTTTTCATTCAAAGCCAACAGTCTACTACTTGAGCCACAGCCCTACTTCCAGCTTTTTGGTGGTTAATTGTAGATAAGAGTCTCACAGATTTTCCTGCCCACCCTGGCTTTGAACCTCAGTCCTTAGATCTCAGCCTCCTGAGTAGCTAGGATTAGATGTGTGAGCCACTGTCACCCTGCTGTTTGTATCCTTAATTCCACAGTGCCCCTGCTGTCTAAAATGACAAACAACTTCTGGTAAAATCTCAAATCAGACTTTGATATGGCTATTGTCTCCCTCATATGCTCCATCATTGCATTCTTGGAAAATCCTGTGTATTTTAAAACCATGTCAACCTACTTTTGCATATGGTATCATGATTACATAGATGATGGAGGTAGGGATGCAGAGTTTGCACTTACGCAGAATTCGCACATGCATGACGGGGAAGATCTGTGAGTCTCACACAATACAACTTGGCTCTTTGTGAGGTGGAGTTTTCCAGCACAATACGCAGCGTGTTGACTTCTCTGGCTCTAATTCGAATTCCCAAATATTGGGAAAACCAAGAACAGCCCCGCCAATACCCAAAATACCCAAGAGAGGGCAGCACCGCACTATTGCCTTTGAGAACCAGGGCTCTATAAGCCTGAAATCAGGATCCCACCCGCCTGGGTAGAACCATCAAAGAGATTTAGACTTCTTCCCCACTGGGAAAGCTCACCTCAAACCTCCTAAGTAAGAAGGTACTGGAAGAGGCCCCAAGGCCAGCCAGCTGGCACCCAGGACAGCCACCATAATGATTCTGCTCAGCTGACACTGCCTCCAAGGATAATGTTTGTAGACTGGGGTATGAATGACACAAGTTCCCATAGCCCTAATGGCCACCAGCTGCTGCCACTCAGATTGTGCCTAAGGCTATGGCCAAACCAGGCAGGGCCATGGGTTTCCTGCCCAGACTGAATCCAAGCTGGGCTCAGCCTCCAGCCCTCACAGCCAAAACTCTTGGTGCAGACCAGGAGGCTTGGGTTCCAGTCTCAGCTCCACTACAGAGCTGTTGTATGACCAGGCAAGGGGACTGTGCTTCTCTAGGTCCCATTTTCCCCTTTACTATGAGATTTAGGCAAGATTCCCTTTCCCAATCTGAAAGTTCCTTTTCTAACACAAGCTTTGTGGGAGAAGGGAAATGCTCAATACAAGTGGGAGTATATCTGCAGTAAAACTGCTGTGATGCCCTTGAAGGAATACAAACCAGCCACGTGTGAACCACACGTTAATCCCTGAACACGGATGGCCCCTGCTCCATGCACAGAAAGAAAACGTTTAAGGTAAACTGTAAGGGGCAAGGTGGACATCAGCCTGAGCAAAAGAGAGGAAGCTGGAAGTCAAGAAGAAGCATCAAGTTGAACAAAATGCTGGTGATTACAACCCTTGGATGCCAGGCTTAACACTGTATCCATGAGTACACATGGAAGGGATACAGCCCAAGACCCCCAGTGGGTGCCTGAAACCAAGGCAAGTACCACTGTGTGTGTGTGTGTGTGTGTATGTGTGTGTGTGTGTGTGTGCATGTTGTGCTCTTAGCAGTACTGGGGGTTGAACTCAGGACTTTGGGTTTTAGAGGCAGGCACTCTACTATTGAGCCACAACCCCAGCCCTACTTTGCACTGGTTGTTTTTGAGTTAGGGTCTCACTTTCTGTCCTGGTGTGTGCCTGAGATTTGATCCTGCTGGTTTTTGCTTTCCATGGTTTCTGGGCCCGCCTGAAACTAAAATCTTCCTGATCTCCGCCTCTCACGTAACAAGGATTACAGAGGTGAGCCATAGGTGCCCAATTATATTGTGTTTTTCTTATTCACACATACTTATGATGAAGTTTCATTTATAAATTAGGCACAGTGAGAGATTAGCAGTAAGAATAAAATGGAACACTTATAACAATATACTGCAATGAAAGTTCTTTTTAAACTATGAATTGTTTATTAGTGGAATTTTTCCATCTGATCTGTTTGGACTGAGGTTGTCTATGGATAAATGAAACAGAGGAAAGCAAAACTGGAGACAAGGGGGATGACTGTGTTCTAACGTAGACACTAGAACCAATGTGGGTGATGGCAGACCAAGTGGTAAGAATACAGTTAAAGCTTGGACTTAGCAAGCCTGATGAACAGAGAGAAGGATATGGGGACTGGGGACCAGCTAGGAACCTGGGACACATTCTGATAGGTGGTCCACCTTGAGCCTCTACATAGAATCCATGACCGAAGACTAGGAAGGGGAGAGGAACTGGATTTCATTGACCAGCTACCAGATGAAGGAATGGACTTCAGTTTTCACATCATTACAGCCCAAATGCCACATGTGTCTGCATACACAAGGTACTAGGGGAATGACGTGATCATTTCAAGGTTACTATGCTTATAGATGGCAGATTCAGAAGCCAACCCCAAAGGTACCTGACACATTCATTTATTCACTCACACATCCAAACTCTGTTTTAAGAGTTGCCTGTGTTCTTGGCACAGTTGTGGTGAACAGAATGCATACACTTCCTGCTTTCCCCAAGCTCACAGGTTCATGGTAGAAGACAAGAAATACATAGACAAGCTTGTACACTTGGTGAGATTGTTCCAACTCACAAGACACAATAATAGAAAAAATAAAACCAGAAATTTCAAAGCAAGTGGCTGGAAATGAAGTGTCACAGGAGATCTCACTGAGGAGGAGAGAGGTAGGCTGGGTCAAAAAAAAAACAGGAAGTAGTTAATCATGCAGAGATCTGTGAACAGAGAATGTCCTAGAGAGATAAACCAGCAGGACCTGGTATTGATAACCACCTATCTAAGGAAAAGGGGAGTCATGGCCTTACTCTCTGAACTGGAACTGTGCCAGAAGAAGCCAGAGGTGAGCAGAAGCCGATGGGGCATGGTCTCCCAGGCCAGAGGCTGAGTTCTAGTCTTCTATGAACAGCTTTTCATAAAGAATGCCAGGACTTAATTTTCATTTTAGAAACACATTGCCATGGGGAGAATGGATCCAAAGGTACTGAGAGCCAAACCAGGAAGGAAGTCATGAGGCTCCTGCAGCTGTCCATAAGAGGGGCAATGGCTAGGCAGGGATGCGGACAGTAAAGATGGCAACAGGGGATGTAAGTGGACCAGGAGACAGACAGGCTGTGCCAGGGATTGCATATGAGACCTAAAGGGGAAAGATGGACACTGAGTGACCTCTGCTTCTCCATATGACATCAGAGAGCCTCACAGGTCACCTGACCTCATGTGAGGATGGACAGTCTGAATGCACGACTTATCACACTGCACGACTGGAGTCTCTACTCCATGGTCCACCATAGTCTTTCTGAAATCCCTTCCCAAAGTACATTGTGTTCTGTCTCCCTTGGACATGCACCCATGTCTCCTGGTTTTCTTCTCCAGAGGCACAACAGTGAGATTCAATTCCTTTTCCTCAGAATGTTTTCCAAGGACCAAGGACTTCCTCTTCCCCATTCCCCTCCCCTTGTCTCACTCGAAAAAACATTTCCTACTGAAGCTGGCAAAAGGACTTCCACATAGCAGTCTTTGCTAGGGTTTCCACTTCTTATATCTTTTCCCTTAGTCTTCCTCTCTTCATCACATGTATTCACTAAACACACATGTGTACATGCATGCACGCACATACACACACATGCATATATGCATACTGGTCTCTGTAATGGGGATGGACAGACCATCTTGCCTTGGCTCTGCGGGGAAAAGTCAACAAGCTGAATCCATCATGTCTTCTCAGAAAGAAGAGCTTGGCTCCCCAGTGCTTTCTGAAATCTGGGTGGAAGACCAGCCACTCCAAGCTCTTCACTGATGGTCTCATGACATCCCTTTAGAAGGAGATCTGAGATGGGCGCTGATGGTTCATGTCTGTAATCCTAGCTACTCAGGAGGCTGAGATCTGAGGATCATGGCTCAAAGCCAGCCTGGGCAGGAAAGTACGTGAGACTCCTATCTCCAAGAAACCACCAGAAAACCAGAAGTGGCACTGTGGTTCAGTCACAGAATGCTAGCCTTGAGCAAAAGAGCTCAGAGACAGTGCCCAGGCCCTGAGTTCAAGCCCCATAACCAACAAAAAATGGGGAGTAGGGAATCTATGATCAAAAGACAGGCATCAGACCACAGAATGCTCTCTTGCCACTCTTCAGACTTTTGGGGTGGGTTGAGCAGGGTAATCGCTTCCTCTAAGGGGGCTTCTCTTGACCTGTCAGCTGTGAGTGTGAATTATCTCACGAAGGAGTTATCCAGCCTCTTTGTAGCAAATCACTTGAGAAACAGCCCGATGGACTTCAACAATCCCCACACCAAGACTAGTAACAAGAAGGCAAAACCTGCCTGCATTCCCCCATATTTTCATGTCTTTAATCAATAATGTTAGCTCAAAATTCCTATTTAGCCAGCCCAGGGGCACACCGGGGAAGATCATTACAGAGACAAAGATTTTTGAAGATTGTATAGGAGCAAAAGAGAGGGACTTTGAACAGCAGTGGAGGTTCTGGGCTTCCAACTCCAGCTGAGGTTGAAGATCTCCCTAAAAAAATAAATAGACAAAGGGAAAGAGAAGAAAACAAAAGGAGCCGCTCTAAGAATTAGGGGAATTTAGATTATTGCAGGAGTACAATGAATATTGAGAAGCTGAAACCCAAAGGAATTCATCCAGGCTCTGCTTTATGCCATGTGACCTGAGATAAATCAGTCTATGTCTCTGAGTTTCTCTTGTTCCATAATACTTATTGATAAATATTCAAGGCCAAAAGCATGGTCCTGCAGTTGGATGAGAAAGGATAGATGTGAGGACAGTAAGATGAAGGCCCTGCTCTCCAGGAGTTAATAGTGTCATGGGAAGTCAGAAAATGTAGATTATTACCACACAGTGTGAAAAGTGCAGTAACTCCACTAACCAACTAGAGAATCAGCCACTTCGTCCAGAAAATAAAGACAGTCATAATGATGGGTAGGAACTGGTGAGCACTGAGGTTTCCTGACATAGGGTACCTCCTCACAGGCAGGAATGAAGCAAGAGCCCCAACATTCTGGGATTTGTGACAGTGTCTCCCACTTCCCTCAGATTTCAGACACACCAAGGCTGTCCACCTTGAGACCCCAAATCAAATGCCATCATTCCTTTCAGCGTGGCTTATGTCTGTCTCTCCTGCCAGGCCAGGATTCACACAGCAGTGAACTCCTTGGAATATTCGTCCTCACTGGGTCTCAGTCTTTAGCATCCCTAGCTCTCGAAGACCTTGTTATACCCCTACCCTGCCTTCTGCCCTTGACTTTCCTTCTGCAGAGAACATGCAAATCTGTTCCTCTGTGGCTCTGGCTCCCAATGAGATCTGACTCCCTAGGGGCTCGCCCCTTGTCCCACCCAACAGCTGTCACCAGAGGAACCATTCTCTCCTCCACACTCCCTGGTCTGTCACTCACTAAGTTCCCCACCGCCTCCTTTCAAAATGCTGTCAGCCACACTGGCATTCTTTTCAACTCAGCCTTGGCTGAGGAGGACCTGTGTCCTCCATTATGACAGCCTCATCTGTCATTCTTTGATCACTCCTCATCCAAAAGCTACATCACAGTCCTCTCTGTGCAGCCACACTGTGTGCTTGATTATGACGATCATCCTCGAACCATAGTCTTAGTCTCAAGAAGCCTACTCTCTGCTCACAGGGAGGATATGGATTCTTCCAGAATGTAAGATCCTGAGGGCCCAAGGAGCCTACTGCCCTCTCATTGCCCTTTATCCCTCATGTCCTCACTTCCATCTATGCCAACCTAGTGGGTTATGGTCAGTCACTACCATCACAATCACCATCACCATGATCATCATCATCACCACCACCATTATCATTTCCTTGCACCTGGTGGCAGGTGGTGTGCTCTTAAATTGACCGTATCCACAGCTCTCATCTCACATGCATTTCAAACATATGTGCATCTCACACTTCCTTCACATGGCACTCTCTCCTTCACTCTGGATTGGATGATGACAATGGACGAAACCTTGTCAAAGTTATGTCATAAAGGGAAGGAGAGCTTCTGCCTACTTCTGTGGGGACCCACACTCTTGGAACCCAGTACCGTGCCTTGAGAGGTCCGCATGGGTAGGAACTAAGATTTAAGGAACAGTCCTTAGTACCAGCTTCACAAATGACAGGCAAGACCAACCTGCTAGCCATGTCTACTCATCCTCTATATTAGTGCATTGCACCCACGTGACAAATGGCCATAAATTGGGTGACTGAAGACCACAGAAGTCCATCCTCACTCACTTAATAAGAGTACTTCAACTTCTTCCCTACTGGAGTCCCTTTCTTTCTTTCTCTTGCCTTGTTACTCTGCCTAGGAATTTTATCATATTAAGAGCAGTGAAAGTGAATACCCTCTTCTCATCCTTGACTCTACAGAAGAAATGACTTCATGTTTCTCCCGTTAATATGATGTTGTCTATAGCTGGGTTTTTTTGTTGTTTTCTATACATAGCCTTTACTATGCCAGAATATATTATGCCAGAATATATTCCTCCTATTTCTAATTTCTTCAGAGCTTTTATGATAAAAAGGTATTGATTTTTTTTTTTTTTGGTCAGTTGTGGGGCTTGAACTCGGGGCCTAGGTGCTGTCCATACACTCTTTTTCTCAAGGCTAGCACTTTGAGCTACAATGCCACTTCCAGTTTTCTGATGGTTAGGGTTTCTGATAAGGGTCTCACAGACTTTCCTGCCCAGGCTGGCTTTGAACCATGCTCTTCAGATCTCAGCATCTTGAGTAGCTAGAACCACCAGCACTCAGCTTAGAATGTTGAATTTTGTTAATATATGTGTGTGTGTGTGTGTGTGTGTGTGTGTGTGTATCAAGACAATCATGTGATTTTTTTAAAGACCCCATTTGTAAATAAGATGACATTCTATACCAACCAGTTAATACGAATTTGGGGGGCATTCTTAAACACACCATAGCAGCAATGGGCACAACTGATCACTCTCTCTTAAAAATACTTTCTTCTCTTTGCTTCCAGGATTCCATACTCTGTTTCCCTACCACCTTAGTGACCACCCTTCTCCATCCCCTTTGTGCATTCCATCTTATTTCTCTCTGCGTCCCCCGAGGCTCAACACTCCTCAGAAACCTCCTTTCTTCTCTATACTCTTCTTATACCTAACCTTGTATCTTCAAATCCTTCTCAATGCTGACAATCAAGATCCTCACCTTCACCTCTCCTGACATCAGACTCATCATCCATCTGCTTCAGGTAACTAAGGGACACCCTGCCCCTCGTATGTCTCAAGACAGTCTCCTGGTTCACATGCTCTCCCACCTCAATCACTGGTTTTCTTTAATTCTTTGTGTGCTCATGCTGTCAAGCTCCCCCATATTCCCCCCACAGGCCGACAGGTTTGATTGGGCTAAACAACCTGAGAAGGGCCTCCAAGTCTTCTCCAGCTTGGCTGGAGAGGAAATGGCACCAAAAAAACTTAGTCGTTTCTGACTCTTCTCTTTCTCACATCGTGTATGAGGCAAATCCCGTTGCTATCTTTAAACTGTATCTGATAGTCAGCCACTACCCACAATTCCATTGCCATATCCTGGTATGACCCATCATCATCCCGTTTAGAGCATGGATCAGCAAACTACACCTGGTAGACCAAATTCAGCCTACCGTCTGTTTTTGTAAATAAAGTTTTATTGGAACACAGACACAACCATTTATTTCCATGCTGCCCGTGGCTACTTTTGCATTCCACAGGGAGAACTGAAGAATCCCACAGAGACCATATGGCCCGTAAAGCTGAAAATATTTACTGTCTGGTCCTTCACAGGAAAAGGTTGTCAATCCCTGGCCTAAATTATTACAATCATCGGTCTTCCCATTTCTTGTCTCTATTATAATTGATTTTCAACCCAACAGGCAAAGGTATGCTTTTAAAATATGAGTCAGACTCCATCACTTCCCTGCTGAGAATTCTTCAGGGCCCAAGCTCATTCATCCAATCTTATTCACCTAAGCTCACCAGACCAAACAGTGCTAGCCCCCAGTTAGCTCCCTACCCTTGTCCCCGGGTGCCGTCTAGCTCACATTTCCTCAGCCACATACTCCTGTCTAAACATCATAACCACGCTCTTTGAGTTTCATTTTTCTCTTCCCTCCCTCTTGAAAAATGCTCTTCAGGCTCTCTGCCTTGAACACTTAGCTCGGCACCTGGAATCTGTAAGTGTTCAGTGAAGATGTGCTGCTGGGTGGATGAACAACTAACAGTGAGTGCTCAATGAAGAGAGCTCCCTGGGCTGAACTCTTGGCATCTCTCATGTGGCTGACCTCACAAGAGCTCTGAGGGCTGACGAGAGGCCCAGGCACAGAGTTCAAGGTCAGCCAAGCCTGAAAGTCAAGTGCAACACTGATGTCCCGACAATCTCCACCTCCAAAAACAGTTGTGTACTCTTCAGAAGATACTTTAACATATGTCTTTTTTATGTAGATGAATAGATAAGCAATTGTCTGTGTGTAGTGGTACCTACATACATTTGAAATATTATTTAGCCTCAGAAAACTGCTTTGTTAAATGCTAACTTCTTTGTACAACTACTTAAAGATATTGATAAAAGGGGGGTGGTGGTATTCTTAGGCACTCATGACTCATGCCCTGTAATCCTAGCTACTCAGGAGGCTGAGATCTGAGGATTATGTTTAAAAGCCAATCTACAGCAGAAAAGTGCATGAAACCCTTATCTCCATTTAACTACCAAAAAGCCAGAGGCAGAGCTGTGGCTCCTTTAGTTAAAAAAATAATAATAAAAGCTAAGGGACGACATCCAGGCCCTGAATTCAAGCTCCAGTACTGGCATGGGAAAAAGCAGGGAGGGAGGGAGGGAGGGAAAGAGGGAGAGAGGGAGGGAGGGGAAAGAAGGGACAACAAGACAGAGAAAAGATGGGAGGGAGGAAAAGAAGGAGGGAAGTAACAGTAAATATGAATAAAGCTCAAGAACATTATGCTAAG
Source organism: Perognathus longimembris pacificus (assembly GCF_023159225.1). Taxonomy (NCBI): domain Eukaryota; kingdom Metazoa; phylum Chordata; class Mammalia; order Rodentia; family Heteromyidae; genus Perognathus; species Perognathus longimembris. Next base: position 150,076,722 of record NC_063161.1, read on the forward strand.
TGAAATATGCCGGTTAAAAAAAGACTAGTCGTGTATGATCCCATTTATACAAGGTACTTAGAGTAACCAAATTAAAAGCCAGATAGTCATTGCCAGAGCTGGGGCAGAAGAATGGGAAGTTATTGTTTGGGAAGGTAAGAAGAATTCTGGACACAGATACTGGTGAAGTTTGTACAATTGTGTGTTTATTTAATGGCACTGTACTAGGCACTTCAACATGGCCAAAACAACTCTAAATTTTCTTTTATATGAAGTATTTACCATGAGTTTTTAATCTGAAATAATTTATTTCTCCTTCTCCTAGTAAAATGTAAGGCAGTTATAAACATTTCAGATTCTAGAAGAGGAAGGTGGGGTCCAGGTAGAGGAGGGGCAGGCCTGTTGGAGGTAACAACTTGAACCCAGGACCCTCTTGTCTACCATTTCAACTACATTCATTGCTTCCCACAATCCTGGCTTTCCCACGTAACAAAAAGATCCTCTTCCATGTATTTACTGCATTTGAAATCCTGCAAATACACTTCTTGGATTCCTTGGATTGATTAGGAGCTTCTGGAAACTTCTTTCATCCTTGCTGGGTTCCCTCCTAGTTGGAGCAGGTCAAGTGAGCAGAACCAGCTATAGAATCTGGCTGGGAAGAGCCAGCAGGGGGGACGGAAGGGAGATGGTGGCATATTAGCATATGCAAATTGGCAAGAGTAAAGAAAACTGGGAAAGCTGCTATTTTATCATTTGTGGTAATTACAGTAATTTAGAGTGGTAGATCAGTGGGTTCCTGGAGGTAAAAGCATCTCGGGAAGGATAATGTGGTGTGATTAAGAAGTTCTGATTAAGAACTGCTGTCATTTTCACTTGAAAAAAAGTGAAAAAGAGACTGGGGTCAGAAGTGCAGCAACACAAGTCATAAGGGCAGCTCTGGGCTGAGCCCTACTAGGCCCAGTCTCTGGGGCTGGAGACTCAGGGAAATCAGCGCCTCTTTCCTTGCCTCATGTCCCTCCACTGAGGAAAGACAGCCACTAAAACCGACTGTCCACATGCATTGGGGAGGCAGGTAGCTAGAAAGCAGGACATCCAGAATGGTGAGCTTTCTCTCAAGAATGGCTGGAAAAAGCACCAGAGAAAAGGCATTGCCTATTAGGCTGGGTTTTGTAGTAGCAATAGGAGTTGTGACAGCAGCCAAGGAACAGGGATCTCCAGATAGAGGTGTGGAGTTATCCACAGCATGGAACAGAGTAGGAATGCAGCAGGAAATTTTCAAAGAAGCAGACGGAGACTGGAGACATCCTCGAGGCCTGACATTGGAACCCTAAGGCTCCACGGGGCTGCAGACACAGCTGATGGGAGCCAGAACAACACAAGCAGAACCACAACTTGATCCAAACTGGACTTTAGGAAAACCTAGGGAAAGGATGGCGAGGCTGGGGCAGATGAACCAGAGTCAGGAGGTCAGATGAGAGAGGAACAAATCTCTAGAACAGAGCCACAAAAGAGTCTCTAATGGAATCCCATTTTACAGATGAGCAAGCCAAGGCTCAGGACCCTAAAGGCACTGACCCGATAACACGCAGCTGGAAAGAGCAGAGCAGGAGTCATCATCCTCCACCCTTCCCACCCGTGTTGAGATCTGTCTCCTACTCCATCGAGCCCTAGGGCATCACACAGGATGGTCAGGCATGCCAGGATGTGGTCCTCCACCAGGAGGTCAGAGAGCAGCCTGGGCTCCGCCTCTCCTGACATCTTGGGGAAGCCTGGGGCTGTTGTCACATGCTTGTAGGACTTCCCAGAGCAGAAGTGACAGACTTGATTTCCACATACATTCCAAGGAGCAGGTCACTGTAGCCCAGAGGAGAGAGGAGCGAGTAGCCATCAACCATAGAGAACCCATCTAGGAGATAATGAGCTTCTCTATCCTGAACCCTGTGCTGGGTGAGTGAGTCCCCCTCTCCATGAGGGACAAGGGATAGCTCCTGAACTCCAAGAGATTCTGAATTCAGAGCCCTCCCACCTCTGAGATTCTATGACCTTGGCCACTTGAGACACCTCCTCAAGCCAATCAGTGTTTCATCCACAACCTGCTGCTAGCGAACCAGTGATCAGCTCATCCCCAAGCAAAGAGTGTTTACTTGCAAAGCAGGTTGATGGGAGGAGCACAGAAGGCAGGAAGAACTTGGAAGGATAAGCAGGAAGCCCAGCCAGTCAGCTCAGGCCTGTCGTCCTATCTACTCAGGAAACCTGGAGAACCATGCTTTGAAGCAAACCACACGATTCTATTTCCAATTAACCAGTAAAAGTTAGACGGGGGGCAAGGCTCAAGTGGTCGTGCACCAGCCATGAGCTAGCAAGCTGAGTGAGAATGGAAGACCAATTGTTCCAGCCCTGGTTCCAGTACTAAATAAATAGGGAAGAAAGGAAGGAAGAAGGAAGGAAGGAAGGAAGGAAGGAAGGAAGGAAGGAAGGAAGGAAGGAAGGAAGGAAGGAAGGAAGGAAGGAAGGAAGGAGGGAGGAGGGAGGGAGGGAGGAAGGGAGGGAGGGAGGAGGGAGGGAGGGAGGGAGGGAGGGAGGGAGGACAGCAAGAAAGAAGAGAGAGAGAAAGACCCAGGAACAGCAAGCATCTAAGGTTCAGGGGCCTTTTCAGTCACTGACTGAAAACAGGGTGTGGAGAGATGAGAGATGAGATCAGGGCAGAACTGGCCTCAAGGCCTCCGGGAGCCAGTGACAAATCTCAAGCAGCAAACTGAAGTGAGGTACATTTGAGAAAGTTCCCACAGCAGTGTGGTGTGTGGTTGACGTAATTCATTCCTAAAGACAATTTTAGATAAGAAAGAAAACATCACCTTCCTTGGCTGAAGTCATACCGCAGTGGAGCCGGGCTGTGTCCCTCATGATCAAGGCTGAGGACTCCATCCACAACAGGACCCCAGAGCTTCTCCATGCTCTTCCTGGCATGGGGAGCAGGGAGGGGGCAATGTCCTCGGGATTACTGAAGGGAGTCAGGTGTCCTGGGTACATGGCTAAGATACCTGCAAGCCTTGGCCTGGGCCGGCCCGTGGCACACCAGCCCCTTGCACGAGGCCTCGGCCCGGGGCCTCACCACCAACAGATGGAGCGTTTGTTGACGCTCCGGTGACAGCTTGAAAACTCATCTCCTCCCTCCGAGCCGGCCCGTTCCACCTCATCCTCCCATCTGCCATCTCATTTTAAAACTAGCAGAACAACTCGGCGAGAGCAATTCCGACTTTTTCCATCTGTGCCGAGTTAATTAAGAGGGTAATGAGAGCTGGGGATGAACGAGGGCTGCATTAATTCAAGATATGATTAAGAGAAACATTTCTAAAATATATATGTGCATGCAGAGAGCAAGGCCCAGTGATGGAGGTGCATACTCCCGTCCCCTGGCTTCACCATGCCTGAAAACACACAGGGCTCAGCAGGAAACTGGGAGACCAAACTGCCTGGAGAAAGTGCCACCACCACCAGGGCAGGCCCCAGGAGGCAAAATGGAGCCCTCTTCAGGATCTCTACTCTGTCTAATCACTCCACAAACACATCCACTCACCACCTGGTACAGGCCTGGCTTGGGGAATAGACAGAGACAGGTGGTAACAAGGCTTTCTCCCCATTAGAGCTTCCGTTCATTTATCACCTAACCACTGATATAAACCCACTTACAAGTGGAGGTGTGGCCCAGGTGGTAGAATGCCAGCCTTGAGCACACACACACACACACACACACACACACACACACACACACACACACACAAGCCAACTGAGAATGGGAGACCCTGAGTTCAAGCCCCAGTATCCGCCACCCCCCCCCCAAAAAAAATCCAGAAATTAAAGCTGTCCCAGGTACATCAAAATAATCCACTAAAGATCAACACTCAAAAGGTAAACTCATATAGATACATTCTTTAACTCTCCTGAAGATCCTGTTGCAAATGAGGAAACTGAGGCTCAGTATTACTAAAGAGATTTCTCTCAGATGCTGCAGTTAGAAAGTGGCTGAGGTAGGATTTGAACTTGGTTCTTTAGGATGACAAAAATGAAACTCGGTAATGCCAGCCCCTGTACTCAAAGAGATGGATAATTAAGAGGCACAATATATTACTTTGGGAACCTAGAGAAAAAGGATCTCATTGGACCTTTGTTATTGGGGAAGGAGGAAGTAGAGAAGGCTTCCTGGGGGAGGGGATGACCAAGCCACTTCTGAAATTATCCAGATTTAACCACTGTTGACTGAGTCCCATGAGTAAAAAGCATTAGGTCAACTCTTTTTGTTTTAAACTGGTCCCTGGAGCTTGAACTCATGGCCTGGGTGCTGTCCCTGAGCTTCGTTTTGCTCAAGACCAGCGCTCTACCACTTGAGCTTCACTTCAGGCTTTTTGGAAGTTTAATTTGGAGAATCCCAGGAACTTTCCTGCTCAGCTGGTGAAGAGTTACCTATCAGAAGGGGGGAATGAAGCGGTAAAGTAAACCCCATTTTCAGGCAGCCTCCATTTTGTTGTCTGTTTAAACTATGAGTAACCCAGGCCACCAATTATCCCGGCTAGCAGGACAAGCTTATTAGGGCCCAGCTGGTCAGGAAACTCCCTGCTTAACTCTAACCGCCTGGGAATGCTTACCTCTAACTGGCCCGGAATACCTCAAGCCCTGAGCCAATCAGTTTTGTACCCATATCCTAATCTTGCTTGAACACCTGATTGCTGTAACTTTGGGTTTTTGCCTTTATAAGCTCTGTGAAATCTCAGCTCGGGGCCTTCCTCATAACTTTCACTGTGTCGGTGGGTAGGACGAGGCCCGAGTTGCAGCTCGCCTGAATAAAGCCTTGCTTTTGCATTTCAGAATGTCTGGCTCTCGGTGGTCTTCTTGGGGGTCTTCTCGCGACATGGGCATAACAGTGGCTTTTTTTGTTTTTGTTTTTGTTGTTGTTGTTGTCTTGCCAGTCCTGGGGCTTGAACTCAGGGCATAAGCACTGTCCCTGGCTTCTCTTTGCCTAAGGCTAGCACTCTGCCACTTGAGCCACAGCACCACTTCCAGCTTTTTCTGTTTGTGTGGTGCTGAGTAGCCGAACCTGGGACTTCCTGCATGCAAGGTAAGCATTCTTCCCCTAAGCCATATTCCCAGCCCGAGGCCAATTCTTTTAAGTTCCTTAGGCCACTAATTCCACAGACCCTGGGACAGCACCCACCAAAGTCCCCATGTGACCAATGAGGACACAGGTTGAAAGGTACAGACCAATACCCAGGGTCTCCCAGCTAATGAGTGGAGGCAGGACTCGTGGAGTTCTGACTCAGAAGGGGTTGTTCTGACTCACACCATCCCAGATAGGTGTCTTAAGCATAGGAGTGATATGAGATGTCAACACAGGACAGGGTCCCACACACAGAGGTCACCTCCCTTCCCTGCTCAGGAGTCAGGACACCCGGATTTGGTCCTCCTCCTGCTCCAGCCTCTAGACCGCAGGAAGTAACTATATTTCTTCATCTTCTCCATGGACCAAAACCCCTTCTTGTGTAGGATTCCATGCTTGTATTCAGCCCCAATGGCCTGGTAGAGGGCAGAGCTATCTCCCCAGCATGTGGACTGACCATACACCTTCTGTCTCTCCAGCCCAGAAAGTTGAACTCATACACCCAGGCCCAGGTCCCGAGATGGCAATCCCTCCCTGCAACTTTCCTTCCCCTCAAATTCTTTCTATATCCTACATTCCTGCCTTCCTAGACACATCTAAAGGCTTCCATGGCTTGACGGTCCCTGTAGGTCTAATGGGGTTCCCAGGGGACCCTTTTCTGTTCCCAGCCTCTCCACCACTCCCCATCCATGAATCCAGAAGTATAGTGGTCATTCCTGCCTTCTCTTCATCCTCCAGGCCTAAGCAGTGAAAGTTACCATCTTGATCTTCCTCTCTGTGGATTACCCCATGCCAGCACCCCAGCTAAGTAATATCTCTTCCCTTTATCACTGCAACCTTTCCTCACCCATGGGGCTAGCCCCTCCTAGCATCCTTCTAGCTCCCCCTCTATATCCACTAAAACAATAAAATTCTTCTGAGGCAGAAATGGAGGGTTATTTAAAAAAAAAAAAAGATAATCTAATGTACAAATCAATACATGCTTCTAAGAAAACGTGTAGGCATCACAAAAGAAAGCATGGATATAAAAATCCCAACCTGCAAAATTCAACAAGGAAATACACATGAAAACTTATTTCTGAGCTATGACATCATTCCGCTGCCACTGTTCTCAGGCAAACTAAAACTCCCCCATTTGGAGGCCAAAAATGGAAGGCGATCTTTCAAATGTAGCAGAAACATTGCCACATGCTGCTTTCAGTATTCTGCTCTGGACAGAAGTGTTTTGGGCTTGACATCCCATGTAATGTTACTTGACCTTAAGAAAGGGAAGAAATCTGGATACATGTTATAGTATGTTGCCTTCATTATTGTGAGATCTTTCCATGTGCTCTAAACACAGCTATGCCCATGTCATTTCTCCTGCTTGTTGAGACCTAGATATGAATACATTCCTCTCCAGACAAGCTGTCTGGCGTGCTGGGCTGCTCGTAGCCCTCTCTGCTGCTGTGGGAACTCATTGACTTCTCTCTGCTCTTAGAATGCCCATGAGACCCAGCTTTGGAGACTGAGCTTTCTAAACACAAGACTTCCTATGACAACTTCGTTCTGTGCTCTTTATGGTCTCTACCACCATCCACACATTGAATGTAGCTAGAACATAGGTTTAACAAGATAATACCAGAAACAGAATAATAAATTTAACAGGAAAAATGACCCTTCCTCTCTCAAGTAAAAGCAGCAGGTATGAGGAATTCGGGTTGCCTCTGTCATTTTCCCCATACTTACTGTAGCTTTACTTTGCAAATCCAACATGCTGTCCATTGTGCATGCTAGGATTCTGCCCTGAGTCGCCAAGTGAGAAGGAAGGTGGGTGGTCATACTGAATGAGCTCCTTTTGCAATCTCCTCCTTCAGCCAGGTGCTGTGTCTCAGGCCTGCAATCCTAACTCCTCAGGAGACTGAGATCTGAAGAACCAAGGCCCATACCCAGCCCAGGAAGAAAACTCTATGAGATTCCATCCTCAAAAATAACCAGCAAAAAGCAGAGCTGAAAGTGTGCTTCAGGTAAACAATCTAAGCAAGCACAAGGCCCTGGGTTCAAATCATATATATGGAGTTCATTGGGCAAGAGAGATATATAGATATATAAGATATATAGATACATAGGTATAAATATAGATAGGATAGATACAGAGAGATACATAGATAGATCTTGCTCAAACCTTGCCCAGGACCAGTGTCTTATACCTGTAATTCCAGCTACTTGGGATCTCAGATTGTTGTTCCAGGCCAATTGGGACAAAACAGCATGAGAGATGTCATCTCCAAAGAAACAGCATGGTATGGTTGTCCATGCATCATGTTCCAGCTACAGTGGGAAGTACTAATAGCTGATCTAGGTCCCCACCAACTCGGGAAAAAGTGAGACCCTATCTCAAAATTCCAGAAAGTCAAGGGCTGAAGGCATTAAGTAGTAGAGCATTTGCCTAGCAAGCACAAAGCTCTGATTCCAAACCTCAATACGACTACCACCAAAGAAAAGGGCAGGGTAGGGGGAGCTTTCTAGAGGATCTACAGAATCTTCTATTTCAATTTCATTGCTTAATGTTTAGACACATGTATAAAGGGTTCTGGGTGGCAAATAAAGTCTTTCAATTGGGCATATTGTCATCACAAATACTCTTGGGCTACTGAGGGAGAGAAGGAAGATAGGCAGTGAGCAGAGCTCCAACAGTAGATGTTAGCACACAGTAGGCGCGAAGGCACAGGACAGAGTGAGCAGGTGAGCGGATGACTACTGGCATCACATGGATCAAGATTTCTGGCAGTTTTGATCTGTAGAGGCTGGACATTGCTGCCCTAGGACAGCAATCATTGTCTCTCTTTGGCATGATGACATCACAAATGTGTATTTCTATTCCCCTCTCCACTTCTCTCACCTAGGAGACAGAAGGAGGCATGAAGACTAAAACCACTTTAGAGTGTGAATGTTCTCAGCTCTAATCCTGGGTCAGCACCTACCAGCTCTGGGATCTGGCTTCAGCTCTCTCAGAAAGCCATGTCCTCCTTCCCAGAACCATTGGTGCTGTAGCACCAGAGATCAGATGTGGGGCCCATTAGTGTTCCACATCTAGCAGGCTCCTTCCTGCTGTCCTGAGCCTGCCTCAAAATCTGAACATCTTGTTCTCTTGAGAATCGGAGCTCAGCTGGCTATCTATTACTTCCACCAAGTATTTTCAATGAAAACTGGACATGGGATGTCTAATGGCATGTCCCGGTGCAGACTTGGCCCCAGAGGCAGAACAAGTATGGAAATAGGAGCCCAGCACTGATGGGCACTCTTTAAGTCTTTCCACTTTAACTTCTGTGTGGAGAGCATCAGAGGCCCAACGTCATCATTGTCAAATGGTCAAGTACATCCCTGTAATGTGGTCTTGGGGATACTGGGACAGATTCTTTTGGTGGTTACCCCAAAGGTTGCCATAAAGTCAGAGACCCATTGTAGTCACGGGGGCGGGGGGGGGCTAGCCTGACCCCTTGGAGGGCACCTCTTTTCCTCCTAATCTGCTGCTTTGCCTTGTTATCTTTGGTTTTATTTTATTGTTTTTATGGAAAACACCTTCTCTGGGGGTTAATATAAGGTGCCTGAATAAGCCCTTAGAAATTTCCCTGGAAAATGTCCATAGCTGGTCTTTCCAAATGCCAATGATCCTCTGGGTTCTATGCTATGTGCTTGACCACATGCCTTCTTCACCAAGACCACCTGCAGTGGGTTCCATTGTCATCTCCACCTCACAGGAGAGAAAGGTGAGTGCAGAGAGATTAGATCCTATATTCTTGGTCACAGAGATTGGCAGCAGAAGAGCCACCATGGAAGACGTCTGACTCTAGACTGGACCAGACACAAGGCCTACCACTTCTGTGCAGCATGCCATGCAGTCCCTGCTGGCTGGCTCCTCATCACAGAAGCAAAAGGAATCACGGGCAGTGAAACGCCTTCTAAACAGAAATGATGTATGCGTTTCAGTCTCAGCAATGTCCAAGTGACCTTTCTCCCTTTGGTGACACCCCCCTGCCCATCTCCCATCTGAAGAATGGTGGGAGGCCAGTGCCATGATATATCTTTTTTAATATTTATAACTTCTGCATTTGGCTTTTTAAGAACTCACCTATAATGACACACAGTCTTCCTTTTTGGCATGCAATACTTAAGTGTACAAGTCTATGAATTAAATCATGGTTTCCTTTCTGGATCATTAAACTAGACAAGGAAACTATTGTCTCTGTTAATTGTCCTTTTCAGATTTTTTTCCAGTGTGCAACTTGATTTCTGGTCAGAAACAGTGTCAGAAGTGCCCAGAAGACAAGCGCTGCAATGAACTCAAGTCACTCAGAAGAACACTTATGATCAGGTCAGTGCCCCGAGCATATGGACTGTCATCAGCTGACAGATGAATCGTGGACCTTGTGGTCAAATGGCTCTGAGAATCCGTGCACTTTCTATGTACCATCATGTAATAAAGCTGAGAAACTCAGACTACATTTCCCAGATGTCCTTGCAGCTAAGATTTTTTTTTGTAAAGGCAAATCATTTTCCACCAATCAGATTAATTCATATGATTCAGATAGCAGAAGGGTGGTAGAGGCCATTTCCTGCCTCTATTGGCTCTTAGAAATACAAACATTGCCACAGCTAGACCCAGTAATCCAGCACCAGCTTTGTGCGGTAGGGGATGGGTTGGGGCAGCTGCTGCAGCTCTCCAGCCTTGGGATGACAGCATGGGTTGGGTGTCCTTTCAATCAAGAGACTATTTGTCAGCCACATGTCTTCCTCACCCTAATTCTTTCCAACCATTTGTAAGTGCCAAGTGTCCTCTACTAAATCCTTTCTTGCTTCTAATCCATAGGATTCTGTTACAACACTTTGTCCTGATACCAAAACCAATAAGAGTATTGATTCACCTTATCCAGGCTCTGTAGAAGATTCCAGGTGTCCCATAAGGCATAGTATCTCAACTCAGGTGCAGACTCACAAATCATGGCCCAAGCCTGCTGTTCAGTTGGACTCAACACCTGCATATTATTGTAACCAGAATTGTCTGAGACAGGTCCATTATCTTCCTTCTGAAACAGCCAGATCCCAGCCTCCCTCCAACCCTGGACACACAAAGACAAATAGAACACTATGGCTGATTTCTGTTTTAGGATAGCCAAAGCAGAAAGAAAAAGGAGAAAATGTACCATATGCCTGGTACCAAACTGAACAGGGGGTGCTATGAAGGGCATGATTTTGGAGTGCATGGAGCTTCCAATATACAGGGGAGGCTGGCATATACCAAGATGACACTAAGACAAATTCCAGTGAGTACTTAAAACTTGCTTTTATTGCAAACCCACAATGATTCCAGAGACCAGAAATGTCAAATGGGAGAAGATGCAACATACCTTGAATGCTGAATCAGATCCGAAGAATCAAGGGAAATGTCACAGAGGAGGTAACAGAGGGATTTGCCCCCAAAGATTGCAAAAGATTTAATTTGGCAGAAACTGAGAACCTCCATGAGCAGGTGCTAGTGAATTCAGCCAGCAGACAGTGAGGCTAGCTCAGAAGTACACATAAGACAGGCATAAATGGAACTGGCAGTGGAGAAGGAGCAACCACAGAGGCTTCAAGTGCCACACTCACTGGGCTAGATAACAAGTTCTCTTCTTCATCCGTTCAATATCTGTCTAGTGCATATTATGTAACAGGCATTATGTGTACGTTGGGGATGTACATGGGATCTCTGCCCTGGTGACACCTCCTTACAACAGAATTTTGAGGACAAAGGTGACTGTGTGCTCCCCGTTTGGAGGGGGGGAAAATCAATATCAGGAGGAAGAAGTAACATATTCCTATTGTTTTTCTTGTCTAGTAAGCCTCCCACTCTCTCCATGTTCTGTCAAATTCCTATGTAGCCACCTTTGCCTGGATTGAGGAAGCCACCTGAGCCAAGCCCATTTCAGCGCATGGCATTGAAGAGAGCCTGGGAGCCTCCTTTTGGTACTCAGCCCTACAGAGAGTGAAGCTTGGGCGGGATCATGAAAAAGTGACAGGCAAATCTGGTTAACATGGCAGGAATGGGGTAAGGAGAAGAAGAGAGAGAGAAAGAAAGAATAAAAATACAAATCAAGAAGAACACTTCACAGAAGGGGCTGGGAGTGTGACTCAAGTAGTAAAGCTGCCTGCTTAGCAAGCACAAGATCCTGAGTTCAATCCCCAGTATTGCCAAGAAAAAGAAGGAAGAGGATAAAGGTAGCTTCACAGTCAACACTAGAATCACAGAGACTCTGATACCAGACATTCTCAAGGCCCAGCTGCATTTGAGTCTAAGAAGAACTCTGTGCACTAACAGTAAATTCCATTTCTCTGCCTGGGTCCATTGAACTAAGTGTCCAGCCTTTAGAAGCCACAGTGCTCTATCTAACACAACCATTTAGGCCAGTCTTGGAACAGTTTGGCTGACAGATACTAAGTCTCTGGCTAGACATCGAAGTGGACAGTTAGGCTGAGGGCATGGGATAGCAGATGCCTAGAGAAAGAAGCAAGATCACATCCATCCCCAAGGACTTAAAATCAGAGGGAAAATCCAACACTGAGAAATCCCTTGTTTGCACAGCACTTGGCTGTTTCCAAAGGAGCATGGGAAACAGAATCTCATTCATTCATGTATTTATTCAACAAATATTTAATGTGCTCAAAAAAGAGGCACTGTCCAAGGTTCTGAAACCCAATGGAAAGAAAGCAGACTAGGTCCCTGAGCTTATGGCGCTTGCACAGAAAGGAGAAACAATCAATAAGAAGGTCTATAAATATCTGATTAAAAACGATGGTAAGACCCATGAGAGGACACAACAGAGTATTCTGAAAGAGAATAAGACTGTGTGGATGAAAGAGAGAAGTGCATGAAGATGAGGAAGAAAGCCTGCTAGGGAGAATAAGAGTGTACAAAGGTACTGGGGTAGGAACAAAGTCTGCATTACAGAAGAAGGGAGGTCAGTGTGACTAGACAAAAGTAAATAAACATGAAAGGACTACAAGAAATTAGGACAAAGAGGTAGCTGACAGCTCTCAAGCCATCTCAAGGAATCTGGATTTATTTTTTTCTTGGTATGTCACAGAAAACAATATCATATTCCCTCTCCAGCTGTAAGATTGTAAAAAGTTGGGCAAGCAATTTTAAATGACCCGTTCAAGGCTAGAGAACAGTGATATAACTCCTAACTAATGCAGTGAGTTAGAGGAGAAGAAAACTTAGAGTTCTCTGGAGAGAAAGCCCAAGGGCAGCAAAGATGAAGAAAGGAAAGACTTTCATGAAGGAAAGACACGAGAGCAGGACCTAGATGGATAAACTTTCCTGGACTCTGAGGTGTTATATGTATATTTTCCTTTGCTCCTGAGACCCCTAGGCCCAGAATGCTCAAAGTATGACCTGTGCATTCGTAATATGAGCATTAGCATTAAGTGGAAGCTTAAAAAAAAACTTTTATGGCTGTCCTGGGAGTTTAACTAAGAGACCCTTAGCATTTTTTTTGCTCAAAGATAGTGCTCTACCACTTGAGCCACAGCTCCACTTCCAATATTTTGTTGTTGTTGCTGTTGGTTAATTGGAGATAAGAGCCTGATGGAATTTCTTACATGGGTTGGCTTCAAACTGCTATCCTCAGATCTCAGCCACTTGTGATTACCAAGGATTACAGACCTGAGCCACTAGCACCCAGCTCAAGTGGAAGCTTTAAAGTAGAGACTCAGGTCTCACCCAAGACCCAGAGTATCCAATACTGCGGGGTGCCCAGAATCTATAAAACACCATTTCTTGGTGAGTCATACAGGTGTCCATGTTTGGGAGCCTCCAGCATCTTAGTATGCCTCATGATGGCTCACCAGCCCTGGTAGAGTCTGACATTTTCTTCATCTGGATTTTATACACTCCAGGGTCTGCTATATAATTTTTGTTAATATTTATAACCTCTGTATTTGACTTTTTAATAACTCACCTATCATGACATGCAGACTTCTTTTTTGGCATGCAGTACTCAAGTGTACATTGCAGCGGCTCCACACACCTGTGCAACTAGAACTCAAATCAAGATACAGAACTCTTCCAGCCTAAGAACATAGGTACATTTCTTCCAACAAGTAGTTGCCCCCGAGGGATTCAACTATTCTGAGCACTAACCCCAAAGAAAATGTGACCCATACATAAGCTTCATAAAAATAGAGATAGTACCACAAATACTCTTGTCTTAGGCTTCTTTTCCTCAATGTTGTAGATGTATGAGACATTCTCAGTATTGTGTATAGCATCTCCTCATTCTTGTTTATTGATGTGACATGTTTTATTTCATTACATGATTATGCCCAATATCTATTTATTCTACCATTTATAGATATTTGTGTTATTTTTCCCTTAAAGACATAAGTATCCATTTCTGTGAATAGAGAGATACCCAAGGGTCAGTAGCTTATGCTACTTAAGACATCCCCACCACCTTCACCCATAGGCCAAGTTCAGATCCATTTCATGGCTCTAGAAATCATTCCACCTCTCCTGAGGGATACTCTGCTTCTGTCCACTCTGGTCGACTTCATAGAGGAATCTATGCCAGTCCGTGGCTGGGCAGAATTGGAGAGGCAGAAGCAACAAAAGCAAGGCCAACATTGAGAAGTGCCATTTTTATACAAAGTGTCTTTTTCTATCTCCTGCTGAGCCTTAACTGCTGGTTAAAAACACCAAAGATTTTCTTAACTAGAAAGGAATAATAGCACAGTTTGCCCCAAATGATGCAGTGGTCATTTTCAATTTACATAATGTCAAGATGCAGCATGTGAACTTTTGAAGAAAAAGAAGAAGAAAAATAGTGATTTGAGGAAGGAAATAAAATTATTTAGTCTCATGGCCATTTCCAGGGCACTGACACAGAGAAGCAACTTGGAATGGAAGGAAAAAGAAGAGTTCAAGGAGGAAAAGGGGAAGAATCCTACCTGAGACCATTGTGGTTCCCTATGTGAATGGCACACGAGGTGTTTGCTGGGATCATTGTAATAACAGTGATCTAGAATGAGTCCCTGCTGTTCTTGTGCTCTCTGGTTTTACCAAACAGGTACCCTCCCCAAAGGATTCCTGTTTACTTTCGTTCCACCTTCACTGGGGCATTTGACATGTGTTTGCTAGGCATCATAGTTGCGCCAGGCACTGTTCTAGGCAATGAGGATCTACTAATGAACAAAATAGTCAACCAAGGATCCATGGACTTCCTTTTTTATTCTTTTAACTCCTGGATAGTTTCATCATCTCCTTGGTCAATACTATGTCATCATCATGTCCAGATACCATCTAATGAGAAATGAAAAGAACTTGGAGTACAAATTTAAGGTCTAAGGTCCAAACCCAAATGTGGAACTTCTGGTAGTGAGGACAAAGCCACACAAACTCATCTAGGGAAAGGGAAGCTGATAAACACAGTATGTGTCCGGCTATGGTATACTCAATGTAAAGAAAAAAGAAGAGAGAATTGTGGCTGGATACCTAGCAGTCTCTATCACATCTATCTATCTATCCATCTAGCTAGCTATCTACCTATCTACCTATCTTTCTATCTAGCCAATTATCTGTCTATCTATCTATCCATCCATCCACTCATCTACGAACTAAGGTTCTGGGCAGGAAAGTGACTTGGACCAGCTAGTCAACCTCTTCCCACATTGCCTTCCATCTCCTCAGTACGCGTGTGTATTCTCATTCACCTGGTTACAGATCAAGTTCCTAAGGCACAATTCTGCATGATAATGGTTTGCCAGCATTGCTCTCCAGGTCCTCAACTATGATGGGAGAAGAAAACAAAATTGAGAAGAGAAAGAATTTGAGCTGTAACATGGTTGCAACCATGGTTTTAGCTGTTCCCAAAATAACCTCCAGAATTACACAGATCACACTACCAAGTTATCCCAAGTCCAAGCCTTTGTGCTCCAAAGATGAAAAGTCACCCTAAGGATGAAATGGCTCCTTCAGCTAAGAGCAAGTGCCAAGAGTTAGCTGTGAGCCAACAGCAGTGGTTATTACTAGCTGTTGGGGAACCTGGATCTTGAGGGTGCTCATAACACCCATGGAGGTCTATGCATTCTCCAGGGAACTCAGCCCAGGGCACAGCACCTAAAAGAAGACATTCAAAATTTGGGGGACTGCAGGTTTGTTTCTCAAATGTGTGCATCAGTGCTGTATTGCTTGTTCTTCCTAGCATAAATCTCTCTTGTTGGTGTGTGTCCCCTCCCATGCAGAGGGCAGGTAGTTCTAAGGGATAAAAAGACAGAATCATAGACATCCAAGGTTTCCCAATGCCGTGAGGCTGAGGAGACAAGCAAAAAAAGAGATGCAAGGCATGGCGAAATAAGAGCACTGAGTAGCCTTAAGCAAAAACCTGCTATCATGAAATTGTCTCTCGGAGGAGATTGAAAAAGACCCTTGCCATGTCATGCTTGGAATTCAAAAAGAAGTGGTAAACTCCATAAAATGTGGCAGTCAGAAGACCTCTTAAAGACTATAACCATATGAGCATATATGACCAGAGGGGTCTGAAAGAGATGGACAAAAAGAGGAAAATAAGAAACATTGTAAGAAATAAACATGACCAAGTGTGCAACTTTAGGATTTCTGTGCCTTTCTAAGCATTCATGTGGCAGATTGTGGCTTTAAGGTCTACAGTTAATTCCCTCTTTAATCTTGGCTCTGTCAAGTCTAAACCTGTCTGCCCAGGCCATCTTTAGGTTCCATTGATAGCCACTCTCAATACTACACTACACCTGAGTCCAGCCTTGACTTTCCATTTTTAGGAATAGAATTTGGAACATGAGATGGATAAAGGCTTTCTTACCCACCTCTGATTTCATCAGAGAAACCAAGACTCAGAGAGACTAAGGATGCTGTTCAAGACAACCCAGGTGAGAAACACAGCCACCTTGTAATGTCTTGTGTAGTGCAATCTCCACATTAGAGAGACTGTGTCCTCTGCCCCCCTTCCCCCACATACATCTCACATTTAGTTTCTCCTTTTCCCCTCCCTAGGATTTTTAAAATTATGTTTATACATGCAAAGTCAAATTTGGCACACTGAGAATGAATAATTACTATGAATTAGGACTGATATTTCATCCCTAGATGGCTTTATGTACATGGAGGCTCAACAAAGGAGGTATTATTAAAATGACTTGGAAGCCCTTATCATCGCTGATGATTTGAAGTAAAGGAGAAGGAATGAGCCATCCTTGGGAGCCTGCAAGGGACCTTGAATTTGCATACCAGCTTACTGGATGCTCACCCCATTGTGTGAGATGGGTCTGAACAGCTCCATGTGGCATGACATAGCTTCAGCTCTGAGACAGAGTGATCCATGAGTGGTCAGGTAGAGCTTGAAGCCCATTGTCATAACCTCAGAGTGACTACTTCTTGCCAAAGTTCTTTCTGGATATTCCTATAGAAACCAATCAGGGTGGCTGGATTTTGACTCAGAATTGAGATGGTTGTGGTTCAGGAATGGAGGTGACACTCCTGCCTGCCATGAATAGGATTTGTCTTAGAAATATTCAACCAGCCCAGCATGAGAGGAGATTATTCTAAATAACATATAACCCAACGTGACATTATTATTCTTAGACTGTAAATCAATAACCTAAATAAAGTAAATTAGTAGGTCTGGGTGGTATAAAATATGGGCACAGACAATGAGACTTAGGGGTACAATTTGCTCTAAATCAGTTTAACCACCTTGCAGCTCCTCGCATTACAGTCCTAATCTAGCACATTAGTGAGATTAGTACGTGGTTTTTACAATTAAACTGCATATTTTATCACATCTCCTTCTTTCACGCTATATAAACTTCCAGGAAATTAGAGACTCATAAACGTCGGCATAAAGCATGAGGCGATAGGAAGTAGAGAAAGCAGCAAGACATTTGGGGGCAACTTTGAGCTCCACATTCCATATTCTTTATGTGATGTTAAAAGTCCTCCATTAATACATGCATTAGGGTGAAGAAATTCAATCCAGTGAATGGATTGAAAGATGAGTCTCTCGGTGCACATAGCTGGAATCCTTGGGGACTATCGGGCAATTCTTTTATTGCTAAGAGGGAAGATTTATGGTTGGAATATAGATGAGTTGGGGGTAGTGTGTTACACTGCTCTAAAAGCAAGAAAACCACATTTTCTCCTGAGTATGGAATGCTCCTGGCCACATCACTCTCAATTCGGGATCACGACCATGACTTACTGAGCCAGAAAAGGAAAATGCATTTGGTAGAGTGTGTCTTATAAATGGTGTTCTGTGACTTTGTGATATCTGAGAGGCTAATCCTTCCTCACAGACACATGACACACACATACACACACATATCACACAAACACATACACACACACATGCATACATATAGTCTTTCATAGTCAGACCAGTGATCTCTGAAAGAAACATAGCCTATTCCTACCCCCACTTCATCATTCAAAACTAGTGTTGCTCAGGTGGTTTGGGTTCACCCTATATGGTGAAACCCTGGAAGAAATAATAATAATAAGTTATCCAGGTCCAAGCACGATGAGGAGAGGCAGCATGGAAGGGAATGAGAGTCAGCTATGTAGACAGAGTTAATAGCGGAGGACAAGAGAGAAGACTGGCTCAGGAATTTGAGACACGGGCCTCAGGGTTATCCCACAGATGAGCTTTGAGACCCTTCACTGAGCCTGTCCCCATATCAGAGCTGCATATCCTGCCTGGAGACCTAGACTCTTAGGCTCCTCTTCGCTGATACTGAGGAAGACATGGGGACAAATAAGTAGAAAGCAACAAATGTAGAAAAAAGCTTGTCTGTCAGTGAAGAAGTTTCATCCCTTTGCTGCCTCAGTAAGTACTGAGAGGGACTGTGTTCAGCACTCAGGAAGCAATATAGTGATAGAAGTGTCCTTCACCTCACTGTGTAATTCTGTCACCTTTTATGAAAACAATGCTGCCATGAGTCTCTAATGGCCCGTTTGCAGCATTCTGAATAAATACATGACGAAATGTTCAACATTGCTGTCCAGAAAGGAAATGTAAATCAAAACAACATTGAGATTCCATCTCACTCCAGGAAGAATGACCATCATCAGCGATATGAACAGCAACAAATGCTGACAGGGATGTGGAAGGAAAGGAACCCTGTTACACTGTTGATGAGAATGTAAACTAGTGCAACTACTATGAATGACAGTTTGTTGATTCCTCAAAAACTAACCATAGAAGTACCCTATGATCCAGTGACACCACTCTTGGGTATTTTTCCAAAAGATTAAAGGTCAGAACACAGTCAAGAAACTTGCACACTCTTGATTGCTGCACTATTCACTACAGCCAAGTTATGAAAACAGTCTAAATGCCCTACAATGGATGAGTAGATGAGAAATAAATATATGCATATATACATATATAATTATGTGCATTATATATGTAATCTATGGATATTTCATATATAATGTACGTACACTCTCTCTATATAAAACTCATCATTAGAAAGAATAATGTTATGTAATTTGTAATTTACAAGGAAATGATGCACCTGGAAAAATTATGTTAAGTAAATCAGAAAGATAAAAGGGCATATGTGGAAGTTACATCCAAATTATAGACTTATATGAAAACATACACAGGGCCATATGCATATATATGTGTATATATGTATATAGACACATATAGACAAATTGACTAAAGTATAATAAACACAGGGGAGGATTCCAATAGTGTCTGCCCAAACCCCCCATCTTGAAACCCAGCTGTGCTGGCTACTTCACATTCCTGCCACATAAACACCAAGAAGTGACCTTTTTTTAAGTGGAAGTCAGGTGGAACTTCTGCTTCTACCTTCAGAAAATTCTTAGAAGCACATTCCATATGACTGGGTGGAAGGGAATTAATCAGATGTTGAGTTTCCACTGGCTATACATGAGCATCATTTGGGAATGCTGTTAATTATTTCTGAGGCTCAGGAACCCCACATCAGAAACACCCCAGTCTTTGGGATTTAAACAGGTATCACTGGATTTTAAACCACCTGAGTGACTCCAACACATAGCCAAAACACATAGCCAAGGTTGAGAGCCACAATTCCAAGCATTATTTCTTAACAGGCAGACAACAAATGGAGACACCCATGAAAAATGAGCTCATCAGTTGGATGTTGGTGCTCTGAGCCTGGATGGAGGACAGAAAAGGTCTATAAAGGTTCAAGTAAGAGAACACACTTGATTAGGCTAGGAAGACAGGAAATCTAGAGAGGGGGAATGGCCATGAAGACCACTCCCGGGCTTTGCAGTCCACTCCTTTCTCCAGGGACCAGCCTCTCCCCCATAATCATTCCTCCACTCTACTCTTCCTCGTGTCCTCCAGGGCTGAGCTGAGCACTCCAGACAAATGTGGCATTGAGAAGAGCATATGCTCTGCACGCATGCACTGAAAGAGCATTTTTCTCTCTCTCCCCTCACAGTCTCGTCAAGAAGTCAGTCCTCTCTGCTTCCACATTTTACAGATGAGCAGATGGCAAAAGTTTTGATTCAGGAATAACATCCATTTGAATGGCTCATGCTCAAGGACCCTTGGCTGCCATCAAAGGACCATCACAGATAGGCAATCTGAGCCCTCCAAGAGTCCCTATTTCACCCTAACGTCCTTACCTGCCTCACCCCAGCCCAGCATCTTCTCCTGCATCCCTTGGCTTTCATAAGAATTAACATCTGCAGCATTTGCACCAATGTCTTGACCTTCACTCTTCTCTGCCACCACTGCCACCACAACAGCCACAGTTCCAGGCCTTCCATGGGTGCTGTGGATAATCCCTCATCTCCCCAGAGCACAGGTTTCCTCCAAGTTTTTTCTCTCAACAGTACTTGCTCCATACCATGGCCTCAGAACTTTCCAGAAGGTACAACTGCTAGGAGAAGCCAGCCCTCAGGTTTCTGGACAACATAACTGCTAAGGGGCAGGGAGTCTCTGTGCCTCTCAGAGCCATTTGCATCTGAGAGGCTGGAAGCTTAGCCCAGATCTCTAGTTATGGATGTCCAACTTGTATTACTGTCATAATTGTCTGGGACTTTGTGAAAGTACAGAGCCCCAGGTTACCATTGACCATTCCTCCTCCTTTGTCTATACTCAGTTCAATGTCTTTTCCTCAAGCTATCACTCATTTGTTTGATCATTATACACTCATACAAGTCAGCATTGATATGAAGTCTATTCCTTGCCAAACCATAAGTTTCAATAGCTCTTCTGCATACTTAGTCCTCCCAGCCCAGGAAACTTTTATCCAGGAAGCATTCAGTGGTCTTCTCTTAGTGGTACCCCAGAATGATGAGTTTCAGTGTGATGAGCAGTGAGCTATGTTATGGTGCATGGAATATAGCATATACTTAACATGACTTGAAGCTGGGTGGTAAGTCAGTGGATAGATGCTTGGATGAATGGATGGATGGATGGATGCTTGGATGGATGGATGGATGGATGGATGGATGGATGGATGTTTGGATGGATGGATGGATGGATGATTAAGTAGAAGATGAAGAATGGGTGGATCTTGGCCATTCTTGACTCTAAAATTTTATCTGCCATATTAACCTAAAAAAAGTGACAATGTGCTAAAACTTCACAAAAGTGCACGAAAAATGACCATGTTCTTACCTTGTTTTGTCCTTTTAAAAGAAGATCTGTTTCAGCATTCAGAGAGGATTTTCTGTTTCCAGGAAACACAAGCCTCTGGAAAGAAGAGGAAAAGGTGAAGCAAAGAAGTTGTTTTCCTAAGAGGCAGCACCGGTACCAAGCATAGAAGCAATGTAGCCTTACATTCCTCTCTCAAAGGCCTGGGAGAGTGGCGTTACACCCAGAGAGATTAAGAACAGTTTCATGTTCATGTTTCATTATCAACCTGGATAACAAGCAGTAAGAAGAGTCAGGAGCCCAGTGCTGTGGCTGGACCCAATGAGAGTTTAAGAACAGCTGTATGAAACCCACAATGACAGCAGGAATAACAGCAGAACTTCTTGCCAACTATTCAGTGTCTCCTTTAATCTTAACAAACCCATGTTGTAGAAACCACCATGGGTGGCTTCTGGTACCATACTGCCTCAACCAGCTCCACCTTGTGCTTACAGGATGTTGGGAAATGTATGTGTTGCCATTTAGATACACAGTGCCCTCAAAAAAATTTATGTATTTAAGACTTCATCCCCAGTGTTCATTGGTGGGGCTTGGGGCATGTGATTGGACCACAAGGATACTGACCTAGAGATCCATCCATTGACTCATAGTCAGATGGCATTGGACACTGACCTAGAGATCCATCCATTGACTCATAGTCAGGTGGCATTATTGGGTGGTAATGGAAACTAGGAAATAGAGCCTAATTGGAGGATGTTGGTCACTGGGGGGAAGGGAGGTGTCTTTGAGGACTTTGAGGACTGAAGAAATCACGGGATATAATACATAGGAAAGTACTTAGAACACAGTCCTTGGTTAGTTTTTGTGAGTAGTTAACTATTACTATCCTTAAGAATTCTATTCACAATGAAGAAACTGAGGCCCAGAGAGGTTCCATCATAACCAAGTTGCAGAGTCAGGCTCTAAACCCATCTTTGTCTAATCAAAGCTCACACTAGTAACCATCCATCAGTCCTACCCAAAGTCACCTTTGAATATGTGATTCCACTTCAGTGCCTTCCCTTTCTTTCCATCCCACCAGTCTGACAAGCTGACCGCTCCAGGTGTAGCTTGTGCATTCAGGAAGCATTTTCCAGGGAGACTGTGGCATGCCAGCAATCAGTGTGTGCATGAATAGATCAGATACAGACCCTACCTTCACGGTGCTACTTCCCAGTGGTAGAAGCCCTGGAAGAAAGTTTTAAGGTACAGAGCGAAAGGGACTGCATTGATAGGCTACCCTGCTGTGTTCTGGGCTGGGCTATTCCACTTTACTCCATGTAGTAGCATAACTATTCTCATTTTTCTCTTTGTGTGCCAGTACTAGGGCCACCTAGGCATGGCCCTTTAGCTTTATCACTCAAAGCTGGCACTGTATCACTTGAGCCAAACCTTCATGTCTGGCTTTTGCTGGTTAATTGAAGGTAAGAGTCTCATGGACTTTCCTACTTGGCTTGGCTTTGAACCACAATCTTCAGATTGCTGAGTAGCTAAGACTGCAAGTATGACCCACTGGTACCCTGGTACACTGGTACCACTAGTATTTTCTAGATGTATAAACCAAAGCCTAAGGAGGTTAAATCACCTGTCCATAGTTGCACAGTAACAAAAGAATTTAAAACAAGGTTTACTGATTCTGATTCATTCAAATAACTCTCAGGTAAAAGTGCTTGCTTTATCATGGAGGAAGGACCCTGTGCTAGAGTGTGTGAGTGAATGCTGAGGACACTGTAATTTAGGAATCACAGAGCCTTAGACTGAGAGTAACTCTTGGCAGAGCTCAGATGGTGATGACAATAATTAGCCAAAATTGCCAATTTTCTAGAATTATATAACTTATCAAAATGGATTTGAAAAGAAATTTAAAACCTGAAGAGATCTATAGCCATTACAGAAATGGAATCAGTAATTTAATGTCTACCTACCAAGAAGCACACATACACAGAGAAATAGAGAGAGACAGAGACAGAGGAGAGAGATGAAGAATAGAAGTAAAACTAGAAAGTGTGAAGAAGTTCACTGGATCATATCAATGTGATAATCTGGTTATGGTTTTATAATGTTTTGAATGCTGTCACTGTGGAAAATGACATAGTTTTCTGAGGGTCTTTCTGGTAATTGACTCTACAGTTATGACAAGAAAAGTTTTAATTAAAGATTCAATAAGAAACAAAGATTTAAAAAAATGAACCAAGTATTTGAACAGGAAATTCACAGAAGAGAAAACACAAATGACCAATAAACAAACATAGGCTTAATTAAATTAAAACAAGAAGGTGTCATTTCACACCAGATTAATTGCCTTTTTTTTACAAATCTGATAACACTAAGTATTGGTATGGATTTAAGGACCGATATTCACTCACTATTGTTGAAATGTAAATTGGTACCCCACTCAGAAGACCAATTTCGCAGTCTCATATGCTACAGATGTGCACATTCTCTCAACAACAGTTTCTAGGTCTCAACCCTAGAAATGTGTGCATTTATATGCACATACACACACTATACACACACAAGAAGGCATGTACAGGATGTTTATCATAATACAATTTACACAGCAAAATAACCCAATGCCTTTCAATAAACTAGACAAATAGTGATTTTAATGCAGTAGAATAGAAGGTGAAAGTTACATGAGCTAAAATACCTAGTTTTCATACATCCTCATTAACTCAAGAAAAAAATAATAAGTAGGAAAAGACAAGCTGCAAAATACATTTATAATAGTATTCGTTTCAAAACACTAGACCTACAATACTATTCTATTATTGGTGGAAATATATATATTCAATAAACATTCAAATATATGTGAAAATAAGTATGGAAATTATGTACATAGAAGGTGGATTCTTTGCTTCCCAGTTTCCATGAGTCAGAGCATTTTGTTTCTTTAAGAGAGATTTGAAGACTGGGATGGTAGTATATGCCTATAATTCACAAAATACATAGGTAAAAGGATTGTGGGCTGAGGCCAAACCCTAGTAAACACATGGCAATCCATCAAAAAAATAAAGCTAAGGCAAAAAAAGGAATGGGAGCATGGTTCAAATGGTAGAGCATTTGCTTCTTCATAAGTGTGATGCTGAGTTCAAACCTCAGGTTGGGCGAGAGAGAGAGAGAGAGAGAGAGAGGATGAGACAGAAACTGAGAAATTGAGATTTGAAGCAAATGTAGCACATACTTCCCCTTGGAAATAGGTGCACAACAGCTTTTTCCTTTTCACTTTAGTAGTTGGGGGATGTTTCTGAAGTAATCATAAAAATAATGATTACAAAAACATGTCATTCCTGACCCAGCAGCGCTACCTTTAGAAATTCAGATGACAGATTTCCCATACACACATTCATGTACAAATGTTTTTTTTTCAAAATATAACTGTTTACTGAGCAGTTGAATAAGACATCCCACACTAGTTATTCATGAATAAATATCTTAATATAGCATTATTTGTAATAGCAAAAGCCTAAAAACAACTAATTGAGACTAATTACACAAACTATAGAACATCCTTGAAATGCAATACCATATGTTCCTTAAGAAGAATAGCATATGATCATATGCAGAGAGCTATTGAGCCTTGTGATCTTCTCCTAAGAATATCCTCCTTAGGTCTCACTGTGTGACTATCTAAAGACCTGTAAAACTTATCTTGCCCTGGTGTATATTTTTTTTGTCATTTACCATCCACTGTATTTACTTGTAGATTTATAGACACATTCTATTTACCACAAATGAGAGAAAACATGCAGCCTATGTTTCTTTGGGTCTGGCTCACTTCACTTAAAATGGTATTTATTGAAATGAACTCCAAGAAATAGAAACAAGATGATTTTTTTTCCTTTGTTGCTGTTTTGTTTCCTTTACCTTTGGTTTGTAAGTTTGTGTGTTTGGGGAAAGGGTGTGGCTAAGTGTGAACAAATGCAGCTGTGATACACACTAGACACTCTGTTGAAAATGAGCCATATGACTTGTGGTTGGGGGCCAAAGGGAAAAACTGGGAGAGAGTGAGGAAAAGGATAAAGAAATGCACTCATTACCTGACTTCAGTAACTGTAACTCCACTGTACATCATCTTTACTATGTATATATATATATGTATATATACATATATATATACAGAGAGAGAGAGAGAGAGAATAGCAGAATAGCATAGCCCTGCTGATATGGGACTGTTTCTAAGATGTACTATTAGATGCTGGGAAAATAACAAATTTTATATAGTCTGTGACCCTCTGTGTGTTTCTACATGCCCACATAAATGTATTTTCTAAAGATAATAAAACTTTTACACATCAGCTATAATTTAATCTGAAATGTCTCCCAGAGGCCCCAGTGTCAAAAGCTTAACCCCATGGGGAGGTGGAAACCCTCAAGAGGTGGGCTGTAAGGGAAGGAAGTTAGGTCATTCGGGTAAGGATACCTTTGAACAGGATATTGGGAGCTGGGACCCATCCTTTCTCTTTGCTTCCCAGTTTCCATGAGTCAGCAGTTTCCTCCAACTCCAGCCTCCCACTGCCCAGCTTCCTCTACCACATGCTGCCCACCATGATCTGCTCTCTTGTCACAGACCCAAAGCAACCCAACCAATCCAACATCAACACTAACCTTGAAATTATGAATCAAACTCTGTGTGTGTGTGTGTGTTTGTGTGTGTGTGTGTGTACTAAGGCTTGAACTCAGGGCCTGTCACTCTCCCTTAGCTTTTTTTTTATCCAAGGCTGACACTCTACATGAGTTAAACTTCTACTTTCTGCTTTTCGGTATTAATTGGTGAGAAGAGTCTTTCAAAGTTATTTGTTGTGCTGACTTCAAACTGTGATCCTCACATCTTAGTCTCCTAAATAGCTAGGAGCTCCTGGCACCCAGCTCATGTGCTAATCTTGTAGCTCAAGTTTGTGCACCTTTCCTCCTTCTAAGTCATTCATCTCAAATATTGTTGTCTCAGTGGCAGAAAGCTAACTCCACACATAACAACTCATGAAACACAAGGAGATGAGGAATACAATGAAGTAGAGGAGCTATACTTTGCATTTTATAGTCATGTCATGGATGAAACTTTTTTTTACCATGTCTATTTGCATTATTTAATTTTTAAAGTATTTTAAGCAAACAGGACCAAATTATAGTCGCTGGTTTCTAAAACAGACTTCCATTAGCAAAACCATATGTTACTCAAATAATCCAATTTTTTATATCATAATTGAATCTACCTTTGTTCAAGTTACATTTAATCTTCTGAACTTTAAAAAAAAAAGTGCTCACGAAGCACCTACTGTGTAAATGATTCTGGATACAGAAGTGGAACCACTAGTTTCACTCAAGGGACTCTGAACTTCAAAGATAATCAGAGACAGCTGGAAACCAGTGGCTCACGCCTGCAATCCTAGGTACTCAAGAGACTGAGATCACAATTCAAAGCCAACCCAGATGACAAATCTGATAGATTCTTACCTCCAATTAGCCAGCAACAAGCCAGAAGTGAAGGGATAGTTCGTAGAAAGCCAGCCTCAAGCAAAAAAGCCAAGGGAGATCACAAGTCCAAGCCTCAGAATTCACACACACACACACACACACACACACACACACACACACACACTGATCAGACAAGACATGCATGGTAAGGGACCATGAGGAGAATGAGAACTGCAGTGGAAGTAGACCTGGCTGCGTGTGGACTTGAGTCAGCTCTATCTGTCCTCCTATTCTAGGGCCCACTCTGAACAGCTGGAAGAGGAGCCTCCACTGGATATATGACCTATGGCAGGATCCGGATCTCCAGATCCTGCTAACTTAGCCATGGGCCACAATTCAAGTATTCAGCAAGCTAACAGGACATCATTCCTGACAAATTCTGATGAGCCTATTGTGAACGTTCTCAGGGTCAAAGGGAGGCTCCATCTCTTAAGAGGATAAATAAGTGAACCTCTCCGTCTTCATTTACTCATCTATCTATGGGACCAGAGGTGGCCATCTTTGAAAAATACAATCTGCCCCCAGAAGATGATAAGGAAGGATATGAAGGAGAATTCTTCCAAGGACATTTGTAGGCATTGAGGGAGCTGTGGGTGTCCTGTCCTCTCGGGGAAACATGAAACACCAAGAGTGAGTACCAAGAGCACTCAGACAAAGGGAGCCTGGCATCTTCCTCCTAGGGTTTGAATTCTCAGTGCCCAGTGCCAAGGACTCAGAAGAGCTCTGAGGAGGAAGAACCCTAGTCTGGAGTCCCCAGAACTTTCAGGGCAAATGTGAATGCTGAAACTACTGTGCATGATAGCAGACATGGAGAAGCAGCCAGGAGTCACTGTAGTTAAGAAAGCTGGTGGCATCCAGGCTCGGGTGGTTCACGCCTGTAATCCTAGCTACTCAGGAGGCTGAGATCTGGGGATCTAGGTTCAAAGCCAGCCCAGGCAGAAAAGTCCGTGAGACCTTATCTCCAGGAAACCAGAAGTGGCTCTGTGGCTCAAAGTGATAGAGCATGCTAGCCTTGAGCAAAAAAGCTCAGAGATAGCACCCAGGCCTTGAGTTCAAGCCCCACAATGACAAGAAGGAAGGGAGGGAGGAAGGGAGGGAGGGAGGGAGGGAGGGAGGGAGGGAAGGAAGGAAGGAAGGAAGGAAGGAAGGAAGGAAGGAAGGAAGGAAGGAAGGAAGGAAGGAAGGGAGTTCATAAAGTGCCCTGAACCATTTGGTCCAGGCCAATTTGAGGGCCCTCGAAGGGACTCGGGTCTCAAAAACTGTAACTAGGATAAGGAGACTCTGAGGGGAAAAAATCAAAGGTGAACTACCAAAGTCAAGTATTGTGGGGTGTTCTCAAAAACTATACTGATGGAGGTCCATCCCCAGGCTTCTACTCTACCACAAATGCACCCCCAATAGTCAGCCTACTGCATCAATGCCATCAGAGGCCAGGCTACTCATTAGCCCCAAATACCTGTAAGACTTCTCCCCTTCTCCCTAATGTCACCACTCCTGGGCTAGCCCTGACCCCAAAGAAAGTCTCAGTGGAACAAGGATCAGGTGTGGAAAAGCAGAGCAATGATCAAAGTACGAGCAGGTAAGCACCAAGTCTCCTTTCCCACCACAGGACTTTATTCACAGATGAAGTCTATGCTGGGGAGAGAGACACACCTGAATTAGAGAAGAGAATGAAATTTTGATTTGGACCAAATTGGGTTTTCTCAATCTCGGAAAGTAGCACTATATTTCATATCTGAAAGTGGTGAATCATGACACTATTTTACCAGTGGCTCATTACTTGTAATAAAAGTATGATACAAGCCAGGCGCTGGTGGCTCACACCTGTAATCCTAGCTACAGGAGGCTGAAATCTGAGGATTGTGGTTCAAAGCCAGCCTGGGCAGGAAAGTCTATGAGACTCTTACCTCCTGTTCACCACCAGAAAACCGGAGGTGGCATTGTGGCTCAAGGGGTAGAGCTCTCACCTTGAGCTAAAGAAACTGAGAGACAGCACCAAGGCCCACGTTCAAGTACCAGGATTGGCAAATAAAATAAAAGTATTATTATTATTATTATTAATAATAATAGCAGAAACTGGGAGATAATAATCTCTGTCATCTTCTTAATTTTTCTGTGAATCTAAAACTGTTCTAGGAAATAAGGTCAAGTTTAAAACACAGTGAAAAGTGATTGACAATCTATGCAATCAGCTTGAGACCTGTGACAGAGTAAAAGGGGTTGGAGGGGAACACCAGCAGGCCCATCTGGAGACTGAGAAGAGGGAGGGAAGCAAAGATGTTTCTTGTTGCTACCCTAGAAGACAATAGACTGATAACAGATTACACTAGTGATTTTTACCAATGGAATGATTTTGTAAGCATGATGACACTAAATCCTCCATTTTGTTTACCTAAGCCAAAGGTAGTCAAGTTTATCAGCGTCTTCTATTTCAAGCATGGTACACAGAGATGATTGATCGCTGCATGCAATTATCTGTGGATTTTGCTGCCCCAGAATTTATTTCTCTTATCTCTGACACCAGACCCTTCCTGCTACTTTAGGAAAATATCCCTTCCCTACTCACAGTCCAGGGGACCCAGGAAGAACTGAATCCAACCTCCTATTTAGAACCAACACAAGGATATGACTTAGCTCTGACTTTGGGTCACAGAGATTTATTCAGGGGTGAGCACCTGACCCAGGTTTGTGCCTTGAGATTCAGCCCCTGAAATCATCAGGAACAGCTAGGTCTCTTTCAGCTACATAGCTACAAAAGAGCCATAGCATCGCTAATTCTACCAATGGAGAACTCCCTGGGATAAAAAGGCATGTGAGAGACAACAGTAAATGAAGCCCTGGGTCCTGGTGACATCAGTGAGCCTAGGCGACCCCTACGCATCACATAGCTGATGCCTCCCTTGCTACATGACCCCAAAGAACCCTAGAAACTTTCCAGGAGGTGGCACAACCACTTCTTGTTTTACTTTGGCCAATTCAAGATGAGTTCTTCTTATTCCTTTTGAGGAAAAAGCATTCTTATTGATTCTACAAAGGTTCCTCCCTTGAGCTCATCAAGCCAGGGGAGATAAACATGGAAAAGAAGAGCACCAAGATGCAAGCTGGGTCCTTCTGGTCCTGCAGATGCAGGTGCCTGGATCAGACATCCCCATTTCCAGAGAAGAAAGCTTTCCTCATGGCTGCTTCTTACTCCCCCAGATGTGCAGCTGCCTAGGCCCACCTAGGCCACGCCTGGATCTATGGCTGCTCTCTTTGTTGTGACTCCAAATCCATTCAAAAACAGTTTCATCACCTTCTCGGCATACCCAAAAGCAATCGTGACAGGCACAGAGTGGCCTGAAGATACGTAGAGGAAGATGGGGAAAGATTAGTGTACCTCCCACAATGATCAAGTTCACCCTTAGCCTGAAGGATGTCCCAGACTCCCCAAATCCCTTCTCAGCTGCCCTCTGGTGGCAGGAAAGCAGAGGCCTTTCCGCCTTTCACCAAATTCCTTCCCTGTCTGCCTGCTCTCCTCCTAGATCCTCACATTCTTCTCCCTCCATTTGTGCACAGCAACTAACTCCAGCTTTGTTTACATACAAATATACCTAAGTGCGGGGCAGAACAAAGGCTTGCCTGTGAATCCAATCTCTTTAAAAGCAATCTGACTAAACAAAGGACATTTTACGAAATGCAAAAATATAGCATAGTGATCAATGCATGCTATGTGTGAGAAGAGAGGGGACAGTGCTTGTGAACTCTGCCCAAGGGGTCCTTAAGATGACTTTCCCCAAGGAAGGGACATTTGAACTGAATCTTGCAGTGTGGTGCTATTGATGGCAGGCTGAGACTGGTCTGAGAGATTAGTCCTAGAGATTAGGGTGGAATGGACCTGTAGGGAGGGCATAGAATGAAGTGCAGAAAGCTCAGGGGCAGTGTGAGGAGCAGTTAGTGAGGCGTACTTGGAACAAATGGTGAAGAGGGAGGGCGCTGAGGAAGTGGTCAAGTGAGTTGTTGACAGGAGCCCAATCATGAAGAGCGTGGATGGGCTACATCCAGAAAACAAAGGAACTCCATTAATAGGTTTTAAGCAGGATAGTGGCCCAGTGAAATTTTGTTCAGAAAGATCAAGCTGGTCACCAGTTTGGGAGGAGAAACTGGGAAGCTGATGGAAACAGAATAGACTCAGGTTGAGGAGCTTAAGAGACTGTAACAATGGTAGCCTAGTGGGATTGGGGGAAAGTGATGGAAACACACTGAAGAACATGGGGGTCCCTGAATACAGAAGAAGAGAAGAGTGGATGGCTGTGTCTCCCCCTTTAGAGTGTGTGGTCCCTGCCAGCAGGCTGCTACCTCCCTGTGAATTCCATCACGGGATCTTACAGTGAGTGCTCATGGCTGCGCGCGCATGCGCGCGCACACACACACACACACACACACACACACACACACACAATGAGGCCTGTGTTCTCAAGGCTACGGTGTCTTTCTTTAGCACTGAGTATGTGGTTAAGACTCACTGAAGAGGTAAGGTCACTTTAGTGAATTCCATTCACAGGAGTCACAGCCTCCAAGGCCAGATATAATGTCACCCACATTGTGACACATTCAGGGAAGGCTCAACCAGAGGTACAGAAGGAAGGAGAAAGTCATAACCAACAAAGTAACATCATGATTCAGTTCTGAAAGGAAAAATGATATGGGAAGGTGAGACAGAGGTCACAAGATGAGCAACCATAATGACAGGAAGGATTCAGGATGCTGAGCACAGATCAGGGCAAGACAGAAGACTAAGAAAGGTAGTTATGCTTAGAGTTCTCTTATGTGGCAATCCATAAGGCAAGCATGCCAAAAGAGACTTGAAGGACCAAATAGGGGGGAAACTTCCACTAACATCCATTCCATTTCTGCCACGTACGAGTAAGTTAATGCTACATAAAAATTGTCCCTGGTTCAGTGGCTCAACACATCAGGTATTTGTTCTCATGCTCATAGGTCACAGGGGACTTGGCTGGACTTGGCAAAGTTAGTCCTGTTAAGCCTGCACTTTGACTAAGGTGAGCTGGGAGGGGAAAAAGAATAAGAGCACCAACCAAACTACACAAGTACACAAGGCCCCTGATCAATTTAAATCCACTATGGACAAGTAATTTACATGGACAAGCCCAACATATGCTCCACAAAGGGCAAAGATGAGAACATCTTATCTTGTTAAAGTGGAGGGACTTGGACCAATATCCCAACCTATCACACTCCATCTAACTTAACTAGAATCTCCAGATTCCTGCAAGCCCTACCCCAAAGGCATAAGTATAATGCAAAATGCCTCTACTTACAGGAATACATGAGAAAACCACAGCTAATGGAGATCTAGTTAGCTGTATTATCTGCCTCCTCATCCTTCTAGTGACACAACCCATGCATCTAAAGCAATTAGAAGTCTCTCAAGGAAGGCAAAGTTGGAAGGTCCAAGAAATTTGACAATATCTTTATGAAAAAGCTTGCTCCTAACTCTTTTGGAAGATCAGAGTGGAGACTTCCTTAGTGAATTCCATTCACGCAAGTCACTGCCACCAAGGTCAGCTATAATGTAGCCACCAAGGTCAGCTATAATGTCACCCACTCCTTTGTGACTCCTTTGTCAGCGAGCTCCTCCCCTGCACACCACCTCATGCATCTTTTATCACCACTTTAACACCTTTATAAAATATTGATTGCTCATTCCCATGGCCCAGCTAAGGGCCCCAAAATGAGCTGATGTCTAGAATTTGGGGCACGTTACGAATGACAGAACCCACTCAGGAGATTAAGAGGACCTTCTAGCCCCAGTGTGCAAGAGATTCTGAGAAGTGAAATGAACATCATGTTTACTAATGAGAAAATTAGGGTCTAGGAGGAGAGTTCATGAGAAGAGAGATGAAAGGAAATAAAAAGGTCAGGAGGAAGGAAAAGGAAGCACATGAGTTGATGGTAGGACCATCCTGAAAGCCAGATCATCAGCTGAGTTTGTTGTTAAATTTAATGGGCTGTAGGTGTTGATTGCTCAATCCATAAAATGAGCTATTAATTTGCTGTTCTAACAGGATAGGGCCGATCTTATGCAAATTGACTTGAAAGGCAGTATCAGCTATAAGAGAACAATTCAAACCTCTCGCAGCCAGAAGTTTCTAAGTCTTGCCTATTGAAGGGGGAAGTCAACCTACCGGTCAACCCTCCCAGTGAAGACCTGCCTTGTGGATGGTCCTTGTCCATCTCCTGTGCTAGATGTGAGGTGTATCAGGGTAAGGGTGTACCTAATCTGTTTACTTCTGTGTCCCCAGCACCTAGCATAGCACTTGGTACTGGGAACTGCCACCACGTTGCATGTGATTTGGGGCTACTTACTCCCCTTCTACTGCCTC
Organism: Perognathus longimembris pacificus; assembly: GCF_023159225.1. Classification (NCBI taxonomy): domain Eukaryota; kingdom Metazoa; phylum Chordata; class Mammalia; order Rodentia; family Heteromyidae; genus Perognathus; species Perognathus longimembris. The sequence continues at coordinate 150,109,400 of NC_063161.1, forward strand.
TAGTTCCAGCTATGAAAGGGAAGGTTTGGATGGAGTAATTGTCTTGGAACTTCCATCGTCTGGGTCATCAATTAACTCAGGGCATGGTCTGCAAGCACTGTTAGTCTCTGTGCAATGAGAAGGTGGGAAGCTTCTGAGTCTCACAGGGCTCTAGGGAGCTGATCTCCACCCCACATGTCCTGTTGACCCAGGTTTCCGGGCACCTTGACTCAGAGGCTATGGCTTCAGTCTCACTTGAATGCTGACCTGTAAAGGGACAGTCACTTTTTTTTTCCTATGTACTTCAACTTAACAATGGTAATGGGACCAATGACTTTGGCTTTGCAGGATGGTTGGGAAAGTCAAGACAAAATGATGGAAAAGAAAGGTATTTTAGAACAAAAATGTTCTTAGGAAGATGACAAGTAAAGGAGGATGGGGATTTTGAGACCACAGAATCTCATTCCATGCCAGCTGTGTGGCTTTGGGAAACCCACTCAAGTTCTCTGAGCTGCATGTTCCTTGTTGCTCCAGCTGTAAGTCTGGAATGATAATTCCTACTTCACAGGGTTACCAGGAAACTTCCCTAGAAATCAGCACTTTGGGGAAGGCTACATAATTTTTAGGACTCCTGGAAAAAATGGAAATGCAGGGAGTTTTGTTCTGATAGTATTAGAATTTTTAAGATGAGATCACAGAGCATTAAATGAAGTTCAGGGCGCCTTTCCGTGCACACCCTGGTGTGAGTCATGGGTCACACACCTCTGGCACACACCCGTTGTTGGCCCTTGCTCTATCTCCTGCCTCAAATCTCTCCCTGCTCAACACACATAAATAGGGTTTGGAAACTTTAAAGAGAAAAGAAAAGATGACTATTATTATTCCAGAGGCAGCATCATTTTTCCTCCCTGAGCAGGGCAGTCACCCATCCTGATAGACACCAAATAAAGGTGGAAAGAAATCAACTTTCTGGCTGCTGGCAAATACCGTAGCTACAGTAACAGGTTTACAGGATAAGCCAGGAATTAGAGCAAGGGAAACGTGACCAGCAATGTTTTCCACATAGCAGGTAAACAAGGGCCCCTTTTTGAAAACCTTCACTGGCTCCTGGTCCAGTGCCCACAGGTGCACGTCTGCTATCTCTAGCGAGCTGTCTACTGCTCTCCATGGCCTCGCTCTTTGTCTGTCTCCCTCTGCTTCCCTATTATAGTGCTTCCACAAATCTGTTTGCACAAACCCTATGTTTTAACAGAACCTCCCATCTCCTTGTCTTTGTTCATTCAGCTTCTACCTCCAAGAATTCACTCTTCCCCATTTTCAATCTAATGACTTCGTTTTTATTTCTTGATTGTCAAAGTGAATGAAGTACAGAGGGGTTACAGTTTCATACGTAAGGCAGTGAGTATATTTCTTATCCAACTTATTCTCCTCCTCTAGTGAATTCTTTTTTCCAAGCAGAGATTACATTCCATTTCTTCCAGGAGGCGATAATACAGAATCGTCTCCATGATTTAAAGACTGCATTGGTCAGCAGTTGCTGCAGTAACAAGCAGTGCCGGAAGCTTGATACCTTAGTGTACAAACATCGATAGCTTACCTTACTCAAAGGCCATTCACTGACTGTGGTTTAATTCTGTGTCTGTCTTCTCAGTCCTGCTCAGTTTTTCTCTATGTGTTTTCTCATTTGGGAGACCCAGGGTGACAGAACAGCACTTCTTGAGGACATGTCATTTTCATGGCAAATAAAAGGAACTCATGAGAGGCAAAAACAACATCTAGGTCTTTAATGTTTCTATCCAAATGTGCTGTATTTCACATCCACTTACAAATACCATTGATCAAAGATAGCCACCTCACCAAGAGCTATTTTGGTAGGAAATAATATTCTGTCTACCAGGAAGAAAGGAAGGGAGGGAGGGAGGGAGGAAGGAAAGGAGTAACTGTGAGCAGAAAACACCAAGCTCAATATTACAGCACTGGGGAAAAACACTGTTTTAAATCCAGTTGACTTCAGCTACTGATTGAGCATGAGCTGGTAAATTTCTAAATTCTCTGTCTTGACTTCATTATGCATAAAGGCAGAGGAATAACGTTCATCTTAAAGTTCCCTATTGGGTTTAAGTGAGACAGTGGCTATAAAATTCTTTGCACACCCCTGCCAGATGTTAAACACTCACATATAGATGCAACACATATACGTATATATTATATGCAGTACTGGAGTTTGAACTCAGAGCTTCATACTTGCTAAGTAAGTGTCCTACAACTTGAGCTGTGGCCCTAGACTTTTCACTTTAACTATTTTTGGTTGGCTTCTTTGTGTTGTCATCCTGGGGCTTGAATTTGTGGCCTGGACATTATTTCTGAGTTTTTTCACTCAAGGCTAGAGCTCTACCACTTGAGCTCCACTTCCAGCTTTTTTTTTAATGGGTGATGAATTGGAAATATGAATCTCGTGGCCCTTCTACCAGCATAACTAGCAGTAAGTTGAGATGGGGGTCTCATGAATTTTTCCAGTGTCACCTCAAACCATGATCCTCTTGATCTCTGCTTACTGAAATAGCTGGAACTATATAAGCATGAGCCATTGTGCCTGACCCATAAATTATATTTCATCTATATCATTTTTCAAATTTATTCTAACCAACCATAATTTCCCTTCATTCCTTTGTCCATTCACTCAGTCATTTTCTTTGTACCTCTTTAACTCCTCATCATGCAGTCTCAACCTTTAGCCCCTTAATAAGTTCCACTGTCTGGCTGGGAATATGGCCTAGTGGCAAGAGCACTTGCCTCGTATACATGAAGACCTGGGTTCGATTCTTCAGCACCACATATATAGAAAAGGCCAAAACTGGCGCTGTGGCTCAAGTGGCAGAGTGCTAGCCTTGAGCAAAAGGAAGCCAGGGACAATGCTCAGGCCCTGAGTCCAAGCACCAGGACTGGCAAAAAATAAATAAATAAATAAGTTCCACTGTCCCTAATCCGAAGGTAAACTGTCATCTTGGGTCACCTCCCAAATGGACAAAACCTCATACTTACAAGACCTGGGGGCTAGGAATGTGGCTTAGTGGTAAAATGCTCGCCTAGCATTCATGAAGCCCTGGGTTCCATTCCTCGGCACCACATACACAGAAAAAGCCAGAAGTGGGTGCTGTGGCTCAAGTTGTAGGGTGCTAGCCTTGAGCAAAAGAAGCCAAGGACAGTGCTTAGGCCCTGAGTCGAAACCCCAGGACTGGCAAAAAAAAAGGACCTGGGGACTTCTTTTCTTGTTGTCTCATTTCTATTTCAAACTAAGCGAACCACAACCAGTCCAGTAAAGGAACGTAGGCATATAAAACCTTATCATTCATCTCATAAAGTTATAAAGTATTTACATGGGGGAGGCTGAGACTAAAAACAAATAACGGGGAAAAGGTTGTGGGGACAGAAGAGTTTCACATGTGGCTAAAATGAATTGTGTAAGAAATGTTGTGAACTTCTTCTACCCTCTTCCCAGGAGGGCCTTTCCAAATTACTCAGATTCTCACATGAATGAGAAGAGCAATAGGGAATGCCTGAGCTCTCTGGATATCTTAGGGCTCACTCTTAACAAGACAATATGTGAAGTTTCCCATGGGAAATCACTGTATTCTCCCACAGATTACTCCAGTATGGCCCAGAAAGTTTACCGATAGCACAGAAAACACAAATCCCAGAAGCTCTGGGCTGAGTGTAGTGGAGTACAGCTATAATCTCAGTTACATCTGGAAGAGATGAAGAGGACCATGGTTTGAGGACAGCCCATGCAGAAAGTTAGCAAAGAGCCCTCTTCAACAAAACAGGCTGATCATAATGGTTCACATCTATGATTCAAGCGAGGTGGGAGGCAGAAGTAGAAGAATAGCCACTCATGGCCAGCCGTAGGCCAAAAAGAAAAACAAATAAGTACAATATTCTATTTGGGAGAGAAAAAAAGCTAAAGAAAAATGACTGGGGGTTTGTCTCAAAAGGCAGACTGAAGGACAAAGCCTTGAGTTCAAAATAAGCAAAACCAGGCTCCACCATTATGGGCTGCGTGACCTCAGGCAAGAGCTCCAATTCTGAATCTCCATTTCCTTCACCGATATGTGAAACCACAGGGACACTCTTTCCGGACTGTTAAAGGACCTGAGTGCTAAGGAGGCTAAGCTGAAAGGATAGCAAGTGTGAGGCCTGCCTGGGCTACATAGCGCAGTCCTTTATCAAGAAAGAGAAAAATGACCTGAGCTCTTCTTACATGAGCAGCACTTAGCCTGTAGCTGGCACAGAGGCCACATGAAATATGCTAGCTCCTTCTTCCTTTCCTGTGTTGAGCGGAAGTAATGCTTGCTTCAAAGAGACATGATTCTGGTATGTGTCAGTCTTCAGCAGAAAAGGACCACTAGAAGTACAAATATAGACAAAAAGGCCAACATAGTAAAGGTTCAGTGGCTCAAAGTGGTAGGGTGCTAGCCTTGAGCAAAGAGCTCAGGGACAGTGTACAGGCCCTGAGTTCAAGCCCCATGACCAACAAAAGAAAAAAAAAAAGCTAGTTCTTTGTTGGGTGCCCATGGCACACCCCTGTAATCCTAGCTACTCAGGAGGCTGAGATCTGAGGATCAAAGTTCAAAGCCAGCCCTGTCGGGGAAGTCTGTGAGCCTCTTATCTCCAACTAACAACCAGAAAACTGGAAGTGACACTGTGACTCAAGGGGTAGAGCCTTGAGCTGAAGAGCTCAGGGACACCACCAGGCCCTGAATTCAAATCCCTCGACTGACGGAAAAAAAAAAAAAAAGACCAACATAGTCAGGTGCTGGTGGCTCACATCTGTAATCTTAGCTACTCAGGAGACTGAGATCTGAGGATCGCAGCAGTTTGTAGCCATCCTAAGCAGGAAAGTCCATGAGATTCTTATCTCTAATTAACCACCAGAAAACCAGATGTGGTGCTCAAAGTGGTAGAGTGCTAGCCTTGAGCATGAGCGTTCAGGGACAGCACCCAGGCCCTGAGTTCAAGCCCCATGATCACCAACAACAACAACAAAAACCCAATATAAGGAAGCAGCTAAAGGGGATGACAAGAGCCATCATCTGCAGTTAGCAATCTGGAGATCTAGGAGAGCCAACCATGGTGTTCCAGGCTAAAGGCCACAAGCTCAAAACCAATGGTTGTCAAACTGTGGCAAACACATGTAATCTCAGCACTTGAGAGGCTGAAGCAGGAAGATCAAGAGTTCAAAACCAGCCTGAGCTACATAGAAAGAAAGAAAAAAAACTGAGAATGTTCCCATGTATCAGTCAAGCAGGAAGCAAAATGCTGTCCCAGCCCAAAGGCAGTCAGAAGAGAAATATTCTTACAAAGAAGGAAGGGGGTCTTCTGTGTTCTACCAAGGCTTACAACTATTTGAGTAAGGCTCCCCTACATTGAAGAGGGTAATCTACCTGCACTCAGTTTGTGGATGTACATGCCAATCCCATCACTAACATCTTCAGAGAAACTGGAACACTAGAGTATTCCAGCCTTCTCTTGACTGGCCAAGATGCCACATAAAATGAAACCATGCCAATTTCTAAGACTTTCCAGATGATGAAGCGCTTGGTCATCTGTCAGCAAATAAATCAGTCTCTGGGCTTGTTTTCCTCTCTGATCAAAGGAGATAAAAATACGAGTGATGTGAAGAGTTATCAGAAGGAATGGGCAGGTGTCTGAGTGGTGGGCTTGAGGCATACATGTGCAGGAGAAGCCAGAGTATGGCCCCTCTACCAGCTGTACCCACTGACAGCCAGAGAATCAGACAACAAATAACTCCTTGAGCAACAAAAATATGTAATCAGTCATATTAGAACCCTGGACCAGACCCTTTGAAGTCACCTTGGTCTGCCTGTTGAGGTCCCCAAAGGACTAATATGGCTCATGTTTCTCACATGACAGTGACCAGTACAGCAAAGAACAAAGGAGTAAAGAAAGAGCTTCCTACTCCTTCATATCACTCCTTCAGCAAGAAAATCTTTGGTGAACTCCCCAGCAGCCTGTCCTATGCATACCATTTACGTGACATTTGCCAAGAAGAAGCACATGGCCATAATTGTGCAGGTCAATCCTGATCCATAGCTGGTATCTGGCTCATTGGCCACAAACCAAACCAAACCAAGATTCAGTCAATGAGAAATAAAGAATCAAATGGGCAGTCACCAGTGCCCACCATTGCTTTCTACCAGACCATGCCTGTTGAGAGCAGTTGGCCAATTAAAGGCAGCATTAACATGCCTATGAAAAATAACAATAATAATAAAAAAATACGCCCAGAAGCAACAAAAAAATGTTTACCGTTAAATGAGACAGGCCATTTTTTTAACTATAAGCATGGTGTCTCTAACTAGAGACAAGAAGGTTTAAGAAAACAGTAGTAGAAATGAAGGGACATGAGTTAGAATCCAATTTTGGTAACCACAATGAATTCTTACATAGTAATTTTACACTGGAACCACAGGATCAGCGAACAGGTTTTAGGGAGGTTAGCTTCTCTCGGTAGTAAATAGTAGTTTATTATTAATTCCTTTACTTTGCTCTAAAAGGTATGTCTTATTAATTTTGTATAATGCTTACTTAGTTTTGGTATTTGCTCATGAATAATTTATCTTTTGTTCATAAACTTGGAGAATCCAGAGTTCTTGCCTCCCTAGTTTCTGACTCAAAGATTTGCTTTCTCAGAGCTAAGTGGTACCTAGCTTTTATCAGTCATCAGCCCTATCAGCTCCTAAAGGGGCATCTGATACCAGTTTGTCCCCAGGAAAGCAGTATCACAAAATAAGAGGGGGAAAGGCTCTGGTAAAAAGAATCTGTAAGGCTAAGTTTCAAAAAGATATTGTTCATAAAGGTGCTTAATAAATGTTAGTTGAACTAATGAACTCTCAAGTGCCAGTAACTAAACTGTATCAAGAATAAGTCATTCTCCTCAAATCCTCATGGAGAGGGTGATGGCCTTGGTTCATTTGTTACTTGGTTTGTTCATTCATTCATTTGGTGGTTAGTTGGTGGATAAGTGGGTAGGTAGGTGGGTTGGTTAGTTGATTGGTGGTTGGGTGGGTTGGCTAGTGGATTCACTGTCAGTTTGGTTAATTGATTCCTACTTTCCCTCAATGTATCAAGAATTCTGTTCAATACTAATTCCTCAAAAGGTATGGCTATAAGTGGGATATGCAAATGAATCCATTCATTCTTTTACCTTTTCTTCAAGCCAGGCCGCATATCTGTTGTTTGGAGAGAAAGTGGAGGGAGAGATGGCAGAGAGAGAGAGAGAGAGAGAGAGAGAGAGAGAGAGAGAGAGAGAGAATCCCATTCCCAATGGTACAGGAATACAGTGATGGGGAGAAAAGATCAATGATCTAGACAAAATTCCCACAAAAATCAGGAAGCAACAAATCAAGAGCTTAGGCACCAGCCTTAGCATCTGCACCCCCACTCTCTTTCTAGGTGGCCTTCTGCACTCACTTAACCTCCAAGAGCCAGGGTTATAGTAGGATTTAAAGGAGAAGTGTATGGCAACTACTTCGCCCGACCATGACCAAAGGGCCCAGTTACTTTAATTATTGTTAAGAGACTTTAAGGTGACTTGGTGAGGAGGGGGCACTTAAACTGAACTACAAAGCACACATAGAGGTTTGCTTGGCAGGGCTTGGAGGAAGGCCACTTGGAAGAACAATGAGAGAAGTGAGGTCAAAGGCAGAGGGTGGGAAAGCAGAGGTGGGTTAGGAAACTGCAAGAGTGGAGACACCAAGGCAGGTGGACAGGTCAGTAACAAGAATGCTGAGTGGCACCATGCCAGTCCCCTCCCCAACAGTCAAAGTCTTCCCTGAATGAGCTGGATAGAAAAGACCCTAAGAAAGTTGTGAGAAATCGCAGGGGGGCGGGGCAGTCCCTTTTGGAACAGGCACGAAATGGCTTTGACTTTGGTCAAAATCAATGAGCCTGGCTAGATTATAGACAGACAAAAGAATAGCCAGACAGGTAAAGTTTCACACTCCCTTCTCAGCCACTAGTCTTGGGACCAAAAAAAGTGGGGGGGGGCTTTGCCTTACCTGCTGGGACTCCCTTCCCTGTGAGGCCCCATTCTTGAATGTCTTGGTTGCATATCTTGCCTGAACTGGACCAAAATCAGCCGTAAGAAGGGATAGCTATGGTCGCACAGTGCCAGGGTACCCAGGGCCCTGATTCCCTCTGTCCTGTTCTCCATTGCTGTCAGAGGACACCCCTGCACGAAGTGAGTCATCTTTTACCTCTTAGGTGTGAGGCAGTGACAGCACAGGTACAGGTGAGGTCACTTCTCTCTGTGTCTCCTCATGTGGCATTCGTTCTGGAATCAGACAAACCAAGGTTTCCATTCCAACTCCAACTCTGATATCTGCATCATCTTCAGGTCACATTTCTTTCTAGGCTTTAGCTTTTGCTCTGAGAAAGGGAGATATCAATCCTTGACTTTCAGGTGTGTGGAGAAAAGCATTTTTTAGCAATAGCTGGGGCAGACTGGAAGCACTTACCAAATCTGCCTGCTTCCTTCCTGAGATCTGGTCTTTCTTGTTCACTATTGGCTCTCCATGCATTATGGATAGTATGGGAGAAGGAAATAGGAGCTATTGACTGAGTGGATGGGAAAGTGAATGGATAAATGGATGGATGGAGGGAGGGATGGATGAATGAATGAGAAATTATCCTTTCTGATTACTCTGCGGCATTGCTAAAAAGAGGTGTTAGGTTGTTTGACATTTGATAGTGTAGAATGAGCCACTGAAGTGAAGCAAAGAAGCCCTCTCTGGCAATGTTACCAAATCCAAGAGAATTCTTATCCTAGAATTTACTGAGCCAGGCTCACCATGTCAGGAAAATGGCTAAATTCTCAGAAGATGAGTAGTTTGTTATGCCACATAACCTCAGCCTCTAATATTTAACATTATAAGCTCTGCTAATAACTCCAGGTCACCTGTCTGGAGAAGAAAGATAAGGATTTTAAATTTTGCACATTAGCATGTATAATCTACCACCCAATGTTGTTGACTCGGAGAGATATTTTAATTCATTCTTCCCTTGGTTGTCCTCTGAGAGCACAGTTATTTCAGGAGATGCTAACAGAGAGAGATGATTGCTATGACAATCCATTTGAAGAACCTTCCATGGCATTCTATGTAGCATAAGTTTCTATACACACTACCAAGGTAAACCCTTTTCTTGAGTTAGTATGTGTTTCCAGAACTACACATGGGCAATAATACTCAATATTAATAATGTTCTTAAGTTTGAAGCTGAGTTTTCCTAGTAGTCTTCTATGTATCATTCTGTAGTGGTAGTGCTTCTCTGTGTCTGTCTGCTCAGTCTCTTCCCCTCTGCTTCTATCTACTCCACCTACAATTAACTATTAGAATTCAGAAGTATTCTTACAGAGTATATCCATGGTGACTGCTAACTCGTGCCTTTAATTGAAAAGTAGGCAGTATGTATGTGGGCTCTTAGAATATGAGCATGGTCCATAGTTTCCCTGACGAGCAGAAAATAGCAAAAGTGAGTGAAGGAACCACCTTAGAAGTGGATCTGCCATCCCCAGCTGCCCACTCAGACACCATGCTGATCAGTGACTGGCTGTCCAGCTGAGCCGTTCACAAGTTCCTGGCCCAAATGTCATGCGCAAGCCGGGCACCAGTGGTTCACACCTGTAATCCCAGCTACTCAGGAGGCTGAGATCCGAGGACTGCAGTTCAAAGCCAGCCAGGGCAGGAAAGTCTGTAAGACTCTTATCTCCAATAAACTACTCAGAAAAAGCTGGAGGTGGTGCTGTGGCTCAAGTGGTAGAGCACTAGCCTTGAGCACAGAGAGGCTCAGGGACAGAGCCAAGGCCCTGAGTTCAAGCCCTAGGAGCAGCAGAAAAATAAAAAAGGAAAAAAGTCATGAGCAAAACAGAAATGGTTTTAAGCACTAAACTGAATAGGAACTCTCTAAACAGTAATAGATTGTCAAGTTACCTTTTTCTACAGGAACCATAAGAGCACAGACTTCAGATTCAATCTTAAGTCATGTTTGCTCTTGAGCTTTTCTTGTTTGTTATTCATTTGAAGAACCAATGTCTGCAGACAAAAATCCAGAGAGAAAGTAGGGTGAGAAAAAAGGTGAAATCAAACACACACAGACCATTTGAAGAAGAAGAAATGAAAACAGCTACTAAACATCCTACTTATACCATTCTATTCATGAAAGAACTACAAACTGAATGAGGAATGGCTATTTTTTTCATCTATAAAATTAGGAAAGTTTCTTTTTAATAAAAAAAAGTCATCTATTCCCAGGAGATGATGACTCACACCTTAGCTACTCAGGAGGTTGAGATCTAAGGATTGTAGGTCAAAGCCAGCCCAGGCTAGAAAGTCTGTGACATTCTTATCTCAAATTAACTAGCAAAAGCCAAAAGTGGAAGTGTAGCTCAAGTGGTAGTGTGGTAGCCTTGAGCAAAAAAAAAAAAAAAAAAAAAAAAAAAAAAGCTCAAGGTTAATGATCAGGCCTTGAGTTCAAACCCGAAGACCAACACCAAAATAAATAAATAAATAAATCCTCTACCTTAAAAAAGGGAAGTGGGGTTTTGAAAAACCACACAGATTGTCACAAAAGTTTCAAATTGAGAGCTGGGAATATGGTCTAGTGACAAGAATGCTTGCCTCGTATACATGAAGCCCTGGGTTCGATTCCCCAGCACCACATATATAGAAAACGGCCAGAAGTGGCGCTGTGGCTCAAGTGGCAGAGTGCTAGCCTTGAGCAAAAAGAAGCAGGGACCAGTGCTCAGGCTCTGAGTCTAAGGCCCAGGACTGGTAAAAAAAAAAAAAAAAAAACGTTTCAAATTGAGCACAATATTTCTATAAAACAAATTGGTAAGATTTAGATCTAGGTATCTCTCCTAGAAAAATAATCTGACACGAGGACAGAGATTTATGCACAAAATATGTTCATCACAGTGTCATTCATAATAATAAAATATTATGAGTTAAAAAAATCCTTAAATGTTGGATTCTGGGGAATGGCTTAAGTAAATTGAACTGCCTTCAGAAGATGGAATGTTGTGTCGCATGGTAACCGATGCTTATGAATTGTTCCTAACGACATGGAAAAATGTTTAATGATATAACATTAAGTAAAAGAGCAGGATAGAAAAAAGGTTATAAAGTATGATTTTCAAGTACTTTGAAAAACCATAAAAAGAGTAGAAGGAAATACGATAAAGTGTTAATGGTGTTTATCTGTGGGAGGTGGGATTATGGGTGGCTATTTTTCTTATTTATTCTTTGCTGTATTATCAACATTGGGGATGCATTACTTCTGAAATCTGAACTCGTTTTCTATTCTTCTAATAAGTAAAGGGATGGCCAACAGACGCCAATCTTCTGTCCAAGTTGAAAGTCGTGAAGTTAGAAAAAAAAAAATGCCTTTCTACTAAAAGATTCCCTAAAGCTAAAACGCCTTATGCATACATACTTCCTGTCTCCTGTCTCTCCGCAGGTCACCATGGTGTCCTTCAACTCCCATTAAAGTTGGTCTGGTCTGTTGGCATTGTTTTCTGCTCCTTCTTTATTCTAATACCCTCGTGACTCAATTTCCTAATATCTATGAAGGAATGCATGAGATAGCAAAACGTCCCAAGTGTGCAGAATTACAGAACAAGAGATTTTCAAGATTATATTTCTCTCTCTCTTTCCCTTTCCTTTCCTTCCTTCCCTCTTTTTTCCTTTTGCTTTTTTCTTCTTCCTCATCTTCTTTCCTCTCTCTCTCTCTCTCTCTCTCTCTCTCCCCCCCGCCCTAAACTGGCCTTGAACTTTTGATCATCATGCCTCTACCTCCTGAGTGCTGGGACTCAGTTATAGTTACAGGCACTTACCACTATATCGAGCTTCTAAAAATCCCATTTTTAAAGAAAGCAAAGGAAACAGTGCATTGTCCAAAAAGAAATGTACTCTACCTGGCTTTTGTAACTTTAACCCCTCTGTACATCACCTGTGCAATAACAATTAAAATTTAGATTTCAAAAATCCCATTGTTACCCCCAAAACTTTGTTTATCTAATACAGAGGCACCAAGAAGTGAGATGCTTTGCTCAAGGTAAAGCAGTGCATAGTTGGGATGAAAACCCAGGGCTCCTGGCTTAGAGCATTGCTCCTTTCTTCAGTGTTGACACCAGCTAGCTGGGAGATATTCAATTTATTGGTTTTCTTCTTTGTTTATTGTCTGTATTTTCCCATAAAGACATACATCTGTCTACCGGTACATGTAGATGCTCAATACATATTTATTGGATGGGTAGACAATCTGAGACAGTCACGTACTAGAAAGGCTATGATTTCTGGATACATGTTGACCTGAGGTCAAATCCCAGCATTGCCCCTTACCAGCTAACAAATACTCAGAATCTCTGAATTTGGGTCATTCCCTTGTGAAATCATGTCAATAACACCTCAAAAGGGAGTTAAATGAGATAATAGAGATACAAATGCTTTTCACTAAGTCCATGCCATCATAGCAGTTACTAACTAGAAGTGACTGTCTTATCTCCCCCACGACAGCAAGGCTAAGGTAGGGCTGATGTCACAAGAGTACTGACATGGAGAATCCAGGACAGAGTGAACCAATAGGCCTTTGCCTTCAAGACTTTGTGTAGAATGAACTCATAGTGAGGTGTGGCAATGCATACCTGTAACCACAGACCTCAGGAGGTTGAGGCAAGAGGATTGTGAGTTTGAGGCCAGTCCTGGATACATAACAAGACTATTTCAAAGACAAAAATTATTTTATAAGGAAAAAAACTCCAGCTGCTGTAAGTCCTCCCCCATGATACAGGACTCCTCAGAGGGAATGCCCTGTGAATTGAAAGTCTCTGCTTCCCTAGATGAGACAGAATGTCAGCCATTTCTTCCTCAGCCACTCTGGGCATTCACTGCTTCCAGGGACAATGGAGAAGTCAACCTTTAATGAGACTCAAAGAAGGGAAAGTTCACTGTGTGTTGAGCAGTAAAAGCTCTCCTGGGAGAGGTGGTTTTGGCCTGCAGGTGAGCCATGCCAATTACCTGTGTTCCCCGGCCTCATCCAGTGATGAATCCATTCATGTGAAGCTCAGAAACCTCCTCAACCCCAGTGCAATTCTCACTCTGGCAGACAACAGAAGCGTTCATTCAGCTCCTTTCTTTGTTTCTTCATGCATTTGCTGTCTGTATCTCGCCATGATGACCTAGATCTTACCTAATTTTATGTCCATTTGGGGTACAAAATTGGGAGATACCATGATGCAATGGCAAAGCATAGCATCTCAGTCAGACAGTCCTGGGTGTGACTCCTAAATTCCCCTTGTATGTGACACTGGATGTTCCCTCACTCAAGTCTTCCCTTTCTGAATCTTAATGGTCTATTTGCTTTATTTTTATTTAAATTTAGAGGGAAGGGCATAATAATTCCACAAACCATTCTGCCCCGGCTGGCTTTGAACCACAATCCTCAGATCTCAGCCTCCTGAATAGCTAGGATTATAGATATGAGCCACCAGCATCCAGTTCTTAATTGTTTATTTTCTCTGAATCTTAATTGTTTATTTCTTTAATAAACAGTTTCTTAGTGCTTACTATATGCACTCTTTTTAGTATCTTGTAAATTTGAACTCATTTACTCATGAAGGGAAAATGTTCAGAACACAGTGAAAGTAAACTAGAAATTAATATCATAACAGAAAATATTTGCCAGGAAAGCCTCTATATTTTCAAGTAAACATGTATATATTTTAAATAATGCTTCAGCCAAAGAAGAAATGACACTGAAATTAGGATATATTTTTAACTGAAAAATAATGAAAAACTGCATGTAAAAACCTTTGAGATACAGTTAAAAGTGTACGTGGAGGGAAAATTATTGCCATAAATGCATAGAATAGTAAATAAAGCTGCTGAAAATCAATTGTCTCAGCTTTCCTCTCAAGAAACTAGAACACAACAGCAAAATAAAACTGAAGGAGGTAGGAAGAAAGAAATAAGAAGCAAAAATTAATATAAGAGCAAACACGGTACCATAGAGTTGAGTAACAAAGATAAAAGTTCATTCTTGGAAGACTAATAGCATTGACAATTACCAAACAAACCTGAGCACAGGAAATGGGAGAGAAGCAGAGAGAGGGAGAGTATTAATAACAAATATCCAGTGGCAGTAATGACAAGAAATACCACTATAAGATCCCAGAGAAATTTTAAATACAGCAAGAGGATATTATATTGTTCAAATGATACAAAATAGCAGCAGACATATGACGAACAAGTTTACAGACCTAATGTACAACATGAGGATTAGAGCTATTGAGATTATATTTGGGATTTTGTTCAATGAATAGATTTTAACTTCTATTATCATTAGAAAGTCTCTATGTGAGATGACATGTTAATTTGTTTCACTTAGTAGCCATTCCACTATCTACATGAATGCCAAAGTATTGTGCTATAAATCTCAAATGTATGTAATAATTTTTAAAAATTTATTTTATTGAAAATAGACATGAAGGGCTGGGGATATAGCCTAGTGGCAAGAGTGCCTGCCTCGGATACACGAGGCCCTAGGTTCGATTCCCCAGCACCACATATACAGAAAAAACGGCCAGAAGGGGCCCTGTGGCTCAAGTGGCAGAGTGCTAGCCTTGAGCGGGAAGAAGCCAGGGACAGTGCTCAGGCCCTGAGTCCAAGGCCCAGGACTGGCCAAAAAAAAAAAAAAAAAAAAAAAAAGAAAATAGACATGAAAATGTTTGCATATTAATGAATTACTTTCTGTCAATAACTTTTAAAAGGCAATAAAAATAGGCGGATTACTAGAAAAGCATCACTTACAAAACTGATACAATACAAAACTATATGATGTAAACCAACTGTACAACTCATGGAGGGAGAGAAATGGGGAGGGGGGAAGGCGGGGTGCGGGGGAATGAGGAGGAGGTAACAAGTTGGATAAGAAATGTACTCATGCCTTACGTATGAAACTGTAACCTCTCTGTACATCACTTTGACAATAAAGAAATGAATTTAAAAAACAGATACAATATGACATAAATAACCTGGCTACTCTCTCGTGTCTGTTAAAGAAATTGAGTTCATAATAGAAACTTTCCCACAAATAAAACTCCAGGGCTGGGCAAGTCTATACTAGTGAATTCTACCAATAACACCCATCATGTACAAACACTTCCAAGAATATAAACTCCAAAGCTTATAAAATTGTATTTGATTTCAGAAGACTAGCATACCCATGATACCAAAACCTGACAAACTTATAACCACAGAAAAGAAAATTGCAGACTAATTTCTCTCATGAACCCAGATGCAAAAATTCTCCACAAAATAATAAATCAAAATTTAGTGAGACATCCATCTCCCTGATCAAGGCAGCTTAGCATAGTAAAGTCACTCACAGAATTCCAAGTTTGAATTATGGAAAACAGCTCCCTCTTTTCTACCAAAAGCTGGGCTCTGGAGAATGAGTGGAGAAGGGAAGCAACAGAATGAATGAGCAGAGAAACAGTGAGATTTTTATGGAGAAAAGGAAAAGGAAGGAGAGTTATGACAAGACAGCCACCTGGTATGGTCAAATTCGAGGGCTATTTTGCTTGAGGTGGCTGTGCCCACTGCTATGAATAGTTCCCTTGCTCTTAAGTTGGGTGAACTGCTAAGGGTTAATGCCCACCCCACAGGCTGATCTAGGCCTCTGCCCTAAGATCTCAGAGAGGCCAAAATGTCCCTATGCATACAGGCAGTCAGTGTAGCAAAAGCACAATGGATAAGGATGCTCTAAGCTAGGACTCTAACCTCTTTCCTTATGGGAGTCACTGCCCCCAACAAGAAGGACAGACATGGCGCTTTTCGGATCCTCCAGCCATTCTGAAGGTACTGTGTGAAATCCAGTCAGTGCCTTCTACACACAGTTCATCGCCAATCCCATGGACCAGAACCAGAGTCTACTGGAATCCCTGCCTCCTTTCCAATCTCTAAATGAATGAGGCCAGGAGTACCCTGCTGAACTCCCCAGTCTTTGACTTTTTACTCATTCATTCATTCATTCAACAAATGCTACCCCAGATAGCTAAAGTGGAAGGAGAACAAACTCAGACCTCCCTTGCTTCTTATTGAATAACTTATGTGAACTGCTTTCCTGTCTCTGAGCCTCGCATTCTCAACTGTAAATGGAGCTTGCTTGAAAAATCACACCTAAGAGCTCAGGAGAGTTAACGGAACTTACACATAAAGCCAGGCACACGGTGACTGGCATCCCATCAGCTCAATCCATGTTCATTTCTTTCCTCCCTATCTGCAGTCACTGAGATCACAAAGAGGAATCAAATATGGTGCCTGATGCCAGGAAGCTCATAATATAATAAGTAAGATAAAATATAGACAAGGGAGATTACAATACTTCAATGAAAGAGAGCAAAGTGTCTCATGTACTCACAAGCAAGAAGAATATTGAGAAGACAGAAAAGCTGAGCCACTCAGACACATTCTGAAAACTTGGCTTTTGAACTGGTCCTAAAGTTTAAGCATAGTGAGATTTCATCATCCAGAGAGGGGCGAGGGAAGTGCACAACTAGATGTAGACCATGAAGAAAAAGTGTGTAAGCAAGAAGGTCCAGGACTTCAGTAGTCTGGAACATTAGGTGTTTTCTAGACTGTGGGAAATTTGACAAGGCTAATTGCTGGGTTTGATCAACAAAATGTGACAATAAGGATTAATAGCTACTGAGTGAATAAAGTCAGACTCCTCTGTACAGCCACCTTAACAATAAAATTAAATTTAGAAAAAGAAAGTCAGGGTACCAACCTCAACCCATGCTAGGAGCCCAATTCAAACACCCAGCTAGGAAGAGACGCTGGGAAATGTGGATATGGAGTGGATGTCTGATGTATTAAGGAGTTCTGTCAACTTCCTTTAGGTGCAAAAGTGGTGTTTTTAACTCGCTGCATTTCAGAAATACCATGTGAGCTATTTGTAGGTGAAACTATGTTTTTACATGCATAGTTCCCCCTCTTTGGACTCTGTCAGTCTCAGTTTCTTCTTCTATACAATGGGCACTATAATACTCTATGGTAAAGCATGTGGCTCAGGGTAGGTGTTTACCCAGTAAACAGTGAGGGCTATTAGGGTTATTGCCTGCTAGAACCCAGATTTCTCATTGGCCTGGGATCCTTATAGACAGCTCCTCAGATGAGATCCCAGCTCCTATTGAAGATTTCTCATAAGAGTTCCCGTCCCATGGTAGCTCCCAGGCCACAATGGCCGCTGCCCCAATTTATCATTCACGGGCTCAGTCCCACTACCAGAATTCCAAGGCAGGTACCAGGGTGGCAGCTACTCCCCACACCCTCAGACCCCAGGCAAAGCCACACTGTGCCCCAGACAGCCAGGATATGGACGTCTCTGACTAGCAACCACCCTGCTGCTCTGGTTATAATTAAGTTGGCTTCTTCCACCTTCTGGGGCTACTCTGCCCTCTCCCTCTAGTCATATTGCCTGTCAGGTGGCCCCCCAGGGCCACAATAGCCTTTGATTAAAATCCAGTGAAGCTGAAAACGAGGCCAGAGTCACAGGAGGAAGAAATCTCAGCCACAAGCTCGGGGAAGCTAGCTTATTCACTCTGCACCGGGGGAAAGGCTGGTACCACAAGCAGGTCTAGGAACATGGAGACAGAGATCTGTGAGCAACTACCAAAGTGCCAGTCTCACGAATTATATCCTTCCACTTGGTTACTAGGAGCAGCTATTCTTCCTGGGGAGCCTCCCTCTCCAAGTAGACCCCAGAGTCAGAACAAAACCTCCAGGATTCAGCTCCCTCTGCCCCTCTAACTGGAATGTGGCCTTACTGTGTCCCTGCCTCAAACACCATCTTTCCACAATAGCCAATGTGACCACCCAGAAACCCAACAGACTGAACCCCCTTTCCTATCCTTCTAGTACACATGGCCTGTAAAATACTTCCACATATCACACTAGGATTTGTGTGGAAATAGATTTTTTGGTGCCTGTCTTGGGGCTTCAACTCAGGGCCTTTTAGCTCAAAGCTTGTGCTCCACCATTTGAACCACAGCTCCACTTCCAGCTTTTTGTTGGTTAATGCGAGATAAGACTCTCATAGATTGACCTGCCCAGGCTTGCTTTAAACTACAGTCCTCGATATCAGCCTCTTCAGTAGCTAGGATTACAGACACAAGCCTACAGGCACCCAGTGGGAAACGGAAATAGATTTTACCAAACAAAACCTGGAGAATGTCAAAAGGACTGTAATGGTAGTAGCCCATAAGGAGCAGCTGATGTGGGGATAAATGAATAATGAAAATAATTAATTTTTATTGTTTTCATATGCTGGGCACTGAATGAAGTCCTAAGCCTTTGAAAGTACAGTATACTCTCTTTTTTACAAGAGGATACACCCCAAGACTCCTCAGTGAATGCTTAAAACCATAGCTAACAGCAAACTCTCCTCATGCTACATTTTTCCTATACACACCCCTCATAATATATCATGCATAAATTAGACAAGGTGAGAGATTAACAAGAGTAACCTAATAAAGCAAGCAATCAGAACAATACACTGTAAGATCGTTTCCAGCATTACTATTCTGCACCATAAAGCCCCTACTAAGTAAAGCAAGGGCTACTTAATGCAAACCCCGATATTGCAAATAACTGAGCTCATATCAAAACAGCTACTGATGGGAACCTGCTGTGTTCTCATAACTCAGTATTGCTCCCATCTCTCAGCCCACTGATTACACCACCACCACCACCATCACCATCACCACCAACAACAATAACCAGCTGCCACCTTCTGGAAATTCTCCAGCCCAGAATCTTAATCTAAATATGTAAGTCCACTCCTCCCTCCCACCCAGGTGGGAGGTGATAGGCATCTGAGTTCCTCAAGGCAGATGGAGCGGGGCACTTGCTCAAACTTCACCATAAACTCATGAAACTCTTTAAACCCTCCAACTACCTGTGACCCTACCCCACCCCTGACCCTAAGTCCTTCCCCCACTCCCCCCCCACCCCCATTATGCTTCTCTTGTCTCCTGACTCTCCTCAGGTCACCATGGCGTCCCTCTTCAAGTTTCCTTACAGTCGATTTGGTCTGTTGAGGTCGGTGTCTCTGTCTGCTTTCATTCACCTTGGCATTTTCAACCTCTCCTTTTCCCTCACAGCTACTATGTGACCAACAGGTGAGTCGCATATTCAATGTAGATGCGCTGGGAAAGCACCACTTATGTCCCAGATGCCATGAAGCAGGAAGGTCCAAGATTCCATCACACTCCTCAAAGTAGTGCACAATTTAAAACTTACAAATTATTTGATTCTCATGTAATATTTTTAGATCACAATTGACAAGTGACTAAAACATTGGAAAGCAAGACTACAGACCAGGGAGAACTGCCGTGCCACCCTTTGGCTGCAGAGGGGTGCAATGATTTGAATGTGGGCCCCAAAGAGTATGTGTTGGAGACTTCATCCCAATGGCAACATTGTTGGAAGGCGGTGGCGGCTGATGAGGGGGGGATTTGGCCTCCACAAGAGCGGATGGGTAGAAATGCTGTTATTACTAAAGTGAATTCACTATAAAAAGGGGAGCGGGGGGCAGAGGTGGTACCACACACCTGTAATTCCCAGATATTCAGTAGGCAGAGAGAGTCATGAATGAGGAAATGCATTGATGAGAGCCTGGGAGAAAATTAGTAAGACCCTATCTCCAAAACAAGCTGGGTGTAATGATACGTCTGTAATCCGTTCCTTAGGAGGCAGACATGGGAGAATCACAGTCCAGGGCCAGCTCTGGGCAAAAGTGTGAGGCCCTATGAGGACTATAAACTAAGATAAAAGAACTGGAGGCATGGCTCAAGTGACAGAGCATTCACCAAGCAATCACAAAGCCCTAAGTTCAGCCCGCAGTCCACACCCGGGTTGAAACGCAAGGAGTTACAAATGAATTCACTGAAATATATCAGACTCTACCTAGAGCTCAAAGAGTATAGCTCTCTTTAGAGAGAATAAGTCAAAGCCCCAAAAAATAAGTATCAGGAAATGAGTATTTGCAAGAAGGAGGGTGGAGCAGAGGGGAGAGGAGTAGAAGAATGAAGAGGGGAAAGGAGGAGAATGCAGGCAAGAATGCTTTGTATATAGCACAGAACTGAGAAAAATGAGGTAGAAAGGGAAGTGAAGAGGTTGAAATGGTGACACCGACCAAGATGCGCTGTACACATACACTACTTTGTAGGTGGAAAAAAATCTTCAATATATAACCTAAAAATTAAGAAAAGTAAGCGTCGGGTGGGTTGGGGGGGAGGGCAAGAATGTTGAAAGGGGCGACACGGATCGAGCTGCACTGTATTCATACCGCATTGGTGAATGGCAACTCCTTTGTACAACTACCTAAAGATCAGGCTTTAACTATTCAAATTCTTTAAAAAGAAGAGGGTGGGACACCATGTAGCTGTTTTCTCATTGGTGTGACGAGATATCTGGAGAAACAGCTAAAGTGAGGAGTGATTTACTTTGGCACACAGTTTCAGAGGCTTCCGTTTACCATAGGGGGGAGGGAAATGACAGAGCACAGCAGCGGCCAAGAAGCCAAGATGGAGACAGAAGGGCCCAGGAGAAGATATGGCACCCAAGGACAAGCTCACTGACTTCATTCCCTTCCCGGCTGGCTCCTTCGACTTGCAAAGTTTCTAGAACCTTCTAAACTAGTACTACAAGCTGAGGAGCAAACTTTATATCCAACCATAGTAGCCATTCCCCTTTCCCCTCTCCCGACCCGTTGCCTCTTGATCTCCACCATACATGG
Source organism: Perognathus longimembris pacificus (assembly GCF_023159225.1). Lineage (NCBI taxonomy): Eukaryota > Metazoa > Chordata > Mammalia > Rodentia > Heteromyidae > Perognathus > Perognathus longimembris. The sequence goes on from NC_063161.1 coordinate 150,130,256, forward strand.
CTCTTGTCAGATGCAGGTAGCTGGGCACTGACTTTCTAATGCTGACTCCATTCACTATGAGCCAATGATTTGCTGCCCACCGTAGATTACCCCAACTGTGGTATTCAGTTACCATAGGCGAAAAGGAATAAGATTTGGAGATATGGAAGCACCATGTGGCAGATGTTTCTCCTCCTGCACACATGGCTCTAACACAAATAAATGCAGGGTAGCCACCATTGAACTAAGTGACACAGTTCTCACACACACCACACACACCCCTTCACACTGATAATGTCCCCAGATCAAATCAACAAGTTGGAAGGAAATCTACTTTGGGAAGGGAAAAAGAAATGCTGAAATCAATCTACCTGTGCTTTTGCTCAAGTTGATAGCTGCTGTTGATTTTCATTGTCACCAGTGATTTGATAAATTACACTGCGTGGTTGAGATTTATCCATTTTAATCAACCAAATTATTATTTTGAGGTGCAATGACAGAATAATCTCTAGAGCTATTTTTTTAAACTCTCTATGATTTATAAACTACTGCAAGAAAATAAATAACTATGAGTTTAAGATGCTGTAGCTCTACTCACAGTTTATTTCTGTTGAAATGTTTCTAAATGGCAACTTTTGAAAAGGCGACTTTTCTTAGGAAGGCAGTTGTTGTGTGAGAGTTGACCAAGTTGTACTGTTTCCCATTTTACAAATGAAGAAAGCATACAATAATCTAACTGTTTAGACCTCAGGGACACAGCTTAAAATGTGAGCAAGCTTGGTCTAGCTCCAAATCAAGGCATTTTTCCATGAGCAATTACAGCCATATTCTCATGCCTACTACTCTGCCTGGCCCATGGTACCCAATCAGTGTTTATTAGAAGTAGGAGGAAGTTTGATTCCAGGGAAGAACTGTTTTTCCTTTCTCAGGAAGCTCAAAAATGCCTCCTCGCTTTTTTCTTCAGATCAGTTCAGATGTCAGCTCTTCCCATCATTGTGTAAGCAGCATCTTAAACTCTATAGTCACCCAAGATATCTAGCCACAGGTCATCCAATCCAACACCAGTACAGATATTGTTCTGAAGGGGTTTTTCAGATATCATTGAGATTACTAATCTGTTGGCTCTTAAAACAGAGATTATCATGGTAGGACTAACGAAGTCCCAGAGCCCTTTAAGAATAGAGTTTTCTCTGGCTGACAGCAAGTAAGGGCGAGTAAGAAACTCAAAACGCTCAGCTTTCTCTGGTTTGTGGATGGATCGGGCCATGAATAGTTGCTGAGTGACCTCTAGGCTTTCATCCAGCAATAAAAACTCAGACCTACAACCACATGGAACCTCTTTCTGCCAACTGTCTGCTTAAACAAGGAAGTGGTCTTTCCCCAGAGCTGTCCTTCAGACCCCTCGATTTCAGGCCTGTGAGATCCTAAGCAGAACACAACCAGGCTTCCCAGATTTCTCACTTAGAGAACTGTGAGACAATAAATGGATGTGGTTGGAAGTGCCTAAGTTTGTGGTGATTTGATACACACACAGCAAGAAAAAAAATGAACAGTCATATCAAACTTTTAACCCATTAGCTTTGTGGATGACCTCACCTGGTTTGACCAGGAAACCAACTGATAAGTAATAATTACTTGCACAGTGGATGGCAAAAGTAAAATTGGCATCAAGCACCACATCTGAGATTTTTCTTTAAAGGTGGGGTGGGGGGAAGTGGTAGTGCTACTCAAGGCCTTCTTTTTTTTTTTTTTGACTGAAAGATGAGACACTATACAGTAATGGGATTATGGTTGTTTTCACATTATGTGAACAGACTGGAGAGAGTCATTGGGTACATAGTAAAAAGTTAAAGGTGACCACTAAAATAATAGAAATGGGATTTTCCAACAGAAGAAAATAAGCACCCAAGGAAAAGTTTCTCATCCTAGTGGAAGATAGAAAAGGAGACAGATAAAAATAAGCAAAAAGGCAGGTGGAGAAGAAAATGGTAGATAGGAAACAAGAGTAGCAGGAAGTGTAAACATAATCACATAATACAGACTGTGTTCTGCTGTTTACAAATGTGAAAACCTCAAATTAAATGTATTGGAACCTACTTAGCTGTTTTACTAACCGTACTTGAAATAAAAATATTAAAAGACTAAATATAAAGAGGTAGTAAACGACAGATAAGGAAAATACTATGAGAATGAAAATCCTAAAGCTGGGGTAATATATGCCTATAACCCCAGCACTAAGGAGGTCGAGATAGAAAGATCCTGAGTTCAAGGCTACAGATCATATTCTAGCCCAGCATGAGCTACACAAAAGAGCCTGTCCTCACTTTGTTCCAAAAAGGAAAAATATATATATATATGGCAATTTTAATTTCTGTCATAATAGTCCATGAGACAAAAAAAAAACATATTGAGAATGGAAAAATGAACAATTCATCTTGAAGGCTCCAGGATGCTATTTGCCTAGCAAATAGCCTCAATGTATAAAGCATTTATTGACAGAATTCTAAGAAGAACCTTCCACACCTCCTATCTTTTGCTGTTAATTGTTTTATTTTGTTTGGGGTTTGGTGGTGCTTGGGTTTGAACTCATGGTCTCATGTTTGCTGGATAGTCACTACTACTTAAGCCATGGCCCTCCTAAATCATCATCTTGATCAGAAAGGTTAAAATTCCTCTCTCAAAAACTGACACATCAATTGGACAAAGGCTAAAATGAGTTGACAAGCTTAAAATAAATTAGGAATGAAAGAGGAGGATGACTACATAGAATCAAGATCCAGGAATAACCTTAGACAGCATTATACCAATGCATTTGAAGAAAAATGTAACATTGTTCTGGGAAAAAAATACACACATTGCAAAACAATTTCACAAACGTACGAAAGTTGAACATGCCAGAGAAGAAAACTTGTCATAATCATTTATATTAATGCCAAAAGCTTGAGTTACATATTAACTAAACTAGCAATTTTCTTCCAGTATGGTATAGCTAAGAAATATTTTCTTCACAATGAACAATTTAACATTTAAAATTTACATAGGTAATTTATCCTATCAACAGACTGAAGGAGAATCTCTATAAAATTAATCATAGTAAAGTATTTTGTAAAAATAATGCATGTTTGAGATAGAGAAAAAAATTGAGCCACCTCAAAACAAAATAGGTTTAGCATGTTCAAATGTCTACCAAAAAAAAAAAAAACCCTCAGCAAATACAATACATGGTGAAGTACTTGAAATGGCCCCCTTAAAGTTTGGATTGTAGGATAACTATAATCATAACTTCTATTTAACTTTGTTTGGAGGCCCAGCCATAGTAATAAGGCAGGAAGCAGAATTGGTTTAAAGATTGGTAAATCGTCATTATTCACAATTGATGCATTTGTCTACATAGAAAAATTCAAGAGCATCTACAAATAAATATCGAAACTATTAAAGGTTAGAAAAGACTCTGATCACAAGAATACAAGACCAATATATAAAAATCCGCAACTTTACATGAAACTGCAGCAATAAAGAAACCAAAAATGTATTTGTGTGCGCGTGTTGGTGGTGGGGCTTTACCTCAAAGCCTGGGCACTGTACCTGAGCTGGTTTTGCTCAAGGTTAGCACTCTACCACTTGAGCTACAGCTCCACATCTGGCTTTTTGGTGGTTAATTGGAGATAAGAGTCTCAGGGAAATTCCTACTCCAGGTGGCTTCAAACTTCAATCTTCAGTTCTCAGCTTCCTGAGTAGCTAGGATTACAGGCATGAGCCCCAGCACCAACCCAGAAATGTATTCTTTTGAGACAAGCTTTGTCTGTGTTGCTCAGGTTAGTGATTTTTCTGTCACAGCCTTTCTCTAGAACTGGGATTATAGAGTATGCACCAGCCAATATTTCTATTATATTTCTTTATCTGCCTAAGAAATTTAGTTTTTAAGTTACAGAAACTACAAGGTTCCTGTATCTTTAAGAAAAAATATAAAATGCACAAATAATAAACATGGTCTCGAAGTGAAGAGTCAGCATCAGAATTGGCCATAAATAAACCAAAGAACTAAGAAAATTCAATCAAAATTAGAATTTTTCACACAATGTTTTTTTTTTCCTCAAGAATTTGACCATCTTAGGCACCAATGGCTTAACCCTGTAATCCTAGCAAGAGTCTGGAAACAAGAGTAGTATGATTTAAGGCCAGTCCTAGACAGAAAGCTCACAGGACTCCTTGGCAGCCCATTGCTAGGTACAGCAGCAAGGGCCTGTCATCCCAAGCTCCAGGAGAGGCTGAGATTGGAGTATCACAGCTTTGGGCCAGTCCAGGCAGAAATAGCCCACAAGATTTTTTTTCCATGGAGGGAATCTGGATGGACACTTGTGACCAGTAAAGACCAGAGACGGAGAGTAGGCAGATTTCAGCTCAGGTTCATGACTGGATAGAAAGCAAGACTCTATGCTAAAAATAACTAGCGAAAAACAGGACTGGAGATGTGGTTCAGTGGTATCACACCAGCCTAGCAAGTGTAAGGCCCTGAGTTCAAACCTCAGTACTGACACACACACACACACACACACACACACACACACATCATATTCATCACACATGAACCCTATATTCTAACATTCCAATGATCTGAAGTCTGGAATCTGTTGTTAAAACTCCTGGGAAAATGTAGGAGAGAAACAATCAAAAGTAACAAAGTTCCTGCCTGTTAAAATGAAGGAAAAGGGCCACGAGAATTCAAACTTTGTACTTGAGTCTGTTTTTGAGTATATTTTATTTTGGAGTAGATTTTGTTTCTTAAATTTTAGGAAAAAATACATGAGAATATCTTTTTGACCTGAATAACAAGATATTTCTTATATAAGTCATAAAAGACACAAACCACAAAGAACAAAATGATAAATTTGAATTAAGATTTTAAACTCATATATAACAAAGAATGTCTTAAAGGTAAAAGACATGCCACAGAGTAGGATCCTGGAAACAGTGTAATGTATCTAATTGACAGACTATTCGCTTGCAAAATATATTAAGAACTCCCATAAGTCAAAGACAGCCCAATAGAAAATTTTGCAAAAGATGGTATCAAACACTTCTGTAAAGAGGGACCCTAATAACAAAATACTTGCAAAGATAATGAACCTCACTATTAATTAGGAAATGCAAATTAGAGTAAGATGCCCTTCCACACATCAGATTAGTAAAAGAAAAAATTAAACTCAGTGTACACTATGTGAAAAATGAACTATGCAACTTGTGGGCAGGGGAAGGATGGGGAAATTGGGGGAGAGTGAAGGAAATAGGGATATTGTCCAAAAGGGAAATGTATGCATTACCTGAATTGTGAAATGATAAGCCCTCTGTACAACACTTTAAATAGTAACAATAAAATTATATTTTTTTAATATCTAAGCTGAATACTGGGCATGGGAATACAGAAATAACTCTCAGATAGTTCCTATGGAATTTTAAATTGGTACAAGTTGTTGAAGAATACCTGGTAAATACAAAAATACTTAGACTTTACACACCAGTGATTCTCCTTGTGTTCATTCATGGCTCTATGTGTACAAAACTGGGAGAGTGGCTAAGGTATACTTAGCAATAAAACTTAAGTTGCCCAGCACTGGTGCCTCATGCCTGTACTAGCTACTCAAGAGACCTAAGGATGACAGTTCAAAGCCAGCCTAGGCAGGAAAGTCCATGAGACTCTTATCTCCAACTAACCACCAGGAAACCAAAAGTGAAGCTGTAGCTCAAAATAGTAGAGCACTAGCCTTGAACAGAAAAGCTCAGCAGCAGCGTCCAGGCCCTGAGGTCAGCCCCATGCAAAAACAAAAAAACAAAAACCTCCTTAAGTTGAGGGTGATGGTATATACCTGTTATTGCTGGATGTTGTGACAGGAGGATTCATATCTCTGGCTAGTCTGAGATATAGATAGATAGATAGATAGATAGATAGATAGATAGATATAGATAGATAGATAGATAGATAGATAGATAGATAGATAGATATCCCAAGACCCTGACTACAAAAGTATAAAACTAGAAATGTTTTAATCTATTGGTTACCACCAGATTTTCCAGCTAAACCTAATACCTTTGTACTACAATATCTGAGTTTCCTCGTCTCTCTATCTCCTTTTCTACCAATTTATAGTAAACAAACAAAAAGCAAATTTATTTTTATTTTAAATTGCTTTGTTTAGTTACAAATGAGGCTATATGTCTTTGCAAATATTTAGTGTGCATTTGTATTCCTTGTTTCTCCTGGAAAGTGCCCATTTTTCTCTTTGCTCTTAGACTTTCTAAGTACTTTTATTAATATCATTTGTTGCAAATATTTTCACTGTTCATTGTCTGTCTTTTGACTTGTTTATGGCACTCTGGCCACCCAGAGATGTTTTAAATTACATGTAATGTGTTTTGTTTATCTTTCCTTTTCTTGGCTTCATCATTTTACGCAATGAATCCTTACCCCTCCACTGTTCTTTTTGCTCTTGCCCATGTCTAGTACTCTGTGGTTCATAATTTGCATTTAAATCTTCATTGCATTGCCATTTATTGCAGCACAAGTGAGGCAGAAATATAGTTTGCCCTATCTTCTACCACCAATGACCAGCCAGCACGCCAAATGGCATTTTTCTACATTGTAACAAATATCACCTTATTAAACACTAAATTCACCCATGCTCTGGGATCTGTTTCTAGATTCTACCCATGTCCACAATCATATTATTGTAATCATCATTTGACAATGTGTTCTGATATCACAATGTTGAAAGCAGTGGTACTAATCAAGATATATTGTATACATAAACTGCTTTGTGGAATAGCAACTCCTTTGTGCAACTAAAGATAATGAAATATATAATGGATTAATTAAAAAATAAGTTAATACGGCTCTCTTGACCTTGGTAAATTGAATTTTCACCTTAAAAGTGTAAGGAATGCTCATGGGCTTAGAATCAGAAAAATGCAAGTGAGTTCAATCTATCCTTCAAGTTTGAACATCCTGTAACTTCTATAGGACAATTATGTTAACTTCTCAGGGTTAAAGTGGATAATGAATGAAAATGCCTGTTTCACTGTCTAGCACAGTTAAATGCTTATGAGTGAAATTAGTCAGTTTGAGGAGAGTAAAAAATAATTTTGAGAGCTTGATGGGAGAAAAGTATGAAAAGGGGGTGTTCATAATCTCCACAGAGAATATAAGATATTAAGCTAAACTTTCTGAGTTAAGAAACCTGAAAGAAATTAGCGTAGCTCATTAATTCAGGTCAATTCAAAGTAGAACCAATGACAGTTCATGAAGGCTTTGTTTGGCCTTGCGTGTTGAGTTCCCTTCTATGGGGTTATGGATAGTTTTGACATTTATTGCTTCCTTTATATAAGAAGTTTGGGGAGAATACAAGAAGCAGGGAGGGGAGACCAGAAAGACTTTTCCAACCGAAAAGAAATGTCATTTACGGAGCAATCTCAGACACCAGCGTGGCAGGAAACAATCCCAGATAGGGCAAATTAAGCACACATTCCCCCGATGAGCTGTGTCTGCACAGTCAGTCATGTGACAGTAAATCCGGCTTGAGTGGCAGCCATGTTAATAAACTCGAGAGAAGATTGATGCCTGTCTGAGGCCAGGGAATGAACGAAGTGAAGAGCTCTTTCAGGTCTGCACCAGTCAGAATATAAATATGTATCCTTGCTTCCTTAAGGTGAGTTATGATTTCATTCTCCTAGCAGGGCCTGAAATCTAGTGAGGGTATTTGTCTAGTCCCTGTATTGGGGGTGACAAGCAAAGCAATGTGGTCACCCAGGGGAGAGATCAGCCTGGCAGATAAATCAAGCTCTGTGAAGGAAGCTGTTGTTACCAATTTGATCACCGGGGGGAGAGCATCTGCATGTACACTCAAGTATGGTCGGTGCATTGATTGGATCATCCCTTTGCTGGCTTGTAAGCAGAGTTTGCTCCAGTCTGTCCTGTCTCCGGGTGGGCTGGTGTGCAGCTCTGATGGGCACTTCCCAAAGCATGCTGTCTGGCAAGCTCACCCACCCTGGGCCATTCTCCTAAACATTGCTTAGGGTCACAGACACCGGGTCTTTGTCAGCAGCTGAGACCACACCCTTGGGTTCCATCTTTCCAAAGCTCTGGGCGACATCTCCCTGCATATCAAACTCAGCTTGCCCAAGTGGGACCTAGCAGTCAGCCTTCTTCCTTCCCTGTCCCTTGTCTCGATGACATTGTCTTCACTCCACACCCCCAAATCATCTCTTGGGCATCCATGAGGATGATGATTCTAGCCAGCAGTTGGGGTAAAGCCAGCCCTGAAGGGGACACTTCTTGGAGATGGCGTCGCTGAGAATTACAATTCCCTTAGGTTGACGAAGTGGGCGTGGCAAGGACTGACTGCCCTTGGTCCCCATAAAAGATGTGGGTTGAATCAAGTGTTAGAAAACTAGAAGCCCTGCCTGCAGGAGCGGGATGCCCACCCCCAGTGCTCTTTCCTGGGCTTGCAGAGGATTGGTGGGGGGAACGGGGAGGTCCTTAGAGTCTTCTGTGCCCCCTGTTTCCCAGGAAGCCCCAAGGGACAGGATTGGGACTTTGCTCTCTGTCCCCAATTATGGAAATCCCAAAAGATAACCCTGGGAAGGATTAAGATGGAGGGAGGGAAAGGCTGCGCGCCCGGCATTGCAGCACAGCACCTTGTGGTCAGCAGCAAGAGAGCAGGAGATGGACGCCTCCTTCAACCACTGCACTTGTTCACAGGAAGGTTATGGCTAGATGCTCATCCAGTCAGGAGTATACCCAACACAGCATGGTCAAGAGTAGCGATCCACTGCTCACTCACTGTGGGACCTGAGGCAAGCAAGTCATTTTGCCTTTCTGCACTTCCGATTCTCCTTGGGAAGATGGATTGGTGTCCTCATCTCCTGGCACTGTAGCGAGGGTTCCGTGTGTTTGCATATATTCCAGAACCTTGTTGAAGAGCAGACACACTGCATCTGTCTGGTAAGTTATCAGGCACTGGCTTTTTACTTATATTTATTTATTTTTGGCTGATGAGAGCACTTACTTTCCTACTTTGAATCTCAGTGCTTCTAGTCCATGAGGCTTTCTTGGTTAATTCTTGCCTTGTTCATCTGACAAGGACTTGGCAACTTCCCTGAAGCCATACCCAGGCAGGAGCTGGAAGACAAATCATCTCCTCACATTTCCACCTCTGAGTGGGCTCTGAGTTCAAACTCACGCCCAGCACAGCCCCACCACATGACATTAGCAAGGAAGGTCTCTCCAGAGGCTCAGGCTTCTCATCTGTACAATGGAGATGCTGTCTGCTACTCTTATCAGTGGTACAGTGCACAGACCAAGATGGCCAGGAAGAAGAAGGCATGCGAGAGAACCAGAGAGAAGCTGGGAGAAGAGGTTAAGAAAGGAAAAAAGAAGCTGAGTGCTGGTGGTTCACAGCTGTAATCTTAACTACAAAGGACACTGAGATCTGACCTCAGTTCAAAGCCATCCCAGACATAAAAATCTACAAGACTTTATCTCCAATTAACCAGCAGAAAGCTAGAAGTGGAGGTATGGCTCAAGTGGTACAGTAACAGCCTTGAGTGAAATCAAGGAATAGCACCCAGGACCTGAGTTCTAGCCCTAGTACAGATATGAGAAGGAGGAGAGGGAGTTTGGGGTGAGGGAGGGAGCAAGAGGAGGAGAAGGAGGAGAAAGGAAAAGAGGAGGACGAGTAAGAAGAAAGAAGAGTAATGTAAATACCAAGCTTTCTTGAGATGTGAATGAGTGAGCAAATTAATAAATCAATCTTCTGTCCCTCAGGTGCCATGAGCCACCCTCCTTCCAGCCCCTATGGCAGGAAGCCTGCCCCCTCCTTCCCTACTCTACCTGGAGAGAGACTTCATTCCCCACTCCCAGACTTTACAGCCCAATTTGCAAGAAGTGAAACTTGTTTAAAGGCTCTCTGCTCCAGGAAATGGCATCTTTGGACAGAGAGCCCTTGCCTACAGCCATTTACAGATATTAATAATACATAAGGAAAAGCCACAGCTTTATTTTATTTTGTCCTCCAAGTCACACTCTTTAAATCAAACATTTAGGGAGGAGATATTTACCTGGACATCTTCCATGAAGCATCTGGTCTTAAAGGCCACATCTTGTGGAGGCCAACAGGAGGAATCGAGTTGAGCTGAGTCTCCTAGGGAGACAGGGAAGCAGACAGAGAGCGGGAGGGCACAAGGATGACTGGACCATCACCAGAGAGAAGAGGGAACTCTCTGGGTGGGTTCTTGATGTCAGAGGTCCAGCCCTGGACTACAAGAAAAGGATAGCAAAGGAGCATGGCCTGGCCTTTCTTGGGACACTCACTAGAAGAGGACACTCTGCCACACGGTGAGTGAACTCCTCTACACAGATCACATCTCAGAGAACAGCTGCCAAGTCCCCAGGGTATGGGGACCCAGCTGAGGCCCACAGAGTTCAATGCTCCACAGCCTGAGAGTCAAGGCAAATGCAGAGGTGGTGGATCCACGGTGAATGCAGAAGCAGTCATAAGAGCAACTAGCGACTGCTAACCATGAAATTCCACTCAGTGGGCTGTGCCTCTTCCTCATGAATTCCCCAGACAGAGAATTCATCTTCCTATGGGAAAGAGATGACCCGTGCACACACTGAATTTCAGAGAGGTTAAGTAACCTGCCCAAAGCCCTCCCCTAGCTAGCAGAATGGGGGCAGGTAGACCATGTTCATTGTGAGCAACCACATTTCACTCACTGGCTTCTCCCACGTGCAGACACAGGGAGGGACAGGAGGTGAGCAAAGCCATTGGGTAACACCCACAAGCTAGAAAGGCCCGGTGCAGCTGTTGTCGTTCCAACTGAGAACCATGGTGTTAGGACACCCCACCCGAAGCTCAAGAAAATTCTCTCTAGGAAAGACCTGCAGTCGTCTTTTTAAAAGATCCAGCCATGATGAAGCCATTGTCCTGCTGAGCTGCTAGCAACACTGATGAGTAAAACCACAACCACCAGAGAGAGGCCCCAAAGGAGGTGGTAGTGGTTCCTCACCTTCCATCTTGGGGCCCATGTTGATGGGCAGGGGCATGGGAGAGAGTCTTTGGGGACAGAATGCTTGGAGCCCCTGAGCATGGCGCCTGTAGCCGTACAGATTGGGGGTGTGATAGGAGGTAGCACTCTCTAGGGCTTGGAAATCTAAGCCCTGAGTTCTGCAGGTGAGATGCAAAAATCTTAAGAGCACAAGTAAGGATCTGAAGACGCTTCCGGTGTCCCCCTGTTCAACTCCCTCCAGATTTAGATGCTGTCTCTCCAACAGCTCCTTTGGCAAGGACAGGAGGCTCATTACCCTCACCCCCACCTCACCCCCACCCCAATCCCATTTGCCTCTTGAGGCTTGTGTCATTCTCTTTTCCAGTTGAGTGACCCGGCTCCTTTCCAATCACTCATGAAACACCCATTCTGACCCTTTGAGGGAGCAGCATCCGGGATGAAAATCCATATTCCACACGGCACCAAGAAAATCCATATTCCACACACTCCTGAAGGCATCAGTTCAAGCCAGCCCGGCTTCCAGAGGACAGAGGCAGCGGCCTTTGACAGCCCGACCCAGCCCTGGAGGCCCTGATTACAGGCTGCCAGCCGCAGGCGTGTCTTTTCATTAGTGCCAGCAATCAGACATGACCCAAGTGATGCCTGATGCAAGATGGAGGATAATAAGCCCCTTCCGGCTCCCCTCCTGCCCCCCTCCCGGCTTTCCCTCGAGTGCAGCTGAGAACATGAACCCCACCCCTCCCCTCCCTCGCACACAGGGCTCCCAGACAGATGGTCAGGGCTACAGGGAGCTGGGGATCTCTACCCCTCCTGCCCCAGCAATTCTGGCCAGGCCCTGTCCCCCAAGTCCTTGACTTTCCCTGCCACCTCCAAGCTGGCTGCCTGGATTGACACCAGCAGCCTGGGTAGGGGGAAGCGTCTGAGCCACAAATCCTAGTAAATCATGGATCACTCCATTTGGGTGACTCGCACTTAGTTGTCCTTCTATGCACGCCTCACCCGAGAGCACCAATTCAGTCACCTGGCCACTCACCCGCCCTGCCACTCCCAGCCCCGCCCTGCCTGGCCACACACACACACACACACACACACACACACACACGGCTCACGGCCTTCAATGGTCTCCCAGTGCCTTGATACCAAATTCTAGCCTCATCTCCTGCCTGTCTCTCCAGCTCATTCCCTCCCCCTTTCTCTGGCATTAAACACCCCAGCCAGACAAGCCAGGTGTGATTCCCCCAACACCCATTCTGTCCCATGCCGTAGGCTGCTCCCCTCACCACAGAGCAGCAACCCCTGCTCTCCAATCCCAGCCCTCCTGTGAACCCACAAAACCCTTCTCACAGACATACCCTCCTCATTCACTCAACAAGTTCTGTTAACTCTGTTATACATGTGACCCCTGCCCTCATAAAACCTCTCTCTCTCTCTCTCTCTCTCTCTCTCTCTCTCTCTCTCTCTGTAGTCTAAGTGATAGAATTACAAAGTTATAGGACACACTGGCAGACAGGAGGTAGAAAATTTTTATTTATCTTGAGGAGTATCCCTGAATAAGTGACACTTGTGTTGAGGCCTGAGTAGGAATCTTCTGAGAAAATAAGTAAATAAAACAGAGGGAGAGTGTCACAGATAGAGCAAATGTCTTGTGCAACGGCCTAGAATAAGAGGAAAGACAACACAGTCAAGAAAGTAAGGTGTATCTGAGAGTGGCTTAGACCTCAGAGTACCAGAGGGTGGGTAAGGTGAGGAGAGGCTGAGGGGGCTCAGGCCCCAAAGGAAAGGAGACATGGCCCTGGGCCTAGAACGGAGCTCTCCCATGGACGGCGCTTGGAAGTCTCCCACTTGGTCAAGACACCAGCATGGTCTTGGGAAGGGCATGGGTAGAAAGGAAAGGAAGTTGGGCTGTCCAGTGTGGGTGCTACCATGTGGAAAAGGGACAGTGTACACAGCCTGTCCAGCAACTGCTGAAGCAGCAACACAAGAGTAGGAGTCAGAGTGACTGGGGAGGAATCTAAATCTGGCACTGAGGAGGCTGGGGGAAGAGGGGAGGCAACTGGGGATCTCTGATCAGCACAGCTATAAAGTCATGGGGTCTAATGTCATTTGACTCTCACAGTGATGGGGCGATCCTGGCAGCCACTTGTGTGACCTTGGTAACAAGGTAGATGCTCTAAAAATGTCATGAGTGTGAATGGAACTTGATTGGTCCATGCTAAACCAAGAGACTTCTGGAATATCTTAATGCCTGGCCAAGGCAGGGGGGCAGGGTGGGGGGGGGCAGGGAAAGAAAGAGAGATGAAGAAAAAGAGTTTTGCTTTCTTCCTGAATCCCCACTCAACTCCTTAGGATTTCTGTGTCTTCCCTCCACCAAAGCCCCTCCCTTCCCTGCCACCCTTTCTCTATTTGTGGCTTGGAGAGATGGTTTAGCAACATGAAAAGCAAAAAGATATTTAGACATGGCGCTCTTGTACACCTTCTCTGCAGGTAGCTCTTAAAATAGAGGGGGTCTGAGCTCCATGGGGGCCGGGGAGGCTGAGGCCCACCTGGCAGGCCTTCCCATTGCCCCAGCACATAGAGCCACCCCTGCAGAACCAGGGACAACAGAGCCCTCCGAGCAGGAAACGTACATAGCGGCATTTAGCGAATGTGCTTGCATGTCATTATTCAGAGAGCCCAGGACAGACGTGGCTGGTGGGGGGTAAGGGGGCTCCAAGCCCAGGTCGCCCAGTAGTTGACTTTCTTATGATTAACTCCGCACTGAAAACAGTGAACGTCTTGCCCAAGATGCTTCTGTCACTGTGTGGGACAACATCTGACAGGCATGGGAAGGACCAGAGATGGAGTGCAAAGGAAGATCATTTGGAGGTCACTGTTGGTCCCTGGGGAAGGCATAGAGGCAGGGATGCATCTTTAATTGGCTGCCTGGAAGAAGGAACCCCTCCCCCACGGCGTGCCCTCCCACAGCCCCCTTCCCCACCTGTGGGTACCAAGAGTCTTGCTTGGCTGGGTAAAGATTAGACAGAAAGATGGCTCGGCCAGCAAGGTGCATAGAAGCTCTAACCACAATCGCTGATGTCCTGACTGCCCAACTTGTAGTCCAGTTCTTCTTTCCTGAGTCCTCAGCTGGTCCTCTTAAACATGTACCTGAACCGATCAGCCCCACTGACGGGTCCCCATCCCCTGTAAGGGAAAGCCACATCCTCTTAGCAAGACAGTCAATGTCCTTCAAACAAATATTAACCCAGCTTCCCTCCACCTCAGTTCCTCCCATGTTCTCCACATTGCACGCGACTCTTCTGCATTTGACCATCTCTGAGTGCTGGTTACTTCATGGAAGTGAGAAGGCACAGGAAAGGCGTTCCTCATAAGAGTCCATCTTAACCCTCCTCAATGCCACAAGACATGTGCTCAAGGACCACATATAAAACACACAGAGTGTGGTCATACCAGTTTGTGTTTACAGAACATTCAGTATGTGCTAGACACTGTGTGTTGCCCATCTTAGTCTATTGTGCATTGCTGTAACAAAATACCTGATGCTGAATCCCTAATAAAGTCAAAATGTTTATTTAGCTTATGGATCTGGAAGTCCAAGAACATATAGCCTCTGGTAACCGCCTCATTGAAGATAGCATCACATGGTAGGAATATGGGAAAGAAGAAGGAAGAGCGGGGAGGGAAAAAGCTCATTCTTTTATAACAACCAACTGTCATGAGAACTAACTCACTCCTGGAAACTAGGGCATTCATGACCCAACCAATGCCCACAAGGTTCTATCTCGAAAGAGCCCACCATCTTTTAAAACTTTTAAAACCAAACTTGAGCATGAGTTTTGTTAGGAACAAATTGCATCCGAACCACAGAAGCGTTCATACAACTGGGGAGGTAGTGACTTTTTTTTTCTTCATGTTTTTACAATGGAGGAAACTAGATTCAGGGTGTGTTTGGGAACTCTGTCAAGGCCTCATAGTCATTAAGGGAAGGCAAGGTTCAAAACCTCTATCTTCACTTCTAAAGGCCAAAGTTTCGAGGGTGTTCACTGCATCTTTTCATGTGTTTCTGAACTGGTCAAGGATCTTCAGGCTCCATTGGCAGCCAGCTCTGAGGACGGGAGCTTCAGAAGGCAGAAGAGGAGGAAAGGAACATTTCACCAACCTAGGGCACTAGTGTTTGTTCGCCTGTCCCCTCACTTGGTAACTGTGAAAAGCAGATGGAAGACACCCATTCTGCGAACTGGCTCGTGGAGAGGTGGAATGGCTCCAGTTTCTCCTTTCAGGATCCCCCTTCCAGACACCACAGCTGCCTACCTCTCAGAAGCAGCAGCAGCTGCTGCCTTGTATGTATAGAATCTGTGTCTCCAGCATCCCCACAGATCTATAAGCAATCCCCTGTAGCCACACCCACAGATCTATCAGCAGGGCAATCCCATGTAGCCACGCCCACAGAGACTTTGCCTGAGCCAAGACAAGGGCTTCTGTCATCCCCTGATACTAATGTGGCCAACAGACTCAAGAAGTAAGGGTCACAGCCAGATTCTCCCTGGGTGCCTGCACCCTTGCCACTCCACCTCCAGAAACAAAGTAAAAGCAAAGGCATATTGTGGCAAGAACTACAGAGTTCTGATTTCAAGGCTCACTGCAGACAATGATTGTGTGGTCTCAAGGACATCATCACCTAGGTTGTCACTGCATATCTAAGAAAGATGTTAGTCTTGAAGCCATTTTTTTTTCTCACTGTAATCCTAGGTTCCGCTCTCATAAGCTCCCACATAGTGGGGCCAAAAATAAGGCAATATTGGAGAATACAATAAAGGCATAATATATTATTCAAATGCAGTAAGTACAAGTTCTGTAAGATGCATGCCGCAAAAGCTAACCAGATTTGCCCATTATTAAAAACCATCCCAGGGAAGAAGATACGCAGTTTCCTCTAGTGAGGGTAATGGTTGGATCAGACTCTACTGTTTTCCTTTTGTTAATGATATTATTTGATTTCAAGGGGTGTACATGTGTTAAGTTATCCAGCAATCTAACTATTAAAACGGTGACTGATGCATATATAAATGACAACATTATGTAAAGATATATTGTACATACAGTACATACATGTCATGGATATATAGAAATGTAAATATATTTTAGGTAGTCATAGCTGCATGACAATAGGCAGTCACATAATTAGAATAAATTTGGATTTATGAAAAATGGATGCTAAAAATGCCCATGAGAGAAATAGCTTCACTCCTACATTAATTCTTTGAGTTTCCAATGAACATTTTACCTTATGCCAGTCATATCTTCTTTTTAAGTTTTCATGCCAGTCCTAGCTTATAAGATTTCTTGGTTTCTTGCATTCTCCTTCCTATTGTTTCTGCCAGGCTTGGCAAATGCTTGTGCAGTGGCCTTTCCATTGATTATCACGGTGTTAGGGGCTCCTTTTTCTGGTTCTGTGCTAAGGAACTCTGCATTAAACAGATTTTTTTTCCTGCATTAAATAGATTTTTTTTCTCCCCCACACATCCTGAAAACTTGGAATACAACTGGTTAGCTACAATATCACAGAACATGGTGAGCCAAAGCTGGCCCTAGGGACCCACACTAGCCCCCAGGGTGGGAAAACACCCTTCCCTTGCCTGCTTCCCAGTCCCCGAAGCCATCTGCCCCTTAGCTCCGAAGCTCACAGGACTGGGTCTGGGTTAGCACGTGAGGCCGCACTGATGAAACTGTCCACACCTCTAAAGTGTGACTCCAGCCAGCTGTGGAAGATTTGCCTCTTGCTCACCATCCCCATCCCACCCTTCCAACCCTCGTTCCCCTTCCTCCCCTCCCCCCATTCCTCCCTTCCTCCCCCTCCCTCCCCCCCCCCCCCCATCGTTGTTCCCTCTGCGTCTCTTGCTGGCCTGACGTATAGATATCCTCACCAGTGCAGGTCCTCCTCCATGCTGAGCAATGATCACCAACACAACCAAAATCCAGCCATTTCCTAGGTGGCTGGGCTTTAAAATTGAAGAGTTTTAAAGTGGCAGATGCTTACTGAGGGACTCATTTATGTCCAGTCATTTACATCCACTTCTGTACAACCACTTTAATAGGTCTTCTAAGGATCCACTCAGGACAGTGGGTCACTGAGTAGAGGACTTTTCCTGAGCAGTGAGGAGTGAAGCCATTTCATGAGCAGGTTGTCCTCACCAGACCCAAACTCCTCACTGGGACACGCTGTAGACTTCTGGAGAGGTGGTAAGTGTATGACATAAATCATTGTCCTAATGGGATCTTATGGCCTAGCTCTTCTGCTCTTAGGTCTGTTTTCTAGGATATATGAGAGCATATGTCCACATAGAAATTTGAACCCAATTGTTCAGAGCAGCATTATTTGTAACAGTCCCAAATGGAGACAATCCAAATGCCCATCAAGAGATAAATGGATAAACCAATTGTGGCACATACATACAGGGGAATAGTATCTAGCCATTAAGAAAGAATGAAGTGATGCTACACATTACAATATGAATGTACCTTGAAACATGTTAGTATTGAGGAGTCTGTCTGTGGGTATGTGGAAAATCTGTATTTCCCACTCAATTTTGCTATGAATCTAAATCTACTCTAAAAGATAAAGTCTTTCAGTTTTAAGTCAATGACCTCTATAAAGATTTTAACTCCAAATATGGCTATGTCCCTTGTCGTCATGCCCGGTAAGTACTTCAACCTATGTGGTAAATGCATGACTCATGACAGCCTCCTGTTAAGATTCATTTTATACAACATGTCCACAGCAGGCAAGTCGTTGGGTGGGGGGAGGGGGGCAGCAGGCATTTAACTAGCAGTGATGACAACTAGGGGAAATGGGAGGGAAAGAGCATATGATTATTTAATGGGTATGGGGTTCTTTCTGAGAAAAATATTTGGCATTAATAGAAGTGAGGATCCCTAGCACTAAATGCCACTGACTTGTAGGTTTTGAATGGTTCATTTCATGTTACATAAACTTCATGTTGCATTTGTTTATTTTTAAGTGGGAAATAGCAGCAGAAAGGATGAGAAACATAGGCCTCTCTGATGATTCTGACTGTCCATCTCCCTTCTAGACCCAGCCTTCAAGATCTCGGTGTCCTGTCCCCGGGGCAAGACAGGATTCAGGTGGATGAAGCCTTGCATTTTTCCTAACTGTGGCAAGGATCAAAGCTACTATAGGGAAAAGGAGGGAAAGGGCCCCATTTCAGGAGGATGTAACTGAAACCCATGTTCCAAAGTGGAAACATCCATCAAGAACCATGAGCCACACATCCCAGCGCAGGCCAGACATGGGGTTTATTTCATTGTGTTCTTGGTTTCCAGCCAGGGCTCACTGCACAGGCTCTGCTAGGGCTGCTGCCTGGTCCTAAGCTTGGACTTCTCCACTGTTTTCCTCAAGAAGAATGTGCCACAAGATTTACCCAGATTTTGCCACAACACAGGGAGTCCAAAAGATGGGCAGTGTGATAAATAGCACAAATGCCTCCTAGGACTGTGGCCAGAGCCCCACCTCCTCAGTGGGGACTCCAAGTGGGACTCCAAGTGGTCCTGCATCACTTTGATCCAAGTACTGCCAACAGCACAAGGCACAGGTCTGCTTCTTCACCTGTCTCCCTCTTGGGACCATGAGGACTAGGTTGCAGGGCCAGTGTCTTGTTGAGTTTTTTAATCCACAGTGACCAGCAGACGGTCTAAAACACAAGAATTGCTCAACTAAACCTGGTAGGGAAAAAGGAAGGGAGGGAGGGAAGCATTTGCCAGAAGTCCTTGGCAGATTCCTAGGTAGAAAACCTTTCTCTTGTCTCTTCCCTCCTAGGGCCATCTGAATCCCTTGGCCCGCTCCATCTTTAAAGCCAGAAAGAGAGCATGCCCAAGTAGCTCTTAACTCTGATTTCTCTTCTGCTACCTCCCTCCGCTCCTCCCCTTCGGAGGATCCTGTCATTACCACGATGCATCTACATTAAGGACATCTGATTAGCTCTGCGACTGTGAGGCCTCTCTCTAAGTGCCAGACATATTCCTTTGGTTTGGAAGCTTCGTGTGGACATGGTCCAGAAGGGCATGGTCTTGCTTCTTACATGAGGAATTGTGTATGCTGTTGTTAGCAACATCCTAAGAAAAGGTCAGAAGAGAAGAGTGGGAGGGGTTGTGCCACAGACAAAAGTAATACACAGAGAAAAACTGACCTAGGGAATGTTGAGCCTAGGGAAAGCCTCAAGTCCTGTAAGTCCACTGTTTCTCCCCTTAGCTCTCATCATGGAAGTGCTATGGAACTATACATCCAAGTGGCCTAGGCAAGTTGGCCCATCAGCATCACAAAATTATCTCCTTAGACATGTTTTGGGAATGATGAAACCACTGCAAACCATGATTGATTTGATTGGGTCACACCATTGGCCATGTATGGCTTTGAAGATAAAGTTTATGGTGTCCTTCCATGGGTGTTTGCTTTGGGATCCATATAAGCAGGTAGTAGGGGAACCTACTGCTCAGAATATTCCATCCTTAGTGTGACTCTGGAAGGCTGGGTGATTCACAGGAGGAGAGTGGACTAGAGGCCATTAGTAAACTTCCTGTCTAAACAGGGAAGAACTAATATATCCAGAGATTGGGTCATGTGTCCACAATCATCTGAGTAGTAAGCAATGGAACTAGGATTTGAACTGAGATCTCTGTAGCCCCCAAATCTTAGCTGTTCACTTAAGAAATGTTTACTACAAATCTACCATCATGCTGGATTATATGCAGATCTAAAACTCAGGAACTATTTTCAATGACTTCAATTAAAAAGAGATGGTGGCATCTATTCAGAAAATGGGGTCAAGCAACCGAAGTGACTAGATCAGAAAGTGTGGGAAGCTGTGGGAGTGTGTAAGAATGACAACTCATCTTGGCTTGTTGACCTGGAAATGTTTCCCACAGTGGGGAGGGGAGGGGAGGAACTACCAACGCTGAGGCGATATCAGATTATAGAGAAGCTTATCCAAGTAGAGAAGTTAGGAAAAGCTTCCCAAGGAAATAGCTTGGGCAAAGAAAGATATGTAAGAGAAATCACCCAGGAAAGGAGAAACCACCAGGAGTAGGTAAGGCTGGAAAATGGTAAAGGATAAGAAGAGAAAACAAATACAAGAACCTTGGCTGAAGAAGAAGGCAGGTATCAGTTATTCAGAGTCTGAATGTCTAGCTAGGTGCTTCGATTTTCTGTTTATTGCATTGGCAAGTGACATAATCCAGTCCAGTTCATGTGTTCTAAAGACTATTCTGATAGTTCTGGGGAGTACACTTTAGGTGGCCATGGCTATAATTCTGGTGAGAGAAGATGAAAGACTTGGATTTTAGGTATTTTAGGAGAATAGAGAGTAGTGAACAGGAAGATATGAAGCATTGAGAGTTGGTAGCAATATGGGGTTTCATTAGCTGATGTTAAAGATGAAGGTGCTAAAAACATCTGGAATGGCATGTGCATTTTTGACTTGATGGAAGGAGGTGCCAGTCACTTAAGGTACAGAATATGGTGAGCAAGTTAGGATGAGTTTAATGTAAGGTCTGTGTAGGCAAGCATTTTATCTCTCATGGCCTTGCACCTGTTATTGACCTTTCCAATCTCCAATTTCCTCCTTCTTCTAATGGAAATAAATCATACACCTTTGGAATTCTTGCGAGGTTGAAATGAAATGGTGGGAGGGAAGCCAGTCCATCTCCTTTGGAGGGATGAGTCAAGGGTTACCAAATTAAAATGACATTTAGTTCAGCCAAAGGAACGACATGGACAGTGTATCCTGCTCTGATCTTTCCTTCTTAGTGAAGACTTTCTCTGTTAGGAAGAGAAGGAGGAAAAAAAGGCTGAGGAAGGAGGTGTAGATTAAGAAATACATAAAGGGGGGCTGGGAATATGGCCTAGTGGCAAGAGTGCTTGTCTCGTATATGTGAAGCCCTGGGTTCCATTCCCAAGCACCACATATATAGAAAATGGCCAGAAATGGCGCCGTGGCTCAAGTGGTAGAGTGCTAGCCTTCAGCAAAAAGAAGGCAGGGAAAGTGCTCAGGCCCTGAGTCCAAGGCCCAGAACTGGCAAAAAAAAAAAAAAATACATAAAGGGACATCAACTAAAAATGTGTATTTTATTTATATCCTAATTGAAACTTTTTCCATTTCTTTATTGTTAAAGTGATATACAGAGGGGTTACTACAGTTTCATACATAAGGCAGCACGTACATTTCTTATCCAACTTGTTACCTCCTCCCTCATTTTCCCCTGCCTTCTCCTCCCCATTTCCCTCCCCCCACCACGAGTTGTACGGTTGGTTTACACCATATAGTTTTGTAAGTATTGCTGTTGCATTGGTTTGTCTTTTTATCCTTTGTCTCTTGATTTTGGTATTCCCTTTCCCTTCCCTGGTTCCAATATACATATATACAATATCCAGGGTACTAAAATCAGTTACAGTGATATCAGGGGTAAAACCACAGGGAAGAAAAACAAAAGAAAACGGGCATAACTGCACATGGTATGTTGAAAAATAACAACAACTATGATAAACCACTTGTTTCCATAAATTGGAGTTCATTTCGCTTAGCAGCATCTTCTTTCTCTTAGGAAGAGGTTGCGGGTCTGCCTCAGGATACTCAGCATCTTGAACAGAGACAGGGCTTAAGCCTGAAGCCTGGAAAGTCTTCCTGGATGGATGGAAGAGTTGGCTTCTGGGTTGCAAAAGAGCCTGCAATGTCACTGTGTACCAGTCCCCTGCCTAGGGCATGTCAGAAGCCTGTGGCTCAAAGGCACAGCTAAAAGGAGAAACCTCAGGAAAGGCTGACAGGAAAATGCATCTGCTCTCAATTACCATTCCAAAGGTATGCTTTGTCCTCAAGCTTCAGGTTCCACTTAGTGATGCACAAGATAAATGAATGTTCTCATGGGTAGCAACAGACAGGGAAGGAGCCACTAAGCCAGCCCACTCATGACTGTCACTAAGAGCTGGGATTCAATTAAGCATTGACCCAACTTACAAAAAAAGAAAATTTTGAGGGTATGGGTGGGCTTGGAACAAATTGGGGGGACAATGATAGGAAGAGGTGATATTGAACAAAATGCATTGTACTCATAACCTGACTTGTGGAAGTAAAACCCCTTTGTACAACTACTTAATAAAAATTAATTCTTAAAAGGATGCATTGTGCTCATAAATTGACATATTGAATTGAACCCCCTTTGTGCAACCACTTAAAGATAATTTAATTTAAAAAAAAATGCATTGTACTCATAAACTGACACATTGAGTTGAAACCCCTTTGTACAATGATTTGAAGATAATAAAATTAAAAATAAAAGAAAATGAAACTCTGAGAAGGAAATTAATTTTTCAGGGCCACAGAGACGAGACATCACAAAGCTCAGTCTTGAATCTGGGACTGTGGACTTCCAGCTCCACTCAGCAGTTTCCCATACCCATGCATGCATTCATCCACTTCACATTGCACCCCAAAAGATGCAATGCTAGAATGATCCCAAGATTTTATATAAGGAAGCAGTGTGGTCTCTTGTTGAAAGGGGCAAAGACTGCAAGCTCAGAGCCAGGACTCCTTATTTGTGTGAACTTGAGTGAGACAATTCATTGTACAGTTCATCTTTGTTTCCTCATCTTTAAGATAGATCAAATATGTGTTAAATAAAAAATCTTGTCTACAAAGTCTCTACTCTAGTGCCCCACTCCCAACTGGCACTCAGTATGAATTAGTTAAATGAAATCTGGAATGAAAAAGCTTCCTGGAAAAGAGAACTTTTAAAGTTGTTAGTAGTGGCAAAGAGTCTTCATTTCCCATTTATTTACAGCCCCTCAATAAATACTTTCAACACTCAATGGTTTAAAAGAATTATTTTTTTTCTCCTAAAAACCAAAATGGTGGAAAGGAACCATTATAGACTATCATGGTTCAACTAATTACAAAGGGAGGAATATTTCCCGAAGGAAAGTGGGGAAATGAAAGGTCTCCAGAGAGCAGCAGTCTGTGCTTCCACTTATAATGCAGGTACTAGAAATCAGCCTAACACATTGTGGGCAAAAATGTAGTTTTAGAATGTAGAGCCGGAATGACCCGAGGACTCTGTCTACCACTTAGGTGTGGCCCAACATTAATATAAGTTAGCATGCGGTGCCACCTCCATCATAGACCAGCAGTGTGACAGGCAAGTCAGGGAGAGGTTTGAAGAGGTGATTATAAAAAATTTAAAAAAAAAAAAAACTGCGGGCTGGGGATATGGCCTAGTGGCAAGAGCGCTTGCCTCGTATACTTGAAGCCCTGGGTTTGATTCCCCAGCACCACATATACAGAAAATGGCCAGAAGTGGCGCAAGTGGCAGAGTGCTAGCCTTGAGCAAAAAGAAGCCAGGGACAGTGCTCAGGCCCTGAGTCCAAGGCCCAGGACTGGCAAAAAAAAAAAAAATAACATAAAAAAACTGTCCCAAAAATAATTCAGCTCCTTAACTTCCCTCCTCCCAAGGTGAATATTAAGCACGGTCTTCTTTTTAGGCCCTGAGACTCCTTAACGATTAATTAAATGGGCTCTCTGCTGCAGCAGAGTCCAGACTAGTGGAAAAGGCAATGTAGATTGTGTTGTTGTTCAAAACAGTCACAGCTCCTCTCCGCTACAGTGTAGGCTGAGCATATTGATTCTTTTTCTTCCCAATGAAACATAACCCAAAGTTTCTTTTGAGAAGAAGCTTTAAAAGCTACAATGTTGGAATTCTTAAATGTCTTCCCTCTATTCTCCCAGTGCTGGCCATGTCCTAGGCAGGAACGAATGCTCCTGGAATAAAAAATGCCAAAGGAGTTGGGCACCGGTGGCTCACATCTATCATCCTAGCTACTCAGGAAGCTGAGATCTGAGGATTGCAGTTTGAAGCCAGCCTGGGCAGAAAAGTCCGTGAGACTCTTATCTCCACTAAAATTACCCAGACAAAGCTGGAAGTGGTGCTAAAGCTCAAAGGGTAGAGCCTTGAGCACAAAGAAGCTCAGGGACAGTGCCCAGGCCCCAAGTTCAAGCTCCAGGACCAACAAGGAAGAAAAAAAGGACAAGGGACAGAGTCACAGTTACAGAGAGAAAAACCATGAGCAGTAAGTAACTTTTTTTTTCTCCCAATTCTGAAGCTTGAACTCAGGACCTGAGCACTGTCCCTGTCTTCTTTTTGCTCAAGGCTAGAACTCTACCACATGAGCCACAGAGCCACTTCTGGCTTTTTCTGTTTATGTGGTGCTGAGGAATTGAACCCAGGGCTTCATGCATGCAAGGCAAGCACTCTACCACTAAGCCACACTCCCAACACTATGATACAGGGATTATTATTGTTTTGTTTTTACTGAAGAATAATCCAGCTCCTTCTGCCTGATAAAGAAATTGATATGAGAAGTGGAATGTTGGGAAGCAGGGGTCACTAAGAGTAGATGGCATTTGCTTCTCAGCTAAACAGAAACTGCAGGAAAAAGAACTGACTGGAAAACAGAAAGAATAGAAAGAAGTCATCAGCTGGGTGCCAGTGACTCACACCTATAATCCTAGATACTCAGGAGGCTGAGATCTAAGGATCGAGGTTCAAAATCAGCTGGGCAGAAAAATCCATGAGACTTTATCTCCAAATAGCCACCAGAAAACCAGAAGTGGAGCTGTGTATTAACAGTAGAGCACTAGCCTTGAGCAAAAGCTCAGTGATAGCACCCAGGCCTTGAGTTCAAACCCCACAACCAAGGGAGGAAAAAAGCCATCAATAGTATCAAATGGCAAAAAAAAACCAAAACCCTTTTTTCTTCTTTTGTGCTACACTCAGGGCCTGAGTAGCTAGGATTATAGGTGTGAGCCACCAGCTCCTGTCTGGTGGAACTATGTTTTGCAATAAATCAGAAGTCATAAAAACATACCAAATGAGCCTGCAGATTTGGATGAGCAGTTTGGGAAATACAAAATTAGTAGCATTCTCTGGGTGCCATTAGTTGGCACTTGACAAATTAGTTCAATAAAGAGATAAGCTCAGAAAATATTTAGCTATATTAAAAGCAGAAAAGGAGAATAGAGGTGGGAAATTCTAGCATTTGCAAATCAACTATTCAAGTCTTTTTAATTCCCAACTGGTAATCAATAAAATTTACAAGTCCTTCAAGTGGCAAAGGCTAGAGAAAACTGAGTCCACACATAAAGACCAAATTAAGATTGTGATAATGGATAGCCTTTATTTAAAAAAAAAATAGCCTGAGATGACTAATGTGGCACTCTGTAACTTCTTTCTGTTGAACAAAATTGCATAGGGGAGGAAGTGGCACTGTGGCTCAAGTGGTAGAACATTAGCCTTGAGCTAAAGAGCTTAGGGGCAGCCTCTAGGCCCAGAGTTCAAGCCCCCACCCTCCCAAAGGAGCAAAATTTCTTAGAAGAAGTAGATTCAAATTTTGGTTTGAGCCAGACGACAGTGGCTCATGCCTATAATCCTAGCTACTCAGGAGGCAGAGATCTGAGGATCACCATTCAAAGCCAGCTCAGACACGAAAGTCAGTGAGACTCTTATCTCCAATTAACCACCAGAAAACTGGAAGTGATACTACGGCCCAAGTGGTAGAGCACCTGCCTTGAGCTGCAGAGCTCAGGGACAGTGCCCAGGACCAGAGTTCAAGCCCTACAGCAGACTAAAAAAAAATGGTTTGTACAGAAGTCTGTGACTCTCAAAGTACCTGCAAGTGAGAGACAAAAGTGAGCCTAAAAATGGACTGTAGGTGTGGCTTATGTTACCAGGGCTAAAGTTTTGAAAACACTGTGCTAGCCACCAGCTAGTATAATTAGAAATCATCACCTTATAGTAGATGACACCAAAAGTTAAATAAAATACATTTACTCAACATGTTA
Organism: Perognathus longimembris pacificus; assembly: GCF_023159225.1. Lineage (NCBI taxonomy): Eukaryota > Metazoa > Chordata > Mammalia > Rodentia > Heteromyidae > Perognathus > Perognathus longimembris. The sequence goes on from NC_063161.1 coordinate 150,156,193, forward strand.
AAAAGGAAAAAAAACAGTCTGTCAGCTGCCAACCTTCCAAGAATCACATGCAGGTTTACAGAGATGACTTCCCAATGCCTTTCTGAAAAATAGTCAGAGAAAACAATCAAAAGGGGAGTGACTGCCCAGAAACTAGAAAACCAACCACAACAATGAACACTGGCCAGGGAACAGAGCCTCAACTGAGGACCTCTCCCATCCTCAAGAATAATGTCTACAAAACACCTGCTCAGCAAGAAAAACTCCTATGCACTAGTAAGGCCTCCTCACCCTCCTTTGGGGAGAGGAGTGCTTACTGCGCTTTTCTTGTCCCTGATCAATCACTGTATAATAGAAGTATGAGGAGCAAGATGATTATTTGTACCTCACAGGTCACCAGATCAAAAAGATCCACACCCAGGCTTGATCAGCCTCAGTATCAGCCTGATACTGTCACTGTAAGGGACTCACAACTTGTCTCCCTTGGGAAAGTGAGTTGAGGACAGTGAAGAGTGTTGTGGTAGGTATGTTCTTATTCAAGACATTCGCTGCCTTTCCCAGCAGGAAGAGTTGCCCTCCCTTACCACCATTCGCCCAGCTTCAGACAAAACTTAAAAGCAATCCAGAAAAAAATAATAATAAAAGCAATCCAGAGAACAAAAAGAAAATGCTTTCTGCAGCCAGGCACTGGTGGCTCAGGCCTGTGATCTTAACTACTCAGGAGGCTGAAATCTGGGGATCCTGGTTCAAAGCCCATCCAGGCAAGAAAGTCTGTGAGACTCTTATCTCCAATTAACTATTAAAAAGCCAAAAATGGAGCTGTAGCTCAATGTGGTAGACAGCTAGCCTTGAGTACAAAGCACATGGACAGTGCCCAGGCCCTGAGTTCAAGCCTCAGGACAAGGGAGGAAGGAAGGAAGGAAGGGAGGGAGGGAGGGAGGGAGGGAGGGAGGGAGGGAGGGAGGGAGGGAGGGAGGGAGGGAGGGAGGGAGGGAGGGAGGGAAAAGATCCTCTGCATTTATTTATGAGCTACAATGTACTCAGTCAGCACAGTTCTGAGCAGTTTCTGCTCTAAAGTTCAAATGCCTCACATCTTTTTCGATTTCATTGGTCCGGAGAAACCACATGCTCAACTCCATACAAAAATAAGGTGCGACCGAGAGAAGTAGTCAATAACAGTGACCTCCCATATGATATGGGCCAGCATTTCAGAGATGCACTTGAAGCTTTCCATGTACACAACCACCAAACTCACACAGGATTTCATCTTTCCTCCCCAGGCCCATCAATCACTCTGGAGGGAAAAGCTGAACCCGTGGCCTGGCACCCACTGGACCAATTTCTGACTGTCAGAGCAGATCCCTCCCAAGGTCTCTTCACAATAAGCGAATAATAAACATTCCACTGAAATCTTTAAACGGATAGAGGAGTTTAATTATAATAATTTAATTTTCAGAAGCAAACGCTGCTTTTATACAATTACAGTGAGGCAACTTTTAATTAACTTTGGAAACTTTCTTTTGCTTGGGAAAAATCTAATTAAAAATACTTAGGGAACTATCAACATAACACAAGATTCAGGAAGGGGTTAGAAACAATATTGGGGAGAGACACATGGAAAATGTTGCCTTTGGGGAGTTCAGAGTAGATGAGATCTCCCACAGTATTCTGTAGCCAGTGGCGTCTGCTGAGAATCCTTTTCTTTCTCCCCCTTTCAGGACTTCATCTCTAATATAAGGAACAGCAAGGAAGTCATGGTGTGAGTCAGAGGAAATTTCAGAAAGTGAAATAGCACCATAAATGAGCTGTCTCCCTAACATAGACCACACACACACACACACACACACACACACACACACACACACACACACACATATATATGCTTGCTGTGCAATTTATCTACCCTGGTACATGCCCCAAGGGCAGAGAATATGATGGGCTCAACCATGGTGATTCCCAGACAGTGGTCCATGTTTCTATAGCACCATCATCACCAGGGAGCATGTTAGAAAAATCCATGCAGGTCTTCCAGCCCAGCCTCAGATCCACTCACCGTGCACAGGTGCTTGAATTCGTGATCTCCAAACCTTCCGTGTTAAGTCTGAGAGGCCCCTGGCTGGCCCACGGCATCTGTGCTCTGCTTTAGCATTCTTGGACAGTTGATTTACAAAAATAAATCCCCAGTTCCTACCCCAGCCCCAGAGAAGCCGGAGCCCTGGAGATGATGAGACTTTGCTTCCTGCATTTCAAATAGGCTCCAAAAGGATCGTGCTGTTTGTTCAGTAGCGTTTGAGAGCAACTGCTATGCAATTCTAGAAGGCAGGAACTCTGGCTGCTACCTACTGGCTGGGGTGCTCCACAGCTGCTTCTTGAGCCCAGTTTCCTCATCTGGGAAATGCCCAGCCTTGGAGATGGGTTCTCCACTGCAATACCATGTAAATAATGCCAGTGGGAACTCTTTTTTTTTTATTTCTTTTGCTGAAGGTGATGACATAAGCTAGGCTGATTCCATGGAAATCAGCCAGTATGAGATTAGCAGACCAAGATTCCAACCTGGTTTCATCCCTGATTGCACTTTGGTCTCAACAACCAGGCAGAACTGTCATAAAATATGCAGGTCATTGGCTTTTTAGGTGTCATTGTGCTGTTCAAATCTGTCACTTGCAAGAACTTTCTTCTAGGCAGAAACTACTTTGAAGGAAGGCAGAGACAGGGGAGTTGCAAAGGTGATTTGGGTCCATCAAGGATTCTGGATTGGGGCTGGGAATATGGCCTAGTGGCAAGAGTGCTTGCCTCCTACACATGAATCTCTCCGTTCGATTCCCCAGCACCGCATATATGGAAAAACGGCCAGAAGGGGTTCTGTGGCTCAGGTGGCAGAGTGCTAGCCCTGAGCGGGAAGAAGCCAGGGACAGTGCTCAGGCCCTGAGTCCAAGGGCCAGGACTGGCCAAAAAAAAAAAAAAAAAGGATTCTGGATTGAACGATAGGTTCTCGCCCAGTTTCAGCCATGAGTTTGCACATTTGTCCCTGGGCTTTTGTTAGGAAATTTCACAAGTTCTGTGCAAGCAGTGGGAAGTAGTTAGGTCAATCACAGTTCAAAGCCAGTTGTGAAGCCAACCGTGGCTCGGCATTGGCCTCAGCTGCCTTGGTAGAGCAGAGAAGCGGCTGCGGGGATTCTACCATTGCCCTCCGCCAGCCTGGGGGAACAGGGCAGAGGGCAGCTGTAGTTCAAAGCAAACAGGTGGCCCCAGTACCCCAGGATCCTCCGCTACTCTGCCATGATCCTGTCCTATGACAGTCCCCTGGGTGGGCTGGAATATCACGGGCTTAAAGTCCCATTTCCTAGCTCCAGGCTCCTGAGCAGAAGAGTCTCAGTTTCCTCTCTCCAAGCCTTGGTGTATCTCATCTCTTAGGTGGGCACTGCTGGCCACTATCTTACATCAGTTGGATTTTGTGCAGGTCACATGAACCTCTAGATGGGATGCGGCGATGTAGGGAGGCAGTTCTGAGCGCCAGACTGGACATCCCAGAATCTCCGTGGGGGGTGTAGTCACTACAGAATCCCAAGCCCCAGTCCAGAGAAGAATGGCTGGTGGGACACAGGCTGGAGTCTAGGATGCTGCATTTAAAACAAAAGCCCTCCTAGCGATTCTGGTACCAACACGATGTGACTTCTCTGACAGTCAGATAGATAGTTCTAGCCAGGTGCTAGGGCTCACACCTGTAATCCTAACCACTCAGGAAGCTGAAATCTGAGGATCAAGGTTCAAAGCGAGCCCAATCAGAAAAGCCGGTGAGCTTCTTATCTCCATTTAACCAGCAAACAGAATTAGTGGTGTGCCTCAAGAAGCAGAGCATTCACCTTGAGCCAAAAAATGCCAAGCCAGAGTATGAGGCCATGAGTTCGAATCACACACAACATAAACACAAACAAAGATAGTTCTGGTCAACTCTGAGGAGTCTCTCACCTGAGCTAACCTCTTTTCCTACTCTGTGCCTCAGTTTCCTTACCTAGAACATGGAGACTCTCACCTATCTTTTCAGGCTTGATAGATTAAGGATGTAGAGTACTCTACAAATAATGTGCCTTCAACAAATAATAGCTGTGATCATTTCTGTTAGTTTACAATTTGATTATTAGTAATTATTCAGCTACCTTAGAAGCAAATCACCATCATTTGGGCTAATATTTTTCTCTAGTTTTTTTTCCCTTTTTCTATTACTCAAACACTACCAGTTTGTTGTAATATTTCAAGCCATCTTGAAGTAGTGAATTCCATGTCTCATAGTTTGAGATGCAATTTTGAAGACATTTTTTTTCTATAAACACACACACAGCACTGCATATCACACGTTGATCTCAAACTTGCTTGCTTTTCCTGTCCAACCAACTATCATGGACACAACTTCCCTACCAGCATTTGATCCCTTGCCCTAAATGCTAAAAATAAAAGTCCATTAAGCAGACAAACCATGATTCATTTAACCAGGTCCCTGCTGACAAGCAGTTAGGTAGTTTCTGATTTCCTACTCTTGTTTAGAAACCTCGAAAACCCTTGAGTCCTGGGGGAAGCATTCCTTAGCAGCACCCACAACCCGGTTCCAACTACTTAAAGCATATTTATCTCTGTCTAACCTCACTGTATCCCCATCAGAGAGCTGGCAAATGGCAGGACCACCATGAAGCCTGTGGCTGACTGATGGCCTCAAAGGCCCCCTTGAATCCTTACCCCTCCTACACTGACTCTGTTTGCAGCTGTACCATTTGCCAGTGCCCACTCGTTTACCCAATGGCTACTGCGACAGTAGCAAACCAGATGCACACAGAAGTCTGAAAATTACTGGCATACTTCTGCTCCTCCTTCAAACTCTTCAAACTAAGAGACATGTTCCTATACCAACTGGCTGGCTGATGGGCTAGAAAATGAGAAAACACCTAGAAAACCTTCATCTACGGCTACCCTAGACCAGCTAGCCCTCAACCTACCTGCCAACTGACCTAAGACAGATGAATAAACCCAGATGACATTGGTCAACCCAGCCCAGATTAGCAGAACATCACAAGGAACCAATAGACTCTTGAAAAATGGCAAGTAGCTCTTATATTAGGCCACAAACTGTGGGTATGACTTGTTACACGGCAATAACTAACTGATACAAAACCAGTCTGATTCATAATCTCTACTCTCTCCAAGGTCTCATTACCTGTGTATTAGGTAGGGATGAAGCTCAACACAAAACCCAAACAGTACACACACTATGCTGCTGTGGGAGGCTGAGACTTTCAGCACTGAGGAAAGAAACTCAGCAGATGATTCCATTCACAGAAAGAAACTGGGGCTCAGGACATGGGGTTAGGTCAAGATCACATGACTCACTTCAGTGATGAAGAGATTCCCCTGGCCTCCTGATACTAAATCCAGTGTTTTTAGGACTTCTCGAACATTCCTGAGTACCTCCCCCCAACCCCCAAAAGTCAAGCCCCTGACTTCACAAGAGAGCCCCACAAAACAGAGCCTTTTCCCAGCTCGCTGAATTTGGTAGAAGGAGCTCAGGCTTCTGTCTGAGGACATTAAGTGCAAATTTATTTTTGAAGCCCAGTGTGCAGTTTTTTAATGCATCCTTAAATACCAAAACATAATTACCAATGTCAATACATAATGTTTATTTCTTTCAGAACCGACATTTTAATTTTCCTGAGCAGGCGGGAAAAATGATATGCATAAAAATAATGACAAATATTAAAAGTCTCCCAAATAAGGGACCAGAATCACTTGCATAATCCTAAATTTAAATGCACTCATGATCACAGCCACATTAAAGGTCTGATAAGCCAAATTAGGTTCCATGTAAGCATAATTAATCTTCTCTTTCAATGAAGATATTACAAGGATGTTAATTTGAATCCCAAAGGCCTTTGGGAAATTGAATTATATAGATAAAACAAATATTTGACCTTTGGTAGATAATTACTATTTTTAAAGTATTCACAATGCAAATGAACACCAAGTAAACCTTGGGTGCTAGTGGCTCTGCCAAAATAAAATTATTTCTAAATATTCAGCTAGAAGTAAGGCAGGTATTCTACTCTATCTGGCCCTCAACTCTTTTTTATTTCCAATTTGGAGACATAAAACTCCAGCCCGGGGTCCTGGTATTTATTAACAAATAATTGAATGGAAATCAGCCAGCACTGATTACGGCAAATTTGCAAATTATCTGTTATCATTCATAGGTCATTAAATTTCAAAAGACAGTACGAAACAGAGGCTGTGTTGCTACAGTAGTGATCGAGAGCCCATCTTCAATGGGGCGCCTGATCAATGGGGAGATAACTGGCCAGTAGGAATGGTACTCCTGTCACCTGAGTCTGGTTCCTGGGTCCCCAGACAGAGGGTGAGGGCAATCCTTTAGCCACCCAGTGTAGACGATGAAGCAGAAACTTGGTGCGCAGCCCTGGCTTTCTCACAAACGGGCTGATGGTCATTGGACATGAGCAGCCATTTCCGATGAAATGCTCGCTCTGAGTGCTCACACCTGAGGCACAACGCTGAAGCCTGTAACTCAGACTTGTGTTTGTTTGCTTGGTCCCTTCTCCCTGCTGCTGCTGAGATTTGTGGAGTTTAGCAATCTGTAAAATGGGTCTGTGGTGATGTTGTCATGTTTTGAGCTTTTCTGGAGGCTTGGCTAACAGTGAGCGCTAACCCCGGGCTACCTCTGGCCCCAGGATTGGAAACCGCTTCCCATGTGACCAAACAGAGCATGTGCCTCAGCCCCCTGCCCACCTCCATAGCACCCAGAGCCCCTGGGGCCTAACACAGCACTGCTTGGTCTAGAATTGCACCCAAATCCTGGATCCTGCAGCCATGGAGTCTCAGTCCTTGGTGGAAAAACCAAGGACTGGAGATCTAATGTGTTCTTGTACAAAGCAAGCCAGTATAAAGGCAGAAGAGCAAGGCAGCAGTGGCATAACTGATCTGTGTGCAGAGTGGCTCGCTTTCCGGGGGCTGGCTGGTGTTCAAGGATGAGTGAGGGGTGTCTAGGGAAGGAAGCATGGAAGGAAGGACATTAACCATGGAGAGGACAGAGAGAAGCACACATAGAAGGTTCCAGAGGGTCACTTCCTATGTGACTGTTTTACCCTCAAGCTCCCTGAGCTCCTTGAGCAGCTGGATACAGGGCATTGGCCATGCTGGACTGGGTCATCCGACAATGACCTGTGAGATCTTCCTCAAAGCACCCTCCAAAGGCCCACCACAGGCTCTGTGGTACAGGACCCTGCCCAACCCCGCCTCTTCCCACCGCTCTACAAGATGGGTCCAGAAGCCTCAGCTCCAGCAAAGCACCTACCACAGGAGACATGGGAACGGCCAGAAACAAAATCATTTCCCACCACCACCATTACGCTGCAGTTTCCTATTTGTCTCATCAGAGCAGCATCGATCCTGGCCATGTAACACTGAATTCATATTTTCTTAATCAGACATTCAACGTTCTAGTCCCAATCCATCTGCCCTGACCCTTGCAGAAGAAGGAGATATCCTTATGGATAAGAGGAGAAGAACAACACAGACTGCAGTTTTGAGTGACTGATCAATTGATTGGATCTTACCCAAAGATCCAGGGCCCTTCCAGGTACCCGGATGATCCTAGGCGTGCCAGGAGAGGTCATCCTGCAGAGAGCAATTTGGTGCCCTCCAGACAGGCCAGGATCCTGGAGCTGGGCCATTAAGGCTGGCAAAGTCACCTCTACAAGAAGGCATTTATCGTGGGCCAAGTGACTGCTTGATAGATTGCCAGGGGGTTACTTACAGTCTGGTGCAGAATTAGTGCTTGGAGCTCCACAACCCCCTCTAATGGCACCTTCACTTTCTTGTCTCTCTCTACACACATCTTTTTTTTTTTTTTTTTTTTTTTTTTTTGGCCAGTCCTGGGCCTTGGACTCAGGGCCTGAGCACTGTCCCTGGCTGTATATGTGGTGCTGGGGAATCGAACCTAGGGCCTTGTGTATCCGAGGCAGGCACTCTTGCCACTAGGCTATATCCCCAGCCCCTCTACACACATCTTATTGGCTCCTTTGGTTCCCTTACGTTAGCCCAAACACCATCTTTAGCACAAATCTGGAATTCATATCTGGGCCTCTCCACCTGCACATCTATGATGTCTCCCATGTGATATGACCCAGATGAAGACACATGATGGCCATCAAGACCGTAAAAGGATGTTCAGCCACATGAGTCATTAGGGAAATGCACTTAAAAACAGAACTACTACTGTATATCCACTAGGAGGGCTACAATCAAAGCAGAAAATAACAGATGTCAGAGAGGAAAGAGTATAGAGAAACTGAAGCATTCATACTTTGCTGGTGGCAATTCCTCACTAAATCAAACTTTTCTCTGTGATCCAACTATTTCACGTTGACACATATATCCAAAAGAATAGAAAGCAGGATTCAAAACAGACACTCAAACACAAGCAGCCATAGCAGCACTACTAATAGTAACCAAAAAGATGGAAACAACCCAAACACTCATCAGCTAATAAACAGATAAGTAAAATGAAGTATAATGGAATATCATTCAGCTATAAACAAGGGATGAGGAACATCCCACACCATGAGTAAAATTTCATATTTTATATGAAAGAAGCCAGATACAAAGTGGCCACATGTGATTCCATTTAATGTGACCTATCTATAATAGGCAAATTCACAGCCACAGAAAGCCAATAAGCAGTTGCCAGAGGGTGGGACTAGGAGGAGGACAGGTTGTACTTTGAGGTAAATGCAAAAATTCTGGAACTAGAGATAGGCAATTATGTAACAGTCTGGGTGAACTTACTGCCACTGAGTTGTGAACATTTAAACTCACTAGAACAGCTGGGCACAGTGGTTCACACTTGTAATCTCAGCTATAGAGAAAGAGGAATCAGACAAATCCTGAGCTCAACACCAGCCCAAAGAAGTTAGCAAGACCCTATCTCAAAAACAAAATGCAACAAAAAGCTTGGAGCTGTAGCTCAGTGGTAGAATACTTGCCTAGCATATGTAAGGCCCTGGGTTCAATTCCCAGTACCACAAAAATATAAAAGTCATTAAGATGTTGTCAGTGTCTTACTCCTATAAGCACAGCTATTTAGTAATAAGAATTGAGGAGATTCATAGTTCTAGGTCAGCCCAGGCAAAACATTCCTGAGACAACACCCCCCCCCCACACACACACACTAATCTCAACCATCAGCTGGGTACACTGCTTCACACCTGGCATCCCAGCTACATGGGAGGCTGAAATTGGGAGGAACACAGTTCCAAGCCAGCCCAGGCCGAGAAGACTTCATCGCAAGAGAAAAAAACTCAGTACAGTGGGGTGTGCTTGTCATCCAAGGTTAGCAGGAAGCTGAAATAGAATCTCAATCCAGGCAGACCCAAGGGAAAAGTAAAATCCTATCTCAAAAATAACCAGAGCAAAAAGGTCTGGAGGCCTGGCTTAAGCAGCAGAGTGCTTGCCTAGTAAGCACAAGAGCCTGAGTTCAAATCCCAGTACTGCCAAAGGGAAAAAAAAAAGCACCATTAAAATAGAAGATGTAGGAAACAGCAGCAGCTGAGAATAAGTCAGAATCAAGGCAAGTGCAAACTAGCAACTGGGATGCTTAGAATCCTTTCCATTTAGGCAGTCTTGTTTTTCATGACACCGTATTCCACTCTCTTCTCTGAAGATCTCACCCTCTCCTTGCTTCTGTGAGAAATAGTTCCATAATCTAAAGTGTATAAATGGTATTTTTATTAGGTTTAAATTTTCAGAACTAACCTATGGAGGAATCACGAAAGATCATTATGGTAACAGAGTGAATCTAAGTGTTATGAGCCTTGACTATGTAAGAATAATTATTTAACAAGAAGTGGGCATAGGCAAGAGACACAGAAGAAAATGTGAGTACACTTATTTCTCTCTTTTTCATAGCAGAGATCAATACTAAGAAGCCAAAAGGAATAAATCAAGAAATAGAGACTGTATGTTATTAAAACGTACAAAGGATATATTAAACTGAAATTCCTTTGTACAACTACTTGAAGAAAACAATAAAAGAATGGACAAAGGCAATCAGTAGAACTAAGAAGAATATCTGTATCTATGAGGTCAGTAAGCCACAGGAGGGAGGGAGACAATAAAATGCTCAGTTCCTCAGCTTTATTAGCAAGGAGCAGGCCACAAAGCCATATAAAGGCAGCAAGCCAAGGAACAGAATGTGGTGCTTAAAACTTCAATTGTTGGTGAACATCTGCTCTGACCTCCTGTGTGTGTGTGATAGCCATTTGTGCGGTTAAGGAAGGGCCACCGACACATGGGTGATCACATGACCCAGTCTAGCCAATCAGAACCTTCTCTTCTCTGGGACTTTTTTTTTTTTTTTGCCAGTGAGTTGTTGACAAAGATCCTAATTATCTCTCCAGATTTTTTTTTTTTTTTTTTTTTTTGCCAGTCCTGGGCCTTGGGCTCAGGGCCTGAGCACTGTCCCTGGCTTCTTCCCGCTCAAGGCTAGCACTCTGCCACTTGAGCCACAGCACCACTTCTGGCCATTTTCTGTATATGTGGTGCTGGGGAATTGAACCCAGGGCCTCATGTATAGGAAGCAAGCACACTTGCCACTAGGCCATATCCCCAGCCCCCTCTTCAGATTTTTATCTTATCCAATCTATTGCTTTTTGCTTAAAAAAAACAAATCCTGGGGAAGCCATGTGACTTCAATACTGTGCTGGTGCTAACTCTGGGAAGATTATGGGAGAAAGAAGTTGAGATGAGAACAACATTCAAGTGACCACCCTGTGTCTCTCTGGACCAGGCCACAGATTTTCAGTGACTAAGTCCACTGAGGAAGCTGGGGTGGGGGAGCAGTCTCCTCCCCAACAGTTCAGGGGTAGAAAGTTCCATTTCTGTAATTTTTCTGTAAATTTAGGATTGTTTCCATAATTTTGTTTTTGTGTTTTGTTTTGTTTTTTTAAAGAAGTAATGCATTGGGTACCAGGAGAGAAGGGAAGGAGGGGAAAGGTGAATCAATAGAAAGAAGTTACAGCTGGACAGAAGTGAGACACTCCGTGTGATGTTACTCACAAGATGCCTATAGATAGCAATCACGGTCTGCACAGCTCTCTTCCCTTCTGTCTTCCTTCCTTCCTTCATTTCTTTCCTTCCTTCTTTCTATTTTTCTTGGCAGTATGAAGTCTGCACTCAGAGCCTAAAGCTTGCTCTATCACTGAGCCATGCCTCCAGCCATTGTTCTTACCCTGGTTATTTTTAAGATCGAGTCTGACTTCCTACCTGGGTGCAATGCACCTGTCTTAGACTTCCCATCATAGCTGGGATGACAGGTGTGCACCATCATGCTCAACATCTTTCCATTGAGATGGAGTCTCATGGAGTATTCCTCCCAGGCTAGCCTGGAACCGAGATCCATCCAATCTCACCGCCCCATGTAGCTCAGGATGACAGATGCATATCCCTGCACCCAACTCTTGGCTACAAAGGCGTCTCACAGGTTGCCCAGGTTGTCCTACAATCACAATCCTCCTGTTCGTAGCCTCCCAAGTAGCTGGGATTACAGGCATGAGCCACTAGCACCTAGCTTGTACCACACATTTTATAAACTAGAAGATTCTAAAAGCTTCTACCATGCAGAAATAACAGATACTTGAGATAAACATGTTTAGCCTGATTTAAATATTATATAATGTACACACGTAACTGAAATAGCACAGAGTACCTTATTAGTATGTACAATTTTTATGTGAAACTATTTTTAGTTTAAAAATAATTTTAAAAAACGAAAAGAATGGAAGTCATAAGCAGGAGAAAAGGAACACCAGAAGGTAAGTACTCAACGTACAAAGATGTGAGTGCCGTGGGCGGACTTCAGACACTGGTCTCAAACATGCAAACCACACTCCTGCCTTAGCCCCTGCGCTGTCTCCAGTGGCCTGAGGATAAAATCCAAGATCCAGCACCTGGTGTTCAAAACGTGTAGAACTCCCTATTCACTACTGTCCACACCCTCTTGTCTCCCTTTAACCCCTGTGATCTAGACATTGCACTTGTGAGAAGGACCCAGAGGCTGACAGTTATTCCTGTTCCTTCCAGAACAATAGCCAGTGTTCCTCAGAGCTCTCTGAGAGTTACCTTCGCCATGCACTCTAACCTCCTCGCATTTCTCAACCATAGCACAGCATGGTGCTCATTGAACATGGGGGCTGCCTCCTCCATCTGACTGTGAGCCCATCAAAGGCCAAGACTATCCATTTCCTTGCAAGGACTCAGCAGCCAATGTAGGCTCAGACCTTAGTTGAGAGCTAAGTTCCAAAGGCCTGGGTAGGAGTGGGGGTATGACTCCCACAAAGACATACTTTAAAAGCCAGAGTGGCTACGAATATGGCCTAGTGGTAGAGTGCTTGCCTAGCATGCATGAAGCCCTGGATTCCATTCCTCAGCACCACATACACAGAATAGGTCAGAAGTGGCGCTGTGGTTCAAGTGGTAGAGTCCCAGCCTTGAGCACAAAGAAGCCTGGGACAGTGCTCAGGCCCTGAGTCCAAGCCCAGGACTGGCAAAAAGATAAAAACAAAAAACCCCAAAGTGGGCCAGGTATCCATGGCTCATGTCTCTAACCCTAGCTATATGGGAGGCTCAGGTCTGAGGAGCAGGCCTTGAAGCCAACCCAGGCAGAAAACTCTATGAGACTCTTACTTCCGCTTAACCACAGAAACATCAAAAGTGGAGCTGTGGACTGAGTGGCAGAATACCAGCATGGAGCAAAAATAGCTCATGGGCAGAAACCAGACCCTGAGTTCAAGCCTCAGTACTAGCACATACACACACACACACACACACACACACACACACACACACACACACACACAGCCAGGCAGAGTGGTACATCTAAGAGCCAGTTTGGGGGGCCCCAAATTCAGGTCCCCAGAAGTAGCTTCCCAGGCTGCGAATGTGGCTTAGCCGTAGAGTGCTTACCTAGCAGGCATGAAGCCCTGAGTTCAATTCCTCAGCACCACATAAACAGAAAAAGCCAGATGTAGCGCTGTGGCTCAGTGACAGAGTGCTAGCCTTGAGCAAAAGAAGCTCAGGGACAGTGCTCAGGCCCTGAGTTCAAGTCCTAGGACTGGCAAAAAAAACAAACAAAAAAGAAGTAGCTTCGTCGTCCTGGGCCCTCAGAGCCCAGGATTGCCCTAGAAGGACTCCCAGGGGATTGCAGGGCCTACAAAGGAGCAATTTGTACTTGAGGCTCATTAATGAGTCCCTGAACAGAGGAATTAATTACTGTCTGTCGAAATTAGACTGGTCCCTTCCTTCGAGATGCATCTTCTTTTTATTCTTAATTAATTTTTAAAAATTACGACGTCAGTGTGAAGCCTGATTTATCTTACTTTTAGCATTATTTCTCTGATAAGCAATTTCATTTTATGCCCAGTACCCACCTTGGTGCCAATTTGTCATGTCTGCCTGCACTTTGTCAGAGCCCAAGGACAGGCCTGCAGGTCTCCGCGAGGCTGTGCCCCTCTTCGTCTTCGCCACGCAAGGCTGTGAAATGAGCCCACCCAAACTCTCATCTGCCATTGCATAGGATTGCCCCTCCCTCTGTCCCGGCATCCACTGGGGTAAACCCCAGGGTGTGGCCCCCAAGTCACAGCCCTTGACAAAGTCCATTCATCTGTACCATCTCACTGACCTCCCAAAGACCCTGTTGGAGCAGAGCCTGCCAGCCCCATTTTACAGGTGGGGAAACTGAGGCTCCAGGAGGGCATTCCCAGGACATGCTGGAAAGGAAGGTGTGGACCCCAGCTCTGACACTGAATCTGACCGCTCTTCCACTCTACCCCACTCCCTAGATGGGCTGGCTAGTCAATAAAAGTAGTTAGGCCCAGATGCTAAGAAACAGGCCTCAGATGGCCCTGACTGGATTCTACCAGTGCCCCTCCTTCTTTCTCCCACCCTGCTCTTCAGAGCCACTTCCCCACACCCCCTTCTAGCCAGATTTCCTATGGGAAAGAGGCTGCCCTCAGCTCCAGTTGGAGCAGGTTTGCTGGCCAGCCAGGGTGGGTCTGAGACACAGCTCCAGTCCCATGTGTCTTCCTGGGGTTTTCTCACAACAGCTGCAGAGGAAGCAGAGTCTCCTCCTCTGTTAGGAAGCTGAAAGGAAACCCGCCTGGAAGCTGCCACAGCTGTGGACACCCCCCCCCCCCTTGTGGGAAAGAGTGAAATTGGGAAATTGGTCCCATAGAGTTGAGGAGGGAGGAGGGGGTGGGGAGCTCCCGGCTCCAGGCTGTGCAGATGGTTCCATAAGACATCAAAGCTCAGTTCAGGTGCATCCAGTGCGGGTGGGCTCAGCGCTCTCCACTCGGCCCCAGCAGTGGGGGAACAAGATCACCTGTGTTTTCTCCTTGCCCCCACGCTTCCTTCTTCCTATCACATCTGCCTGTTCCTTTCAGGTCACACCTCCTTTGCTGGCCCTTCTGGCCCCCTCCAAAAGAGCAACTCTTTTCTCTGCTATGTTGTCAGCCTACATTGCTGCTTATAGCGCCTGAACTGGAGTTGCCGGCTCATGTTGGTTCTCCATGATGTCATGAGCTACTTCTGGGCCCGGCATCGGTCTCCCCAGTGCCAATCCTGGGCCTCGCATAGGCAGTGTGGCATCCATCCACCAACAGAGAGGACCTGGTGGATGCTATTTACCATTCCGAGAGCAAGACAAAGACTCCAACCTTGTGGAGTTTGTAGTCCGGGAGAGAGAACCTGATAAATGATGAGCCTAAGGCAGTCACAGAATGCATGACGTCAACTAAGCAGAATTGGATATATAGAAAATAGGGATGTGGCCATAAGTAGAGAGGGGTCTGCATATTTGGTTAGGAAGCTCGAGAACTGTTTGTTGAACAAATGGAACTGAATTTTGGAAGAGACTTTTGGTGTAGAGGCAAGAAACACATGAATGATTAAAGCTGGCAAACCCAAATGCCATTTCATGGCTCTGTGTGATCCAAGGGTAACTGGCTAGATTAAGTCGGGGACATTGTCAGAAGCAATGTCTCAGGCTGGGACACGGGTCTCATGTCCACCCTGGGCTGGTAGATGGGGGGAGGGGGCATGAACACAAAGGCTGTCCCTGCAACAGGACACCATAAACTGGGTTACTTTAGAAAAATAGAAGCTGCTTCTCTCCGTTCCTCAGGCTATAAGTCCAAGCAGGCCAATTCCCATGTGGGACCCCAGGTAAGGCCTTGCCACGCCTCTTCCGTGCTTCACTCCTGGTAGTGATGGTCTCTTCCTCTTCTTATTAGGATATCAGTTGGAGCCACCTGCTCCAGCATGGCCCTGTCTTCACGAGCTGCACCTGCAATTGACTCTGCTTCCAAATAAGGTCACCTCCCGAGCTATTAGATTCCCAATGTATCTTTTTACTAGTATTATTATTATGTTTTAAAGCAGTTGTGCAAAGGAGTTTCAGTTCAACTGCTGTAAGGTAAATGTCAATTGTGAATCCAGTCACAAGAAAACAGAAGTCACATTCTGAGAGGTCGAATTGGGAGTCTTTATTAGAAAGCTGGTGCCTGCAGGTGGACTCCTGTCTCAAAGACCCGCAGCCCCTCTAATACTCTTAACACTGTTAGAAAACTGAGAGGGCAAAAGAAACATCACTAACAAACCAGATCAACTCCCATGGAGCACCGAAGTGGGATGCCATGGTGACTGGAGGAGAGCCAATGGATGAGAGAAAGGAGAGACTGACACAAGGCATGGTGTGATGGTGTCTGAGCTGGTCTGGGCCTAAACAGTGTCAGGGGCAGTGGGCAAGGTTCACAGGAAACTCAAGTCTCCCAAGTTCAAGGCACAAGACTGACAGGTCAGTCCAGTAACCTATCATCCAAGTCCTCCCCCTCTGCCGCCCCCACCCCCACCTTTAGGCATTCAGGCATGTCCATCACCAGGGAGGTGGGACTTCAGCTTCCTCCACCAGGAAGACAAGATGGCACCAGTTAAACCCAGTTTCCTATCCACCACATGGCCAACGTGGTGACAGTTAGACCCAGTATCCCCACTTCCCAAGAAGTCGTTATGAGTACAGTGCATGTTGATCAGTGTCACCCCTTCTACCATTCTTCCCCATCTCTCCCAATCCCATCTGTACCCTCAAGCTGTATAGTTCCATTTATACACATGTATATTGAAGATAATGACTGTATTTGCTCACCCTTCCTCTCTCTGGTCATCTGTCTCCTTTCCCCTTGCCTACCTCCCCAGATAAAACCTCTTTCAGCCGCCCAATATTCATTTGTTAAACTGCTAGTTGGGGAGTTACAGAGGAGTTACATCATTAGAATCCTCCCTAGAGTGCATCATCCTTTACTCTGTGTATATATGCATAGGACCCTGTTTTCATACGTTTATAATTTAGATCTAACTCCCACAGATAAGACTATTTCCCTAACTTGGCTATGGAGACCAGTGCAGCAGTGCACATGGTTGTGCAACGTCTTCACTGTATCCTGACTTGTATGACATGTAATGTTCTAGGCAGACTATCCTATGATCCAGGGATGCCACTCTTGGGCATCTACCCAACATATCTTTTGAGGTGACACAATTCAACACATACTAGAGGCCTAGTCTCCTGGAGACCCCAATGCATGGCTTTGGGTGGTCCACTGTCCCTGTTTGGTCCCACATGTCCCTCCTCAGGCATGGCCTGCAATTCCCCAGTCCTTACTGAGAAACCTGCTCTGCTCTTCTCACGAGCCACTGTGTGACGTGGGAACAGAGCTCAGATGATTCCAAACTGTATCTTCACCAGCGAACAAATATTTTGAAAAGCCTTTTGATGTCACTTTAATGGAGTGCGGAAAACACTGTTCAACCCCCATGTTTGAAATTTCATCCTTTTTTTGTGTGTGTTTTCCCCCTTCCTTTAAAGCTTGTGTTTGCTTTCATGTTACACGTTATTTATTTAGTTGTTGTCAATTAGTGTCTATTCTCCAAGCAACAAGCACATTAGCAGCTGCAGAGACTGGAATTAAAATTCACAGCCCAGTTGGTGCCACGGAAGCCCGCCTGCCTGACTGAGAAAGCAGTACTTCTTTGTCATTTCAAAAGATGACCTTCCTCTCCACCCCCACCCTGCCTGGCTTCTGCCTTAATTCCTCCTTTACTTCTCCACAGTGGCTATATGGATGTGATGGCTTTGAGATGAAAGATTTTTTTTCACATGCACAAAGAAAGATGCATCCCTCATTTTTTCACAGAAGCCTTTGATGATGGTTAGTGTAAAACAGGAACAGGGGGGAGGGGTTGGAATAGCATACAATAAAAAAAAAAAAACCCAAACAAACAAACAAAAAAAAACCAACAACCCTACCAGTTCAGGGGTTCTAGCTCAGCCAGTGGAACATTCCACACCTCTCCATTCAGCAATCCAGCAAGCATTAACAGGGTGCAGTGAAAAGAAAATGTCCCGGGCCCTACTGACAGCTCCTTGCTTTAGTGGGCAGCAGGAAGAGAGGATTGAATCCACCACATGGGGTGTGGGAAGAACCCAGGCAGCATCTAAGAAACCAGAAGCCTGTAACTTGCGAGAGCTTATGCCATGGTTGATGGAAGAGGCCTGGCAGGCGTAGACAAAGTGCATCCTGGTCCAGCCCCTGAGGCTCCATGTAGTCAGGAGGATGGTGCAGATCAAATCAACCACAAGCAAAACTGACAGGAGTAGACCCCAGCTCTTTCCCATAATCTAGGGGTCAGATCCTAGCAAGCACCCACCCCACCCAGAACCTCAGTTTCACCAGCTGGACAAAGAAAGGCCACTGGTTTTCAATGGGTGTTCCTGGGAACCGCAGTGTTCCCTGAAGAGGCTTCAGAGTGGAACAGAGGCCTGCGGGAACCAGGGAGCTCATCTTGGTGGTCCCCACAGCTCAGCCCCCAGTCTTCCTGGAGATTCTTTTGGAACAGTGGGTTCCAATTCTCAAAGCAGAGACCAGTGGGCTGTCTGGGACTCAGGAATTGGGGGCCTTCACAGCCCTGGTCCTTGGTCAGATGATCTCATCCTTTGGGGTTCAGTTTTCTCCACCCTTCTAATGAAGGGCTGGGTGGAATGACCCAAAAAGGACCTTCTTATCTGGGAAGCTCAGTGCTCCCAGCTCAAGGAAGCAGAAACACAATGAGAAAACGTGAGAACCAACTGGGTAAGATGGGAGATGGCGTCTGGAGAGGGACAATTATCATCACACAATATAACATCCTAATGGCAGAATCTTTTCTATTAGAACAGACATTATGGAGCATGGTTCCATCAAATGAATATAATGGACTTGTTTTATATTACAATGCACACTGTAATTACACATTTCAATAATTCCTTCAACACATTACACACAAGCATTCTGCAATAATGGAGTCCCGTAGCCATATATAATAATGTGCTAAGGGGAAGACAAGGAGGTTGGTGACAGAGGCCTCCAAGCCTCCCCACTCCCAGACCTATAGCTGCCAACTATCATCTCTAAGACTTGAGGGGAAGTGTGGTCTTTGTCCTGGGTCCTGCCCACCTAGTTAGAAATCTCCTCTGTGATAACTACAACTTCTGCAGGGGCAAGAAACTCACTATGATGCTAGCTCTTCAACTGTCCTGTAACCAAGAAATTATAAACACAAACACACCACACACAATCTCCAAGTCATGTGATCATGTGTAGAGAGACAGACAAAGACAATACACCTATTTTTTACTTATGGTGTATATATATATATATATATATATATATATATATATATATACTATATTTGCACAAATTTAGGGGTTTAAGACAATATGGGTGGTTCTTTGTCTTAACAGTTCCACAGGAAGAGAAGTCTAGTGCCAATCTTACTGTGTTAAAATCAAGGAGTCAGGAGGACCATGCTTTTTTTTCTGGGGTCTCAGAAGGATGTTTCCAGCCCTTTCCAGCTTCTCCAAGGTCACTGGCATTGCTGGAGTCCCAGCCTCTCCCTCCATTCTGGAAGCTAGTTACTCTCTGATCTTTTCTGCTTATCATGGCTCTCTGACTGGCTGGGCAAAGCTTTCTTTTTTTAATTGTTGTCAATCATGGGGCTTGAACTCAGGGCCTGGGCCCTGTCCCTGAGCTGTTTCGCTCAAGGCTAGTGTTCTACTACTTTAAGCCACAGCTCCATTTCCTGTTTCCTGGTGGTGAATTGGAGATTATTGTCTCTTAGACTTTCCCACTCAGGCTGGCATTGAATCACAATCCTCAGGTCTCAGCCTCCTGAGTAGGATTACAGGCGTGAGCCACTGGCTCCCAGCTTGGACTTTCTTTTTTGTAAGAACTCTGTGTTTAGAGTGGGCCTACCTGAGTAATTCAGGAAACTCCCGTCTCAAGGTCTGTTCCTGTAACAAGCTGTGTAAGTTCCCTTATGTCAAATGAAATGCCATATTCAAAGTTCCAGGATTAGCATATGGACATCTCTGAGGGCCGGTTTGGTATCGTGACCTCATCATTTAGTGCAAGTTCATAAAGATACCTTACAGGATTAAATATGACAATATAGGGTACCTGGGTTATACATATCTGATGAATAAAACTTGAGTTCAATAAACTGGGATAAGAGCACCAACAATGTACTATAGTTTGTGTACATCCCGCCTAAAGTAAGGCACAGGATACCACCACCCAGATCCTGGACAATTTACTTCTCTCCTTTGGCTCTCATACTTCAAGGAACGTGCCACTGGCATTTTGATTTGTGAACTCAAGCAGCTTGCGGTAAAAATCTAAACCAATTCTGTCTCTTGCTCCAAGGTGGCAGTGGTGGTGGTGGGTTAGAGTCATGCCCGTTTTACATAGGGATAACAGATTTAAGGAATGGAGGCCCAGAGGTTGGTGCCTGAGTGAACTTTTCAGTCAGGCCAAGTGTTTGGAAGACAGATTTGCAAAACTCACAGCTGCAGCAGGTGACATCAGGACTTGTGAGAAAGATGGCACTGCCAGGATAGGGCAGAGACCATTACCAAGGATGGCCTCCATCAATCAGGACATGGAGGCCAGGTTATACACTGGCTGGACAGGGATTGGTCTTGGCAGAGCCTACACAGGCTCATCCAGGTGAGGGCAGGAGGCTGGAAGAACTTCCCCCAGGCCAGTGCCTCACCAGCCTGGCTGCAGGCAAGGGTGGGGTGGGACAGAGAGAGAAGGCCAAAGAAGGAAGCTGCTGGTCAGAAGAGGGAGGAGCTAAGAGATCAGGGAGCCCTTTGGGAAGCAGAGGATCTAGGGAGAAAGAGGCGGGGGCAGAAGGGAGGTGTCCTTCAAGGAGAGGCTGTGCACGGGCTGGCTGTGTTGTTCCAGGGCAGGAAGCTGGGAAGCAGAGGGGCAAAAACAGCAGCTCCTTGGACACCATCTGTCTCTTAGCAGAGGAGTTGCCTGAGCTGGTCACTGGGTCACCCTAGGGTGCCCAAAGGTGGCATCTAAAAGAGGAGCCCCTCCAGGTTGTTGTGTGTAGGAACCACTTCCTTCCTGCAGCCAAAGCAGAAGGAGCTGGATTCCAGGGCCTCACAGCCTTGGGGTCTCTGGATCCCCCCACCTTGGAGATGATCTGAGACCATCATCCCACAATTTGTTCTGCCTTTCTCCTACATCTTGTGATACAATCACCACTGGCTCTCCAATGACCTCCTGTAAAAGCACAAGTCCTGAGAGCTCCTGTGTCCACCCTCATGTGTGATATCCAGGACCCTCACTAGCGTTCAGGCCTCTCTCTGTGTGGGGCAACTCTCCCATCCCCTACACGCACCATGCTGGCAGTGGGCCACCCTCAATACTGTCCCCTCCCTGTGCACACAGCCTGAGTCTCCACCCCACTTCTAGGTCACACGTCCTCCCACAGGGACGCAGGTACACAGGCCCATGTCCTCCACATCCTGCGGCCCCTGCCCACAGCCCTTGCTCTAGCACACTATGGCTTGGCACCCTTGGCAGCTCCCAGCCCACACCTACCCAGGCCTCCTTCCTTTGCTCCGAGATGGAGCCATCTTGCCTTGTGCTGGCAGCCTCACTGCCTGGATTCTAAGTCCAAGCCAGGTACAAGATTCTGTTCACGGGCCTCCCCCCCCCCCCCCCCAGCTGCTGCCTCTGCCCAGCCTCTGCCCTCACCCGCTTCACCATACCCAGGTAGCCTTTGCCACTCACCATGGAGCACTTCCTGACACCTTCCCTGGCAGCCTGTAAGTCCACTTAGTGTCCCTTTCCTGGGTGCAAGGCCTTTGGGACATGACACACAGTGGAGCTGATTGTGGCCCTGTCTCATCCTAACATCTGGCCGGAACATTCAGGGAGCTAGCAGCTCTGGGCAAAGGTGGGTGCTAGAAAAGTACTTGGATCAAGACAGAACGTCTCTTGCCCTGCCCCGTGCTGATTATCTAAAGCCCTTCACACATTGCAATTGGGATCCAGCCAGCAGCTCTCAGCCCTGAGGTGTAGTTACAGACCTGTCACTGTGGCTGCCCTGTCCCTACTGTCATTTTGGAAAGCACGGCAGCCAGGGTCTTCTGTGTCCCGTGTCTGTCATCCCCATTGTCTAAAGCCACAAGTGAGCCAGGCCCACATGTTGCTCGGTTTGGAAGTGGAAAGTGGCCCTGAAACAGAAGATCTTTTTACATCTGCAAACATGTAATTAAGCCCTTGTGTAATTTCCACTACAATGATGTGATAATAGCCTGAGGGCTGCAAAAGGCAGGCAGGAGAAGGGATCACACCTCTGGGACCAAGGTGATTCTTGGGGGCCAGGTGGGGCAGACCCCAAAAGGACAGGGTTGCTGCCTGCTGAGACAAGGGAGCCATAGAGACGAAAAGGGAAGAGTTGGAGCACACAGAGCTCCAACGGGAAAATGGAGGTGATGGGAGGAATTGGACGTGTTAAATAAGGGCCCAAGGCCATCAGCATTGCACTGTAGACACTCTAGGACTGGGAGGCATAGGAAAGCTTGTAAGGGTAGGGCTAGGTGTAGGAGCCCAACCAGGAAGTAGTTACAGTGCAGGTGAGAGATGGCGGTCAGCTGCATGCGGCAGCCCTGAGGGCAGGTGAGCGGTGGAGGGTGAGGATGGAGGAGCAAAGTCGGCAGCATGGCAGCTGGCAAGAGGCAGAGCCATCACCGACATGTGCCACCGTGTGCCACCCAAGATCTGGCAGGCATCTGGGCCTCCATGCCGGCAATGGCATACCTTTATCTTTCTGTCCCTTTCATTTTTTTACGTGAGGAAATTAAGCCTGATCCTAAGGGCAGGCCAAGGACCAGCGTAAGATTCCGGGCCTCTGGATCTGCCCACAGCCACCCAGTGGAAGCCCAGGAACAGCAACAGGAAGGCCCCACGGACGGTGAGGAAGGCACACCTGGCCCTGGGCAGAGCCTGGGCTTTTCAGGTGGGATGAGTAATTTTGGTAACTGAATTTCTGAGTTAGATGTAAAATATGGCCAAGATTGAAGAGGCAATTTGGCAGGGCCAGGCACCCCCCACCCCCAGGCAGGCTTCTCAGCCCCCACAATGCTGAGAACTTATTAACAAGATCACTCTTTCCCCATCATTGAGCCATTTGCAATTCTCAGGATGGCTGTGAGGAAGACTGGGAGTGTGGGTCTCTGGGTCATGGCTTAGGCCACGCAGGAACACGGTGTCAGACAGGAGAGGGTGAGGAAGGCTGGTAACACCATTAAGGGCCACGTTTTTTGCTTAAGACAGCTAGGGGCACAGAATGATCCAGAACACAGAGAACAGGTTCTGACAGACTTGTTTTCCTCATTTGTGAAACTGGCAGGGGGTGCAGATAAAGGGAGTAAGAGGACTGCAGCCTTCCAGAGGAGCCTTTTGGCCTCAGGGAAGTGGGTTCCACCCGGGCCATCTGGGGGCCTCGCCCAGGGCAGGGGGGGGTGGGGCTGGGCCTCTCCCTCCTCTCTGTGTATATTTAGCCCGCAGCTGTTCCTCTCAGGTGTGCTGCTCAGCCACTCGTCAGGATTAATTTCACCAACGGGGAAATTGACGCATTTTCTGATGACTGCTTCAGAGCCTCCTGAATTCAGCTACTGGTAAAAAATGAACTCACCAGAGACAATAGAGCTTTTTCCTAGGTCCAAATTGTCCTTATTTGCTGTTTGTTTCTTGGCTCTAATCCAGCCCAAACAAACCAGGCTGTTCCTCCACTTCCCGGAAGAGGGAGGCCCGAGGGTGGGGGATGAAGATGAATCTGCTCTGAGTCACCACGTTCCTGAAAAGCGGGTGCCCAGAGGCCCTGCTCCAGTCCTTCCTCCCAGCCCACCTGGGTGGAGTGCAAGACAGGCCAGGCACCAGGGGTTCCTCCCTCGTCCCCCACCTCACCCATTGCCAACCACCCAGTTCAGCCCCTGGGGGCTGCGTGCCGGGGACACCCCACCCAGGTCCTGGCTCCAGCCCAGGCAGAGCACCACCCCTCTACCCCACACCCTTCCAGACACAGGAGCTACACACCCACCATACTTCAAAATGCTTCCCAGACCAGTCTTAGACACTGAAAAAGGGACTCAGAGTGTTGGCACGTCTTTCTGCACAGACACTTCCAAATTCCGAGGCTCCCAAGTTTGTCGTCAGGGCTGGGCTGAAGTGTAACTCCCACTTTACAGGCGTGGAAGCTGAGGGCAGAAGCATGACAAGAGGCCCGCCCAGCTTCTGCACAGAGAGGAAACAGGGTGACTTCTACAGCATGGAGCTCCACAGGACAGCACAGCCAGAGCTGCACTTTCACACTGGCTGACAACTATGGAAATTCAGTGCAAGTGCACAGGAGCAGCATGTTAGGTATAGGAGGGTCTGTGCACACCATCTGTCCTGCCCATCACTTAATGGGTGGGAATGGAGAGGGGACTGGGACTAGGCTTAGTCCCTGGATTCCTCGCCTGGGTCTCAGCTCCCTCTATCCATCCATGCATCTATGTGCCCCATCACTATGTCTGTGCGGCTGTGGGCCAGTGGAGGGAAGATATTTTGGGTTTGGGGGAGGGTAAGAAGGACCAAGGCCCTGTTCTCCATTCTTATCCTAATGCCTTGCCCCATGAAGACAGGTGATCCTGACCAACAGCACAATCCCCAGTGGACTCTGGGGGACTCCAGTGATGTAATGAGGGGAGGGCCTGTGAACCACACTGCACTGAGCATTGGGATCTCTTAGCAATGTGAAGATGGTAGCTTCCCTACCACAGCCTCCCCCAGGGCCTGGCCTGTGTGCTCGACCCATCCACGACACCTGTGTGGGGCAGGCATCAGCCACTCAGTGTGGATAAGATGATCTCCAGGAGAGCAGGGGAGTGTGAGGATTTTGAAAGCAGAGATGAGGAGCATCACCCAGCACCATGGGATGAAAAGTCTTCCATGTGAAGGACTAATGTAATGCGGCTGGAAAGAGGAAAGGCAGGGGGCACACTTCAGAGAGAAGCAGCCTGGAGGATTCTGGGAAGAGTGGGCTGGGCCAACTGGCCTGGAATCATTTGGAGTGCCAGGAGGTGAGAGAAAAGCAAGAAGCATCTCGTAAACCACCACAGGGACTTGGGCTTGGACCACAGAGTGGCCGGAAATATCCAGTGTGTGGCATACCTGTTTGGATATGGATTTCCTCAGCACCTTGGCAGGGCAGAGGGAGGTACTGGATGTGAGGAAACTAGGTGGAAAAGAAATGGATACGGAGGGGCTTATGACAGAGGTCAAGGAGAGGGAGGAGAGACAAGGACCTCTGGGAGGTCAAAGAAGAGAGGGGATGAGGGAGCGGAGCATGGAGGTAGAGGCAGGGAAACTGGGACCAGAGAAAAATGGCAGCACATGGGTAGCTTAGGAGGGAAAGATAAATGAAGGGCCATCCTAATGGACACTCCAGGGCCAGGAATGATGTGGAGGTAGGAGTAGAGAGGGAAACTGAGTCAGGGCTCCCAGAATAAGGCCTGTGTCCGGCTGGTGCTGGCTCTGTGGCACCTAACAATGGACACAAGGCTGTGAAGCAGGAAAAGAAGACCAGGAAGCCATGTCTCACGTCAGCATGGACAGGAGGCCCATCAACATGTGTGTCCCCAGCCCCAGGCCCCAGCCCCACACCCAAGCAGAGCCCAAGGCCCTTCCAGTGCCTCCCTGATGAGAACCTGACCCTGCAGACAATAAATATCAGTAAGCCAACTTCTGGCTACAATAAAGGGAACAACTTCCTCTGGCCAGCACCAGGGGCCACAGTTGGAACAGAGACAGCGTGATCTCAGGCACAAGCTTTATTGGCTGATTCTTCTCAGGAGCCTGATCGGCTGGGACTGGACATTCCTAGATGGGCGCCTCCAGGCCTGAGCTAGGACAAGGGGAAAAAAATGAGAATTTTAGGTCAACAGAGGGTTTTTGAAGTAAGATCCCTGACAGAGTTAAAGGCAAGAAGGCATTTTGAAACTGCTTTCAAAGACATACTGTTTGATCAGTAAATATTTACAGAACAAAATGACAAAGATCATACAGTATTCATACATCCCAGAAACACTTAACAATTGCCTACTATGTGGCAGTCACCGTTTGCTCTGTTGCTTACTGGTGAAAAACTGCATACAGACTTAAAAAGCAGAGCAAGCTCTGACAACAGGCATGGAAAAATAGGACTTTTCATGCTCCACTGGCAGAAAAACACAACTCTGCGATTCCAGCTTCAACTCTATGTTTCAAAAGAAGTCGGCTCTGCCCTGGACCACCCTCCTCATCATGACTTTCCATGAAATAGCTGAGAGGCCTTACCTCCAGGTTTCCTCTGGCCTTCCGAAGGACTTTGTGGGTGACAGCCACTGAGGAGAAAGGAAAAATGGAAGTGATTGGAAGGCAAGATAAAAGCAGGGGCTAAGGGGAAGCAGGCCCAAGCCTGAATGGTTCAGACTTTGGATAACTTCAAAGCACCCAGGCCAGAGAAGACAAATGCTCTGCCTCCCTCACAGAGCTCGGGACCCAGAAACTCGCGGGAAAGAGTAGGCCACAGGCATCTCTTCACATTTTCACTAGGTCACGGCCTCGTGGGTGCACAGAACATGGAACATGCCATGATGCCACTTTCCAGTGGCAACCAAGGCTCTGCATGGCCACCGGGCTGCCAGGCATCCTGAGCTCATCTTGTGGTTTGGGGATGGCAATGGCACAGGCAGGGTAGATCCTGGGCCCTCTGAGAAGCAAATCCATGTATGGAGGCCTGCAGGGGTCAAGGGTCTAGGGAGTTCTGTGAAGCCAGGATTTTACATAGCACTTCTTGAAGCAAACCCCCAAAGGACTGGAGGAAAAAAAATTGCTGGGCATTTTTCTCCCCCTCACTTGCCCTTCAGTGGGCAAAATAGACCGATTGTTCCCCTGGAAAAGCAGAGTTCTGCCTGGGCAGGAGGGGTTGGGGAGTGTGTGCAGTGGGTGCTGCCACCTCCACCTGGGTTGCGTCCTGGACAAAGCTACCGTGGAGAACTCTGGGAAAAAGCAGTGAGGGCTGTTTCCTCTCTCGATCCTTCCTGACACCACATACACTCCAGCAGCAGCTACTGAATGGATTCAGAGTCAGATTGGAAATCGGTTCTCAGAAGGACTTGGTAAGGTCAGGTCACCACTGCTGCTGAGTAGAACAGGTAAGCCTGTTCCAGATCCAGCCTCTGCCAGTGGTGACTGACACTGAAACAGACTCACTCTAACACACGGCCACTCAATAATGTCTTATTCAAAATAGGTCATTGGTGGTGGCCTGGAAAAGTATCTGATTCACAAAAATGTTTATCTGGAGATAATGAACTCTATTTGCAACCTACCACATTGAGCGAGGAGAGAGACCGCATGGGCTTTGTAGCTCAGCAAGAAGAATTTTGGAGATGGCTGAAGGAACCATGAGCACGCTAAGGATGGTCCTGTACCCTGCAATGATGTACAAATTGTGTGTGTGTGTGTGTGTGTGTGTGTGTGTGTGTGTGTGTGTGTGTGTCTACATGGGCATTTTCCTAGGGAAAGAGACCATAGCTTTTTCAAGATCCACCAAGTGCCAGGTGTAGAGGTTAAAAATAATCTTGAAAGAGTACTGGATGTACCCTGTGAGTAACATCACCACAAGAGCTACAAGATGCCCGGCCCGGGTTTTGAAGTGGCCCTTACATCTGAAAGCACAGCAGTGCCCGCCGTGGTGAGAAGACCAAGGGGCAGAGCTGTGAAGTCTGCATCCCCCAAAAGGCTGCTCCAGTGCAGTGACGTGGCTCACACGGGGCCCCATACCGCTGGGGGGCTCCTCTTCCTCACAAAGGCTGGCCAGGGAGATGGTCGCTACAAGGGCCACATGGCCTGGGAGGCGTCTCCCGTGACTCACTGAGGACCCTCCCTCCACTTTCAGGACAGGGCTCCTGCCCTCACCTGGAAAGTGAGGGCTGCAGACCCTGTGACAAGTGAGTGGCAGGAAAGGTCTCATGGGAACACCTGTCCCCAACTTGCCGCTGCAGACTTGGGAGTCAGCCCGACCCAGGCAGGGGTGCCTGCCTTCCTCCTCCACCCGTTCTCATCACCATGTGGGCGGAGGGGAGGGCATGCCATGCCAACCATCACTCCATCACAGGAGAACCTGGGAGGTGGCAGGGGGCCTGTGGCATTCCCAGGGATCCCACTTGTTAGGAGTAGATGAGGCCAGCAGGGAAAAGGTTGAGAAGCAATGAGCTTCTCACTGTGAATGATGACACCTCTATCTAGAACATTCCATCCAGACTGACCAACTGCATCTGTGAGCATCCGTTCTGTCCTCTTCTACTATTGTCATCCCCATCCTACTCATGGGAAGACGGAAGTGCGGTGTCTGCAGTCGTGACTAGAGCTCAGGTCTGTGGCTGTTCTGAGTCCTTTGAGATACCATTCTCTGGGGACCCCAAACACATTGCAGCATGAAAGTCACATGGTGCAGGTCACATAGGAGGGGACCTCTGACCTTGGCTCATCTCGCAGCAGTGTGGTCTGGCTATCTTCTGATCTGCCACAGTGACTTAACCCATCATAACCCTCACAACCCTCATTCTGCCTGCTTCTGAAATCCCTCCCGGGAAGGCAGGGTCACCTGCATGTGCCCCGTGGCAGTTAGAGGCTGGGCTGGAAGAGGGAACACCAGGGCTGAGCTCTTGCTCTTCCCAGTTCGTGCTATCCACAGCATCACCCATCTCCCCAGCCCCTGCTATCCCTAGAGACTGGCCCAAGTGCTCCACACACCCAAGGCTGGCGCCATCTCCCCAGTGTTCTTCGCTATAAATGACATGAAGCCCTGGGCCAGAACAACACCCACCACTCTGCTAGACCCCAGGTCCACATTCAGAAAGTTGTCAGGGGTGACTGGAATACCTATTTAGCGATCATCCATGCTCTGTGCCACTGAGGAGCGTGCTGAAACACTGGGCCTGGCCAGGGCCTCCATGGTCAGCCGGTGCCTCAGTAAGGAAGCTGCACCCACAGCACTTCTGCTAGCCAGACGTGCAGCACAGGGGGAGGCCTGGGCTGAGCTGGGGAGGACCTGGAGGAGCTGCTCCTCTACACACACTGTGAGGGGTGCTGAGGGTGACAGCCAGGAAACGCACTATTCCCATCTCATTTCAGAAGCACCTCCATCAGAGCTGGGACTGATCTTCAAAAAGCTGCTGAACCTCTCCAACCCTGAGACTCTGCACTGACTGGATCCCCATCCAAGGCCTGTCCTTGCCTGACCCCAGGGTGGACAGCCATAAAGAACCTTTACTGCACACAGTTGCCAGGTTGCTCCTCTGCTTAGGACACCTGAATCCTTGCACGGCACAGTCCCGGTGCCCTGGCTTCCCACCTCACAGTACCACAGGCAATTGTGCTCCAGCCGCACTATTTCTCATTTCTCATTTCTAGTTTAACATATCTTGCCTCTGAACCCATGGTTGGTGGCCTGGACTGCTTTTGGCTGTGCAGGTGACAATGCTCACCCCTCTTTACTGACCCAGCTCGGGGTCACTTCCTCTAGGATGCTCACCTAGGGGCAGAGAGATGTTACCCTGCTCCCAGCATCTGTAAGGAGCAAGCCACACACCTGTCTCCCCTCTACAAAAGTACTGCAAATGAGCAAATGAGTCTGTGCAAGTGAGAAACGGAGAAGTAGGAAAAGATGATCACGAACAGCCTGGGCTACAAAGACAGCAAGTCAGGGCGGTGGCAGCCCTCAGAGGCAGGACGTGGGCAGGCATGGCAGCCACCTCCACCGCTCACTCACACTGATCAAAGATGACTTTTTCCTGGTGCTTGCTCTGCTGTAAAAGCTTCACACTGTTCTGCAGCTTCTTTTCTTGTTCAAACAACTTTTTGTGTAGTTTAGTGATCTCTGACTTCATTTCATCAATCTAAACAGAAATAGATTTAGAGAAAAATGAAATGAGACAATGAAATGTTACATTACCTACAAAGAACGACAACATCCTATCACAAGATGGTCAACTTCAGCCAGGAGCTGGTGGCTCACGCCTGTCATCCTACTCAGGAGGCTGAGAGCTGAGGATGGTACTTTGAAGCCAGGCGGGAAAGTCCATGAGACTCTCACCTCCAACACACCACCAAAATGCTGAAAGTGAAGGTGTGGTTCAAGTGGGAGAGCACTGGTCTTGAGTGAAAAAGCTAAGGGAGAGTACTCAGGCCCTGAGTTCAAGTCCCAGTACTGGCAAAAAAAGAAAAAGAAAGGTTCTCAACTTCATGAGCAGAGGTACTTGTATAAAAATGGTATAACTGGCAAACTGCATAAGATGCAAGGAGGAAAAGAGTCTCAGATCTGCTGGTGGAACTGAAAACTGGCCTGGCCCAGCAGAATGCCCAGGTACTTACTCTTGTAAACACTCCCAGTCTTGGCCCCAGCATGTCTAAGGCATTTCCCCCAAGCAATAATACATATTAGTATAGAAGAATACAAGCATAAGAAGATGCACACTCACTTCAGCGTGCTTAATAGTAGGAAGAAATAAACCTGATTTGCTTAATATGAATCAGAATAAATTACAGTACTTACAGAGAAAGGAATAATTTTTCAGCTATTAAAAATAATGTTGTAGAGCTCTATTTATTGATATCAAAAGATGATTATAATTAGTAACCAAAGAGCTCAGAACAACACAGACTGCATACTGCATCTAAGGCATTTATGCTTCATAAAACTGAACATGCAACAATTAAATACCCCTCCTGCCCTTACATTAGTATAACTAATGTAAGCTAATTTTAAAAAAAGTGATGACACAATTGGTGCACATCCATAGATGGGGAAAGCAGTGTGGCAACAACATATCCATAGCATTATTTCCAAGAGATGGAACTTCAAATTGTTGGAGGTTATTTCTTTTACAAGAAGCTATAACATTGACTTAAAGTGCTTTAAAGGATTAAATCTTAAAAAACAATACAAAAGTATGATCGTGAGTATGACCCATGAGGGTATACTTTGAGTGTAGTACAGCTGGAAGGCAACCCAGTCCGCGGGCCTGTGACATGAAATACACAAATGTTCACCAGCCCAGGCGGGGACAAGTCCCTGCCCCTCTGCTGGCCCTGGCCCCTGGTACTTTTGGTGACACTGCAGCACCTCTGTTCCCAAGTACAGACATGGTGGGTTGTCAGCATATGAAGAGACCCTTTAGTGTGTCTGTTTCCAAACTGGTTTGACAGCTATACTTACATAATCAAATTACAGAACCAAATTAAATATTAAGTAAACCTACAAGCTACATGTATGGACAGAGAGCTGGTTGTTGAAAAGTAACATATGCTTCAGGGAAGACCTAATAAAGGCAAGTCACTAAGAAACACATTTCTGGCAAATTAGGTGTGGGGGAGACAACTATGAAAGATGTGGGAGGAACTGTCTAAAAGAATTCTATATATTCAGATTGCTTCGCAAGAGTCTAAGCTTTCTCTTCATCTTAAAGAAACAAAAACTGGAAGTGACAGACATACATTATAAATGTGGTTTATGAAAGAAAGAAGAAATGACACTCCAATCAGCAGACACATATTCAAAGAAAAGGCCTGGCTTAACATGGAAAGAATAACAAGCAAGTGTACATTTGTCTGTTTTAAGTTAAACTAAAATGTTTAAAGGAAGAAACACTAATTCCTTGCCTTAACCTACTTTTAAGATTAACTAATAATGTCTGGCACAAGGACTTCAATGGCTCTTCCAAAACAGATCCTAATTTAAAAGTTTTATTTGCTTTGATTCTCACCTGCAGGTTAGAAGCGACAAAATTTGGGTTCTGGTCGTGGCTCCACAAATCTATGTATTCTACGACACAGTCACTCAACAGTCAGAGGCTTAGCTCCCATCTCTGATCTTGGAGTAACTATCCTGACCAGTTTGTCACACTGCAGCTGGGTAAACCCAGAGTGTGGTCACTCCCGACCCTAATGGGCAACCCATTCCTCCTTCTGTAGCCTTTCTATAGTCACCTCCTCCAGAGGCTGCACCTGACTGCCCCTTTCCGACCGGAAGCCTTGATCCTACCAGCATCCACATCGCTGTGGACACAGCAACGTCTCCGACCAGCTCCAAGCTCCTTGCTGGCCTCAGATCATCTGTGCCTGGAAAACAGCAGGTGCTTTGACACCATTCGCCAAGTGGTGGGTCCATTTTCATGAGTAAGCTAACAAAATGCTCATACCCTAGCCAGCACTTAAAATGAGGGATTTTTCAGTTATTTATGTGTTGCTTGGTTCAAATATTTTTAACAACATAAAAGACATGCATGCTGGTAATTCTAGCTACTCAGGAGGCTGACATCTGAGGATTGCGGTTTGAAGCTAGTCTGAGCAGAAAAGTCCCTGTGAGACTCATCCCCAATTAACCAGAAGTGTGGTGTTACGGCTCAAGTGGCAGAGAGGGACAGTGCCCCGGCCCTGAGTTCAAGCCCCACAACCAACCATAATTTTTTTTTTAAATAGCAAAAGCTCAAAAGAACAGCTCCATCACTTTCTCTCTCCATAATGTGGAAGCTACTCAATTTAACACCTTGGAGTTTTGGTTCCTGCTTCTAGGACATGAGAATAACAATACCTAAGTCTTGCTAGTACCAAAGGCTGATCCCTAAACAAGGAACTGATAAATATCTGAGGTGGCAGATGTGTCAACTGTCTGGATGGGCACATGGTACACAGGTACTAAAATGTCACACTGGAAATACGTGTATCATGTGCCAAACATAAAAATACACCAAAAAAATACAAGGCCTTCTAGTCCAAATGTAATCCACTTATGAATTTTTCATTAATAAAGTTGATTTTTTACCTATACATTTTCATTATGTACTAACTGTACAATGTTGAGGGTTTCACTGTGACATTTATACACATGCATATAAAATATACTGATCATGTAAACCCCTCTATGACTTTTTTTTTTTTTTTTGGCTAGTCTGGGGGTTTGAACTCAGGGCCTGAGCACTGAGCCTCTTTTTTCTCAAGGCTACCACTCTACCACTTGAACTACAGTACCACTTCCAGATTTTTCTAAGTAGTTGATTGGAGATTAAGAGTCTCATAGATTTTCCTGCCCAGGCTGGCTTTGACCTACAATCCTCAGATCTCAGCCTCCTGAGTAGCTAGGATTACAGGTGCAAGTCACCAGTGCCTGGCTTATGACTCATTCTTATCCCCTCCGTCTTCATCTTTCTTGCAACTCTGAAAGTGGGTTTCACTATGACCTTTTCATATACACCTATAATGTGCTTTGACCATATTTACTCTTTTCATTTCTTCCCTCTTCCCATCTCCTGCTGACTGCTTCCTCCAAAATGCTCCCCCACTTTATGTTCAGGTCCATGCTTTCTTTTAGATCTATGTTCCACACATGAGAGGAAATATGGTATCTGCTTTTCCAAGTTTGGCTTATTTTGCTTAACATGGTGATCTCCAGTTCCACCCATGTTCCTGCAAACGATGTAATTTCATTCTTTACAGCTGAAAAATACATCATTGTGAATACAGACCTCCATTTCTTTATCCATCATCTGTGGGTGGCCATCTAGACTGATCCCAGAACTTGGCTGTGTACCCCAATAAGCATAGATAGGCAGGTATCTTTATTGAGTGTAATGACTTGTATTCTTTTAGGCATATGTCCAACAGTGGCCTAGCAGGGTCATATGAAAGCTCTATTTTCAGTGTTTCGAGGAACTGCCATACTGATTTCCATAGTGTCTGCACTAACTTACATTCCCACTAACAGTGCATAGGAGTTTCCTTTTCTCCACAGCCTAGCTACTAGCATTTGTTTCTGCTCATTTTCTTGATGATAAGCATTCTGTCTGGGGTTGGGATAGCAAAAGTAATTTTCATTTCATTTCCTTAATGGCTATGGATATTGAACATTGTGTTTTTCACGTACTTATTGGCCATTTGCATTTCTTACTTTGAGAAGTGTCTGCTAATTTATTTGTCCATATTAATTGGATTATTCTTTCAGTGTTTGATCTCTTCACATATTCTAGATATCAATCCCTTGTGGGATTGTGGCAAAAAAAAATTTCCCATTCTGTAGGCTCTTCTACTCTGATATTGTTTCTTTTGATGTGCAAAAGCTTTTGAACTTGATGCAATCCCATTGGTCAATTCTTGATTTTATTTTCTGAGTTATTACTCTTATTCAGAAAGTCATTGCCTATACCTATATTTTTGAGTGTTTTCCCATAGTTACTTCAAAGTTTCAGATCTTATATTAAGGTAATTGATACATTGTGAATTGATCTAGGGATCTAGGTTCAGTCTTCTATCTGTAGATCACTGATTTTCCAAAAAGCATTTGTCTTTTCTACAATATGTGCTTGGAGACCTTGGCTGGAAATCAGATGAGCATATCTCTATGGATTAATTTCCGGGTCTCTTACTCTATTCTACTGATTTGCCTTTGTGATATCTACCATGCTGCTTTTGTTACTATGGCTCTGTGATATAACCTGAAGTTAGCCATCACGATATTTACAGTATTGCTTATTTTCTCAAGGACTACTTTGTCTATCCAGAATCTTCTGTTCCGCATATGAGTTTCAATATATTTTTCTATTTCATGGGTTTGCATGGGGTCTGCCTGAAATCTGTACATTGCCTTTTTCACAATACAGTCATTTTCACGAAATTGAGTCTGCAATCCACGAACAAGGAGGTCTCTCCATCTTTTAATGTCTCTTTGAATTTCTTTTCTTCAGTGTTCTGTAGCGTTCATTGTAGAGGTATTTTACCTCCAATTAAGTTTATTTCTAGATATTTTTCCCTGACTATTCTGAATAGGATTGTTTTCCAAATTTCTTTCTCAGTCTGTTTGTAATTGGTATATATAGATTTTTATGTGTTGGTTTTATATCCTGCTATTCTGCCAAAAGTGTTGTTCAGATCTAAGAGGATTTTTGAAATCTTTAGGATCTTACAGGTATAGGATCATTCCATCTAAAAATAGGGATAGTTTAATTTCTTCTTTTTCTACTTTTATCCGTTTGACTCCTATCCAGAGTTTTGGATAGAATTCAAGTGCAATACTGAATAAGAATGGAGAGCAGATAGGATAGATATTCTTGTCTCACTTCTGACTTCAGAGAAAATACTTTTTTCCCTTAGTGGTATTTTGCCTTTATTATACACAAGTACATCCTTACAGTTTCTTTGGGCTTTGCGAGTGTGTGTGTGTGAGTGTGTGTGTGTACATGTACACAGGGCCTTGTGCTTGCTAGGTAGGCAGAGTACCACTGAGCCATGTTCCCAATCCTGTTTACTTATTTTCTGAGTGTCATGTTCATACTTAGGCCAGCCTGGACCATGACTCTCCTATGTATTTTTCCTACATAGCTAAGGTACATGCTATCATGCTCAGCTTTGGGATCAGGTGACTATTTTGCCTGGACTATCCTCAAACCATGATTATTCCAAAACCCGCTATCTAAGTAGGTAGGATTACAGGCTTGAGCTACTATGCCTGACTGTTCAGAGCCACCCTTCTATCCTCAGAATGAAACAAACTTGATCATAATGTACAATCATTTTAATGTGTTGTCCAATTCAGTTAGCAAGTATTTTAATGGAAACTTTTGCACTGATGTTCTCAAGAAAATTACTCGTTTTCCTCTCTCTGTCTCTTGTATGTGCATGAGTGTGTGCATATGTATGTGTCCCTAATATGGATATGGTATCAGGTTAATACTGGCTTCACAGAAGAAGTTTGGTAGCATTTCTTTCCTTTCTGTTTTGTAGAAAGGTTTGAGCACTGGTGTTCGTCTTTTTTAAAGGTCTAGTACAATTAAGTAGTGAATCCATTACTACTTTAATCTCATTGCTTGTAAAAGATCTCTTTAAATGGTTTCTATCATCTTAATTCAATTTTGGCAAGCCAAATGTGTCTAGCAATTTATGTTTCTCCTAGATTTTCAGGTTTACTTGGATAAAGTTTTCCTAATGATTCACTCAATTTTATTGGTAATTTTAATTACTTGGTCTCCCTTTTTCTTTTGGTTAGTTTGGCTAAAGGATTGTCAATTCTATTTATCTTTGCAAAGAGCCAAATCTTTGTTGGTATTGATTCTCTGTGTTGTTCTTTTAGTCTCTATTTCATTAATTTCTTCCCCAGTGTTTATCCTTTCTTTTTGAAGATTGGCTTGTTCTTGTTTTTCTAAGAGCTTATTGGGTTATTTCATCTAAGTAACTTTTTTATTTAATGTAGGCACCCCCATAGTTGTGAACCTTCCTCTTAAAATCACTTTTTCTGTGTCACAAGGTTCTGGTAAGTTTTATTTTCATTTTCATTTGACTTTAACAATTTTGTAAATTCCTCCCTTATTTTTTCCAGGACTTACTATCATTGAAAAGTATAATGTTCAGTCAGTCTCCATCTACTTGAATATTTTCTGTAATTTCTTTTGCTGCTGATTTCCAGTTTTATTCCCCTAGGACCTAATAAAATATAGGAAATTCTGTTTTCTTGCACTTGCTAACACTTGCTTTATGTACTTAAACATGATCTACTTTAGAGAACAAAGTTTCATGGGCTATTAATAATCTGTATTCTGAAGCTATTGGGAAGAATCCTTTGTAGATGTCTGTTAAATTTGATCTACAGTGTCACTGAACAGCTTCTTTCTCTATTTTTTGGGGGGTGGGGGGTTGGGGTCTGGGTAACCTAGCTTTCGGTGAGAGAAGGGTATTCAAATCACTCCTTATTGTATGTGTTGGGGTCTACTTGTGCTTTCATGCGTGTTTAATGAAACCGGGTACACCAACATTCAGTGTATAACTGTTTATCCTCTTGATGATTGTTCCCTTTATCAAGGTTTAGCGACCTTCTTTGTTTCTTTGGACAAATTTTGGTTTGAAGTCTGTTTTGTCTGATATAAGTATAGTTACTCTTTCTTACTTTGAAGTTCCATTTGCTTAGAATCTCTTCCCATCCTTTCCCTTTAAGTCTATTTTTTTCTTTGCCAGTAGGCAGTAAGTGGTTGCCTTAATTTTTAATCCAATCTGCCCATCTGTATCTCTTAACTGGAAAATCCTGACCACTGACATTCAGAGTTATTACTTAAAAGTATAAAGTAATTCTTGTCATATTGTTGTTTTTGTAATGTCTGATTCTTTCCCAATCATTTGTTTATTTACTCGTCTAGGGACATTTATTCTTTCCATATTCTCAGGGTTGTATTTGTCTTCCTCTTCTGTGCATAAAATTTCTTTTGAGAAGGAATCTTATACAATTCTGGATGATCATAAATTCCCTTAGCTTTTGTTTACATGGAAAGAATTTTATTTCTGCTTCAATTATAAAGTACAGTTTTGCAAGATACAGTAGGCTAAGGTGGCAGTTATTTTCTTTCAGGGATTAAAATACGTTATTTTATTAAAAAATGAAAATAATTTCTTAATGTAGGTTGAGCCTCTATAATCTGAAAATCCAAAACTTTGAGCTGATGCATTTTGAGCATTTTAGAGTGAGGTCTTCAGATTAGGGATGATCAATCCATAATATTCAAAATCTGAAAAAAAAAATACAAACTCAAAGAGCACTTCTGAGTCCCAAGTACTACAAACAATGGACTCCTAATCTACATTACCAAGTGGTCCAGTGGGCACATTCCTCTGATTGCTTCATAAATTTATTTTTTTAACAAGTGGTTTAAGATCTAAATAAAATCCACACTTAGCATTTATTATCTCTTTTAATTTTTTTTAATCCTATGGTTCTCAAAGCTCACAAGAAGGTTTGTAAAGCCAATGCTAGGGCTGTTCCCAGAGTGGCTGACTCAAGGGTCTGGAGTGAGGCCTTAGAAAATGAGTTTTTGACAATTTCCAGGTGATGCTGATAACTGAGGTCCAGGGGCCATACTTTCGGGCCACTCTAGAACTACATGCTCAATCCTACTCCTGCCCCTTCCTTTTCTACTAGGATATAGTAGGTTCTTAGCTCATGTGGTCCATTTCCTGCCTAGACCATTCCTCCGGAAGCCCTAGTTCCTTTCAGTGAAAAGAGGCATTTAGAAACCACATTTGGGACATCAGTGGTGTTTCCTGGTATTGAACTGGATTTTATTTCTTCAGCCTTTTACGTAGAGTGAGTAGGCAAATACTTTAATAGAAAAGACACCAGGAGTTCACTTCAATGTTTAAAATACAAATTTTAAATCATAGGGCCTTTAATTCTTCAATTTCATATTTATCTTCTTTCTCTCTTAAAAACCTCACTCTTAATGATATTAAGCGATTTGCTTTATCTTACAATAAAAATGTAATTGTTTCAGAATATCAGTATCAATATCCTTACCAACAATATAACCACTGAAGACTATTTTCATTGACTGGCAGCTCTTTGTGTTCTTCGAGTATTTCTCCTAGGGAAATAGGGTCAAGCAACTCTGGTGCAGTCACTACAGTGTGTCCTCAAGTGCCACATAGTAGAGCTGGCTTATTTCATCTTGCTGAGTTTTTAGAAATTGCTTTTTCTCTCCATTTTCTTCGACTTATAATTATATAACATATTTTTATATTTTCAAAGTCAAATCTATGAAACAAGGTCTATTTAGAGCAATCACCCTCTACCCCTGCCCCCTCAATCTCTCCCATCACACATCCCTATGAGTAGCCTGTTTGGCATTATTTATCCCCCATTTAAAAATTATTATAAGCAAACTGTGTCTTCACCCAACTTTCTCATATAAACTGATGCGCATGGCCTAGAGATGGCACATTAAATGCAAAAGGTAAATTAATGACACTCAGAGAAAACAGCAGATAGTAAAAAGCCATTGGGCCTGCTGCTGCAGACTGAAGTAGGTCTTACACACATTTCACACCAAGCAAAAGGCACTGTTTGAAACACAGGCTGTGTCAGAAAAGTGGCCAGAGGCAATTTACCACTACCCAGGGGTCTGTGTGCACCAGAAACCACATCAGAGCATCACCAAGGACCTTGTCCTGGCTCTGGAGTTCTATAAATTGAAAGCTATATAACCAGTCGCCTGAGAGACCCTCAGGAAGAAAGTGAATCAGCATGAGTGCTAACAGTCCCTGGACTGATTTACAAGTGGGAGAGGATCACTATATGTTTATTACATATACATTGTGCTATATATTACATACTTATCTGCCAAAGACAAAAACATCCTATTGAGAGTGTTTACCTCAGAAATGTTACCTTTAAAAAAAAAAGCAAATACTAGTATTTGGGAGTATGTAAGGAAAGTATTCACTCATTTGACCCCCATCCATTCATTTGCTTGAAAACTATAACTGAAACTGATAGATGCTGGTGGCTCATGCCTGTAATCTTAGCTACTCAAGAGACTGAGATCTAGAGGACCATAGTTTGAAGTCAGCCCAGCTCCATTTCCAACTCTTGAGGTGTTAGGGATCTGGTAAGAGCCCAGAGAAGTCACAACACACCTGGTGTCTTCCTCTTCCTGACACCATTCTACCCCGAGGACACGACAGCTGGGCCCAGTCCTGGGCTGAGCAGGGAAGGGACTGAGACACAAGCCCTAGAAGCATCTTTGAACCTCCGAAGCACATGTCACTACCTACCTTCTCACAGTGAAGGGAACACTGGTTGTTGGGGGGCAGTGAGACTCTCCAGAGGAGCCGCAGCAGCCGCGAGGCCTCTTCCAGAACCAGCTTAGCTGCACTCACTCTGGAGACAAACTTGCTCAGAGGCACCAGGCGTGGACTCTGAGGGACAAACAGATGTTAGTACTACCTTGACAGAGACCACAGGCAAAGAAGATGGAACACACAGCATCAATCTCCAGACTGAAGGACTTAACGTTTCATACATTGCAGGAGCCCAATATCCTAAGTTCTTAAATATTGGTGAATTGTAAATTATAAGAGAATGTCAGTGGGGAAATTTAGCCCAATAAATCACTGATGATGGCCAGCATTAACCATGTTATCACACCAAGAAGAGCCATGTCAGGGCCACTAGTGCCACTCTGCAGCCCATGGAAAACCTCCCAAGCAAAGGACACCAATCGGGCCCTCCAAAGTCTCTCTCACTCTCTCTGCTCCCAGAAGCAAACTCACATAGAGGGTAGGGTCAAAGGCATGTCCAACTTTTATATAAGAAAGATTTTAAACAGAAAAGAACAAGAATCTTATTAATATCTATTCATTTACTCAACAAATATTTATCAAGCACACAGTTGACACTAGGCCTTGTGATAAGCAGTGGTGTACAGAAATGAGCAAAATAGATACTATCCCTGCTCTTCAGGAGCTTGCCATCTAATAGAATATAAATAACAAGACTGATTTTTTTGAATACAGTATAATAAAACACGAAGCCAAAACAGAACTTTGGAAGTGAGACACTCAAGTATATTCAGTAAGTCCTCAGAAGAAGGGCCAGGCACCGTGACTCCGGGAAGCCGGAGGTCAGGCCCAGTGTGGGCTGGTGGATCTGACACTAAGCCCTGGAGGAAGTGCTTGAGTTATGAGTACACCAAGGACAAGGGGCCATGACAGATATAGCTTAAGAAGAGGATTCCAGAATAGTGAGGCAACAGTGAGAGAATGGGGAGGGGCACAGCAGCTGAGGGAGGTTCCGAGACAGGGCACAGAGAAGCCAGGGCAGAGGACAGCATGCAGAAACAGGCAGTGACACAGCACAGCCAGCATGTTCACAGGACAGCACATGGGGAAGGAAAGATGGCTGACGGTGAGGGGGCGGACAGAAGCCAGCTTGGGAACTAGAGTCCCCATGGTCACTGTCCGGGCAGAGGCAGTGGCATTTGCACAGGAGAGACCGACAGCCAGTGCTGTCCTGTGAGCTGGGAGCAGCCACAGCACTGAAAGAGAGCCCTCTGGAGGGCAGAGAACTGACTTCAAATGCAGACGGCCTCCAGTTCCATCGCAATGTATCTGAAGTGGGAATGGCATCACTTCCTTCACAGGGCTGTTCTGAGGAGTAAAGAAATAGCCAATAAAAAGTGCCTCTGTGAGAAGAGATGAAGGAACAGGTTCTTTGCTGGGCATCTGTGGAAATGACAGTAACATAGAGGAAGACGTGGCCACAAGTGCAGGAGGCTCTGGTCTGACATGGGATGAAGATCAGCATCTCTGTCTTCTCCATAGTAGCCCCAGAGACCCAGAGCCTGGGCACAGGGGCCTGGCCAAGAAGATCAGGTGGGTGAATGGCTGGACAGACAGACAGGCAGATGGACAGAGAGGATAGGTAAGAGATTGGATAGACAGGAGTACAGATGCAGGAGAGTAGGTCCTGTGAAACAGCTGCAGTCTCCCAGGGCAAAACCTCCACAAGCTTCTCAGTGGCTGCCATCCCACACCCCCCCCACCATCCCCACCGCCCAATCACACTCACACAGTTCCTCACATCAGACCAGACCTCCAAGCTTCCCTGGGGTATATATCTTGGTCCCACTTTAAGGGTCTGAGGACAACTGCATTACATGCCACTCCATGACTTCAGCCAGCCCCTCCCACTCCATACTCCATGAGCATTTCTCCCCACAAATCTGCAATCAGGTTACCTTTGCCCCCAGCTCTCCACGTGTGGGGCTCAGGGCCTCATGGGTTTGAAGGTCCATTTCAGCAAGGAGCTTGTGGCCCTGGCTGATCTGCTTGCAGAGGGCATCATAGTCCTCCACCAGGCCCAGGATGTGGCGGCCACTGTGGCTGGCCCACAGGCGGTGGCTAGTGACCACGTAAGTCACTTGTGCAGCATTGGAGGCCAAGCTGCTACTGTCACAGGAAAGGGAGTCCACATCATTTCCAGAGAGCGGAGAAGTCTCTGAAGCTGGAAAGAAGGGCTCAGATTTATTGGGGCAGCACTTGTGTTCAGTGCTCACAACATTAAAGATAGTAAGGAGGGCAGAAAGACCTGGAGGGAAAACAGGCCTGACCCCTGCACCTCAATCCATACCTCACCCCACACTGGGCTTACAGATCACCTCGCAGAGGGGTTAGATCAATTTACCCCATCTTACAAAGTACCCACGGTGTAGAAAACCCCAGATGCAGAAGATGGGCCAAGATAGCAATACTGATACTGCAGGAAATGGAACTGACCAGTGATGTCAGCCGGTGCTCATAGAAAAAAACTTCTCTGCAGGAAAAGAGAAATCAGAGGAGGCTTCCTGCAAGCAGCAGCAGGTGAGCTGGATTGAATAGGTAGCCAGAATTACATTACGCCTGCTGCCTTTTGCCTCTGGATCAATGGAGCTATGCATGGCCGATCTTGACTGGGGACAGCAGGAAAGGCATTTCCAGAGAAATTTGCACTCCTGATGAGTCCTGAGGAAGTAGTAGGACTTCCACTGGCAGATGGGGACAAAGGCAGTATGAGTGTCATAGAGGGAGGGACAGAACTGTGTGAAGGATGGTAGCCCATCTCTGCAGCTTCCCTGACATAGAGGGATTAGGCTGGTCAGGCCCACTGGGTCTGGAGCTGGAGGACCTCAAAACCTACAATAAAATGGCTATGCTTTAAGACAGCAGAAACCCAGTGAGGTTGCTGGGGTTGATGACACCTGTCCCTATTTAAAAAGTCTCTCCCATACTCAACATGGCCACAGTTCCCCAAGCATGGTTTTCTACCTGATTTTATTGTCGCTGCCTGAGTGGAATCAAATGAGTTCTCACTTGGCACAGGACATTTGTCACCATCTACAAAATGCAAAACAAGAGAAGGAAACACGGTTAGCTTTGCTGGAGAAAGGGTGGAATGAGAGTACAGTATTGCGCCTCTTACCCTTGCGCCTGTCCATTTATCCAGACATATGGCATTTACTCACATTTTCTCTGGGTACCAGATTTGCCAGCCTTGTGCAGGATGCCAGATCCACAGAGCAGCCATGCCACCACTGAGTGCCGGGATTGCAGGCACATGCTATCACACCTGGCTAGTCCAAACTTTGGTGGCATCCTTGTCTACAGGGCACGATGACACTCCTGCCCGCCCAACTGGATACAAACCCCCACTGTGGGTAGCAGGCTCTAGAGGGTGGGCAGGTCAGCTCAGAACAGCACAAAGGACATCTCCCTCCAGCTCTGCCATCTGCTGGCTGTGTCACTTTGGGAAAACCTTGTCCATTTCCTGGGCTTCAATTCCTCACCTACAGCGCAGGGAAGGTGGCCTAGCCGGCTCCACGGAGCCTGAGACCATTCGCGGTTTATTCCAGGCTATGCTGGGCAGGTGGAAAGGGGTGCCTTCCTCTCTCCTCTGCCATAGCCTCTGTAGTGCTAGAGTGCCCACCAGGGAACGCAAAACAGATCCACTTCTTTCCTACCTCCCCTGAGAGATACCAAAAGCCGGAGCAAGAGGCTTGGGTTGTCCTTTTTTTTTTCCTCTGTCAGTGTGCTTTATTTTTTTATTTTTATATTTTCTTATTTATTGGCAAAGTGATGTACAGAGAGGTTACAGTTTCATACGTTAGGCAAGGCTAGCACTCTACCACTTGAGCCACAGCGCCACTTCTGGCCGTTTTCTATATATGTGGTGCTGAGGACTCCAACCCAGGGTTTCATGTATACGAGGCAAGCACTCTTGCCAGTAGGCCATCTTCCCAGCCCCTTGGGTTGTCTTTTAAAGGCAGTGAAGAGGGACTGAAATGCTTTTCAGCCTCAGAGTCACATGGACAGGACTAAATGGGAGAGGGGAGGGCGGGAGGAAGGGGGGGATGGCCAGAGGAACTAAAGGCAGCTAAAAGCACTAACTCTACCTCAATAGAACCAAACACCCAGTCAGAGATAATGCTATTGTGTCAGAGGTGAGCAGTGACCAGCAGGCAGCTGCACTGGTGTGT
The DNA here is from genome assembly GCF_023159225.1 of Perognathus longimembris pacificus. NCBI lineage: Eukaryota > Metazoa > Chordata > Mammalia > Rodentia > Heteromyidae > Perognathus > Perognathus longimembris. The sequence goes on from NC_063161.1 coordinate 150,199,526, forward strand.
GGGGACATCGCATCTGCTGTCCTTGGTGAGGCAGTTTTGTGGGGCAGGGCACCCCCATGCACATAGACACACAGTGCAGTGAGGCAGGCACCCTACCGTGCTTGTCCTGCTGAAGGGACCACTCGGGGATGCACAGCGCCTGGGTGGCTGGAACGAGGGTTCCTTCCTGGGCCTTCTGTGCTAGTTGCTCCTCCAGCCTGCTCCGCAGGGTGCTGTTGGTTTCAATGCTCTTTTCCAGCTGGGCCCGCAGAGCCTGCATCTCTGTCAGGAGGCCATGCAGGTCTCTCAAAGGATCCTGTCCCTTCCAGCCTTCTCCAGACACCTGGGCTTGGGCCTCTGCCGACATGTGCACAGGGAAGGAAGTCTCACTATCCTCCACCATCAGAGGGTGAGCCCTCGGAGGGGCCCACCACCACCACCCACCTTCCGCTTCCTAACGACGAGGTACAATTTAAAATAACAACTCGACTTTAAAAACAAAAATATTGGCTGACTTAATTGCTGCTATTCCACAGGCTAAATAAGAGCTGGAAATTAATTTTCACTTCTGGCCATAAAAGCCTAGCAAATTGCACACCAAACCCTGAAATTATGTCTAGTAGTAATAAAATCTATTTGGGCTGGAATTATAGAATGAAAGGGGATGATTTTAAGAGCCACAGTATATTAAAAGAGCCCCAACAGCAGGAGTACGAGAAGCAACTTGAGGAGAAATGAACGCAGTGAGATGACCCTTCCCTGGATAAACTTTCAACAGGGAGAAACCATCTGGAAAATTAGTTTTAAAAAATCCCACTATACCTCAAAATTGATTCTGAAACGTAAGACCTGCGAGCAGAGTCCTCTGATCTGGCATCTCTGGAGGGACACGGAGAGGACCAGGACCAGGAGGTACCCACGGCCAGAGCCATGCTTGACACAGGCCGGTGCTCCATTCACGTGTGTGCTCAGTGAATGCGCAGAAAGAAATACACATGAGCAGGAAAGGTTTTTCCCTGAGTGCCTACTGCATACCAGAGACTGGTACACAGACTGCTTGGCTGAAGGATCACAATCAATTTTCACAACTCCACAGAGTGGATGTCAACAGACAAGTTCACAGGAGCAAAAACAGGCCTGAAGGGTGAAGTGACCTGCAAAAGGTTCCGGAGCCAGGCTGAATGAGTCTTCAGTTGGCCCAATGCTTGACGCTAATCTTCCACATGTCCTGTCACTATTGAAGAAGAGTGGGCCCCAAGTGAAGTCTGGTGGTATACACCTGAAATTCCAACATTTTGGAAGCTAAGGTAGGAGAATCTGAGTTTAAGGCCAACCTGGACTATAGGAAAAACCCTGTCCAAAAAAAAAAAAAAAGGAAAGGCGAAAGGAAGGGAAGGAGGGACGGAGGGAGGGAGGGAAGGGAAGAAGCTAGAGGGGTGGAGGGGAGTACCTTGCCACTGCCGCTGCCTGTGCTCCTCATCTAGCTTCTCGTACACCTTCAGCTCCACTCGGAGGGACTGCAGCAGCTTGTCATTCTGTGAGAGCAGTTGCTGCTTTGACATCACATCCTCCTGTGCCCTGAAATGTTCCCAGCATGGGGAAAGAGGTTGATTCTACCCAGACCCAGACCCAGACCCCCACCACACCAGCTGGGTCAAGAGTACAGACAAAAACAGGATGAGCATGTCTAAGATTTCCAAGTGCCCTCACGCCCAGCACTCTGCACACATTCCCCCAGGTAGCCTTCACAAATACCCTAATAGGTAGGCTCTCTCTAATTCTCCATTCATAGATATGAGAAAGCAGAACCCAGTTCCAGTGCCTCCCCAGGTGTGCAGATGTGTGAGAAGAAGCACCTATGCCAGCGCCATCTGATGATGGCAGTGGTCTTGCTACATCCTGCACACCCCGGGCAGGAAGGAAGAAGATGCTCATCCTGAGGGAAAGGGATGCTCGTGAATGCTGCCACAGACAAAAGAAAACACCTGGAACAAGACACACTCAAAGGGAAACTGCGGAAGAGCAATCCATATGAATCTTAAAACCTGCAGATTCCTGTAATAATTCTGCTCAGAATCTCTCAGGGGACTCCTAGGAAACTGAGTGAACCCCAGTAGTCCTGGGCCAGGCAGTGGCACACAACTGTAATCTCAGCTATACAGGAGGCAAAAATCATAAAGAAAGTTGTTCGAGGTCAGCCCTGGGCCAAAATTCACAAGACTCCCATCTCAGCCTCTAAAATCTATACGTGGAACACAGGCCTGTCATCTCAGCTACACGGAAAGCCTAAATAGCAGGATTATAGTCCAGGCTAGCCTGGTCATAAACTAAGAGATGCTATTTGAAAATTAAAGCAAAAAGGGCTGGGCATGGGTCAAGTGGTAGAGCACCTGCTTAGCAAGTGCAAGTCCTGAGTTGGAAGCTCAATACTGCCCCGCTAGAAGAACAAACCCCCCACAGTTCTCATATGGCTAGGAGGCCAGGTATGCTTCCACATCTGGCCCTCTCGGTGCTCTCCACCCCGTCCTGGCCCTCACGCTCCTCCAGAGGCACTGGCCCTTCTGCTGGGCTACAGATACTCTGCCTCAGGGCCTGAAAGCTCTCATGTCCAGGTACCACCACTCTCTGCTCAGACAGCATCTTCTCAGATGCCATTTCCCCACTCCCAGCCCTGTTCTCCTCCTTAAGACCATCTTCACCCATGTTACACCCACCAGACAGGATATGCCTGTGTGCTTGTGCGTTCTGCACACTAAGGCAGGCACAAGCGTGCCTTGTCCCAGCACCTGCATGGGTGGCAGGCAGAGCAGGGATTAGGAGTCGTGCTGTACCTGCTCAGGTCCCGGGCCAGCTGCTGGATGTGGCTCTCCCTCTGAGCAACGTCCTTCCACAGCCTTTCATTTTCTTCCCTCACTCTGGTACACTCCTGCTGAAGACGCTCAAGACTCGCAGCCTTCTTGGAGAGAGACTCTCGTAATTTGTCATTCTCCTTCTGTTTATCTACAAATACCAAAAAGCGCCACTGAGAAGGGATGCCATTTGTTTCTCCCAACCTTATTACGCAGATACACCACTTCAGCCGCAGCACTCCAAGAATACAAAAAAGAATGAGATTTAATCTGGCATTTATGATTTTGGCATTCCAATTATCTTCTACATTTTGGGCAGATAAATCTGTCAACATCAAGGCTGTAGATTAAACATCACTGGGATGAAATGGGCCTGTTTAATTTTCTATTATATAATGGGGCCTTGCAAATCTGGTTACTTCGCCCTCCCAGAGCAAGCGGTGGGCGGAGACCACAGGGGGTGGAGAGTGTCAGTGGGCTCCCTGGAGGATGTCACCTCTGCTGAGGATCAAACACTCCTGGAAGCACACAGGGGACAGTGGAGCCAAGAGCAGGGAGCTGGAGGCAGAGCGGTAGGGTCTAGTGCGACCCCTCCACTTGCTGACTGTGGACTTTCACCTTCACTTCCCCATGCTTCAGTTTCTCCGTGTTATCATGAGGACGACTGAGCGGCCACCTGTACAGAGCTTAGCACAGGCTCGATCAGCTTGTTTGGAACTCAAGAGTGTCACAAAGGGCAAGCTGTGAGCAAGGGGAAGAGTGGTGGCTGCCACATTCCTTCCATCACTACCTGCACAGACTTTATACTACTTCCCACACACACAGATGCCATCTCACTTACTCTGCACAGCACAGCACCCAGGTAGGAACATTGACACTCCCCGTGCCCATGTGATGAGGCCTCACAGGCAGGAAGCTGCAGAGCCGCAGGCAGACCCAGGGTCTCTGACGTCCTTCCTTTGTTTAGTTTTGAGACAAAGCCTAGCTATGTAGTTCAGGCTAGTCTGGAACTCACTATTATGTCACCCAGGCTGGCCTGGAGTTTGCAATCTTCCAACCTCTGTTTCCCCAATACTAAGATCACAGCTGTGCCCTACCACACTAGCTCTGGCACCAGAGACAAACACACGCGGCCATTTCTCTGCAAGCTTAGGCTCCAGATGATGTTTGATGCAGACGTAACCAACTGCACCTCACTCTACTCTCTTCACCTCTAACCCTAGGCCTTGTCTACCCTCCTGCCATTCTGAAAGCCCCCAGCTCCTCTGAACTTGAAGTGCCCTAACTGATCCCTCCCTAGACCCAGCCCTTGAGGACCGGCAGTTCTGGGGGCGAGGGCCTTCAGCTCTCTGGCCCTCCTTCCTGGCAGCCTACTCCAGCATACCTGGCTGTCTCCCATCAGATGATAAGCTGCTGGGGGAAGGGGCCAGGACTCGTTCATTTCTGTTGCAGAATTTCACAGATCCCGATGTAGACCAGAAGACAGGGGATGCTTGCCGAGTGAGCAAACAACTACAGAGCCTCCATCTCATCTCTTAAACCAAAATCAGGTCAATATCCTCTAGAGAGAGTAGGATAATCTAGCCCAATTCCCACTCTACCACCTTCTGACTCTGTGACCACAGGCTGGCAATGCTCCCTAGGCCCATTTCTTACCTGAAGAACAGGGCTAGTCATTCTTCATTCCATTTCATTTTAAATACTGAAAGATAACTTGACCAAATGCTCCTTGGGAGCTAAACTTCAAATAGGATGAATTAAGAGAAAGATCTTTATAAGAAACACTGGATAAACTATGCTAGTACAAGAAATCTCTGCTTGAGATTTGCCAATAATGTATTTCTAGCCCCTCTCTCTTCCCCAATGAGAAGTGGCTGTAGAGGGGATAAGTAACAAGGAAATGAACTAACATTTACTGGGACTCTGGGAAAGACACTGTGGTAAGAGCCTTATACAATTTAATAATCATGGTACCTGATGAAGTATTTCTCTCTGAACCCCAATTTTCTCATCTATGAAACAAGAATATTAGGTAGGTATGGGGGCTTGCACCTGTAATCCCAACTAGCAGCCAGGGATAGCTTGGGTGGATCCATGTTCAAAGTCAGGCTAGGGGTGGGAGGGAAGAGATAACTAATGCAAAAAGGGCTAGGAGGTGGCTCAAGTGGTAGAGCACCTTTCTAGCAAGCATGAGAACCTGCATTCAAATCCCAGTCCTACATGCACATTTAAAAAAAGAGCCCGATACAATTAAATGGTGTAAAGCTGTCAGAACCACAGGATTTTGAAGGCAGGTTAATCAACACAAGGGCTTTGTGGCCTGGGCTGCAGTTAGCCCATTAATTCTTACCTTTGGACCCTTTCACGAGCATCAGACTGAGGGCCTGGTTCTGCTTCCTCAGGAAGTGGATCTCAGATGTCAGAGAACTGTGCAGCTCAGAACCATGAGTAAGAATGTTTGTGGGACCTACAAAGCACATGGAAACAGTCATTTTGGACAATCAGTATAGATGGATGGAACTTCCCAGAAAATAGGTTTAAACAATGAAGAAATGCAGCATTCAACAAAAATCATTCCTGTGACTGCCAGAGCCCATAGGAAAAGGGGAGGTGGCTTAAAAGAGGAGGCAGGAGGGGGACACTCTCATCTCACCTGCCCTGAGAGTAAACCAAGCAGAGACCTGACAGGTGAGGCACAGGGGTGACCATCTCAATCACCAGAGCCAGCTGCCTGCTTGGGCCTCATCCTGGAGGCCACTCAGCCCCAGAAGCCACCCAGTCCCCAGAGCCAAAGCTCACTCCTCCCATTTGGACCTCTCCTATTGTCCTCTAGCCTCCAGGGGACCCCCACACCAAGCTAAATTCCCCACTCTTCCTCCGCCCTGGCCAGCAATCATGACTGATGGATGATTCTTCTCCCCAGATGCCTGGGATGGCAGACTCTCCCGTCTCCTCTTCAGGCTCAGCACCATGCTCTAACTTTCTCCCTCCTAACCACAATCCTTCTATTTATTCTCTTCAGAACTATCTGATGGCCTGGCACTGTGAAAGACAAACAAACAAAATGCAAGCCCTGCACTTCTCAGTGCAGAGCCAGACCTCTGTGGCTTCCTCCTACCTCCTGTGTCCCTCTACTCACAAGCCCACTCCTTCTCCACTCTGAACCCTCGTGCACTTGAGCGCAGCCACACTGCCACTCCTCTGTCTTCCGCACCCTGTGACTGCAGAGTGAGGAACTAGCGCCCTTCGCCTACACATCCACAGCCCTCTTCATCTATGAAATCACTCTTTCCACTCCTGGCTCTAAGTGTACACTGTAAAGATCAGGATCTAAAGCCAGATGGATTAGGCTGGAAGTCCCATCCTCATCAATGTCTTACCGAGCTGTTGCCTAGCTGCTGAAAGCCACTCCTTCCTCAAGATCAGCCTATGGCCGTCTCTTCTGGACACCTCCCTTGACACCCACCCCAGCTCTCCCCTCCTGGAACTTACTCATCTCACATCACCTGCTTCCTGCTTACAGCTGCCTTCAGGAAAGCACTCACTGTGTGCAGGGCGCCTCTCCCAGCCTCTGAGCTGACTGAGTGCACTTGCAACCACCACTGAAATGAACCCCTGAGTTCTAAGCTACCTGCAGGGAGCACATGAGCAGAAGCCACTGCTTTCAATGAGACCTGAAGATAGGCCTTCAAGAAGCCCCTGTTGGTGGCTCCAGGGACATGTTTTTGCCCCTGTGAAAGGAGAAAACAGCGTCCCCAGCCTTTTTTCCCCTGCTTCAGACACTGTCGTAAGAGGCTGAGGGGAGCAGCAATGACTACAGTCATCGTAGACGCTAATCCCAACCTTCTATCACTCAACCAGAAAACTTACCTTAAGACTACTTGCCTCTGGGGTTCTTGTTGCATACAAAAACATAAATGTTTATTGTTTATACCTGCTTTTCCTCATATTTTATTCTGTTATAGCTGAAAACAGCCTGGTACACAATGGAGTAATGTACAATCAATTCTCTCAGAAGTTCATATTCTTTCCACTTTTTGTCTCTTGCTAAGAAGTTATTTATCACATGCCATATGATTTTTTAATGTCTCTCTCCACCATCTTCCTCTAGACACTCCCTTACAAACTCTGCTATCATTTCAGAGACAACTAGGTTGAACTATGGCTCTGGCTTCTTAATAATTGTGATTTAAGTGAATCACCACCACTTTCCTGAGTCTTTCTTAGCTCAACGTAAGTGTCTAATATTGAGCCAGGTATGATGATACATACTTATCATCTGAGATACTCAGAAGGTGGAGGTAAGAGGATCATGACTTTGAAGCCAATCTGGGCAAAGTTAGCAAGAGCTTATCACAAAAACAAAACAAACAGAAGAGCTGGGGCTGGGCTCCCTAGCATGTGCTGGCCCTGGTTTAATCCTTGGTACTGAATTTTTAAAAGGGGACAGAGAGGCTGATATTGCTGCTGCTCTTGCTGTTACCATTTCTGTTAACATCATGATGGATGGATGGATGGATGGATGGATCAATCAATCAATTCAATCGATCGATCAATTAACTGATTAATTGATGGGGCTGGGACCAGAAGAGGACCAAAGTGAGACCTGAATGAGCTAGGAAAAAAATCTACTGACATCTATGCTGACCAAAACTAATGTGCACATGGAATAAGGTGCAAAAGAATAACTAAGCCCAAACCCAAAAGGCAGTCCTGATGCAGAATAACCCTGAGCAGGCACACCCAGGTGTCTCCTCTGAGTGTCACCTCGAGAAGCCCAGATGCTGAGGAAGAAGCTCCAGGTCACGAGATACCATTCTTCACAATATTCCACCCCAGTATTATAAGGAGTGCTGCCTTCTCATTTAACAATATTCCATCCTGGCCCTAGAAGGAGTGCTGCCTTTCTCAAACCTACTCCCAAGAGGAGCGCTGACAGCGGGCGAGGCAGGCCCGCTTTCATTTCTTTGTCTTTTCCGAGACCATGACAACATGGTGAGAACAGAATGTCTTCCCACCAGCGTAAATACTTTATGAATGCCTTTTTGTAAACCTTCCTGTCAGACAGAATTACTCTCCAGAGCAATTGCCTGCTCCATTGTAGCCGGTGGCCATTTGAGCCCCCAAATAATTCTATAATTGGATTTGCCAGGGAAAATGTAAAACAGAATGAATCTAATTCAGGCATTACCCAGAGTGAATGTGAAGGGTCCAGGCGTGTATTTCTTTCCTATGTTTGATATGACTAATAATTCAGATTAATCAATTTCCTGGGGGGTGTAGGGGGTGAGTGGGGAGGCTGCAGGATGAGGTGGAATGAGTGGAAGAGAGGAAGAGAGAGAGGAGGGAAGCGAGGGGAAGGGAGGGAGAGAAATGGAACCAGTGTATCTTGAAAACTGTAACACATATACAGGACTTCGGAAAGGTGTCCTAAACTGATGGCTACAGTGGGCTAGAAAGGAATAAGCAGGCTGAGAAACCAAAGACCTTCAATGGAATTCCTTTTACATATCAATCTCACCTCTCAAAACTGGGAATAATATTGCAGAGCTTCAGTGTTAAACAAGATTTAATAATAAAACTCATGATGAAAGCAACTATTCACTGAGTGAGCAGGCCCTATCATGATACTGCCTCATGTAACCTCACAATGACTTTGTTTTGTGAAATAAGATGGAGAGGTGGGATAAATTGCCCAAAGTCACAAAACCAATAAACAAAAAGCTGGGAACCACACCCTTCAACAGCCAAACTCCAGCTTTTCCCAGCAAATAGACCAGGCTGCTCCCAATCTACACTCTTAGTGAAATGAGCACTCTCCCTCGGAAGCAAGAAGTAGAAACTGGGTAGGATAGTAAACGCTAAGGATGCTGCTTCTCATATAAGTGAGGGGAAGAATAAGAATATATATTTCTATGTGTAACTTTGAAAATCACTGTAAGGATACAAGCAACAACCAAGAGGGAAAGAAGGAAGTGAGAATAGGCCTAACAGGTAAAGAATGAAACTGTTTGGTTTTGAATGATGTGCATGTCTTACCTATGGGAAAATGATGCTCAGTTTTCACAGAAGACCGTTTCACTGGGAGCTAACTGTGGTTGTACAGGCATACTGGTGACCTTTTCTTGGCATGTGAGTCTTACCAGACTGCTAAAATGCTGATATTTTTGTAATCCATTATTGATGACAAGATAAAATACAGCTTTGTTCTACTCTAGAATCTTGATCTACATCTCCACAGCTTCTGAAGTCCAAAGGAGAGTCAGCTTCGAGTCAGGTGCCAGAAGCTGGCAGACTCTTCCAGTAATGGAGACAGAAGTGGAAACTTAGCAAGAACCCATCTTGTCCCCAGACTGCAAATGTGTCCCCGGTCAAACCTATGACCTTGTGGGTGGGCTCAGTGGTATGGCCCTACCTTACCTTGTTCCAGCTCAGACCCCTGCCGTTCCAGCTGTTTCCGTAGCTTCTCGTTTGTTTTAATAGATTCTTCCAGACGTTTCCTCAAACTTCGAATTTCCTGTATGTGTTCCATTAGTAAGTCTACAGAAAGGAAGAACACTTTTAATTTAAAGTCTGAAGCCCTGACAAGTTGAATAATTCATAGATTATACAAGGATCTGCAAATTCCAAACAGTGTCCAATGTATTAAGAGGGTGAGCAACTGGCAGTTCCTTCCCAGGCTGGAGGAGGCCCAGCCGTCCCCCCTCCAGCCCACGGCCCCTGTACCATGACGGTACTCTCCAATCCTCCACGAGGAAGCTACTTCACATCCTTCCAAAAAATTATATTCCATACAATTTTAATGCTAACTGTAATGTAGCCTTTTATTCTTTCTCAATATCAAATATTAATTTAAAATCTTCCTTATGGTGAAACTAACAGATCACTTTCAAGTCTGTCTGAATTGCCTGAAACTTGATTAAAGTACCTCCATAATGAATCCAGATATGGAGACTAATTTTCTGAAAGGAATATGTTATCTACTTACCACTTATTAATTTAAGGCTTAAAATAAAACAAAATAATGCTAGTGAGAATGGTAATAAGAACAGTAATCTCAAGAGTGTATCCTGTTAGTGTGAATCTCAAGCACAAGACCTTCTGCAGCTATTTATATTATGTACCTTAGCAAGTTCTATTCCAAGGTCTTTCCAAATAATTCCACATGTAGGGCTCCACGTAACTGCATACATGCATTATCATGCAGAATTTCATAGCTACTCCATTATACTATAAAAACTATATGATGTCATGGAAAAATGTAACACGCTATTCTGCTAAGCTTTAAACTGATACAAAATTGGTTATTCACCATAATCACTACTCTACATAAAATATATAAACATGAAAGACAAATGTACAAAAGAAATCAGTTACCTCAGGGAGACAGATTTTAGATTTTTCAAGAACTCTCTATTACATTTAATCATATTACTTAGTAATAGATTAAAATTTAAATGTTTCAACTTTCCTTAAGATAAGCATTACTTTGTCTTCCCAAGCCATACCACACTTTAACAAAGAAAGAGGGAAGCAGTTTCAATCTAGAGGTGGCTTTCTAGAGTCAGTGTTTAAAACATAATCACATTAAGTATCCAAAGGCAAAACTAATGTCTTTAATTCATCAATTAGGGTATACTCAGTATGTCTTAGTAATGTTTGTTTTAAAACATTATACTAATGTTATGACCCAGTTTTAATTCCTCCAAAATGGCTTTCATTTAAAAGTAGCACAATGTTACAGATCTTTTCCTAATTAAATAGTAATTTTGCCATGAATTTGAATGTTTATGAGATGACTTAATTCCCAGACCTTCAGCTATCTGCTATTAATGCCAGAAGTGTGGCAAGTCATTTGGTGGCATGTCTGCAGGTCTCCAGGCAGCACAGCACTAAACACTCTGTCTGCAACACACTCTGGGCACATCTGGGCACTGTACCTCCTGTCCCTGCACACCTTCCCGAGGCTAGTCAGGCCAGAGTCTATCACGAGCTTGTCAGCTTTGACTGCCGTCTTCCCTGCGGGTGGGTATACCCAGTCTCAAACTGCTGGCTCCGTGGCCGTCAAGACAAACAATCTTGCACTGAGGCTTGGGCCAGGAGTTGGACTCCTCCCTCCAGCCCGAGGACATGTTCCCAGTTTAACTGGATACTACCTATCAATTATGCAGCCATCTTGAGGAGAAAGAAACCCTATACTAGCCTGTCTCCTTTACAGTAAGATCTCCTGACAAATACTAACTCTTTAAAGAACATAAATTCTATAGGAAGTAACTATTTTTTTTAGGTATGTATCTTTTGCCTCGTAGCTCTCACTTAGAGAACCTATGTTAAGAAAATGCCCCCCAAATGAAAGAAAAAGCTTCAAGTTCAAAGATACTCCCTGCAGCATTGTTTATGATCATGAAATTCTAAAAATGACTTAAATGCTCAGCCACAGAACATAAGGAAAAGTGCAGCTCACTCATTCAATGGACTGTTGCAAAATCCACTAAAAGTGATGCTATCTACCAACATGTCAGGAAACTTACAATGTAATGTTGAGTGAGAAAAGAACAGACACTAAATTATGTCTCACACAGATCACCAACATAACAAAAAGGAAAACATGCAGTACCCGAAGGCTGAAGAGAAACAAAGACTCAGTGGGTAGGTCAGGGCGGCTCCAGAAAGCACTGTCCTCTCAGAGAGACAGAGAGAGCCCAAGTCATGGGCTAGAAGAGGTGCCTAAATGGCTCTACATTAGAAGTAAACCAGGTGGGGAGGCAGACAGGGTGGAGGAGGAAAAGGGGGGTCCTAGAAGAAGAAGAGGGAGGCACTGCCAAGAGCAGGATGTGCTGGGGAGAAGATCTTGCACTTTCCACTTTCCATCCTCTGGGTGACCATGTGGTAGCCAACTCTCTGCTTCAAGCTCCTTACAACTTCCATCCATCAGAACCAGGCCTCAAGGGTCTTTGAGGTCTTGAAAAGGACTCATAGAGCCACCCTGCACTAATTCTGTGCAGAAAGGAGTAGCATCAGAGATAGGAAACAATTTGTGATCTACCCTAAGTTAGAGGAAGACAAAAACCCAGAGCCAGAAATGACAGAGAAATCAAGTACTCAGTAAAACACAGTGATCTCACAGGGACATTGCTAGAAATCCCCAAGACTGAGGTCCATGAGTCTAACTACTGGGGAACCCAATTGACTCTTAAGTCACCCCAAGAATACACATTGCAGGTTCCAAGTATGTTTTAGATGTGTATCACTGTCTTTAGAGGAAGCTTCGAGGTCACCCCACACATTGGTAAGGGCTCCTTATAAATTTTCACCTCAAAAAAACGGGTCTTACTACTTTAAAAATTTTAAATAATGGCCTACATCAAGCATCAATAAAGAACTTGTACTGAGGAAAAAACCTTGTGGAAGAAGCAAGAGCCCAGACTGTTGAGTGAGACCCAGAGTCTATACTAAGGCTTGCCTAATACCTCTGTTTGTACATGCAGATTCTCTGCAACACTGCTGGCCGTAGCTGCTGTGTGCTTTAACAGGAAAGCTGGGCACCTGCAACAGAGCCCACATCCCTGAAAAGCCAAAATACTTATGATCTTCCCTTTCCCAGAGAAGTCTACTTGGCTGGCTGATAATGATCCCTTACCTCTTTGAAATATACTGAATTGTAATTATCACTGAGCCCTAATTCCTACCCTAAAAGGAGGGAACGGAGACGGAAAGTAGATGTACAGAGGGAAGGGGGCATACGGGTGGGTCCTAGGATCTGATCCACCAGCTCAGTCTATGGGCAGAGACAGGGTGTTGAGGGTTGAATATCTATGTCTCAGAATTCCTGTGTTAGAGGCCTGAGCTTGAGTGTGATGACACAGGAGCTCGGATCTTTGGGCTGAGGATGAATGGGATTAGTTCCCTGTCACATGGACTTCTAAGAAGTCTCTTACTCTTCCTCCACATGAGGATATAACCCAGAAGAAGATCCTCACCAGAACCCAAACATGCTCCCTGGCACCCTGTCATAGCCTTTGAGTCCCCAGAACTGTAGGAAATGAATTTCTGCTGTTTGTAAACCCCTCCAGCTGATGGTACTAAGCCACAGCAACCTGAATAGACCAAGACAAAGGGCTTGAACCAATGGGCTAATAGCCACACTAAAGGGAAAGGGCAGATTCATATAATGTTAAACTTTGTAATTACACAAAATAATCAGAATGAAATGGGGGTGCCCTTGAGCATCTGAAGAGCTCAACGCAACAGAGGCCTCAGTCTCAGTGACCCTGCCTCAGGATGAGCTGCAGGACAAAAGGAAGAGAACCAACCTCTCATCCACATAACTCCAGTCCTGTCCAGTCCTCACCAGCACAGGGGACTGGCAAGTCACATACTAAGTCCTCATTTAGAAAATGGCAATGGGGGTTGGAGAGTTCGCTCAGTGAGAGAGTGCTTGCCTAGCAAGAGCAAGGACTTCAGCACTGCCAAGAAAAAGAGAAGAAAAATTAAAAAAAAAAAACAGCAATGACTTTTTCCCAGGCAAGCATATTTTCCCCAGTTATAAATGATGCTCTGTGACTGTCTGTCACAGAACAGACACCACACTTTGCTCACCAAGGCAAGACAGCACATGAGCATCAAAGCTGGAGTGTGGACAACACTTAGTAAAACGTCACTCACCTTGAGGAAAGTGGCTCAACACTGCTGAGGTCTTTTCAGTCTCGCTGTCTTGCTTCTGGTCCCGTGAGAGGAAAGACTTCTCAGACATTTCATCATCAGACAATATATGAGAGGCCGGAGGCTCAGGAGATTTGGGGAGAATATGCTGGTAGGTTGAGTTGTCTTCCTCAGTCCTTAATCAGTGGAATTGAGAGATCAATCATTCGCCACACTGAAACCCCAAGCCAGGCCATCAGAGAATTCCTGAGATTGGTTCCCCTTCCCAGGGTATGGCTTACAGGGGAGCAAACTGAGTGAGGACCTGGCTCAGTGGGCCCCAGTGCTGCTCTACCCTAGGCATTCTGAATCTCTTTTGGTCCTCAAAGACACCCCCGAGGAAGGAAGTTCTCTCCTCCTCTACAGTTGGGGAGGTAGAGGCTCATACAAACCAGCCACTACCTCAGCTTCTAAGGATCACTGCTCTGATCTGACTCTGGCCTATTGACTTAAAGGCTGCAAGAGAATGTGGGAGTCCAGTCCACAGCCCACAGCCCAAAGCGTGGCCTTAAGGATTTCAAACTTGCATGGTCCCCAAGCAGGTCCCCAATTGCATTCTTCTAGCAATCATCTGGTTATTAACCTGTATTTCCCAAGGATCACCTAAGTCACGAGGAAAAACAATCCAAAGCCTGTGAAAAGCCCACATGAATCTCCATTATAGATAAGCTTCTTAATTTAAGCTCTTTCCTCTCCCACTTTTTCCTATTACTTCTTGTCAGGGGCTATAGTCTCATTCTTCATGAACTCAGACAAGAGCAAAGGACTCGGGAGCTGCAATGCATTCATTAACAGGTAAACACCGGATGCAACAGAGCCCAGACAGTGTGATGGATGCCTGGGCTTGTGGCTGGCTTGCAAAAGTGCAGCGAGGGCCAAGGGCATCATTTAATTAGCGCAGGAGCAACCTGTGAAGGCTATGTTAGAGCTGAAATGGGTAGAATAGAAGAAAAAACAAATCTTCCAAAAATGTAAAGGGACAACACATTGAGAATGTTTTTTTGTTGTTGTTGCTGTTTTGTTTTTTTTAAAAAAAGGTTCCATGTCTCTTTCCAATCTAGTCTCCAAACACATACGGTTGCCTCTATAATGGTGGATCTGGCTACATCCTCAAAGGCTCTCTTCTTCCTGTACAAGTGTGGGGCTCCTAACGTGTCATTTGTGGGCCAGCTCACTGGGCCCAGAATGCCTGCCCAGCTTTGGCCCTTCTAGGCCAGCCTCCCCATGGGGCCATGTCTCAGGTTTGGATGTTTTCCAGACAGGCTCCACTTGGGGAAGCCCTTCCTTGCTCTCTTCTCCACCTGTCAGCCAGCAGGAACAGGATGTGATCTGTAAGGATAGACACAGAGTGTGTAGAACTGGGAAAAATCTTGGCTCATCCAGCAGAGGGAGAAGGACCTTCTTAAGTTCACAGACTCTCTGTTGAGAATGTCTTCCAGGGAGCTGTGGTACCTCCCTGCCTGCCTGCTGTAGAATTCTGGGACCCTTTGTAATGCCAATAAACTCTAAGATGCTATATCTCATGCTAGTCTTTATTTCTTTGTTTTATTCCCAGGAGTTCAAAAGGCCACATCCCAAAAGATAGGTAGCCTAAAGGCAGCTACCCTATGTACAAATAGTATTAAGAACCTTTAGAAAGCCAACAGAGGAAGGGCAAGACCTTGGCATTTGCAGTAGGTCAGAGATTATACAATTCATGTATTGTCTTTGCCCACAAAGACAACACAGAATAACAGTAAGTGCACAGGTACTGTAGTATGACAGATTCAAGTTCAAGTCCCAGCTTCACATCTCAATGCTAACTCTGACCCACAGACTCCTCCTTCTGAAACAGGACTGAAAATCTTACCCTGAATTGGTAGAAGTAATTAAAGTAAAATACCAAGGGTAGGATTCTGGGAATCAAGGGATGAATGCAGGAAGTGGTAGTGTCACATGGAAAGTGCTACTATGCTACCATGTCCCAAGAGCTACAGTAGGAATAACTGATCCTGAGCTAGGGAGGAGTGCCAGGTTCATGTCCATCCCAACTGACTGTGAGGAATGAAGTTTGACCTTATGAGGAAGGACACGGGGTACCCAGTGCAGCGCCTTAATCATAAGAACAAGGAACCAGGCATGGCTATAGTGTGGGATAGGGTACATGATAGGAAGGGAAAGGAGTCCAAGAGAGAAGAGGGGAGAAGACAGGTCAGACTGAGACGGGCTCAAACATCAAGTGAAAGAGTATATTATGCTGCAGATACCTAGAAGCCATCTGGTTCTAATCACCTGATAGAAGTGCCATGAGTCCCCCACAGCTAAGGAGAGGACTCTAGGCTTGTATAGCTGTTGTCTGTTCTCTAGGTGTTTATGGCTTATTCACAAAAAGAAGACTGACAGAACGAGATGGAGCTGAACACTAAAGAGGCTGGCAGGCAAACCAAACCACAAAGTCCTGGAAAGTTTTCTTAATACATACAAGGCACTCACCGCTCTATCAGTTCATTCTGGGAACCCGGTTCCACTCCAGCTGAATTTCCTGGAAGCAGACACAGCATCAAGAAAGAATGACAACATTTATTTTGTGTGTGTGTGTGTGTGTGTGTGTGTGTGTGTGTGTGTGTGTATTTAACAAAAAGTGTTCCCTAATACTTCCTTGTTCACACACTGCTCCAGTTCTTTAAATGTTCTTTATAACAATCCCAGATGTTAAAATGGGATTGCTAGGAACATGGCTCAGATGTTGGACTCCTGCACTGTCACTGGTCAGGCAATAGTCCCCAGGTGACAGCGCTGAACCCAGCAAATGATCACTATAGCATCACTGGGGGCAGTTCTGTTCCTTCTGGAAAACTCTGATGCTAACAGAGTATCTGCTGGTTATGAGAAATAGGTAACTGTATCACAAAATGCCTTGTCCTCCTGGTGCCCCCTGCAGGCGCATTGCTAGACTGCCTCCTATGCGTGTGGGCAGCGAGGATGCCGCAGAGACTTCATTTTTTCACCTTGTAGTGTGAGCAATTTCTCTTGCAAAATTTGCTTTAGAAAACACTTTGAATGACCACACTAATATTCTACTGCAGGTGCACAGGTACTGCAGTCTTTGAAGTTCCTCGTGCAGCATTTAGGTCATCTCCAAATTTTCATTTTAATAAGTAAACGAAACAAACATTTTTGTGTATACAGCTTTATCTGCATTTGAATTCTTTCCTAAGGAAAGACTCAGAAATGGGATTACTAGGGAAAAGAGTATCTGGGTGCAGTTGAAAAAGCCACTGTCCACACACAGGAAAGGCTTTAGAAAAAAAAAAAGACAAAAGGAAACAAGATAAAGCTCGGAATGTTGTTGGGCAAAAGATGCTCTATTCCTGCGTGTCATCATTTGTTGTTTGAAAGGAAGCGAGAGCCCAGATTTCAAAGAGACTAACAACTTTATTTTAAAAATACTTCAAAACTCTGGAAATTGCCAGGATGAGCTCTTTGAAGAAACTGATGCATGGCTAAAGAAAAAAAAAAAAAACAACTTCCATAGCTGCACTTAAAAAATGAGACTATAATTAAACTGCACCCACATACCCAATTTTCAAAATGGCTCCTAAAAGGAAAACGTTCTCCAACCGCCACGGTATAGGGAAAGGATAGCCGGAGTGTGCACACTGGCTTGATGTCTCATATGCTTCGGCCCCCAATTCACACGGTAGCTGGCAAGGCATACCAGGCAACTTCTCTACCCTGCCAGGCTGCCAGCTGGGCACCAAGAGCCAGTACAATATAACCAAGGCCTGAAAGCAGGGCACCGTCAGCACCAGGGAAGTCAGATGGGGCCGAGTGGCCAAGCACAGAGCCCTGAGTGCAGTTCTCTAACGGCCATCTCTCCTTCAAGTCTAGGGGCTCTAATGTTTTCAGTTAAACAAACAGCATTGCAGTATCTTACAGCTAGTGTAATCACAAGTCGACATCTGGATCCTTCGAGTCATCTCCTGGCCAAACCAGGATAGGGGTACACTTTCCTGGAAGGCAGGCAGACACTGGGAGCCCCCTACCACAGTGGGTGCCCTCAAGTTTCCACCTTTTGGTCCTCTAACGTCCTTCCTAAGAAGGAGTCCAAATTTGATGGAGTCTGATTTCAAGATCTTAAGGAAAAGTCCCAGAGTTCATCTCTACTGGCTGGAGATAACTGTCTGCTATAGGAACAGCTCCACCCCTGCCTGCATTGTGCTGCCTCACAGTGTTCAGCTGAAAACACTCAACGTGACAGATGCTGAGGATAGGCCTCCATCCCACCCCCACCCCCGCAGCCTTGAGGGTTACACGGGGACCACCAGGCCTGCAGCAAGGTGACAGCCTGCTGCCCATGCATCCCTGTGCTTCAGGAGTACATCTCAAGAGGGAAGTAACCTTGGTTTGGGGCAGCCTTTAAGCATCCTGAGTCTCCATACTAAAACCATCAAAGGCCTCTCTCTCCTCCATCCAAAACAACAACAACCCAGAACCATAGAAGTGTTCTGATGTCACTAGCAGCATGGGCTCCCCCTTTTTCATATAAAAGACCCTTGGGGAGCTTGCAATAACTCAACAACAACTGTATTCTATGCGTTTCCCCAATCACACAGGATTCTTTTAAAACTAAGTGACAAATGGTTATTGCAGGGTTCACAGGGAGCTCATCACAACTGATGCACTGAATGTCTTGGTGGAACGCCTCTGCACAGGTGACAGGGTACCATCTGTCGGGCTATTCTAAAAGCTTAGAATGCAGGTCAGGAAAATGCTGCTCTCTGGCAAATCTTGTTGTTATTCCTAAAGCTGTGTGGCTTGTGGCAGTGGAGTGACTTCATCTTTTCAAATAAAAAAACATGTCACCACGCCCTCCACTATGCAGAGTGGACTTGAGACTGGGGCATCCACTGATCTGTCCTGTCTGCTGCTGACATGTCAGAAGCCTCCTCTGAAGTAGCTTCTCAGCTCAAAACCCATGTACCCCTCGGCTCAGCTCAAATCCCACAGCACAGCACCTCTGCAGGCCCCCCGTGCTTCTTCCCTCCTGCCTCACTGGAACTGATGATGAGTATGTGCAGGGTTCCTCCCAGGTGCCTGGCCAGCCACAGAGGACACAGGGATGAATGAGAGCTCCTGCTCAGTGCATGCACATGGAAACCATGGGAGGGAACACAGAGGAAACAAGAGTAATCCAGCCTAGAGATGTGGAAATTTTCGAGATGGTAGAACAGAGCTGTATCTTTGTTTTGAGACAGTCTTGCTGTGTAACTTGCTGGCCTCTAACTCAGTCCTCCTGCTTTAGTCTCCCAAGCATGCGTCACTGTGCCTGCTTTCGAGCAGTGTACCATGCTTGGGCCTCAGAAACCTTTGATCAGTACACCAACTGTATATCTGAGGCAGGAACAACTGCTTCATAAAGGTAAGAAAAAGCTAAGGGCTCTGATGAAGGTAGACTCTAGGATAGTTAGAAGTGAAAATCCTCTATCTGATCTGATAGCCTGAATGACTACTCTCATGTACTTTACTATCATCGTGATCACCTCTTAAGCTACCATTAATTTGCCAACAGGAACAGACACTTTAACAGAGACACTGTCTCCTATGAGCCTTAAAACAACTCCGTTAAGATAGGTACCACTATACTCAGAGGGATTACAATCCTTCATGAGTCTCTGACTCCAAAGGGCTGTTCTTCCCTTCTTACCAACCTATGGGCGCTTCCATCCCAAGGCCAGACATGAAGACCATGAGTGAGCTACAAATCACCTAGAGGTGAAGAAGAACCAGCTCTTGCTTCTAGTTGGGGTGATCAACAGACTTTTTTGTAGGGCTAGCAGGTTTCCACCAGTGAGGCGGGAAGATGACCTCAGGAAAGTGACTGAACAGGGTGCCATGCTTGGGCCTCAAAGACATTTGATCAATGCACCAGCTTGACAGGATAAGATGCGATGGTCACATGGTGGTTAGAAGGCCAGTCTATGGGAGGAAGGTCCCTAGGCTCCACTCAAATTCTGATACTTTCTGTGTGACCTTGGCCAAGTGAATTCACCTCTGTTCCTCATATGAAATGAAGGTAATACATAATATTTCCTAATCACCTGATACCAATGCCTGGCATATAGAAAACACTCAGTGAAAGCCAGCTTTCATTTCCTCCTTGTTTTCTCCATCACCTTCATTATCAATATGCAATAGGCTGGAAAAGGAGCATTGTAAATCTCCTTGAGAAGTGTTTGGAGCTCATTTCTGTCAACAAAGGAGTGTCAGCTGTCTTTTCTTCACACCATGTAGCTCACTGAGGGTCTGTCTCACAGTCTTTCTGTACTTTCCCTAGGACATTACATCAAATCATCCCAAGACAAAATAATGCCTTTCTCATCATGTGCTGCCTAGGCACCATGAATGAGGGCATGGGAAATATGTGCAACACCAGTTCCTCATCTACTTTGAGTCCCAGCCCTCTTGAGGAGTCACAAAGTCTTACAGAGTTCCAGACCTCTGGTGGAAGCCCTAGTTTAACAGGGGGAGGAATCTCTTACAATCACTAAGAACCACAGCATCATCCATTCTACCACTTAAATACTATGAAAAAAAATAGCAAGGTGTGCACAAAGATTTCTACCGAGTGCTCTTTAAACAGCTCAAACTACAAGCCCATCCAGTGGAGGATGACCAAAAACTCACGATACATAAGACAAAAGAATGCTAAGGATTCAAATGCATATTAATATTATCTACAACTGAACATAGGAAGTTGCACATAGCTCCATTTTCTTTAAAAAAAAATACACAGAGGCATTAAAAAAAAAAGTCTGGGCATACACGCTCCAGGGTATTCATGCATTTCTGTGTAAATGATACAATTATATTTGCTAATTCGTTACTCTACAGTAAACATGGGATGTTTTATACTGGTTTTTAAAAGTCTGTGTTTAAAATTTTAAGAACTTGAGCCATGTGACTGTCTCAAATATATAACTGCTATATGAAAATCTCATTCTATAAATCAAGAGCCAGACCTTTTCATATGGCACTCAACAAATACTCAGCTCTACTTACTGTTCATTCTCTATGAAATGAGTCGTAGAGAGGGCCCTAGGACTTTTCTGCCTTTTGCAGAAGAAAATAAAGTTCTACATCTGTATGTTTTCCTAGACCTGAGGTGCTCCTGTCTCTGACCCCACAGGAAAGTGGAAATGTGGTGTCCTTGGACTTGTCAAAGTCAGTGACTAAAAAACAAATCAGAGGATGTGGGGTGAGGGAGGGGCTGGTACCAGAGGCCCTGTCCATCACACCTCTGACAGTTGGGGGAAGGGTAGGGACTGATGGAAGAAGACAGATAGAGGGAACCACCCTGGGCCTGGAAGACACAGCTTTACCTGCCGCCCAGTTACTTCCCTACTAATAAGATGAAAACTAGCTTATTTAGAAAAGATGAGTGAGAAGAAAGCAGAAGGAAATGGTGACTTGGAGAGAGGGACAATCCAAGAACCTGATGATCCTTGTTATACCTCAAAGTCAGGAAGTACTCCGGAAAAGATAGGAGACAGGATAAGGGTGGTGACTTACTGAATCTGAAGCAATTTCCACATCTGTATGAATGACAGGATGGAAAATATTAAACTTAACAAAAGAACCTGCAGGTCTATATTGAGAGCAACAAATTTTAATTAATAGGTGAAGTAGGATGTACCCTCTACTAGCTGCCCTTTAGTAATAAAAGAAGAAGAAATGGCGGGTGTTGGCAGAAAACCAGCAGTGGCATGTGACAAGCAAGAATCATCGATGGATGGTAGAAGTGTGGAGAGTACACGATTTACTGAGTTACAAAGTTCCCCCCCTAATAATTGATTTGTTACACAGGGAAAAATAATTTACACAGAGAAACTCGACAGGCAGCACCTTAGCCACCACAGCTAGCATCACTAAAAGTGCGACAAGCTGATACTGTGAGCATCCTCAACATGATATCCTGAGAACTACACATTATCCGGTAGCACTGCCCAAAGTGCCTTGTCTAATCTAATCCTGAGGAAACACCTGGTAATTCCAAAGTGAGGGAGAGTGCGCTAGTATCATGAAAGATA
Organism: Perognathus longimembris pacificus; assembly: GCF_023159225.1. NCBI lineage: Eukaryota > Metazoa > Chordata > Mammalia > Rodentia > Heteromyidae > Perognathus > Perognathus longimembris. The sequence goes on from NC_063161.1 coordinate 150,221,124, forward strand.
AAGGGTGAGGAAGAACTCCAGACTAAAAGAAACCAGAGATACAACAACTGAAGGTAAGGGGAGCATGCAGGGTGGGGGAGTGGGGGGAAGCAGTGCTGTAGTTGTGGTTCATGTGGCTCAGTGGTGGAGCATTTGCCTAGCAATGGCAGGGCCTTGGGTTCTACCCCATTCACCAGTAAAATAAAAAAATAAGTTTAAAAAGTAACATGGGCACTAGATAGTGGAACAGGAATAAAACTGTCATAAAGACACCACTGAATTGATGATAAAATATCTGAAAGTAAACTATACTTAACAGTAAACTAGATAACACTGCTTTCTGACTTGGATGTTGGTACCATGAGTACGTAAGAACGTCTTCGATCTGAAGAACCACAAACTGAAGTAACTAGGGGAAAAGGGATAGGATATAATCAGTCCACCTCCTAAGGGGCTCAGAAAGAAGATGATGATGATGATGATGATGATGATGATGATGACGGTGGTGGTGGTGGTGGTGGTTGTGGTAGGTTAAGAAGAAGACAGAATGCTAAAAGAGCAAAATATTAACCACTGATGAAGCTCTTTGTTATAGTCTCGAAAATCTTTAAAAATTTACTGCAATAACATTAAAATACCTCCTACAGAGAAAAGGTGTTTTTGTTTTTGCTTTCATCCTTCTGGCCACTTCTAAATCCTAAATATATTTTTACTGATATATGATTTTTGCTTGTTTGGGAATTTTTTTGTTGCCAACATTTAAAACACACGAGGATACACACATGCACGTGTATGCATGCATATACAAACACGTACAAAGACACACAAATGTGGAAGAACAAGTGGCATTTCCTGGCTGGCTCTCTCCCTGTGCCTCTGCTGGCCTCATGTCTCTCTCTGGATGGGCCCTGGCTTGGAACAGTGCACACCATGGGCACAGGCGGAGGCTGAGGAGAGAGGCAGCTGCCAGTGTGGCTCTGCGGTCGCCTGATCCAGGCAGAGGCACAAGGTACAAGAGGCCCAAGGACCTCGGAGCAAGGCCGAGGACCCATCACTGGCATGTCAAGGACTTTTCTCCCAACTCACCGTGGAAGAAAAGCTTTTCCAGCTGCTGTAGCAGCTCAGCGCACTGATTCAGCTGCTCCTGGAAGCCCTCGGCCACACAGTCATCCACGTCGCTGGCCTGCAGCAGCTCCTCAAATGCCTTGATCATGGTGCTCATGTGTTGACGGTAAATGACACAGATGTCATGGCTATCCTTAATCTGCTGCCGCTGAAGGGAGAGCTCCCTGGCTTGGGACTGAACTAATGAATCGTATCTGATAAAAGGAGGAGAAAGAAAATGCTTGTGCCATTTTAGAATTGAATTTTTGTGACCTTAACACTAATTGGAAAAATGACAGAGCACAATTTTTTTAAAGCCTGCAGCTGTACAAGTATATATACTTTTAGAAAAATTGAAACTGTACAGGGTCACTCCCTCTTTGAGTTCAAACAGCCAGAAAATGCTAGAACAGATATTCTTCTGCAATATTTTTAACCTTATAAAGCCCCCAATTAAAGTCTAGATTGGCAAGGACTCAAGAGAACAATTAGTTTCCATATATACTTCAAAAAAACTATTTTGAATTGTAGAAACAAGTGCCCCAAGGGCAGAGACCCTCAAAACTTCTCATGAAGCATAAAAAGAAAGTGTAAGGCAGGGAAAAGAGACAGGCCAGTGAGGAACAGAACTCATAGGCATTTACCTCATGTCCAGGGCCTGGGCATGAGGTAAATGGGACCAAGTGGTCTACCCTCCTAATCCTCAACAAATGAACAAATGCCCACTTCTACATCTGGTTAGTAAGGTAGTGAGGGTTTAGGACTCACACTGACTACAAAGTTCCAACCTCCTCTCACTTACTACTTTTCCCTATGTGGGCCCACAAGCAGTAGCAGGTACCAAGACAAACAGGCTAAGGGAGGGTGGCCAGGCTGACACCTGTTCATCGCATTCCCCCTTTCATGAACAACAGCATGCAGGCCAGGCAAGCACCTTCAATGCCAAGAATGTGCATGCAGATCACACAGCACTGGTGTAGAAGGTGAGAACTGACTCCATGGAAGAGGAGAAACTTGGGGAATGGGGGGAACACTGTGGCATGAACCCTATCAACATCTCTTATCAGCTCTTGTGAACACTTATAGGCAGGTCATGGCAACCTGAGTGAGAATTAGTTGTCTAATCTATCAAGTGCTTTTAAGGATCAAGTAAAGACAGTTCCTCAATGGGAATGCTGTCATTCGAGGATCTTAAGTTTGAGGACAGCCTGGTATACGGGGCAAGTAGAAAGAAGAGAGGAGGAGGCTACAAGAGGACAGAAGAGAAGGGAAAGGGAGGGGGAAGTGAAATGTTCTTAAACCAGAGGCTAACACAACAGCCCCTCAGTGAACACAAGCTTCCTTTATTATCACTGCTTGGGAAATCTTGAAAAATTCACTCTGGCTGCTGACAATTCAGAACAATATGTTGTCTCAAATTAGTGACGGATGAAGGTCGACTTTACAAATGATCGTGTTTCTTGCCATATCTCATGAGACAAAACTGTACATATTTATACCCATAAAACATTATCTTCATGACCTAAGAATTCTTCTCTTTCAACACAAGCTTATTTCTCTAAGATGACCTTAAAGGGCAAAGATATGAAAAACATTAATATGCCTCCAAACCTGCCTAGGACATCAGTTTAGTTCCACGGGGAGGCAAAAGCCAATAGTAGAGTGAGAATAAGCCCTGTAGTTCAGCTAAAGCACTGTAATCCACCAAGTGACTGGTATAAAACCTTTCCCCTAGTCCCCAACCTAAGGAGGAGGACAAAACCTGCCTGCCCGTTTGAGAGGACACACACTCCTAGCTGAGGCTCGTGTGTGCAGTGTGTGTTTTGTGGCATCGCATTTCACTTCCTCACTGGGCCTGGCAGCCTAACCGTAGGCCAAATCCCTTCCTAAGACACTCTGCCACCACAGAGCAGCATGCTCTCCTAGCTCTCGGGCTCCAGGCTAGCGGCAACCCCACAGGACTGCAGGCCTCAACACAGGAAGCAGGCAGAGGTAGAAGGTACCTGGAGGGTGAAAGATCTTGGAACTTATTCTGCAGGTTATGGATTTCACTGAAAAGTTCCAAGTTCAAATTCTGCTCCTTCTGCAGCTCATACTCCTGTTTCACCAGCTGTTGTTTGAGGCTTTCTAGCATCCTGCTATCAATCATCTTGGGGGCAAGTGGGTGGAGGATTTTCGTGTGTTTCACGTATCGTACTTGGTGCAAACTTGAAAAGGTCATCTCTTCTTCATCAGAACTGCCCTTGGGTTTGTTCAAGCCATCTTGGGTCCCTTCTGTCCCACACAGAACTGTGATAATGGCCTCACTGCATTGTGAGTGCTTTTGAAGCTGAAGTAGGAAATTCTGGTAGCCCTCCAGCTCCGTTTCCAAGTCACAAATTTTCTGTTTTAAGTATTCTATATCATGTGAAATATCGAGGTCCTCTGACTGATCAGATTCAGTCACACTGACTTTAGCAGAAAACTGACTCTTAGAATCCAAGCAGGTAGCTGTAGAAGTTGGGTCCAGAAAATCTTCAAGGTTCTCTTTACATGTTGGTAACACAGCCATGTCATCAGGCGAGTAAATTTCAGAATCTGCAAAATCAAATGCATATATGTCAATGTCTCCCACCCTTTGTCACAGCCACAGCCCAGGCAAGACCACTGCAACGGGCTCCAGTGCCCCCTCAGTTACAGCTTGTTTGGATCTCACGTGTTCCCCAAGGATCATGTTTTTGAAGGCTTGCTAGTCAGCCTGCTGTGCTATTGGAGTTGGTGGACTCTCTCAGAGACAGGGACTAGAGGGAGGAAGTGAGGTCATTGGGGACATGCCCTTGAAGATGATAGGGGACCTCGCCACTCCCATTTGCATCCTGGCCACCATGAGGTAAAAAACTTCACCGCACCACATGCTCCCTACCATGACATTCTGTCTCGCAACAGGCCCAAAGCCAGAACCAAAATCAAGCTTTCCTTCTTTTAAGTTGATTCTCCCAGGTACTTTGTCACAGCAACAGAAAGCTAATATGCCATCTTGCCTCTCAATACATGTTTTTTCTCAGAACAAATCTTCTCAAAGAGTGAATTTAACCATCATAAACCAGCTATACATCTAAAAATCACCAATTATCCTCACTTTCTACCCATGATCCACCATAATCTGATTCCAAGAAATCTGTCCAGAAGCATTATGGCACCATCCATGGGGAATTCCCCACAAAGCAACCATGATGTCCTACAAATACCATGTGGCTTCATGCTTTCATAGGAACTGTATCTTCTGCCTGATATATCCTAGGCCCTCTATTCTACTTCTACTCATTGAACTCCTAAAAATCCCTCAACTCCTAGATCTAATTTTCCTCCTTCTATGGGCCCACTCCCAACTATGCAAGTGCCTCCCCTCTGTGCTTCCACAGCACGTTAGAGACACGTTGCACACACCGCGTATGCTACATGACAGATGCTACTGGAGGGACGGCAGTTGGCTTTATTGACATAGCAACAATTATTATATGGGTGCCTCTCCCAAGCACCAGACCACAAGTTCCTTTAGAACCAGGATGTGGCCTTCCACCCTCGTGTTCTCAGTGCCTGGAACAGAAGCCAGCACAGATAGGAAGTCAGTGACACTCTGAGAAACCCAGAAGGCTCATGACACAGCAAGCATTAAAGAGCAAGCATTCCAAACACCCACAACAAGAGGGACTCCGATTCCCCCATGTATGTGCTACTGTGTCCTCTTTACAAACTGATTCACTGACTCCCATTCTGTTCACCTTTCCTTAAGTTGAGCCTAAGCCCCCCAGAGATGCAGCCAGCTTGTATGGGAGGCAGAGGGCACAGCAGATATATAGAGTTTTGGACCAAAGAACTACAAGTCATGCCTAGCCCTGCCATTTGCTAGCTGCAGAGTCAAGCAAATAACTTGCTACCCTAGAGCCTCAGCTGACCCTGGATGGAACTGAGGAGAGATGCTTAATACGGTGGCAGTGAGGCTTGACTCTACAGCTTCTGTCCTTAACTACTGCACACTGCTGCTACTCAGAGAAAGCTCAATTCCACATAAGGAGGTGATTGAATATTTAAGAGGCAGCCTAGTATGTATAGTAGGAAAACCCCAGATTTAAAAGGCAACATCCCTGGCTCCAACACTGGCTCTCCCACTTAGTAGCTGCATGTCCTCAGTTAGGCAAATGAGTCTCCTTCCAATGAATGACCATCATTTGCCGTGCTTATTTGCTCACTTGTGAGGACTATGTGGAATAATGTCTGCTGCTATGTTCTTTCCACAGCACTCCACCAACTGAGGCATCATCAGAATCCCCATTTGACAGAAAGTCAAGGCTTCTAGAGCAGGAGAATCTACCATGGCTTAAGATGAGTGGCAAGAGAACTGCTCATCAAAGCTGCTTCTTCCTTTCAAGCCACAGAAAGATGGAAGGAGATAGCCCTCACTGGATGCAGGCAAGCAAAGGTTGGCTGGCTTGGGGAAAGGCAGTGTGGCTGGGCCAGAAGACCTGCAAGTCTCTCAGAGAGAAAATCACATAAGCGTAAGTATTCTGTGAGACTTCACAGTGTGATTTCCAGTTCACAAATTGGTTCCTCGTCCACTCTTGTCCCTCTGCTCATAGGGCAAATATCTCAAAAATAACCATTTTTGTATTAGCTACCACATGACCACAAGGAATCATTTCCAACGAAACATTTTTACTGTATACAATCTGTCAGGCTCACTAGTCTGTGTGGGTCTTGAGAGTAGAATCCAGGTCATTCATCTACTTCTCTGGTGTCTGTACAGAGCCTGTGGCAAAGAAGGTACTTGATAAGTACTTCTGGGTGAAAGAGTATAAGGGAGAGGAAGCACAGGGGGAAGAACTCCCAACAAGGCTTTGTTCCACCAAGCTGCCCTCCAAAATAAGGAAACAGCTTTAATGACAACCTCATTAGAATGGAATTTTGTCTGTATTTCACGGAAGAAGCAATATTCACTAAAGCCTGGTTCTGGTGACTTTCATGGTAACCATGAGGCAAAGACAAGTGCACGTCCTATATAAATGTTCCCTTTGTTCTAGACTGCAGTCACTCTGATGTTTACCCCCAACAGACCCTGATTATCTGGGAGGATGGGCTCCACTGTAAACTCTGCTCCCAATAATGTGACAAGCATATCGTCCCAACACTCAGTAGCTCTGACTTCAGAAGTATCCTCAAAGTGTCAAAGTGCCCTACAGCAATTTGCGACTTAGCAGAGGCAAGAAATTGACTCTTAGGCACCAAGGCCAGTATACAGCAAGTCTCCTTACTAGTGTTCTCTGCTCAGCAGCACTTGATAAAGGTCTGAAGGAGCTGCTCCCCCTGTCTTTCTCAAGAGCGTTGTGTGGAGGGTGTGGAAGAAGGCAGGGTTGTAGGGTCATGGGTTGCTGAGCATGGGGACCTCTGGAGGTGTGATCACATTCCAGGACCTGGTCCACACACCTAGCACCTCACCAGAGTTGTTCTTTTAATGTACAGTGAGACAATGGCAGAATCTCCATTTGAAAAAAGGGAAAGTCAAGGCTTTGAGAGCTAGAGAATCTGCCCAAGGCTCAGGAGTAGCAGTAGAGCCTGGGTGCACAGGATGAAAGAGGATGAATATGGTTGAAGTTGACTATTTGCATGTGTAAAAACAGAACAAGGAAACCTCAAATTGTTTTAGGAAGGGAGGAAAGGTGGAAGAGAGAGTGATTGAGGGGTAAGATTGATTAGTGTATATATATTCCAATATTTGCCATATATATGGCAAATAAACATGCATTGGAAATGTCACAGTGAATCTTCCCTATATAGTTAATGCACTCCTACCCCCATCCCCACCAAAAAAACCCAGCTTGGTTGCTTACCTCTGACACTCCAAATGCTACATCCTCACACCCATCCCACAATGGAAGATCCTCTATAGGAAGAACAGGAATGCCTGTGTGAGGTCCCTCATTCACTTGGTAGTTAATCAAGGGGCTCCTGGAGAAGTGATAGCAGTGAAGTCACCCCAGCACTCAGCCAGTTACTGAGCAACTTAACTCAATACCAAGGGATGATATGGGGCTAACAGCAGAAGACCTCAAATCCTGGGGAGCTCAGGAAGTGACCTTAGGAAAAGTTAAGCTTATGTAGAGATCTAGAGAATGAAAATTCAGCTATACAGCAAGTGAATGGAGAGTTCCGGCACAGGCAACACACATGCCAAGTTCTGGATGCAAATTCAGAAAGACGACAGCAGATATGTGATACAGGGGTACTTAAAAAGAATAGGAAATTAGCTGGGCACTGGTAGCTCATGCCTGTAATCCTAGCTACTCAAGAGGCTGAGATCTGAGGATCATGGTTCAAAGTAGCCTGGGCAGCAAAGTCCCCATGAGACTCTTACCTTCAATTAATCACTCCAAAACCAGAAGTGGCACTGTGGCTCAAATGGTAGAGTGCTAGTCTTAAGCACAAAGAGGCTCAGGACAGTACCCAGGCCCTGAGTTCGAGCCATATAACAATAGGTTTACTCACCCCTGCAATCCCAGCTATGTAGGAGGCTGAGAAAGGAAGGTCAGCCCAGTCCAGCAAGAAAAGATCAAGATGCATTGTACTTATAAACTAACATATTGAATTAAAACCCCTTTGTACAACTACTTAAATATAATAAAGAAAAAATGGGAAAGCAATCATGAGACCCTTTCTTGACCAACAGCTGACCATGGTGGCATACCTGTCATCCTTGTTTCATGGAAAGTTGACATAGGTGGATGGCAGTCCAAGAGCATTCCCTGAGCAGGAAGTGAGACTCCCATCCCCAAAACATAACCAGCCCAAGAAAGGGATGGAAGTGTGGCTCAGTGCTAGAACACCCACCTAACAAGCCCAGGGAAGGTGGTTTCAAATTCTAATACTTAAAAAAAAATGTAGTTCTATAACTTTCCACAGCTCAGCTAAAAAATGTTTTGGTCCCTGGTGTAGTACCTTTCTCCTCAAGCCCAGAACACCCAGAAGCATGTGACCACCACACTCCCAGGCCTTGGGAAAGGCCCCACTAGTGGGAGCAAGGCTCTTAGCCAGTTTGTTCCCCAGAGACTGGTATTCCCTCAGCCACTCCACAGCAGATTTAGGATTCCTGATGACCAAGATTGCTCACACAGTGAATCAGATTCAGAACAATAGCTGTATTTTTAAAGAAGGGAAAGAGATCTGGGGTTAAAAAAAAAAAAAAAGTAAACCCGTGCTCATTCTGGCTGAATGGGAATGTGGAGCTGCTGCATTACCCTTTGTGTCTATCTGTGTGCTAATAACACTTCATAATTAACAAGGACTGGCTACAACTTGTCTGTAGCCTCACGCATCATTCTCTGTCCCATCCCCAATGACTTGGTCTCAGCAGTAGGCTCTCCCCTGACAAACTCGTTCTCCCTGGCAGACAACAGCCCATCCACATTGGATATTAACAGGCTGATGTGGTGCTGGTGTCCTCATTGTGTGGTTGTGTAACGTCCCTTGAGAGTAGGCACTGGGTCTTTTCATTTTGAACCCCCTGAACCCATGCACTGTCTGCCAGAAAGGTCAGACACATGGATTGATCAGCTCTAGCTGGTAGCCTGCTTTGTCTTGACTCTTCAACCTCCTTAGAAGCTGGGTGACCCCAGTCAGTCATGTTTTAAATCCTTATCTTCCCCCCATATGACAGGTGGGAATGAAAATGATGACCCATGAGAGCTGCTATTAGATCTACTGAGAGTTTTGACATAAACCACTCTACACAGTGCCTGGCACCAGGCAGCTGTTGGACACACAAAGAAGCTGAGTTCTGACCGGTCTCAAGGTTGGTGTGCTCGTCATTGTCCACCTCCTTGTCTCTCTGGGCAGAGGGTGTGCTCTGCGATTCTTCGTGCTTGCCTGGGCTGTCTTGGTAGGCTGCTTCCACAAGGGGCTGAGCTGCAGGCACTGGCGAAGAGAGAGAAAAATAAAACCATAGTCTTGAAACTTAGCCAAGCATCTGAGAAGAACACAAAGATACAACAGGGAAAATAAAAACACTGGGGAGGCAAAATGCAATTTATAAGATAAAATTAATCTATCGAGCTGCCATAACAGAACATAAAAAGCATAAATATACTGCAGCTTGTCTGAAATGGTTTAAATCCAGAGTCTCAAAAAACTGAGTGAGAAAAGAAATTCCATTCCACCGACGTGTGCCCACTTTCCCAAGCAAGAGAAGTCCCAGAGTCTTCCTGGCAACCCCAGGGCAGGCTGAGACAGCTTCGCACCTCCCCAGAGGGGGAGGCAGGGCACAGTGACCAGGGCCCTCCTAGGCTGTTACCTCTGCTAGAAAATCTTCCCTCTCTGAAGTCTCTCCCTCAACCCCACCCCCAACTCCTTGTACCAATTTGGTTGGCTAGACTGCTCCCACCCCCATCCAGACAGGGAGCTCTCAGAAGGCGGAAACCATGTCTCCTTCATCTCTCTCTTACCTCCAGTGCCTACAGTGGAGACACAGCCACTTGGGGAATACTTACTGAACATGTGAATGATGCCCAAATGAATGGAAGAACAGATTGACACTAGGTAGGAAAGAAGGGAGGGAAGGAAGGAAGGGCAATTTTGATAAAAGCCAACTCAGCTTGAAACCTCAACTACGGTAAACCCAAGAGAGAACCTACAATTAATGGAAGGTATCTCTAGCTCTAGTTCATAGAATTCACACCAGAGTACCACATGCTTTGAAATTGGGCAGGCTGGTTCACACAGTGCCCTGGAAGCTAGGACCATGACTAGGTGGATCACTCCTCTCGAAAGTGCTGCCTAAACTTAAGACAGGGACAGTGGCTGTTTTGGAGGGTGGTTGGGAAGATTCCATTCCATCATGTTTTGAACATGTATGGTGGAGCTCAACAAATACAAAGTCCTCCTTTCACGACTGCCACAGGAAGTCCAGGGCTGCAGTGTTACTACCAACCTCTGACTAACCTAGTGACCTGCTCTCACACACCTCCTCCCCAGGACTCTCCCTTCCATTGGCAATCTTGAAGACTGCCAATCTCCTCTGGCCTCAGCCCTCATTTTAAGAGAACCCAGCCATCCCAAGGAGATTACCTCCTCCAGAGCATCACTAAAGGGATTGCAATCGCTATATCCCTGTGCTCCACACTGTCTCATCACAGCATCTGTCTTCCTGGAAGTACCAACTTTGCAGCTCAGGCTGCCAAACTACATTGCCAGCAACCTAACCTTAGTACAGTGGCCCAGTCCCTGGAGCCAATTTGGCTCCTAACTGCCCTACCTCTCTGTGTCTCTCCAGAGTGCAGCTCCTCAGAGGTGTCTGCCTTTGTGATCTTCAACTTCTCCCCTCCACTCTCCATCTGGAACCTGAAACAGCTCCCTTAAAGGCTAGGCTGATCCTCAGTCCTTGTCTTATGTGAGTTACTAACAAGATCTGACACAGCAAGTGCTCTTTACTCAGCTTCTGAGATGGCTGCACCATTGCAGTCCAACCTCTAATCTCTAGCAAGCCCAGCTCATTTACCTTGAGTTCTGAGCTACATCACTTCAGTATCAGTGCTATGTGGCTATTTCCTCAGGTTTCACCTCAGCCCATATCACTCTTCTAGACTCCAGACTCACCGATCTCCAACTACCTACCTGATGTCTCCACTAGGCTGGCCAACAGGCATCTCAACCATCCAAAACCAGACACCTAACAGCTGCCCAGTATCCCCCCCCACCCGCCCCGTCCCCCACAACTTGTCCTGGCCTGTAATCTTGCAAGCACAACTCTATCCTTCTGGTGGTTCACAACAGAAGTGATCCTTTCAAATGGAAGTCAGCCCACTTTTCTCAAAGATCCAGATAACAAGTACTTCAGGCTTTGCAGGTCATATGAGCTCTATCACAATGGTTCAACTCTGACTTGTAACACAAAAGTAGTTAGATGGTATGCAAATAAATGGATGTGGTTATATACTTATAAAACATTTTAAAAATTTTATTGTAAAGATGATGTACAGAGGTGTTACAGTTACAAAACTCAGATAGTGAGTATATTTCCTTTTGAACTGTAAAAACAGGCCTAAAGCTGAATTGGAACCATAGAATGACAGTACTCTGTCAATTCTTGCTATAAGGCTTACATCAGATCATGTTGCTCTGCTGCTCAAACTCCTCCAACAGTGTCCAATTTTATGTAGGATATCCTATGAAAGCCTGCTTGCTGCTTCCATCCCTGCCCTCATCATCTTAATCTCTCTTTTTCTCCCTCAACACCAGTCTTGTGACTGGTCTCCTTACAATCTATCTAACTTCTCAAGTTCAAAGCCAACACCAGAGCCTTTACCCTGTTCCTTCTTCCCAAGATGACTAGTGTGCTCACTGCCCCCATTTCCATCCAGATGCCACCTGTCACCGAGGTTCAAACCTCTCCAACATCGTGTGCATTAGCAAGCCTTCTCACCATCCCTCACTCCCTTGCTTTACATCTCCCCACACCTATTTTCTCACATAGTAAGTGCTATTGTCTTCCCAGATACATAAAAACATAATCTGGATACAGATTTCAGCCTGCTTTGAGTTCCTGTCTTGGCAGGGCGTAGAAGAGTGCTTGGCACACAGGACAATGTACTGCAATGACTGCCGCTGCTCTCAACACCCTGTTGCTACCACCTACTTAGAGCAGGAGGTGAAAGTCAGCCCAGCACAGGTATTTCCATGGGTGCGGTGATATGGGATGTTCCTGGTGAGGCACTGGCTACACTGCCTGGAAGAGCATGCCCCGTGTTCTCCAGCCTCTCACTGGTTTGGTGGGCCACAGGCATGAAACATCGCTGCCTCCCCCAGATCTCTGGATTCTCACTGCACCACCAGGCTTCAGCCCAGAGGATCCCCCTCTACCAGGCCCCTAGGAGAGCAGAGGTGGCCAATCCACAGGGGTTGCAGATGTGGTTCCCTTCTAGAGGAAGACAGAAGGGCTGGGGCTCAGTCCCAAGATAACCTAATATTCTGAAGAATTCTACAAAGACGACTCTCCCTTGCATACCCAGAACATCATGTGCTGAGGCTCCACAGACAAAGCCAGGCCACAAAGCCTGGACAATAAAGACTGCCCGCTTGGACACCAGACACAGCTCCTGCAGAGGGTACAAGGCTCCCTGAGAGCTGAGGGCACTATAGACCCCGTTTATCCAGACTCCAGAATGGATAGAAAATTGCAGGTTCATTTTCCCTGTTGTGTTCCTCCATGGTGCATTTGTCAAGAATGAAGATTAATCACTGCAATTCATGAAATTTATACTCAAACGTACTGTAGTTCTAAACAACAGGGCTGACATTTCAGGCAGTTCTGTGGGGCTGCTTGTCTCGTGGTGGAGAAGGTGTTTTTCTTGTGCTTACCATTCAGCAGCATTCGTTCGGGTGCTGGCTTCCCCTCCATCAGGGCATCTACCAGAATTAACTTGTGATGAAGCTGCTGATTATGTGCTTTACACTCCTTCAGCTCACCCTGAAGCTCCATGATTTGGCCCCGAAGTTGAGCCACCAACTCCTGAGTGGCAGGAAAACGAGACGTATGTCTTGATGACCCGGCTGGCTTCATCCGGATTGGCAGGCGGGACTTCTTTGCCTCCTGAAAGCACACATGGCACAACAATGAATGTGCATCACACACACACATCCTGTAGGTGCCTCTTCTCAGGCTGACATTTTGAAATAGCTCCCAAATAATGGTTCCCATAATGGCTTCAAGTCAATCCCCAATAAGAAACCATGTTTCTTGAAAGGACCCCTCTGATTGTCAAAGGCACAGCCATTCCTTGACACGTGCTGGGCCCTGGTCTACTACTGTCTATGGACAAAGCAAATGTTCCATGGATGGTACTTCCATTTCTGGCTCAGTCTTCTGGGAAACTTCCCCCATCTATGTTCTCACTCCCTGCTCTTCCTAATAAGTAGATCCACCTTCCATACCTTCTGGTCCCAGTGGTTACTGACAGATCTCCTAACCCAGTGTGATTCCTCAGGCTCCCAATCCCAACCCTGACATTCCCTGACATCTTTATCAGCAATGGCTCACAGGCACTCCGAAGTCAACTGAAAATTCAACTCTGCTACTCCATCACACCATGTCCCGGTCTACACACTCCAATTTTCTGTCTTGGTGAATCACACAACCTTATTATACAATCCAGAAACCTGGAAGTCATTTACACTGCTTCTCTCTGCCTTGTTGACTTTCATTGCTCAAGTTCCAATAATTCCAGGTCCTAAGTTGTCTGAACTCTTTCATCTCTCCTCATCCCCTACTGCTACCAGAACATTGGGAGTTCTCACGTTGGCCACAGTAGTGGCCTCCTGAAAGGTCTCCACGTGTTTGCTTTCACACCCTCTAATCCTCTGCACTGCAGCAAAGGGGCAAACTGGCACTCTCTCTGCTTAAAACTATCTCAACAGCTTCCCAGTTCCCCTCTGCCAGAGGTCAAAGTCCATACCAAGACCTAGCACTAAGTCCTGCTACACCTGAAGCCTGAGTTACTGCCTCTTTACTCTTCCTCTGTATCTTACTCTGAGATTCTTTTGGCTCTTCAAAATGCCATACTCTTTGCATTCAGGGCCTTCTTGTATACTGTCACCTCTGCCTGGAACATTCATCCTTGCCTCCTAACTGGGTCATTCATCAGGACTTAGCTCAGCTGTGCCTTCCTCACAAGCATGGGCTTTGACTTCCAAGACCAAGTCAACTCCCTCTCTTATATCCTCAAGAAATATTAGTATTATTATAATTAAATCTCTATGCAGTTATGTATTCACTGTATTCTGCACCTGCCTATAAGGCCCATCCAGGGTTCAGGGGTTCTGTGTGTCTTACTGACTTTATCCATAGTTTCCAGAACAAGAGCTGGTACATCATTGGTGCTCTACAACTATTTGTGGAATTATCACAGAAATGGTAACTTAAGAAGTCAAACAAGAATGTCTCTGAAGTAGGGAATTTTAAATGTAGTTAGCAGCTGAGGAGAGAGACTTAACACTAGCATATATAAAGAATTGTTACATTTAGTTCTCAACAATAAAAGAAAAAAGAAACTACAAGTGATCCAATTAAAGATGGGCAAAAGATGAGTCAGACATTTCTCCACAGCAGATATAATATAGCTCATAAGCACATGACAAGAAGCTCATTATCACTAGTTATCAGGACAATGAATGTGCAATCACAACAAAATAACACCTCTTCTCACCCGTTAGGATGGCTATCACCAAAAGGACAGTAACAAGTCTTGGTGAGGATGTGGAGAAACTGGAATGCTCATGCATGGCAGGTGGGAATGTCAAAGGCAATTGGCAGCTTGGAAAAAAATCCAGCAGCTCCTCAAAATGGTTAGACTTGGAATAGCCACATAATCCAACAATTCCATTTGTAGGTATAAACCCAAAAGAAAAAAAGTGTTATGTCCACATGTTAACTTGTACATGAATAGCAACATTATTCCTAGTATCCAAAAAATAGAAAAAGCTCAACAGTGCATCAGCTGATGAACAGACAAATGAAATCTGGCACAGTCAGATTTTAGAGTACTATCTGGCAAAAAAAAAAATAATAAGGCACTGATCCATGAGGCAATATGGGTGAACCCTGAAAACATTATGCTAAATGAGGGGCCAGTCACCCACCGCCACGTGCAGGATGGTGATCCTGCTCATCTGAAAGGTCCAGACAGGCAAATCGAAAGAGTCAGAAAGTACATTAGTGGTGGCTTAGAGTTCAGAGTGGGCAAGGGGGAAAACTGCACTGACTGCAAATGACTACAGTGTTTCTTTGGGGGATGGTGAAAATGTTCTAACACTGATTGGCAATGGTTGTATAACTCTGTGGATATACTTAAAAGTCTTTGAGTTACACACTTGAAATGGATGAACTGCAGGATACCATCATGATTTTTTTTTTTTTAATAATGGAGAAGAAAGCTGAGATTAAAAGAGGAACTACTTGAGACCTGGGAAATGAGATCTCAGTTTCTGTAGAAGGTGAGAGAGGACCCTTGCCGCCTAGCATGCTCAGTGCTTCCAAACACAGTTTCCCACACTGCTCAGATAAACTGCATTTTCAGAGCTCACAGGATGAGGAATGGTAGCACCTCTGTTCCCATACAAAGAACAGAGATGTCAAATAAGTAGTACAGTGTAAGACAACAGGAAAGTTTGAGGGTCAGGCTCAAAGCAGTTTTTAGATTCCAGGGCTCAGTTAGGAAAGATGCCATCAGCACTGGAATTCCTAAGAAGAGATGGCAAGTTCAAGGGCAAGAACAGTATGAGGGGGTGACAGAGTCCACCTGGGAGGAGGCAGATGTTTTATCAAGAGGAATGGGAAATAACAGCATTTGCTGGCCCTGGGTCTCCACCAGTCTTTATTCCTGGATTCAAATCTATGTGTCATATGGCAGCAGAAGAGATCTGCAAGTGCACAAATGCCAACGCCAATTTCAAGCTGGAAGACTGCCGTCAGCCAACCTAACACCGGTCCTAAAATAACACCATGCAAAATGCTGCCTTATGGCCTCCCAACAGTCCCACCTCCACCTTATTAATGATGGAAGACTGGAACTTGTTACTGGGGACTGGAAGGGTGATAAAGAACTCACACTCCGAGCTCCCACCATGTCACATATAAGGTATCTGTGCAGACCCTTGCCTCACGTTACCACGAGATCTAGGTCACACTGATCCATCCAAGCCAAGGAGAAAATGCAGGTCAGTGGCCAGTCCAAAGTGACCACAGGCAGGTCTGTGCAGGACCATCCTCTTTGCCTCTGTAACTCAACTTTGGAAGCTGTCTGGCCAACCTCACTTTTGGGCTGCTGTAATCTTCTGTGTAACAGGATACAGAGCTCTAGCTTAAACCACAGGATTAGCCATTCTGACACTACCAACCATCCAGAAAATGACTACCTTCTCTCTACTCTGCAGGCACTGCAGATAAGAGGCCCCCACTCCCTCCAAAGAAGGCAGACTCCTGACATTTCCATGGCCTCTGAAGCCAGGCGAATTCGAATCCTCTCCCTCTCCCTGACAATGCCCAGCTGAGTCACTCTGGACAGTATGCTGAGCCTATTAGTGCCTACACATCTTCTCGTGTAAAATGAACATAATACTTACCAAACTCAAACACTTCTTAAGAAGATTAAACAAAATGATAGAGAATTTAGCAAAATCCCTGGTACATATGGCAGATGATTAAAAATAAATACTTTCCCTCCTTTAGAAAACACAGCAAGGACAATTTCAAACTAAAAATAAATATATTTGGGGAAATTAAGTCCATTCAATTATCCAATTTTCCTGAAAAAGAATGGCATCTCCCACACAATAGAGAAAAAGTAAACAAAAAAACCAAAGGAAAAAAAAAACACCGAGTTTTCCTAATACACAGGTACAAACTGAAGGAGCTGGGGCGAATGAGAGCACTTCTGTTCCAGCCAAATTGCACAAATTTGCATTTTGAGTACCATTAATATAATGTCAGTGTATTTTTTTTTCGGGGTCTCTACTGATATCTTTAGAAAACCCTTTTCTGGAAATTACAGTTTGGGCGCATAATTTAAAACAATCAAAAGCAATTTTGCTAATGATATATCCAACTCTCTTTGGTATGCACAAAAGCAGTAATTTAGTGGTCAGAAAATAAACTTAATTCTCCATTCTGCTGCTATGAAGCAGAGTGTACAGTTGATTTCTCAGCTACAAAACAGCCATTGGAAACAAGAATCTCCCAGCCTTCTGTGGAATTCTATTAGAAACAGGACCAATTTCCTTCCCAAAGAATGTATCTCCCTGACACTGATCTCAACCCAGCCTCTTCTCCCAAAAGAACTACTATATCAGTCCAATTAGGCATTGTCTGCTTTTCAACCACTTGGCATATTTGATTATCGTTGCAGAAAAGCTTAGGGAGAGATCCTGGACTGAAGAGAAGTCAACATGCATATACTCACAGAACCCACCCCCCACCCCCACACACACCATTCCAGGTCCCCAAAGCTAGAGGGAAAGGACCAAGGAATAGGTACAGCTGTGCAGTAGGCATCCCAGGTTCACTTCCGGCCAGCCATGAGCACTCAGGACCTGCCTTCAAACAGACAAAGTCCTCAGAAGACCTCACCACCACAAAAGTCCTCCTAAATAAAACCTAAGTTCTCACTAAAACATGTACTGGAAAGAGGGGTTGTTACCATTTCATTGTAACTTGCAGAAAGAAGTGTCTTCAGCAGGTCAACACTATGAATTTTGGTACATTCTCTCACAAGGGAATGCTAAGGCAGGCACCACAGGGAAACATGTCCCTTATAAAAAAAAAATGTGAAAGACAGAGCTATACATGATATAGGAATAGGACTCCATGAGGGTTTTTCTTCTGAAGAAACCACAAAAGTGGTATGATTAAGATAGGAGCCCTATTGGAGATTTAGCTCAGTAGAAAAGCATTTGCCTTCCTTCAATCCCCAGTACTGACAGCAGCAACAACAAAAATGGAACCAGAGGACAGAGGCAGGGACAGGGGCAGGGGCAGGGGTGAGGGAGGGAAGGTGATGGTTAGAAGGGCATATAACTCCAGGTAGAGGCCAGGAGCAGTACAGACAAAGTAGACACAGAGTCTCTCTTCCCATGAAGAAAGTAGTGGCATTGGAGGTGACTGTTTAAATCTTGTTTCTGCAAAATAAAGACGTAATTACCATCTAGCATTACTTACTTTGTTGGCCACACAGGAGAGGAGAGTGGTCTGCATCCCTGGCATCCCGCACATGTTCTCCGGCTGAGGCTCAGCGCTGAATGTGGCATCTGCCACTATCTCTCCCCAAGCCTTCTTCTGCCCCTCATGAGCGAAGCTGAGGAGGTCTTCCTCCACAGCCATGGTCTGCACCGAGGCATCTTTCAGCTCCGTCCTGTCCACTTCACCTGTCTTTACTAGCTGGGCCCTCCAAGAGGACTTCAGTCTATCACGTGGCTTGGCAAAGGGGCTGGCTGGGACAGAATGCCCAAGTTCTCCTCTCAGCTGGACAGCAATTTGCTTGAGCATCTTCTCTGTTTTCCCATCAATGTGTTCTCCAGAAGCTTCCTGATCTGCCAGGCATATCCATCCAAGCAGTTCCCGTAGAGCTTTCACAAGGTCTGGCCTGTTTCTCCAATAGAAGAAATGAGCATGATAAGTTTCCTGCTATGATCTCCTCCCCTTGATTTCCCCACAGACTCCTGCCCAGATTCAATCTAAACTAAACACAGTGAGACCCTCAGATTACAACAAAACTCATGCCAAGCCTTTGCTCCCAGGTAACTCATAGTACTCAAACAAGGCTATTTCATGAAGAAGGGCTTTCAGATTTCTTTCAAGGAGCCAGCAAAGCACTATGGAAGTATAGGAAAGGTGAGGCCTCCAAGAGAAGCCTCCGAGAGCAGGGAGAGCATCTCAGTGAAGAGTGGGGTCAATGTCCCAGGCTCCATTTTTCAGAGAGCCTGCACAGGTTCCATTACACGTCTGGGATGCCCAGAAGGGTGGGGTCCCCAGCTGCCCAGAGCAGCCACCTGACCAATGACACATCCTAATGGACTTGACACATCCTAACGGACTTGGCTTCCATTCCTATCTTATGCTTCCTGAGCCCTCCTTCACACTGCCTAATGCCACATCCCAAACCAATCACCCAAGTTCCTATCTCAGACTGCTTTCCAAGGACCCCAAACTAGGCCAATACATGAAGGCCTGAGTGGTGCCTTATGGAGTCTTTCTGAAGTCTCCTTTACAAGTCTGTTTCCTGGACCCGGCACTATAGTGGATAACAGATGCAAAGCTGCCAGCAGGACTTGATCTTATGGGCAGGAATGTCAACAGGTTTAGGAGGGTCCTAGGGCTTGGAATAGGGGTGTAGGGAGAATGTCAGAGAGAGCTTCTGAAGGGGAGGAAGGCTAAAAGAGCAAAATGATCAGAGCCATACAGAGTGTGGAGAAAGGAGGGAGCTGGGAAGCTGGGCCAGGGAGGTGAAGTCTTGCACAGTAATGAGCAAAGGAGGCCCAAGGAGGCCTGCAGAGCAGCAGGCAGCTCACACATGGGCTTCTGAGAGGTGAATGGCTGCTGCATAAAGGAGAGGCTTCCTGTCAAGATGAATGTGAGCACACATCAGAGCTCCTTCTGCTCTGGTCTAATCCCAGAAAGGATAGCAAGACTATGCCACAGAAGAATGCCTCAAGGCATGCTACAGGGCAGAAAAGTCAAGGTACATATAAGTGTCCAAACAACAGAAAGAGAGGAAACAAGCCTAGAGTGAGGGCAAATGAAGAAAGCAGTAGAGAAGTTCAACTCCCGAGATGCAAGAAGAACCAGACCAATGTCATAGGCCCTTAGTAAGACCTTAGAGAGCCATTTTAAAATTACCACAGAGTCAGGAAAGTAAGGTTAGGGACTGTTAGCATAAGCAAACTGAACTTGTACATAGAATTCACTCTTAGAAAAAAAAAAAACCAAACAAATCTTTGGGCAACCCCGCTTTTGGGCATTTACTCAGAGGATCACAAGCAAGATCACACTAAAGCTACAAATACAACTATGTTTATCGCAGCACAATTTACCATCGCTAAAATATGGAACCAACCCAGATGCCACTCAGTAGATGAATGGATCAAGAAAATGTGGGGCTGGGGATATAGCCTAGTGGCAAGAGTGCCTGCCTCGGATACCCAAGGCCCTAGGTTCGATTCCCCAGCACCACATATACAGAAAACGGCCAGAAGCGGCGCTATGGCTCAAGTGGCAGAGTGCTAGCCTTGAGCGGGAAGAAGCCAGGGACAGTGCTTAGGCCCTGAGTCCAAGGCCCAGGACTGGCCAAAAAAAAAGAAAATGTGGTACATATACATGATGGAATTCTATGCTTCTATTAGAATGACACTGCCCCATTCATAAGGAAATGGAACAACTTAAAAAAAATACTAAGTGAAGTGAGCCAGACCCAAAGAAACATAAACTCTATGGTTTCACTCACTGCAAACAATTAGTACTTGTCTAGGATAGTCCTAGTAGAGGAGCACAATAGCTCAATAGCAATGTACATATGATCACCTAAGATGATGCTAACCAAAATGAACTACAAGATTTGGAAATAAGTGGTTTATCTTTGTTGTTCTTATTTTCAATGTACCATATGAAATTATGCCTTTTTCTTTTGTCTTTCTTCCCCATGGTTTTACCCCTGATGTCACTGTAACTGACTTTGGTACACTGGGTATTATATGTACTTTTATTGGAACTAGGGAAGGGGAACACCAAAATGGAGAGACAAAGGGTAAAAGGCAAACCAATGCAACAGCAATACTTACAAGACAATTTGCTGTGAACCAACTGTACAACTCGGGGGAGGGTAAGGAGAGAACTAGAGGAAGGTGTAAGAAAAACAAAGGAGGAGGTAACAAGTTGGATAAGAAATGTACTCACTGCCTTACATGTGAAAATGTAACCCCTCTGTACATTACTTTGACAAGAAACAAATAAATATATTTTAAAAAATTTCAAGACCAGAAAGCTGAAATGTGACTTGACTGAAGGGTAGGGACTAGAGGTGGGAAGCAGATAGATGGAAAGAGAAATGAGGGGCAAATATGGTTGTAATACTCAATGTACATACATGAAAACCAAGCTAGGAAATTTTAGGGGACAGGTGGGGATGGGGTACATGGGGGAGAATGATGGAAGTATAGACAAATCAACATGTTACATTGAAACCCTTTCTATAGCTGGTTGAAGAAAACAATTTACAAAAGGAAAAAAACGAGGGCTGGAAATATGGCCTAGTGGCAAGAGGGCTTGCCTCGTATACATGAAGCCCTGGGTTCAATTCCTCAGCACCACATATATAGAAAAGGCCAGAAGTGGCACTGTGCCTTAAGTGGCAGAGTGCTAGCCGTGAGCAAAAAGAAGCCAGGGACAATGCTCAGACCCTGAGGCTAAGCCCCAGGACTGGCAAAAAAAAAAAAGGGGGGGTGGGGGGAATCCAAGAAATAAGAATTCACATTCAAGAAAAGAGAAACCGGGCTGGGGATATGGCCTAGTGGCAAGAGCGCTTGCCTCTTATACTTGAAGCCCTGGGTTCAGTTCCCCAGCACCACATATACAGAAAATGGCCAGAAGTGGTGCTGCGGTGCAAGTGGCAGAGTGCTAGCCTTGAGCAAAAAGAAGGCAGGGACAGTGCTCAGGCCCTGAGTCCGAGGCCCAGGACTGGCAAAAAAAAAAAAAAAGAAAGAAAGAAAGAAAGAAAGAAAAGAAAAGAGAAACCAAGATTTTGAAATAAGAATGCTTAAAATCATCCAAAGGTAAAGGAAGAAAGCAGATTCATAAGGATAAACAAGGAAGTTTTGAAGTCAAGTTACAAGAAATTATGGGGATGGGTCTGAAGGGGCAGGCTCCAGGCAGAGGACAGTTGGAAAGCAGTCACTGCCCTGTAGGAGAAAACCAGAGTAGGGCAGTATGAGGCCACACAGCCAGTAAACAGAGGGACAGGATCCGCCTTTATTATATTACTTATTTTTGCCTTCTCTTTTTTCAAGAAACCTTGTCACATAGCCAGGGAAGACACTACCAAGTCCAATTTCACAAACCCTGGCCTCCCCTCCCTCGGGTCTTTATGACTACAGGAAATGATAGAATCCATGTTTATTTCCTCTACTGTGTCTCTGACAGGGATAAAGCTCTTCTCCTATCTAGATCTCTCTAGATCAAGGGCAGAGTAAACTCAATTCAAATTAAACAACTACAGCAGATCAAAATTGAATTTAAAAAAATTAAAGCCAAAACTAAAATGTATGGCACATTGCTTACTTTTAATGTAGAATCATCTAAATGGCACAAACTACCTTTAAACTATACGTTAAAAATACCTCTGGCATTCCAAATATCAGGAAATACAAAACTAAATATCCTTCCCTTTTCTTCTTTAATACAGGTAAGAAATAATGACAATTACTATTCAGCTATCCAAAGGAGGACTGTTACTCACCACCAAACAACACACAATAAAGCTCAGGACAAAGACTTTACAAATGGGTAATAAATGGTAAAGAAGGCCAGGGCTACACACTAAAGTGGTGGTGCTATTAAATAAAAGAGCTAAGTGTGACTCTGCTGGAAAGCTCAATAGTGGACTCATTAAGCTGTCACTTAATGAGGACCTTTGGAATGATTCAGTCCATGGGTCTTGTCAGAGGTCCAAGTAGTGTTTCTCTGCCCTTCCTGTGCATCTGCACTAAGCAGACGGTATAAGGAAAGGCACTGACATTTACTAAGCACTTACCATGTGCCAGATCCTTTAAATACACTAAATCCTTAGATTGAGATGAAAACTATTATTAACCTTATTTTATAGAAGAAGAAAGGGCTCACAAAGATTGAGGAGTCCCACTCTACCCCCCACCGCACCCCCAGCAAAGTAGCAGAGCCAACATTAGAATCCAGAACATTCTGGCTCCAAGGGAGCACTAACTCTGTCCAAATTTCCTAAACTTACTTCTGCCATGAGGTTAAGTTTTCAGTTGTCTGCATGCTCATTCAAATACGTATCAAGTTCTTTCCACTTGACCTGAAGGGCAGTGGCTATGCATGTGAAGGTAGCACTCATTGTGGAAAAGAGAGTGACATACTGATGATAAATAAGAAGTTAGGTAATGATAAGTACTATGAATGGGAGGGAAAGAGAGGATGGGTGAAATCTTGAAAGAAAGCAAAGGAATGTGGATTCCCTTTCAATGGAGTAGTCAGGAAAGCCATCTCTAAAGAACTGTTATCTTACTGGACTCAGCTAGTTAACTGTCCAGGGATGGGCATGCCAAGTAGAGGGAACAACTCTGATGAGACTCATTGGTGAGAACACTGGATTCGTGTGGGGCAGAAAGAAGGTCCATGTGGATGAGGTTCAGTGAATGAGTAGTGGGTGATGAAGACAGAGAAATGGCACAAACCTCTAATGTCACTCCAAGAACAAGGGAAATCCACAGGAGGGTTTTAAGGATGAAAGAGACACAGCCTGCTCTGAGTTTTAAAAAGACCACTGGCTATTCCAGATAATAGACTATAGAGGGACAGAAACAGAAGCAGGAAGACAAGAAGACAGGCAAGAGATGTTAGCAACTTGGGCCAAAAAGACAGGAGTAGAGATGTGAAGGAATGGAATAAGGAATGTCACTTGGAGGTATAATGACAAAAATGGGAATTGAGGAACCTGTAGCAATTAGGTAGGTGACAAGGGTACTGACAGATAAGAGCAAACAGGGAAGAAATGGATTAGAACAAGGAGCTGGGTTCTGGACAGATTAATATGGAAAAGTCAATCAGGTATCCAATCTTCAGAGCAGAGCTGGATGTGTGATGTGGAGAGATATCTGGGCATAAACTTGGAGTCATACAGTATACTCTAAAGAGAGGGTGGCACGATGGAGAAGAGAACAGGGCTGAGAACATGGCTCTGGGATACACCACCAATGTCCAGCAAAGGAGAATGAGGACAGGCCAGCAAGGTGGAAGAAAAACAGGCCAGAGAGAACAGCCAGCTGCTGCTGAAGAGCAAATGCTGGGCACTGAACTTCACAACATGGAAACTGTTGCTGACTGGAAAAGTACAGTGAAGAGTAGGAAAGCACTTAGAATGGGATGGAGAGAGTCTAAGGAAGAAAGTGGCCATGGTGAATATAGACTGTTATTTCAAGAAATCTTGCCTTAGATGGAAACAAAGGCATGTTTTCTTTATATAAAGAAAAAAAACCTAGTGATGCAAAAGAGAGAAGGGGCTGAGAGGACAGAAAACTAAGCCCCATGGAAGGGTTGGTGTTAGAAAGACACAGGGCTATTTCTTCTACTCCAGCAGTAGGAAAGGCAAGGTTTAGAGGCAAGCAGTGGTTGGAATTCAATTGCTTCTGTTTTCTCAATGGTGTATAGAGCAAGAAGAGAGGTGATAATAGGAAGCTGTGCCATGCTGAGCACTCACTTCAAAATGAGTGACAAGAAATACAAAGTATGACATGTCTCCTGAATGTGTGTAGCAAGAGCACCTGACTGCATCAAGGTCCTAAAGATGGTTAGGTCTTATATACACAACCGATGTTTAAGCACTTGCCAAGTCTTCTCTGCATCCTAAATGAGCCCAGTCCCCTTGGAGGTTTCTCTGCTGACCTCTCCAAACCCCTGCCAGCGTCATATGCCAGTGAACCTCACCTGTCCCTCAGCCATGCCCAAAGAGCAGAATCAGGTCTCCTAGGACGTGGCCTCTCTACTTGTATTAGTTGGAGCTCAAAATTATATTAGCCTTTAAAAAATCTCAAATAAGCATGCCATCCCCAAGTGGGTCCCTTTCAAATGTTTTAATTTTTCAGCTATCAAATATCACACCCAATTTTAGGCTATAAAGACTAAAACCTTTAGGTGATGGACCACGGAGCCATGTCCTCTAGGGACTGGAGGCATATAAAGAGAAGGTCAGGGATCCCACATGTGGTGAATGCTGTAGCAGAGGAAAAGCCAGCCAGCTGATGCCTCAATGTTAGTCATCTATCTTCACTCCACCTTGAACAAATGAGCTGCTGTGGCAGCCAAGTGCAAGACAACTAGCTAGGCTAATGTAACTAGTGTAATAATGTAACTTATTCTATCCTGGTAGATGGGCTGGTATAATTCGTTACTCCAACCTGGCTACTCTGCTAGCTCCTTAGACCTTAGGCTGGATGGCTAGAAGAGATCAAAGGCTAAGGTGAAGGCTTGAGCCTAAGTTTATCAGAGATTTGCACTGGGCTGAATAGGCTCAGAACGGAATAGAGTGACACAAACCATTGTAGCCACTGCACCTGCAGATGGAGTGAGTCTTACCTGGGTGAATGAGAAAGGGTGGGAATAATTGATAAGACACGATTTAAGCAGTAATATCCCAAAACTTAACTTGGCTCTGATGTCATTTAATCCTTATAAGATCTTTACAGGATAAGTAACTATCATTACACACACCCCAACCCTTCACAGATGAAGAAACAAAGAGGCAGAGAGATGATAAAGGATCTAAACAAAGCAGGACAGAAGCCCAGGGCTGTCTATTTTTAACCTGCTTTTTCCAGTGCAATGACAATAGGTCCACACTAATGGAATTTTCTAGGCAGAAGACTAGTATTTCCTTGACCAACAAGAATACTATAACCCCCAGAAAATTCTCCAACTGGCACTACCACAAACTAGCAAGAGGATGTTGAATTTCTAAATGTCAGCTCCCATCTTTCTAAGATTAGTGGGAAAACATATAAAGCTGTCATGAGAGCCAGTGGGACCAGGGTGTAAAGCATTCCACTGGTGCCTGGCCCAGAGCACATGCACAGGCTAGGCCTTCAATATGGCCTTAGGCTCCACAACCCCATCATGATGGGGGCAGTGATGCAAAACACAGTGCTCAGAAACCATCATGAGACAGCAAGTTTGGGCTGGCAAAGGAAACTTATTCTAACAGCAGCACTGCCCAGCAACAGGCAGAAAGCCTACAGGAAAGACAGCTGCAAGGAAGCGAATGGGTAACTGGACACAGGGATCACAGGAATGCTTGCAGTGCTGGTTCATAAAGTACCTCAGAGCCTACAAGAAAAGGTTGGGGCTCCATAGGTTGCTGCCCACTGGACTCTCCACAAGATGGGTACAATGCAGTTCCCCCCAGTCTACCTCACTTCACCAAGACATTCGTACAGGATCGTAGACAGGTAGTGTTGTCTTCCGCATCCGATACAAAGTGGGGACCCTGATGAGTAGAAGTCCTCCGCTTCTGGAGCACCACCTCTGATCACCTAACTCCCCGAGACAATAAACCAGAATAACTATGACACATGACCCCCAAGGGCAATCATGTGCCAGACTGAGGAGGGTCAGGCATGGTGAGCTCACAGGAACAGCAAGTTTCCATGCTCCTTCCAGCTAATGAAACATCCACAAATACCAGAGTGTGGGCTCTTGCCAAGGGTTGTGGCAGTAGTTCCTGACTACAAGATAAGCACTACAAACTAGACATGTTGCTCTTGCCCCTCATAGCAACCCCGAGAAGTGGTCAGACAAAGTAGGCACTCGGGAATAAAGGCACAGTACTTGCTTGGCTGCCAAGCTCAAGCAGCTGTCATGAGTGGACGAGAAAGAATCTGAAAGGAGAGAAATGGCTCATAAAGGATTCATTTACAAAATACAAATGTACTGAATGTTTCTTAGTTTTTGTTTCAAGGAAAACAACTTGTAGTATTTGCTCACATGGGAATGACTCCCAGCAGATATGAGAATTTGAGTTCAAGTTTAACATAAAATAGCAGAAGCACAACTACAATGGTATTTCTAAGCCACTGTAGAAATGGAAATTCCAGGAGGGCTGACTCCTCTCCCCACAGCTGGGCAGGACTTCCTAGATCTCCCAGGACTAATTCTCCAAGAAAGCTTTCTCTCTCTTCATAATGTGCCTGGTGTGAGGCGTTGCTGAAGTCCCTCTGCAGCGCACAGCCTAATTACTTAATTGCGTGACTGGCAAGATTCCTTGCAAGCCATTTCAGGGGCTCTTTCAGGTACAATGCACAGTGTACCTAAAAGCATTTAGCTAAATGAGTGTGTTCATCCCCCTAAACAAGAGGGGCAAAGTGACACCTGGGCCCACGTCTACCTGGAATCCAGCAGTGAAGAGGCCTTCTCATGGAAGAAAGGGGTAAGCAGCCCCAGGAGTTCTTCTAGGCGCTGGTCTCCAAGGTGGCCAGGCTTGGGGACTCCATCATAGTCTAAAATATTGGCATCCATGTACCTGAAATACCCATTTTTGCAGCCTCCTTTAGCATGGTCCTCTGACATCTGCAAATGAAAATATTTGGTCAAATAAATACAAAGGGGGAGGGGATGTATGGGGGAGAGGAAAGGGAGGTAAGGGAAGAGGGCAAGTGAGTAAAAGTATGTAGGAGACAAAGGGAAAAGGGCAGGCGGGTGTAGGGGTACAGGCACAGGGATCCAACAGGCAGAGGAGGTGCATCACTTCTCACCCTCAGTTTCCTCACCTATGTAATGGAATAGTATGCTACCTCCTGATGTGGTTCTGTGTGAAAGATGACTGAGTCAGGCTAAGAGTCTAACTAGCTACAGATGCACCATAGACGTGTATTCTCCTACCCCACAGCCCTCTCCTTAAAAGTGATTCCTAAGAAAGGTATGAAACTCATGTCATCATCAATGCTGTGGACATGTATTACATCTTATTCTTCTTCTTTTAAAGAAAGTTGCCATAGTCAGGGGCCATGCACCAATTAGTGGCTCTGCTAAGAAAGGTGGAGTACTCAGTTCCCTCAGAGATGTTATTGTGAATACACCTTCTTGGGTCACTTGGGTCTCAGAGGGGTGGCACAGGGGAGGCATCCGTTCAGGCCTGTTCTGGGCATGTCCTGAGGTGTTACAATTAGCATTTTCTCTCCTTTATCCAAAGCTGTAAATTTCATCTACTGGGCTATAAATAACTCCTCTTGATTTCATTACTGCTAGTGATATACACACCAGCCATCACCCCCATCTCTCCACACTGGGAAGATGATTAAGATTTTTTAAATGGAAGACAAAACCCACATAAATAAGTGGTTATTTATAGGGCCTTGTTTGCCCCTAATCTAGGTATTAAGTCCACCAAATAAGCACGAGAAGGAAAAATCTGGAATGTAATCCTAAAAATAGTTATTTATCATTTACTGAGCACTTTTTACCTGTCTTTTTATTTAAATAACAAAATAATCCTAAATGGAAGTGTTACTATCACTGACAGGAAACTCACACTTACAAATTAGCAAAGGTCACAGGAACCCTAGTGTCACAACCAAAGCCCCAAATCAGATGTATCTCACTCCAAAGCCCTCATTTCCCATTGTTTTACTTCCGAAATTGTCTACATTTTAGCATCTCCAATTCAGGACTCCATGAACTAGAGCATACTGAAGACCCAAAATGCCAAACCAGTACCCCCAGCTTCTACTGCATCCAGTCATTAAGTTTCTTATGTTTCTGAAGACTGTTCACTACAAATGTTCAACAGCAACACAATTGGAAGAGTATTCTATGGGGGCAGGGGTTGAATTCTCACTATGCCTAGATGATGTCCACCTTCCTTTCCGATCAGGAGGTTTCAGAGGACTGCTCAGCTCCATTGGGGTCTGCTACACTGTAGTCAAATCGTCCCAGAGCTGGAGTCAGTAAACACAAAAGGGTTCTTGTGCCAGCTACCGTTACTGACTTATTCAGTGCCTGGAATAATTATCTCCCTTCACAGGCCTGTTTCCAATGAATACAATGCGCAGGCTGGATTAGATAGCAAAACATCTGTCCTAACCCAATATCCAATCCCTATTAGCTTATGACCACCACATTTTTATTTGCAACTGTATTCACTCTCATGTTTCATGACTTCTGATTCCCGGTGGCATACAACAAGCACTCAATACAAGTGGGAAGAAAAAAAGCCCACTGGACCCATTCAGATAGAAGACTGGCTGGGCACCAAGAGGAGCACATGTCCCTACCTCATTGTTCTGCTGCAATCGCCGGTCACTCTGGAAATTGGTCTCTCCATCCTCTTCAATTTTGATCATGTCCTCGTCCTCCTTGCTAGCCAGAAGCTATGTGGAGCATGGAATGGTGTGAAAATTAACTCAAAAAAAGTGTGCAGCACGAATATGCATGAGTACATCAATGATGTCTTTTTTTTTCCAAAATGCAGAACAAAAACACAAACAAACAAGAACAACAATAACAACAACAAAAGGCAGAAAGAAACAAATGCCAAAGCCAGGAAATAAAAATTAAGCAAAGTTAGAGCTGCTGGCTCTAGCGAATCACACATGAGCTGCCTGGGATCAAGCATAATTTAAGGACAAGATTTCCCAAGAAATAACTAACAGCATTTCCCTGGTCCCAGCGTGGTCTTTCTGCATGGCCATAAATTGAATACGCAGTCTGTTGTGCTGCTGCCATTTCTGCCTTTGCTAAATCCACTTTCAGATTATATAAAAGTAACAAGATTTTGGGAAATAGCTTTTGATGGAATTGAAAATATCAAACAGCAAAAAAAAAAAAAGGCAGTAAATGAAATTTATGTTGTACCCAATTTATTCATCACTTCCCCTTATTTAGCCCAGGGCATAAACCTCTTGTTAGCCTGTCACACATCAGAGATGGACAGTCCTGGCAATGCTGCCATTTTGCTGACAAAAAGTCCTCATGGCTAATGAGAAGAGTATCAGGATTGCCTGATGATAACTTGATGCTTTTAGAAATGAAGGACAGTTATTTACAGCGACTGCATAAATCTCAAATGCTTTAAAGAAGCATAAATTTCTGCATTCTACCTTCTCCAGAACGGACAATATAAAGTTCTCAAGCTAGCAGTATCTCAGCTTTCCACAACAGCAAAATTCTACTCATAAGACATCTTGATTAACCAAATAAAAAAACAGCAATAAGGGTAGCCATGCCCAGGAAGGGAGACAAAGCTGTTTCCAAACCTCATGGTGCCAAGGAAGCAGTTAGGTCTGCACTGAACAGGTTAAAGCCACAGAGTGCCGGCTCACTTGAGGGTTAGCTGTACATAGGAGATAGTTACGGTTTCATATCAACAGTGTGATTGTATGAATTCCAAGGTTTAGTCAATTACACCCACTCTCCCAACCCAGTTCAAATTCTCCTGATCTTTCTCTTAGAAGAAAAACCTTGTTTTATCAGACAAAAAGTGAAACGAAGCAAACCAACTTTAGAATGTCATTTTATAGAAAGGTCTAAGGATCAGAACATATGCAACCTGTCATATGCAAATGAGAATCAGGATCAAAGAAAACCAATGACGCTCCTACCCCACCCTGTCAGGCACTGAGCACAGCAGACATACATGATGCTTACACACGGTATTCCTCTTTACTGGCTTCTTCCTTTGTTATTAAAACACTCTTGAGTGATATGGACCAACTAGGACTTTTCAAATTCATTGTTAAAAGTATAAAAACAATAAACCACTCAGGGAAAATGGTAATTTTCCCCCTTTCTCAATCTGCTTTTCAGTAATAGCAGACAGAAACAAAGCAGAGGCCATTTCTTATGAAATATGATTCAAGAATTCTACTCCAAGACACTTAACCAAGGAACACAATGCATGTCCACACAAAGCCTGCTGTGTGAATGTTCACATTACCTTTACCCAAGTGTCTATTGACAGCAGAATGAATAAACACACTGTGTGTATATATATACACACACACACACACACTGCATGCTCATGTGTATACAGACACACATATTCATAAAGAGAAACTATTAATTTATATACCATGGAGGAATTTCAAAAACAGTATGCTGAATGAAAAAAAGGCTACATAAAAGAGAATATGATTACATTTATATAAAAGTCTAATACAAGCTATGTGTGGTAGTACATACCTGTAATCCCAGCTACTAAGTAAGTAGAGACAGAAAGATTGTGGAAAGATTTGAGGCCAGCCCACGCAAATAGTAAGAGTCCATCTCAGAAACAGAAAAGCAGCAGTGTGCAGTGGTGCACATCTGTCATCCTAGCTACTTGGGAGGTGAAGGTAGGACTATTTGGGGGCCTTTTCTTTGTTTGCTAACTCCAAGGTCTGGTCCCATGGTACAAATATAGCTCTGTTTCAGCTTGTTTCTCCTCTGGTGTCCCAAGTCAAGATGTGTGTCTTCCCCTTGTCATTCTCCCCCTAGGACCACTGTCTACCTCAGCTCTCTGGGCAGCTGGTTCATCCTTCCTTCACTATGGTGATGGCAGGAAGTGACAACCAGTAGGCAGTGAGATTTGAGGTTCCTTCCCACAGGTGGTGACCCTGATGCTGACTTGGGGGGGGGGGGGCGGGGCAGGGAGATCTTTCCCAGAGAAATGACGTCATTTCCTCTTCATTCTCTGGTTCTTCCTGAGTCAGGCTGGTGGTGGCGGTGTCTCCTCAGGGAGGGAGGGGAGACAAAGGGAGGCTGGGCTGGCTGCACCCAGGATGCAGGCCCCGTAACCGATCTCTTGTTAGCAGCCCAGTTATCACCCCACAGATGGTGGAAAAGTTCTTGATAAGGACCAATCCATTGCAGATAAACCTCTGGGCACCATCTCTAGCTAGCTTATTGGTGGGACAAAAGCTGCCACTGCTGCCACTAAGCATTATGTATCCATTAAAAAGTAATTTAATTTTAAAAACTAAGTATGTGGCCTGGAGCTGGTGGCTCACACCTGCAATCCTAGCTATTTGGGAGGGTGAGATCTAAGGATCACAGTTTGAAGCCAGACCAGGAAGAAATGTCCCCGTGAGACTCTTACCTCAAATTAACAAATTCAAAAACTGGAAGCAGAGCTATGGCTCAAAGAACACTAGCCCTAAGCAAAAGAGCTCAGGAACAACACCCATACCCTGAGTTCAAGCCTCACAACTACAAAAAAAAAAAAAAAACTAAGCATGTGGGTGTTTGCGGTAGTTGGAAGTTTCTCTCGTCTTTTTGGTTTGGTTTGGTTTTGCTTTATTTTCTTGCAGTGCTAGGGATCGAACCGAGGGCCTTGTGCAAAGCAGGAAGGTACTGTGCCACCCAACCCTCTCTGAGCTTTTTCTTTTTCTTTAAGGTCCTCCCTCAGTCCCCAGCACTCTGGTCACTGAGCTCTAATCCTCTCCAAGCTTCTGGAAAGTATCACGGCAAGAAGTCATCTGTGGCCATGAATTACCCATCAAGGTCTTGAAGCCCTTCTAGTATAGGAGGCACAATCCACGCGAGGTGAGGCAGGAAGCACACAGCAGCCCTGCCCTACCACTGCGGACTGGAGAAGCCGCTCCTCAACCCAGCCGCTCCAAGTGGAAATCCGCAAAGCATCTGAGTCATTCTGCCAGAGCCACAGGCACCCCATTACTTGACATTCTGAAACCAACAGTGACCTCTGCTTCTCCTTGCCTCTGCTGACTCTGTCCAAATCAAAATGAGCTCTCAGTTTCCAGCAGTGGTCAGATCAATGCTGCAGACACAGAAATGCCCCTAATGCCACATGTGACTTAGCAATTTTCAAAGATAAAAGCACAAGATGCCACAGAGAACCATGAGTCATGATGCCCGGGCAGGCTCGGCCACTCGTCCCTGGGCCAGCCCGCAGGTGCTCCTTCATTTCCCTCATTGCTCATGCCCTCTTTCCACTGCTCGCTCGGATCACCTTGTCCCTCTCACTCTCTTGAACCCACAAGGCATGTGACTTGTTGGAAACACTGCAGTTGATCTTTCTTTCCTGTGCTCTGAGGATGTGGCACACTCCCCCTCCACAGAAGCCCACTCTGACGGAGCCCCTGCTGTCCCTCTGGCTCTCTCTGGCCCTGCTGCAGCTCAGTTTCCTCCCTGCAGAGTAACTAACATCCCTGAAGATAGGCTGGGCACCAATCTCTGTGACACAGTAGACATAGAAGGCCCATGCCTGTCCTCAGTTTCCCCATCAGCACCTGCTGCCCCCCAAAACAGTGCTGAAAGAACAGGAACGAACAAGGATGGTCTCAGAATGAGAACTGGAACCAAGCAGTTCACAGGGCTCCCTCTGTTCTTGCTACTCAAAGCAAGACCCCCGGGGCAGCAGAGCAGTATGACCTTGAGCTTGTCAGATCTGCAGGTGACCCAGGCCCAGGCCAGCTACAGAAACAAAACCTGCATCCTTCAAGATCTCAGGAAATCCTCATATCCTTTCATCTGTACAAGTACCTAGTGCCCAGGTGTTAAGACAAGTGAGCCAAGCCAATTGTCTGCCACCAACTTACTAAAAGAAAAAGAAAAATAGCTTGTGTTTTAATGAGAGCCTACTACAGGTGGGGCACAGTGCCAAGGGTTTTATAAGTCATGGAAAATGCATGATAACTTATGAAGTTGAACTGATACAATGCTCCTCTTTTTAATGAGATTAAGTCTCGCCTGACAAGGCAGACTTTATCCTATTACTCTTCACAGAATATTCACACATTACCCTCTGTGTTGCACCATTACTGTCCACTGCAGCCCCACAAGATCTACTTCTTCTTCAACATGATAGCTCTATACACATCTGAGCTCCATTAAATAGCGCTCCTTTATCCATGGTTTCTCTCCCAAACAAAATGTAGTCTCAATCTTCTAGCCACCTAAGAATGACAACAAACAATCAGGCCTGGAATAGTAGTAGCCAGTCCCTGCTGCCATGTGTTAGCATCCCGCCTCTCATACACCCCATTGCCTGGTGGTGGCAGGTCCTCAGACTGTTCACGATCCTGACATACCCTGAACGTCCCTCCACATGGCAATTCCCCATCAAAGTCCTCTTAATAGCAAGTAAGAGCCAGAAAGTAAGTATGCGGAAGTAGGGGCATGAATCTCCCTGTCCATTGCTGCGGAGGGAGCCATACAGCACAGCCGGTTGAAAAGAAACAGGACAAACTCTGCTGGGAACCCCACACTACTACTTCTACCTTTTTAAAATTAGAAGCTGTTGAGGGAAAGCATCTGAAAATAAGTGTTATGTTTATTAGAAATATGTATCTGCCGTTTGACCTAGTAATTACACATCTGAGAAGATGGTCTAAGGGAAAATATCCTAGGCTCAAAGAAAGATTGTACATAAAGACCCTCAATGTGTGATTTGTTAAAAAGTGAATCACTGGAAACAATGAACCTTTCCAACCAGAGTGAGGCCAGGAGGGCAGAAGATGCCATAACTTTAGGACAACTGAAGAAAACGGACCGCACACCTGTACTACAAGGCAAGTGCATAGAACATGTCCAAATTGTGAATTGTGTCTGTTTTAAAGTGATGGAACCAGGGTTTTTGTTGTTTTATTTTCCTGAATTTAAAAACACAAGATACATTTGGTTTTCCTCAATCTCCCTCCTTTTCTGATGTATGAGACCCACAAGGTACAGTACCATGCCCAGCACCCGCTCAGCAACCCCTGCTGCCCACAGTGGCTGGGGACCACAGAAGAGCTCTGGTTTGTTTCTGCCTGCTTGTTTCCGGCAGCAGGAGACCCACATGCCCCCCTCGAACAACATGCCCCTTCTGCCATCTCCCTCCATCGTCACCCTCTCCTCCTCCGCTCTTAACTGCAGTGAGCACGCCATCTTCCCATGCAGATCTTCCCAGCTCTGGACTGGAAAGCACAAGGCTATTCACAGGGAACATCAAATTGAAGTGCAATCTGACAAATGACTCAAATCAGAATCAGCTGGTATTAAGATCTCAGAGTGGGCAGAGGAAAAAGCCAGTGTGTTCCAAAGGACAGAACGGGACATTTAACAAAGGGCAAATGAACAAACAAAACTCGCCATTTATGGCTCAGGCAGAGTTGGGGAGGAACGAGCTGCTTATTCAAACGGCTGCCTCGGAGGAAACAAACCAGGAGACTTGTTTCTCCCTAAGTGGCTTGCAGTTACTCTTGGTTTTCAAAATTATCTGGAGCCCTGGAGGCCAAGATCAATAATAATCCCTGACTCGAAGAGAGCAGATGGCCAGAGCGCAGCGTAAATACCTTTGAGCAGCTCCCACTCTGGAGGTGGGAGGAGACAGCTGGAGGCTGACAAACCTTTCCCAAGAAATCCTATGACGCCAGACATGAACCCGCACTCAGCAGGCGCTCCTAGCTGAGTTCAAGACAACCCAACCTGGGCTTTCTTCTGCACCTACAGTGAGAAAAGCCACAGGCTTCAGAGACCATGCACCTGTACACAGGACCAAGTTCTTCCAGGGGAGTTGGGCCAGCAAGAGCTAAAGGGAGAGACGGCATGATCTTCCTCACCAGCACAACTCCAGGGCAGCACTGGCTACACACAAGTCTCAGAGATGACACAGCACAAAGATCAGCACTGAGAGCCAGAAATCAATGGGATGTGTGTGTGTATGTATGTATGTATATTATATATGTGTGTATATATATGTGTGTATATGTATATATGTATATATATGGCTGTATATATATGGCTGTATTCCAATGCTAAGGGACTAGTTTGGACTAGATCTACATTAACCAAATTATCCAGGTGTGACACTGCCCCTTCCCAAGTCCCTGTAAGACCACATTGCTCTTCCATATGTGCTGTCTGTAGCACCAATCCCAGGGCTGGGTTACAGTCAAAAGGATCACAGAGGAAGGAAGAATGGCTCATGTGTGTAATCCCAATTACTCAGGAAACAGAGATCAGGTGAATGGTGGTTCAAAGCCAGCCTAGGGAAAAACTTAGTGAGACACTACCTAACCAACAAACCAAGTGTGGTGTCTCATGCTTGTCATAAGACATAGGTAGAAAGATGATAGTCAAAGGTTGGGCCTAAGCAAAACAAGACTCTTATATGAAAAATAACTAAAGCAAAAAGGAGTTAGAGTCTCAGATCGGGTGGTAGAATGCTGCAAGCCTAAGTCCCAGAGTCTAAAATCTAGTATTTCCCCCCCAAAAGCTTCACAACATATCAAGTGTGTCAATGGAGAGATGTCTGGAGCCAGAGGAAGCCTGCAGACAGGTGGCAAAAGCAGGCCCCAGGCACCCTACCACACAGCAAAGGGAACTTCAGTCAGAGACCAGCTCCAAGACAGACACAGCCCTGAGAGAGTAATGGGCCACTTGACCTTTGCAATTAGACGTGACCACAGGTTTCTCCTTACCTCTGTCTGTTGTGTGGACTCAAGTCTGCCATTTCCCTGGACACCTATGCAAGAGATGTCAAAAATGGTTTTCTTCAGGTGCTGGTTGTCAGTGTACAGTTCCTTCACGAGCTGGATGAGATCACTGACCTGGAAGAAAAGAGCCACCTCTGTGTGCCACCAGTGCCAGCCCTACCCACAGCCTCAGCTGCGCCCAGCTGTTCACCAGGTTCCTACACGAAGTCACCAGCACACTGAGGTGTCAGTTCTCTCAGGCTCAGTTACTGGCAGCCCACACTACCCACCCTCCAGGGGAACTCTCCAGAGAAAAACGCCAGGGCTTCAGTTCCCACAACTGTATCAGAGCCTTACATAAGAGCACAGAGTGCCTTCATTGTACACCTAACAACATTGGTAAGAATGAGTTGTCCATCAGAAAGCAATGTGTAATTACGTCTATGTTCAAGGAAGCTTTAGCCCATCACTCCCTGCAAAATTCCTGAGCAGGAGGACAGGTGAGGGCACCTGTCCTGTCTTCCAAGATAGAACCTGGGACATGAAGAAGCTGACTACCTCAGCTGGGATGCCTAGAGAAGCACCTAAGAAATAACAAGCGGAAGCATCAGAGCATATGGGGAGGGAGGCTGACTCCAGGAGGAGCCAGGTCCTGGGGTTGGGATCCCCCAGTTCCAATCCCCAGGCTCTGGCTAGAGCTCCGCCTTCAGGCAGAGGCCTTGGTAGGCTGCACAGGCGGTCTGCAGACACACCCCTGGTCTCCTGAACCTTCAAACTCTGATAATTTTTCAAACACACCTTAACTGGGATGAACATTAGCCCTGACATGAAGTGGAAAACCCCTATTCTGATGACACATGGTAGACATTCAATACATCAAAATATGAATAAAAATTGGATCCAATACTCAAGGAAAACACAGACGAGACATTCATTCTGATCTACAACATCTATCAAGTGTATTACCTGCCACCCTGGCCCAGCCACATCTGTCTGAGCAGATGCTAGCATCATCCCCACTGTCTACATCTTCAAAAGAAACACTGCCTCAAGACTCTTTACCTTATTGCTCCCCAGATACCCGAGTTTTTGCCATGTTTATTGCTATTTCTTACCTCTTTGCCTTACACAGACTGCATTCTCTCTGCTGAGAAAACCTTCCACTTAAACTCATATTCATCCTTCAATACCCACATCTGTTGAGAAGCTTCTCTCGATTAAGCAAGGGACAATCTTCTCTTCTGCTACCTCAAAACTCTGTACAGCTGCCTCTCGCAGCAACCCTTGTACTCTATGTCGTAATTATTTGTTTTCATGTGTGTCTTCTATGTCAGAATGTGAATTGTTCCATGACAGAATCTCAGTCCCACACATAGGATAATTTTCTAAGTTACACTTCCTATCCTTAACAATAGTTGTTCTTAAAACCATGAGACCAAACCACCAATCAGCAAACTGAAAAGCTTAGTTTAAAAATAAATATACCAGGGCTGGGGATATAGCCTAGTGGCAAGAGTGCCTGCCTCGGATACACGAGGCCCTAGGTTCGATTCCCCAGCACCACATATACAGAAAAAACGGCCAGAAGCGGCGCTGTGGCTCACGTGGCAGAGTGCTAGCCTTGAGCGGGAAGAAGCCAGGGACAGTGCTCAGGCCCTGAGTCCAAGGCCCAGGACTGGCCAAAAAAAAATAATAAATAAATAAATAAATAAATAAATAAATAAATAAATAAATAAATATACCAGTCAAATTGGGAACTATATGTATTTAAAAACCACCTGCTGGCTCCTTCTCTGTGTCCCAGGTGCAGGGGCATCAGGAATAAAAATGGCCTAAATGACCAGATAATGAGAGATCACAGAAGGACATCAATCTGGATCATTAGCAGAGGAAAGATGAATGGGTGAATGGGCTGAGGAAAGGTGGTAGGCTGCTCTCAGAGAACCCTTAGAAGAAGAGCAGGTCTGGGCTGGGGGCTCTGGCCTGAGCAGGAGGGACAGCCCTGGGAGTTGGGGTCCTAGCCAGGCAGCGCACACAGGAGAACAGAGCAGCAGGACAGAGGAGAGGAAAGGCCTTTCAGAATCTCATACCTCAGAGATCAGGAACCCAAGAGGCAACAAACAACAGCAGCAACAAAAAGCACAAAAGTTAATAGGTCAATACCTTTCTCTTAAGTTCTTCTTGAGAAAAATGCTCCACTTGAAACCGATCAGGTTCTTCAAGGCAAATACTTAGATAAGATGTTTGATCACTATAAAACGAAAATGGTTCCTCTGTTCCAAAAAAAGATAAAAAGGTAGAGAGGGGGAGGAGAAAAACAGTATCAGCAACAGCCTTCCAAGCTCAATCCCAGTGCAATACCTTTAATATAATGGGAGAAGGGGCAGGAAAACACACAGGGAGTTTAAAGCACTACCTTCGGAGCAAAAACCATTCCCTCTACTCTACAGGCTGATATATCAATGTATGGCTTCATCTTGGGCTCCAGGTTTACATTGTGGTCAAGTCTGATTTATGATTTGCATATAAAATGCTGAGATAGGAGACCATTCTGAATGGCACAAGCAAATAGTGATTTCAGTTTAAATGAGCAAGGGATTCTGTTTAGGTGAGAATACAGAAAAATCAGATATGATCTCTGGGGTAGAACTCAAGGGTTGTAAACAAAGGGCCTGATGTATTTTCCTGACCCAAAGTCCTCATGGAAAGCAAGTACAAGTTTAAAACCTGCCTGCTGAAGTCAAAACAAAGGGTCCCCACCACCACATACCACATTCTAACCATGGAGGAAGCAATAGAGGGGGATATTCATATCCACCAATGGCATCTTATTTAGCACATGCAGGTACATATTAGTGTGTCTTCAGTACAGGGTGAAGTCATTGAAAGCCCTGGATCTCAAAGGCACACACCCTTGGCTCCGATCTGGGCAAATCAACCTATCTCACCTCACCCCCAGCTCAGCTTCTTCACCTGTAAAATGAAGCTGATACCTACCCCACCTAGTGGGATGACTATAAGGATCCCGGGGACTGAGACAAAGCCCAGTGCTGTGCCTTAGATACAGCAGGTGTCAAGGAAATGCCAAACCCACCACTGTTCTCCCCTGTTTTTAGCACATGTGCCAGACAGTGAGCAAAACAGCTACAGAAAGATAAGACTGCGAAAGGCTCAGTGTCTAGGGAAGGGGCCAAACACAGTGGCCCATCCCACAGACCCACAGACTGCAGCTCCCTGGATGAGTCTGCAATGCTAAGAACGATGTTTCAACATGCAATAACAATCTGTCCACAGGTCTGTGCAGTAGGCTGAGCCCACTCCATGAGAGTTATTTACCACACAAAGGGACTGCGAGTTCCTGAGGTTTTCTAGACAGGAAATGGTGGAGGCAGCCAGGAAACAATCCTGCCACAGACCTGCTGCAAAACCAGTAGTGTGCCAGGCCCTTAGACTAGGAAGGCTGAAGGGAGGCTGAATAGGATTGGCTGAGCCACCATCAAAACAATGCTAGGAATCACTTCAGACCTTTTCCCTCTATGTGCAAAAGCCAAAGGGAAATGCATGGAAGGGAATGTGTACCTTCTCGCCTCCGAATTTCGCTGATCTGTTCCTCCAGGGCCTTTTGCAAATTCTGATGTGCGAGCACATCCTGCTCCAGTTGCTTCCGCAAGGCAAAAATATGGCTTAACTCAGCCTGCAGGTTGTTGACACTTGGTAAAACAAGACAGCAGAGATATAACACAGACCTGTTTGTACTTTAAGAAGCAAAGCCCAGTAAAGTAAGCCTTTCTGTGATGTTTATGTCACTTGTGCTATTTCTGGTAACAAAAGTAAATATGTGCTTACTATAGAAATTGAAAAATAAAACAGTATGAAAAAAACAAGAATTACTAAGATTCCACGGCCAACTAACATCCTGAATACTGCATTACCCCTCCATTCTCTTCATAAATTTTCACAGGGTTCAAATGACATGAGGTATGCAATGTGGAACTCTACCTTTCTTGCTTAGATATTTCCCACATTTCTGAAAATTATTTGTAGTATCATTTTCATGATTACACAATATTAAATGAGATGAATGCTCTACCATTTGCTTCAATGCATCCCCTATTAGTGGATACTTGGGTCAGTCCCACAGTTTTGATACAGCTATAACTAAGTGGGAATTACCCAATTCTCCAGAATACACCCACTATTTGGGATAATGTCTTGAGAAGGCTGGGTATGGAAGGCATGATTCTCCAGCGAGGGCAACACCTGGCACTCAGAATTGAGAAAGAAACATATTTCTGTGTTTCCATTAAAGAGGCTACATGGGGGATAAGGCAGACAAGAGGAAGAAAAAATAAAAATGGAGCAAGATGATGATTTTACAGTTAAGACACAAAAGGACTGATCGCGGGGCCAACACAACTCCACCTCAGTGCATTCCCTGTGTGATTGGATTTTTCTTCTAGAAGGAGTGACATCAATGTGATACATCTCTCAGCCATACAGACAGCTTGCATGGAACCAGAAGCTGAGATGCAAAGCAGGCCATGAAAATGTGGGCCTCCTGGACCTTCATTAATCATGAAGCCTGATGGGTCCTGCCCACCAGAAGTTGTGAACTTCCTGACAACAGAAACATTCTGTCTCTGTATTGTCTAATACAGACACTAGTAAATGGGCCTACTGAACATCTGAAAGAGCGCTTACTATCCCAAGGAAGTAAAGGTTCCATCTTATTAAATGTAAAGTAAGTGTAGCGTTAACCATGAGGCTGGTGGCTATCCCACAGACAGTGCAGGTCCAAAGAAAAACTCTGGATGTCTTCAGATGTGAGGGACACTGATCTAAAGGACTCAAACCCAGCTCCCAGAGGTGCAGGACACTCTCTGCCGGCACCTGCATGCACACCATAGCTAGCTGCACATCCCCACTGAGGAGTGCTTTGATGCTCACCTTGTTTTCTTAAGAATTCCCAGCAGTGGAATCAGCAGTGTCAAAGAACATGGACGTTTTTAAAACTGTTAAAACAGCTTA
This sequence comes from Perognathus longimembris pacificus, assembly GCF_023159225.1. Taxonomy (NCBI): domain Eukaryota; kingdom Metazoa; phylum Chordata; class Mammalia; order Rodentia; family Heteromyidae; genus Perognathus; species Perognathus longimembris. The sequence goes on from NC_063161.1 coordinate 150,261,921, forward strand.
ACCAGTCATGCCTCCTTTATTAACCATAGAAATATTTCACTCTGTCCAGTGTCTAGCCAACAGTTCCCTGAACACGTGCATCAACACTGAAATTATTTGTAAATATATATATATATGTGTGTGTGTACATATATATATATATTCATATGAATGAGTATATGGATTTTCCTAGGAAGAGGGCCCATAAGCTTTTCACCAAACTTTTCCCAAGGGTACTTGGTCACTTTTGCCCCCAAATGTGTAGGAGCTACTGCTCTTCTGAATATGTGCCACAGACTCAAGCTCCCTTCTCCTTCACAGATTTGTTTTCAGCTCCATCCACAGAACTTCACACATAAATCAACACGCACTGGAAGAAAAATAAACCATTATGCCTAATCTTCTATGCTTGCTGCTTTGAGGATGGTTCTTTGTGAAGCCACCTCTGTGTGAGGGAAGGGGCCCTACTCACAGCTTGTACCTAGTTCCATTTCAAACAGTCATAATCATCCATTTGTACAGCTGACAGCGAACCTTCCAGAAGTGGCAGTGCACAGTGCTGGCTCAGAGGCCGCTGCTGAGACATGTCACCAGGAGAGGAAAGGCGGTGGTGTCAGCTAAGCTCCCACGATTAGGGCTGGGGTGAGCTGCCTGCCGCTGTCCCTCATCCTTCCTGACAGGGTGGGAAGAACACAGCTGCTACTCCATGCCTGTCATTTCTGTTTTCCCAACTCCACAATCTTCTCAAAGCATGAGGAGGTGGGAGAACAAAGGTGTTTTCTCAAAGAACAAGGGCCTAGCACATTCTTGTTCCACAAACGGGTGGGGAGAAGGAGCAGCCAGGGGCAGAAATGAGGAGTCAGAGGAGGCTGAGCTCAAATGACAGACATGCCACCAGCACTGGCTCCACGCCCCTGTGTAAGTCCATTAAACTGCCACACCTGTGAAATAGGGACACTGATACCTTCCTGTGGAGGCTCTGGAGGGTTAAATGAGATGCCACATGGGAAAGAGCTTGGCACGGTGCCTCACACACACCAGATGCTCAAGAGACACTTCTCTCCTGCATACCCCAACAACCTTCACAGACAAAACACGAGATTTAGGAGCCCAAGTTCCTGGATTTCGGGAGCTACAGCAGTGATTCTATTTTCATGTGGAAATGCTTTTTCCTCCAGAGAACATGTGACAATGTCTGAAAACATTTTTTATTTTCTCACTGGGGTAGGAGGAGTGGTGTGCTACTGGCCCGTGGGTAAAGCCAGGAATGTGACTAAATGTCCTACAATGCACAGGACAGCCCCTCAAGATAACACCGATGATGATGATGATGATGATGACGACGACGACGACGACGACGACGACGACGACGACGACGACGACGACGACGACGACAACCTAGTCCCAAATCTTAATGCAAGCCTGAGTGTGTTCTGGGGAACTCTTTGGACCAATACTGAAAAGCCTAAGTAATTTGTCCTGGCCCTATCTCTCCACATTCCCAGGCTCAAGAACCAGGAAGCCAGGGCCATGTGAGTGCACAGCTGTCCCCACCCACTCCTCTGCTCCTATACTGTTTGGAAGGAAATAACAGACAAGGAATCCCTTCACCCTCAGGATGGGGGCTGAAGCAGGGGAGACAACATCAGCACAAGCCTAGGCTCAGAAGCCAAGGAAGCCTGAGCTCTCACCATCCTTCACTGCACAACTGACTTATTAGCACATTCCCCTTCTGCAACATGAGGCTAAGCACCACTTCTGAGAGTTGTTGTGAATTAACAGAGAAGGTTCAAGGGTCTGGCTCTTGGGGGTGAGCCTCCCTTTAAGTTCACGCTGGCTGTTCAGTAACCAACCTTTACTGCCAGCTTCCTGAGAATGCACAGAGCTGGAGTTACAAACAGGAGTGCCACCTATCCTCACCCACAGTTCTGCCCTCAAAATATGCCAGGTCTCAAGACCTAAACACCCTGCAGGTTAAGCTTATGGGAGTAGGACATGAAGGCCTGCAGAAGCCACGCATGCTTTTATTTGTTTTGTTGTGTTTTACTGTAGTAAAGTTTGAACTCAGAGCCTTAACCTGGCTAGGCAGGCACTCTACCACCTGAGCTCTGCACCCAGCACTTTTTTCTTTCATTTTCAGATAAAGTCTCAAGTATTTGCTCAAGGCAGGACCAGATTTCAATCTTCCTACCTACAGATTCCCAAGCTGCTTGGGACCACAGGTGCACACTAGACTGGCCTTCAACTATAATCATTTCCCAAGATGCTGGGTTTATAGGTGTGAGCCACCAGGCCCAGAGCCACATCTCCATTTCTCCATCTTGTTAGTCTTAATGTGCTATTGTTTAGTAAAACCTAAGCAGTATTAGGATTGATACAGGTCATATCAAAACAACAAGGAAGAAAGGGAGGGAGGGAGGGAGGAAGGGAGGGAGGATGGACACTAGGTAGGTAGGAGTGTAGGCACGCAATCAGATAGGTAATAAGAAAAGGACATAGGTAAGGTGGTGGGTAGGTAAGTAGGTAGGTATAGGATAAGTAGGCAGACAGGCTATCACTCTATTTTACAAACCCACTGAGACTCACTGAGAAAAGCCTACCCAAGAGCTCAGAACTGCTAAGTGGCAGGGCTGGGATGAGAACCCAGGTCTGTCTCCCCCTAAATGCATTACAAGTCTGAAGATAAATAAAAAACATTTTAAGCAACCTGGTTAGTAACAGTCCTGACCCACTTCAGTCCCACCTACATTTTTATGCATAAGTAAAGAGCCTGTGAAACCCAGAGCCATTCAAGATGTAGAGAGCAACCACATCCATCTACAGCACCATGAGGGACCCAAATCTAACCTGTCTCCAGCCTGTTAAAACAAAGTGTGTTCTGCCCCTTTTGAGATTCTCCATGTGACACGGCTCACCCCAGCAGCTGAGGCTTCTTGAAAAAGGTCACATTCAGGCAATGCCTCCGCCCTGAGTTTTATCAGCATGTTTTCCTTTTTTCTAAACTCATTTCAGATCTTAAAATCTGGAAATTACCTCCTAACGAAGAAGATCAGTATGGGGGAAGCACCTTCCTGCACAGAACACTTGCACAGGCCCTGCTCTAGCAGGCCTGGGAGCAGAGCTGGAGAGGACCTCCACCTTCAGGAGCTTCAACAGGCACAGGGGAAGAAACACAGAGGGACAACTGAACTGAGGGTCAGCTGGGCCTTCTGATCAGGGTGACAAGCTAATCCTGAGGGAGTTGGGGGAGAGAAAGCAGGGGAAGGCTGGTGGGCCAGGCAGGGTAGGAAACACAGGTGAGGACAGAGTCGAGTTTACTCAGCACAACCAGGGAAGATGGAAGAGTATATGTGAGGGAAAGAGGAGAGTAATGTCTTAAACTTTGCTCTGGAAATCTTTAGACCTCTACCAAAAAGTTAAACTAGAGTTATCTCCACATACATACATATGTGTATATCTATACTTATATATAATATCTTAACATGAAAAGTCCCTAAAGCCAATCCTGCATTTATAGATGAATAACCAGAGGCCCACATTCAGCCTCTTGCCTGGGGACTCAAACTAGTGGCTCTAGAACATGACTGTCTGCTCATAACTGTTTGTTCTCACTGGCACCAATGCATTTTAGCAGCTCTGCAGACACTTCTCACAAGGTCTCAGAGTTCTAGCAACATCATCTGACTTTGGACAAGTCACTTAACCTCTGTTAATTTATATAGACCCCTGTGAAATACAGATACATAATTAATTACTTCTCTCACAGAACAGCCATGAAGAGTATCTGAGACTACATGGGGAAGCACTTTCCAAATACATAACAAAGTACTAAGAAATCTTAGTAAAGTTGTACTATTATCCTAATTTTGTTGTCAAATAGGCAATTCTTGATAGATAACAGGTATATGTGATCATTAAATAGGTCAGTCACCAGCCAAGTCCTTTGTAAGGATCCTAAGAGACCAGAGACCACCAGCCCTAATGATGAAGTGCGCGTGCGTGCGTGCGTGCGTGTGTGTTCCAAAGTGAAATCCTTACCTGTTTGGATCCTGCAGAGATTTCACCAAATGGGCGTAGATGTCCTGCTCCTTCTTTAAGACCTCAACCAACTCTTCATAGTCAGCATATAACTTTTCCTGGAAGTGATAATGGGCAGCTGACATTAGGACAAGAGTCTTAAGTGTGCAGCCTTCTATTATGCAAACATATGTGGCTAGTTCTGGTTGCTTTTGTTTTTTTTTCAAAGCACAGAAGGTAAGGCCCTGGGGCCAGGATCTGGCTCAGGCCGCAGTCACCCAGCACCACCTGCAGGAGGAGTGGGGAATGTCTGCTGCCTGCTCTGCCTGCTACAGTGTGCACCTGGAATGTGCCTAAGGACTCCAGTGTTACAAGCTTGGTGCCCAGGTGGGGCTATTGGGAGGTGTTTGAGAAATGGAGTCCACTGGAGGCTCTCTAATCACTGGGAGGATACACTCAAGCCTCTTCCTCTCCGTTTTTCTCGGACATGAGCTGAGCTGTTTGCCCCACCTTGCACTCACTTTCATGGCCCTCCAGCACCCCCACTGGACCCCCAATGCAATGGTTCTGCCCAACCTGGGTCTTGAATCTCCAAAACTGTGAGCCAAAGTAAACCTTTTCTCTTTGTAAGTTCAGCATCTCGATATTTCATTATGGTAACATGAAGATAGCAAATATAATTACCCAGCACAAAGCTGAGAACTGTCCCCAAATCCAAATGCTACAATGGAACAACTCATCAGCCACCCAGTTCACCCAGCATGATGGCCACCCCCAGAGCTCTGGTCACCATTTCTCCAATACAGCCAAGAACACCTTATCATGCTTGCTCATGCTCCAAAAAGAAATTCACACCAGATCATGACAAGTGCTGGGGATAAGTCACTAACAGAAAATGGAGAGATCACCTGAGTGTACTTGGGAGACATCTGGAACAGAGTCACTAACTCAAAGTACAGCCTACATAAACAGCTTAACAACTTCCATGAGGTTCGGTCCTCTGTTTTATTAAGTAGAGATGTAATCTTGTGAACCAGTATTCACAAATGTGATTTTTGCTTTAAAAGTTCCAATTCTGCCAGCCACCAGTTGCTTATGAGCTACTCAAATAGAGATCTGAGGATCGGGGTTCAGTTGCTTATGAGGTACTGAAATAGACATCTGAGGATCGGGGTTCAAAGCCAACCCAGGCAGGAAAGACCATGAGACTCTTATCTCCAGTCTAACACACACACACACACACACACACACACACACACACACACACACACACACACACACCTGGAGTAGTAGAGTGCTAGCCTTGAACAAAAAAGCCAATGGCAGCACCCAAGCCCTAAGTTCAAGCCCAAGTACCAACACACAGAAAAGCTCAAATTTCGACCTAGACACTCTACAGTGTTGGAATTTGGAGTTATGAAGCAAATTTGGGATAAACTATGCACTACAAGGAACCAGGGAATCTGGAGAAATAGCCTAATTCCATTGTTGGGACAAGGGACATCAAGGACAACAGAAGACATGTCTCTAGCATTCTATGGTGACAAAGAGCAAGAAGGTGCTTAAAGAGTTGCAAGGTAGCTTCCAGGGGCACAAGGGAAGGAGAAAGGAACATCTGACAGCTACTGGTCCAAGGGCAAGGCTTCAGTTACCCAAAATAAGACAGTTCTGGAGATGTACAACAAACTGCTAACTTAGTAGATCTTAAAGATGCTAACCATCATAAACAACAGCAATAAGGTGAGGTGATGAGCACATTAATTACCCTGATTTCAGTGATCATTTCACAATCTTTACATTTATTAAGACATCAAGTTGTGGTCAAGCATGATGCCTCACACTTATTATCCCAGCTATGCAGGAAGTGTAAGTGAAGGGATACAGTCCAGGCCAACCAGGGCAGAGATCACATGACTTGCTCTGAAAAGCAACTACAGCAAAAGAAGGCTGGGGATGTAGCTTAAGCTGTAGTACAACTGTGTAGTACAAGTTTGAAGCCCTGAGTTCAAAGCCCAGCAATACCAAAAAATAAAATTGTATACCTTAAAAATAGTTTGGTCAAGCCAGACGCTGGTGGCTCAAACTTGTAATCCTAGCTACTCAGAAGGCTGAGATCTAAGGAACACAGTTCAAAGCCAGCCTGGGAAGGAAAGTCTGTGAGACTCTTATTTCCACTAAAGACAGAAGTGGAGCTCCGGCTCAAGTGGCAGAGCACTAGTCATGGAATAGCACACAGGGAGAACACAGCATGGCAAGCCTAATATTCTGGCCAAAGATGCACAAACTGAATCCAAACACCATGTTGGTATCAAAACCAATGGGCAGGATTTCCTACAAACACGACTGCCTGGACATTCCCAAAGGATCAAGGTCATGAGAATCAAAGATGGCAGACTGGAATCACAGAGTATGATCCAAGATCAGAACCTTTGACTACAAAGGGCATTTCTAAGAGCTGATAGAGTACAAATGAGGCTGAGGATTAGAAGACAGCAAGAAGTCTAGGCTAATTTCTTGACTATAGTGACAGCTCAGTATAGCCTTTTACAGGAAATAAATACACTAAGGTATTCAGAGGTCACAGGGGTTCATGTGGGCAACTTTCTCTCAGATGACTCAGAAAAAAAATTAAGTCCTTTATTCTTGTGACTTGGAATTATTCCAATGTGAGAAAAAATGTTAAAATAATTCAAGTTAATGTGTATAGAAGAGTTCATTCCAGATAGGAGCCAGGCACTGTCAAAGTGCTGAAGAGAATCTTCAGTGCACAGAGAATCAGGGGCTGCAAACAACACCTCTGTAACTCACACATCGACTCACATTTTCTCCTAAAGTTACTATACCCGCTAGGACGGGGGGGGTCTCACAATGACTAACATTTGGCTGCATGAATGTAAATGGAACAATAAATTACACTGCTACTTCCACTAACTCCTAGCTGAAAGCTACCATTCCCTTCAAATACTAATACTAGGGTTGCTCCTGTGATGTTATCATAAAAAATAGTTATTTTGTGCATGTTCCAGATTCTTCACAACAGCTATTCTTATCATGACCTCAAAGTGAGTCCTATACTTACTTACCACTAGATCTTGTTATTTTAGCACATTAATATAAAGTTTCATTGCTACAGTGTATTTTTATATTTTGAGAATCGAATTTCATCATATTTCCTTCCCTTGATAGCCATGCACATGTACCGTGTGCATGTAAACATCGTTCCATGGCTGGGGTCCTTGACTGCATGCATGGAGGCTGCCAATGAGCTAAGAGCCTGACGCAGGAGCACACTGCTGTTAATTCCAACAACACAAGGCCAAGGCCCTACCTGTGCACTGAGGGCTTCCAGTGTACCCCTTACCCCTACTGCTGACAAGCTAAGTCACTCAGACAGCAAGAAAAAGCCAGCCCTATTGGAAAGCACTCCACATACCACTGGCACAAGGCACTTCCAAATGCCTCTGTACACAACAGTATCATGCAGGATCCTCTCAGCTCATGTCTGTTCATACCTGTGCAGCCACAGCATCCCAGACATGCCAGGAAATGAGGAGAGGATGCCAAGACAAAAGAGACCACCAAGGCTGGGAATATGGCCTAGCAGTAAAGTGCTCACCTCGTATACATGAAGCCCTGGGTTCAATTCCTCAGCACCACATATATAGAAAAGGCTGCAAGTGGCGCTGTGGCTCAAGTGGTACAGTACTGGCCTTGAGCAAAAAGAAGCCAGGGATAGCACTCAGGCCCTGAGTTCAAGCCCCAGGACTGGCAAAAAAACAAAACAAAAAAGAGACCACCAGGTTTGTGGCATGTCAGCTCTCATGCCAAGTACACTCCAGGCCTTCTCTGACGGAATCACCATGACAAGCCAAGGTGACACCCTGTCCCTCTCCCTCTCCTACGTGTAAGGAATCTAAGCATGGAGACCAGTCAAGTCCAAGGTCAAGATCATGTTCCAGACACATGTCCTCAGCCCACCTATTACTCCCCCAAAATGATATCAAGCACTGGGGGGTTAACAAGGTTGGTATCATTACTGTCAGTCATATACATAAGAAAGCCTAAGAATGGAAGGGCCAGTGACAAAACAAGAAAACGTACTGAGCATGTAACATGAAAGCAGTGATGGTTACTAAGGTGTAGCCCTGAACGGTTTTCTCAGACTATCTGTATTATATAGGTCATCACCTATATATGGAATAAATAATTCTACATATTTCATAGAATTGTTAAGAAGATTAAACAAGGCAATCCCCACAAAGTTCTCGGAAAGAGGCCTTCGAGGAGTCACCTGTCAAGGAGTCACTTTGAGAGGTCACTTGTTTGATCAACTTAGCTAGAAATGGTAAAGTCAGCTCGTAGTGGTCAGTAGCTTCAAAGCTAACCAAGAAGATGTAGAAAAAAGGACATGAATATGGATTTCTGGTGGGGCAGAGATTTTAAGAATAAGTTGCAGATGTACATAGCCAATGACAGTCTTACTCGGGTCCCCTGTATCTTTACTAGCCCTCAGTAGGCTGGGCTCTAAGCCCTCAGGAGGAAAACCCAGGTCCACATTAGGACCCAATGGCCAGTTCAGTTCCCCTCTCCTCTTCTTCCAAACCCCCATCCGGTTCTTCAGGCCACCATTCTCATTGGCTCCTCCCCTTTCCTTCCATCTCAGGGATCCCAGGAAATCCCTTAGTCCAGGCCCCAGGAGTGACCCCCTCATGCCTCTTTAGAAACTAAGGTTTATCATTCATCCTACACCACTCACCACTGACACTGCAGGGCGCCCCACAGGATCTAGTCAGGCCTTAGCTCATCAGGAAACCCTCCCTGACCAAGAAAGATGTCCTCCTTCAGCCTTCCAAACACAAGGCTCACCTCTGCCTACAGCTCATATGCCAACCACCTCTGGAAACCTGAGCAACTTTTGAGAGGTGGCATCTTACACCAGGCACAGTGTATGGCACAATTCAAATGCTGCCACAAATACTTGCTGAACTAATGATTACACAGGTAAGAAGGGAACTCAAGGATTGATAGGAATCTTGAGAGCAGAGATTCCTGTGGATATTTTGCATAATGGAAGTCAGAGTGAGTCAACGTCTTCCTAGAAGCAAATTGCTCACCCATGTTAAATAAATGAACTCTTCGGAGCCATTTGGGTCCTGTTTCATCAATCACCTATTCCCCTGCGTTGAATCATTACCCATTAGAATGAAGTCATTTGGCTCCCTCAGCAGAGCTGACAGCCCAGTAGATCTCAGCTAGAGATCTCAGCCTGGCAGAGAGCCAGGCTGCAGGGGAGGGAGAGCCTAGCAGGAGTCACCCTCTACCACCACCCCGAACTAGAAGCAGCTGAGACAGGAAGCCTCCCATCAAAATAAAACCATGTCCTCCACATGTCTACTGTGTGTCTTACTCTGTGTGTGACTCCGTGTGTTCTTCACAGCCTCTGGAGTGACCTCCCAGTCACCATCATTCCCCTGCCACCCCCCAAACATAGGGGCAAGTCCCAGGAACACACCAACCCCTGGTGAGCCAGGCCTTGGGCCCACACTAAATCAGTACAATTCTCTCCCAGGGATTCCACAATTTAGACAACACCAGATATTTGGGAATTGTGGCATCAAGATCATGTCAAAGATAAAGCCCAGGGCCTACAACTTCTACCCTTGAGGTCCATGGACAGAGCTGCCACAGTTCTTCCCTCTCAAGGAGTGGCTGCTCACCTCCTGGCATCTGTGAGAGCCTCCAGTGTTCCCAGTCAAGGTGCTTTCAGGGTTGTTTTGCTCAAACAATTCCATGTTGGCTCTTATAGCTCACAACCCAAAGACATTTAACTACTATACTTCTGTTGTCTCTAGTCCTTCCAGAAAGAAGGCACATAATAGCCCACTGCACAGAGCAGGAAGGTGCATTTCAGAGAGATTTAGTGACCTGCACAAGATCACAGAGCCAGTAGGCAGGCAAGACAGGCATTCTGCCTCCAAAGCAGGGCACTTTGATTGTGCCACTGCTTTCTTAATGACTCGAAGGAAATGCATGGAATGTACAGGCCACAGTCTTTAGAGGCAGCAGACGTGCAAAGAGATAGCTTAATGGATCACTTCTTGCTAATCAGGACAATTTAGTGGCCTGATAGATAAATGGTATCTATTTCCGTAGCTATGTCACAACCCTGCAACAAAGACATTCATTTTAATACTCAGAAAATTCAGCAGCAATGTCCCAACCATGTCAATAACTGAGTTATAAATCTCTGGCTACAGCCAGTCACATCCAGTCAATGTGTTTTACTCTCTCTTCTTCAATTCCCTGATCATCTAGCATTAATTCTCAGGATCACACAATGATTAGAAGGAAAGCAGACTGCCCAGAGTCTAAGGAGACAACAGCATAGCCTCAAGCCCTTTTCAGAAATGGGCAGAGGATAAATCCTAAATCAACACAAAATGGCCAAAGGCACAGCAGAAGAAATTCACATTTTTCACAAAGAAAGAACTACAATTTGAAAAGGGAATCTTTCTTGGGGGAAAAAAGAATAAAAACAGTTAAGGCAGCAACAGTTGGGATTTCTTACACTGACACCTAGGAATTTATAACTCTGAAGCCATCATTTATAACTCCTTATCCACCATTTGCAATTAGCCTTACAAAACAGAATTAAAGCCCTAGTAAAGCACTTGGGTACCCTGCAGAGAAATGGAAACAATGCAGGGATGTGGATGTTAGCAAATATCAGGCAATGGCTTTATACCTGTGGCTTCATGTACTACCGCTATCACTCAGCACACACACACAAAAATCCTAAAAACAGTGAAATTAAAATTTTAAATACAGTAAGTTTATAAACATTTTGTCCAAAACACATTTCTTATAATAATCAAATGTGATTCAAAACAGCAGTTTAGTAAATATATTCAAATTAGCAAAGATGTCTCTCTGAAAAACTTGACAGGCTGCTATCTTGTTTCAAAACAGACTGTCTTATTACAGGTTAATGAGCATCTTCACAGCACAACTAACTGGTCATATCAAATAGCTCAATGCAAGTTACTACTACAAGATATTAGTTGTCTGAGACTTTATTATCAGCCTTTCCCAAGGTTGCCTAAGTGAATGACAAAGGCAAAAGGGAAATCTAGGTTCCCCTCCTCCCCGTGGCTACGGCAGCAGCCCAAGGCCCCAATAAGCCATGCTGAAACTCTCCAGAAGACCAGTGAAATGCAGATACACAAATGGTCAGGAGCTCCAGCATTCCCCAGTGATGCTCGAGGACTAAGTCCGATGCTAACCTAACCTTCACCACAATGTCCAGTGTTAGTTGCCAAAATATTACAATACTTAAATATCTGTTAGGAAATAAACCCTAGCTCATCCACTCCAACCACCCCAGAGGCCCTGGCCCCTCAGGCACATCTGTTGATACAGAAACCACAGGAGTGGTACCCAACGGAAAGGCTATGGCCCAAGTCTGTTCCAGTGGCTAATCCTCATGCTCTGCTGGTTGTTAATTATTTTGAGAATCACCTTTTACAAAACCACAAGTCACAATCACAGCCATTCATCAGAGAACTAATTTGTGTAAGAGTCCTCTGTCTTCTGTACAGATGAACTTAATCAAAGGCAGGTCTTTAAAAAAAAAAAAATCTGACTTCCATTCATTCACTCAATTAACACTTACAGAGCCAGGCCCTAGGCAGAGCATTGGACTCAGAAGGAGAATGCCTGTTTCTCACTGCAGGGCCTGCCCTTGATGCTGGACAGGGGCTCAAGCAGAGGAATGCAGAAAGGTGAGTCTGTCAGTAACACCAACCCAAGGAAACGTGGGGGCCAGAAGAGGGAGGCTCTTAAACAGGGCCAGGGAAGAGCGCCACCTACAGGGAAGTGCAGGAGTTAGCAGGTAGACAAGGAAAGTAAAATCAGGGAGGCAAAGGTACAAAGAGGCAGGTGTGGTCAGGAATGTACACAAAGTTGGCTGTTGCTGAAGATGAATGAAATGGTACTGCAAGGGTACCATGGGCCTATACAAGGATGAGCCTGCTGTGCCATGTGTTGTGTGTATCTGAGAAAGAATCTCACCACTTGGAATCACACCTTTCATAATGTGACCCCTGACAGCAAATACAAGGCTCCTCTGCAAGGCTGTTATGTATATTGCAAACACTGACATTCGGCTAAAGGCTCCTACTCTGCAGGGTAGCCAGACAAAGAACTCCTTGTCCCACCTGTGGTAAGCCCAGTTATGAGCAAGAAGGCATTTGAGGATCCCTAGATCAGAGGAGTTATCAAATATGTTTCAGAAAAGAATATGAATATATTCGCATGTGAACATCCAATTTCAGTCGAGCTTGCCTGGGAGAAGATGAGTTTGCTGCCTGGTGACTGTTGAGAAGAGTACTTTTCTGTTATTAAGCCTTTGCTCCCAAACTCCGGATCCTCCGTGGTCATTAAATGATGGCTCTGCTGTATTGCTTCCAAATCTTTTTCACTGAATTTCTAAGGAAATAAAACAAATCATAAGAAAGTTTTTATCAAGAAAAAATAAAAAAGATTTTCCTAAGTTCTCTAAAGGGAGAATTTTTATTTTGTCACAATGCCCATATGCCTCCTGAATAGTTTCCATCATCCCCAAATACGAGGTGATTTCAAAGCTGTAATAGAACTCCATTTCCACGTTTTCACAAGTCAAAGGAGAGCTGCATGTGGTGGGGGTGGGGGCTGGCAGCAGTCACCACGAACCTTCCTTACTTGCACTACTGTGCAGCTCTTCAGTGGGTGCAGAGAACAACACCCAGGTCTGGCCTAAAGGAACTAGTTCCAAGCCATGGTCCATCTTGATCATGGTGTTACAACCAGGTTTATTTCCTATCCAGTTAGCCTCTGGCACAATTAGAGGGCTTGTATACAGAGATCTAACCATCTTGAGTCTCCTTAACAGTTATAAATTCAACAAAACTTGAAGCATGCACATCCAAGAGGAGACTAGACTTCCAGGAAAAAAAATTCAAGACTGCAAATGCCACACTGGGGCCTGGCCACCCATGAAAAGTACTTTGGTGATGGCCCACAGTAAGTCCACTCCTGGACCTCTGGAATATCTGAATCGAGCAATACATCCACCAACTGGAGATCAGCTCACTGGTCTTTGGCCAAGTTCAAGCACAGGGCCTATTCCAAACCATTTAAAGCCTACTGACTCCTGAATTAAGGTTTGGTTCACTCTCTGTGGGAAAGCAAGGGCAGGAACCTCATCTTACTGCTAGACCCCTAACAGAATTAATTTGCCATGCTAAGCATTTAGAAGAAACTAGGTTAAAAAAAAAAAGACAAAGAAGCAGCAAACCTAACATTTTGAACTATAATAGGAAGAATTGGGACTGAACAACCAACACTGTCTGTCTAGAATTGCCTCAATATGGCTGTGTTTGTATACTGCTCAGCCACATACTCGTCTATGATTTTATCCCCATTCATGTGCAAGTCTTTGCTTTCTTGGAGTTAGTGACGGTTTTATTCTACTTGTTTATTTAGTTCATAAAATTTAATTCTACACCGAATGTACATTTTCTCCAAACTTTCTGAAGGAACTTAAAATCCTTTCTCACAGGAGTCAAACATGGCAGTATCTGGTCAGGTCCACTGTGGTTTCTTGGAGAAGAACCAGGTGACATCTCCCTCAACTGCTCACCACAGGCACTTGTTCCCTTTGCCACATTCCAGGGGAGTCCCCAAGTCTCTCCCTCTCTAGTTAGTCCCTTATGTATATGGAACCATCCTCCATGAACTTCCTAGGATAATTTAAGATTGCAAGCATGTGAGGACACTTTACTCTGTCCTCACACTTGCTGACAATTTGGCAAAGGACAGAATGCCAGGCTGGAAATCACTTCCTCAATGCCAGAAAGCACTGCTCCTCTGTCTTCAGGTGTCCAATGCTGCTGCTGAGAATTCCGGGATCACTCTGACTCTGGGTCCTATGTGTGAGGCCCATGTGCTCCCTTCTCTGGAAGCCTTTCAGATCCCCATGCCCTGAAAGTTCACCATGATTTGACTTGGCATGTGGGTCTTCTTTCAATTCCTTGTGCTAGAAAGAGGAGCCAGTTGTCAGTTGCCCTTCCAATCGTTCTTATCTAGATCTTTTTTTTTTATCAGATACTGATAACATTTTTGAAAAGTATCTTTCTTCTAAAGGCTAATTTTTTCATTGTTTCAATTTCCTCTATGTATCTTTCTTTCTGTCCTTTTGGCCTTTGTCTTTCCTCTTAAAAACTTTTCTCCCATTTGATAAACTCATGTCATCTACCTACTTTTAAGGATTAAAAGTGCTCAAGAACTCAGATTGTGGCAAGAACTTGTCAGCTGTGGCCTTACAGAGAAATACTCAGGTGGGAACCCAATTCTCTGGTTGGAAAACTTCAACTGTTATCACTTTGCCTTCCTTTTCTCCCCTGACAGAAACCTCTGCTTGGCTCACCCCCCGTCCCCTCCCCCTCTTCATTCTAATGATCCACTTCTCGTGGCAGCTGCCTCTGTAACCCTGAGGCCAGAGCTGCTCTGGTTGAAAGTCTCCAGAGATACTCTGTAAATTAGAAGAGGGTTACCTATAATTGCTTAGAACTCCAGAGAAGTCTCCTGTTGTCAAAGGTACTCGGTACATCCAATGCCACTGAGCCTCCCCGGTGCTGTAGCCTAAATTGTCTTCTTCTTGGCTTTTTGTCATTGTGCAACACACTGGCAATGGCTGGATCCTGGGCAGGTAGCATGTGTCTATCCACAAAGTTTTGTTGCCAATTCACAGCTGCTCCCATTCTCCTAGTTAGTCTCTGTGGGCTATACCTTCTTATTCCATTACTCTTACTTTAATAGGGTTTTAGCAAGAAGTTAAAACACCCATGTTCAATCCATCATCGTTACCTCTAGGTTGAGCTGAGTCTCAAATATTCACTACATGACTAAACGAGAAAGGTTTTCCAGGACCGAAAGGAAAAATTAGGGAAGCAGAGAAGCATGATGGGGAAGAACACAAATACAGCCCCGCAAATCTTCGCTATGTAAATACCTCGCTCAGTGCTGTGGGCTGAGCACTAGGGCAGAAAAGAAAAACCTGTTATTTATCCTTTGACCCAGGATAAGCTGTTCCCTTTCTCTGAGCTTTCGGTTTCACCTACCTCCCTGGTGGCTGAGGCCTACATGATATAATCAAAGTCCTAAAGTGCTCTGACACACATCATTAAAGACTATAATCATAAACATGACCGAGAAACATGACGCTACATACAAAAGAAAGAAGTTATGGTACCTGAAGCATCAAGTCCTTTTGATTGGCGCTTTCTCTTAGACGTTTGATGACTTGCTCTTGACTGTGCAACTTTCTGTTGCTTTCACTCAAAAGACTCTGGTAATGATTCTCCACTGCTTTCTCCCTCTCATTCACTTCATTGCGTAATTTTTCAACTTCATTCCTGAGGTCCTACCAGAAGGAAATAATGGAATTTGCTTCACAGAAATTTGAATTTCTTATCCATTTGACTCTCCAAATTATTGCTATCACAGAACACGCTAATAGTAAGTATATTCAACAAGCATGCACTTCCTCATTTAAAGTCTTACAAAAACTTACTTTCAGAAAATCTAGGGGCTGGAAATGTGGCTTAGTGGTAAGAGTGCTTGCCTAGAATGCATAAAGCCCTGAGTTCAATTCCTCAGCACCACATAAACAGAAAAAGCCAGAAGTGGTGCTGTGGCTCAAGAGCTAGAGTGCTAGCCTTGAGCAAAAAGAAGCCAGGGATAGTGTCTAGGCCCCAAGTACAAGAGCCAGGATTGGCAAAAAAAAAAAAAAAAAAAAAAAAAAAAAAAACCACCTAAAAATTTGGGCAAAGCTTTATGTGCACATACTTATCACCATATTATTTAAAATGCTGGAAGAAACAGAAAGAGGCTAAATAGTAATCAAGAAGAAGTATTAAAGAAAATATTATAAGGAATACAGTATTTTTTTAAAAGCAGTTATTAGTAACAACCAGGATGCCAAACTGTACATAATATGACACTGATTGTTTCCTAAATATTTATACAAATGTGATAAGGCATTGAGGAAGCACATTAAAATAATAACAGCATACTAAAGTAGAAGGATTATTGGTGTTTTCCAGTTTCTTTTCATTTTTTCCTGATTTTTTAAATGTCTTATTTTTTCCTCAGTCTCTAAAATGCAAGTTATCATGTAGTGCTTTAATAACCAGGAGAAAAAAAAACTGCCTTAATACCATTTACAAAGGCTTTTTTTCCAATATCACGGAAAATGCTCACAATTAAAAGGAGGAAAAATGGTATACAGTAAGCTGTGACTCCTTAAAATACATACTACTTGTAAAGTTGGAACAACCCAAATGCCCACTAACAGAGGAGTAAACTATGGTACACTCTCACCACAGAGCACTCCTAGGCTATAAAGAGAAAGGAATGAGGACTCACTGTCTACAAACATTCGACCGTAAGGGAATCTTCAGAATGTATTTAGTGGAGATGAGGGGAAGGGAGAACCCAGGAGAAATAAGTACAGATAGCATAGTGCCATTTATTTAATCATAAACCAAAATAAATAGTTGCCTATAAGATACAGGAGAGCACAAGGAGGAAGAGACAGAAAGAGAGGGTAAAACTCACCTTTCATGTAACTCTGGAACCATGTGTTTGCAACATTATCTTAAAAGTAAACTTAAAATCCCCCTAAAACTGAGAGAAGCAGGGCTGGGAATATGGCCTAGTGGCAAGAGTGCTTGCCTCCTACACATGAAGCTCTGGGTTCGATTCCCCAGCACCACATATATGGAAAACGGCCAGAAGGGGCGCTGTGGCTCAGGTGGCAGAGTGCTAGCCTTGAGCGGGAAGAAGCCAGGGACAGTGCTCAGGCCCTGAGTCCAAGGCCCAGGACTGGCCAAAAAAAAAAAAAAGTTACAGTTTGGGCTGGGGATATAGCCTAGTGGCAAGAGCGCTTGCCTCACATACATGAAGCCCTGGGTTCGATTCCCCAGCACCACATATACAGAAAATGGCCAGAAGTGGTGCTATGACACCAAGTGGCAGAGTGCTAGCCTTGAGCAAAAAGAAGCCAGGGACAGTGCTCAGGCCCAGAGTCCAAGGCCCAGGACTGGCGGCAAAAAAAAAAAAAAAAAAAAAAAAACCTGAGAGAAGCAAAACAAAGGAATCTAACTTTGTATTAAGCTTCTTGAGCAGAGGATTAGTAGCAAGAGAAAAATAGCCAAATGCTGGTGGCTCAATCCTGTAACCCTAGATACACACACACACACACACACACACACACACACACACAGAGATGGGGGGGGCGGAGAGACAGAGACAGAAACCATGAGCAGTAAGTAATTCTTATTATACAACACTGAGATGCAGGGATTTTCTGGTTTTGGTTTTTGTTTTTTACTGAAGAATAACCCAGCCTCTCCTGCCTGATAGAGAAATTGGTACAAGAAGTGGAATACTGGGAAGAAGGGAGACACTAAGAGTAGATGGCTCTAGCTTCTCAGCTAAACAGAGACTGCAGGAAAAAGAACTTACTAGGGAATAGAAAGAAGTCATCAGCCGGTGCCAGTGGCTCATGCCTATAATCCTAACTATTTAGGAGGCTGAGATCTCTAAGAATCAAGGCTGAAAGCTAGCCAGGCAAGGAAATCCATGAGACTCTTATCTCCATTGAACTTCCAAAAAGTTGGAATTGGAGCTGTGGCTCAAGTGGTTGAGCACTAACCTTGAGCAAAAAAAAAAAAAAAAAGCTCAGACACAGTGCCCAGGCCCTGGGTTCAAACATCAGGACCAGCACACACACCAAAGTTAACTTGTAATTTTAATTTAGAATCTCAGTATGCAGTTCGGTTTTCCTTATTTCCTTCCTTCCCCATTTCTCCTGAGTCAGGGTCCTCCCTGGTAGGACCCACACTGCGATCTTTATCATTTTCTATCACAAGAACAGGTGTTCTTACAGTGGTCCTCAAAGTACAATCCTTCCAACTGTATAAAAACTATAGTCCCTAAAACAGTGTAGCATCATCTGCCAAATAAAAATACTAATTTGGAGCCCCATATCAGGCCTACAACACCAAAGCCTCTGAAGTAAGTAGGCCATCAGTCTGCATATTAAAGAGGTCTTCCAGAGAATTCTGACGCACACTGAAAATACACTGACAGACAGGGGTGGCTGCAGAGCTGGGATGGGAATGTACAAGACATGCCCATGTCTATTCACACTAGGACGGAAGGAAGCTCCCAAAGACTACGGTGTTCAGGCCTGAGGAGTGCAGCATTCAACCAAAATAGGCTTTTCCCTCTGACGAGGACAGAAAAAAATGAAATTCTAAGAAGGACAACAACAATGAATTAAAAAACACCAAAAATCCCACATCAGTGGTGAAGACACAGTCAGGGCAGAGGAAGGGTGAGCATGCACAGGCCCTGAGTTCAAGGTATTTTTTCCCCATTTGCTGGTCATAAACAGAAAAAGACCAGGCATCCAGAAACCAGGCCAGGCAGGAGAAAGAAAGAGGGAGAGAGAGAGAGAGAGAGAGAGAGAGAGAGAGAGAGAGAGAGAGAGAGAGAGAGAGATTTTCCCTGAAGCAACCCTGCTACCACACTGACTTAGGGAGACCTATTTCAGGCCTCTGACTCCCAGAACTGTAGTATTCTAAATTTGTGTTGTTAAGCTGCCAAGTCTGTAGTAACATGTAGTAGCAGCAGCAATCGGAAGTTAATAGCCTTTGGAGAATGCTAGAGAATTTTTTTCTTTCCTGTAAGAACTGCACCTCAGGGTGACTCCATGATGAGATACTAGTGTATTTTTATAGAAGTATTCAGCTAAAAGAGAGTATAACGAAATAAGGTTGTCACTACTTTGCAAACTATCATCAATGGCCAAAACCAAAGACTATCAAATACTTGGAAAAAATTAAACCTATTAAAATGTAAATGTTAACTTTTGAGTAAAAAGATGATAAAAATTACCCTAGACTTTTAATCCAAAACAACTAGACCAAGAATCTATCATGAGTTGTACATAGAAATCTGGTTCTGGAGAAGAGAAGAAAGAAGGAACACAATTGCCCCTGGGTATCTATGGGGCATCGACTCCAGGGCCCCCAGTGGGTACCACAAGTACCATTTTATGGCAAAGACTTTGATTTGTATATAATCTACACACATCCTCCATACACTTTAAATCTTCTCTGATACTTAATACGATGTACATGTTATATAATTAGTTGCTGTACTATACTGTTCAGTACTCACACAATTTTCAAATTTTTTCCATCTGTAGTTGGGTAAACCCATGCATGTAGAACCCAAGGATACAAAGTCCAATTGTAATATCTACATAATACGACCTGGATTCAAAAACTAAAGAGCTACAGCATGGCACAGTTCAGTCAAGGCAAGGAATGCAGCCATGTTCACGCGTGAAGGCTCCTTCCCATCCTGTCCATCCATAGCCACAAATGTGACATGTTTAACTCTGTCTCAGACCCTTTCCCATTTTTATTTATTCCACTACACTGTAACCTACAAAGAACATACAGCAACTAAATAATGACTTTAAAACAAAAAGAAGGCTAAGGAGCATAAAGTCCAAATGTTTTCCAAGCATAAAAAGGAGGAAGGTCCATCCACAGAGCTGCTGCAGCCTTTCTGCCATGGTCTGCTTCCTTTCAGCCCAGAGAAAGGCAAGGCAGCTCTGTAGTGAACCAGTCCACAGAGCAGCCTGCAAAGCAAGGTTAAACTCAAATAGTGTAATTCCTTTGAAAGACAAAATCAAAGTTCAGCAAAATTAAACATCAGGAAGCAGGTATTCAAAAGGGATGGGATAAGGCCAAGGGAAAAGGGAGGAGGAATGAAGAGGACAAGGGGAGAAAATGTAGTCAAGAATCCAATGTATATCCTACAAAATTAAGAGGAGTAAGGGAAGGGATGAGTGAAAATGTTAGAAGGGGTGACACTGATCAAGACACACTATATTCATAAGCTGCTTTTGTACTTGAAGATAATAATTTTAAAAACATTTCAACTTTTTTTTTAAAAAAAAAATCTTAACTATTTTCCAGGGTGTCCAAATTTG
Organism: Perognathus longimembris pacificus; assembly: GCF_023159225.1. Taxonomy (NCBI): domain Eukaryota; kingdom Metazoa; phylum Chordata; class Mammalia; order Rodentia; family Heteromyidae; genus Perognathus; species Perognathus longimembris. The sequence goes on from NC_063161.1 coordinate 150,282,028, forward strand.
CTCTCACACATAACGAAGAGCTCTGTTCTATCCATACTTGGTTCTTGATTTTTTATTATTATATTTTTAATACCTTCCATTTATTTTCTTAGTTAAATCTTCACGAGTGAGATTACTAGGTCAAATGGCAAGTATGTTTTGAGTGTTTCATACCTGCAATCCTAGATACTCAGGAGGCTAAGACCTGAGGATTGGGGTTTGAAACCAGTCCAGGCAGGAAAGTCCAGGAGACTCTTATCTCCAACTAACTACCAAAAAGCTGGAAAAGAAGCTATAGTCAAGTAATAGAGCAACAACCTTGATTGAAAAGCTAAGGGACGGTACCCAAGCTCTGAATTCAATCTCCAGACCCAGCACACCCATGCACGCGCGTGCACACACACACACACACAGTTTTTTTTTCGTTTTTTTTATTATCAAACTGATGTACAGAGAGGTTACAGTTTCATATGTTAGGCATTGGATACATTTCTTGTACTGTTTGTTATCTCGTCCCTCATTCCCCCTTCCCCCCTCCCCCTTTCCCTTTTCCCCCCATGAACTGTTCAGTTCATTTACACCAAACAGTTTTGCAAGTATTGCTTTTGTAGTTGTCTTTTTCACCCTGTGTCTCTCGATTTTGGTATTCCCTTTCAATTTCCTAGTTCTAATACCAGTATACACAGTTTCCAATATACTCAGATAAGATACAGAGATAGTGTAGGTACAACCACAGGAAAGGGATACAAGAAGATCATCAATAATAGAAGCTACAGTTACACATAGCACGTTGAAAGTAGTTACAACAATGACATAACAATCGTTTCCATAACATGGAGTTCATTTCACTTAGCATTATCTTATGTGTTCATAAGGGTATAGCTATTGGGCTCCTGTGATCCTCTGCTGTGACTTGCCTAAACCTGTGCTAATTATTCCCTATAAGGGAGACCATAGAGTCCATGCTTCTTTGGGTCTGACTCACTTCACTTAGTATAATTTTTTCCAAGTCCTTCCATTTCCTTACAAATGGGGCAATGTCATTCTTTCTGATGGAGGCATAAAATTCCATTGTGTATATGTACCACATTTTCCTGATCCATTCGTCTACTAAGGGGCATCTGGGTTGGTTCCAGATTCTTGCTATGACAAACTGTGCTGCGATGAACATTGTTGTGCTGGTGGCTTTAGTGTGATTTTGTTTGTGGTCATTCATCTTTCTCGAGAATTACTTCAAGTATGCATTTACAAACATGAACCCTACCCCAGCCCCCTCTACATCCAAACACTCCAAGAACAAAGTCTGTTAAGAGAAGAGGGATAAGGACTTGCTTTTCTAGTTAAATGTGTTTCACTGCACTTTTGCCTTCCTGGCTGTGTTTTACTGTCATGCTACTGGATAGAATGAATACACACACCAGGGCCAGAGGAGAAGCTGGAGATGGGGAGAGGGTAGTGGAATGAGGGAAGCCTAGCCTCCGGAAGCAGAAACTGGGTGCAAGCATCTTCTAGACTGTGTGACACTCACTTCTACCCATGCATGGGCTACAGTGGCCTGCCAGTCCCTCCACACCTGCCCCTGACCCCCCTACACTGCCCTCTCCTCTTGCTGCCCACCCCCATTAGCTCTGCTCTGGAAACCATGGCATCTCCTGTGGCTCCTACATACTAGGTATGTGCCCAGATCATAGCCTCCACAATTGTGGCTCTCTCTGCCTAAAGTTCAAGGCCAGGGATGGAAGCCAAGGCCTCACACAGGCTAGGGGAGTGCTCCACTGTGCAAGCCCCAGTCCTGCTCCCATCTTATGAATGAGGAAAGAACCTGAAGGCTAAAGTAATTCACTCATGGTCACAGTCTCTAAGGAACAGCACCTGCCTAATTCCCAGGTCTGATTCCAAAGCCTAAGTTCTCTCCCACAACAAGGCACGCGTTTAGACCTCACCCACGAATGCAGTGATTCCAATCTTCATTCTACACTTTTAGAAACCTCCCACAGAATAACTGTTATGAAGATCTATGGATCTTAAGGTAATCACTTAGGAACACCTCTAAAGTTACAATAAATCATGCCACCCCAGAAAGATCATGCCTTGTTTTTAATTCTAACTATGAATGTAATTTTAAGATATTTTTATGTGAGCATATACATACATTGTAGAATAATTAAATCAGAGTAATTAACATATCACTCCAAATATCTTTGGTAATCTGTTCATTCAGCCATCTTAACAGATAATACATTATTAATTATGTTTAACATGCTATTTATAGATCTAAAAAGCTTATTTCTCTTGTTTAATTGAAACTTTGTACTCTTGGGTCAACAATTTCCCATTCCTCCTTCCCTAATCTTCAGACTCTTATAACCACCACTGTGTTATCTATTTCCACAGATTCAACTCCTTTAGATTCCCAGGTTTGTCCTCAGTGTCATCAATGACAAGATCTCATTCCTTTTGCAACTGCAGAGTATTCCACTGTTGATATACACATCATGTTCTCCTGTGCAATCAGCAGCTAATGGGTGCTTATGGTGATTCTCAGTCCTCCAATGAATAAGGAGGACCAATGTCATACTCATTTCAGTCCTTTTGGTCATAATCTCACTCAGAAGTAAGATTACTGGATCATACGATGATTCTATTTTCAACTTTTGAAGAACCTCCATACTGTTCTCCATAATGATGGCCTCCTCAACCCTGGCTGTCTTTCAGTTTGTTGGTAATGGCTCTTCCAACAGCTCTGAAATGTTATCTTCTTGTGACATGAACTTGCATTTCCTTGAGGACTAGCGGTGCATAGCACTTTTCCAAAGGCCATTTGGCTATTTATATAACATCATTTGAGAAAAGTCTACTTTGCCCATTTCTTTTAAAAAAACAGATTGCTTTAGTTTGTTATTGAGCTGTTTTGGGTTTCTTATATATTTTAGATTTTGAATAACAGCTAATGCGACACATGGCTTACAAATATTTTCTCCAAGTCTATATGTTATCTCTTCACTCTGCTAAGTTATTTCCTTTTCTATGAAGAATCCTTTCAGTTTAACACAATCCCATTTGTCTGGTTTTGCTTTTCTTACCTGTGCTTTCAGGATCATTTAAAAAAGGAAGTAGGAAAAAGAAAGCCACTGCCCAGACAAGTATGATAGAGCTCTCCCTGTATGTTTTCTTCCAGTCCTGCAGCATTGGCTCTTAAAATGCAGCCTTTGGTCTCAGTTGAGTTTTCACGTGGTGTGAGATAAGGAAATATCCATTTCATTCCTCTCCATGTGGATAGGCAGTTGTCTCATCACCAAGTATTAGATTAGTCATTTTGATGCCAGACGCATATTTCAATCATAAAGGCTTTGTCGTATATTGTGAATTTCTTTTCATTTGGGAATATCTCAAATGTATCCCACTGTGTAAGAGTATACAGTGTTCATATATGCAGGGACTATGGAGCCCATTTATATCGCTGCTCTGATTCAGTTTCTTTATACAAACACTGCTCAAACCCAACTTTAATGTCTGGTTCGTGTGTGTGTGTGTGTGTGTGTGTGTGTGTGTGTGTGTGTTTGTCCAGTGTGTGTGTGTGTGTGTGTGTGTATGTGTGTGTGTGTCCAGTAATCATTTTTCCATTCTCCTTTTCATTTGCTATACTATCTTCTCATGTGTTCAACGTGATAAAGGGCAGTAATGTTGTAACACATTTCTCTCAGATGTCCCCCAAACCTAAGCAAGTTGGCAACATGAAAATGATCTATTCCAGAGTTCCATAAAGAACATGCAGCTTTACCAACTCTCCAAGATTAGGGGCTCTTAACATGAAGTCCACTGTCTGGACACTGCAGTCCTGTAACTGTGTATGTGTGCATATTTAGAGGGTAGTGGACCCACAATATCATCAAGAGCTCAGGGTCTCAGAGAGAGTGGAGGCACCCAAGAAAAGAAACCACTTTCCATCTTAAAATCACTAGTAACAGGGACCATCATTTGCTGAGCATTAACTATGAGCCAAGCATGGGCCACAGCATTCTTACATGAAATATCTGTGACTTTCATGATGTCTACATATTATTAGCATTATCAGTCCTGCTTCCCCAGAAAGGAAACTAAGGTTCATAAAGGCCAAAATATTTGGGGAAATCTTCATATAAGTTCTATGTTTAAATTCAAAAGTAAGTCAGTGTGACTACAAATTCTATGCTCTTTCCACCCAACTGCGCTATCGGTAAAAACAAAAACAGAAAACCATTCTGCTCCATGGCCTTTCATTGGCCAATAATTCTAGCATCCTAAGCTAGTTTTATAATGCCTCAAGGACTTGGACTGGAAGAATATCCATCCTGACACTGAGGCCCTCCTCCAAAAGGAGACACAGGACCAAGGACCTTACACCTTGTATGACAGCAGGCAGAGAAGGCTTAAAAGGAAGAGACTCCTATCCCACTGCCATGGGAGGAGGTGTGTGTTGAGGTGGCCTTGAGGAGGAGCGGCTGCCATAGCAACACAAAGACAGCGAGTGATGGGCTCAAGTTCTCACAATCAATGGAGTTATAATAAATGTGTGGGGGAGGCATGGAGACAGCATGTCTTGCCTGAGCAAAACAATCAGAACTGAAAATTGATCATTTTGAGTGTTTCCCCAAACCTCCTTCAATATTCCTGGGCTTGAAAACAGACAGACCTAACCTTACATCCCGGCTCTATTGCTAACTAGCAGTATGACCAGAGTCAGAGAACTGAAATCATGAAGAGATCTTTTCTAGTAAAGTGAGATGATGCCGAAAACTCATACAGCCCTTTGGGGTTAAACAAGACAATGAAGACCAGGTGCCCAGGGGCTAGGAATGTGGCTTAGCGGTAGAGTGCTTGCATAGCACGCATGAAACCCTAGGTTTAATTTCTCAGTACCACATAAAAGGCTGGAAGTGGCGCTGTGGCTCAAATGGTAGAGTGCTAGCCTTGAGCAAAAAGAAGCCAGGGACAGTGCTCAGGCCCTGAGTCTAAGGCCCTCAGCTGGCAAAAATAAAAATAAAAATAAAAACAGGTGCCCAGCACAGAAACTGAGGCAGAGCTCCCTGTGTAATATGCTCTCTTCCCCTGCATAAGCTCCCTTCTCCCCACTAGGCATGAGCTCTCTCTCAAGGCATGTTCTCCTCCCTACATACGTATTCTCTCCCCATGCATGTACTCCCTCTCCATACATGCATTCTATCCCCATGCATGTGGTCCATCCCCATACATGTGCTACATCCCCATGTATGTGATCCATCCCCATGCATGTGCCACATCCCCATGCATGTGGTCCATCCCCACACATGTGCTCCATCCCCACGCATGTGTTCCATCCCCATGCATGTGCTCCATCTCCATGCATGTGCTCCATCCCCATGCATGTGCTCCATCCCATGCATGTGCTCCATACCCATGCATGTGCTCCATCCCCATACATGTGCTCCATCCCCATGAACATGCCCTATCTCCATGCATGTGCCCTATCTCTATGCATCTGCTCTATCTCCATGCATGTGCCCTATCTCTATGCATGTGCTCTCAACCAATGCATTCTTCCAGACTACTCCACTCCCAGGTTTCCTCTTGTGGCTACAAAAATCACCGTACTTCACAGGTTCAGCTGCTGTTTCTTTCTCTCCCTCTCACATCTCTTGTCATCCAACAGCCCCATGCATCTCCAGTATATCCTCAGTGTAGGGGATATGAGAAATGATGAACCTGACTATAAGCTTTGCAAGGCCAAGAATGTCCAATTCCTGCCCTGTCATCCACTCTGGCCACCCCAGCTCCTCCTCAAAGCAAAATGTGAATCTGGAGTCACATGTCCAAAGCAGAGTTGTCCGATAAAACTTAAGAATTTGGTGCAGTCCCATTTGTCTAACCTTTCTTTGATTTGTAGCCTTTCTGGGTCTTTGTTAAGAAAGTTCCGTCCTGTGCCAAGGAGCCCAAGTGTTTCTCCTACTCCTTCGATTAGTGTTTTCATGGTGTCTGTTTTGATTTCTAGGTCTTTGATCCATTTGGAATTGATTTTGGTGCAGGGTGATATATAAGGATCTAGTTTTAGCTTGTTGCATGTGTTGAACCATCTTTGTCAGCACCATTTGTTAAAGAGGCTTTCTTCCAGACTATTGTTTTAGCTCCTTTATCAAAGATTAAGTAGGCGTAGTTCTGTGGGTTCATTTCTGGGTCTTCAATTCTGACCCATTGGTCTTCAGGCCTGTTCCGGTGCCAATACCAAGCTGTTTTTATTACTATAGCTTTATAATACAGCTTGAAGTTGGGTATTGTAATTCCTCCAGCACCGTTCTTTCTGCTTAGGATTGTTTTTGCTATTCTAGGTCTTTTATTGTTCCATATGAATTTCTGGATTGCTTCCTCTATTTCATTAAAAAATGGTGTTGGGATATTAATGGGTATTGCATTGAATTTGTAGATAGCCTTTGGCAATACTGCCATTTTGATTATATTAATCCTCCTAATCCAGGAACATGGGAGGTTTTTCCATTTCCTTAGTTGTGCCTTAATTTCATTTTATGTTTTTAAAGTTCTCATCATAGAGGTCTTTCATTTCTTTGGTTAAGGTTACTCCTAGGTACTTTATGTTTTTTGAGGCTATTGCAAAGGAGTTGTTTTCCTGATTTCAGCCTCGGTCTTTGGGTCGTTAGCATAGAGAAAAAGGCCGGTGATTTTTGAGGGTTTATTTTATATCCTGCAACTTTGCCAAAGTTTTGGATCAGCTCTAGTAGCTTGGGGGTAGAGTCTATGGGGTTCTTTAGGTATAGGATCATGTCATCTGCAAAGAGAGAAAGTTTAACAACATCTTTTCCTATTTGGATCCCCTTTGTATTTTCTTCTTGTCTAATTGCTCTGGCTAGGAATTATAGGGCAAAGGACATAGTTCACAAGATAAACAAAGTCCACAGATTGGGAGAAGATCTTTACTGGCCATTCAACGGACAAAGGCCTCATATCTAAAATATATGCAGAACTAAAAAAATTACCTGCCTCCAAAACAAAACCGCAAAGAACCAATAGCCCCCTCATCAAGTGGGCTAGAGACTTAAAAAGAGACTTCTCTGATGAGGAAATGAGAATGGCCAAGAGACATATGAAAAAGTGCTCTACATCACTGGCTATAAAAGAAACACAAATCAAAGCAACATTGAGATTCCATCTCACCCCAGTAAGAATGTACTATATCAAGAAAACTAACAATAACAGCAGTTGGAGGGGATGTGGCCAAAAGGGAACCCTACTTCATTGTTGGTGGGAATGTAAACTGGTTCAGCCACTCTGGCAAGCGGTATGGAGATTCCTCAGAAGGCTAAACATAGAACTCCCCTATGACCCAGCAGCCCCACTTTTGGGTATTTATCCAAAAGACCACAAACATAATCACACTAAAGCCACCAGCACAACAATGTTCATCGCAGCACAATTTGTCATAGCTAGAATTTGGAACCAACCCAGATGCCCCATAGTAGAAGAATGAATCAGGAAAACGTGGTACATATACACAATGGAATTTTATGCCTCTATCAGAAAGAATGATATTACCCCATTTGTAAGGAAATGGAAGGACTTGGAAAAAGTTATACTAAGTGAAGTGAACCAGACCCAAAGAAGCATGGACTCTATGGTCTCCCTTATAGGGAATAATTAGCACAGGTTTAGGCAAGTCACAGCAGAGGATCACAGGAGCCCAATAGCTATACCCTTATGAACACATAAGATAATGCTAAGTGAAATGAACTCCATGTTATGGAAACGATTGTTATATCACAGTTGTAACTACTTTCAACGTGCCATATGTAACTGTAGCCTCTATTATTGATGATCTTCTTGTATCACCTTCCTGTGGTTGTACCTACACTTTCTCAGTATCTTATCTGAGTATATTGGAAACCAGGTATACTGGTATTAGAACTAGGAAATTGGAAGCGAATACCAAAATCAAGAGACACAGGGTAAAAAAAGACAAACAACTACAAAAGCAATACTTGCAACACTGTTTGGTGTAAATGAACTGAACAACTCATGGGCGGGGGAAAGGGAAAGGGTGAGGGGGGGAGGAGGGAATGAGGGACGAGGTAACAAACAGTACACGAAATGTATCCAATGCCTGATGTATGAAACTGTAACCTCTCTGTAATTCAGTTTGATAAATATATATATATAAAAAGAATTTGGCTTTTTTGTATTGTTACTGTTTCTAGTTTTTGTTTTTGTTTTACAGGAGGTGGGGGATTAGAATGCAGAGCAAAAAAATAGGGGGACACAATTAGGTCAAATGTCACTGGCATAGTCAGAAGGGAAGAAACAAACTTTAAGAGCACAGAAAATCTATTCAATAAAACAACAGCAGAAAACTTCCCTAACCTTGAGAAAAAATGGAAAAGAGAGGTAAAGGAAGCCCATAAAACCCTAAATAATACATGACCAGAAAAGATCCCCACCATATGTTAAAGTCAAACTGTAAAAAGTATAAAACCATGAGACAATTTTTTTAATCTTCAAAAAAAAAAAAAAAAAGCCAAATCACAAATGGGGCACTGGTGACTCACACCTGTAATCCTAGTGACTCAGGAGACTGAGATCTAAGGAATATGGTTCAAAGCCATCCCAGTCAGGAATGTCCATGAGACTCTTCTCTCCAGTTAATCACCCAAAATGCCAAAAGTGGAGGTGTGGCCCATGTGGTAGAGCACCAGCTGTGAGCAAAAAAGGCTGAGTGTAAGGTTGAGGGCCTGAGTTCAAGTCCCAGTAGGAGTACATATTTATATACACACACAAAGGAAAATATAATGAATATAAATCTATATGCATCTAACAATATGGAAACATCCAATTTTGTGTGTGTGTGTGTGTGTGTGTGTGTGTGTGTGTGTGTGTTATTACTGCAGCTTGAACTCAGGGCTTCATACTTTCACTCAGCTTGCTTGTTCAACTAGGACTCTACCACTAATGTGAACACATTAATTGGAAATAGGTTATCTCAGACTTTCTTCTTCCCAGGCTGGCCCTGCACTCTGATTCTCAGCCTCCTGAGTAGCCATGATTACAAGTATAGAGTCACTGGCACCTGGCTAGGATCCACCATTTTACAAAATAAGTACTACCATACCTAAAGGTTATATTACACCTAATTACAACTCTTACCAAATGATAGATCATCCATACAAAAATTAACAAATTTAAGTGTTAAGATCACTTAACAGATATTTATAGAACAGTCCATCCAACAGATGATACATTCTTTCCAAGAGTACATGAAATGTTCTCTTCAACAGAACACATATTAAGGCACAAAATAAGTCTTAACAAACTGAAAAACTAAATTTAGAAGCTTATCATCTATCTTTTAGGATCACAATAAAATGAAAGTAGAACTTAACATCAAGAGAAACTTTAGAAATTATACAAATGCATAAAGACTAGATAACGTACCTATGAAAAAACAGTGGCAATTCAGAAAGTAAAAAGAAAAATTTAACAATTTCTTGAAACAAATGAAAATGAAAACATGCCTGTAGGATACCACAGAACCAGTAATAAGAGAGCAGTTTATAACAAAGAGTGCCTACTTAAAAAGAAAGAAAGATTTAAAATGATGCATCTCAAGGTCTTTGAAGAACATAGCAAATCATATTTGTAACTAGTGGAGGGAAAGAAATAATGTGCCTCAAAGAAGAATATAAAGAATCAATGATTCTTTGAAAAGACAAAAGTTTAATTGACAAACCTTTGGCTCAACTATAGAGAGAAAGAAAAGACCCAAATAAGTAAAATTAGGGATGAAAGAAGTAGAGATTATAACTGATATCACAGAAACTCAAAAGACCATTAGGAATTCATTTGAAAACCCATATTGGAAATACATTGAAAAATCTAGAAGAAAGAGACAAGTTTCTGAACACAGATGACATACAAAAAATTGAACCAAGAGGAAACAAAAAGTATGACAAGTATGACAATAACAAGTAATGAGACTGAATCAGTAATGACAATCTCCCAATAAACAAAAAGCCAAGACTAAATGGCTTCACAGCTTACCAAATTTTAAAAGACCTAGTAGCAACATTTCTGAGACTATTTCACACAACTGAAAGAAACCCCTCGAAACTCATTCTATGAGGATGATATTACCAAAACTTCAAGGATGTACATGGACACACATACACACACACACCTGCACGCACGCACACACACACACACAGCTGACCAATGTTCCTGATGTAAAACTCTTCAACAAAATACTAACCAACAGAATTTCAATGGCATGATCAAAAAGATCATGTGTCATGATCAATTGGATTTCATTCCATTCCAGTGATTCAGATGATTCATTATGTGCAAATCAATAAGTGGAATAGTCACATAAATAGAATGAAGAATAAAAGTTACATGATCAGCTGAACAGATGCAGAAAACTTTAACAAAATTCAACATCCCTTCATGATAAAAAAAAAAACCCGAACAGATTATGTATAGAAAGATCATACCTCAGCACAATAAAGGTATCTATGACAAAAATTCATGAGACTTTTATCTCCAATTAACCACCAGAAAACCAAAAGTGGAGCTGTGGCTCAAAATGGTAAAGTGCTAGCCTTGAGCAGAAAAAGCTCAGGGACAGCGCCCATGCCCTGAGTTCAAGCCCCATGAGCAACAAACAAGCAAACAAACAAAAACAGTACTGAGATAAAAATGTCATGTACACCAATAGACAGAATAGGAAATCCAGAAAATATACCATACATCTACAGCTAACTGGTTTTTGACAATGGTACTAAAAACATACAACAGAGAAAATACAGCCCCTTCAGTAAATGGTACTAGAAAAGCTGGGCATCCCTCTCTCTCGCCCTGCACAAAAAGCAAATCAGAATGGATCAAAGACCATACTATAGAACCCAAACTCTGAAGCTTCTAGAGGAAAAACTTCAAGATATTGGTATAATGATTTTCTCAACAGAACTTCAAAAGCACAGGAAACAAAAGCAGAAATGACAAATGGGATTTACATCAAATAAAAAGTGGTTGCACAGCAAAGGAAGCAATCAACATTGAGGAGACAACCTATACACACTGGGAGAAAATACTTGCCAGCTATTCATCTGACAGAGTTAATATCCAGAATACATAAAGAACTCAAAAACTTAACAACTACACAAAACACAAGTAATCCAATTTAAAATGGGCAGATGATCTGAGTTAAGACACTTTTCAAAAGACTACAAATAGTCAAAATATATGTATGAGAAAATGTTCATCACCACTAGCATCAGCAAAATGCAAATCAAAACTACAATGAGATACCATCTCAGCCCAGTAAGAACAGATACTGTCAAAATAACAAAGATAACATATGCTAACAAGGGAAAGAAAGGGAAGCCCTGTACACTGCTGGTGGTAATATAAATTAATATACCATTATGGAAAACAGTATGGAGGTTCCTCAAAAAAAAAAAAAAAGACTATCTTCCCACTGGAAAAATATACAAAGGAAATGAAGTCAGCATACAAAAAAGATACTTTCCAGCCCATGCTTATTGCACCACCATTCACAATTGCTAAAAAATAGAATCAGCCTATGGGCCAATCAACAAATGAATGGATAAAGAAAATATAGTATAACCACAAGAGAGTATCATTTAGTCATTAAAAAATAGAATCCTAGCATTTGACACAAAGTGGATGGAACTAGAAGACATCAAGACATGCAATATAAGCCACAAAGAGACACCTGCCACATGTTCTTTGATACATGTGGAAGCTAAAAAAGAAAAACAATCAAAGTGGAAAGAAGGATTTCTAGGAATTAAGCAATGCTCTGGGGGTAGAAGAAGCAGTAGGGTAGAGGATAAATGGACATGATTGATACATAATGTATAAATGGATGGAACAGTGAATCCCATTAATTTGCATAATTCATATGTGTTACTATAGAGATATCTACATTATATATGGATGACTAAACTTATAGATCTAGATATCCATATCTCTATATCTTTACCTCTCTATCTAAGATTAGGAATGCTCCAACCTGGATAGCATTGGCATCATCTAACTCCATGTTTATGGGCCTTCCTCCAGAAACTGTTGCAGTAGACATGGAGAAGAACTCAGGTAACCATTCAGTTTTAAAGTTAAAAGCCAGCATTGTGGAAGTGGAGGTGTGTGGCTCAAGTGATAGGGTGACAGCCTTGAGCAAAAAGGCCAAGTTAGAGAAAGCAAGGTTCTGAGTTCAAGCCCAATAATGCACATGTATGTACACACAAAGGAAGAAAAAGGAAAGGGAAAAGGGAAAAAAGGAAGAGGGAGGAGAAATAATAATCTTAGACTGGAAGCATGGCTCAAGTGGGAAAGTGCCTACCTGGCAATCACAAGACCCTGAATTCAAACCCCAGTACCACACGTTTAATTAATTAATTAATGCCACCATTATAAGGAATCTTCAGAGCAATTGTGGTGAGCCTGCTTTCTCTACTTATAGAAACCCCTATTCTACATTTGACTCTCACTTTGCTCTGCAGTGCACAGCAAGGTTTGCACGATGACATCAACTGCAGTCTGAATGTCTAGAGTACTGGGCAATTCTCCTTGAAGATTCATAGGGGCACGTGGACCATCACTGAGCTGAAAGCTGCCTTGGCATGTTAGGGCTAGGGCTGGTTGTTAAAAGTGAATTCGTTGAAAAATAAAATATCCCTAAAAACTTAGAATCCCATCAGAAACGAAAAGCCAAGCCCTCACACTTCCTTCTCCAGCCAGCGAGTTTGTTTTTATCTCTGACCAGATGGAGAATGAGAAGGTTCTCATCCATCAAATTTCCACCTCATCAGGCTTCACGGTGAGAACGCTTGTCAAAGCGTTCAGTGGTTACCTTTAAATATACAAAGGAAATTTCTCCAAAATCTTAATGAGGTACAGGCACTCGGTGATGTGAGGAGAATTTCCACACACCAATATGGGTGCTCAAGCCAGGTTCAGTGGAACCTGGCTGCCCTGGGGCTGGAGTGGAAGGGACCATGGCAGAAAGAAGGGGTGCACTGGGCCTCCGCCCCTTCACTTTGTGCAACTCCACTCCCACACTTTCTCTCCTAAGAGTTCATTTGTAAAAAGAATTCATCATTAAAATTAAAAAAACAAAAACCAGAAGCCAGTTCTGAGAGCATTCTGCATGGAGAGCTAACGATCAGGCCTCATCTGACTATGTGGTGCTGGCCATGAAGACAGCCACAGTTCTGAGGCTCCCTGACGTTTCTATCAGAAAGAACTCTGGGGAGGAAAGGAAACAGAGGTGGAGGTCAAGCTAAGCAGGCATCAAGTCCAGCTGGGTCCTGCACCAGGTAAGACATCATCCCTGTCAGAAATGCCATCTGAAGGATGCAACAGGCTGTACCTGCCCCTCCTCCAGCCCCACCTACTACACCTGCAGGCAGAATCCCTCATGCCCCCCTCCAAGCTCTGGCATAGGCCTTCTTTCCACCATGACTGTATGTCTGCCTCCTGCCCCTGGGAAAACAGCTGTGTATCACTGGAGTCTTGGTTTGAATCTATCTCCTTGGGAAGCTTCCTTCCCTGCCTCTTTCTACTCTCTCCACACAGCTCCATTCTCTGTGCTCTCCAAGCATTGGGTCCATCCTGCTATCAGTGCTTATCACACCATGTTTTAATTAGCTCTCTGTCTGCATTCCTATCACACCTCACTAGATGCCTTCAGAGACTGTGTCTGATTGGGCTCAGTCCAGTTTTCCCAGTGCCCAGGACAGAGCCTGGCACAGAAATGATAAATGAAGGGATGCTAAGGAAGGGTCTCCCTGTGGTGCCCCAGGGAGATAGATAACAGCAATTCCACAGGAAATCTGGGAGGGGGGGGGGGGAGGCAGCTTTCAAAGCAGCTGTAACAAAACCCTCTTCCATGAGCCCCTGACCTGCTCCTCAGTCTCTCCATCCAGGGGAATTGTGACCCTCTTCCTGAGGGGTCGATCGACAGGGAAGGAAGAGACAAGCATGCACTGGAGGGAAGAAATGTTCAACTTTGGTGACTGAACTGGGAAAAGGGACAAACCACACCTACCAATGGTGTCCAATGGATTCAAAGCACCTACCTCACAAGTAAATCAGGAAGAGGAAAGAAGAGAAGAAATCTAACCACACTAGGCACCTACTTCTCAGGGCCAGGAAACACAGTAGGCATTTTCTCTCCTTACATTTTCCCCTCATTTGTTTAGTACCAAAAGAGGTATAAGTAACCCCATTTGGGGTGAGTAAACATTCATTCAGAGAGGTTAAGTTGTTGGCTAAGCAGCTCTCTGTGAAGCTCTGCTCCCTCAAAGTTCAACACTGTTTCTACTAGTCCAAAGGCACTAAAATCACTCCATTTCTCCAGTTGGGCAATCATTTATGCTGCACCAGGTATTAAGTTAAATGCTCTACCGTCTGATCCTTACAATTGCTCTGATTCTCTGATAAGAACCGGACACCATGGATCAGGGAAGCTAAGGTGCTGCTTCACAGCCTAAACAGCTGATAAGTGCTGGAGCCAAGGCTCTCCCAGCAAGACTCTGTACTCAGGGGCCACACAGTCCATGTGAGCTACACATGGATCTATGAGGGTACCGACTCAAAATCTTCACCACTTGCTTTTAAAAGAACAAGGGGACCCTGTTAGCTTCATAAAGCCATGCCATCTCAGCCCTATGTCTTGGTCCTAACCCAACCAGAGACATTGCCTTCAGAGGCCCCATTCCAACTATGGCCCACCAAGTAAGTGATGGAGTACTGTTCCAACTGCATCTGGAGCTAATAATCAGTGACCCTAAGTATAGGGGATTCAATGGAATGAAACCCACTCCTGTCAGCTGGGTGACAGATGCAAATTTAAGAATTAGGGGCCTTTAGTTGGCAAATGCCTCCTACAGAGCTAAGTGTCCAAGTACCAAGGTCTAATCTCAATCTCTCTCTCTGTCTTTCTGTCTCTGTCTGTCTGTATCTCGCTCTCGCTCTCTCTCTCTCACACACACACACAGACACACACACACAGACACACACACACACACACACACACACACACACACAGAGTACTCAAGGACAGTCTAAAAGGAAAGTCTTCAGTCTCTTGGGACAAGTCAGAGATGTGAGGGCAGGCAAGGGAAGAGCCAACCATCCCTGCCAGAGGTCAGTACTCTAAATGGAGAGTATTTTACAGAGGCCTCCTGAACTCCCATGGCAGAATAGTGTCCCTCTGGTGGCAAGGAGGTCTATAACACAATATAGGTGGGTTTATCTGTGAGCCTTGCTGTTAGACCTTTCTCATTGTAAATAAGCTTCCCAAAGTAAAAGTGAGAGCTTGCACTCACCAGAGCCTAACAACAATGCTGATACATTCCAAGTACTTAATTACATGTATGCTGAATAAACAAACAAGATGGCTAGTCACTGTGATCACAGGCAATTAAGAAATGACCATGACCCATGGTCTCACGTACACTCAGGATCAGACACCATCAGTCCAAAAGCTCCAATCCAAGCTACATACCCAGCATTGACACTGTCTCACTTGCACAACGTGACTGGCAAGAAATGCTGGTCTGGGCTGGGGATATAGCCTAGTGGCAAGAGTGCCTGCCTCGGATACACGAGGCCCTAGGTTCGATTCCCCAGCACCACATATACAGAAAACAGCCAGAAGCGGCGCTGTGGCTCAAGTGGCGGAGTGCTAGCCTTGAGCGGGAAGAAGCCAGGGACAGTGCTCAGGCCCGGAGTCCAAGGCCCAGGACTGGCCAAAAAAAAAAAGAAATGCTGGTCTGATTGCATCAAAGACCAGCTAGCTTGCCACCAGAATTCAGGGACTGTCACACAAACAAAAACTGCTTGCTACCGTTCCTCTGCAGACTTGAAGTCAGGGCTCATTTATAAACCAGGCTAGGCTATTTACAACTGATTTTGAAGCTCTTGTCCAAGTAAAGTGAATAATGGAAAACAGCCAGACACAGTCCCCGGAACTGAAAACCTCAATACTTACAAGCTCACCAACTTGACGGCATTGATCTGGCTCTGTGCAGAAGCGCTTCCACTGAATGGGGCATTGTTAAAACTGTGTACACCACTTGGTCCTCTTTATCAAACCCACCAGAGGCAATCCTTCCTCAGGCCCCTGGGTGGCAAGAGCTGCCTTTTCACATTCATATGTTCATCTCACAGGCACTGGTGACCTTGGGACAGAAACTCCCTTTACATTCTCTGCCAGGAGCTACCAGATGCACTAAGTCCCCTTCTTAGACCCTGTAGCGGTCAGCACAAAATGAATTTTTACACACTTAGTGTGGCTGCCTTTATCTAGCCACCTTTGTTTTCCCTTCTCCTAATTCCATTATCTTTATTTTTACTTGTATTTCATCTTACAACTTTCTAAAAGTGTACACAAATATTCATGAAACATAGAAAACAATTATACTTCTTACAACTTCCAATAACCAGAATACTTCAAGCTGGTTTTCTTAAGGACCCATTATTTTCATCTGCTTCAAGTTGAATATGCAAAAATCCTACTAATGGAGCCACATCATGGCATCTTACACACGGTACCAAAATTACTAGTTTCTAGGTGACCAGTGGTCAAGCCACTTGAATTATGAGGCTCAGACTGATCTGTCAAATGAGAATAACATTCTTTGTTCCCAAATATGGTGCTGTGGCCAACATGAAAAATGGCCAGTCCCCTTCTAAACTGTAAAGTACAGTCTACATCTATAGGTTAATGTCTGCTCGTTCCACCACTCTAAATAGCAGTTTCCATTATGAAACAGGATGTTGAAGATTGGGCAGAATGCAGGCTGAGAACATGACTTCTGCTTTCGAGATCTTTCTCACTAATGGTTTCTTAATTCTACCTGTGGATGCAGCCAAGTCCATGCAAGAACAAGAGAGATCCAAAGCTGAATTCCAGAGAGTCCACCCAAGTGACACTGAATGGATACCAATGCCAGCCTAGGAATCACATGTAGGCATCCCAACTACAGAGAAATATATACATTCCCTTTCCCTCCCTCTGCATTCCAACTTCTCAGAGCCTCTCTCTCCTCTCCAGACATCCCTCACCAATGCATCCTCTAGACATCTAGCAGACTAGTCTTTCTCAACTGCAGATGTGATCCTTTAACACCCCTCCACAGGAGCCCACAAGCTAGAGTCAAGTCTAAGATCCAAACTCTGCATCCCAGACCCTCAGAAAGTCAACCTTTCCAGGTTAATAATCTCCTTCCATGTTTCTCGAGGCCACTGTACACTCCTCCAGCTCTGGACCTTCTGTACAAACCAGTGATGAAGTCACTGTCTTTGGGGCTTTCCCTGCAGGCAGCTTCCTTTCTCTGCTCCAGTGGTAAGGGTTCTATCTGTATGGAAGGGCACACAAGCCCAGCCAAGGGCATGTGCAATGAATGGTCAGTGTTGCTGAGAGTACGAATGCTTTTTATCTTCACCACTAAAAAATCTGGAGTTTCCTCTGCTTGTGTCCATCCCAAAGCAGCACCAGTGGCAGCTGGCAAGTGGAGAGAACTCAAGATCCCAGTTAACAGAAGCTGAAG
Organism: Perognathus longimembris pacificus; assembly: GCF_023159225.1. Lineage (NCBI taxonomy): Eukaryota > Metazoa > Chordata > Mammalia > Rodentia > Heteromyidae > Perognathus > Perognathus longimembris. Next base: position 150,299,601 of record NC_063161.1, read on the forward strand.
AGTGGTGCAAGGCTCTGCGTCACCTGTACACTCATCCTAGCATCTCAAAGCAAAACCACCATCCCAGTATGTCTCTCCACATTCTGGTCCCCATGACCTGGTATGGAGCATTCTCATGACCAGGACACAGACCAATTCTTAGACTAAAACCAGAAACTACACAGGATGCTATTGGGATACAAGACATGTGCAAGAAGAAGGACAGTGCCCAAATCACCTGGTCAGGAACATGGTTATAGTGCAGGTGCAGTCCCAGCCAGGGGCCCCACAGGGTAGGCCTGCTCACCTGAGGCAGGTACTGACCATAGGGCAGGGCTCTGAAACAAAACTCTGCATTCTGAGCACCTGCTCAACCCCACCCCCAAATGTCACATGACCTTAGAAGAGGCTGCCAATGAGGGGGAGCACACGCCTACACACTCCTGCCAAGGACAGCCTTCAAGGGCTACTTAGAACCTCACTGTCTGACCATCCTGACAGAAGCAGTGGAGTAGTGCAGTATAGGAGTCTCCTCTTTCTCTGGCACTAAACTGAAGATGTGCTCTCAGCAGGACAGGCGATGAGAGGTCCAAGCACTCAGAGCTAAAGTTAGCAGACACAGGGAAAGCAGCCAGATCTCAGAGCCCATCTCTCCAGCAGCTCAGTTCCACAAGGAAGTCAATTTCCCTTTCGCCAAAATTAATTCAGGCTAGGGCTCTGCCATGTACAAGGAAGTCCTAACCACAGAACATTTCACCCATCTCTCCCTCATGGTCAAGGCACCCTTCCACCCTGCCAAATATTTTAACCTCCTCCAAGGATGTATGCCTGGGAGATAGGATATATCTTCTTAACAGCAGCCTACAATTCTTTTAGAAAGACCAAAGCTTAAATGAATAAGTGAATTATGGAAGCAACAATGTCTGACAACTGAGGGATGAGTAAGTACATTACAGCATGTCCACTCAATGTGATGCTATATACAGATTTTCAACGTTCTTCAAGAAGAAGGTATAAGATGCCAGACACCCATGGCTCACACCTGTATCCTGGCTACTCAGAAGGCTAAGATATGAAGATTGCAGTTTGAAACGAGCCTGGGTGGAAGAGAGTCTCTTCTCTAATTAGTGGGCAAAAAGCCAGAAGCAGAGGTATGGCTCAACTAGTAAAATGCTAGCCTTGAGCAAAAAAGCTAAGCAAGAATGCAAAGGCACTGATTTCAAGTCCCAGAACTGGCAGAAATAAAAATGTACAAGGTGAAAAGTTACATGTTGTATGTGGATACATAATTATATATGGGCAAGTATCTCCCCACCTTCCATCATCTAAATTTGACCGAATGAACACTCTGATGGTAGCAGTGGGGATGAGCTATTTCAAACTACATTGTTATCTGACTGCAGAGGATATGCAAATGGCCCATGAAAACTGGAACTCCATAAAAGGCTCGGGCAGGCTTTCCCCTCCCTCACGCGCATCACATCACCCAGCCTCACACTGCTTACTCGACTCCAGCATCCCCTCCTCCCTGCAAGCTTTCCTCACAGCTCGGTCCCACAGGATCGCCTCACTCAGTATGTAATCACTTACACTCATCCACTGTGGAAGTTCAACTGCCTAACCTGTGGTTATGTGTAGCATTTTATCTCCCATAGGAACATAAAACTGTTAGAAGTCACGCCTCCCATTTCCATCAGCTTCTCCACCAGATGCACTTGCTACTCAGCAGCAGTGAGCTGATGGGGGACCACCGGTCTTCTAACAGCCCATAATCCACTCTATGTCTATGCTGCTGGTGGCAGCACAAACTGGGCGCCCCTCTGAACTAACAACCCAGAGACATAATTAACCGGTATAAAATATATACCATGTGGCCAGTAATCTCACTCTTCGAACTGTCCTAGAGATTGCAAAAGAAAATAGCTTTATCCTCACAGATGTTCATCATGGCATTATTTAGACAGCCAAAATGCTCAAGCGACAAGGAAACTAGTAAATTATCATATAAAAGCTACCAGCAAATCAATATGCACCATTCAAGCTGACCATTCTGGAGTGTACACCCATGAGGGAGGAGCCTGTGACAATGAGCAAACAGAACACACAGAACAGACAGGTATCAGTGCCTCATGCCTGTAATCCTAGCTGATGGCAGTGGAACTGAGATCTATAAGTTAATGGTTTATAGCCAGAAGTCTATGAGATTCCATCTCCAAAAGAGCTAACAGAACAATAGAGATAGAGTCATGGCTCAAGTGGTAGAACACCAACACAGTAAGAAAGCTTGGGAAGCATAGGACTCTGAGATCAAATCCCCCAAAACCACAGAACAGTATTTAGCCTCTGATTAGAAAGGCTAGGTGGACTGGGACTAGTGGGCGACACTGGAAATAGGAAGTGTTGCTGTGCTAAAATTGTGGAACTGGTGTTTTCTTATGTCCCTAAATTTTATTATTGCTCTCTTAGTATCTATATTTCCCTTCTGTCTTCAGAATTAATTTTGGGAGGGCAATCTATGCATCCTGCCCTGGCTGTTGACAGCAGCTCCCCGAGAACCACCCGGTGGCACCGGTGGCACTCATGAGCGCTCTCTTCTAATGACTGCCCGCCCAGGCTGCAGGACAGGTAATTCATTCATCTCATGTCAATGATCACTTACACCCTTTCCTACCTGATTACATCAAAGGGGATGCTTCTCCTCAAGACTCTCAGGAGGGATTAAATTTAAAACTGCTGAGTACTTAAGTTTAGAGGTAATTGAAATTTAATAAGCATACCAAATTTAGAGAGAATTTTTTAATGCTAATACCCAATGCTGAATAGTGTTAAAAAATCATAGAGGAAAAAAACTTGTACAATCTTTCCGAAAAACAATTTGACTATGTTTATAAAATAGTTTTAAGAATATTCAAACTTTCTGACTCAGTATTATACCTCTATCAGAAATAAACCAGGCACTGGTGATTCATGCCGATCCTGTAATCCTAGCTGCTCAGGAGGCTGAGAGCTGAGGCTTGCGATTCCATGACAGGAATTTCCATGAGTCTCTTATCTCCAACTAACCAGCAAAGAGCCAGAAGTGGAGGTGTGACTCAAATAGTAGAATGCCAGCCTTGAGAGAAAAAGCTAAGGGAAGAGCATGAGCCCCACTATGGAAGGGAGAGAGGGAAAGAGGGAGGGAAGGAGGAAATCAGAGAAGCCAGGAGCTACTGGCTCACGCCTGTCACCCTAGCTATACAGGAGCTTGAGATCTAATGAATCACAATTCCACTCCAGCTGGGGAAAAAAAGCTCATGACATTCCATCTCAACAGAAAGTTGGGCATGGTGATATACTCCTGTCATCCCAGCTATGAGGGAGGTATAAATAATAGGATCATGGTCCGTGCCATCCTAGGCAAAAAGCAAGATTCTATCTTTAAAAAATAAACCAAGAGTTAAAAAAAAAAAAGAAGGCAGAGGCATGGATAGCTTAGGAGGTAAATCACCTGCTAGCAAGCATGAAATCCAGAGTTTAAATCCCTATACTGACCTCTTCCCCAAAAAAGTCAAACAACCCAATGTGCTAAAATAAAGGTCAAGTTAAATAAATTATAGAGCATCTAAATGATGGAGTATGATGCTGTCACCAAAACAACAACAACAACAACAAAAAAGATTTCTGAATATTGGCAACATGCCCAAGAGTGAAGGGTGAATGAAAAGAATGAAAAGGGAGGACATGAACTACTTCGCTTTGATAGTAGCAGTGATTATGCACTGAACATCAAACTGCTAACCCTGGTCCTTCAGAGGTGAGGGGATGATGTAAGTTTCCAACACTGGGTGTGAACACACAGAGGGCACACTCACATTGGCAGTTCTTGCTCCTCGGCTGCCCTCCCGCCGGGCTTCATCCAGCTCACGCTCCAGCCTCGCCTTCTCCTGCTGCAGCTCTCCCAGCTCCTGGCTCATCTTCTTCATGTTCCTGCGCAGCCTGTGGTTCTCGGTACTCTTGGTGAGGTTTTCTGAGTGCAGCTCGGCCAACAGGGCTTCCTTCTCTACCAGAGCAACCTGATGGTCCTCAGACCCCTAGAGAAGGGACAGGAGGAGGAAGGACACTGAGCTTCCCCACTTCAAGCCAACAACCCAGAAACCAAGGAAAAGACGAGCATCCACAACAACCAGTCACAAGCCACAAAGAATGGGCAGGTCCTGAGCAACACAGGACAGCATTGCTGTGATGAGGCTGATGGGAAGGGAGGAAAGTCAGTGCTTTTCCCAACACTATACAAGAAGGAAAAGCACAAAGTAAAATGTTATCCGCCACTGACTTCACAGAGGAGGACAGCAGTTTACGTCTCACTTCATTTCTCTGTTATTTCCAAATGTTCCAAGAGCGCATATTACTTCAATACATGATTTAAAGGCAACTTAATTGAGTCACTTTAAACACAGCTCCGTGGTGGAAGGCTCACTGGCATTCAGGGGCCCCTTGGGTAGATCCTGAAGATAGCCAGTCCTGGGGGCCCGGGAGCTCATGGCAGAGCACCAGGCTAGCATGCACAAGGCCAGGCCTGGGTTTAATCCCTAGTGTCATAAAACATGAACAAGTAGGAAATGAAGAGCTTCCTTTGCAAAGCAGGTCAGAATCCAAAAACCAATCATGTTCCCCTGTGTTGGCCTGGCTCTGCCCACAGCTGTCCTGAAGAAAGGGAGCAAGTGGTCAGCAGGGATGCCCCGGGAAAGCTTCAGGAAACATGGACTTCAGCTAAGACCAAGAGCTAAAGGGGCCAGGAACATCTGAGTCTCATTAATTCACCTGTTCTAAACCACCAAGAATCAAAAAGAACAAAGTGAAACAAGTTGTCAGTTGTCAGCTAAGAACTTTTTTTTTATGGTACCGAGGCTTGAATTCAGGGCTTCAGCACCTTTTAGGCAGACAGCTCCACCATTTAAACCACACCTCCGGCCCAGTAAAACTAGTCTCAGAGCTTTTTGGTATTGTTGAGCTTATGATATGACACCTTTCCTACTGACTCTTCGAGAACTGGCCATGGCCCTAAAAGCCAGGAATACGTTGGGAAGAATGAAAATGAACATAACCCTCTCGAGACAGACAGCGCGTGTCAAGCACATATGCTTAGCAGAAGCAGGCTTAACTCAACCGAGTTACTCCACTCAATCTAGGAAGAATCCAAATACAGGGGAAGCCTTGTATACAAAGTCATCCATCACAGAATTCCTTACAACAGCAAAACCTAACAAGCCACCTAAATATGCAACACAAAAGAAATAAACGATGGTACACAATGAAAATACTCAGTCTCAGTGCTATAAGAAAATAAAACATCACAACTGCAAATGTCTTAAAAGAAAAATGATACATGGAAGAAAGCCTAGAAGACAGGTAACACTGCTTAGGTGATTTCTAGATTTCTCCTTTATTTTTCCTTTGCTCTAGTTTTCTAGAATTTCTGGAACATGTATAGCATTTCTAGTTAGGAGGAAAACCTTGTGCAACTAGTTTTTTTACCAGTAAGTCAAAAACAAATGACAAGCTGGGCACTAGTGGTTCATGCCTATAATTCCAGTCATTCAAGTGGCTGAGATCCAGAGGATCACAGTTCAAAATCGACCCAAACAGGAACGTCTGTGAGACTTGGCTAGAGTCATGGCCAAGTGGTAGAGTGCCAACCAAGCAAGCGCAGCAGTCTCAAGGCCTTATGTCCAAACTCTGCTATCAGTTTAAAAAATAAATAAGAATGACAATTGAGTTGTCAAAGTCACACCCCAGACCTACACCCCACAACCTACAATGAAGAAGGCCCCAGTTTATTGGCATTTCTAAGGAATCCACCTGTCTCTCCATCTCCAAATGGTCAGAGAATGAAGCTAATTGTTCAGGAAATAAGCAAGACTCCAGCTACATGAGGGGCAGAGGACCTCTGCTTTCTTAGGCTTTCTCAAGCCCACATTTAGGGGCCCCCATTCCCTGGCAACATAGGACACTAGGTTACAGCATTGTAAGATGAGAGTGAACACCACTCAAATTCTAACACAAACTGGAATTAAATAAAAAGGAGTAGAAAACCTAGATCGTAAGGTCTTTTTTTTATTTCTGTGGAAGTGCTTAAATAAACTCAACAGACAAAAAAGGTCAACTATGACTGGAAAAATGCTCATCCTGAGCAACATTAGCACCTACATTTTATTAAATACTGACTACATTAGAGGCATGTGGCCCCCACCTATAATCCTACCTATTCAGGATACAAAGACCAGGAAGATCACAGTTCAATTGCAGCCAGGACAAAAAGCATGTGAGACTCCACTTCAGCCAGTACAAAGGTGGGCACGGTGAGGTGCACCTGTCAATCCAGCTACATAGGAAGTATAAATAGGAAGACCACTGTCCAGGCTAGCCTAGGCAAAAAGCAAGATCCTACTAGAAAATTAACAGAAGCAGAACAGTCTGCAGGCATGCCTCGGGTGGAGAACAACTGGCTAGCAAGTACAAGGCCTTGACTTCAAAGCCCAGTACCACCCCCAAGTAACAAAAACCAAGACCCTCTTACACACATCATATTTCTCACACTCATCGTAAAAGTATACATTATTATGCCCATGGAAGTAACTTAGGCTTCGGAGAACTGAATGACTAATGTATCATTAGACCTCAGGCCTGGATCCGGGCCTGGAGTGGCTGGAAGCCTGTGTTCCTCCCATAGCTCTCACTACCTTGCTCTCAGCAGGGCAGACTCCAGTGACAACCCAGCAAGAATGGAAACGAGGGGAAGACAGAGACGAGAGCTCCCTTTAGGGGCTTTACAAACATGGTTATTCACAGTTATAATCCAGTGGCAAAGCATCTGCCGCCATCACAATGACAATGACAAAACCTAAACCTGAAGAAGTCCAATGCACAGACAGATTCTACTCATTGCATAAAAACACATTCCGTGTTACATCTTCCTTAAATAGCACTTTGAAAAACTTCCCTAGAGGGCTTTTTACCTTTTTCTGAATGATACACCCAAGTAGAAAATATTTGGCCCAATTAAACATGTTGGAAACAAAAGGTCAAACATAACATTAAATCATTCTTGCCCACTGCAAAAGCATGACGATCTTAATAAAAAGTAAGATGGCTCTGGGTTTAAGACCAATATTAGCTCCAGGACTTGGGAGATATTTCTTTCTGAAGAAAAAATATCTCAAAATAAAGTAACAAAGACTGGAACCAGCCAAGGTAGCACACACCTATAATCCCAGCTGTTCAAGATGTGGAAATTGAAAGGATGACAGTTTGAGGACAGCTCAAGAAAATAGTGAGACCCTATCTCAACAAATAAATTGGGCATAATGGTATAAATCCATAATCCCAGCTACACAAAAGGGATAGGTAAGAAGATTATGGCCCAGCTGGCTCCAGGGATGGGGGTAGCGGAAACTCATCTGAAAAATAACTAAAGCAATAAAGGACTGGAGCACTGAGTTCAAAATCCAGAGAAGAGAGGAAGGACCTGGAATATACTGCTGTACCAAAATAGTTAAAGAAATGGTTACAAAACTAAAAACAGAATCCCAGGTGCAGAGGCATATGTCTATAATCTCAGCTACTCAGGAGACCCGAGGTAAGAGGGTCACTTGAGCCAGGAGTTTGGCGCCAACTTGAGCAACAGAGCAGTACCTCCTCCCCAAAAATAATGAAAATAAAGTAAATAATGAAAATAAAAATAAGTGGTAACTCCACTTAACTTTTAAAGGTTTTATGTACATATACATATGGATGGGTACGGAAAGGGTCAAAGTGTTACTGACAAACATTTAAAAGTGAGTTTGTTGGTGATTTCTGTCAACCTCCTTTTTCTGCTTTAAGAATTTCATGTAGGGGCTGGGGATATGGCCTAGTGGCAAGAGCGCTTGCCTTGTATACATGAAGCCCTGGGTTCGATTCCCAGCACTACATATACAGAAAATGGCCAGAAGTGGCGCTGTGGCTCAAGTGGCAGAGTGCTAGCCTTGAGCAAAAAGAAGCCAGGGACAGTGCTCAGGCCCTGAGTCCAGTCCCCAGGACTGGCCAAAAAAAAAAAAAGAATTTCATGTATTTCCTACAATGTGCTCTTTGGGGGGAGAGGGGTGTGCTGAGCCTGAGGCTCAAACTCAAGGCCTAGACATTGTCCTTGAGCTTTTTTGCTCAAGGTTAGAGCTCTACCACTTAAGCCACAGCTCCATTTCTGGCATTTTGGTAGTTTACTGGAGATAGAGTCTCACAAATGTTCCAGATCTCAGCCTCCTGAGCAGCTAGGATTACAGGCGTGCCCCACCAGTGCCCAGCTTACCATGTGCATTTTTGCCCTTATAGCTGGAGGGCTATCAATTCCCATTTGGAAATGATTTGAAATGAGCACAGAGGAGTATCAGCTGGTCCACACTGTACCTACATGAGGCAGGGCTGGGGTCAGAAGCCATGTATGTCTCTAAGCTCCTGAACTTTGGCAACCACTACAAGAATGAACAACATTCGCTGCTGCATCAGTATCCAGCTGATGTCAACCCAGTGACCGCGGGCCATTTAACTCATGCTGCAATTGATTCAAATCACATGTTATCCCCACAGGTTTCAAGATGCCAAAGAAATGCATTTACAATTCTCTGCAACATTCATTCTCTTTTCTTCCATTGTGGGACTTGAACTTAGGGCCTGGGTGCTGAGCTCTGTCCCTGAGTTCTTTTGCTCAAAGCTAGAACTCTACCACTTTGAGCTACAACACCACTTCCAGTTTTCTAATGATTAATTGGAGATAGGAGTTTCATGGACTTTCCTGTCAAGGCTGGCTTTAAACTGCCATCTTCAGATCTCAGCCTCCTGAGTAGCTAGGATTACAGGTGTGTCCCACCAATGAAAGAGCCCATGTGAGTTAGCATGTGCGGTCACTCCCATAATTAGGGGCTCTGGAGTTGTCTAATGAGTTTGTCCAACTCTCAAGTTCACAAAAAACTTCCTTCCTGGATAAAGATGTGGTGAAAGTTCTCTCAGCAGCAGTGTGACATACAGCTCCTGATCTCTGTGGATTATAAGATAAGAAACAGCTGACACTGTGCACTACAAGACCTCAGATAACCATTTCTACCATCTTTCAACTAAGACTGTTAATAACTGTATTCCATAAATCTGGGTAACAACTGGCACTGGTGGCTCACTCTAGTAATCCTATCTACTTAAGGAGGCTGAGACCTGGATCGTAGTTCGAGATCAGCCCACAAAAAAGTCCACGAGACCCCCATCTCCAAAATAATCACCCCAAAGCAGGCCTAGAAGAGCGGCTCAAGTGCCAGAAGAGCAAGCATGAGGCACTAAATTCAAACCTCAGTACCACCAAGAAAGAAAGAAAAACAATCTGATTAACACTTCCCCCAGTGCTCTTTCCTTCAGAACCCAACACAGTCATTATACCATCACAACACCAGGATGTCTGCTTTCTGGCTAATCATTTCCAGTATGCCTTGGTTTGGGGTTTTTTTTCTTTAGCAATAGAAAACATTGATGGTTTTCCTAATAAAGCAGTTTTTAAAGTTTGGTATTGCAAAAACAAGATAAAAAACAAAGCACAGTGCAGAATCTCCTCAGCAGCACTTCATCCACCATGTCAGAACAGAGAAAGGGGCAAGTCTGAAGCCCAAACCAAATTACTTCCACTACTCCTGTGAGCCAAAGCTCCACAAAGGATGTGGCAGGGATGTGAAGAACAATCATAAAGTCTTAAATCTGATTTAAGAGCCAACTTCCACTTTGCCACCAAAAGCAACATGGGTTCCAGGAGTGGGAAGAGAGCATGGGTCTCAAGTGATTCAAAGTTATTATCATAGGTATAAACTGCATAAGGAAACTAAAAACATGGAAAGGAGATGCTGAAATAATTACACGCACAAAACTATCAAGAAGATGACTGATAGCAGTCTGCACACTAGGAAGCAAGTTTAGAAAAAGCAAAGGCAAGTCACAAGAACAAACCCCAGAAGGGAGCAGGTAGCCCAGAGGGAGATACAGGATAATAGGTGACAGGCCGGGCTGGCCAGGGAGACTGGCTGTGGGCCATTGCCAGCTCTACCACTTGCCAATTTTGTTACCCTAAGCAAGTCCCATGAATGTCTTACCAATAAAACCAGCTGACTGGTACTTCCTTACCGTGTTGCACAGATACATGAGATGTACAGGGATCACACTCAGTGAAGCTTAGCACGAAGTAGGTATTCAATAAATAGCACAATTATTTGCAATTGCTACCTGCCGCTTAGTAGCTGTGTGACAGTAGATATGCTGCATACCCTTGCTGGGCCTCAAAAGCCTCACAAACCCAAAGGGGTGGAGGACTGCCTTTCCCACAGGGCTGTGAGAATTAAACGAGATACTCCATGCATCCTGCACTATCTAAAACTTGGCCCAGAGTAAATGCAGCGCTCCATTGTGGGAGGAGCTGTCACCATCATCACGATCACACTGAGGGGAACGCCCAGTTAAACACCCATGGCCCTCCCTATTACCCCTTCACCTGCAAAGCACCCACCTCATCTGGAGTCACTTAAACCAGGTGTATGAACTCTTACCTGGAATTGCGGGGTCTGGGTGTTCTGGGGGGCTTCTTTGACTTTCGCAAAGGCAGCGCTGAGCTCTTTGATTTCAGCACTAAGTTCTTCAACCTGAAGGAGGAGGATGGGAATAAGGCATGGCAGGCAGGTACACAACCAGGCTTTCCTCCCAGCTCAGCACCACTGTCTTTCCTGCCCCTGCCATGCAGTGCTCAGGACCCAGGAGAGACCGGAATGGGATCTCCAGGGAGGCAATTCCTAGCTCGGTCCCTCAAGTGCTGCTCTGTGTGGGTACGGTCTGTGCACTGGCAGCTTGGGCCTCCATGTGTTCCAGTGGGAGCCCTGGTGTTGACAGACAAGGATGGGGAGCAGGCACCTGGGGGCCACTCTAGGACCTATCTGCTACTCCTGAAACCAGTCCTGCTGCCTGTGTACATCCCTGCCCCTTGCTGAAGTTCTGACACCCCAGCAATCCCCACCCCAGCCTCCCTCTTTCCCATTCTCCTCTCCACAGAACACAGGTGAGCTCTCAGGATTTGAACTCCCACATGGCATAAGCCCTTCGGGCAGGAGCCTCTGCAAACTGTCAACCTGCACATGCCTCTGCCTGCAGCACAGCTCTCCTGGAGAACTGGTGGAGCCTCCCAAGCAGACCCATCCCCCACTTCCCCATCACACCCCATTCTCTACTTCCTGTGCGCTGAACCCGGGCCCCCTCTGGAGTCCTGCACCCAAGCATTGGACTCCCCTCCCCTCCACTTTAGCCTTACTTCTGGAATATACTTCCACCTTTTTCTCCAGTTCTCTCACTGGAACCCTGTTCTAATTAGCCTTCCTTGGTTCTCACCTACACCTCCCAGCCCCTCTCAACCACCTACCCCTGCACCCCCTGAAGCTGGCCCAGCTTCTTTTAGAATGTCAGGGTCTCTCCGAATATAAGGCCTTAACCAATGTTCAATGCTCTACCTGCCCACGATGGCCTCCCCCAGGTCCACCTACCTTCTAAGCCTCCTCCACTTATCCTGTAAGACCCAGCTCCCTGCTCCCCACCCTCACCCTCCCGCCCAGCCCTGCAGCTCCTCGGTGACAAGGTCCACCTCTGCCTCGGTCACTATACTTGCTAACAGAGTTGGGTCTCTTCTCTCGCTTCACTGACTGAGGAGAGAGAGCAGCCATCAGCACAGACCAGTGGCTCCTAACTGGTTCAGCTGCAGCCTTGCCTCCAAACACTTGTGTCTCAGTGTTCTGTCTTCCTCCCTGAGGTCTACCTGCCCTGGACAGCAGGGGAGCCACTGGCCACGGGATGAGCTCCTGAGCCAAGCTGAGCCTCATGGCAAGCTGAGATGCTTGGAAAATGTATCTGAACTACAAACACTTGGTGTTGAAAAAGTAAAATACTAATTACTTCAACAGTACTTCTGACTGATTTGATCATGTGTTGAAATGATCGTGTCTGTGCATATTAAAGTTAGTTTTGCTTGTTTCTTTGTACTCATTTTAATATAGCTATTGGAAAATTTTAAACTGGATGTTTAACTCCTAGGGTGGGGGGACAACACTAGATTGAATACTCCAAGAGAATTTCCACTGGACAAAAGGAACCTTGGCCTACTTTCCATTATCTCAGCTCTCTTAAAACTTTTATGTAAGGCTAAAACTTCATGATAGGACAGGCTAGCCATGGAAACTAGTAAAGAAAACCCCACTTCAAGTACATCCTCCATACCGCTTTTTCCTTTGATTTTAGTGCCGTGGTTAAGCCCTGGATAGCTTTATCCCTCTTTAAACTATTTTTCTTCTCTGTAGCAATTTCTCTTTCTTTCTCTCTCAGGTCCTCCTGAAGTGCCTAAATTAGATTAGAAGAAAAAATCACTAAGTTGATGCCTTCTCACCAAAATGCACTGTAAATATATCTTTAAGAGAACACTCAAACGCAGTTATTCTATCTCGTTCCTGTCAACCTGTGATTAATGTTTCCAAGTGGAGCTGAACGCTGTGGCATTAGCTCCACGTTTCTCTGCTAGCGCTCCCGGCAACGGGACCGGGCGAGGAGAGGGATCAGACAGGCTCAGAGGGTGGCAGCTATTCCTATGAGAAGGACACCAATGCCTTCTAGAATCTGAACACAGTCACAGCCAAGTCTTTCAAACTAGCCCCGGTTATTTGGGAGGAAATAACAGATCATTAATTTCATTCCTTAATGCTACAAAAGCTAGCGGAGAACTGGGGTTGAGGGAGACTGAGTTCACTTCTGAAGCTGATCACCACTGCCTCTCCTGGGCTGGGAAGGGCCAGTGAGACAGCAGATGGGAAAGCCCTTCTAAGCTGGGGGAGGCTGTACAAACTGGCCATGGGGGTGGCTTTGGAATCCACCTGGCAGGCCTGAACCCCTGGGCAAGTGGCTGCCTTGTTCTCAGTGGCAGGTACCATATCTGCAAAATGGGCCTGTCTACCTATTCTTGCGATTGGAGACCCTCCCTCTAATGCGCCTTAAGCACAACTGGCATCTAGCACATGGCACTCAATAAGTGACAGCCACTAATAGAGAGAATTACCTGCTGCACTCAGAATAAAGTAAGAGCATGACAGGGCAAATCTTCAATAAAATTTCAAATTAGACCAACAGACCTGGATCTTCTCTTCAAAGTGATTTCTCTCCTTCTGGAGCTCTGTTTGTGTGGCCTAAGAAAAGGCATTATTGATTGGTGTCAGTCAACCACAGAGAATGATGTCCATGACCCAAAGACTCCCCAGAACAATTACAGTGAGCACCTCATTTACTCACCAGAAACGGAGCCCCTCCAAACCAGGGTGCCCTCCCTCTGCCCCACCCAAGGTCCCTCCTGGATTGAGTAAAAGAAAATCATACAGACAAGCAGCATGCTTGATCACCAGCCCCACCCCCACCCCCATCCTTGAGAGTACACCAGGGTGCTTCAACACAAAATGGGAAGAGTCTAGGAGAGAAGGACAAGGCCAGAGACGGGACAGAGGCTTAAAAGGAAGAGTAAGAGACCATGGGTGATTACAGGTGAAGACCAAAAAAGTCACTGCAGTGGCCAACATCAAGACCCAGCTCCATGAAGAAATGGAGAGCCAGTCCAGGCCTCCGGAGCATGGCCCACTGTGAATGGCCCATGCAGCAGCCACCTCTGGCCCAACAAGAATGGCAGGTAGGTACTCAAACCTACCTGCCCTCTGTCTTCCTGCAGTGGAGGCCCTCTGGGGGTAGGGGGAGCCAGAGGTGTGTGGGGTCAGCTCCTAGTAATCCAGATCTCGGAGCTTTTAGAAAAAATGAACACCCCTGGGAGCCTGGCTGTAAACTCAACATAGGGACCAGGCAGCCAAGAGGACCAAAAGAGTGGTACTTGAGCCATTGAGTGCTGCCAGGCCCAGGATGGCCTCCCCCATTGCTTTCAAGGGTCACAGCAAATGCAGTCTTGATCTGCCTCTCACCACAAAGGAAGAGCAGACATGTAACATGTACAACGCACCACAATCTCATTCTCGGAAGTCCCCGAGGAGGAAATAAAGTCTCTGGACAACAACAAACTAACACATGGTGAAAGAGAGGCAGAACGGGGGGTTTTGTTCATCAACAGGAGGCTGAGGGGAGAGATGCCAGAGCCCTGACAGAGGCAGCTTCTGCAGATCATTCAGCTGACAGGGAGGGAAGTGGAAGGCAGACAGGGTGTGAACCATGCAGACTGAAGGCGTTCCATTTCCCACGGAGGAGTCTGAAGTGCCACAGCCCCCACCTACCCTACCCTGTCGCCTCACCTCTGCGTCTCTCTCCTTAGCTTCCCTCGGAGCAGTAGAAAGTCCTTGGAGCTCTCCAGAGGCCACGTTCTCATCAGGAGATGCCATCTGAGATTTCTCCTCTTTAAGGCACTGAATTAAAGCTTCTTTGCTCTTCAAAGACAGCTTCAACTCCTCAATCAGCCTAAAAGAGAACAAAATTTAAATATTAATTCTAAGCTGTTCTCTTAGCTCTGTGGAGCAGGAGGGGCTGGGAAATGGGGTCAGATCTCCTCAGCTAAACATACACAGACTCTACATTTTGCAGGTCAGAGATCAAGGGCCCAGAATCTGTGTGACATCTGGATCCCCTGGCCATAGCGGCCAGACCACAACCTGGTCAAGTCACACCCTGTGCAAAGCCTTCCCCTGTCCACAGCAGTGTTACTAATAATTTCACAAGAAATTACTTTTTGGCCAAGAGATCCCCTCTTCAAAAGAAGTCTGTCGCCAAAGCTAAAACACAGGGAGCCACTTGAGAGCTGTGCTGATCGTGACTCTCCATAGCCTCTCAGAGCAAAGCTTAAAAACACACTGACTCTCAAGCTAACGGCCAACTTCCTGGGCCAGGGCTCTGAGGCCCAGTCTGCGGCTGTGACAGCAGGCTTATCTCCCAGGAAATCCTCCCCCACGGCCACTCAGCAGCCTCATTTCCAGGTCTCTTCAAAGCCAGGCTGTTTTGTGCCCCCCATGCCTATGCACTTCTACCTGCCCTTCCCAACCCCACTCCCATCTCCACCCAAGAAGTTCCCTATGTCCTCTCCTCAAAGAATCTTTGCCCCCATCATACTCTTAGGCCTCCTAAGGGCAGAGCTAAACACATCTTTCTCTGAACCCCCAAGCCACCTTGCGGAAACTGGTCTCTAACCAAAACAAGTCATGTGACCTCTCTGCACCTGTGTGCCTTTGGTTATAAAATGGGGCAACTTGCTCATTTGGGCTGGAAATCTGGCCTGTAAGCCAGAACTCAAGAAATAACAGCAGTTACAAATAGTACCTTGCTAGAACACTCAACAATCAGCATTCCAATGCTCAGAAGAGCTCTTCTGCCTGGCCAGTACCTCGACATGGCTCAGAGGGCCACCTTCAAGAAGCAACCAGCGTCCCCAGATCAGAAGGCGATAGAAGCAGCTGACACATCTAGCAATGCCTTTCGGTAGGGACAGGGGGCACCAGGCAGTACCTGTGTGAGTCCCCAAAACCTGGAGGGAGGAGCAAGACTGCCCTCTAGGGGCTCAGCTCTAAAATTATCCCAAAATCAACTGGAAACACAGTCACTGTAAGTTGTATAGCAGTCTAACGCAATAAACCTGCTCATTTGCTCATTTTTAATTAGCATAAAGTATGTTCTAGATATGATGAAACAGTGTGGAGAGCTGGGATCAGGAGGTGGGACAGAGGCCAAATAAAGTTCCACCCATTGACAGAGAATAGCATCTTTCATGCTGGGGATGGAGCCGGGGCTGCCCCATCTTCAAGCTTTCTAGAGAAGCTAGGAACTCATACTTTTAGGTGACGTTCAATGTTTTAAATATTGGCAACTATTATAACTCTGAAAAATTCTGTGTATACCAAAGGAAACATTTCTGCAATCCGTAGGACTCCCTGTCGTTGATTGCCTCGAAGATACAGAAGAGCTGAGAGGTCAAACTAAGGAAATAAAGCAGTGACTATAAATACCTCTGAAAAGGTGTGGGAGCCAGAGATACGCTGGCAGTGCCCATCCGAGGGAGGTGCAGACCTCAGATGTGACAGTCGGCCTGCCAAACACTGGGTCACTTCATGTGTGGCAGACCTGGACTTTTCTCAGCAAGACACAGCCAAGGAAGGTAGCTTCCTAGCCATGCCAACCATCTGACCCTGGCTGAGCTTCAGATAGGGAACACCTGATCCTATCCCCAGAGAGTTTGACCAAAATCTCCCTCCAGGCAGAAATACAATGACTACCTGGCTGCTGTCCTCAGCAGTGGGGTATGGCTGGTTCTTCTGTCCCCGAGGCAGATCATTTACAACAATGACAGACCAGCTTCTGTAAGATCTGTGGGAACCCCCAGGAAAGTGCAGCCTCTATAAAGCCCTGATCTGACTCCCCACTTCCACGTGGTCTCTCCCACTCTGTACTCCCTTCCCAAATGAATGAGTCAAGCTCATTCATTCAATGAGGCAGCACACCCTGACAGGGTTGGCGTTCCTGTGAAGCGCTGCCACCCTCTGGGCCCCGACATGAACCATTCTTTCTGGGTTGGTAACTCCCAGGGCTCCTCCTGAAGGGCTTTCCCTGCCCCACACCCACACAGAACCCTGAACCCACCCCTATGGCTGTATCCATCAGGATGTATGAAGCCACAGGGGAGTTCCACAGAAACAAGATCCTGTGTATCTCTGCATTCCAGACATAAATGCCCCAGGCCTCACTCAGCAGTTAAAGAAGGATTCTACATTTCCTCTCATTTCAGCCTTGATCAGTGTATCCACCTACCCCCCTAGCCTCCACTCACATACACTCAGGCTCCTCCAACTGTATTTGAAAGCATCATCTGTCTACTAGTTCCACTCAAAAGCACTTCCTCTCTTACTCCAAATTCAGCAAACCACACTAGCATGGCTCATTTGCTCATGCTGGGAGAGGTTGAGTAACAGGGGGCTGTTCCCTCAGCCACCAAGCCCTGGAAGCCCACAGGCACTCCACCTTCTCCTATCTCCACCTGTTCACTTCCATGCCTGGTCCAGCCTGTTCACCGTCACCTCCCCTGTCTGCATCAGCCTGACGCCAACCTTCCACAAAGACCAGAGCAAATCAGTCCATCCCAGCCAAGGGATCTCTAAACCCCCAAACCTCATCCCTCACTCTCCAATGGCTTCTCACATACCGTTAGGATGAAACCCAAATTCTTCCACGAAGCCCTAGTTTTCCTCTCCTTACCTCTTCCCACTGCCTTTCCAGAACTCAAGACTTGGCCATGCCTGCCAGCTCATCTGGACTGTTATACAAACCATTCCACATGCCTCAAACACCTTACACCCATTTCTTCGTCCAAGTAATTCCTCCTCATCAGTAGCCATCTTTATCCACTTACCTAACATAGATGCATAGTAGTCAACTATGGTCAAAATATATTAAGTGAAAATGATAGAAATAAATAATTTATAAATCTTAAATAGCATGCCATACTATAGCATAAGGAAATCTCACACTGTCCTCTCCTTCCCACCTGGCATATCAATTATCCTCGGTGTTTAGTGTATCCATGCTGAATATGCTACCCACCCATCAGGCATTTAGAAGTCATCCTGGTCATCACATGGACCGTACCACAGTGCTTGTGTCCAAGTAATCCTAACAGAATACCACATGCCTGCACGTATAGACCTGTGGGATATCACAACAATGCACAATACAATAGGGTATTTTGAGAGAGAGAGAACACAGTCACATGCTTTTATTACAGAATACTGTGATGTCTGTTCTGCTTTATTATTGCTGTTGATACCTTTACTGTTTCTAATGTATGATCTATAATTAATTAGGAGTAGGACAAAACATATGCTCAGGTTTCAGCCATTCACACATCCCCTACAGATTAAAAGGGGACTACTGTACATCCTCCAGGAAACTTCTACTCTCTAAACCAATGATCATGCTGCTTTGTGACTCTTCTACCTCACTACACAAGCTTAAATGTAGATGATGAAAGAGAAGGAGCCAATCAGTACCATTCAGTCCTTTATTCCAATCCTGCTGTGTGGAATAGAAGATGCCTAGGAAACACTTGTTGAACAAAGGACATGAAGATCCAACAGAACCAATGAGTTACCTGCCAAGCCTCACTGACATACGCCCTCCCCACCCCCACCCCCACTCCACACAGGGTCTTTCAAATCAGCTCTATTTCAGGACTACTTTGCAAACTCCTTCCAGAAAGGAGGGCCTTTCTTCCTCTTCACAGGCAAGAATTCTGTTTTCTTCCATGATGGCTGCCCACACATTCTACTCTATTCTATTCCATTCCCTGATCCCAGTTTAACTGCTGGAACCTGTAGACATTCTAGAAAAACAAGCCCATAAAGTCTCTAAGAGCTTCAATGTTAATCAGTTGGGAAGAGAATGTGGAAATTTTTGGTGGGAATTTCTCAGTCTAGTGGCTCCTGACTTCATAGATGATGCCTGGAAAGGTCAATGATCAAAGCAGAGCTTGGCAAAGTGCCCCCCTCCAGAGTGGCACCTCTTCCTGCAATGCGGCCAAGAAAAACTCAAGGTCTCAAATAGACAAATTACCACAATCACTTCCTCCACCAAAGTTCAGTTCCTAATTGAAATACTACCACTTTCCCAATCAAAGGTGAGAAAAATCTACATTGCACCCAACAAATACTAGTTCCTCCAAATGCTGAAGCTAGCACATTTAAGTATGGAGGCCACAGGCTCCCTTTCAGCATCCATTGCTCCTTTCACTAATAATCCCAGATGAACAATCATCTGATTTCCTAAACCATAAATAAAGACAAGTGGCAGACTCAAGTCTCAAAATGGGACCAGAAAAGGAGTAAAGGTAAACAGCAGTTAGACAAAAGGCCAAAACAATGTGGGACCCATCCACACAGGGGCACTGAGCAATCAAGAAAATCAACCATGTCAATAACTTTGGAAAAACATCACTGGAAAATTCCAAACAAGTGTGGTTCTTCAACCAAGGTTACCACCAGCCTCATCCTTATTTAGTTAAGTCAACCTTCTACTTAGCGACCACCAAATAACACAAGAACAAAACCTCAGCTTTCTCCTAGTAAATTTTTATTGAAAGCTTGATTGCAACATATGATAACCAAAGGCCCTCTGTGCCTCCATTTCTCTATATCAAATGGCACACATTTTATTCTGGATCAACAAAGAACTCAAAATTTCCTTCAAACAGTGCCAAGTAAAACTGGACTTCTTGGGAGTCCATGGGTTGTTTTAGCTAGCAAGTAAAGTGAATGTCAAGTCCACAAGATTGTTTCTTCCTTTTTTCCTTTGGGTATCAGGTGGTTTAGCCAATACTGAACATTACAGTTAGTATCTAAGTAGAATGTTTCACATGAATTTCTATCTACTAACCCTCTCTTCCTCTTACTATCCTATCTCTTTTCCATTACATCCTGATTCTACTAATTTTCTGTCTTCGCGTGCAGGGTGGGTTCTAGTAAGTCACTCAAGTCCTGTGCGGAATGCTGAGAGAAGGCACGAAAAAGGAAAAGGACGTAATTCTTTCCCTTGCTGCAGATGCAGGGGTACTAGGGCTCCACAGGGATCAGAGCAGACCTGTCCTTCTCATCCAGGGCTAGGGCCGCCTCCAAGTCCCCCTCCTGCATCTTCTTCATCGCTGCAAGCTGGCTTTCCAAACTCAGCCGAAGAGCCTTCTCCGTTTCTGTCCCCACAAAGGCTTTCTCCAGTTCTGCTTGGGCAGCTTTCACATCCTAGAGTTAAATTAAATGCATTTGATGCAATTTTTCAATACAATTGGGAACATTTTGAAAGGAAATTGGATTAAAATATAAATATTTATGACTTTTTCTCCGGCACATTTCCCCTCCCTGAATTGTACTATACATGGAAGGAATCAGTAATAAATACATTTGCCAGCCATTTTTCCCTCCTGTATCCTGAAGAGTAATAGGCATTTCCAATGGAAAAGACTAAACTCTATGAGAATGGCATTTTTGGTTTTGAAAAATCAGATCAATATTTACAGCTTCAGTGAGAACAAGGAGAAATGCGCCTCTCAATACTAAACACACATCAATTTTCAAGTCATGGTAATCTCCATTCAAATTCGTCCCACACCCCACCACCCCCTCACTGTGTCTTTGTAAGATAATGACTACACAATTCTAAAGTACATTTTCCATATCTCCAAGGTGATTTAAGCGGTGAAAATCTCTATGCTCTTGCTAAGAGCTAAGAGAACCACCAAGGAAATTATGCAGGCAGTGTCTATGTCATGAGAAAGGCCTTGGTGCTCACACAAGGGACCTGGGAGTAGACCTGAATCACTTATCACAAGGACTGGCTTCCAAACCTACTTCACTAATGCTGACTACAGTGGCATGCACCTGAAATCCTAGCACTCTGGAGGCTAAGGCAAGAAGATTCTGAATTTGAGGCCAGTATGAGCTACCCAATCCAGCTGGGCTACATAACAAGACTCTATCTCCACAAATAAAACACCCAATTTTCCTCCTTACTTGTGGTGTGGACTTCGGATAGACAACCTCTTTGAGCTCAAAGTTCTCAAATTTCCAAACAGGATAAGCACTATCTCATCAAAGAGCTGCTGGGAGATTCTTTCTGAAAAAAGCTTCTGAAGAAGGGGCTAGCTTGCTACTCCTGCCCTTTTCCTTCTCAGTGCCCACATCCCCAGCACCATCTTCCCAGAAGACTTGCCTGTCCATGCCCATGAGAGCTGGAGAAAATCAAAACCTGTCATTTACTGAGTGCCTACTAAATGCCAGACTCTGAGCAAGAAGATTTACTCATATTAGATTTTGTCCTCACCTACCCCTACAGTATTATATACTAAGACAGAAGAGTATCAGAGTCCACAATGCAGGCTGACAGCTGAGCCTCCCAGTATTTACTGCCCACGTGGCCTTGAGCAAGTGACTTGGCCACTCTGTGCCTGTTTCTGATGTAAAAGGAAGAAAGAGAAGGAGAAAGGGTGCGTTGACTGATTGGTTCCTGAAAGGATCAGCTAAGTCAGTGCGGAGATAGGTTTAGAAGGGCCACCCCATGGAAAATGCCAATGGCCAATTAGCCCCATTCATTATTGCAATCACCACTGCAGAGCATGTGCTGCTGTCCCTCCTCATGGATATAGAAGCACAGGCCCCAGGAAGGCAAATGCCAAAGTGATAAAGATAGCAAGGGACAGAGTAGAGATCTGCCACTCCAAAACACTGGAGTACTAGTTCAGCATAGGCCCCAGGAAGGCAAATGCCAAAGTGATAAAGATAGCAAGGAACAGAGTAGAGATCTGCCACTCCAAAACACTGGAGTACTAGTTCAAACAGCAAGGTGACTGAATCAAGACTAAGTGGAGGTACAGTGGTTCATAGCAGGTGGGCAGAAGGAATGTTGGTTAGACCAACATAGGCCTGTAAAAAACCTTTTTTTAATTAAATAGTATAGGTTAGGCATCCTTTATTTAAAAGTCCAAACTCTAAAATGCTCCAATCTCTAAAATTTTCTGAGTGCAAGCACAGTATTACAAAGAAAAAATTTGTACCTAATCTCACCAAAACAGGTTGCAGTCAAAATACCAACACACTAAATATTTGCCTTTAGACTATAGTATATAAGGTACACATGAAGCTAAGTGAATTTCATATCTACACAATCTCCAACCTAAGATAATCTCATAAGTATTCCAATTTTTTTAACTCTGAAATCTTTCTGGTCCCAAGCATTTGAGAAAGGGACAGTCAACCTGAATGATTTTGCTATTAGCTCAAAAGGAGACAAGATATTTTTAGCTAGGATTCAATCCACAGTTACAGGAAAGTGAGGAGACATTTGATGTGCACTGCCAAGATGGTAGGATGAAGGCCAGATCTGGGGACAACAGTTGAACAAACAATTGCTAAGGCCAGGGAATTTAAGGTGCAGGCTCTCCTAGTGGTAGGTAAGCCCCCTTTCTGTGGGTTTCAGCTTCCTCACTTTACAACAACAGGACCAATCTAGATAATAAACAGTGATGTTGTGGAAAGCCCAGGCTTGAAAAGCAGCACACAGTTTAAATTTGGGATTTCACCTGCATGGTTTATACTTTCTTGTGCCTCAGTATCCTCGAATAGGAATGAAGATAATTGTGGCCAATTGGCTGGGCAGAGGTCTTATACATTATCAATATAAACTGCCAGAAATGGAGCTGGAACCCAAGAGATGCTTGGGGAGGATGAGGGTGGCTGGGTACTGCTAGAACTCCTGAGTTCATGAAACAAGGAACAGCCATGGGCCTCCCCTGTCACAAAACAGTAGGAAGCATGGCCCCTCAGGCCCTGAGACCTACCCCTTCCAGAAGGCGGATCCTTCTTGTTAGGAGGTCTTCTACCTGCTGCACCTTCTTCTGGGCATCTTCTTTCACCCGCTGGATCTCAGAGCCACCCCCTTCAGCTAAACTCTCCACCGCTTTGCTGCAGAGATGAAAGGGGCAGATGGCATGAGAGTGGCAATCTGGAGGCCCTTTCCCCAGCCCCAAAGACACAAGGAACATTTGCTTGACATTCCTCGCACTTACCTGAGCTGGAGAAAGGAAGGAAGGAAGGGAAGGAGGGAAGGAGGGAGGGAGGGAGGGAGGGAGGGAGGGAGGGAGGGAGGGAGGGAGGGAGGGAAGAGAAGAGAAAGAGAGAGAAACAAACAAACAAATATTTGTAATTCCAAAATGTTGATAAGAAAAAGGTAAGAATCATCTATAATCTTGTCACTCAGGATAACTTAGTATACAGCCTTTCAGACATGCCCTATAAAAACAGAAGCATTTGGTACATTCACTGAACTGATCTGATTACTCACTACACTAAAAACATTCTTTCCTATCAGTAAATATAATCTGAATCATCAGTTTAACGGCTAAATATGAATTCACTCTATGAAATATGCTGTAATTTATTAAATCAATTTCCTACACTTTACACATTCAAATTGTTTGATGTAATACATTTGTGTGACAATATAAAGACCTGAGGACCATGGACATGCAATGCTTCCTAGTGCCTTGTTGCATTTAACAGCCACACTGTGACCAAAGCTTTCGTGCATTACTATCCAGTGGTTTCCCAAGGAAAGATTCCCAGAAAGAGAACTGCTGGGCCAAAGCAGAAGCACTCTTTTAACAAGGTAGCTGTTGCCAAACTTCCTGTGAGGAACTTCAGCAAAGGACACACCCATTGGTGGCTTAGGAGAAAGGCATTGACAGACCACCATGCAAAGGAGCAGTATTTTCATCTCGTGCCAGCTGTAGAAAAGAGCAGTTTCAGAAGGACAGGATCGATGCCACGCTGGGCATGAGGCAAAGAGCTCATGAAGCCTAACACTGCTATGGCCCCTTGGAATAGTCCCTCAGCACAATGACTAACGCTGGGGATAGTACTGCTCCAAAGCTAAACCCAGGGACCAGAAAGAAAAGCAGGATCTACAGTGTGAGACTTAAGACTGATCAGTTCTCATCAGATTTCTAAATGACTGCAGGTTTCCAAGAGGCAGATAACAGAGGAAATGGCTCCACCTAAAGCTGGTTTCTCAGAAAAACTGCAACAAGGAAAAAAAAAAAAAAAAGTCCCTTCCACCAGTTGCCTTCTGTGCTCTACTTCAGAGGTATATAAAATTTCTTCAATTGGGAGCCACATCAGCAGACATGCACATGTGCAGGCCACGTGAACACATGGAGAACAATGAAGTCAAGAGGCACACCTGCTATCCAAGTCTCTAACAGGTGAGGTCTCCAAGTAAAGACTATATTCACATTGGCCATCCCTCTGACCAGTAAGGCTTCAGAGCCCCAGTATTGGGATGCCAAGTGAATAGAACTCAGTGTGAATGACTAGAAGGAAAGGGCATGGCTCTGATGCTGGGCAGATCTGCTCCCAAATTCTTACTCCATTCCATCTCCAGCATGACTAGCCTCAGCAAATCACCTCATAAGAGAAAAAGAGATGAAGGCTTTGTAAAATTACTGTTCTCACACAAGGGGTGCCTCTCACTCCTTGATTGGAGTGCTGTGCTCATGAGCCCCTGATCTGAGCCCAGGACCACACCGACCCCTGCTGAGCAGCTAAGAGCCCTCATGCCAGGGTGGAGCTTAGAACAGATTATCCCCAGCCAGAACCAAGGCCTCAATTCCCATATCGTGATGAGTGCCCCCTACTCTCTCCGCTCATTTCTGGGTCAGCACTGTCCCAAATCCACAGGGACTCGCCTATCCTATCACAGATGGCCAAAAGAACACCATCCCTGCCACTCCTGCTTCCTGAGCCCTTGAACAAGATCTTCCTAGGCCTGCATTTCATTTACACATTCAGAATGTCTTAGCCCTTGGGCTTTATGAAGCCCCATTATACAACGGTTCCCTTCTATAGCCCCTACCCTCACCCTGAACCCCCACCCGCCTGTCTCCCTCCCACAAACCTGTCAGCCCTGCTCTAACCTTGGCTTTTTACAGCCCAAATCACATACACTGTCAAGAGGCTGACTACAATTTTTAACAACGACTGGTATTATTCAGTTTGTTTGTGTTTTAGTTATGCCAATAAAATATATTCCCAATAATAAATGCTCCAACTCTTCATTTATCATCTTTGTGTTTTACAGTTACTGTAGCAATAAAATTTATACTCAGCAGTGTGGTGCGATTTTCCTCTGCTAATGGAATTATTATTTTTTGTTTGTGCTTTAAAGCTACAGAGATAAAATGTGCTCTCAACAATATGACTGCTTTTGCTTTTAATGCCCCCTTATCATAACTGATGAATACAACAATGGAAAACCAACAAACAAATGACTGCTAGGCTCTAGAGCCTGTTACCAATTTGGACAAACTGCCCCTGCACTCCACACCTCAGTCTTAACTTCACTGAAATGGGAACACTGGCTGCCTCATGCAACTGGTGTAAACACAAGAAAGCACGTCCGATGCCACGCACAGTTTGGGGCAAAGCAAGATCTGACCATTGTTAGTTCTCATGCTTGCCCTTCCTTTTCTTGTAGAATCTGGGCTATGAGACCAGGCAGAGAGCAAGGTCTTATGGGAAACTCCAGCTTTCCACACATTAGAAAGCATCTCCCACAATCACTACCCACAACCCTTTTTCACCATCGACATTTCCTCTGCATCCTTGCCACTCTAATCACAGTTCACAGAGGTATTTCCTGTGCTGGGTACCAAGTCC
Source organism: Perognathus longimembris pacificus (assembly GCF_023159225.1). NCBI lineage: Eukaryota > Metazoa > Chordata > Mammalia > Rodentia > Heteromyidae > Perognathus > Perognathus longimembris. The sequence goes on from NC_063161.1 coordinate 150,324,869, forward strand.
CACCCTGTCCCCCACCAAAATTCCTAACACTGAAAAGGGGAGTTGAAGGCATAACAGTGATACATTTTCCATTAACAAGTGTCAGACACAGACACACAGCTGGTACCAGGTGACCCGGAACAAAGGGAAAAACACATTAGCAGTTACATGGTAGACACAGAACAGCCACATAGAGATGCTGTCCACACATGCAAATCAAACACAAAGCAGAGAAACCTAGTCTGACAAGACAATGGAATTGGGTTCTAGCCCTACTGCTGACCTTCCTTACTACGAGTCACAGCCCATCCTTCACTAGGCTTAAATTCTTCCTCAATAAAGCAAAGACCTCAGTTGCATTTGCCTGGCTTCCAGGTTAAGGATGCAATGTACCTGGATGTGGAAGTGCTTTCTCCCCTGGAAAGAGCTACACACGGGACTCATTGTATGACAGAGTCTGTGAGGAGGCCAATGTGGGCAGAAGATGTTGCATGTGGTCCATTTGAATCTTTACAGAGAGTAAGGTGACAGGAAAGGCACTGGGCTGGGAGGGGCTGAGAGTGGGCAGAGGTCAGCAGGGGCAATCAGTCATCACACAGGAACAAGCATACCACCAGACTGTGTTTGGAACATAGGGATAGTAGAGAGGAAGCTCAAGTGATGATGTCACTGTGAACACTTCTACAGGGGGTACATGGCCTTCACCTCAGTCAGGAGTCACCCCTGATATCTCTCTTCTCACCATTCACCAATGCCTGCTGACTTTGCCTCCAAAAGATCTTTCACATCCGCCTCTTCACACACACACACACCCCACCACTCAGCTCTTGCTTCTGCACCAGGCTAGCTTCCTAACTGGCTTCCTTCTTCCTTTCCAGCTCCTTCCACCAACTATTTCCAACTAGCATTACAGCAACCTTTCCAAAAGCAACTCTTGATGGTATCTCTTGCTTATCTGATCTTAGAATAACATAATACCTTCCCCAACATTTCTCCATCCAATCACTGTTTAATTCCCACTCACACTTCATATCTCATCTGTACATCGTACATCTAGATATACCTACCTACATCCGTGTATCTACTGGTGCAGTTCCTTTTTTTTCTCTTTATAGGCCTTCTTCCAATTTGGAGGCATGCATTTATTATAGCCAATGTTCATTGTCCTCACTACCATGAAGCCTTGTGTATCTGTTCAAATCACCCCTATAACCCAAATAACTTGCCTGGCATAGCACATCTAGCAATTTTGTAATTGTTTTCTGAGGAAGTTCTGAGTCAGATCATAAATGGCCTCAAGCTCTGGGGCAGTCTGAGAAATAGATAGATAGATAGATAGATAGATAGATAGATAGATAGATAGATATACTTGTGTACAAGTCCCCAAAACACTACAGTCTGTGTGCTGGTATTGAGCTAAGACCTACAGCAGGCAGAACAATGAGTATTAAACTGAACCCTCTATTGTTCATATCCAGGTCTGCTAAAGCAGATTTGCCTCCCTGCCCAGGGAATGAAGTGGCAAATAAATAAATACTTAATCAGGTCATATTTATTAACTCACTCATTCAGGAAAATATAAAGTGTGCGTTAAGAAAGACTCAGAAGTGGCCTGAATCTAATCTGCTTAAAACTAGCACAGGCCAACATCTAGCTGCTGGACACCTGGCCCATGAGGGGAACATGTCCAGCACAGCACACCACAGAGGCTTAGTAACTGCTCTGGCCCACAGTACGGCATACCCTATACCAGACTCAGGCTCCTGACCTGCCATACCCAGCAGGAGCTCGCTGCCCATCCCTCAGTGGGTCAACCCCAGGATGTCTTAATCCACTCTCCTGAACAAAATCAAGCACATACGGTGTCTATACTTCCCCATAAATGCCCTCTGTCACTGCATCTCCACTGTGTGACAGGTGGACACTCCTCTCAGCCATCTCTGGTGGGCTCTGGGAGTAAGAAGGCACCTTCTTCAGATCCTCATCTATTATGTAAGAAGTGGTGATGAATGATGTAGAATCAACCCCTCCAGGACCAGCTATATTCTCTATCCTGTGTGTGTTGTTCAACAAACATCTGAATAAATAAACTAATTGATGGAAATACTAGCTTTCAGATAATATATGATATTAAAATCTCCTTCAAACAAATTACTATAAGAGACATTGGAATTCATGTGACAGGTTTAAAAACCAGGCTCCTGGCTGAAGCCCCACCCTTTCCTCCCAGCCTCACACACCAGGACCAGTTCTCGTGCCCCAGGCTATACAGCAACGATAACGAATGAACAACTGACATAACTCATCACAGGCTAATCTCCCAAATGCATTGCAGAGGAAAAGAAGATAGACACAAAGAAAGATAGTGCACAATTCTGTTTACACTTAGTTCAGACACAGGGAGAACTAAGCAATTTGTGGTAACAGTAGTTAGTGGTGTCATCGTGCAGGTGGAGTCTGAGTTGTAAGGGCATGGAGGAAGCCTCTTGGGGCTGGTAATGTTCTGCTTCTTAATCAGGATGGTAAGCATGAGTGTGGTGGGTCTGTGAAAATCTATCATGCTGTACCCTTGAGTCCTGTTCATTTTTCTACAACTATGTTACACTTGAAAATAGCTAATTCAACAAAAACAAAGACTTCTTGGGGTCCTCAGAGGCCAGTCGGAGAGCAGTTGGCTTGAGAAAGCAGCTGGGTATACGTCACTGACCAGGCTAGCAGTCACTATGCGAAGCTCCAGCAAACTGCAAGCTTTTGAAGTACGACAGTACTCACGAGGCTTTGATGAGCAGCTTCTCTCTCTCGTGGAGCTCCCGCTTCAAACTTTCTACTTCCACTTTGAGCTCAATGTTCTTCCAGACAACATAAGGAAAGAAAAGAATCAGTGTAAGACACAGAACCTCCAAACGCCGAGGGTGGGCAAAGTACTTTTAGCATAGATTGACTGTGCAATGCTCCTAACAGCAGATCTTAGATTCAAAATGCTCATTAGCCTCAAGGCATGGGAAAAAGGGAATTATTAAATACTGGTGGTCTCAAAAGAAAAAAAAAAAAAAAGGATTTCTTAGACTTGGAACAATTATGTAAATGTTCCAAGCTTCTAACAGCCAGAGCATTCTAATACCTAGGCATAAATGCCATACAAGGGGAAGCTGATTTAAAAATTGTTTGCCCTCCACCAAGCAAATTTACAGTTTGCTTTTACCATTCCAAGGCAATTACTTCTGGTTGTTTACAATCATGCATGTGGTGGCTGCAGCTGTAGGAACATGTTATGGCTTTAAAAAAAAAAATTAACACCTGTGAAGAGATAAGAAGGCAGTCTCATCATAGCCTGTCTTGTTTCAACTTAAGAATTGAGGATATTCACGGAACAGCCACAATAGCAAGGGGCAAGAAGTCTCAAAGGAACCCCAGTGTTCTTCAATTAACAGACTAGAACAAAGGGAGTCATACACGGCCTTGGGCTTACAATTCACATAAGAATCCATAGACACACCAGGTGCCAGTGGCTCACACCTGTAATCCTAGCTATTCAGGAGGCTGAGATCTGAGAATCACAGTTCAAAGCCAGCCTGGGCAGAAAAGTCCAGTGAGACCCTTATCTCCCAATAAACTACTCAGATAAAGCCAGAAATGGAGCTGTGGCTCAAGTGGTAGAGCACTAGCCTTAAGCAAAAGGAAGATCAGGGACAGCACCCGGGCCCTGAATTCAAGCCCCAGAACCAGCGCACGTGCGCACATACACACAGAATCCAAAGACAGACGCTTTGGCAGATGGGATACAACATGAGACCATGGAGCAATGATGAGCTTTTCAAACCCATCCACAAGGATAGAGATGGATATGAGGTAAGTTTAGGCGGGAAAGACAGGCTGTGAGCATCTACTTTCCAGAGGACTAATATATATATATCCAAATTCTCTCTGAATTCTCTCTCCTGGTTGATTTTAGGAATTCACATTAATGTTATACTCTACTCTGTAACATGCATATATTATTTTAAATAAAAATAACTCTTCCAACTTAAAATCTCAAGGAATATGTCTCCCTCCTGCCTGCCCAGGGGAGGAAGTGCCCCACATTAATTATAAGTTCAGCCAAGCTGGGAGCTGGTGGATCACTCCTGTAATCCTAGCTACCCAAGAGGCTGAAATCTGAAAATTACAGTTCAAAGTCAGGCCTCGAACAAAAGTCCATAAAACTCTTATCTCCAATTAAACACCAGGGCGGGGGAACAATGAAGGAAATGGAGGGGTAGAGTGCTTGCCTTGAGCAAAAAAACTCAGGAAGAACACCTATGCCCTGAGTTCAAACCCCAGGACTGACACACACAAAAAAAGCTCAGACAAAATGAAAAGGTCATGGCATGGAACAATGAATGATATGAGTTCAAATGCTGCCTCTGCTCTTTCTCCGTAGACAATGGTAAGTTGATGGTTCACTCCTTCACAGGGCCAGGCCTAACACTAAGGACACCAGATGGACAAGGCACAGGCACTGCCTTCATGCTAACAAGGAAGACAAAACCAGGAGCGAGGACCTGAGTCTGACCTTGGATGGCCAAGTCCAGGAGGTGAGAAAGCAATATTCCTTCCAGATCCCTCAGCTGTCAAATGAATACCCAGACATCTGCACAGCAAGGAGGACTGAAGGACAAACTAAACCACAAATGAGAAAAGCCTACATTGTCTTCTCGAATGTCAAACAACAGGAGAAGACGTCATCTCCAAAGCAGAACTTTTTCTAGTAGAAACCAGCCTCCAAAGGCCAGGCTTGGAGCGGCAGTACAGTGTCTTCAGTGTGGCTCTGCGAAGGCTGCACAAATACTCTTCAAGCAGAGAATCCCCCCCCCCCCCCCCAGGTCTCAAGAGAGCAGCAAGTTGAAATACTGCACTGAAAGAGTGAGCTCTTCAAGTGAACCAACTGGCACCCAATAAATTTCAAACCATGGCTAGCTGACTTGTCCATTAGATTGCTTTTCTAAACCCAATATCTCAGGGTACAAACTTAGGTATATGATGATAATAATGTCCAATCCAAAAGTCAGGATGCATTCAAAGCATAAAATGGACTATTTTAGACCTATAAAAAAAAGTGGCATGCTTTTTCTAGTACAATGGCAAAAATACAGGGTGGAGTATGCCTAATCTCTATCACAATGGTTGAAGTCACAGATTATGTTGTACATTTCTGTACAAATAGAATATATATACATAAATTCTCTGTGTGTAGATATATGTAATATATATTCTATCCAGGAAAGAAAAAGAATAAAGCAGCTCTTAAATTACTATTAAAAGGAAGTGTCAAATCTGGGCACAGGTGGGTGGCTCAAGCCTGTAATCCTAGCTACTCAGGATCTGAGGATCACAGTTCAAAGCCAGCCTGGGCAGGGAAATTGTGATACTCTTATCTCCAAGTAACCACCAGAAAACTGGATGTGGTGCTGTGGCTCAAGTAGTAGAGCACAAGCCTTGAGCTGAAGAGCTCAGGGACAGTGCCCAGGCCCAGAGCTCAAGCCCCACGACCAACCAAAAAAAAAAAAAAAAACAGTAGCCAAGAAAAACATAAGGGGGTTTCACATACACATACACACACACACACACACACACACACACACACACACACACACTCTCACTCTCTCTCTCTCTCTCTCTCTCTCTCTCTCACTTGCTTGAATATACACAATATTCCTCTGCATATGGAAGCCATAATATTGGTTAGATTTATGGACCCAGGAGAACAGAGTAAAAGAACATCTTTTCTTCTATGCATGTATGTTATATTTTTTTAATTCTACCCAAGAACACCTGTCCAAAAACTTAACTCTAAAAAATAAAAGTAGGGGGCTACCTAGTTCAATAATGCAAAACAATATCTAAAAGGGCACAGTCCAATAATGTACTGGCCTGGGCCAGGCCTTAAAATCTACTTCATAGAGCAGCTATATGGCATGAAGCAAGTCACTCATCTTCCCCAGCCTCAGTTTCCTCCACATAAGATGAAGGTAGTCTATCCCAAAAATCCCAAGACAGACACAGTCCGCAATGGTTGGCTTCCCATCACCCCAAAAGTTCTGAGGTGCAAGACCGCCATGCTTACACATTGCGATTTTTTCCCCTAAAATTCCAAGTGTACCACACTCCCTTCCAGAAACAGGGTGACATTGTCTCCCCACCCTTATGCTGAAGGAAGAACACTGTGCCTCCAGGGACACCCATGTTTTTCAGCTCTTGAAAAGGGCTGGAAGGAGTGTAATCCCTCTCCAAGAAAAGCCCCTTTACGTTCCTCCTTCAAAAGTTTCCACTGTTCAAACTTCAGAGGAGAAAAGATAGAATAATTCCCAGGCCAAGGGCTAATCTACCAGAAAAAGCAAAGAAATGGGCACCAAGATACTGTTTGTACTCATGTCTTTTCAAGAAAGCCACGTTCTATTTTTCAACTGTGAGAACCAAGGTTTGTTTTCAGACAAAGACCTCCAGGTCAAGACTTCAAATGGGAATAGCCTTTTTTTTCTGACAGTTCTAAGCAAGCACACAGGAATACAGAGGAGTCCCATCACAGAAACTTGACAATTGTTACCTTGGACAGCCGAAGGCAGGCTCAATGAGACAATGCAATGATAGTAATTGTCAAGCAGTGACTGGGTGCCAAGCTTTTCATCTCCCATTCCATTTTAGTCACACAAATAACCCAATGACATCAGGATCATCGCTCATCTCTGGCAGCATGTCAGAGAGCCGAAACCACTTGCCCAAAGTTACCCACATAGTTGGTAACAATAGGATTCAATTCCAGAGGCATTGTACCAGTCCACTGCCTGTTTCTCAACAATAAATACTTACAAAAGGGCAACCAGGGTGGACAGTGAACCAGAATCCCAATGTTAAAGTAGAAAAGACTTAATCATGCACCTCCTTGCTTAAAAAGAGGGCCATCCTCCACCTCCACTCCAAATCAAACAGCTCTATCTACTCATGCTAATTTTGAGAATAAATATCATCTGTCTACTTGGAATAACTAGCAAAAATGACACTCACAGTTTTGTAGACCTGTTCAGTGGGGCCATCAAACTCCTGCTGCATTCTTTCCTCAAGAAAATAGATGCGGAGCTTCAGATTAAAGTTTTCTTTCTTTAGTTCAGTAATTTGCTGGAAAATAAACATGGCAGAGTTATTTAAAGCAAGGAAAAAGGCGAGTATCCAATGGGTGGTACCTGTAATCATCCCCATAGCTTCAAGTCTATGAAATGAATTCAAATGATAACACTAGAAAAATCTTCCATGGATACAATTACACCAACCCAGAAGAAGTTGGTGGCTCCTGCTAGACAAATTTAGGACTATCTAAGAACAAAAATAAATGACAGAAATGAATAATGACTGAACAAAGAAAGAACTAATGTCTCTATATCAATTGGATAAAGAGAGGAGGAAGAAGGGAAGGAGAGGGAGAAGAGAGAGAGGCAAGAAGAGGGAAGGGGGACAAAAAGGAGACTTTGTCCTTACAAAATAAACCTAGTTAATAAATGTAGGAGAATAACAGGAATAGAAATCATTATTATATGACTTTCCTGAAATAACTGATTCATGTAAGAATCATCAACACTAAAAACACTAGACAAAAGATCATGAAGGGCAGGATATTTGATCTCGAAATATCTTCCCACAAAAAGGTCACTTTACAATTTAGAAATTTTACAAACAACTAGGTTAAGCAGGACAATCTCTCCTTATCACTGATGGGATAAACTGATATCATATGCCCCCTGAAATGAATTGCTGAGCCAACAATTCCATCTAGAGTGTCCTATCTGCAACCATTAACTTGAATCTAGTAAAGAAGAGTGGCTGAATAGGAGGACTTTCTGCAAAACATCAGATCTGAAAATCCCAATGAAAACCTAAGGCAAAAATAGATGAGGAACCTTTCTAAATCAGCATAGGTTAAAGGAGACGACTATTAAGTGCAATAGATCTTAAAAGCCCACATTATGCTAAGTGGGGAAAACACAACTTTATATAAGATTACAGCATTATGATTTTATAAGACAGAGTCCTGCAAAGTCCACTTAAGGGTTTGCAGAGTCCACTTAAGGGTGCTGCTACATAATGATATCTGGAACTGATTCTCTAATGAATGGAGAAGGAGAAAGAAAAAAGAGATAAATTGTAGCAGCTGGACACTAGTGACTCAAGCCTGTAATACTAACTATTCAGGAATTGAATAGTTTTGTAGGCCTATTCAGGAACTGAATAGTTAGTGTTGAGTTAGACTGAGATTGAGGACTGAAGAATCAAGCAACAAAGCCAGTCTGAGCAGGAAACTCTATGAAACCCCCTCTCTAAAATGACCAGCAAAAATGCTGGGCTAGAGGTATGACTCAAGTAGTAGAGTGCTAGAGAAGCAAGCAAGCTGCCCAAGCACAAGTTCAAGCACAAGCCTTGTGTTTAAATCCCAGTAGCAGTAAAAAATAAAAATAAAAAAGTGTGTATGTGTGTGCATATATGAGTGTATGAATCCAGATTAGCTGTGGTTTTACAGTTTTTCCCCAAGTTCGGAATTTGTCAAAATAAAAAGTGTAGAGCAAATATACTAAGGAAACTATTTACTGAGGATCTATGGTGTGACCAGCACTAGCCCAGAGGATTTGAACACAGTACCTCAATCCTTAGAGCAACACCTTAACACTGCAGAAGTACTACCAAGATGTACACCTCCAACCCTGCTGTCTGACAACAACCTTACTACTAAGGAGAATATTTGTGTTTTGGTTTGGTTTGGTTTGGTTAGGTCACCTAGAAAGCTTTTCTGAGCAGACTAATGAGAAGGCTAACCCAACTCCAAGAACAGACATGAGCCTACACACTCCCTTGTACATTTACAACACCATGCTTACACCAGAAGTTGTTTCCCAAATTCCTACCTACCACCATCTCCCATACTCCCTCTCTACTTCACTCAGCTTTGAGTCTGTCTTGTGAAAAAGACTCCTCTCCTTAGCACTGTAATAAGAGGGTATCAGAAACACAAGCTAGGAAGAGTCTGGAAATCAGTCCAAGAGAATGGCATCTAGGAGAAGCAATGCAGTAAGCTTCTGGGGGACTGATATAATTGTTTCTTCTCATTATTGGTGGTAGTCATGAGCCTGTTTTCTTTTTATAATCACTCATGGAATTATTCACAAAGATGTGCATGTCTATGGACAAGTTATACTTTTCTTTAACAAATTTTAAAGGCAAATAGTGATTCACTTAAATGATTAAAAGTCAACTAGTCATGGCTAAGTAGGTTATGGTATAACTGCTCATACAGAACCACAAAAAAAAATGAGTAGGACTACTTTAAGTACTCACTAAAATTATCTCCAAGATGTAGTGTTAAATAAAAACACTATCATTTGGAACATCATATCCATCAGGGTACCATTTAAATAAAAGGTGAGAGAGGGAAAGGAGAAATACCGGACAGGGTAAAGAGTTTCAGTTAGGAGGAATAAGTTTTAGTGGTCTATTGCATAAATGGTTGCTATAGTAAATAAAACTGTGCTGTAAATTTCAAGGGGGACGCAGGGAATATGAGTACACATTTTTTTTTGTTAAATGGCATGCATCATCTGGAAATATGCTATATGCCCTTTTTATCTCTTGAATTTTGTATCATATAAATTGCTCAATAAAAAGAAAACAACTGGCAGTAATAGCAGACAAAGCCCGTCTCTAAAGGTCATGCATCTGCATTCCCTTTCCATTCACAGTCATTATTCACGCTCAGACCCCAGTGTGAGAGCAGGAGAACCAAGGGCCTGAGAGACAACATCAATTCAATCTTCATTCTCTCAAGGTTCCTATCTGAGCCTTCAGTTATTACTTAAATTAAGCACATTAAATTTTACTTTGTTTGGGGGGCACCATGCTTTTTTGAAAGGTAGATTTTCATAAAAGGAAGGGGCAGGGAAACACTCAATGGCTCACACAATGGTTTAAACCCAAGTGACTAAAGTGAGACTGACTGAAGGCTTCTGCCTGCCCAACTGAGCTGCCTAATGCAGGCACAGAAATTGAAGCCACACATAATAAAGCCATGAATAACGTGGGCTTACTATACTATCAACCAACAGTCTCTCGTTTACATTACAACAGCTCCAAAACCTAAAACCCCCTAAGTATAAATCTAATAAAACATAGACTATACTCTTAAAACCACAAGAATGTTTTTAAATTCATGACAGACATAAGGGAAAAGACTTTTAAATTCATAGATTGGGTGACTCAATATAACAATGTCAATTCTCTTGAAATTTTTACATAGATTTAACAACATTTCAATCAATTCTAGCAGAGTATTTTTTAAACACAGACAAGCTAATTACAAAACTTATTTGGGGCAGTAAAGAGCAAGATGAATCAAAACAACTTTGACAGAATGCAATACAACAGAATACAAAATAGTAACACAGACCCATATAGATATGACCAACTACAAAAACAATTCAATGGACAAAAGATTGTCTTCTTTTCCACAATGTTGAAACAATTGGATATCATATTATAACCTCACATGTTAACTAAAAATTAGATTACACCATAGGTATACTACAAAATTATGTAGTTTTGCCAGGCACTGGTGGCTCGCACCTGTAATCCTAACTATTCAGGAGGCTGAGATCTGAGGATTGTGGTTCAAAGCTAGCCCAGGCAGAAAAGTCAATGAAACTCATTTCTAGTTAACCACCAAAAAGCTGGAAGTGGAGGTGTGGCTCAAGTGGTAGAGAACCATCCATGAGTGAAAAGGCTAAGGGACAGCACCTAAGCCCTGAGTTTCAAGCCCAAATATGGTGGGGGATGGGGGGAGGAGGGAAAGAGAAAGGAAGGAGCGAGAGAGGGAAGAAAAGAAAAAGAAAGGCAGGGAGGGAAGGAGGGAAGGAGGGAGGCTATACTCAAAGTGAAACCTGTATACAAACCTTTACTACTGTATAGCTTTATTAACAATTGCCAAAAGGTAGCAAGAGCCCAAGTGCCCTTCAAAGAGTAACTCGTCAATAACATGGGAGAGTGCTCAGCAAGTCTGAGACAAGCAATGTGAACAAATTTCAAAACCATTATACCAACAGAAAGAAGCCAGTCCTCAAAATATCACATACCATATGATTCCATTTACAACACTCTGGGAAAAATCACCTTACAAGGATGGAGAAAACAAAACATTAGTTATCAGAGGTTTGGGGCTAAGAGAGTTTGACCACAAGAAGGCATAGGGAAATTTTTGGTATTATGGAACTACTGAATATTCTCATAGTAGTGACAGTTATACGAACCTACCAAAGTATTCCACATGCGTACCAAAAAACTATAATCATACATACCTTGATTGCAATAACAATAATTACAAAGTACTCAACACTTAAAATAGAGGAATTTTATGTACATTAAATCTCAATGAAATTAATTAAAAAGATAACCAGTATGAAATGAAGCAAAATGTAAATAGCTATACCTGGATGCTAGGATATCTCCTTAAATGATCATCAAGGATTTTTTTTCAGTATTTTAAAAATAATGTTAGTAGCATATACTCTTCTTAATACACAGTTTTAGGCCTGGATAAGCAGAAATGATGAGCATATTTAGAGTGCTCCCAATCTGTCTGCCCTCAGTCAACTTGCTAACACTTAAGGTTTCAATTTCCTGACTAACAAGAACAACAGAAGAAACCACTGGTAGGTTCATTAAAACCTCCTTTTAAATGTTTTAAATCAACAGCACATAAAACATTCACTCAAACAAAAGTGTCTCCCACCAGATGCTTCCCATAAAGAGAAAACTTATTCTATTATTCAGCCACCAATAAAATATTTATGGTGATCACTCAGAAAACCTACATTGTATAGCATGAGAAAATTCTTAATTCTTGAAAGAGTATTTGTCCTATTTATAGGTAAAAAGTTAAAAAAAAAAAAAAGTAAACATGCCTTTTGAAAGTCAAGCAAATAAATGCCAGAAAGGCCCCAATGAGTAAAACAAAATACAACCCCATCTTTTCCATAAGGGCCAGTCAGCTCTCTGCTTTACAGCCAGCCCTTCCCACAAAATTTTCTCTCAGCCAGGCACTAGTGGCCTATAATCCTGGCTATTCATGAAGCTGAGGTCTGAGGATCACAGCTTGAAGCCGGCCTGGTCAAGAAAGTCTATCTCCGGGCTGGGGATATAGCCTAGTGGCAAGAGTGCCTGCCTCGGATACATGAGGCCCTAGGTTCGATTCCCCAGCACCACATATACAGAAAACGGCCAGAAGCGGCGCTGTGGCTCAAGTGGCAGAGTGCTACCTTGAGCGGGAAGAAGCCAGGGACAGTGCTCAGGCCCTGAGTCCAAGGCCCAGGACTGGCCAAAAAAAAAAAAAAAAGAAAGTCTATCTCCAATTAACCAGCAAAAAGTCAGAAGTGGAGTTGTGACTTGAAGAGTGCCAGCCTTGAGCAAAAAAATCTAAGGGATAGCACTCAGGCACTGATTTCATAACAGGACATGCGTGCATATGCACAAAACACACACACACACACACACACACACGTTTTCTCTGGCTAGGCTAGCGGCCATCATACAAGCTTCCATCCACTTTTCTAATGAACATAATCACCCCTAACATGCCACTGATCACTTGCCTTTCCTCTGGCTTTGAAGCTGAAACACAAAAGACAGTTGTTGCTAAGTAGCCAATGGCTGGCTGGCTGAATAGACAAAACTTGGTAAGGTAGTTGATAAAATCAGAGCTCCATAGACTTCCAAATCAAAGAAAGTTGCTCCTATCACTATCCCACTTAAACCCTCCATTGTTTTTGTTTTTGTCTTTTCCCATCACTCAGAGAATCAGACTCACAGCCACCACCACAAAGTGCTGGATAAGCCAGCTCCTGCCTGCCTCCCTCTCCAGTCTCCTTGGGTATCATCCCCCCCTGTTCACAAGGCGCTCCATTGTGAACAACCAGCCTCCTTTCTGGTCCTCAACTAAGCAGAGCCCTTGTCTGCCTGAAAAGCTCTTCATAAGGAATTTGCTGAGTATTACATCTCATCCCTTCCATCTCTGCCCAACTGCCCGAACTCAAGTGGTCTCCATCTCTACCCCCTACCCAACTACTCTAACACACAGCTCCTATTTTCTTACTTGAAGATTTTAACAAATCTAGGACATAATGGACACTCATCCAAGATGGTTAAAGGAGTGAAATAATGAATGAGGATAATCCAGACTACCATACCAGCTATATAACCTTGGTCAAGAGCCTTGTCTGTGTGCCCAAGTTCTTTCGCCTATAAAAATGGCACTATAATAATACCCACGTCATAGAGCTATTATAATTAATAACTATTATTGTAAATTACCTATAATTAAAAGTAATTTCGCTATTACTAAATACTGCACTGTTTAGGAAAATTACTAGACACAGCATAAAAATTCAAACCAGCCATGAACCAGGGGCTTATGCCTGCAATCCTGGCTACTCAAGAGGCTAAGATCTGAGACTCAAAGTCAGCCCAAGCAACAAAGTCTATGGGACTCTCATCTCCAATTAACCACCAAAAAGCCAGAAACGGACCTGTGGTTCAAGTGGTAGAGCTCTAGCCTTAAGCAAAAAAACTGCAAGGACAGCACTCAGATCTTGAGTTCAAGCCCCAAGATCAGCACGTGCACATGCATGCATGTATACACACACACACACACACACACACACACGCACACGCACACACAAATTAACCATACTTTTATGTGTATTTTGCCCTTTAAAAGAAACAATTTCAAGTTAAAAAAAAACTGAAGTGGAAGAACTGAAAACATTTCACCACACAGTAAAAAAAAAAAAAATCTAAAATACAATCCACAAAATGTGACTTAGAAACCCAATGTTCAATAGTAAGCAAACACAGGGCTGTACTTGCCCCATTCCACCCCAGTACCCACGTGTTACTGGGACTGAAGCCATCTATGTGGGAGTCTCCCACCATGACTACACAGCTGCAGCCAGAAAGACCTTATAGAAGCTGCTAGTCAGTCCTCTGGCTTCTTCCTGCTCCCACTCAGTCAAAAGCCATCAAGAAGGGAAGAACACAAAACCCAACCACATAAAAAAAGAAAAAAATCAGAAGAAGCTGTGTGCGAGTATGGTGGCTCACACCTATAATCCTAGCTCCTCAGGAAGCTGAGATCTTATGGAAGCCACTCAGGAAGCTGAGGCTTATGACTTAAGAGTCAGCCCAGGCAGACAAATCTGAAAGACTTTCATTTCCAGTTAATCAACAAAAAGCCAGAAGTGGAGGTGTGGCTCAAGTGGCAGAGTGCCAGCCTTAAAAGAAAAGGCTAAGCAAGAGTGCAAGGCACTAAGTTCAAGCCCCAGTGCTGACATCAAAAAGAAAGAAAGAGAGAAAGGGGGAAGAGAGAAAGAAAGGGGGAGGGAGGGAGGGGAAAAATTAGAAAAATTGCAACTAGCCACACTCAACTAAAACTTAAGCAAGGAGCCATCCTCTGGCTGTCACTTTCCCTGGTTTATAGTAGCTGGGGGAAGCTCACCATCCCAGATCATCCTTGTCTCAAGACATGGGTTCTGGGACCAGCTGAAACAAACTCAACTCCCAATGCTGTTGCCTGTGTGTTGTGTGGCCTTGGAAAGATTATTTAACATCTTTGAGTCGCTGTTGGCTCATCTACAAAATGAAGGAAACTCAATTACCTTGCAGGAATGTTGTGACAACTAAATGAGCTAAGCACCTAGCAGAGCCTGGCACTTAGCAAGTGGTAAACAGGGCATAGCTGTTGAAAAGAAATCATTTCTCACTCAAGCCCTAGGTAAGCAAAGCTGTGGGTTACCATCAGTCTCCAACCCTCTTCACAAGAACAAAACCTGTTAGATCTCACCTAGACATGACCAAAAAAAATGCACTCTTAAGCACTCTCACCCACAGTTTATCTCCAGTAAACAATATAGTGTGAAAGACAAATCTGCCCACAGCAGCCAAGTGAGTCAGAGGAGAAGGAAGATGCTTTTGAATTTGTTTCTATTGCCAATCCTCTCCCTGGTATCTTCAAACCATCAAGCACACTGTGACTAGGCAAATGCCTATTTATTAACAAAAAATTCTGCAGCAATGACACGATTTTAAAACCGAACCCCAATAAATTCAACTCTTTGCATATGCTTTGCTCATGAATATACATCTTTTGTAGAATATAACACAAGTGAATCTGTATATCGCATTGTTTTCACTTAATTATTGTATCTTAAGTATTTTCATATTGTTGTGAACTTACACAGAACACCTAAAAGACTACACTGAATTCCATTGAATTATTGAGTATTTAACCACTGCTCTACTAAGCATTTATGGATTTGGTGTGCTCTTTACAGTCACACAGATTAAATCTGATTCTAACTTATTTTAGTTTCTCAATCAAACCAAGCTTGTAGACAAGTCATTTAATCTTTTCAACCTCAGTTTTCTCATTTGTGAAATACCCTCAACACAAGCTTGTAACAAGAAGTCAGAGATGACAAATGTGAAATATAATTTCCCTTGTTCCCAATTGTTCCCAATTATACACAATGTGGCAACAAACACCTTCATGAACAGAGGGTTTTTTTCCTTGCACTGAGTAGATTGTTTAGAATAAATTTTCCCAAAAATGGATTATTGGGCTCAAGAGTCATTTTACTTTTATGACTATCAAAATCTCTTTCCAAATGGCCTTCAAAAAGATTGTAAAAATTTATACTGCCCAGTCCGCCATCTGGTTAGGTTTTTGGAGGGCATGGCCAGGACAAGCAGAGGCAAGGGGACGCAGAGCTCTGACCAATAAGCGGAAGCCAACCTACCACACAGACCCTTCCTGCACTTGGAATTTCCCAGACGTCCCCACTAGCCAAAATGGCTCTGCAAAGGCCCATGCTGGGCACAGAGCTCCCCAGGAAGTGGCTGGCACCCTCACTGCCAGGCACACCCTAGGTCCACTGAGTTCTTGCTCTTTTGCCTTGTTCCTAACTCCCACCCCCACCTTCTCCCACTCTTAGCTTCACCTTACTCCCATTTCTGCTTCCGGTCCTCTAACTCTGGTTCCACAAGCCCTACCCTCTGGCTATGTGGTCTCCAGCCACCTTATTAACAGTAAATAACACTAGGCATGTTATTTAATCCTCACCACAAGCCTATGAGCTAAACACTTTTTTTCTCATTTAGATATGAGAAAGCAATCAAAACTTGAATGTTTAGTATCTCATACAAGGTCAAATTCAATCAACACACTTATTAAACATCTACAGTTCTGTTGAGTTCAGTGCTGAGCACTGACATACCAGACAAGTGATACATGTTAAGCTAAGTAAGCAAATAAAGACATGACAGTCATAAGATTCATGGTGGAAAAGACAGAGTAATGAATGTTCACTAAAAGAGAGTAACAAACCAGTGACGGACAGCCTCTCTAACCACATCATATTAAGATCGAGACACAGAAGTCCAGGAGACAGACATTCAAGGAAGGGGAGAGAGGACATCCCGGGCAGAGGGCAGGAGGGCCTGACATACAGGAGCAAGCTGGGTGAGAGAGGAACAGTCTGTGCTCGAGCGGCGCACGTGCCAAGCTCAAGAGACAGGGCAGGATTTTATGCTAGGGCAAGTAGTGAAGGATTTTATTCCAAGGGGGGGAAAAAAAGACAGATGCTGGTTAGGAGGCTGAGATCTGAGGATTGCAGCTCAAAGCCAGGAAAGTCCATGAGACTCTGATCTCCAATTAAGCACCAGAAAACCACAACTGGCACTATGGCTCAAAGTGGTAGTAGTGCACTAGCCTTGAGTATAAAGAACACAGAGACAGTGCCCAGGCCCGGAGTGCAAGCCTCACAACCAACAACCACAACAAAAGAGGATTGACAAGAAACAAACAATGGGCAGAAGGCAGGGGTAGTGGCCATGGTATAGCAAACTTCAGTGGAAGCCAGCATTTCCCAAATACCTATCACCCTTGAGGTCTCAGGCTATGATGTGCCTACCATACCACAACTCCACCACTCAGGAAACCCTCACAGAGTTCACAAAGACACTACTGGCCTCTCTTTACACATGAAGTTCTGGAAGCCACCTATGCAAGGGCTTGGATCAGTAAGTGTCTGAGCCAGACTGAAACCCCAGTTCTCATGAGCCTCAAATCCACACTGTGTCCACACATCATGTGACTGTGAGAGTGTCAGCTCTGTGCAGAAGGGGCATGAGCCTCAAATCCACACTGTGTCCACACATCATGTGACTGTGAGAGTGTCAGCTCTGTGCAGAAGGGGTGAGCAAGAATGAGGGGCTACTCCCTGGTGAGAAGGCACTCATGACACAGATACTGCAGAGCAAGGATGAAGAGGTACGGCTCCTTGCCAGACCAGAGAAAACGTTCAGATGTGATAGGCTACTTCAGCTGAGAGCGAGGATTTTCAACAAGGAGGAAAGAGAGCCTGGGCATAAGAGCACCACGTGTCTGGGCAGCTGAGTGTGTGACAAGGACAGAGAGAGGAATGAGTGAAGACAGAGTGTGGACAGGTGTTTCGGTCCCAGCTGGCTAAGGGTTTCCCCAGTTTCTTAGAGAAGAGGTCAGCAGAAATCAATCCTCCTCCTTACTATCTACAATTTGTTGTGTCTAATTTATACTGCAAATGCTTGCCATCAATTCCATTTCTAGGAATTTACCCAATGCGAGAAAAAGAACCACATAACTGTAGAAAGATAGATGCACAAGGATACTTAACATAACTTTGCAACAATAAGAAGCAAGAAACAACTTGAATGTCCTACGCAGTAGGCAGTTACATAAATTATGATGCAAAACACCCATTTTAATACAAGTCATGTATGTGTTTGTGTGTGTATGTATGTGTACACACATGGGCTTGAGTGCTGTCCCTGAATTTTTTTTTTTTTGGACAAGGCTAGTGCTCTACCACTTGAACCAATGCTCCATTTCCAACTTCTGAGTAGTTAATTGGAGATAAGACTCTCACTTAATTTCCTGCTCAGGCTGCCTTTAGTCACTCCTCAGATCTCAGCCTACTGAGTACCTAGGACTAAAGGCATGAGCCACCAGCACTCCACAAGTCTTCATAAAGTATTATACAGTCAATTAATAATGCCTTCCATCAGTATTAACAGTGACAGAAGGAATATCATTGTCATTCTCTGGGGAGAGCCAGAGTTGAACTCCTCTACATCCAGGTAAACAGGTAAACAGCTGCCCAGACTTGATATACCACACAGAGACTACTAGGTCTTCCTTACTCTCCCAAAGAAGAGAGAAAGGTGTCGGCGCCCCAAACACATCACAACAGGTAAGTCCAGGTCCTCTCTTCACAAAATGTAGCCTCTCCTAGCACCACTCCAGCCCAGTGAGTCCCCTCTACATTCCCAACTAGGAAGGACCAACAAGACAGGCCCCCACAAAAGACTGAACCAACTTACCCACTCCACACAGATGACTATAGCCTCACCTACAGCAGGTATGGACATTACGGTACCAGGGCAAAGCCACTTCACATGTCAACAATGGTTGGCCAGCACAGAGAACGTGGTAGAAGGGACTTCTTGTGCCCAAAGACCGGAGGCCTGAGTCCAGGTATCAACTGAGAGCTGGTGACAACCCTTGGAGCTCTTTGGCTCTGGAGTGTGGACTTCGCTCTCCACATCTCTTGACCCCCACACCTTTGAGTCTAGCCTTCCTCCCTGTGGGCCAACAGTGCCATAGCAACCTTTTACCTCACCGCCTTGCTGCCAGCCTGGCTCCCTCCACACCAGTCCTCGTGGTGACTGGACCCAGCTGAGTGGTTTTGGTTTTAGGGCTGCTTTTTGTTATTGTTGTTGTTATTTGGTTTTGTGTTTATTTAATGATACCAGGGCTTGAACTCAGGGTCTAATGCTCTCACTTGGCTTGCTTGCTCACTGGTACTCTGCCATTTGAGCCATGCCTCTAGCCCAGCCTTTTGCTGGTTATTTTTGGAGATGGAATGTCACAGATTTTTCTGCCGGGGCTGGCTTTGAACTGTGATCATCTGGATCTCACCATCCTCTATACTTAGGGTGACAGACATGAGCCACCAGCACCCAGCTGAGGTAATCTTTTGAAAGTACCATTTTGTTCATGACAGATTAAAATCTGTCACTGGTCCCCTTTTATTTTCAGGGCAAAATCAATCAAGCAGTATGACTGTCAACACCTGCAGCCTTTGACCTATGTCTGCCTCGATGGCTTCATTTCCCTCACACAACCGTGTTCTGACCAAAAGGCACACCACAGGTCCTAGAACTCATTGAACGACATGCTATGCCCTCAGCCCTGCACCTGAGTCCTTGTGCCGATTGTTCTTCCTCATGCCCCATCCCTACCTGTACCTGATGTACCTATTCAGGCCTGCCTAAAGCCTCCATCAGTTCGGAGCCAATCCTCTGTGACCCGCAGCACCCTGTCGGCAGCTCACTACACCACCACCATCCTGTAGTCCCAGACACCCAACAAACCGAAGCCTCATCACAGGCAAACTCACCTGGGTTAATCTACCCCAAATTCCTGTCTCCTGAGGAATGAGTATTCAGGTGACAATGTGTACCAAGCAGGTGAACTCGGTTCCCTCTCTCAACAGTCCCATCTAATGCAACCGCTGATGTTCAGGCAGTCATCCGAGACTGGAGTAAGAGGAATGAGTTTCCCCTTAATTCAAAGACTATTCTGACCCCCTCTTTAATATGCATGCTGACTCTGAAACTGGCCTTTGATGCCAAGAGCGGTTCTGATAAGCATCCCACTGGAAGGACCACCACATAGACAGCTATGGCCAAACTCAGGCAAAGTAAAAAATGTCAGTGACTCATAAAGACCTGAAAGGGAGATACTGAGAGCAGGGTGGTCATTTCAATTTCAGCTGTGGAATTTGCTCTTGAAAATGCTACAATAAAAAATATTAATATCATAAAAACCTAACAGCAGCCAAAGGACCACAATCATAAAGAAAAAACATAAATCCTAAAATATATCGGCACAGACAGCTCTCCCTCAGCTTCAAAGAAAACAAGATTTAGACCATCAAGAACTCGCAGGAAAATGAACTTGAATCACGTGGCAAAGCAGAGAAAAAAAATAGCAGTTCCAAATATAATAACTGGAGAAGGAGAGATAGCTAACACAGAAGAGGTGCTGGGAATATGTGATTCACACATTCATCTTCCTAACGACCATATGAAAGGCTGTTCAAGCCCATGTCAAAGGTGAGAAAAGTACAGAGAGGTCAAGTGACTGGTCCAAGGCCACCCAGCAGGCAGTGTGGCTTCCAAAATTGTGGCCCCTACACAGCATCCAATAGCCTCTAGAAAGGCTTTTACCCTACCACATCCCCTCAGTTTCTCTTCCATATAAGGAAGAGGGCTGGATTCAAGATTTCTTCCAGTTGGAAAGACATACGCCAAACCAAAATTCTAGAGGCTGTTCAGTTTCCCCATCTAAAAATACAATTTGTAGCTGTACTCTTCAAATCTAAATAATAAAAAACTAAATAATAACCACCTTGTAAATCTGCCTTAATATTAAAGTAACATGTATAAAGAGCTTAACACTTAAAGTGCCGAGCTCAGAGCAAGAGCTCAATAAACAGTCACCATTATTACTCGTAGGATAAAACAGGAACAACCATTTAACAGTACAGCATATTTTAATTATACACCATGTGGAATAATCAAATCTCTTTCTCGTTTGAGGCCCCAGACCCCATAGCATAGATCGCATTGTACGGCTGAAATTATAACAACTCAAAGCTCAGAAATTACTTGTTTCCATTAGAGATCTGACAAGTCATTTCTTCAATTGGTCACTGGTGGTTTGCAGATAACTATTAGCAGTAATGAGTATGCTAAATTAAATCCAGAGACAGCACTGCTCTGTTCTGTAAAGACAACTGGGGAGAGAGAAACATAACTGTGGAGCGTCCTTCTCTCTGTGTCCTCCGTCTTCTCTCTGATAAATATCTCCTGTGTCTCACATAGTATGGATTTCATTTGGTTACAAATGAAGAAGGGTCTAATTCTTCCCATGATAAATGGGAGCGTGGAGCAGGTAACTTGTTAAAGAGAATTGGAATTGGGAGAATAACCTTATTTCCCTGTTCCTTGACAGCAAACCCCCTCACTAACAAATGCAAGATGCAATGCTGGAAGACATTAGCATGGAGGCCAAATCCATCACCAAACGATCCATTCTCAGACAATTGCTGCACAGTGCTGCGCACAGGCTACACACTCCATTCAGCAGCAACAGTCTACAAAATGCAAGGGAAGGCATGATTCAGTGGAAAGAATCATTGAAGAGGTGGATTCAAATCCCAGCTCTACCTTTCTACATTATATAGCCATAAAGGAGTCTCTTCTAGTGTGAGGATTTCTTAGCTGTAAAATGGGGGTAATACAAAACACCTCAAGGGTTGGAGCAAAGACCAGCTGCAGACATAAATCCTGTGCCTTACCTGTCTACAGGATGCTTGGCAAGCTCCCCTGTACTACGCAACACAGTGATGTCCTCATCTTCCAGACACCACAAACATACCAACAGCCAGCTGGGAATGGCTGTCACCACCTTCAGAAAGCTGACTGCGTGAGAATGGAACAGTCTCACAGAGAAGGCTCTGAGCCGGGCATTTCCCCAGCCTCTGGCATTAGTCAGCTCAGATGGTTGTCAAGAACCACAGCTCTCTCCCAGGTCTAGCTGGACAGTGACAGCAAGCATAATGTGTTAGGGATAAGAAGCTGGCATCTCCACTTACATTTTCAAAATCCTTCATGTTCCGTGCTCGCGTAGGAGAAACCTTTTCTTCTGACACTTTTGGAAGCCCTACAAAAAGCAAAACAGACATCAGGAAAGCATCACAGCATGCAGACTGGCTGACAATGCTGTTGGAGACCAGAGCACCAAGGAGAAAAATTATGAGCAGCCTCCATCACCTATGTACCCTCTCCTGGCACTTTCTGCCTGTAGTGACTTACTGATTTGAGTCCAGGGAAAGCTTGGAGCCATTTTATTTCCAATATTGACGAATTACTTTAAGCATCCCTTGTGTAACAAGACAATGTACCCAAAAAATGCATGGGGCACATGGCAAAGCACAGTGTCCTGAGGTGTGCCTCCTTACGTGCACATGCAGCAATCCAAACACAGCCTAACTAACCGATTTCATAGCAGGGGTTGGCAACCTTTTTCCTAAGCATGAGACAATGGCTATTTTCAGCTTCGCAGGCTATACACAAAGCCTACATCTGTCACAGATAACAGACAACTGCTGCAGCACAAAACCCGCCTCAGCCGACTCACAAATACAGTGGCTGTGTTCCAACAGAAGCTGATCTCCAGAGCAGGCCGTGAGCAGGAAAGGACCAGCCCCTGCTTGAAGTGACTGCTGGCAGTGCTGGACGCCGATCTCTCACAGCTTTCTTAATTCCACCAACATTTCTTACACACCTGCCCTAAGCACCATCCTGTGTGCTGGGGAATTGAAGGGGAAGGAGACACTGATCCTGCACCCACATTTCTAGGACAACACCACTTTGTGGGTGCTGAGTAAACATGTTGAGGGAATGAAGGGACCCACCATCCCAGCAAAGCTGCACGGAGAGCCTTTCTCCTGCCAAGCCGCTTTCTAGATCTGCTTCCATCAGGGAACAAATGGAGCCAAACTTCCGGAGGGAAGAGACAAGCACTACAACTGAGCAATTACATGATATGATATAGAGTGGCCACAGAAAAATGAAACGGGAAATATCCGGAGCAAGATGGGCTGCAATTTTAAGTCAGGGGATTGAGGAAGGTCTCACAGAGGTCACATGTTGGCAGGTTGAAGACAAACAGCCAGGGATCTAGAGACAAACATTCTAGGTGCGCAGAGAACAGACTGAGTCAGGAGCATGCCCGGTGGGTCTGAGGAAGAGCCAAGGGGCAGTGACACGGGAGGGGAGGAAGGTGTCAATAAACAAAGTGGGAAGAGAAGAGGTGCTAAGAGAGGTTTTGGGGGGACAAATCACATCTGGCACTGTACACTCAGTTAAGGACCGAGCTACAGCTGAAGGATTTATGAGCAGACTCCCTCTGGCTGCCTTGCTGAGAATAGACAGTAAAGGGCTCAGGAGAGAAACAAGGAGACCAGTTAGAAGCCTGGGTAACCCAGGCTGGAGGTCCTAGTGTCTCCCAGGATGCTATGTGCATATGTGGTTAAGAATGGATTCAAAATTGGACACTTTAGAAGTTATCAGCAGAAACAAATGAATACAATGTCCAGAGAAGAAACCATTACCTAAATGGTCCTGAGGAAACCCGAAGAAGGCAGGGAGCTTTGAGCTGAGGTCCTAGCAAGGCAAAAAGCAAGCAGCAGGCAGAGAGGTTTAAAAGGGCTCAGGCCCAGAGGAGGGGGCAGCCGTGGGGGTGGGAAACCACTCAGCTAAGTGAGGCTGAGACGCAGGTGGGGTGGGGGCTGCAGGGCCTTGTGCATCAGACTGAGGGCACACAGGTTTGTTTTCCCAACAGGCCATTCCCCCTCCCATTTCCCAACCAAAGCGCTACTCCTTCCACTCTCCAGTACTGCTCTGTTGGGGAATTCTCACCTGACTCCCTCACCCCTCCTCTGAACATCTTACATTTCACTCCTGGCCTCATCTTAGGATTTATCCTAATAGCTCTTTTTCATCTGTCTGTCTGTCTGTGTTCTCACCTAAATGTAATGAAGTTCAAGTTTGAATCCGAGTCTATGAGGATGGGCCTAACTACCACTGCTTCCAACTGCCTGCAGGCAGGAAGAGGAGAAACCAGGCTCATCAACATCAGACTTGTTTCAATTTAAGATAAGTTAACAATTCCAAAGGAAAACTTGAAGGTGGCCTATAGCTTATAGGATCTTACAGAAACAAACTCTTTGACTCTTAGCTCTACTTGTCCTAAAAGCTTCTTTTTGCACAACTATCGTCACTTTGGGGATAGAAGAAAAAAAAAAAAACAACTCAGATTTTAACAAGGCAATTTATCAACACTGCCCACCCAGAAAAGAAAATTCAGAAAGGAAAATTATGAAGACTTAAGATCACTCAGCAAGACAAGGAATGCAAAGCAGCCTCATAACCTCCTGAAATATAATACAGTGCTTATTCACTCAGCCACATCTCTGGTGATCTAACCGGCTATTTCACAAAGGACAGACCTGTGTATGAATGCAGGACCACAGCATGGAAGCCAGCAGGCTGCCAGGGAGGCCTTGGCACACTCAAGTCAAGAGAGCAGCTCTCCTGGGCCTCCAGGGGCAGAGCAAAGGAGACCCACAGAACGTGGTGCTGGGTCTAGTCTACACTTCCTATGCAGCCTCCCTGTAGCTGCTCAGCTCAGCAAACACTGAATCCCTACTGACTAGGTAGCAGGAAGGAAAACTGAAGGACAGTATGAAGGACATGAATTCCTCTAGTCCTATGTTTAGGAAAGGAGGTGGAGAGCAAGTGAGAACATGTGCACATAAGAAGCTGAGCAGCCACTGGTGCTGGGCCAGGTAGGCTCCAGTCCCAAGCTCAGATGCTCATGGTCTGAGTTTATTCCTCCTTCTCTTCCCCAAGCCCTGTTGTGTACTTACCGCCATTTCCCAAGCCAGCACTGATGCTGATGCCGTTCAGGGTATCTGGCAGAGTGGAGATCAGGCCACTAGAAGAGAACACAAGGAGGAGAGATGAGTTAGTGCTTGAACAACAGCACGTGACAGGCAGCAAACCATGGCCTAACATTCATGCAGCTGAGCTGCCTGAGAAGAAGAAAGTACAGAGCTTAAGGAGCCAGGCTTTGGGGCTAACAGTTAGTTATGTGACCTTAGGTGGTGTCAAGGTCATTCACTGATTCCTTCTTTTTCTGTGTGCCAAATGTGTGGCTCAGTACAAGGCTATATTCTTTATCTGTTAGACAGGGAGACTGTCTACCAGTAAAGATGAAATCAGTCGCTATATAGAAACACCTGGACACTGGGGGCATACCTGTTGATTCTGCTGTCATTACCATAGGGGTGATCAACTAGGCTTCCTACCCAAATTTTCAACTTCTGGGACCCAGGCATCAAGTCAGATGTCTTCAGAATGTCAAACAAAAATGCAGAATTCACTGATTGAAGAAGCTTGTACTAGCAGAATTATATAAACCAGTATATAAATGACATTCCGTGAGGATTCAGGGAATGTGACAGAAAACTAAAGCATAACAGACATTATTCTAGGTTCTGTTCTAAGCTCTGTGTGCACTTCCCTAAGCCTTACTTCCTTCAACTCTACAATGAAAAATCAGCAGCATCTGCACAGAACAACTGGCAATTAAACAAGACATACAAGGGCCCAGCAAGGTACCTGGCATACTATGGGCACACTGTAAACACGAACAAAATATCATTGTCACCTTCAAGCACAGAGAGCCTCAAAATTTATAAAATATTTACTCATTAGAGCTGCCAATTCCCCCAGGGTCTGTCATTTTTCAAAGGAAAGCCTTGCAGTGCAGACGACTTCAGTGTCCCAGCCAGAGTCACATGGCAGAGACATGAAGACTTTTTATATCTAATCTTGACTTTTTACATCTAATCCTCCAAAATCCTTCCTGGCCTCAGCCTGCAAAGTAGGCATTGATGGAAGCCTACCTTTGGGGCAGTTTCTCCTTCCTGCCTCCTAATCCAGATGTATTCTGCTCCTCAGACAATTTTTCCTGATCAGTGAACTTTGCAGTTAGAATAGACTTTTAAGACCAGGGCTGAGTGAACTATTAGAAGTATTATAAAAATCCAACACCAAGAAAATGACTGCTCAAAATATGCCTAGTATAAAGATAGCTACAAAAAAAAACTTAAATAGAACATGTCCTCAATCATGAAAAGATACATAAAAAGATCCTTTTCTAGAAATAGGTGGGCTATAAATACATAACAACACAGAGGAAATGCACTGAAATATCAGAATGCTATTTGTAAGGAAGACACATTTTCAATAATGGTCTATTTCTTCCAATAAGCATCAATATAAGAACAAAGTCTATTTTCTAAACCAGATTTTAAAAATAAAATCAAGTCCTACCTCCTCCTTTTGTAGATGGTAACCAAGGTCGCAAACCAGGTCACTAGCCAAGCACAGCCAAGAGCCTGGTCCTATATTCTCCATCTGGGTTCTCTCTGCCTCAGCCACAACATTAACTCCCAGGGCTGAAATGGGCCATCAATACCTCCAGCCAAGGTCATAACCACTAAAAACGATCCAGTAGACAAAGCCAGAAATGTTGGTCTTACACAGCTTCCCAAAGACTAACAATGAGGTTGCCAAATTCCTACATGGGGCTTACCTGCCTACTTTTAAAATGTGATATACGTCCATCATTTGGACTATCCAACCAGGTCCAAGCAGCTCCAGCCCCAAAAAGCTCCTCTTCGCACCCAATCCCTTACTTCTGGCCTTAGAATTAAGGGTGAGACTTCATGGAGACCCACAGGCAGTAAGAACAATGTAATCAAAAGAAGGCTTAGATATGATTTTATCATTATACAGATGGGAAGACTGAGGCCCAAGAAGGGGTAAGAACTTAACTTGCTCAAAATCACAAAGGATTGCTGGCAAAGCAAGGAATAAAACTCAGGCTCCTAGTGGCTGTAGCTAGGCCTAGACCACCCACAGCTCCCACATGAATAAGGCCCAAGGCAGAGCCAGAGGCCTCTAGGTAGGCCAAATGTAAATCATAAGAAACCTGTCTGCCAGGCCAGGCTCAGAACAGGACAGCAGTCTCCCACTTACACCACGCCACAGCCCAGCTTAATAGGTAGCATTTTTAAGTGTTGCTATTTTTTTTTTAAATGAGGAAAGCTAAAGCTGGAGAAATTTCAAATCCCATGCTCTACAACCCTGCATAATCCTCCCAGTCCTCAAGGGGGCGGTGTAGTGAGGACCCACTGAACAGAACCAGAGACTCTGCACACAGCATGAGGACAATACCAAGGCAGGTTGTCCCACTATATGCTGTGTGCTACAGCGCCTCATCCTCCTGGCCTGCTCCACTGCCGCCTATGGAGCCATCCCCTCCAGTGCTTGCAGCCACTGACAACAATCATCCTTTTACACCCCAAGACCCAACAGTGTTCTCAGAGCTGGCATGGAACTGGACACGGCAACTGGAAAACAATCACACAAAACAAGTGTTTGTCTCTTAGATTTCCTGTGTTATTCATTCTCTCTCTTTTTTTCAATACAGGGGACTGAACTCAGGGCCTCGGGGCCTCAAGTGCTCTGCTACTATCCATTCTTACTTAAGAGAAAAACCACATGAAAACAAAAACCACAGGCATCCAAGCTCTCCTGGGTGGCTCCCACCCCTCACCCCTCCTAACAGGTGAGCCCCTGATGTCAGCACATTGTGACCTTCATTCATATTCAGAAAGACAGAGGCTATATTTTCTGGCTTAAAAATAAAATAAATGTAATCAAATAACACATTCTATTCTACATTGTTTCCCTCTACTAACTACATATCCTAGGAGTGGAGCCCTATGATCAAACTGTGAGGGGAGGAGGGGAGGGAGTCCTAAAGATGTTTGGATGGCAATATAAACAATCTTAACTCCTTCAATCTTAACTCCTATAAAGCATTCTACAGTAGGGTTTTATAGACTTTACTGACCACAACCCCTAAACGAAGTCCCTAATTCCTGTGATATTTCTGTTCTCTTACTTTCTTAAAAGTCTCCTAGCAACCCACTATATTGAATTTATGAGATACCAATGGGTCCCAAGGGGTCTGGAAGACTCTTCTGAAAGGATGTGTATCTACCCAATCCCCTTCTGACAGAAACCCAGCTTGCTCCCAAGTTCTTCTTTCACACACCATGTTGAATACATGCCTTTATATAGGCCCCACCGTGCACATGTGGGGGTCTCTAGGTCAGACAGCATGTGCAACTGCTGGATCAAGATGTAGGGCTGGGGATATGGCCTAGTGGCAAGAGTGCTTGCCTCGTATACATGAGGCCCTGGGTTCAATTCCCCAGCACCACATATACAGAAAACAGCCAGAAGTGGCGCTGTGGCTCAAGTGGCAGAGTGCTAGCCTTGAGCACAAAGAAGCCAGGGACAGTGCTCAGGCCCTGAGTCCAAGCCCCAGGACTGGCCATAAAAAAAAAAAAATCTGGCAGGGGCTGGGGATATGGCCTAGTGGCAAAGAGTGCTTGCCTCATATACATGAAGCCCTGGGTTCTGTTCCCCAGCACCACATATATAGAAAATGGCCAGAGGTGGTGCTGTGGCTCAAGTGGCAGGGTACTAGCCTTGAGCAAAAAGAAGCCAGGGACAGTGCTCAGACCCTGAGTCCAAGCCCCAGGACTGGCCGGCCAAAAAAAAAGATGTATCCACATTTTTTGGGCTGGGAATATGGCCTAGTGGCAAGACTGCTTGCCTCACATACATGAAGCCCTGGGTTCGATTCCCCAGCACCACATATATAGAAAACGGCCAGAAGTGGCACTGTGGCTCAAGGGGCAGAGTGCTAGCCTTGAGCAAAAAGAAGCCAGGGACAGTGCTCAGGCCCTGAGTCCAAGCCCAGGACTGGCCAAAAAAAAAAAAAAAAGATGTATCCACATTTTTAAATGAGGCAAAGGTTCTGATAAGAACAACAAGACATTCAAATGTGCTTATTAAAGGTGCAAGAACAATTCAGTGGAAATAAGATATTCATTTCAACAAATAGTACTGAAATGGACGGGAAACAAAGCAAACTCAATTTAAGTGTCACATACTATACAATATTCAGTCAAAATGAATCGTGGATTTAAATATAAAATACAAATGTAAAATATAAAACATAAATTCTTAGAAAAAAAATACCGAAGCTTCAGATATGGTTTGTCAAAGAGTTCTTGACTTAATACCAAAAGCATAATTTATAAAGGGATATAAATGATAAATTGCATCTCATCAAATTAAACCTTTTTGCTCTGCAAAAAAAAAAAAAGAACTTACACATGCTACATATGGATGAACTTCACAAAGCAGCACGTATTGTAAGACACCATTCACATGAAATGTCCAGAGTAGACAAATCTGGTATTCAATCGTTTACATAGTGCTATTTTCAAATCTTTCATTCAAATGAAATGCAGAAACATATATAGTCGGCAGACCTTCTTTCCTTGAAAGGATTGGCAAAATTAGATATTTACATGAGGAATGAATTTATAGCTAAGAAATTTCATATATAGATAAGAAAGCATGCTCCTTTTTAAGTTATGTAGACAAAGGGGGACACAAAATGTTAATTTCTTTATTTTAAGCTCTCTATGTAAAGATCTAACTCAACTCTGTGTCTGTGTGTGCGCATGCGCGCTTCTGTTAGGGCTTGAACTCAGGGCCCCAGGTTCTTGCCTGGCTTTTTCACTCAAGGCCAGCATTCTATCTCTTGAGCCACACCTCTACTTCAGGCTTTTTGTTGGATAAATCTCTCAGGTTTGTCTACCTGGGCCAGTTTTGAATTGTGATTCTCAGATCTCAGCCTCCTAAGCAGCAAGGATTACAGGCATGAGCCACCAGTACCTAGCCTAATTTCAGCTCTTACCTGAAGAGAGAAGTGGTCTTTGGTACCCATTCAGACAATCAACAGTTCCAATGGGAAGGTAAGCAACTTGTCACTTCTACTTCTTGGTTTATCAAAACTTTTGCCAGAAAGAACCTTACCACATCTCTGGCCTAAACATTCAGAAACCACCATCACCTCAAACATGAAGTAAAACACAAACCACTGTGCTGTGACTCCATCTCAGGCTTCACACCAAAACTTCCCTCTGATCCCCTGCCTTGATATAACTTGA
The DNA here is from genome assembly GCF_023159225.1 of Perognathus longimembris pacificus. NCBI lineage: Eukaryota > Metazoa > Chordata > Mammalia > Rodentia > Heteromyidae > Perognathus > Perognathus longimembris. The sequence goes on from NC_063161.1 coordinate 150,354,745, forward strand.
TAGAAGATTCTTATCTCACCCACAAGTGGGGTCATAATGTATGAAGTTGAACCTCTGCACTGCTGTGTAAAACTTCTCTAACCACCACCCTGGAAATGAATGTTTCTTTATTCAATAACTCCCTTCAGTGATCTTCCCACCCATATACCTACCCACTTCTTTTTTAATATTTGTTTTAAATGTTATGCACATAGACTTTGGCTTTGGTTTTAGCAGTACTAGGCTTCACTTCCTAAGCAGACACACTACCGCTAAGCCCATTTCCAGCCCTATTTCCGCTCTGGTTATTTCTTGAATAGGGGCTTGCCTTTTGCCTCCGCTGGCCTGGACCAAGATCCTCCTGTTTGCACATCTGTTATAGCTGGGATGATAGGCATGTACCACCAGGCTCAGCTTTCCCTGTTGAGATGAAGTCTTACAAACTTGTGTGCCTAGGCTGGCCTAAAAGTGTAATCCTCCCAATCCCTGCCTCCCAAGGACTGCAGCATTAACTTGGATTTAACATAAACATGTAAACGTTGAACTGCTCCTGCTTGCAACCATGCCCATGGAAGTAGAGAAGGAACCAGGCAGGCAGTACAGAGGCATGGCTCCCACAGGGACTCCAGGCAAACATCCAGCTCCTCAGTGGCACATCAGTTCCATCAGCCTGAAAGATTTCTTAACTATGACTTCAGGTCAGAGGAAAAAAGACCAAAAAAAACCAGCCACTACTAGAAAATAGGACGGCAAAGCAACCATGTGATCTGGAATTTTCTAGGGATGAGGGGGGAGAGGAATACTTTTGATTCAGCACTATAGTCAAGTTTATCTTAGGTGCAGAGTCTTTACTGAAGGATGAAAATGTTTTAAACTTGGGTCCTGGAGGTGGCTGCAGAACTCTATAAATATTAAAAACCACTCAAAAGTTTACTTTAAATATACCTTGATGCCACAAAGCAAATAGCTCACACTGTAATCCTAGTTACTCAGGAGGTTGAAAGCTGAGGATTGGGGTTCGAAGCCAGTCCAGGAAAGCCCATGAGACTCTTATCTTCAATTAACCACTAAAGCCAGAAGTGGAGTTGTAACTCAAGTGTTAGGGCACTGGCATTGAACAAAAAAGCTCAGGGGCAGTGCCTAAGCCCTGAGATCAAGACCCAGGATCAGCACAAAAAGATATATAGACAAACGGACAGATGGACAGACGGACATACATACACACATACACACACACACACACACACATATTGCTGTTTGGAGAACAACACATAGGCATGTTTAATATTAACAATTCATAGTCAGGTGCCAGTGGCTCACACCTGTAATCCCAGCTACTCAGGAGGCTAAGATCTGCGGATTATAGCTCAAAGCCAAGCTGGGCAAGAAAGTCCATGAGAATCTTTTCTCCAATTAACCACCAAAAACCAGAAGTGGGAAACAAACCAATGGCTTCCTTAGCCCCCAGTATGCCCCCTACCCAAGGCTGTCCTTCTCTGCCCTTCCCTTTCCTGAAATTAGTGTCCAAGAAGGCTCTCTGCTCTGAAAGTACGAACTGTGCTCACAGAAAAACTTTTCTATCCAGTCTGCTCCTCACCAGGCAGCACGCTGTCGATGGCCACATGCTGAAGGAGCTCATGGAGGATGACGCCTGGTTTCAGGCTTAGAAGGCTTGCGGCTGGGCAAAGGCAAGCTCTTGGGCATACAAATGAAGGGCAGGACCCCGAGCTGCAGAACAGAGGGTCCTGTCTAGGAAATCATATGCCATGGGATGAATCTGACAGAACAAGCTAGCATCACTCTCCACCATTGGTGCCAGGCACTTACTACGTAAGCTCTTACATCATCCATGCAGCCATCGCTGAAACATGCATTACCATCAGAGACCACGAGGTCCCAAGGGTTGAGGACCTTCTCCAGCCACGCACCTGGTAACCCCACCACTCAACCACCAAAGCCAGCTTCTTCCCACATCCCCCAGCAGTATTTAAAGATCTTAGCTTGAGTGGGGTCTCTGGGCCCCAAAAGCTGGGCTAAATAGCATGGAGGCAGAGCAGGTAGAGACACCAGCAGGGATAAGGATCTAAGAGAACAACACACGGTGACCTAATCCAACAGAGTCTAAAGGACAAAGTGAACTCCAGATCAGTCTTTAAAAGTAGGCTGTGGAAACCACAGGCAGAAGGTCTCAGAAAGCAGCATATGACAATAAAATGGGAGACTTTCATTCTAGGGGTGGCCTTCTCTGTCATCACCCACCTGCAAAGGCAGAGAGAGGCAGCGAAGGAGAATATCTGTAGAGAAGATGAGTAAGACCCCAGCTATGCCTTTTTTGTTATTTTACTTGCTATGCCAACCCTGGGCTTTACATTAACCCACTTTACAGGTGACAAAAACTGAAGCTCCAAAGGAGAATACTCTTAGGGGAGGAACACAAAGGCACAATACCTGTGTGCCTCTGATCACATCAAATAATATTTGTCGAAATGAACACAGAAAATGGAAACGAGGTTTCTTTATGAGCTTTTTTTCTTCTTATCATTTGTTCATTTATTGGTCTTTGGGAGGGCAAAGGGGGACAGAAATGGAGGGACAAAGGGTGAACAGATGCGGCAGTGGTGCTCCCTGGACATTATGTGGAAAATGAACTCTACAACTTGTGGGTGGGGATCAGAGGAAAAACTGGGAGACAGTGGAGGAAGGGGTGACATTATCCAAAAAGAAATGTGCTCAGTACCTGAGTTGTAGAACTGTTAACTACTTGGTACATTACCTTTATAATAATAAAATATAAAAAATAAATAAATAAACTGAGGCTCCCAAGATGAGTAACTTGTCTAATGTCACAAGGTTGTTAAATGGCAGAACTGGGACTTAAACTCAGCTGTGTCTGGGTCTGAAAGATGAAGCATGGGACCAGTAATCACTGAAATGAAAAGACAAGGTCTCAGAGTAATGGTGTTGCTAAATTGCAATCGGAAGTATTAAAAGCAGGGTACCAGTGGCTCATGTCTAAAAATCCTACCAACTCGGAAGGCTGAGATCTGAGGATTGTCATTCAAAGCCAGTCCAGGCAGGAAAGTCTGTGTGACTACCTCTGGTTAACTACAATAAGCCAGAAGTGAAGCTACAGGTCAAGTGGTAGAACACTAACCTTGAGCACAAAAACTCAGGGATAGTAGCCAGGCCCTGAGTTCAAGTCCCAGAACAGGCACCAGAAACAAAAAAAAAAAAGGCTGAGCATTAGTGGTTCACATTTGTAATCCTAGCAACTCAGGAGATTGAAATCTAAGGATCATGGTTCAAAGGCAACCCAAGCAGTTAAGTTCATGAGACTTTTATCTCCAATTAAGCAATTAAGTTCATGAGACTTTTATCTACAATTAAGCATGAAAAAAGTCAGAATAGTGTAGTTGTGGCTTAAGTGGTAGAGTAAGAAAGCTTTCAGGACTGGCACCAAAAAAGGAGAAGGGGGGGGGGCAGATCAAAACAAAAAGATAAAAGAAGCATTAAAAGTATCAGCAAACTGAGAAGAGAGATGTCATGTTAACTTAGACAGGAGCTGGGAAGGGCCTAGCTCTGTGCCTGATACCAGAGCTTATGAATGAACACAGTAATCATTTACCAGGTCTGCCAAAGATGAGACCTGTTCATTCCTAGTTTACCATCAAGGCATAAAAGCAAGTCAAGTCGAGCAAACAAGAGGCTCTGGGTTCAAGTCCAAGAACTAACAAAAACTAAAATTCATTCTCATTTGCACATGGAAAACATGATCACCTGTCAGTTAGAATCTACAGGCTAAACACAGCAGTCTGTCCTACAGAGCTAAATAAACACTGCAGGTCCTAAGTCAGGGTTCTCTTCCTCTTCTTTCCACAGTCCCTCCTACCAGAAGCCCAGAACAATCAGAGGACCCAGCCTGGAGCAGTCCAGAAGAAAAGACCTGGGGCCCCACTAACAATGAGGACCCTCATGGCCACCTGGAGCAGCTCCCCTGAAAGGCACCTCTCAGAATATCATTCCCTGATTCCTACCATTGACAACACAGGCTGAACATCCCTAATTTGAAAATTCCAAACCCAAAATACTCCAATATCAAAACTTTTTAAATTGGATCATGTTGTCTACAAGTGAAAAATTCCATACCTCCTGACCTCACATAAGTGCCACAGTCAAAATGAAGGCCCACAGCTTGGTATATGGATTGGGTGTATATGAAACATAAATGAATTCCAAGTTCAGACTCGGGTACTGTTTTCAAGACATCTGGGGGGGGGGGGGAGCAGGGAGTGCAAATATTCTAAAACTTCAAAGTAATCCAAAATCTGAAACACTTCTAGTCCAAAGCATTTTGGATCGGGGATGTCCAACTTGTAACAATAATGACAGCACAGTGTCATCTGATTCAACCATAATAGTGTGCCAGGCACTTGGTAAGTAACAAGGGAACTTCAGGACAGCTATTGCTTCTTTGGATCTTCACCCCAATTCTGTTGGGTGGATACCACTAGCCCATTTTACAGATAGGAAGCTGAGTCAAGTCCCTTTTTACCCAGGTCACCCAGGGAAGTCAACTTACAAGGGCTGGGTTTGAGTCTAGTTATGACCATCTCCTGCCAAGACGTTCACCACTGCACTCTGGGGGCCTTTCATTGTGGGTTGGTCACCAGGGGACCCCCACCCCCAAGCAAAGCCTATACTTCACGACTCCAGTCCCCATAATGAACGCAAAACTCCCAAAGCCGGACTGAATCATCAGGTGTCCTCTAAGTCCCCGTCCCCCCGGAGCCCCCACGAAGGGCATGGCCCAGGCTGTCAGAGGACCCTTGGCTTGTCCTCCGTGGGCCCTTCAAGGGGAGGGCCGCGAGACGAGCCGAGTGCGGCGCACTTCAGGCCCTCGGACCCCAGTCAGCATCAGAGGGCGGCCCCCAAAGACACGGCTACCCACTCCGGCCCCGGCCAAACCCCTCAGAAGCCAACTCCCAGGCCGCGCGCGCGTCAGAGACGCCGCCCGCACCCCACCGGCGGGGACACCCCGAGCCCGGGCCCGGGCCGCACCTGCAGCCGCTGAGCGTCCCGGGGAGGGTGACGTCTTCTTCCAACACCGAGTCCATCGCGGACGCCAAGGCGACGTGGGCATCGGCGTCTGTGGCGCTGGCGCCGCTGGCTCCCGGGCTGCCGCGACTCGCCCGGCCTCCCAGGTCCCCGCCCCCTCCGTCTCAGCTCTTGTTCCGAGTCTGGCGGCGCCGCTGGAATTCAAACCACAGCGGCCGCCATGTTTGCCAGGGCTTCTTCCTACGGAAACGGGGCGGGGTCAGCGGGACGCGCATGCGCACGCGCACGGTGAAGCCGCCCGACCGAAGCCGGGCAGGGAAGAGTGGGTGGCCGCCATCTTAACTAAGGGCAGTGCCTTTGTGCTTGGGTCTGTTAGGCTACAGAATGACGGTGTGGCGGCCATCTTTTGTGAGGGCACGGTTGCGAGGCCCGGATGGGCGCCATCTTTGTTAAGGGTGAAAGCTGAACCTGCTAGGTTAAATTAAGCGGGAAATGGAAGGACAGCAACATTGCAACCCCGAGTTTTGTTTTCCTTGGAACAGTGACCACACACACACACACACACACACACACACACACACACAATTTGGGATCGATGCATCCAGAAAGGCTTCTCTCTTGAGTTGTATCTCATACAATTGGGTGCTGCCACCCTTTGGAAAAAAATCCTCCCTGCAGAGTCCTAAGGCAAGCAACAGTTGTCACTCCGTTGGAAGCAATCCATGGGCCAAAATGGTGAGCTGCACTCCCACCCCACGCCTCGGTGATCCTTTGTGTCTGTGAGGACTCGACTACAACTTCAATGAGTAAACCCAAGGCCCCGGGAAAGACCACAATGACTTGGCCCAAAGTAATGCAAAGTAAGTTCACTGTCAACTGAAACCACAGCTGGGGTTTCCACCAACTAGCCAAGTAGATCTCAGCTCCCTGAAACAGGGTTTCTCTCTCCCTCTTACAGCGCATCGCAATGTAAGGTTTTCCGGAAAGGGATCCCGCCAAATGATTCAGGCAGAAAGGGGTTGGGGGGGGGGGGGGCGGAGGCAGAAGGGAAAGAGAGAGAAAAGAGCAACAGAGTAAGAGAAAAGGAAAGAGAGCAGGGACTGTGTTGAGCTGGATGATATAGGGAAAGGTGGGAGATATGGCCAGGTGGATTGGATCTGACCTCAGAGGAGGTAACTGCCTCCAGGTGTGTCAGTTACCTAGGTAACTCAGGTACTGGGCACAGACTTAAGCAGGTGGAGGGCATCTGCATGGAGCCCTGGGGGGGTGGGGTGGACCTTACAATTACCAAACACCTAGATGATTTGACAGAGGTTGGTTGTTGTTGTTTTTTAATTTCTTTTATTATCTTTAAGTAGCTGTGCAAAGGTGCCATTTAACGAAGCACTTTATAAATGCAATGCATCTCGATCAGTGTCATCCCTTCTACATTCTCACACACACACACACCCTTCAACCTACGCCTTCCCTTATTTTTCTTAATGTGGCGGTATAGACACTGAATTCTTAAATCAGCCTTTCTCCAGGTTTCAGTGTCCATTGGGAGAATCCTGGATGAAAGTAATTTTCAAAGATGAGTAGACAAGTAAATGGTGACTGTGCTGTAATTAGGAATGTCATCAACCTCAGTTTCCTCATTCTTTAATTGATCAATTACCCCCCCCAAAGGAGGCCTTCCCTGCTTCTCTAAGCTAAATCCATCCCTTTCTTATATTCTGAGAAGTCCATACTTTTCCTTTGTAGCACTTAACCACATTTGTGAGTGTATGTTTCTGTGAGCTTTTCCAATGTCTTCTTTTTTGCAGCTACATGAGGACAGGAATTGTGTTCACTGCTAGATCCTCTAGACCCCAACATTGTGGCTACAAATCAGCAGATGTTTAAAAATACATGTTAGATGAATGAATGATTTGATCAAATCAGCTTGGAAAATGGACTAGTACCTATTAAGAAAGGTTTTTGTGAGGATGACCTGAGATTCCTTTAGGAATGCTACAGTTCAGTTCTCTCTGAATTTCACTGCACTTAACTGTTTTACACAGCCTGTGTGTCCCCATTTTTTTCCACATTAGAATTTAAGAATGAAATATAAATCCACATCCAGACAATACAGTATTTAAATGATGTATTCATCAGTTTTTACTCCTTGGACAACTAGTTCAAAGAAGATAAGCAATGACCCTAGTGTGGACAAAGTTTATCCTGTGACCTGGGATTTTTTTTTTTTTTTTTTTTTTTTTTTTGCCAGTCCTGGGCCTTGGACTCAGGGCCTGAGCACTGTCCCTGGCTTCTTCCGGCTCAAGGCTAGCACTCTGCCACTTGAGCCACAGCGCCGCTTCTGGCCGTTTTCTATATATGTGGTGCTGGGGAATCGAACCTAGGGCCTCATGTATCCGAGGCAGGCACTCTTGCCACTAGGCTATATCCCCAGCCCTGTGACCTGGGATTTTTTCCCTTGCCATAACTTAATTTTTTCATGCATAATGGAGCTGAAAATGTCAATCTCACACACTGGCATTATCTAATTAGATACTTTGGAAACTTAAAGGAAGAAAGAATCTGTAAGAAGCTCTCATTAGGATGAATTCATTGCCCTATTCAGACTATGTTCCTGGATTGTGTACTGAACTCTTGGTAAATGAAGAAAGTAAAAATTGAATCAACTGCACAAAGGGCAGGCTATATAGGAACTTGTTTTTCCTGCTACAGTAGTGGTATAATAGGAACAGAGGCCTTTGCCCTGTCTGTCTCTGAGCTGTCTCTCTGCCAAGCCTGGATGTGATGTCACACCCATCAGTTGTTTTGGCTTTCTAAAGCCATCTCCTTGACAACAGCCAACCAGCCACAAAGCTGGCATTATTTCTTTGGACAAGGTCACACTGAATGGCTGGAAGATGATTGCATCCAGATTTTTTTTTTCATTTGCATGGGACTCTTCTGAAGTTTTTAGCAGCTCAAGATAGTTGAGCTGCCTTTACTAAGAATAATTTTTATAGATAATACATTCATGATGCCATTTTGCAATATTCCATTTTCTCTTCATGACACTATGAAGTAGGTTGGGATGATTCCGCAGCTGTACAGATCAAGAATTCCATAGTTTGGGGCTGGGGATATAGCCTAGTGGCAAGAGTGCCTGCCTCGGATACACGAGGCCCTAGGTTCGATTCCCCAGCACCACATATACAGAAAACGGCCAGAAGCGGCGCTGTGGCTCAAGTGGCAGAGTGCTAGCCTTGAGTGGGAAGAAGCCAGGGACAGTGCTCAGGCCCTGAGTCCAAGGCCCAGGACTGGCCAAAAAAAAAAAAAAAAGAATTCTATAGTTTGGACCTGAAATGGCCTGAGAATACCATATGTCAAAACTTTGGCCCCCCAGCCTGAGGCACTGTTGGGAAAGGGCCTACTTAAAGGATGTTGGGCCATCAAGTCATGCCCTTGAATGGAATATTAGGATGTTAGAAGCCCTGCTCATTCATTCTTTCTCCCCTCACTTCCTTCTTGACTGCTATGATGTCGGCAGCTTCACCATCACTTGCTCCAACATCATTTGCTCTAATCATGATGTTCTAAACCACATAGACTCAAAGGCAATGGAGCCAAGTGAGTCAAATGTTTCCTCATATGTCAGTTATCTTCTCACAGTGTCAGGAAAATAACACGGGAAAACTAGAATTCAGTGAGGGAAAGGGATTTTCCAATGGCTTCTTTCTTTCTTTTCTTCCTTTCTGTCTTCTTTCCTTCCTTCCTTCTTTCTTTCTTTCTTTTTCTTCCTTTCCTTTAGAAACAACTTCAGACCAGGAAAACAGGTGCAAAAACAGAACAAAAAGACTGAATGTGAAGCTCACACCTGTAATCTTAGCACAGAGAAAAGAAAACTAATGCAGGAGGATCATAAGTTTGAGGCCATCCCAGACTACATAGGGAGTTCAAGGCCACCCTGGGTTATATAGTAAGACTTTGTGGCTTAAAACAAGCAAACAAACCAAAAAGTACAAAGAATTCCTCATGAAGACTTCATGCACTTTCCTCATTTTTATTGTTGTTGATGGCATGGCAGTATTGAGGTTTGAACTCAGGGCCTCGGGTTTGGTAAGCAAGCACTCTACCACTTGAGACACACCACCAGTCCATTTTGCCTGAGGTGTTTTTGTTTTTTTTCAGATACCACCTCACTTTTGTCTACTCCTGAATCACCAGGCACAGCTTATTTTATTGAGATGGGGGTGTCTCACTAACTTTCTGTCCAGACTGGCTATGAATCACAGCCCCCCTGATTTCTGTCTCACACGTATTTAGATTTACTTCCTGATAGAATAGCATCTTCAATAACCATAGAGTAGTTGCTTAAAACAAGTTTCGTTGATACAGTACCATTTACTGCAGATCTTATAATTGAATTTAATTGGTTTTCTTATTAATTCCCTTTGTTGGTCTAGGATCCAATCCAGGATTCTACGTTGCCTTTAGCTGTCACATCTCCTTCCTCTCCTTCAAGGGCTGCCAGTTCTGTCTTTGTCTTTCGTGACACGAGCACTTTGTAAAGTTCATGCTAAGTATTTGATAGAATGATCCTCGAATTTGTGTTCACACGGTGTTTCTTCATACTTCAGTTCAGATTACACAGTTTGGGCAAGAAATTACAAGAGTGATGCTATGCCCTTCTCAGAATGCAATTGGAGAGCAAAGGATGTTGATATGGCTTACAGATTGAGGGTATTAACTTTGATCTCTTGGTGCTTTATACTAAATTTCTATAGGGAAGATTACTGTTTTTCCTTTTGTTATTATTGAGAAACTTGTGGGGAGATATTTGAGACTATTTATTTTGGTTTTCATACTTTTGCCCACAAATTTTAGCATGTATGAATAAAATCTTACCCAAAACAATCATCATAATGGTATTTCCCTGTGGATGGTTTTTCTGTTTTCATGATTCCTTCCATATTTTTTAATCAAAATTCTACCATAAGGAAGAGCTTTTTCTTCTTCTCTTTGTAATCATTTATTCAATTCTTCATTGGTTGTGATACTGGGTTTTGAAGTCAAGGCCTTGTGCATGCTAGGCAAAGGCCGCTAATGGCCCCTAGGTTGATTTGATTTTTTGTTTAGAACATATGGACTCATGGGCATTTATTTTGTGTTATAATCCACTTTTTAAAATTATCCCTATTTGTTTTATTGCACAACTTATCCTAGGTTTTGGCCTTCTAACATATTGTTGTGCCAAGATTCAAACACAGGTCTCTCTGGTCCCAAGTTCAATATTATTTTCCAAACACCAATCTACCCCCTTCTTGAAAAGTCTTCCCAACAAACCCTCAGCAGCAGTAGTCCTCGGGAGCCATGTCCCAGTGAAGACCCACAGTCTTCTCCACAGTGTGCTGGATATCAAACCGATGACCCCGGGCCCAACATCTAGCCCATGAACAGAGTACAAGGTTGATGCCATTTGTCAAATTAACTCCAAGTTTGATTTTTTTTCTTATGATGGGAAGAGATATAGGTAAATATAGTTCATGATAACCTATCACATATCTGGGGGAAAAAAAGAGGAACTCCAAGCATAAAGGAGCAAGGAGCTAAAAACAATGATCTTTATTTGATCAGACTACATTGCACATATTCACTAAAATATTACAAATATCCACTATTATTACAAATATCCACTATTCAGAAAACCAAGGGGGTAAACAACTCCTTTTTACAATTGCACAATTATTTTAAAATAATTTCAGGGGCTGGGAATATGGCCTATTGGTAGAGTGCTTGCCTCACATACATGAAGCCCTGGGTTCAATTCCTCGGCACCACATAGCCATTAGTGGCACTGTGGCTGAAGTGGTAGAGTGCTAGTCTTGAGCAAAAAAGAAGCCAGGGACAGTGCTCAGGTCCTGAGTCTAAGCCCCGAGACTGGCAAAAAAAATAGAAAATAGAACATCAGAAGGCAGAAAGGAGAATGAGAAATACCCCATATTAAGAGGGATAAAATGTAAATACTAGACTAAATGTTAAAAATACATCAATATGATATAACCTTCAAATTGCCCATTCAACTTTCTGGGCCTTTTTTTTTTTTTTTAATCTAGATCCAGAACTCATTAGAGTACATCACTGAAGCCCTTTCAGCTCTGCTGGTCTATGAATAACAGGAATTAGTTACCAGATATTGAGCTCTTGTTAGGTGCCAGGCACTAGACTAAATGCCTTTAATCCTCACAATAACTTCACAAAACAGATTGTGTTCTGATCTTATGATTAACAAAGCCGAGTTCAGCGAGAAAGATTTACCTGGCCACTGGATAGGAGCCATCCTAAAATATGCTCCTTTAGTGTAAGAGTTATTTTGAGCAGAAGGCAATTGAATGTCAGTGAAGAAAAGTTCTCTGCCTTCCTCTATTCTGCCATGAAAGCAAGGCATGTAGGTCCCTTTGTGGAGTTAGTTTCCTCATAGATTCCCCATAATCTATCATCCCCACGAAATCCAAAACCCCTTTCCTCTGTCAAGACAGTGTGTCTAACCACTTCTTTGAGCTTTTTTGCTTTTCTTTGCATGTAAGTACTAATAAGGGCTGTATCCTTTTCTCCTGTTAACCTGTCTGTTGTTAGTCTAATTCAGAGACTGCCAGCAACTACACATAACAGGGGAGAGGAAAAAAAGCCATCTTCCTAATACCACCTAAGCAGCAAAGCATTGGAAGTAGGACTTGATCCTTGATTTAATTCAGAATCCCATTTTCTACATCACTAAACCACATTATCTTTCATAAAATTTCAGGAATCCTGGCCCTCAATAAAGTGGTTAATGTGTACTTGATTAATTATACAGCAAAGTCAGAGATCTGCAACACTTCGCTGGTATAAGAAAAACAATAAGGGGCTGGGGATATGGCCTAGTGGCAAGAGTGCCTGCCTCGTATACATGAGGCCCTGGGTTCAATTCCCCAGCACCACATATACAGAAAATGGCCAGAAGTGGCGCTGTGGCTCAAGTGGCAGAGTGCTAGCCTTGAGCAAAAAGAAGCCAGGGACAGTGCTCAGGCCCTGAGTCCAAGCCCCAGGACTGGCCAAAAAAAAAAAAAAAACCATGAGGAGACACAAAGAAAGGTTTGAGTCATTTAAATGAAGGTGTGGAGAGATGATGTTTTACAAGTCAGATCTGTGCCTGCAAGACCATAGAAACCCATATGTGGCCTATGTTCACTAGGTTCTCACTTTTTGAAGTCCACAGAAATAAAGTAAAACTGATATTTGATACACACATTTTACAAAGTGTCATATTCTTCATCCCTTGAGGCTCTCTTCCCAAATGTGAGATGTTTGCTGATCCTTTATGGATAAGAGCACGGAAGCATAGAAACATGAGGCGATTTTCCCGAAGTCATATAGTTAAGCTAAAGATAGAGAAAGGAACTTGAACCTATGTACTGTTTTCCCAAACACTGACACTCCTGAACTTTTTGAAACGTACAGAAATCATTGATACATTGCAAGCCCCCATAAAAGATCCTGCCAGAGTTGTTGATCCTCAGGACCAAGGCCAGATCTTGGGTCATTAGACCCAGGGGATAGCCATAAGAGTCAAAGGCTACTGGAAGAAAATTATCCTAAGATTCCAGAGAGTGCTCCCAAGCATCCTCCTCAGCTGCCTACTGACTGTGTTCTGGGCAAAGAAGGCTCACATTGAATCAATTCATTGTCTGGACATCTTTAAGATGAAAAAAAGCACTTAAAATCTTATGTGGCCCAAGAAAAGAGATGGTAAGCTTTGCTTCTCCCTCAATGTAATGAATTCACTTTAGTGAGCAGGTCAGGCCCTCCTGACCTGGAAGGCTACAGGACTTCCTTCCTCAGTGAGATAGTTGCCAGGCTGCTTTGCCTTGGCAGAAGCCCTCTTCTCTAGCTGGCACAGTACCAGCTAAGCTGCACAGGCCAGGCCCTGCACAAGTACATGAAGCTAAAGGATGAACGGAAGCTAGCCTCTAGTCCATGCTCTACTCAACAAGTCATGAATTCACTGCAAAGAAGAATGTCTTTTCTAAGTCACCCGAAGGAACTCTGTGTGCTAGTGTTTCTTACAGCCTTTCCTCCTTTTCTCTGCTTAATTCCCAGGGTCCTTTTAGCCAGTTTTTCTTATTTGTCTGTCTGCTGCTGAGGACTGAAGCCAGAGTCTTAGGTATACTAAGCCTGTGCTCTGCCACTGAGCTACACCCCTACCCCCTCACCACAATGTGTTTGAATATTACATACACCGAACTCTCTTCAGCTCTCCAAGGATGCCTTAAAGCACTCAGCCCTCCAGGAATCGCTCCCACTTTTGACAGTCTGGAAAACAGAAAAATACTTGCCCATCACAGGAAAAGGTACAGCTCAAGGATGATTACAAACGGTAACTGACAGCCCTGGTCCTAATCACAATTTAAAAGAAAGTTCTGGAATCCAGTCTGGTAGATGCTCCATCTCTAGATCACCAGAGCATCCTGAGCTGTTGTTTTTTGTTTACTTGCTTGTTTGTTTGTTTGTTTGTTTGAGGTTTTCTTGCTATGTAACCCAGGCTGCCCTGGAACTTCCAATTTTCCTGCCTCAGCCTCCCCAGTAGTAGGATGGCAGGTGTATACCACCTTGCCCAGCTTGAGGTTGTCTTCATTGTGATCCTTAGCTCTGCTGCCTCTGCAGGAATACTGTGTGACTATTTTAAATCCCTTTTAAGATAGAATACACTAATAATGACACAATAAAACCCACTGTAGATGAACATTCTGATGAGTTCTGGAAAACTTGCACACCCCTGTCATCATTGTCACAATCAAGATATACAACATTGTGGACAGAAATATTCTGAATCTGCAAGATCCCATAAAGTAGCCACTAGCCTTATGTGACAATTGGATCCTGGGATGTGACTAAATCTCTTAATTTAGTTCATGTAAATATAAATACCCACAACAGGATGTTGACTGGGCTATAAAACATTTCCCTCATTTCAAAAAGTTCCCTCGTGATCCAGCTGAAGTCTATTCTCTTTTACCTCAGCAAATTACTGACCTACTTTCTGTCTTTAAAGAGTTGCATTTTTTCCAGTCTCACATAACTAGAATCATACATTATGTACCCTTTTGTGGTCTGTCTTCCCTGGAGAGCAGGAACTTTTACTTCTGTATCTTGGGGCTTATTGTAGCACCTGGCAGATAATAGATGTTCAGTAAATTTTGATGAAAGAATGACTTCATAAGTCTCAACCAAAAGTAATGTTCTTACCCACAAACATACTTTTCTTTTCACCTAATGGAATACAAGAATGAAAAGGACCGCACAGAGAATATTTAACTCTTGGATGTACTAGTAGAAAATCTGAGCTCCAGATGGGCCCAGTGGCCTGCCCACGTTCACTGTAGACTTCACTAAGCATGGTTTAGACTCCCAGGCCTGAGCTCTGCCCACTGCAGAGAGCTTCCCATCCCCACATTTCCCACAAGTCAACATGGCAACTCCCCTAAGTCTTGGTGGAACCACAGAATGCCTCTCAAATCCTCTCAAATGTCACACTGCCTGGGTCGGCCTCCTAGTACCAGACCACTGCTGAAAGCACAGAAACAATCCAATCCAGGAAAGTATCTCATTTCAGTCCAATATACCCCAAATCTAAGAATGGCCTGACTCCAATGTTGGGCCATAGATTGCCTTTCCAGTCAGAAAACAAGCCACACAGTGTAACACTGCATTTTTTTTTTTTTGGTGAAGTTCTTATGGATGCCTCTTACATAAAAGAAAAAAAGGATGGTAGTTACTGGCTATGTGTGCCTGGCTACTTCACACTAGTCTAGTCTCACTGTCACCCTAAGAAGTCCTTTTACAGGCAACAACAACAGGACTAAAGGGACTAAGAATTGTCTGTTGACTTGCCCAACATCGTATGGTCTGAAGGCCTGCACTAGAAGCCTTATTTTTCTGCTTCCAGATTTGTAGTACAATGTTATTTTTCAGTGCCTAGGAAATGAGATTTTCTGTTGTTCTTGTTGTTCTAATATTTTTCATGTGCTGCATTAAAAATGTATTTTAATACAGTCGGTGGCTGAGAAGATCCAGAAAAGTTTAGTGACAATTGCTAATATAGCCTTCTTAAGTTTTCTGGTATATTTCTAACTTCCTCTTTAGTATACTTAACTGATACTTTAACCTTTAATTTAAAAGGAGCCGATGGTCTCAATATTTCATATGGAAAGATGAGATATCAGTTATAAGTAAATGAAGTTGTTATTTTTTTAACCCAGGATAAGAAATTCAAAATGTAACTGCTTCTAACTGCTGATCCTTTTTTCTCCTTTTAGAATATAAAGTCCTCTCCATCTCTTTTGGGGATTAATAGCCCATTGGAGTCTATACAATTTGCTTAATTGCCCCCAAATTATTATCTCAATGAAAACAGAATCTTAATAGACAATCCTTAATGTCTTTATTCTTGTCCAGTGGAACCTCATCTCTTGGCAAAAAATAGTTTCTTCAAATGAGTCTGGATAATCCTCTAGCCATAGTGATTAAAGACTGCAATGGCTCATTTAGAAAATGTGTATTGGGAAGGGAGATTTAAAAAGCTGAGATGCTAAGATGTAGCCTGTTGGTTTTGCCAGCTACTGAAAATAGGAACAAGAAGGGAAGGCACCCTAAATGTCAAGTTTCAGATAGTTGCTTCCTACCCTCCGAAGGAGATAGGGGCTGCAGGGTATGAGGATCTGCAGTCTGGGCTGTGGGTGAGGCCTCTGCATGGACCAAATGAGCTGGGTCAGCACCATTGCACTGGAGGGAGTTTTGTACAGTATGTTCCCCGGGTTCCCAGGGTCATTCGCAAACATTCCTATTCACAAGTGACTTAATACTTCCCAGAAAAACTATTTTTGTTGGTGGTGGTGGTAGAGGGCTTGAACTCAGGGTCTGGGTGCTGTCCCTAAGCTTTTGCTCAAGGATAGTGCTCTACTATTTTGAAACACAGTGCCACTTCTGGTTGGAGATAAGAGCCTCAGGGACTTTCCTGCTCAGGCTGACTTTGAGCCACAATCTTTATATTTCAGCCTCTTGAGTAGCTAGGATGATAGGCATGAGCCACCAGCAGGCACTGGGTTCAGTCTACTTTGTTGTTGTTTACATTTAACCAACTCCGAGTCTACAGTATATGTGTACGTCATTACCATCTTTACCCATGATTCACTTAGTCATTTATTAACATTGACCTTGGGAGGAGGAGATGACAGGACATTCCCACAATTTAATTAAATCTGATACTATTTGCATGGTGTGTAGTGTCAGATCTGTGCTCAGGGCACAGATGCCAATCAAAAGTTCAGACCTCCTGTGCTTCTGACAACAAATCGAGAATTCCCACAATTCCTTCCTCTTGTTTGACAATTTGCTTGAGTAGATTTCAGGATCTGGAGAACATTTCACTTATGCTTACCAGTTTATTATAAAGGATATGCCGGGGCTGGGGATATGGCCTAGTGGCCTAGAGTGCTTGCCTTGTATACATGAGGCTTCGATTCCCCAGCACCACATATACAGAAAACGGCCAGAAGTGGCGCTGTGGCTCAAGTGGCAGAGTGCTAGCCTTGAGCAAAAAGAAGCCAGGGACAGTGCTCAGGCCCAGGACTGGCCATAAATAAATAAATAAATAAATAAATACATACATACATACATACATACATACATACATACATACATACATACATACATAAATGGTATGCCTCAGGAACAGCCAAGTCAGAGTCAGAGTTTTCATGCTCTCTCTTGGTACATCACCTCCTGCAACTCCATGTGGTTGTTCACCAACGTGGAGCTCTGCAAGGCCCTTCATTAGAGTATTTTTGTTGTTGTTTCTTTTTTTTTGGGGGGGGGGAGGGCAGTCTTAGGGCTTGAACTCAGGGTCTGAGCACCATCCCTGGCTTCTTTTTGCTCAAGGCTAGCACTCTACCACTCGAGCCACAGCACCACTTCCAGATTTTTCTGTTTATGTGATGCTAAGGAATCAAGCCCAGGGCTTCATGAATGCTAAACAAGCACTCTACCACTAAGCCACATTCCCAGCCCTTTGTTAGCGTTTTGATGGAGGTTATGTTATGGAAGCATGATGGATGAAGTCACTGGCCACTGTCAAGTAGACTCAATCTCAGCCCTTCACTTCTCCCCAGACATTAAGGGGTAGGCTGAATTTCAATCCTCTAAGCACGTGGCTGGTTCTTTCTCAGCAGCCAGTATCCTAACTCTCTGAGACTTTCCAAAAATCCCCTTAATAACTCAGGTCTGGTTGACAAGGGCTTGGTATGAATCACAGATGTTCTTTTCACCTTAATCAAACTAGAGCTATTTCAGAAGCCAGAGACAAATACCAGGTACTAAAATGAAAGATGCTCCTATAGCTATTACTAGGAAATTTCAAAATCTTTGCGAACTGTGGTCATTGATTTTCAAATATTATACCAACTTTGTATTCATAGGATAAGCCTTGGTTGGCCACGAAAGCACTATTTTTTAGGTATGGTTCTGTTTGTTTATATTGTCTTAGGAATTTTCCTATGTTCATAAGGAATGTGTCTGTAGATTTTAATGTCTTTGATTTCATCTCAGGGCAATCCTGGTCTTATAGAATTAGTTGGGGGAATATTGTCTTTCTGCAGTTTTTCTGACACTGTGTAGAATTGGTAATATCTTTTTTTAAGTGTTTCCAGAATTCACCAGTTAAACTCTCTGGATATCACATTTTTGTTATAGAAGATTTTAACTCCAAATATAATTTCTTTAGTAAGTGTAGGACTGTTTAGGTTATCTGTTTATTTTTGAGTGATCATGGTGGTCTTTCTCTCAAGGAATCTACATTTCGTCTAAGCCATCAACTTTATTGATATAAGTTTCCCTTACTATGCTTTTGATTATTGTGGCATCTGTAATGATTTTCCTTCTATAATATACAAAGAAAACATTTTATTTTCAAAAAATCTGAAATTCAGTGTTCAATTCAGTACACAAAAATTTAAAATCTACTTGTTATTAATATAAGCACATTGTGAAGCAATACATTTTGAATTTCTCATTGTCAGATGACTCTCCTTTTGGAAACAGAAATACTAGAATGCCTGAAAATAATTCTGTATAATATTTTCATTAAAATTGCTTTGAAAACCTAACTTGTAGGCAAAACTTTGATTTTTTAACATTCACTTAGAATGTTGCTCTTCAGCCTGTTGATGAATTCTCCCAATAAAATCATCTCAAGAGTTTTTTTCATTTAGTTTAGTTTCTATAATGTAACTAAACAAAGGCTGGAGATATAACTCAATAGTAGAACACTTACCTGTCATGCTTAAAGCTCTGGTGTGATTCCCAGCACTGTAATAAATAAAATGAAATGATAAAGCACAAAGGTTACTATGATGTTTCTGACTTAACCATAATAGAGCGTGTAGAGCTTAAAAAATGTGTCTTATACTCATTCCAACAGAAAATGAATACCATCAATTTTAATAATGCAGTCTAATAAAACAGACTTTTTGTACCCACAGATATATGTCTTCAAGGAGACTGCTGGTGAGGAAAAACCAAGCATGTTCAAGATGCATAAAATTCAGTACTCTAAAATTATTCAAATTTACTTATATGGAGTAGGCTACATTACTGTCACAAAAATGACTGGTCTACACGTTAATACTGGTCACCAAAAACCATATCCTATTTCATACTCCCATCTCAAATATGACAGGTGTTTGATTCATTTTCTACTTCTATTAAGACATACTGCCTTTTGACAAAACTTTTTTTCACCTCATATCTTAAGTTCTGAATATGCCTTTTATTAACTTGGGAGGACTGTTATACTTTTACCTTGCTAAGTCTTAGGGCTCCATTTGCTTTTTTTTTTTTTTTTTTGAAGGGAGAAGATTTTTCAAAATTAAGAGCAGGGAACTACTCAGCAGATCACATAATTTAAACACAACTAATGATAATGCATCAACTGAGCTGCATAATGAATGTGGAAACTTAAAATGTTTATTTTTGAAATTTCTTTTGAATTTTGAATATTTTACTGTGTTTGGTCAAAATAATGTGTAATTAATCTGTGAATAACACAGGCTTACTGTAAAAGTCTTTACCAGATAGACTTACCAACAGTATGAATAGCATAAGTAATGTTTTAACAACATACTGTATTTATAATGTAATTATTTCTGCTTGGTGTGGTAAGTTTGTACACATATATACTTTTCTTTGAAATTTAATTTGCTTAGATTCCTGACACTATTATTCTGTTCCTTAGGATTCTATAACCCAATTTAGATACATCACTGAAGTATATTTTAAATATATAATGCATGATTATAAACCCTAGTTTTAAAATTGAAACATTAACCAGCTGAAGAATAAGTGAATTCAAGTTTACAAAACTCTCAACAAAAAAACAATATTTGACATAGTCTCCTTTCTCAGAGAATCCCTTTTATCTCTAGATGGCATTGTATTAAACATCATTTAGCTTTGTTAAAATAGAGGTTCTGGGGCTGGGGATATAGCCTAGTGGCAAGAGTGCCTGCCTCGGATACACGAGGCCCTAGGTTCGATTCCCCAGCACCACATATACAGAAAACGGCCAGAAGCGGCGCTGTGGCTCAAGTGGCAGAGTGCTAGCCTTGAGCAGGAAGAAGCCAGGGACA
Organism: Perognathus longimembris pacificus; assembly: GCF_023159225.1. Taxonomy (NCBI): domain Eukaryota; kingdom Metazoa; phylum Chordata; class Mammalia; order Rodentia; family Heteromyidae; genus Perognathus; species Perognathus longimembris. The sequence continues at coordinate 150,374,469 of NC_063161.1, forward strand.
GTGCTCAGGCCCTGAGTCCAAGGCCCAGGACTGGCCAAAAAAAAAAAAAAAAAAATAGAGGTTCTTCAAGAGTACCTTAAAATAATAAAAGATGTACTATAACTATGGATTTCCAGGAAGCACAGCGAATGTAGTTTACTTCCAGATTTCCACCAAAGAAAGGAAATTCTTATATTGTGAGACAAAGAAACCCAAAGGGAATAAGTTTTCTCCATAAAGTTTTCAAGAAATTTCAACACAAGAATATGGTATGGCTTATTTTTTTTAATTGGCAGTGAAGGGCTTAGACATACTAGGTAAATGCTCTACCACTGAGCTACATCCCAGCCCAAGAATGTATGCAAACGTGTTTTCTTCTCCGGTGTTGCTTTGTGACAGGGAATGATCTGAAATAAAATAGATGGTTAATGCATGAAAAATTTAAAGATTTTCATGAAATGAGTTGATAATAAACTATCTTCAGCCCCTGTTTACATATACATATGTGTGTATGATGTCTAACAACTCCACAACATAAGGAAATGAAACAAATATACAACAGGTACAAATTATATACATTTATTAATAATTTTAAATAACACTCTTGTATAAATTCTTTCATATATTCAAATCATACACAAATTTAGAAATGTATCATGAAGCCTAGAAGAGCATATGTATGAGACATGTTTTTTTTTAATTTGTATTAGAATTTTAGTGACATAAATATAAGTTTATTGTTTCAGAAACATTCCCTAATTGCTTGGGCTAAATTTTAACTTATTACAGAGTGCTGTGCCTAGCATTAAAACTTAACTTTAAATCATTTAACTTTTGGACTAACTTGAATCTGAAGCCCTGGGCTCCCACCTTAGAACTACTGCTAGTTAGTTAATGCATGTGCATTAGTAACAACAACAAAAAAGATTCCCACTTGCCTTTGAAAAAGCATCATTCAAAACCACTGACATTTCAGTGATCTATAACCTTCACCTTTTGATATTATTTGATTTCTTTAGCTGAGTCAGTATGTTCTTCCTGCTTTTCCCCTTGGCATAACCACTGGCTCAGAGTTCAAGAGAAAAATGCACTAACTTGCTATTATACTCCAGCACAAACCAAACCCATCTTAGCTCTCAAATTCTAGCAAGATCTTAACAGACCAAAAGGTCCTTTGTGGAGGTCAGGAAGACTATCTTAGCTCTAACAGGTCACACTGGTTTGCTTTTGACTCCTATGAATATTTTGGCAGAGAACTTCCCTTGTGATGTGAAATTCAACTCCTACCTACTTACCTCAGTCAGGGAATGTTCGTTGTAAGTTGTGACATGTTCACATGTATAAATATTACCACATGTATGAATATTATCCTACAAAAGGTATAGAGCCAAGGTGAATGACCTAACAACCTATGTTCAATCAAATCTGACAAGAAGAAGTATGGCTGCTTTAGCTCTCTGATTCCAAAACAGCACAAGGGCTAAAAACTGGAGTCTGGATTCAGGGTCTTGGAGTTACTTGGTAAGCAGGTGTTCTACCACTTGAGCCATGCCTTCAATCCAAGGGCTAAATATCTTGAAGGCACTCAGTTGACCCAAATGAACTAATAGATCAATGAGTATCACTTTAGCAGTCAATTATCCTGGAACTATTTGGGCTAGAGAACAGCCATGTAATTTGAAGCTTATACAAATCCCGCTCCCTCCCCTGCCCAGTCTCTCTCCTCTCATTCCATGTCTGCTCTGTTCTCTCTAAAACCCAGGTATCCCTGGAAAAAGCAATTGATTAAATCCATAGGACTTTGGTATACATGAGCATGTTTACTAATGGGTCTTTTTTTCTCTATAGCTGGAGAAATTCCATTAATAAAAAGAGGCCTGAAAGGTAGAAACTGGAGAGGGAAGGGGAGGTAAGGGAGGACAAAAACCTACTTAACAGTACCTAAAGCATCTATCAGAAATATGTAAGAGTTTACCAAAAGGGATTAATTAAAAATGCATGAGGGTTTACTAAAATAAATTAGTGAAGATAAGGTATCATTTAATAGCAGTAACTGTCATTTCTTGAAAAGATTCATATGGGTGTTTCTTTAAAAAAAACAAACACATTTCTAACCCTTACAATTCCTCCAATATTAGTCTTTCTAAAGGACTGAGGGGATTCTGCTGCTGGATGCCATCTTTCAAGAGATGGCTTCGGAGGAATGAAAATTGTGCAGGGGATTTCATACCAGTTTCCTTATCTGACTTCAAGGGTATATCAACTCATGATTTATATAGAACAAAATTATTTCCACAAGCAAAAACTGAGGTCTTTAAGGAATATTATTTCAAACAAATACAAAGGTCTTACTTTTCTCCCCATCGTGAAAAATTATGAATATGACCTAAGAAGCTAGATTAAAATTAACACGTATTTAAATATAAATTTCTTTGTGATGAAACTTTAGCATTATCTTTTCAGGTCTGTTTCAAGGAATCTGCATGGTCAGAATTCTATTTTGGCTTTTGCTTTTGGATACCAATAAACACTCCTCCGTCTTTATTGGGTTAACTTGTGTTTAACAAATGTTTATTTCTCATCTTCCTCAATTCTGACCTTTTTTTTTTCCCCCAGAGGGTGGGATATTAGGGAGAAAGGCTATGCTGCTTTGCATAATCCCTTAAAACAGTCTATGCCCAACTATGCAGCAACTGCTGAGAAAGCAGGTTTCCCCCTGCTTGGAGGATTTAGCTCACCTTAGCAAAGCATAAACAGGCAGTTTTGTTTTCTTATCATCAATCGTGGCTTTAGATAGGAATTCTCTTGTGGGGTTTTTTTCCCCCTCAAAATCTTTAATGGCTCTGTGTCCCTGAATTGTACCTAATCGTTACCAAAAAATTAGAAACATCCACAAGTGAGCCTTGTCCTCCCAGCCTGCTTATGTGTATGGCTGGGCAATTTCTGCATTAGCAAAGAGTCAAAAAGATTATAGGCTTCAAAACTGGGAGTCCAGATTTGAAGCCTAATATTGACCCACACTGTATAGCACTGAGCAACACATTTAGTCCTTCTGTGCCTCCGTCTTCTCATCTATAAAATGGGTAAGAATTACTTTCTTGGGGGAGACATAGGAGGAACAAAGGATGCACATAGCAAAGTATTTTATAAACTAAAATGGGTAATACAAATATTGATTTGTGTATGTGTGTGTGATGCTGAGAATTGAGCCTAGGGCCTCACACATGCACGAGTGTTGTAGCATCAAGCTATATCTCTAGCCCTTAAATATTTTTAATATAATGCAACACAATGTCTTCTCTTGTGGGCAAACATGCAGAATACCTGAAGCAGATTATCTGCTTATACATCCTCAAGGACATCATCTCTGAACCCTGGGAACAACTTGGGGATCTCCTATAAAGAGGAACCAAATTCTAGTGGGGTTTTTTTGTTTTGTTTTGTTTTTTCCTGAGGAAGTTAGGTAAACAGGTCAATTTGGATTCCTTAGGTCTAATCTAGTAAGGAGTTTTTGCTTTAATTTTCCTTGACCACATCACAGCTTGTCATTCCTCCTCCTAGTAAATATCTATATTCAACTTCTGGCTACCTTTCTTGGCTTGCTTAATCCACGCCTGTCCATATCATAATAGATGAGAGCAATAGCAATTAGCCTCTGTGAAATAAAAACCTGCATCTAAAAGAAAGGACTAACTATACACACCCAACTACAGAGCCACCCTCTAACCAGACAAGAAGCTGGAAGAACTATAGCACTGAAGAAAATGGGACATCTCTCATGATAAATCAGTGATAGGGTATGTTCAAATGTAGGACATTTGTTATTTTGGGGAATGGGAGGATAAAAATGTTTTTCAGGCATGAAAACTAGCGATCTCAGGTGATATGATGGCTTTTCTTTTGGAACTCAAATATTTCTATCTTTCGGAAGACTATCTTTTACATTCAGGAAAAATATTTTAATGAGGATATGTTTTATAGCAATCTATGTGAAACATATAGAATGACTAGGATCTAGTTAGGTGACAGTTTTGGAGAATGAAGTCTGTGTCCTAGTTTAACCATTACTGACTTCAAAACCTATTGCTTGAATCTACAGTAAGTTAAAGAGCATATAGCTCTACTTTTAGGTTGAGAGAAGAAAGCAAAATTAGAAACATTCAACCTCTTATAAATTTCAACAGTGTCCAAAGAGGGACTAAAAATGACTGATGCTCACCAGAGTCCCAGCTCTAGCAATATTGCCTCCTATTTTACAGTATTTTAATCAATCCCCATATTTCCTTTTTACAACACCATTAACTGCTGTACAAATAAATTCTAGATGATAAAATATGACATGATTTTTTTACAAATAGATACAAATACAATGTTGACCAGATATGCTACAGTAACTATGTACACCTTATTTTTCTAGAGATAGGAATAGTCCTTATTTTTAAAGAGGCAGGAATATTCCTTATTTTTAGATAACTTATCATTTACACTGAGCCCCTGAGGAGGACCGTCAGCTTTCTGCTCCCTCAATGCTGCCTTCACCATTAAAAGCTTATCCTGTGCTTTAATCTCACCACCCAGTGGGAATCTTAGGAGGGGGGGAAAAATCAAGCCCTAAAGATCTTCTAGGGACCTTTCTGACCCTAGTCTAGATATAATCAAGATTGTTTAATATAATCCAGCCTAGACACCAGCTTTTCTTCCATTGTGTCTTTTAGCATGGTACAATGAATACAATCCCTGCTCCTGTTCCAGGAATGGAGATGAAGTCTTGCAGCAGTCCCTTCGCCCTCCACCCTGCTGTGAGATGAGTACTCCAATGGTCTACTTGGAGATCCAAGTGGATTCGGGCTGCACTAGGAGATTCAGCCTTTCCATACTCCCATGTGGTTTGATACAAAAATATACTTTACTTCAAGTCCTTAATGACACGAATGCTTCAGATCTTCATGGGAAACTAAAAGCAACAGATAGGTTAAGCACACTGCATCTGTACCTGACAAGTTCAGGTAAACTATTTGCATTTCACAGCAAACTCTGTCCAGCCTTTGTCTGGCCCAGAGCGTAATGCTGCTTTAGTAAGCACTGTGATTTAAACAACCCAGGAGAACAGCTCTACCTCCTTAGGCTTTGTAGTTATGTATGGGTGTCGTCAGGGTCAGTTGCCCATTGGGAGCCACTTCATTGCCATCATCTTCCAACAATCCTGACACATCTGCATTGGGAATGCTGTCATGGTAGCTGCTGAAACTGATATTGTCTTCTTTCAGCTCGATGGTCCAAAAGGGGGCATTGAGCTTCCTGTTTTGGTACTCACGGTACATGTATACAGCTCCCACAAATCCCATCAGCAGCACCACCACAATGATGATGACTGTCAAAATGATGATGTTAAACTGGGTCCATGATACATCAGCTAACGCTGAAGTGCTGTTTTCAGAGGAGCTTACTGAAAAGGTAGTCTGCAGGGTTGTGGGGGTAAAGGTAATATTTATAACAGGGGTGGGCACTGATGTGGTCAAAGAGGCATTGGAAACCAAAATGGTAGAACCTTCGGGTGTTGGAACAATAACTTCTGAAAATAAAAACAGAGAATGAAATGTAAAAGACAAAAATTATCTAGTTTTCAGAAACAACAAAAGAAATACACATGGGAGTGGAAGTTAATGTAGGATGTTGATATGGTATCCTGAGTTACATTAATGCAAGTTTAAAAGAACTAAAGTGGTAAGAGTTGTGGTGTGGGAAGCTAGTTTATTACACTTATAGCTGTCTAATATGTGTAATATCCACACTGAAATCCTTATAAAATTCCAGTGTTGGAGTTTTTCATTCTTCATTACTCATAAAGTCATATAAATTCTTGTAAGAATGATAAGTATGTCACTACTAAGTTCTAAACCACGTGGTTAAAAGTGACAGGGATAGATTGAACTAAAATAAGCCCAGCATGTCTAATAACATCTCATTAAGGTAAAATTTTCCTCATAGAAAGTACAGAAAAAGCTGTATTTCAATTTAAGCAATCAAGGTTAATGTTAGCCAAAAGGGAAAACAGCTTTCCTTTAATTCCATGAATACAAGTCTTCCTTTCTGTAGATTACAGCTACTTTTTAATTCTGTACTTCTAATGACAGGATAGTTGGAGGGGGGTATACCAATGATTTTGGACTTTGTGTTGCTATAAATAAATAAATCTAAACCTCAGGTTCTTCATTCATTAATGTGAATAGTAAAGTCTACTTTGAAGAGTTCTTTGGAAGAATTACCACACTTAATGCTTATAGTGCTTGGTCCATATTAGGTACTCAATAAAAATATTATTATTAATATTATAATTCATCATCACAGCCAGCCACATCAATTTATCCAAAAAGAGGTAACATTTGTATTATTTAAAGAACTAATCAAAATAATCACAGTCCTGCCTGCTGACAAGATGTACCTTGGTATAGACAAGATAACCCCCCAAATGGTAAAGCAAATTGAGTGTCAGCATCCCTAGCTTGGGACAGGATTCAGCCATTAAAGATATCTAGAAAATGGCAGATGCCATCTGCCACAGTCCAACTATATATCAACCTGGTGGTCAGCATGTGATTTGTGGGAGAGCAAGGTCTAATTTCTCTGTGAACTAATACACTGAATATTCTTAATTTGAATTTTTTTGGGGGTGGTGCCAATACTGAGGCTTGAACTCAGTGACTGGGTGCTGTCCCTTAGCTTTTTTGCTCAATATGAGCAAACTACCACTTGAATCACAGTGCCACTTCTGTCTTTTTGATGGTTAATTGGAGATAAGTGTCTCATGGATTTTCCTATCCCGGTTGGCTTTGCACTGCAGTCCTCAGACCTCGATCTCCTGAGTAGCTGGGAGTACAGGAGTAAACCACTGGCACCTGGCCCTATCCTGAATTTATAATCACAACCATCCCTAAATATTTCTTGAACTTCCTTATAAGAAACATTTTTCTATATAAATAACCTTTCCTTTTGAAAGTCAAAAGAAACATTAACACTAATACTAATTTATGTTCAAAGTAAAAACAGATGCTAGAATGAACTGGAGTTCAGCAAGATTGTAGGTCCCATCTTGAAAAGACCTTTGATGATCATTGAAGGTGATGAAAATAAAGTAAGTGAAAGGTAAAAAGAAATGATGGGACTTTAAAATCATTAACATAAAAATAGATGAAGGTAAAATGTGAGAATCCTTGATCTCAATTGTCTCAGTGACTTTGTCTTGGTACTCCAATTTCAGGAGTTGACTTTTTGAGTATTGGGAAAGAAGCAGAAAGAAAAGGAAACCTCTTCAGGCAAATATCTATGAAAATATATTTCCAGAAACTCCTCTGCTGGAACTGGAATGTATTAGAGAGCTATAGGTAGCTGTCCTGAAATTTTCAATGCTAGCCTTTGATATTAAGTTTTGCAATCTTGGGTAGAGTTTTACCTTTCTTGATGCAATTTCTCTGCAGATCTCGAACGTACCCTTCCAGGCAGTTCTCACACCAGAACCCAGTGGTGTTATGGAGACAGCTGATGCACTCACCACTCTCAGGCTTACAAATCTTAGGAGTTTTAGTTGGATCCACATGGCCATGACACTGGCACGGTGTACAGATGCTGTCAGAATTGTAATAGCCATTCCCACACTTATTGCAGTTCTTGCCTGTGTAACCATCTTTACACTGGACACATGTAGGTTCCAATTCATCCATTTCTAAAAGAAAGAGAACACCAAAATAATTTAGTAAAGTCTCCAGCCACAATTAAAAGTGAAAAAAAGTTTTAGTCCTTGAACAGATTTATAAAGTCTCTCTACTATGTCTTCTGTTGAGACATGAAATTGAAAGACATGAAATCAAACTAATAATTTATAACTTATTTTCTAACATTCAGGCTGGCCAGAGAAACTATTTAGGTAGAAGACAAAAAGAAAAAAAATATGCTTACACCAGGGGTCAGAATAATTGTGATAGAATGATATGCACATATCTTTTTTATTACTTCCTTTTCAGACATGACTAATTGTACAAAACAAGGCTTTTACGTCATTTCCCTTTTCTCCTCTCCTACTTACATGTTGATACCTTCGGACTTTTACTCTTGGTCTCCTCCACTTCTCTCTGCTCAGTCTCCATCGATTAGCTTATCTACCCACATGGCCAATGATTCCAAAATGTGCATTGCTAGTCCACTTCACTTTATTAAATTTAAATTATATACTGTCTGTATATGTGAATTCACAAAAATTTCAAACAACAGCAACAGTCCTTTCCTCAGTCCTGTCCTCCTTCAGTGTTCCTTATGTTTCAATGAATGGAACGAATGTCTTGCCAAAAACCTAAGAGTCATCTCTCAGTCCTCTTTCTCCCTCCTCTACTATTTTCCCCCCTGCATTACTAGGGTTTGAACTCAGAGCCTTGCACTTGCTAGACTTGCTAGGCAATTGCCCACAACTGAGCCACACCTCCAACCACTCCCCCTACTTCTAAGAGCTTAGCAGTTCATGTCAATCATATTTCATTAAAATCTTTCCACTACTGATCTCTCTCCATTCCAGTATAATGACCATTTCTCATCTGATCACCGACACTACTTCCTCATAGGTCTGCATTGCACCCCTGTGATCTTCACGGTAAATCTGAGCATACTGCTTCTTTAGAGAAAGCTCTTCAAATCTGAATGTCTTCAGAATTAAGTGAAAATTGCACTGAATTTTCAGTATCCTCATAATCTAACCCTTACTGACTTATTCTAGTAACTCTCCCTTCACTTCACATCCCATCACTCCCTGTGGTTTAAGCACATACATGACTTAAGTGTCCTCCCAGAGATTGCCTGCTTTCTTTTCTGAGTTTTTATTCATACTTCATCCTCTGCTAGGAATATTCTCTTCCCTCCCTACCCCCACTTGAACTTCATAAATCAAATTATAGGAACTGACTTACATATCACTGGCTTCTCAGAAGCACAAAAGTTTGTGCTTCATTCCCCATTTGAGTTAGGGTTACTCTATGCTTACCTGTACACATCATTCTAATTGTAATTACCTGGTTACTTGATTGTCTTTCCTACTAAACTATGGCCTATTTATTTTCTATCTTTATCTCTAATGATTAGCATCAGATAAACAATATTTACTCAGATAAACAATAGTGCCAGATAAACAATATATACGCAATAATTGCCTAAGTGAATAATTTCATTAAATGTAGTGAGAACATATCAACCCATATTTATTTGCTCCTTTTAAAATTCTTCATATGCTTTTGAGATTCTAAGGTAGATTTTATGAATGTTTTAATGGCAAAATCATAACTTTATTTGCCAAGTTTACTAGTTCCTTTCTTACAATCTCTAATTATAAAATGTGAACAATCTAGGTATCTGAACACATAATAATTTATTACAAAAGGAGTAATTTATATGGGTCATGAAACTTGTAGCAATTTAACACATCTATGATAGTCCTTATGAAATAAAGAATCTTTGTTTTAACAACTTTGAGATATAATTCATATATATTGAAGCTATTTAAATAATATGTATGTTCATGGTTTTTTAATATACTCACAAAATTTATATCTGATAAAGAATTTCAACTTACCATTTGTGATCATAGTTGACAGTGTGATCTCAAGTGAGTTACTGAACTCTGAGCCTCAATTTTTCCATATTCCAAATAAAAGGTTTAAGCCAGAAATACTTAAGTTATCTCTAGCAATTTATGACAACTGAATAAGTTCATAACCCATGCAAAAGCTGGAAAAAATGCTCTACATCACTGGCCATAAAAGAAATGCAAATCAAAACAACATTGAGATTCCATCTCACCCCAGTAAGAATGTCATATATCAAGAAAACTAACAATAACAATTGTTGGAGGGGATGTGGCCAAAAGGGAACCCTACTTCATTGTTGGTGGGCATATAAACTGGTTCAGCCACTCTGGCAAGCAGTATGGAGATTCCTCAGAAGGCTAAATATAGAACTCCCCTATGACCCAGCAGCCCCACTTTTGGGTATCTATCCAAAAGACCACAAACAAAATCACAGTAATGCCACCAGCACAACAATGTTCATCGCAGCACAATTTGTCATAGCGAGAATCTGGAACCAACCCAGATGCCCCTCAGTAGACGAATGGATCAGGAAAATGTGGTACATATACACAATGGAATTTTATGCTTCTATCAGAAAGAATGACATTGTCCCATTTGTAAGGAAATGGAAGGACTTGGAAAAAATTATACTAAGTTCCTAGGAAATTGAAAGGGAATACCAAAATTGAGAGACACAGGGTAAAAAAAAGACAAACAACTACAATAGCAATACTTGCAAAACTGTTTGGTGTAAGTGAACTGAACACCTCAGGGGGGGAAAGGGTAAGGGGGAGGGTGGAGGGGGGTATGAGGGACAAGGTAACAAACAGTACAAGAAATGTATCCAATGCCTAACGTATGAAACTGTAACCTCTCTGTACATCAGTTTGATAATAAATATTTGAAAAAAAATTATACTAAGTGAAGTGATTCAGACCCAAAGAAACATGGACTCTATGGTCTCCCTTATTGGGAATAATTAGTACAGGTTTAGGCAAGTCATAGCAGAGCATCACAAGGCCCAATAGCTGTACCCTTATGAACACATAAGATGATGCTAAGTGAAATGAACTCCATGTTATGGAGACAATTGTTATATCACAGTTGTAACTTTCAACGTCCCATGTGTATCTGTAGCTTCTATTATTGATGATGTTCTTGTATCACCTTCCTGTGGTTGTACCTACACTATCTCTGTAATCTTATCTGAGTATATTGGAAACCGTGTTTACTGGTATTGGAACTAGGAAACTGAAAGGGAATACCAAAATTGCGAGCCACAGGGTAAAAAAAGACAAACAGCTACAAAAGCAATACTTGCAAAACTGTTTGGTGTAAGTGAACTGAACACCTCAGGGGGGGAAAGGGTAAGGGGGAGGGGGAGGGGGGGCATGAGGGACGAGGGAACAAACAGTACAAGAAATGTATCCAATGCCTAACGTATGAAACTGTAACGTCTCTGTACATCAGTTTGATAATAAAAATTGGGGGGAAAAAAGAAAATATTCAACAAGAGGCTTGTATTTCTGTTCTCAAGGAACTTACACATTACAATGGTATAACTATAGAATTTTGGAATTCAATAACTACAGTAATAATAATTACACACAAAAAATTCCTAATGAAATAGATTGAAGGTCTGAAATCAAGATTTGTCTAAGCCTTTTATGTTTACCAAATTCAGACTCATTGGACTTCATGAAATGGCATTCAAAACCCCTGTTTAATTCCTTTTCCCTTATTAAAAATAACTTTTGTTTTCTTGGTTTTTGTTTGAACTCAGTGCCTAGGTGTTGTCCCTGAGCTATTTTGCCAAGACTGTCGCCTTATCTACAACTCTACTTCTAGCTATTTGGTGGTTAATCAGAGATGCGAGTCTCATAGACTTTTCTTCCTGGCTTCAAACTACAATCCTCAGATCTTAGCCTCCATAGTAGCTAGCATTGTAGGTGTGAGCCACCATCATCTGTCAACTTTGTTGTTTTTAATAAGAGTTTAAAAATCAGGTATTCTATATTAACATTTCTGTTTCTTTGCTCTTGTTGATTCCTTTATCTAAAATAGTTTTCCTTTTGTCTACCCACTAAATTCTGATTTACATCCCAAGACTATCACCTCCTCTCTGATAATCCCCTCGGCTGGAAGAGTGTTCACTCATGGAACATCCACTATGCATAGACCCATTGAATGGGATTGCACTAAACTGTATTTTTCTGCATCAGAAATGAGCTCTGAAAGGATCAGGTATCTGAATGGGCTACTTCTTACCCCTCTCCTGCAGTGTAAGTGCAATGTGTTTTCGGCCACTTACATGCTGACCAAATTGGACTTGTCAGATCCCAATTCAGCCTTTGGCTTTGGTCTCCCACTCACCTCTACATAGACACACTGCTAGATGTTCCAGTCCTCACTCTTCAAGGCCCAGTTTGTATGTAACCTGCTTTATGAAGACGTTTTTATACTTCCCAGTAGGAAATATTCCTTCTTCCCTCAAGCTCTCACAGCTCCAGTTCTGTATATCTAACCATGCTCTACCCTGAGTATTGTTATCTCCCTTTCTACTCACTAAACATGTGGGAATAGGAATAAAATCATTAAAAATACTGACATGGTCTCTGCCTTTGTAGAAACTACAGTCACTGGAAGGGGCAGGGAAGAATAAGGATTTCAAGCATATTCGTTTTATAGGCATCATCTTACCATAAGAACACTGGCACATTTTCAGTTTATCAGACAAAAGAGAGTTCAGTTAGTTATTCAGAAATCATTTATAAGCCAATATCCTAAGTAAGGTCCTAAAATCAAAACAAATGTTACTTTAGATGAGTCAAGGACTTCTAAGTTCTTATTTAAATTCCTATGAAGTTCTAAAATCTTAAACTGCTTGATACAACAACATATCAGTATGTTCCAAATATAGAATTCTGATACTGTAGATACAAATGTTAACACATAGTTTTCCATATTCTGATGCTAGATATTCTTTTAAATTATCCTAAGTAATTAGCATACATCTACACATATAGTGATAATTAACGTTATCTAAATTATCACTTATGAAAAATTTCATAACATGCAAGCCCAGGTACAAAAAAACATACTTCCTTTGTATTCTATTACATCATATAAGTACATTTGCTACTTTTAATATGTGCCTTTTGTGTTTTCTTCTCTACTAGTTTGTGTCTTCTTTTGCCCCATAAATACATGTGCAACATTCAATGCTCTATTTGTATATTTTTCTCTCTGATGCACTGCAGATTCCTTTGGGTTTTTTTTTTCCAGTTTTCTTTCCTTTGGTATCACAATGCTCAATTAATATTTGTGAAATAAGTGAAAAGCTTATTAATCTTTTTAAAAACAGGGACATGCTAGCTCTCATTATCAGGGATGGCAGCCAAGATTGCCCCAAATGTTCCCTGCCTCCTGCTATTCATGTTTCGTGGAGTCTTCTCCCACACTCAATAGGATAGGCATGTGTGACTATGGGGTATTATGAACATCTCTATCATTTCAGAGACTAGATTACAAGATACACTGCAGTTTCCCTCTCGTTCTCTCTTGGATCACTCACTTGTAGAAGAAACCAGCTACTATGTTGTAAGGACATGTATGTACCTGGGTCAAGAGGTCCACTTAGTGAGTATTAGAAGCATTTTGCCTCCATCAAGCTGTGTAGTAAGTCATCTTAAAAGCAGGTTTTTACAGTCCCAAATAAGCCTTTAGACTTAGTATCGTTTTGGCTAACCTCCTGATTGCAACTGTATGAGAAATCCCAGGTCAATATAAACAATAAAAGAAAAATATTAAACCATGAAAATTTAAAACTTTTGTCCTACAAAGGATGTCAAAGAAGTGAAAAATTAAGCCACACAAAAGGAGAAAATATTTACAAATCACATTTTTATGAGTGTTCTGAAGTTTTTAATTTTCACAGTGGGAACTGTGCTGAGGAATAAACTCAGGGTCCTGAGCAAACTAGCAAGTGTTCTTGCACTAAACTGTCAGACCACCTTAAAAAACATATACCTAATAAGATACTTCTATCCAGAGCTCTTTCAGTTCATTGATAAAATATACTAATAACTTAAAGATGAACAAAATCCCTAAATAGATATTTCCCTAAAGAAGATACAGAGATGGTCAACTGGCACCATAATCAGCCACCAGAGACATGCAAAATAAAACCACAAGTCAATTATCATTTCACATTCACTAGGACAATCACAATTATAAAAATACAGATAATAAGTATTGGTGAGGCTGTGGAATACTTAGAACCCTCATACAAATAAGTAAAAATAAGAATATAAAGTGGTGTACTCATTTTGGAAAGCAGTTTGACAGTTCCTTGCAGAGTACGCAGACAGTCAGTATATGTAACCCAGCTATTCCACTCCTAGGATACATTTATATGTATAAAACTGAGCACAAATGCTCACATAAACATTATTTCTAATAGCTAGTGAGTGAAAACAACTCTAATATACATCAACTGATAAATGAATAGGAAAAATTTGGTGTTCAGAGAGTGAAATATTAGTGGACAGCTAAAAGCTGAAGCATTGATATACATTACAATGAACTTCGAAAATACTATACCATATGAAAGATGCAGGATACATAGACTATATTTTATATGACTATTTATATAAAAAGTTCAGGATAGGCAAGTCCGTACAGAATAAACAGGCTAGAGGTTACTTAAGGCTACCTGGAATGGAAGTGACTGAAAATGGTTTCAGAGTTGTGCTTTGTGTTTTTGTTGTTGTTTTGATAGAGAGAGGTAATGCAAGTAAACACTTCAAAAATCAATGTAAGGATTGTTGTGCAATCTTGTAAGTATATATGAAAAGACACTGAATTGTGCATTTGACTGACTCTTATGCATATTTTAAAAGGAGGCAGCAAAGAGAAGAAAGATCTCAAATTGGGACTGTCCAGCTAAGTTGTTCTCAAATTCCTAACAGAAAAAGAAAGAAATCATAAATACTTTATATGTGGTGCTGGGGAATTGAACTCAGGGCTTCCTGTATACGAGGCAAGCGCTCTTGCCACTAGGCCATATTCCCAGCCCCATACGTTATTTTTTTAAGCTGTTGCATTTTAAGATAATTGGCAGTGCAGCAATAGATAACTAATTGTTATCAAATAAACAAGAGACACCTGTATTTGTGAGATTATTAAGTAAACACAACCAGTAAATATTATTGGGCACCCTAGAAAAAGTAATTCATGAATGTTACTATGAAACTGGTAAGCAAACAGTGTTCAGTCTTGAAGTTCCTGTGTTAACTTATTGTGTTGGCTGTAGAAATTTTAAGTCTCATTTTACATATGCATATGGGTTAAATGGTAAACTTCTAGAAAGGAAAACTTTTTCCTGTTTTTGTAAATTACTTTCACAAATATCATCCAGAACTCAATTTGTCAATGACATGTATAACTACCAATGAAGGTTTCACAGACTGTCCCAGCACTGAAATAAAGATTTAGAGAAAGGCCTTACTTATTGTGCAATTGCCTGTAGATGTCACTGCTGAACAAGGGCATCGAAGACATCCTTTAGTGATATCAGGACTCTGGTAAAATCCTTCTTTGCATTCTTCACAGTGATCCCCTTGGCTATTTTCCTGGCAGTTTAAACAAGCACCTAAAAGAAGAAAATTACTTTTTAAAAGTTAAAATTTACCTTGAGAGCATGGTTACTTTTTAAAACCATGGCTGAAACAAAAAGAACATGAGTTACCAGAAAAAGGAAAAATAAGAAGGACAGGATGGTATTTAGTTTCTACTGTACCACAATTCTATACTTTCCACATCTGTAAATTCGATGTCCCTTTAGGGGAGGGTGAAGAACATGGCTAGAATCACACTATGCCCTTGTTGCTTGGTGATAATAGTATAAAACAAGCAAATTATGTACAAACTAGAAATAAAAATAATATCAATATCAATTAATAGAAGGATTAACTGTGATGGTTTCATAGCTTTGATACTGTACTTAAATATATAAACTAAAAATATTAAGCCAGCAATGGCTAAAAAAGCAAACTGTAGAAGTAACTAGGAAAAATGCTTAATTTCTTAAATTAAAAAAATAGCCAGATGCCAGTGGCTTAACACCTGTAATCCTAGAGATCTGAGGATTGCAGTTCAAAGCCAGCCCAGGCAGGAAAGTCTGTGAGATTCTTATCTCCAATTAACCCCAGAAGAACAGAAGTGGCACTGCGGCTCAAGTGGTTGAGCACTAGCCTTGAGCTGTAGAGCTCAGGGACAGTGCTCAGGCCCTGAGTTCAAGCCCCGTGGCCAATAAAAAAAGAAAAACCAAAAGATTACATTTCTATATTTTTAGCCACATAATAATATTTAGATGTGACATTAATTTAATTCTATATTTTTATAAATTTTTATAAATTTTAGAAATTTGTTTAGGATTATACCTAATTATTACTTTGGTGAGCATTTTTTTAACATAAAGCTTTTAATGAACTTAGAATTACTTCTTCAGAATAGACCCCTGAAAAGAAAATTAGTAGATTAAAGAAGTATTTTAAGGCTTCTGTTACTTATTATCAAATTATTTTCAATATTTTTACCAATGTGTTTACCACAAAAAAGTACTTTGAGAATCTAATCTAAAAAGTTACAGAAAAAGACCAGAGGTGGGCAAGAATAAGGAGTGTGAAAAACCTCAAGAGTGGCCACCAGGGGGCACTATATCACAGTACTTTCAGTAAAAAAAAATTTTCATTTCACTGAAGTAAAGGGAAAGATTGAATATAAAACTTGTGACTTAAAAAATCAATTGTAGGGCTGGGAATGTGGCTTAGTAGTAAAGTGCTTGCCTAGCATGCATGAAGCCCTGGGTTCGATTCCTAAGCACCACATAAACAGAAAAAGCTGGAAGTGGCGCTGTGGCTCAAGAGGTAGAGTACTAGCCTTGAGCAAAAAAGAAGCCAGGACAGTGCTCAGGCACTAAATACAAGCCCCAGGACTGGCCAAAAAAACAAAACAAAACAAAACAAAACTCTATTGTACTCCTTCCTTTTTTTTTTTTTTTTTTTTTTTTTTTTTTTTGCCAGTCCTGGGGCTTGAACTCAGGGCCTGAGCGCTGTCTCTGGCTTCTTTTTGCTCAAAGCTGGTACTCTGCCACTTAAGCCACAGCACCACTTCTGGCCTTTTCTATATATGTGGTGCTGGGGAATTGAACTCAGGGCTTCATGTATACGAGGAAAGCACTCTTGCCACTAGGCCATATTCCCAGCCCCATGTACTCCTTCCTTTTGAACCCACTTCCATGTATTTCCTAACAGAGAAACTTATTACTAGCTGATTTCAGAAATCATAACTCTAAAAAAGGATTTCTTTTGATTTACATTATCTTCTGAGCAATCATGGCTTGGCACTTATTTAACAGTAAAAAGAGCTACCTCATTGCTACAAGGAAAAATTAAAAGAACCTGCGCTATACATGCCTTTTGGTGCTGTAAAAGACATGGGGAGCAATTGGAATAGATTCAGGATGATGAAGCATTTTCCTTAGTATCCAACATGTAACCTAACCTTTGTTCTGCATGTTTTCCCACTCATTTATTTGGCACTTGGTGAGTACTTACCATGGGCCAAGATCATTACTAGAGACTGTATATTGAAAACTGATATTTTTTATGTCCTCTTGGTACTTAGCATGGACTGAGCCAAAAAATAAATACCTAAGTACAAATTTTGACAAGTATTATGAAAAATAAAGGTGTCATGAGTAAGACCATATAACAGAGGTGTTTTCCTTTAGTGTGGAACATAGGGAAATGTTTTCTAATGAGGTGACCTTTAATTAAGGGCCTGAAAGAATAGGAGTTAATAAGGCAAAGGGGCCTCATAGGAGTAGAGGTAAAATAAAAAGACCATTATATTCAGAGTAAGCATCATGTATTAGAACCCTAAGGCAAGGGAACATAGCTAGTTTTAATAATAGAAGCCAGTATGCTTGGCTTTACAGATAGTAAAGAAAAAGAACAGCACACAATATACCTGACAACTAAGCAAGGACCAAATTATATAAAAGGAAAATGTACTGCAATTTCTGCTAAATCAGCTTCTCTATATTTGCTTCACTAGATAAGGAATAGGCTGGAGCCTAAGACCCACTCCACACTGGTTGACTTTTCCAGGGAACCTTCCATTTCAAATCTTCTGCTACTCTTTTCCCATCAAATCACTTAGGAGATTTTTACTTGTCAGAGTAGTGTGCTCTAATTTTTTTTAACAGTATTTAAGTGGCTTTTAAGAAGTTCTTTGTAGTGCTGGGGATATAGCCTAGTGGCAAGAGTGCCTGCCTCGGATACACGAGGCCCTAGGTTCGATTCCCCAGCACCACATATACAGAAAACGGCCAGAAGCGGCGCTGTGGCTCAAGTGGCAGAGTGCTAGCCTTGAGCGGGAAGAAGCCAGGGACAGTGCTCAGGCCCTGAGTCCAAGGCCCAGGACTGGCCAAAAAAAAAAAAAAAAAAAAGAAGTTCTTTGAATTCTTACACTTAGGAAAATTGAAGATCAGAAGACTAATTGTCTTTAGTTTTGATAGTTTAATTTTCTCAAAGTGTGATTTTCTTTGATTTTTTTTTTAATACTGCTTTAGAGTTTTTTTTTTTTTCAGCTTTCTGAGCCTGTGAGTTGATGATTTTCATTGGTTTGGAAAATTCCTGGTCATTATTTCTTTCCTCCTTGTCTGTGTCTCCTATTACATTTATGTTAGAATTTTTTGGCTGTGTTCCATATGTCTTTCCTGCTTTGTTCTTTCCATTATGTTTTGTCCAAATGCTTTAGTTTGGATATTCTGATTGCATTGTATGTGGTTCTACTAACCTTGTCTTCACTGTGTTCAATCTGTTTTTAAGACTACACAGTGAATTATTAATTTCTGGTATTGTATTTTTCAGTCTATTTGATTCTTATTTAGTAGAATACAATCTCTATTGAAATGTTACCTCCTTTTGTGCAATTTGTCTGACTTGCCTCTATTTTCTAGTTCTTTTGGGCAGTACTAGAGTTTGAACTCAGGGCTCCATGCTTGGCAGGCTGAACTATGCCTCCAGCCCTTCGTTTGCACTGGTCATTTTGAAATAGGCTCTCACTTTTTTCCCCAGGCATGTGCCCACAACTCTCCTGCTTTACTCTTCCCAACAAAACTTGGATAACAGGCATGTGCCACCCATACTCAGCTTCTTTCATGGAGATGAAGTCTTGTGGACTTTTTTGCCCAGGCCAGTCTGGAATGATCTGCCTGATCTTTATCTCCCTTGTAGCTGGTGTAACAGATGTGTGCAACCATACTTAGCTCTTGGTTGAAAAAGGGTCTTTTGAATGATTTGCCCTTGCTGGCCTCAAAGAATTACAGGAATGAGTCACTATTTCAAGATGGCCTCTATTTTCTTAATACATCAATTTAGTAAGTGTTTAATTTATTGTTATAGTAGAGGTGATATACAGAGGGATTACAGTTACATGAGCCAGGTAATGAGTACATTCCCTTTCATACAGTCTTCTGTTCCTTCATTCTCTCTCTCAGTCCCTCTCTCCCATCTCCATCCACATCACTTTCATCAATGTCCAGTGATCTCCTACTGCTGTACTTTTTCACCCTTATCCCTCAAGTTCTTTTAATAAAGTCTTTGTATTCCAACTCTAACATTTAGATTACCTGTGGTTCTGCTTCCAATATTTAAATCTTCTCTTTTGTACTGATTATGTTTTCCCATCTCTGCATTCTCTTGAAATTTATTTATTTATTTATTTATTTAGTCAGTCCTGGGGCTTCAACCGAGGGCCTGAGCCCTGGCTTCTTTTGCTCAAGGCTAACATTCAACCACTTGAGCCACAGTGCCTCTTCTGGCTTATTCTGTTTATGTGGTGCTGAGGAATCGATTCCAGGGCTTCATGCATGCTAGGCAACTACTCTACCACTAAGCCACAGTCCCAGACCTTCTCTTGTATTTTTTTAATCTTATGCCAGACACGGTATATAAAAGAACAAAGAAGGGTCCAAAGACTTCCAAAAGCTCTTCTTGCACCTCTTTCCTCAAGAAGAATGCCTTTGTGTGGGCCAAGCCTATGCCTAGAGCCAGACAGAGGGTGCCTGGTACATTCCACCTTGATTTGACTGCAGCTAGCTTAAGTCATAACTGCCTTCATTGTACCTGAGAAACTCCACAGTCTCTATAAGTTCTTCAGATGCACAAAACCACTAGAATGGTAAATGGAGCTTTACAACTGGAGCCTGGCACCCTCAGCATCAGGAATGCACATTCTGGCTTTAATGATAGCTACTTCTGTCACTATGTTAGCCTCCCTCCTCTGACCCAAGTTGAGGAAATTCACTGATCTTGTTGCTGCTCTTGACTATACCTTCAGTAAGCCACCAATAAATAGTTCTTGTTCAAGGCTGGATCTGTCTGACTCTTTCTCTGGCCTCATGGCATCTTATAGTCAATTCTTTTACCCTGGATCTCCAGAACATCTGGTGATCATAAGCTTATTTAGAAATGAGTTCTTTAAAATTTCTCGGAAATTTTAGTTCTTGCTTCCAAGGCTCTCCAACCATTTTGAAATTTATGCATTGTCTTCATGTTGTTATAAAAGAAGTCTGGCTTATTGTGTCCTATGACATTTAATTTAGAAGGGAAAGCCCCTTTTAAACTATTTGAGAAGAATCTGTATACTGAAAGCCATCCATGAAAATAACAACAGAATAATAATAATATGATAAAATTATGGAAAATATATACCTGTACGATCATCACAGCTGGCAGATCGATTATTGCAATGGCAAGGCAAGCAGCCATTCTTACTAAAGCCATAATATCCATCTTGACATCTGTTACACGTAGAGCCAGTGATACCCACTCTGCACTGGCAATTTCCAGAACTGTAAATAAAGGCAAAGACAAGGAACAAAAGTAAACCATTTTGAAATTTTCATTGCCTAACATCTCATATAGATGATTTTAATGTAAAGCAAAGAATTCCAACTAGATTATAGTTAGAAGTCTAAGAGCAATTTTTAGTTTAAATTGGAAGATTAACGAACTATTCACAACTATATAATTCAGTTTGTATTTTTCCATCTTATGCCAGGCATGGTATATAATATCCATAATAGCATGGTATTAATACTAATCATTTGTGATTACTTTTTAATCTTCTATACTTGTACAGTTAATAAATGAAAAAGGATATACAAAGAACAGAAATGCTCAATGTGAAATCTTTGTTTACAATGTACTGGGGGCATAAAACTTGTACCACTGCTATATTTCATTCCTTAATTATCCCATAGTTCTATTGGCATTCAGTCCACTCTGGAAAAAAGAAGAAACACCAAGTAGCCATCACTCAACTTTTAGCTGAATAATATAAACACTCAGATCTTAATGAATATGTCAGCTCATGCCCATTTTGATGCTCACAACTTGATATAATTCTGTATATGGTGCCAAGGATGCCCAGCTGGAGTAAAGGGTTTATTTACATGCTAATTATGGACCTTAAGATTTTAGACTTTATCTGGATAGATTTTGGCACAAGTCATATTGATAGGAAACAAGAGTATATAAAACTCTTTATAGAATTATTTCCTTAGAGATTCAACTTCTAATAATAAGCCCCTGTGGGTTTGTTAGTCTAAGTTCATCAACCAAATTAAAATTGCTAATACTTACACAGCTCTTATACATAACAGTTAAAACCATCCCTATTGCCTTCCATATTCCTATTTCTGTATTAAAAATGGTGGTTAAAATATGAGTTAATTAGAACTCTGGATTGAATTTTGAAAAAAAATGAAAGTACTATGTATAGTCTACATGTGTATTCTACTTGTAGCATCCATACCTATGGAATGTGAGGTTTCTTAATATTTTTTTTAATTTTGGCAATTTAAAATGTGTCTATTGTTCCTTGAGTTAGATAATGAATTTTACCTTCTACATTAAAAAAATCTATTTCAAATAGTTAAAGTTGATCTGTACTTCTCTCTTCCACTGCCCTACTTCTCTGTAATCTCAAGGGATTTTAAAAGGAATCAACAAAAAAACAGCTTTACATGAAAATTCCTAGGGCTTTACTCAAATAAAACCTACTATAGAAAATAAAGAAAGCCTAGCTCATGTAAGCCATGACTCAAACTCTTGTATTCTAAGAATCACTTATCAGACTCTGGATTCCTATTAAAAACCGGCTAGTGTGTCAAGTTACACAATTTCTTAGGATACAAGTAATTTTACAGAGATGTAAAATGACACATCTTAAAGCAGGAATAATATAATAATGATGATTAATAATAAGAAAGAACAAGGAGCCCCATCTATTGGGAGCATCTATATTATATATATATATATATATAATTTCAGATCTTCAAGATTAAACTTACTAGGTAAAGGTCATAATCCTTGATGTACTACTGAGATAATAAAGGTATGGCAGTAAGCCATGACATAGCCAATGGCCCCAAAGTAGTTGCTAGCCCTATGAGGAGGCTTGACCTTCAGAATTCTCTTCTGGGCACTCAAAAGACTGATGCAATCAGCAATCTTTCTCCCTGGAGAATCTGTTCCTTAGTTACTTATTTAAAAAGGAAATCCAAGAGTAACTTCATGAATCCTGATGAAGCTGGTGACTGAGTCTATATAGCATACTTCATTTTTCCTGGGCAGAATTTAAAATAATAGAATAAGAGGTGCTTTTCTCTCTTGAAAAAAGTAGGGAGGGGGGGAGAAAGAGAGAGAGAGAGAGAGAGAGAGAGAGAGAGAGAGAGAGAGAGAGAGAGAGAGAGAGAGAGAGAAACATACATAAAGTGGGAAAGTTTGGTTGTGAGGCTGTACCAGAAGTGCTTTTCTATCATGTTACTCATGGCCCATGGCCAATGTCGGCGTGCATAAGAATTAAACCACTCAGCAAACATAAAGCGTGCCTGTGTGACTTTTTTTTTTAATAGAATAAAGCCTTTACAACATCCCCTTTCATGGCTCCCTCTGTTAAAGACCTTTGAATGCTTTCTGAAGCAAAGGTCAATGACATAAATGAAAAAAAAGTAAAAGTCTATTAACAGAACACATGCTTATCCATAAATTTGAAATGAAAGAATCAAGGAGTTACAGATTCATATTTGCAGAGTAAGGG
Organism: Perognathus longimembris pacificus; assembly: GCF_023159225.1. Taxonomy (NCBI): domain Eukaryota; kingdom Metazoa; phylum Chordata; class Mammalia; order Rodentia; family Heteromyidae; genus Perognathus; species Perognathus longimembris. The sequence continues at coordinate 150,397,229 of NC_063161.1, forward strand.
CCTAGAACTAGATTTTTTTTGAGAATGAAAAGAGTACTTTTAATAACATTTTTTGGATAGCTCTATGGGATTTACTTTGTGGCATCTAGGAGCAGAACTAAATTTTTAATACAATCAGAAAGAAGTCTATACTTCTGATACAAGCTAACAAAAATTTTAAGATATAATTTGTTGATCTGTGTCACTTCTTAAGAATTTGAGTCTTTAGTAAAGTGTTTATATAGTGCAGAGAATTATGTCAAAAGGAGAAATATAGAATTATTCATAAAAGTATAAACTTAAGCAATTCAATATCTAAGTACATGCTAAATATTTCTTAAATTATCTCAGATGAAATTTTTTTATTATCTTTAAGTAGTTATACAAAGGAGTTGCCATTCAACAAACAGGATGAAACTTCTTTATAGTATTAATTCTTAGTTACAGAACTTACATAGTCATGGGTGTAAATAAATACTATAAGTTTTTAACACCAAAATCTTTATTTACTGGGGCTGAGTAAACGGTTTTATGGTAAAGCATACTAACTTATGCAAGGCCCTAGGTTCAATCCTCAGTAACAAAAACTAAACACAAAAAACAAAATAAAAAGTATGATTTCTCCAAACATATGTAAACAAGTAATTTATTGTCCAGCATGAATAGTTTTCATTTTTCAAAAGGAAATTCAAAGATACCATTTCAAGCTATCATAAATGTTTATGTCACAAAAAATATTAGTCAAATAGTCTTTTCAAATGGTCTATTCTGTTAAAGATGAGTAACTAAAAACATTGAGAATCTCCATTATTTTATAATCACTTTGATTAGGTGGTATGGGTGGTGGAATATAGAAAAGAAGATAACAGGATTCATAAGGGGGGAAAACACAGCCTGAAAAAACAGGGATTAATTTATATTCCAGCTCTTCTAGTAACTACTTGACATAAATCAGTTACTCTTTTTTTAAATTAAATTTTATTGATAAAGTGATGTACAGAGAGGGTATAGTTACATAATAAGGTAGTAAGTACATTTCTTGTCATATTTGTTACACCCTCCTTCATTTTTCTCTCTTTTGAGTATTATTTATAAAATGAAGAGAATTACATCAACCTTATTAGGGTTCTTATGAGAAGTAAAGATCAGAAGGTACTGAGCAAAATGTCCAACATATACTCAACCCATGAAAATGGTAAAGATAATAACAAAATTCTTAGATGTGGAGGTTAGGCACCATAGTAGGCAAATAAAGTAAATATTCTAGATTATTCTTTCTTAAACATCTGAAAAAAAAACACTGGACAAAGGAACATATAAGTACGTCTTAAAAATTTTTTAAAAACTTAAAAAAATGATAAGAAAGGATACTCACTAGTGTGGAATACAAATTTGACTAATAGGAAGAGGTAGCAAGTTAGATACTAAATGTACTCACTGCCTTACATACAAAACTGGAACCCCTCTGTACATCACTTTAAAAATAAAGAAATGAAAAAAAAAATCTGACTAACAGAGCCAGGCGGTAGTGGCTTACACTTATAGTCCTAGATATTCAGGAGGATGAGAACTGAGGATTGAAGTACAAAGCCATCTCGGGCAGGAAAGTCCATGAGACTCTCATCTCCAACTAACTACTAGAAAACTGGAAGTGGCTCTGTAATTCAAAATGAGAGCACTAGCCTGAGCAAAGAAGCTCAGGGACAGTGCTCAGGCCTCACAACCAACAACAACAAAACATGTGAATAACAAGAGTTCATTATGAACACATGATAGAAATAGTTTTGAGGAAGAAAACTTTCTAACTGAGAAGGGAAAGGATCTGCAAAGTCCTACAGTAGGGCAATCAAACCAGTTGGACCAGGATGCTTTATATCAATTGGCTAACAATGTAGTTTCTTTCTTAACTGTCAAATATATTGACATGCTATTGTTATAAAAGCACTATCTTTTCCCTAAAACTTACAAGTTATGAACAATGTATGTTTATTTTTAGATAGAATATTTCCAATTTTAACTTAAGCAGCCAGGGAAAAACTAAAAAATATAGTTCTAAACAGGGGAATTAATGAATTTATGTCCTTCAAGAGTCTTGCTTTTCATCTTCTTCAGATAGTTTATGTGTAGGTACTTGGAAATGGCAAGAACAATACATAGGGGAAAATAGCTAAGTATATTTATTTCTTCTCCTACCTTCTTTTTAATAACTAAAAACAATTTGGGAGGATACTGGAGCCATTAACTAAAATAGAGTCTGAAATCAACAAAAATTTACTGGTGATAATCTCTCACCATATTAAAAACAAGTTTAAGAGAAATGAAGGTGCTTTCCCTACTAGGAAGTTTTTGAACAAAAAAATAGAAAAAAATAAAATGTTATAACAATTCTTCATTTCATATTTGGACTATGTATTTTTAAAGGTTTTAATTTTTTGTTGTTTTTGTTTCTTTGCTATGATAATAACTGAACATTTTGGTAAAAGATTGTGTCTATATCTTGTTACAGTCATGGAAAAGACCATTATGCAATGAGCAAAGTTCCTTTGCTACTGGAAAAAAAAGGAGAGCTTTATTGTTGAAAACATTGGGCTATTATGCTAAAGATTCCTTGTATATTTGAGGGCAAATAGTCAAAAATATGACTAGAGGAAATCCGCTTTCAGACAGAAATTTTTTAATACTCAAAAAGGTTATTGCTTAAGCACAAAAATATTTTCTAATTTCTGATCTTACCAAAAATCAAGTTTAAAAGTTTATTTGAAAAGTCAAAAGTAAAACTCGAAGGCAAAAAAAGAACAAAAAAAACAAAGCTGTAACTCAGGAAGGCTAATTTAATTCAAGTAGGAAAGTTATTTCTCACTTCCTTCACTTTTTTTAAGCAGAAGAAATATGACCATAAGAATTCTCAAACCCACTGAATTGCTCCATTATTTGGACAGAGATTTATGAATTTTAAAAGTAACTTCAAAAAGAAGAAGTGTAAGAGACAATATAAGAAATTAGATATCATTTAGATAAGTTTCTCAAATATGTTAACTTCTGAATTCCTTTATAATCAGTATAGAAAAGTAGAAATACACGACTTGTATACATTGGTATGTGTGTTCCAACAACTTATAAGGGCCTAAAAGCTACAATTCCTTTTCTTACAGAGACAGCAGAAGCAGAAGCTGAGTTTCAGCTTAGCAAACACAAACCTGCTTAACCCTAGTTTTGATATGAACTATACTAAAGATCAAGTTCTGAACTCAGATGAGATACAGTGATAGCACAGGACAACCACAGGAAGGTGATACAAGAGGATCACCAACAACAACAAAAAGCTACAGTTCACATAGCATATTGAAAATAATTACAACAGTGATATAACACTCATTTCCATAACATGGAGTTAATTTCACTTAGCATCATCTTACGTGTTCACCTAATTATACTTAGCTACCTCTAAGAGTTGTTAGAATCAAATTACTAGAAAAGTATTCTACTAGTTGTACATGACTTTACAGATGTCAGTAACTGACATCCCCTAGAAAGTTTACAAATATAAAAAGCATCTTGAAACTCCAATGGAATAAAGCTTCCACAACTATGGTAATGTAAATTACTACAAATATTGCGAAAAACAGGATAGAGGCTGCTCAAAAAATTAAAAATTAAGAACTATCATGTGATCTACCAATCCCCCAACAGACTATACATCCAAAGAAAGTTGGCATGTTAAAGTGATATCTGCAATCCCATGTTTATTGCAACACTATTCATAATAGCTAAGCAATGCAAACAACCTAACTTTCCATCCTCTGATGAATGGTAAAGAAATATATACAATAGAATACTGTACTGCTATATAAAGAATTAAATTGTGTCATTTGTGACAATATGATTCAACTGTAGACCATTGTGTTATGTGAAATAAGATAAGCACCAGAAGACAAGTACTGCATGATCTCACTCACATGAGAAATCTAAAAAATTTGATCTCATAGACACTGAGAGTAGAAATGATGATTGCCAGAAGCTAGGAAGATTAGAGGGAAGGAGGAAAGGGCCTGGCCAAAATAGGCAGGAAACGTTCTAGTATGCCACTGCATAGTGGCATAGATAGAAAAAAAGGATTTTGGATGCTTTCACCATAAAGAGATAGATATGTTTAAGTAGATTTAAACATGACATGATATGTGTATGTATTGAAACGTCACATGGTACTGCCCCATTAATATGTATGTTTTTTGTTGGTGGTGTTGGTGGGCATGGGGCTTGTCAAAGCCTGGGTGCTGTCACTGAGGTTCCACACTCAAAACTAGTGCCCTACCACTTTGAGCCACAGAAAGCCACTTCTGGTTTTCTGTTGGTTAATTGGCCTTTCCTTTCCTGGCTGGCTTCAAACTAAGATCCTCAGATCTCAGCCTCATGAGTAGGTAGGATTACAGGTGTGAGTCACCAGTGCCGAGCTGCATACAATTTTTATATATCAGTAAAAATAATTTATTTATAATTAAATTGTTGAGATACACAGGGTATATCATTCACTCAGTCTAAATAGGACCATAATTTTTTAACGAATCCTATGTACTTTGAAGGTAACAATAATTATGGTTGAAGTACTTATGTCTCTTTTTAAGGCAAAACTTCACATTCAGATCTCTCTTGGATTGGCAAATTCAGGCATTTTGAAACTTTTATCCAGGAAGGAAAAAAAAAAGCTGAACAGTCTTGTTTTCTTTCTATCCTCTAGAAAACATATTTCTTCCTATGAAAAATACCCTCTGAGATGGAAAAAGTCATGCTGATTTAATTTTCTTACAAGGGACACAGAGGAAGACAAAGCCTTCTCTGTGGGAACAAAAGCCCTTTATTTCAGCCTAAGTCTACCAGTGTAAGTTCTAGAAGTTCTTCTCTAGAGGGAAAGGATATTAAATCAGGCTAGGAAGTTATATAGTGTAACCACAGCATCATATAACTAAAATTGCAACCACAGTATCATATCTAAAACTGTAAGTCCTCATGCCAGTGAGGTATTTTTTTTCCTTATCCCAGTTTCTCTTCTGAATTTAAAACTAAGAATTATCACAAGGACTACCTGCTCTATGATTAGATAGTAACACTACCCATATTCCTTTGATCAGTTTCACCAAATGAAACTTCTATTGTTTTTATTTTTAAAAATATTAGATTTAAGATTTAATATAGCTCTGATTAGATATTCTGTAAAATTTCCCTTATCTGGGGCTTATCTAATGTCTGAGATTATGAATTTTGAGGAAGTCTACCTTTCTCATCTCATATTGGGAAGTATATATGCACATGCCTTTTTAGTTTTTTTGTTGTTATTTTTGTTTGTTTGTTTTTTGCCAGTCCTTGGGCAGAACTCAGGGTCTGAGCACTGTCCCTGGCTTCTTTTTGTTCAAGGCTAGCACTCTACCACTTGAGCCACAGTGCCACTTCTGGCTTTTTCTATATATGTGGTGCTGAGGAATTGAACCCAGGGCTTCATGTATACAGGGTGAGCACTTTACCAGTAGGCCATATTCCCAGCCTCGCACATGACTTTTTACTGATATTATTTTATATCATTTAATATTATAATTCAAGTAATTAGTGCTAGAAGCCTTTCTGTGTGATAGCTAAACTGAAAGTATGGTTAGTTTATTTTAAAAAAAAATAAGCAGAGGACTTAGGGATAGTGATGCATCCCTGTAATCCCAGCACTGGAGAAGTAGAGACATGAAAGTTATGAATTGACTAGCTTGGGCTAGATAGTGAGAGTTTGTATCATATAATCAAGGGTTAAGGATATAGCTCAGTGGAAGAATTCTTGCCTAGCATGCCCAAGACTTTCAATTTGACCTCCAACGCTGAAAACAAAACAAAAGAGCAAAACCACAAAAAAAGCAGTTCAACCACTAAATTAATTGGGACCTATTGAAGGAAAGGGAATCAGACAGATGTTAATTTTTGGTAATTATCTGGTTTTCAGCAAAGTAAGCTTCAATTTCTTCATCTCTAAAATGGGAAGAGTACCACTTTAGTTGGTTGTTATTTTGTTCTAACAACTAAGTGTATAGAAAGCACTTAGCCTGGAACAAAGTAACCATTTAGCAAATGATGTTCATTCTGGAATTGAGAGTGGTTTGAGTTGAGCATCTCTAATCTGAAAAGCCAAAAAAAATTTTTTTTTCTTTTTGGTAGTGGTGCTTAGGCAGTAGTTAACTGGAGATAAGAATCTCACAAAGTTGGGCACTGGGGCCTCATGCCTGTAATTCTGGCTCCTCGAGAGGCTGCGGTCTAGGGACTGTGGTTCAAAGACAGCCTGAAGATTCTTATCTCCAATTAACCACCAAAAAGCTGGAAGTGGAGCTGTGGCTCAAGTTGCAAAGCACCATCCTTGAGCAAAAGAGCTCAGGGACAGCATTCAGGCCCTGAATTGAAGCCCTAGGACTGGCACCAAAAACAAAAAAGAATAAAAACATCACAAAAAAAAACATAAAGGCAACCTAATATGTGCTGATAAAGTTTGAATAATAAAAAAGAGTCTTACAGACTTTCCTCCCCAGCTGGCTTCAAATTGTGATTCTCAGATCTCAGTCTCCTGAGTAGCTAGGATTACAAGTATGAGCCACCAGCACCCAGCTGAAATTCGAAATCAAACTCATACATTTTTAGCACAAACATGACATCAAAAAGTTCTGGCTGGGAATATGGCCTAGTGGCAAGAGTGCTTGCCTTGTATACATGAAGCCCTGAGTTCGATTCCCAAGTACCACATATATAGAAAACAGCCGGAAATGGCACTGTGGCTCAAGTGGCAGAGTGCTAGCCTTGAGCAAAAAGAAGCCAGAGACAGTGCTCAGGCCTTGAGTCCAAGGCCCAGGACTGGCAAAAAAAAAAAAAAAAATCTATATTTTGGAGTATTTCACAGTACGGATTTTTGGATTAGGGATGCTCAAGTAATAAAGTCTGTAAAAATAATCTAAAATATAAAAATCTCAACAAACAGTACAAGAAATGTATCCAATGCCTAACGTATGAAACTGTAACCTCTCTGTACATCAGTTTGATAATAAAAATTATAAAAAAAAATTAAAATCTCTCAAATCTGTAATACTTGTGTTCTCAAACTTTTTGAATAAAAGCTACACAGCCTGTAGTAATAAGTGTTCGTATCTTTTGCCAAGTTGTGTGGTATTTTTGTCTGAGAAGGGAATAAGACCACAGACAAAAAAAAAAAAAAACATTGTTTTTTTGTACTATGTCTTTATAATACTTTAAAACTTTTCTTTCTTTTTTTTTTTTTGGCCAGTCCTGGGCTTTGGACTCAGGGCCTGAGCACTGTCCCTGGCTTCTTCCCGCTCAAGGCTAGCACTCTACCACTTGAGCCACAGCGCCCCTTCTGGCTGTTTTCCATATATGTGGTGCTGGGGAATCGAACCAAGAGCTTCATGTGTAGGAGGCAAGCGCTCTTGCCACTAGGCCATATTCCCAGCCCTACTTTAAAACTTTTTATGTGTAGTGACATGCTCTATTAAGAGCATGTATGACTGGAGATTAAATGTTGTGGTTTCTTTCTTCTTTAACAAGAAAAGCTTGAAATTTCTTTACCATGTGGACAAAGTAGAAAATAACTTTGAAGCTGATCTTCCTGATAGTGTGAATATCATTTAAGTCAGGTTCCCCTCTGTTATATAAGTACCGGGTAAACCAGTCTCATTGCCCTGAAAAGAGTTAAACACCTTGTGTTTTCAAGGGTTAAAGGAAAGTACTTCATCCTTGGGGAGGGAGGTTTGTTTAGTGCAGATTCTAAAACATGTCCTAAATCAGTTCTCTTGGGGCTGTCTTGCATATGGGGAGATAGAGACACATATTAACTAAAGCAACTGATGGTTAAGATCCGTAACTTAGGATCCCTGATCCTTAGAAAGAGCCTGGTTTAAGAGAGTGTAGATTCATTCTTTCTTGAGAAAGAATGAAACTATGACTGCATAGATCTGGACTGCATAGATCAGCAATAGCATCATCTGTGATGCTCAGGAATCAAGCTTTGGCCCATCAATTACACTTAACAGTAAGAAACAACAATATTAGTGAACTGATCAGAATCATATGCTTGGCACCACAGGAAGGTTGACTCCTAGAATTCTTAGGCAATCAGTAATTAGCTGTTGGAGAATGGGAGGCCTCCGAACAGGGGCCCAAAGCTTTATGCTACTGAAGCATATGAGGGTTAGACCAATTAACAGGGGGGAAAATTGGTAATTTGTCTATACTTGAATATAGGAAAGTTTGTCAATTATATAAGCTTTCAACTTCCAGGTATCTTACTATGTTTGCTATTCTGAAAGTCTTCCATATAAAAATCATCAGTCTTTAAAAATTTTGGAATAATAAACGGTCTTGGATTTATTTTTGGCAAAACAGAAAGTACACAGTTAGGGAGACTCTGACACTTAGCAGCAAGGTTTGTAAGAGATTAAAATCCCATGGGCTACAGTGGGTGGTAGCAATTCAATTTCTTTGGCCTGCAACAGAGGAAGAATGGTAAGCAAATGGAGAGGGTGTGGACCTGAGAAGGAAACTGGGACTAAGCATTTCCATAAATTCAATTTAGAAATACAAACTACTTTTAGACTATTTGTAGAAGTAAACTTCCTAGAAAAGTATGCACCAAAATGCTGCTATCATGGCATTTCATTATTCATACCATTCTTTATTCTTTGAACAGTCTCTCCCTTCTCACAATATTACCTGAATTTTGGTCCTCACTAATTGTTACTCTACTATTAATAACTCCCGGTTATATTTAATCAGGTTCTATTACTTCTACAAGACAGTGCCAACCTTTCTCTTCCTTAAAAAACTGCCCAGCAAATAAACCCCAAATCATTTTTCCCTGTGGCCTGACCCCAGTAAGATTTGTCCCCTCTCCCCATCAACTTGACATTCAGAGTAAGACCATCTCTGAGACATTAACGTTATCTTTCTTGCTCTATAAAGACCTTTTCCTCCTTTCCCACTTCTGCATTTCTAAACCCTTTCCTTTCTTCAAAATGGGTCAAATGTCTGGATGAAATCAGATCTATTTGGGTTTTTTTCAGCTGTAAATAACCTAACTTCTTAATCTTGTTAACCATTTATATTCTGTGATATAGGTCAATTTTTACCTCATATCATAACTTTATATTTCTTAGTTCCCTTACTGGATAAGATGCTCCTCTGGTACAAAAATCATTGTCTTCATGGTTTTCTCTCACACAATAGTGCTGAGCTTTTTTGATCAAATTAGCACCCTACTATTTGAGCCACAGCTCCATTTTGAACCTTTAGGTGGTTAATTGGATATAAGAGACTCGGGGACTTTCCTGCTCATTAATTGCTGGCTTCAAACTGCCATCTTCAGATCTTAGTCTCCTGAGTAGCTAAGATTATAGGTGTTAGCCACTGGCTCCCAGCCAGGAAACATATTTTTTAAAAAATGTACACTAGTCTAAAAGTTGCTTAATGAGAGTAAACAAGTAAGGGACTCCAGATTTAGGGACAGTACAATGTTTGGTCAACAGCAATATCACTCACTGTGATATCTTGTCACAAAGGTCACCAACAGCTAGGGAAAAATGTGAGTTGTTTTCTCTATTCATTGCCTACAGTTCCTATCTAGTTAATAATTAGAAGACCAAGAAGGCAAATTATGGCCTGTATTAAATGGAGGTCTAAAGATAAAAATGAACTGAAACACACATGAAACTTTCCCAAATGCATTAAATAAGCATTATTTACACATAAATTGCAATGTAGTCTACCTTTTTCTGGAAAAATCCTTCTCTGACTGTTTAGTAACATCCAGCTTTTATCTTAACTTGGTTTGTTTTTTTCATAAGTTTAATATAACACTCAGTGTAATGTCCGAAGACAGCACCCATTTAACACTATACAAATGTTTATTGAACTAAATGAACTATGCTGGGATAAAAGCTAAAATGAGCTACCTATTTTTTGGAACTACCAATTTTTGAGTAAAGTAACTATACCTCCAAAAATTCCAAGGAAAAATATTTTGAAGGGTAAATAATAATAATATTTAAAAATGTTAAGTGCCAATTACTCAGGAGGGTGAGATCTGAGGATCATAGTTCAAAGCCAGCCCAAGCAGACAAATCTGAGACACTCAGCTCCAATTAACTAGCAAAAAGCCAGAACTGGAGGTATGGCTCAAGTAGTAGAGCCCCAATAACCACTGCACATGTGCATTTGTGCACACACACAGATAACTTAAACTTGAAGTTAGAATAACTGCAGAAATAATAATTGGTGTACAGAATAAAGTTATTTTAAAATAAAATTAAAGCTATGAAGCTTTGTTTCATTTTCCTATAAAATAGCAAAAGAATGTAACACCTTAGAAGATAAGAATTCTTGAGTTTGGCAGACAAGTATATCATCCAAGTGTCAGACATCTCCACCCAAAAGACATCTCACTTCAAAATCAAAATATTTGAAACCTATCATCATACCCTTCCAACTTGCTCATCTTAAACCAAAATACTCTTCTTTTATTGTTATCTTGTTTTATTAAGATTTTTATTGGCATACATTATAATGTAAACTAATGAACATTTTGACATTTCCATACATACATACAATGTATCCCATCAACCTCAATGCTTCTCCCTATTTCTTTTTTTTTTTTTTTTTTTTTTTTGGCCAGTCCTGGGCCTTGGACTCAGGGCCTGAGCACTGTCCCTGGCTTCTTCCCGCTCAAGGCTAGCACTCTGCCACTTGAGCCACAGCGCCGCTTCTGGCCGTTTTCTGTATATGTGGTGCTGGGGAATCGAACCTAGGGCCTCATGTATATGAGGCAGGCACTCTTGCCACTAGGCTATATCCCCAGCCCCTCTCCCTATTTCTTAAAATAGCCAAGTGATGGTGGCTCACACCTGTAGTCCTAGCTATTCAGGAGGGTGAGAGCTGAGGATCCTGGTTTGAAGCCAGCCCAGGCAGGAAAACCTGTGAGACTCTTATCTCCAATAAACCACTCAGAAACAGCCAGAAGTGACACTGTGGCTCAAGTGGTAGAGTGCTAGCCTTGAGCAAAAGTTCAGAGACAGCTCCTAGGCCCAGAGTTCAAGCCTTAGGATTGGCAAAGAAAAAACAAAGCTAGAAGTGGAGCTATGATCCATGAGACTTATCTCCAATAAACTGCTCAGAAAAAGCTGGAAGTGGTTCTGTGGCTCAAGTGGTAGAGCACTAGCCTTGAGCAAAAGCAGCTCAGGGACAATGCCATGGCCCAGGATTCAAGCCTCAAGGTTACTTACCCCCCACCTCATACACACAAACCAATTTCAACAAGTTTCATTGTTGTGTTTCCATATAAGCATACAAGGTATTTAGACTATATTCACTCTCATTCACCCCCTCTACTCACCTTCTTCATTTCAATTAATTACCACCCCAACCTGCCAACATAGCCTGTTTCATTTTCTTGCCATTCATTTTTCAGTGCATATTAACGTACTGAGGGGTTTTACTATGTATTTTGTAGGTATGTATATTCTATTTTAATCAGAATAACTCCTACTGCACTCTCTTTCTTCCCACTCCCACCCACTATTTTTTAACATCTTTCAGTGAGATTTTTATGCTGTCTTCATACACAACTACAATGTATTCTGATTGTCCTCTCTCATTCTTTTTCCTTCTCTTGTGTGTGTGTCGGGGCGGGGGGGGGGGGGGGGGGATGGTGCCCGGTCTAGGGCTTGAACTCAGGGCCTCGGACTCAGGGCCTAGGCACTGTCCTTGAGCTTCTTTTTCTCAAGGCTAGCACTCTACCACCTGAGCCACAGCTCCACTTTCAGCTTTATTTTTTTTTTTTGAGTAATTAATTGGAGATAAGAATCTAATGGACTTTTCTGCCCAGGCTGGCTTTGAACCTATATCCCTGGATCTCAGCTTCCTAAGTAGCTAGGATTACAGGCGTGAGCCACTGGTGCCTGCCTGGCTCTCCTGTGTTGCTTATCTAGTTAATATAATACCTTTCCATTCACATGCCCATGCCAGAAAAAAAAAATTGGAGTTATCTCCTTTATTCCATACATGTAAGCAACCTCTATAGGTTGCTTACAGGTTTTATTTTGTAAATAGTTTCTTAAATCATCCCCCTTCTCTCAATGACAATAACAATACATGAAGGCTTCTTTTGCTTAGATTGTTCCAGTAGCCCTCTTACTGGTGGTCTTGCCTGATCTCACTCTCTATTCATGAGACTTTGACAGAGTGATTTTTTTTTTCCCAAAAAACCAAATCTGGTATCACCTCCTAGTTAACATTCTTCAATAGATAAATGTACTTGTATGGTATACCAACCCCTTTATGGCCTGTTCATTTTTTTTTTCATTCTGCTCACTTACCATGTATTTAATGAATATCTATTGTATCAAGTGGATACAACAACAGGAAACAAATAGACAATTATTTCATCTCCTATCACTTACTACTTTATTTCAACACTTCCTCCCACCACTTGTGAGCTTTACATGTAAAAGCTAGTAAACTATTTAAATAGGATGTCCTTTTCCTTCACAATAATTTCTAGTCATTAAAAAAAAAATCTCAATTTAAGCCCAAATTCCTCTCTTCAGACCACCTTACATCCTCCTTCACAAATACTAATATTTTGCTTATATAGCTATCCTTCCCCTAGCCTGTATGTTTCTTGAGAACAAGGATAATGTCTTTTGACAAAGCAGTCAAATGCAAAGTCTTTATTAAATGAAACGAATAAACAAAATGACAGAGCTTTCTACGTTATTGTTCTTCTTGACATTAGACAGCATACAACTGTAGTCAAAGTAAGAAGTATGAGTATTCACAAGCAAATATTACATTACATAAGGTGATTTTTCAGAGCCTTATACAAATGTGAGCCTTGGGAATGTTTTGTCATCCCTCTAAAATTTATGTTGGCATTGGTTTATGTTGGCATTGAATAAAATTTTACCTTCTGTCCTAGGGCATTTTCCCATAATTGAAAATGCAAAGTAGTAAATATTTCAGAATATACCATATAGCAGCAAACACAGATTTTTATAGAAAAGGATATTCAATCTTTATAGAACTTCTTAGTTATCATAAAATAGAATAAAATGATATGTCTTGTATATTACCATGAATATTTTCAAACATCTAAACCCCATATAAATTTACATATAAAATGAGATCTGACAATATTTTAAGATCTATATGAAGACATTCAGGCTTTCACTAGCATGGTGCTTTTTGAGATAACTTATTAAGCACATGTATAATTGTGAGCCAGGAAAACATTAGAAATGTGTTCCCAATGCAAACATGAAAAGTTCAGATGTTGTAGAGCAACGCTTTCCAATTAAACAGGTTGGAACAGCAATAGTGATGTGAGGGGGTGGCCATCTGTCAGCATATAAAGGTCTTTGTGTTTGCATACAAAGACATTGCTCAACCCACATCTGGCTCCTGGAGCCAAAATCTACCCTTACTGGGGCAACTCCCACTGAAATATATAAGCACAAAGAATAAGGGGGTGAATTTTTAAAAACCCAGTTGTTTATTTCATAAGTGTAAGAGAATTAGGATAGAACTAGTCTACTTTCCTATTTTCACTTATTAAAATAAAAACACGTGGAAGTCAAGACAAGAAAACCTTATTAGGATTAGGAGATTAGATTTCTATCCCATTGCATAATTTTAGAATCTGCACTAGAATTCTTTGGGGTTTTTTGTTTTTGTTTTTGTTTTTCTCTACTGGCAATGCTCTCTCAGCTCTCTACTTCCTTGTCTCTCTACAAGACATATACCACTTCCTTCCCCTTGGGAAAGCTTTCCTTTATTATTTCAGTTTACCTCTGTTCTTTTCCTATTTTTAACTATTCCACTTATTCATTATCCATATATTTAGACACTATTGTGTATGGTTCTAGTTTGTAGATCTTATACAGATTATGTTTTGTGGCAAGATAAAAAGAAAAATTGTTTTTATTCAAACAGAAAATAATAAATACATATCACAAATGGTTATCTATTTACCAAAGGGCTAATAACCTCATATTCTAAAACATCTACTAAACTAAAACTTGGACCATCCCTTACCAAGCAGAGTTATTTAAACAGTATGAGCTACATCAGGTGATCCACCAGGGTAAAGGTATGATTATGAGAAGATAACTAAAAGTAATTCCTATAAAGAGATGGTCTGAACATCAGCATAATCAAGTATCAGATACAAAATAACAGGCAGTCAACATCAGAGTTTCTTATAATAGCCTCTTTATTTAATAACTGAGATTTTGAGAATGGTTGTGTCAGCATAGTAGATAGGAGTATACACTCTAGATCCAGACTGAAAATGTTTCAGTCTCAACTTTTTTACTTACTGATTACTACCTAGTAAATTAGGCAAGTTATCTACCTTGCAGTATTTACCTACAAAATGAGAATAGCAATAATAGTCCCTATTCCATATGGTTGCTATGAGGATGAAGTGAATTAAATATCTACAAAGAGTTTAGGATATTGCATGTATTATATTAATGCTATTTATTTTTGTATGTTTATTATAAAAAGTTAATACAGATATATTCAAAGACAATTTTAGTTATTATTCTAAAATATATAGTGCTGAATTTTAAATTATATAAGTTTATATGAAAATGGGAGAAAATAAGCAAGTTTTTATAGTGAACAATTTATTCTCTAGCCTACCAATACAAAAGAAATTCCTACCAATACTAAAGTGGTTGACTTGAATATGAGACACTTCTTTGTGAAATACTACTTCTGTTCTTCACTTCAAAAAGTTTTTTGTTTTTTTTTTTTTTTGGCCAGTCCTGGGCCTTGGACTCAGGGCCTGAGCACTGTCCCTGGCTTCTTCCCGCTCAAGGCTAGCACTCTGCCACTTGAGCCACAGCGCTGCTTCTGGCCGTTTTCTGTATATGTGGTGCTGGGGAATCGAACCTAGGGCCTCATGTATCCGAGGCAGGCACTCTTGCCACTAGGCTATATCCCCAAAAAGCCCCAAAAAGTTTTGACTTATAGGAAGTTATTGAACTGAACCTATCAACCTCTTGCAATGTAAAAGACATACATTATTTAATTCTCACAAAACTACTTCATATTAGACATACTAATCTTATTTTACACTCCACAGAGTTCAACAAATAGCTTAATCAAGTTATTAAGCTAGTTGCTAAGTTATTAGTATGTTGCTTTTATGTCTTTTAAAATGATAAGAGTATGGAACTTCTGAGTATAACTTGTATAGCATGTATTTAGAAGGTTGTCTCCATCTCAAAGAACAGTGATTATCAGCTTCCTCATTGTAGATGTTATATGGAATGGTGGTAAAGAAATAGACTTGGTACTGGAAGACCTAATTTGGAATTCCTTCTCTGCCACTATCTATCTTTATGACCTAGAAACCTATATGTAATAAGCTGCAATGAGAATTAAAACAAATTACTGTTTTAAAATACGAAGCTTCATAAATGGCTGTTGTTGCATTTGAAATTAGACTTCCCAATCAAGTTCATTTCTGTACTTTAAGAGAAGTTCAAAATACAATATGATTTATAAAGCATCTAAAATAGCTATTAAGTATAAAACACTTTTTCTGACAAGGAACTTAAAGGTCTTTAAAAACACTTCCTCATTTAAGTCAACAATATTTTCTTAAAATTAAAGCAAACTAAAATTTATTGTGTGGTATACGGTAGTCATTTTTCATGTATCAACTTACTTAACTTTCACAACAACAAAGAAAAGAAATTAAGTCAGTGAAAATAAATGATTTGCCCAAGGCACATAGCAACTCATAAAGCAAGCAGTCTTAGATTTGTATCCAGGTGACACTGATTCTAAAGCTTATGTTCTTTACATAACATTATCTCTTCAGCTTTTTGACATGGTCCTCCCCACCGCCCCCGCCCCCAAAAAGCTAAGATCCTCATATACGTCAAAGAATAATTACTTTCAGTGTAGTAGAAAGGAAACCTTAGATTATATGACATGATTATACTAGATTAAGTCACCTCCAAATAACACATTCTCTTAAAGGTAATTTATTCTGGTTTTGGCATAGAATATATAGAGTATATAAAGCAAACAGAGTAAATTCAATCCATTTACCACTAGTTTAAAAAATTAATATAAAAAGACATTTCCACTGAAAATGCCTAAAAGTGAGCCTTTCAGAAAGCAGATTCCTTCCTCAATCATTTTTTTCCCATGAAATTTAGAAAACCATCACAAAGCAAAATCAGTGGCCACTTTTTAAGAAGTAAGTTAGTAAATTCCAAGAAGTTTAACCCTGATATTAAATATATAAAGTGCAGGAATAAAGATATGCAAAACATTTTTAAAATATTTTGACTCTCCCTTTATTTAAACCCATCTGGGCCTTTAAGAGCAGGAGCCTATTTATTTATTTCTCTCCTTACTAAAGGACAATGAATTTCATCCCCTCCTACTGCTGCTTACCTGTTGCAAAGGATGCTGAGGGCTCCCTGGGGACTACAGTGACATGGCAGGCAGAGGCCAGAAGTGGAATTCAGGTAAAAGCCCTTCTCACATGCTTCACAGCGAAGACCCTCATAACCTGTCTGACACTCACACTGCCCTGTGGTCTGGTTGCAGCGCTTCACATCCAGGCTTCCAACACTAGAGCAGTTACATATATACTCTGAAAAAGAAACAGGGAAAGAGACACTTTTAACCAAGATTTAATGACCTTTTAAGAAACTGAACACTATTTTCCTTAACAAAAATTCATGACAAACTTTTAAGGCTAGATGAAACTGGCTCCAGTTCCAACTTATTTTCTCTACTGTTTATTTAAATTGGAAAATGTACATGATGTGGTAAATTAAATTATATGTAGTTGGTTTTTTTAAAAATTTGCTTATATATTTGTTTTTGTTGGTCATGGGGCTTGAACTTGGGGCCTGGAGCTGTCCCTAAGCTTTTCTGCTCAAGGCTAGGATTCTACCACTTTGAGTCACAGGTCTACTTACAATTTTCTGGTGGCAATTGGAGATAAGAGTCTCACAGACTTTCCTGCCTTCCCTGGCTTTGAACTGTGATTCTCAGATCTCAGGCTCCTGAGTTGCTAGCATCCAGGTATGAGCCACCAGCAACCAATTACAGTTTTTAATTATATAGCTACCACTCTGTTTCCTTTCCACTTTCATTGCCACCCTTCTTATCCTACAACCCCAGTAAGTATGTAAGTTTATGTAGTTATATGTTATTATTTTTTCTGAATTGGAAGCCTTCGTAGGCAGGCTTATCTTCCCAGAACTGAGAGTACATAACAGAAATGACATGTTAAATAATAAATAACCCATTGTATAACAACAAAGGCCTAAGGCTCAGATGGCAACCTATACATGGTCATAACAAGATTGTACCACAGCTAGAATCTTAAACTAAATGTCCCATCCAGGAAGGAATTAATGAAGAGTTATTTCAAAATTTAAAGGTGAGGAAATGGTAAACAAATCCAGAGATGAAAGTTTATTGGTTCATCCTGATCAGAGTAAAAACCAACCATAATTTGAGTATCTTGCTTATATCTGTAAAATATACAGAAAATAAACATTTTTCTTTAGATATATTTCAAACAGTTCTTCAGATGAAAACAACTTAAAAGCCTAGTTTGGTTTTTGCTAGTATTTCTACTCAGCAAAAGGAAAGGATTTTGAACAGTTTGACAGTGTTAACAGAGCATACGGAAAGAGATGTAATTAACATTGACTGCAGAAAAATAAAACTTTTCTATAGTCTATGAATAGGCTTCATTCCAAAATAGCAATGAATTTAGGTAGAAGAGCCCAACCAATCATATGGTACAAATTAACTGATGGTGGATAGGTAAGGCACCAAATAAAATGGTATACTGATAAAAGTTTAGCTTAAAGAAAGTAACCTTTAATGTGATTTTTATTACTTCAAAAAAGTTATTGGAAAACTGCAAGTCCAGGGTCTCAAGCAGGAAGTTGCAAAGCAGTTTACTTCTCTATTTTAGAAAAAGGAATTAAGCTCCAAAATACCTTACATAATCACAAGCAGCATACCCACACAAGTCAAAACAAAGGAATCCACAAAGAAATTCCTTCTCGGTCAACTCTACACTGCATTTTTCTTCAGCTCCTAAGCTGTGGTGTCAGTTTATTTCCCTATTCTCCACTCTATTTTTTTTTTAAATTCCTGTTTGGGGGCTTGAACTGAGGGTCTGAGTACTGTCCCTAAGCTTTTGTACTCTAGGCTAGTACACTTGAGCCACAGCTCCACTTCCGGCTTTTTTTGGTGATTAATTTAAGGAGCTAAGAGTCTCATGGAAATTTCTGCTCCCGCTGGCTTTGAACCACAATGCTCAGATCTCAGTCTCCGGAATAGCTAGGATTGCAGGCCTGAGTGCCCAGCTATTCACACTTCTTATAATTTGTAAATATTGAGAATAAGAGTCAGTGAGCGAAGGAGTGACATTATCAAAACAGAAATTTACTCTTTACTTGACTTATGTAACGGTAACCCCTCTGAACAAAATAAAAGCTAATATATAAATTATATATATACATATACATATATAGTGAATGAATATGTTGACAGATGATTTATATGCACTTTGTGGGGTTTTGGTGTTTTGGGTTTTGGGTTTGGGGTTGGGTTTTTGGGTTTTTTTTTGCATATTTCAAACATTTGTAGTAAGTCACAAAACTTAATGGAGGGTTCAGATTTTTTTCAGCCCCAAGTTTAGAGAGTGAATCTGCTTCCCATCACAATCAAGAGCTTTATTTTGGGGCTGACAATGTAGCAGTGGCCTAGTAAGTGTAAGGCCCTGGTGTCAATATGAAATACCACAAAATAAAAAATAAAACAAAACAAAAACAAAGACTTTTATTTTTACCAAACAGTATAAACATGACATTTCTTTGACAGAGTTACATGTGTTCATATATCTACCTTCTTGGCATGTGTGGTTAGTGGATTCTGTATATAACAAAGCCATGTTGGATGGTTTGTAAGCCTGCCAATGACAACTTCATGGTAAGAACTCTCCTCCACCAAAAATGACCAGAATGCTTACAATAACATTTATCTTGGGATATTTAGCAGAAATTCAACATACATCTTACTTTTTCTGCTGGATCAATTTCATCACAAGTTAAACTAACCAAAATTATCCTATAGTGGGCAGAACTCTTTCAATAAAAATGAGGACAAAAACATCTGTAATAAAGACTGGCTTTAATTCTATGATTTCCTTACTAATAAAATATTTCCATCTGACAACTGAATCACTGTTTTCAATAAATAAGATTAATTAGCAGTATTTTTATAAAATCAATTAATATAAGAACTCAGAAACAAAAATAATTCCATAGTTTCTTCAATACATAACTAGGGGATAAATCTTCAGTTCTAAGCAAGTTCACTGGTTACTTATTTCTATAAGGTAAACCCAGCATCTTCATTATCCCCCTAAACATACTCTGATCAGTCCTATTTCTGAACTAGTTCTCATCCTGCGTAATGTTCTGGGATGTTATCTCTCTTTTCCATATTCAGACATATATCTTATTCCAAGAAGAAGCTGAAGTATACTCCATGAAATTCACTTACTGGGTAACATAACACTTGCTACCTTTAACTCTCATATGAAAATAATTTAAAGAGGCAATAAAGCAAAACAGACTATAAAGCTAGTCAGCTAAGGTTAAAAATTCTTACTACCGGGCTGGGAATATGGCCTAGTGGCAAGAGTGCTTGCCTCATATACATGAGGCCCTGGGTTCGATTCCTCAGCACCACATATACAGAAAATGGCCAGAAGTGGCGCTGTGGCTCAAGTGGCAGAGTGCTAGCCTTGAGCAAAGAAAGAAGCCAGGGACAGTGCTCAGGCCCTGAGTTCACGGCCTAGGACTGGCCAAAAAAAAAAAAAAAAAAAAAAAAAAAAAAAATTCTTACTACCTTTACAACCTTATAGGCAAATTACCTAACCGCCTTGTGCTTTCTTTGTCTCGTCCATATACATGGCTTAATAATAGTACCTATAACACAGCTCCAAAAAGTAAGGTTTGGAAGTACTACACAGATACTACAACAACTAATAGAAAGTGGGAAGTAATGCCAGATAAAAAAACAAATATAATTCAGATGTCAGATTCATAACCCACAGATTTGCTGTATCCTACAGATGAGTTGTGAAGGCCTAAAAATGGATTGTCATAGTTTTTTGGGACAACATCTAGAAAACAGAATTTGTGATGAACCAGAATACCTAGAAAGAGAATGGTAATAAACACAGAAGGACTTAGGTTGCAGCTCTTGGATGAAAAATGAATGTGTTGATTATATATCCACAATACAATACATCATTCTAATGTAGCAAGATGAATGGCAAAGTATTTCAGCAACAGAGACAACAAGCCTCATGGAAGGAAGGCAGCAAACATATCAAGACAAAGATGCAAATCATGCTAACTCCTCTCCTCAAAATAATGAGAGCAAAGCACATCAAGGGTCAGAAAACATATACAACCTTCCATTTGTAGCTCAGAATCCGAAGCTCTATTCCAGTGATCACCCTCAAATGAAATAACTCAAGTTAAATGAAGTATGAGCAACTGTAATAAATGTACAATATTGTAAGCATTCATTATGTGAAGACAAGTTGTTAGCGTTTAAGTAGTGTATAATTTCAGACCCTTTACAGTTCTAGACATTCATGTGGAATCAGACAAGTGTTAATATAGAAATACTACAATTCTCTTAATAAAAGGCTGACAATATGGGGGGGGGGAGAAAAATAAAGGAAATCCCAATTGATAGAAGCAATGAAGAGGATCTACACCAAAGACAACAAAGGAAGGACAGACTTTCAATGAGGTAGACTCACAAACACTGAGCAACATAAAGGAGACATGATTAATGGTAAATCAACAGTGCAGACATTAACGGGAATGAAATAACATGAAGATACAAAAAGCTAATCATAGATAGTATGAATGAAATGTCAAAAAGTCATTTGATTGTATAAGAGTAAATATAGAATAAACACTTTCTCAAGTGAGCAGCAGATTATCTTTCAATGCTTTTTTGGAAAAACTCCATAGAGAAAAAAATTAGACAAGAATCATGTAAATGGTAATAAAGAGATCACAGTCTTTGGCATTTTTTTTCCTTTGTGTTGTCTGGTTTTTGAAGAACAATGAAATACACTGATTTGAACCATGAAGAAAAATAAGAAACTAAAATCTGGTGCTAACTTGCTTTAAGCATTTAATAATGCAAAAATAAATGCCTGAAGAAATACAATACTTCCTCTGAGAACTTGAACTTACGGAATTGTTTTGATGTCAGTATTCAAAGTAGTCATCAAATCTAAATCTAAACCAAATTGAATCAAGATATGAAATGTTTTTAGTACTGAAAAAAAGACAAAAGAAAATTTTTACTGTAGGGTTTGACAAAGAGGGGAGAAATGGAGAACAAAGGAAGGTGGCATTGGCCAAGAAACATTGTACTCATAACCTGACTTATGGAATTGTAACCCCTTTGTACAACTACTTAATAATAATAGTGAAAGTGCAATGTTATTTTAAGTCCCATAAGTCTTGTTTTGTAAGACACCTGTCCTGATAAAAACTATCCACCTGAACATATTACTAACCTTTCTTGGGGCTTTCATATACCCAGCAACAAACACTTGTACATAGACATAGATATAGCAAGTAAAGTTACAATACCACAACTTGAAAAGCAAATGTTCTTCAGTTAGTGAATGGACAGACTAGAGTACAACCACACAAAAGCAATTTTTAAAAAAGGATAAACCATTTGCATGCAACTAAATAGATATGCCTCAAAGGCATTGTGCTAAATAAAAGAAGCCATACTCAAAAGGCTACATTAAATGATTCCATTTACAAGACCTTCTGGAAAAAGCAAAACTATTGGAGCAGAGAGAGTTCAAGAATTTGCCAGGAATCATAGGTAGAAGAGATGGGCTAACCACAAAGCAAATTTTGAAGGTGGTAAAACTGCTTGTATCTTAGTTGTATATTTATCACAACTAATAGAACTGAGCATCAAATGAGTAAACTGGATTGGCTGTAAGTTTGTTTTTCATTTTTTATTGTTATTATTAAGGTGAAGTGCTGAGGGGTTACTATTCATAAGTCGGGTAATGAGTACATTTCTTTTTGGGCATTGTCACCCCTTCCTTGGTTGTAACTTTTTAAATAAAACTCTAAAAAAATAAAAAGCCATGAGGTTTTACTAGATTCAATTCTTGCACTTCACTGGAGGGATGCCTTGGTGTTCCACAAACTTCAGTTGGAATAAGGTATACAAGTTAACAAAGGACACAAACTAGTATTCAACCCTTTTCAATGTAAATGTTATAATTAAGATAACTGGAAACCATTAATGTTTTCAGCCCATTATTACATAAGAAACTCTGAAATATTCTAAGATTTAAAATGCTGTTTAACTAAAAGGAGCAAAATCACCTTTTCCCTTTGGCTCCAGCTTAAGTTCTAGGTTGTAACTATTGCTATGCAGAGTAAGTCAGAAAGGAGGGGGGAAAAATGAAAGATAAAGATATATAAACTTCTTGTCACTTTTTTCAAATACAGTTATTTATTTCCTTTGAGAGGCATCCTTTAAAGCTTTACACTCACCAGGAAAATGAATGTGAGTATAACAACCATTTGATCCATTCAACATAGAATTCTACCCTTTCTTACAAGGCTAGCAGAGGATCGACAAAAAACATCTCCCCTGGCTTTCAAATTGAAAAATAAAGGGAAAATGACTGTCAAAAATCAAGGAATACTTCACTGAAACCTCTGACTGTACAATAAATGATTCGTTAAAACCAACAAATTATATTATTTTGACTATAAACCTGCTAAGTGCACACAGCATTTTAACATGTACTTTTATGGGACTGGTAATGTAGTACAGTATTGAAATACTTGCCTAGCATGAGTAAGGCACTGGGTTCAATCTTCAGTAGTAGAAAAAAAGGTACTTTTTATTAAGGTCATATTTCATCTTTGTAGGTTTGGAGAAAAGGAATTTTGTAAAGGCTTCATTCTAGGGAAAAGGAACTATCGACCCAGAGTTTTTATTTTTTTTAATAAAGGGCCTTACACTAGCATAACACTGATACTCAAACTACATTTCACACTTCTTGTATTATGCCAGAGTAGGTTCTTTGAAAAATTTAATATTAAGGTTGATGATTTTCTTCAGTTAAACCAGAGTATAGAAATGTGGAAAAGCTTTAAGCAGTACTTTTAAAATAAAACTGTATCCATTAAATTTCCCAGCCCCAATTTACTGTATCAAAGCACTTATTTTGCTTTAAGGTAGACATTTGAAAACAATGGAGTAATATTAATCCAAGTTTTATAGAAATTTTTCTGTCTCACAATGAAGGCCACATTGTTAGTAGTGCTTGCTTCACAGTTTATGATAGCTTCCCACAATTTAAAGACAGTTCATCAAATTAATGAGACAAAATGACAAGTTCTGGGAAGGTAACAGCTACCATTTACTATTAATAACAAAGGTAGTATTGCCAGTTCATAAGCATGTTTCATATGACCAGACAATGCACTAGAAATTATACACATATGGCCCACTGTATTGATCACTATCTTGAGACGGGGGTACCTTGAATAAGAAATCTGAGTCTCAGAGAAATGAAACATACCATACAACCAATCAGGACTCGAGAAGGGTCTGGCATCCAAACTGATTAGCCCCAAAGTTCCCCTCTTTTTACTATTAGAAGATATAAAAATGAGTCTATAAAAATGATTTGAGGGGCTGGGAATGTGGCTTAGTGGTAGAGTGCATGCCTAAGAATGCACGAAGCCCTGGGTTTGATTCCTCAGCACCACATAAACAGAAAGAGCTGGAAGTGGCACTGTGGCTCAAGTGGTAGAGTGCCAGCCTTGAGCCAAAAAAAAAAAAAAAAAAAGAAGAAGAAGAAGAAGCCAGGGACAGTGCTCAGGCCCTGAGTCCAAGCCCCAGGACTGGCAAAAGTTAAAAAAAAAAAAAAAGATTTAAAAATGAACTATAGAACATATGAGTGAGGATGGGAGGGAAAAACTGGTAGAAAGCAAGGAAAGGGGTGTCATCATTCAAAAAGAAATGCACTCCTTATCTGACTTATATAACTATAACCTCTCTGTATTTCACCTTTATAATAACAATAAAAATGCATTAAAATGCAGAGAAAAATGTCTGATGAATTTTTTTAAATTTCAGTGATTAGCAAAAAAAAAAAAATGAACCAAAGAATCGAAAAAACAGCAAATTCAGAACACCTTAAAAGCAAACTTTGCTGCTAATTAGCTCATGCCACAACCTTCAGCAAATGTAAGTGCTCTGAGTTGTAGTGTCAGTCTATAAAATGTGGATAACTCTCGTCATCTATCATTAATAAAAATAATAAAATGTCAAAGGTTTTTCTTTTTTTTGTCAATATGACAGAGGGATTACACTTCCATACTTAAGGTAGTGAACACATATACATTTCTTTTTTGGGGGGGGGGCAACATGGCATTATTTTCTTTCTTTCTTTTTTTTGCAAGTATTGCTTTTGTAGTTATTTCTCTTTTTTTACCCTGTGTCTCTCAAATTTGGTATTCCCTTTGAATTTCCTACTTCCAATACCAGTAAACACGGTTTCCAATATACTCAGATAATATTACAGAGATAGTGTAGGTACAACCATAGGAAGGTGATACAAGAACATCATCAATAATAGAAACTACACATACACATAGGACGTTGAAAGTAGTTACAACTGTGATATAACAATTGTTTCCATAACATGGAGTTCATTTCACTTAGCATCATCTTATGTGTTCCTAAGGGTATAGCTATTGGGCCTTGTGATGCTCTGCTATGGCTTGCCTAAACCTGTACTAATTATTCCCAATAAGGGAGGCCATAGAGTCCATGTTTCTTTGGGTCTGGCTCACTTCACTTTTTTCCAAGTCCTTCCATTTCCTTACAAATGGAACAATGTCATTCTTTCTGATAGAGGCATAAAATTCCATTGTGTATATGTACCACATTTTCCTGATCCATTCGTCTACTGAGGGGCATCTGGGTTGGTTCCAGATTCTCGCTATGACAAATTGTGCTGCGATGAACATTGTTGTGCTGGTGGCATTACTGTGATTTTGTTTGTGGTCTTTTGGATAGATACCCAAAAGTGGGGCTGCTGGGTCATAGGGGAGTTCTATATTGAGCCTTCTGAGGACTCTCCATACTGCTTGCCAGAGTGGCTGCAGAACTAAAAAAATTACCTTCTTCCAAAACAAAACCGCAAAGAACCAATAGCCCCCTCATCAAGTGGGCTAAAGACTTACAAAGAAACTTCTCTGATGAGGAAATGAGAATGGCCAATAGCCATATGAAAAAATGCTCTACATCACTGGCCATAAAGGAAATGCAAATCAAAACAACATTGAGATTCCATCTCACCCCAGCAAGAATGTCATATATCAAGAAAACTAATAATAACAATTGTTGGAGGGGATGTGGCCAAAAGGGAACCCTACTTCATTGTTGGTGGGAATGTAAACTGGTTCAGCCACATATACATTTCTTGCCATACTTGTTACCCCCTTCCTCACTTTTCTCCCGCCTTCCCTCTCCCCAATCGACCCCTCCCCTTGCTGTCATCATTTGTTTTTAAATCTTCCCCTTGATGGGTGTTGTCATTCTACTCTACAATGCTTGTGAACTCTATGATTATTAACAATAAAACAATTCCTTCCAGGTCGGGTGATATGTGCATTTCTTTCCTTTTGCTTAGTGTAATCTGTTCTTAAAAGGTCAAATTTTATGTGGCCACCTATACAGCCGTTGGCTTATATTGAACAATTGCTACCACTAATAATCCTAATAAGTTAAAAAGTAACTTTATTTGAATAGTTTAAGTGTATATATCATATTATAAGGAAAAACTTACATATTTGAAATTGTTCATTGAGGGCAAAATTTCTCATAACTCTCCACGTCTTACAATGGCTTAGTATAGTAATGACCAATAAGCAGCTACTGAAATCTATTCAAACCTGATTTCCTTTTGTGAAATAAAATTAGATCTGATCATCTTAAAAGATAAAGATCAACTCTCGGGCTGGGAATATGGTCTAGTGGTAGAAGTCTCACCTCGCATACATGAAGCCCTGGGTTCGATTCCTCATCACCACATATACAGAAAAAGCCAGAAGATAAAGATCTTCAGATTGAATTAAAACCCACAAAAATCTAGATATAAACAGGCTACAAAAAAATACAAGCTAAGAAGACATAGAAAAATTAAAACTAGCTGGCTTAAAAAAAAAGGAAAAAAAAAAAAAGCTCAGGCATCAATGCAAGACCCTATTCAAAAACTAAACCAAACAGGGTTTAGAGCCTGGCTCAAGTGGTAGGCCTGTCTTAAATGCACAAGACCTTGTGTTCAAATCCCAGTTCTGCCAAAACCAAAAAAAACTAATACCACTGCTGGGGGGAGGGGCATTTACCCAAACTGTGTGAGGTCAATTAGTCAAAAAAATCGAACAAACCCAAACTCATGGATAGTTTACAAAATAACTGACCAGGGCTGGGAATATGGCCTAGTGGTAGAGCGCTTGCCTCGTATGCATGAAGCCCTAGGTTCGATTCCCCAGCACCACATATATAGAAAAAGCCAGAGTGCTAGCTTTGAGCAAAAAGAAGCCAGGGACAGAGCTCAAGCTCTGAGTCCAAGACCTAGGACTGGCAAAAACCAAAAACTACAAAATAACTGACCAGTGTTGCTCAAAAAGTATCAAGGTCATAAAATATAGAACTCTCTTAAATAGAACTATCCCCAATTAGAGTAGTCTAAGGAAAGGTATCAACTAAATGCACTGTGGCCCAAGTGGAAGAGTGCTAGCCTTGAGCAAAAGAAGCTCTGGGACAGAGTAAGGGCCTTGAGTTCAAGCCCCAGGACACACACACACACACACACACACACACACACACACACACGCACACACACACACGAGTATATAAAAAATGAGCAGGGCTCACACTTGTAACCTTAGCTACCCAGGAGGTAGAAACTTGAGAACGGTTGTTCAAAGCCAGGCCAGGCAGAAAGGTCTGTGAGACTCCATCTCCAATTAACTGAAAAAAGCCAAGCTCAAATGGTATAATACCAGTTAGCATAAAATCCAAGCAAGAGCACCAGGCCCTGAGTTCAAGCCTTAGTACTGACATGCGCGCGCACATACACACACACACACCAGTATATAAGAAACTCTAAAAACCTAATAATGAAGAAAACAAAAACAGTACTCTTTATAAGTTATATGTCCTGATATAACTGAAAAACATATTGCATCTGTCTAACAATAGATTGCGGATTTCTCAACCAAAGCAGCTTGTTGATGAAACAGACCAAATCTGCTTCATACAACTGTTTATCTTAATCTCAAAATCAGTCTTATAGCTTGGATATGATGTATCCCCAAAAGGCCCACATGCTGAAGGCTTTGTCCACAGAGGGTGGATCCAACTGTCTAGAGATGATTAGATCAAAAAGGCTCTAATCTAACCAATGGATCTATTAATCTATTGATGGAGTCATAATTAAATGGCTTCATTGGGAAGTAGTAGAAAATTGCAGAGGTGAACCCTAGTTCAAAGAAATAAGATACTGGGAGCATTTCTTGGGGGCTATATCTTGTCCTGCACCTCTCTCTGTATCCTCTCTGCTTCCTGGGTGTCGTGAGGTAAGCAGCTTTCACTGCCCCACACTCCCACAGCCATATTTTACCTCACCACATGCCTAGAAACATAAAGCCAAATGAACATGGACTGAAACTTCTGAAATTGTGAGCCAATATAAATAATTTAAATTATTTTCTTATCATAATGACAAAAACTAATACAAGTCAGCCCTATTTTTAATTATAATAATCATTATTTACTATTATCTACAATGCCCCACCATTGGTTGTAGGTTATTTTATTTGTACAAACATTTAGCTTCATACACCTTGCCAGGATAGGGATAACAAATCCAAATTTATTAATAGTAAAACTAAAACTTAGAGAAGCAAAATACTTGCCCAAGACCACAGGGTTATTTAGTAAGTGGTTGCAGCAAAATGACAACTGTTTGTATAACTCTAAAGCCCTTCCTCATTTCAGTTTACCACATAGGCTTCTTTTAAGAAGGGGAGGAGAGAAGGAAGAAAAATTTCTACCTATGTTAAATGTATTTTTTCAATATGTTTTCTTTGTAAATAACTGCTATAATCAAATGGTTACCAAATGCTCTAGTGAGAGGAAACAGTTGCTTAAGCTACAAAATTAATTCTCATAATTGCTAACATAGAACACCTTGAATTTGCTTTTGGCTTGTGAGTCTTCACATACTGTTCAAGCCAAAGAGGTCTTAGTATTTGTCATCTGTTTATTTCATTCAAATGCATTCTCATATTTAAAACAATACCACTAGTTAGCATTTCAAATATCTCTGTAAGTGAAGTATGGTAACTTAGGACCAGGCGTTCTAAATATGGACAATACTAAACTACCAACTATTAATTGAACCTAAGTAAAACACATCTTCGTTGCCACCATTTTCCATGTGTATATATTTTCAAAGGATATAAGAAATCAAATTTTACTACTTACTAAGAATTTTTAAATATTTTGTTCTGTCAGGTCACTATTATATTTAGAATGCACTAAAAGAATTGGCATAGTACTGCCTATGAGGCTTGAAAAACTAATCTTCCCACCTTACTAACTATTCTGGAACATGTATTGGCTTTTTCTTTTTTTTTTAATTTTTTTTTCAAATTTTTATTATCAAACTGATGTACAGAGAGGTTACAGTTTCATACATTAGGCATTGGATACATTTCTTGTACTGTTTGTTACCTTGTCCCTCATACCCCCCTCCCTCCTCCCCCTTTCCCTTTCCCCCCCCTGAGGTGTTCAGTTCATTTTCACCAAACAGTTTTGCAAGTATTGCTTTTGTAGTTGTTTGTCTTTTTTTACCCTGTGTCTCTCAATTTTGGTATTCCCTTTCTGTATTGGCTTTTTCATGAACAGTATGGCCATAGGATCCCCAAGTTTAACGAGAGGAGAGGAGAGAAAGGACAAATATAGAAAGTGAATTTAAATAATTTGAAATCTGGCTCCAGGCCATAATAGAAAGAGCTCAGTCTATGAAGTCAAGTGACTTAGGCTCAAACCTGAAACCACTGTTCATAGTTCAAATTTCATGACCTCTTGGCAAACTGAAATAATAACTTAAAAGTGTTTCAAGAATTAGATGAAAAAGGCCATTGCTCAAGTCACAGAACTTTCGCCTAGCACGTATAAGGGCCTGGGTCTAAACCCCAGTACTACAAACAAACAAAAGCTGAACACAGTAGCCTCTCTCTACCCTGCATTTTTACTCTAAGCAACCTTTGCTAAAGCAGCAGCATTAGATGTTACCACAGATTACAAGAATTGAGCACTAGCTAGTGCCAGTGGCTCATGCCTATAGTCCTAGTTACTTAAGAGGCTGAGATCTGAGGATTGTGGTTAGAAGTCAGCCCAGGCAGAAAAGTCCATGAGACACTTATCTCCAATTAGCCTGCAAGAAGCTAGAAGTTAGGTGTAGCTCAAGTGGTGGATCACCAGCCTTGAGTGAAAAGCTAAGGGAGAGTGCTCTGGCCCTGAGTTCAAGCCCTAGTATTGGTGTGCATATGCGTAGGCACACACGAAACACATGCAAAGGAAGGAAGGAAGGAAGGGAGGGAGGGAAGGAGGAAGGAAGGAAGGAAAAGAGGGAAGGAAGGAAGGAGGGAGGGAGGGACGGAGGGAGGGGGAGAGAAAAGAAGGGAAGTAGTTGAGCATTAAAAGAAATCATCAGAGATGTCTGAATGTCTTCAGATATTCCAATTTCATTTATCCTTAATCTTATAACCAAAATAACAGAAAATACAAAGAATTTCAAGAACTGCCTACTGCTTCTAAGTTTGGGACTAAATGTGCCTTAGTGTCTCTATTTACAGAAGATAGCTGAGTACCTTCAAGCCTGGAACTATTTACTGTGATGCCTACAATATTCATTCAGAGAAGAGAAGTACAAAGAAAGCAAAAGGAAAGGTTAATTAAAAGCTGCTATCCGGGGCTGGGGATATGGCCTAGTGGCAAGCGTGCTTGCCTTGTATACATGAGGCCCTGGGTTCGATTCCCCAGCACCACATATATAGAAAACGGCCAGAAGTGGCGCTGTGGCTCAAGTGGCAGAGTGCTAGCCTTGAGCAAGAAGAAGCCAGGGACAGTGCTCAGGCCCTGAGTCCGAGGCCCAGGACTGGCCAAAAAAAAAAAAAAAAAAAAAAAGCTGCTATCCTGCAGTACCTGGCAATGTATGCTAGAAACTGTTTCCTAATTTTCAAAACAGTGAAGTTGATCCCACTTGGTTAACTATTCATACGTAACCAATTATTAAAAATATTATCAAATGGATAGTTTGGGGATTGCTAGGAATGTGTGTGTGTGTGTGTGTGTGTGTGTGTGTGTGTGTGTGTATTCACAAAGCCATTCTATAAAATACAAACTGGGGTATAGGGGAGAAGGATAAATAAAGAGAAATTCTACTTACTACACTTAAAACAGACTATTAGAGAGGAAAGAAAAAAATGCATGTTACAAAGATATATTGGGCCCCTGAATTCTAGTCTTAGGAGTTTGTATGTAATCCTGCAATGATGCTCTCAGCAAAAACTCAAAACCACGTGGAGAACTCAGTAAAACCCTAACTACCGGAACCCATCCTAGACAGAAAATATGGCTTGTCACAAACTTGAAAACTGAGTCTGATTTACCCAAAAGGCCTGTCATAAGCAAAAGAGAAAAATGGAAAATATTGATAGTGACAATAGTAACTACTTTCTTATTCCCTTCTCTTTCTTGCTTGCTTGCTTTCCTTTTACTTATTACATTCCACACACTGGTTTTACGTACTTTACATGCACTCATTTACTTAAAAAAGTACAAGAACCCGAGAAAATAGACTCAACCTTTATTATAAGGAGGATAAAACACAAAATGTAGGCATAAAGCAATTAATTTTCCCAAGATCCATAAAAGAGTCTAGCTGGGATTAGATTATCTTGAAGGGAGACTAGAGGCAATAAATTTATTAGTAAATTATTGTAGCTGACTTAACAGGACAATCACAGATTAGATAGTCATAAAGACTGTTTCTTCAAACACACAGACAGTTTGACACAGTGAATAGGATTTCTGTGTGTTACACTTGAAAATTAAGTCTACTTGCTTTCTGAATAAATAAATACTGCAAGGCAGAAAATATACCTGTCTTGTAATTGTCTACAGGATTGGACATTAATAGTTTTGAAGTTAAGAAAAGGAAAATAGCTGAGCCTGAGTCATTCCAAAGGATATTTAAATAAAACTATTTTGCTTTTGGAATTGGAAAGGGACTATCTTACTTTATGTTCCCTATCTAATCCTCTTAATCTTCCAAACTTGTTGACAAATTCTTCCCACTCTGCTGCCACCCTTCAGAATTATCACACACTCAGTATAAACACTGTTCTACACTGCAAGCTGTGAAGGTCTCTTTATCATCATGACTAAGCATTTGGGTAACATTTCATATTCAAAAAAAAGAAACCCCTCTTCTAACTCTACTAACTGGCTCCTACTCTTGCACTAACCATTACTGTAACCTAATCACCTCCCTACCAACACACACACATACATACAGATAGTTAGAAGTCACTATACTAAGCCGAGTGGGAAGCTTCGCTTTTTTTATGAGAACTTAGAAGCACAAAAATGCTGAAGACCCTGGTCTGCAAATATGTAAGTAGAATTACATTCTATGGCCCTGACACCGTTCTAGGCTGCTTTACAGCAGCATCATGCTAACATGGGCTCTTTGGAGAAAACTATAGTACACAACTCCCAAACTCCTCCCAATCTTTGCTAAAGCACTATTGAAGGGTAATAATCTCAGAAATTCTTAGAGCCCAGTGATCAATAATAAATAAGTAGATAAGTAAGCTCCTCTTTAACTTCTGAAGTACTCATCTTTAAAGAGTAGCAATGATGGCTGAAATATCTAAAGAAGGACCAACTAAGTGAAGTTTATCCCCATACCAACACACTTTTGTCTTTTCTTCCTATTTGACTTCTGAATTCAAATATCCCATTTGCTCCTGTCTCTACACCAGAGTCTTGCAGGGATCATAAAAGCGTATGAATGCAGAACATCAAGAAATTAAAAATATAACTACCTTACAATCCAATAATCCCACTTCTGAGTATATATCCAAAATAAGTGAAGCAAGGTCTCATTGAGTCAAATGCCATTGGCTCACACTTGTAATCCTAGCTACTCAGGAGGATGAAATCTAAGGATCACAGTTCAAAGCCAGCCCGGGTAGGAAAGTCTGCTGAGACTCTTATCTCCAATTAACAACCAGAAAACCAGAAGTGGAGATGTCGTTCAAAGTGGTAGAGTGCTAGCCTTGAGCAGAAAAGCTCTAAAAAAAGGCTCTAAATTCAAGCCCAACAACCACCAACCACCAAAAAAACATACACTCATACAGCACTATTCATAATGGCCAAAGTGTGGGAAAATAACAAACATTCACTAATGAATAAGTGTATGTTTTAAAATGTGGCATATACGCATGTTTTCACACAGACACACAGACACACACACAAATATTATGCTGTCTTAAAAAGGAAGGAAATTCTGTCATATGCTACAATATGGATGAGCCACAAGGTAAAATAAGCTAGCTACAAAAAGACAACTACTATATGATTCAAAAGCAAGTTATTTAAGCAATTCAGAGTTTCACATTTACAAGATGAAAAAGTTCTGAGGATTTGTTTTACAATAATATGAATATACATGATGCTATGCAATTATACATTTAAAACTCATTAAAATGGTAACTTGTGGGCTTTTCAGTTGGAATCTTAAGGGGTAGGAACACCTTGCAAAATGTTTGTAGGCATTTCATAACTTGCTAAAGAAGCTGGGGAATCTTAAGTGCTGGTACTTCAGGATCTGATTATCCACTTTACCACTACTTTCTTTTCACAGGTAACTGAAGCTAAAAGTAGTATACTAATTTCCCAAATAAACTTTGAAGCAGGGAGATTGGAATCCAAATAATGGGTAACACTTAACTTTGAGCCTGACGTTTCTCATCTGTGCAAAGCATGGAGGTTACAGAAAACAATGCCATGCAGAGCCGGCACACAGCTCCCTTCCCTTTCCATGAAGGTGGGATGTTTTTCTAGTATGTTAGAAGGTAGTCAAATGCTAAGGTAGGAAAGCAATGCAGGAGAGGGAGGCACAAGTTGGAGGGAAGGGAGGAGGAATTATATGTATGCTGTAGGAATTCAATTTTACATCAGATGAACAAAGGAAGCATATGCAAGTATATACTGTGGTTTTCCATTTAGAAGTTCTTCACACATGCTTTGGGGCAAAGTATGGAGGCTTAAAAGGTGCAAAGATCAGGAACATGGAAACAGACTAAAATAATTCTCTGAGGTTGCTAGAGAATAAGATTCTTAGCAGAACACGTATTTATTAATTAAATCACTCAGCAAATATGTATCATGCCAAAAACAGAGGCTTTAATTTCTAGGTGGTAGAGTTACAACAGTGAAAAAGACTGATATGATACCTGTTCTCAACAATTTAAGTCTTGTAACAGAAAGAAAAGCAGAAGCAATACAGGTATGAAAAGTACTAAGTGGAAATATGCACACTGTGACAAAGGAAAACATAGTATATGTGTTTAGAGGTGGAGAAACACCTATTCAGACTTCCCACAGGAAGGCTGGAAACATCGAGCCTGAAACCCAAAGAATGTGGAGTTGTAACTATGCTAAGAATACAGGGGAAGACTATTCCAAACACAAGGGGACAGACAGCATGTGAAATACATGAAAGACAGAGCATGCTATCCTAGAGAACTAAAAAAAAAAAAAAAACAAGTTCATTGTGGGTGGGGCATAGGCAGCGGCATATAAGAGTTTTTCAATAGCAACTGAGTAGCCACAACAGAAGAATTTTATATAAGAGAAAATGATATGATTGAATCTTCATTTTTGAAACATAACTCTGGAAGCAGTGTGAAAACAGACTTTGAGAGAATGAAGGCAAAAAAGACTTTTAGCAGCCTGCTAAAATACTCCAGTTGAGAGATAAAGACAGTCAGAAATAAATGCCAAGAACAAGTACATGCTATATGGTCCTGCACTGGATGCTCATGACCTACAAGTTTTTCCCCTCTACTGTACTAATACAATTCAAATGTGCCAAGGAACTATCAGTTTCTCTTACTCAGAAGGCAAGAAACTTGCATAAAATCAATGGCCCTAATAAAACAGGATTATAAAAATGTTGCCAGAGTTGTGCTTTATAGCAGCACCTAAGGTCATCAGGCTCTTCCCTAAGAGAACAACTTGCATATTGTGTCAGTGTCTGATAACAGTTCTCATCCTTTCCTTTTCCCAAACAATTTTTCTACCCATCCTAACAGCTTCTGAGACCTGAAGATTCATGTTTGGCTGTGGAAGAAGCAAGCACTGCTTTTCAGCTGAACAAACAAAGACAGACAATGAGGGTAATGTGGCAAATGGGTCTGCCCAATCAGATATTTTCCAAAGTAGGAGTTCGTGCTGGGCTCCCTCAGTTGGAAAGCTCCCGGGAATAAACATTCCAGCTATATAAATGAGCTAATACTGAAGTCATAGTTCATGAGCACTATCATTTCTGCTAACCATTGAGTAGATACTATGCAAAGCTTTTGGGGTAAATTATGAGGTCCAAGGGCTTGGAAAAAATTTTTAAATGGGAGTAGAGAAGGTAGGCACACTGGGGTATTTTGTTGACAACATCAGATCTGGCACCTTAGAACAATTTTGCTCACCCACAGAAACCAAAAAAGAAATAAGCTTTCATTAGTGGCCTCCAGAGTCAATGTGTATGTCATATTAAAAGTTATGTGGCTGTAGTGGAAGATGAAGCCACTCAGAATGAAATCTATTTGTATGCTAGGATAGACTCTAAAAGACAAATGTATTATATCAAACAAAAATCAGAATGTTTGGCTTGGATGACACAGTGTTTCAGGCAGCTTCTCTATCCTTTTCTTTTATTTTCCATTCAAAATGAATGGTACATTCCTAAGCCAGGTTTGCTCAGACACCCAGGGCACTGGTGAATGGCAGTACAGCCTCCTCAGTGACCAAGCAACCAATATCCTGGAATCTGAAAAGAAGTTCTTAAAATGGAAAGTTCTCCCATCAATAGCCCAGTTCCCTGAGTTGTTTTCATAGTTGCAACTGACCCTCTGTTGGAGATCAAAATGTCCTGGTCATTAGCCCTAAAGTCATTCCATTAGCTAGAAATTAGGGTAGACCCAAGGAGAAAGGATGAACTTCAACCTGGAACGTAATAAGAGATAGAATAAACTATGTGGTCAAAGGGCGCCCTAATTATAACATAATTTAAGCCATAGGCATTTAAGAACAAGTGTAAATATTAAGTTTCTTTCACTCAATAAATATTTATGAGTGATCATGATTAAAATGACAATTTTCAGTACAAGAAGTTTGCAGCTTAAATCATCTGTACGGTGCTCTATTCAAACAATTCAAGGACTCTGCTAGTTTCATCAATTGAGCTAGTACTCAACTAGAAAAAATGGGGGGAAAATGACAACAGTCACTACCTCTCATTACTTTTCCCCCAAAAAATGATCAGTTGAGACTCTAGATTTAGGGTAACTGGAGGTACAAATGAGGCAGACTGAATATGGGGTGCTAGTTGCTCTGCTTGAGCTCAGGGTCTTGGTGCTCATTTGGTTTTTTTCTCTCGAGATTAGAGCTACCACTTGAGGCATACCTCCACTTCCAGCTTTCTGCTGGTTAATTGGAGATAACAGTCTCACAGACTTTTCTGTCCAGGCTGGCTTCAAATTTCAAATACAGCATTCAAACATGCCTGCTAGGCAAAAGAAATGGATATAGTAAGAGTTTAAACTCATTTTAATGTATTTAGAAGGTTGAAGAGTTGAGATTCATTGTACTGAAATGTTTTGAAAGTATGGAAAGTAGGGGCTGGGAATATGGCCTAGTGGCAAGAGTGCTTGCCTCGTATACATGGAGCCCTGGGTTCGATTCCTCAGCACCACATATATAGAAAATGGCCAGAAGTGGCGCTGTGGCTCAAGTGGCAGGGTGCTAGCCTTGAGCAAAAAGAAGCCAGGGACAGTGCTCAGGCCCTGAATCCAAGCCCCAGGACTGGCAAAAAACAAAAAGAAAGAAAGAAAGTATGGAAAGTAAGAGTGGCTACTCCAATGGTGACTTTGACCAACTAGTGTTATTACTTTCCTGGATGCTCACTGTTTGAAGATCTATACCAACAGTAATCACAACTTAGAAGATAAACTAACAGAATTTAAGTGATAACATGGAGAATGAAATCCAGACAATCTGATTTTAGAGCCTGCACCTTTTGTTGTCATTTGAACTCAGGGACTCAAGCTTGCTACGTAAGCATTCTACTACTTGACCCATACCTGCAACATTTTTTTACTTTAGTTTTGCTTTTCAGATAGGGTCTCACCAACTTTCTGGCCTAGGCTGACGAGCAATCCTGATCTCTACCTCCTGAGCTTGGGTTAATAAGTATGAGCCCTTGTGCCCAGCTGTAGAGCCCTTACTTTTAACCACCAAGCACTAGATTCTTCAAGGCTCAACAATACTGGTTTCTGCACTGTCAGAATGAATTAGGAGAAGGGAGTCAGGCACAGGTGGCTCACACCTATAATCCTAGTTACTCAGGAGGCTGATATCTGAGCATCACAGCTCAAAGCCAGCCTGGGCAGGAAAGTCCATGAGACGTAGCTCCAGCTAACCACCAAAAAGCTGGAAGTGGAGCTGTGGCTAAAACAGAGCATTAGGCTTGAGCAAAAATCTTAGGGATAGAACCCAGGCCCTGAGTTCAAGCCTTAGGACCAGAACCAGAAAGAAAAAATGAAGAGAGGAAGAAACTCAAAAGTATATAAAAGTGACTTTGTCAGGAAAGCAGTGTAATATGGAAGGGAAAAGGGAGGCTGGAGAAATGAGTTAGATTGATCGAATATTGAATTAATTTTGAATACTGCATGACCTTGAATAAGTCAGCTACCTCTTGTCCTTGCACACTTTATGGTCTTGAAGTAAGGCTGGAAAATGAAAAGGTATGTAAGGGAATCTAACATATAAGGGTCCTGAGACATTTGAATTTGTGTAAAGCCTGACTTCCTTAACCAGGTTGTCATCCTACTTTCTCTCCTCAGCCCCTACTTAGCACAACACCTGGCACTGATGAAGGACTAGTGTTTCATCCACATAATACCAGCTCCATTAAAAGTCCAACATCAATGACTAGCCCTGTC
This sequence comes from Perognathus longimembris pacificus, assembly GCF_023159225.1. Taxonomy (NCBI): domain Eukaryota; kingdom Metazoa; phylum Chordata; class Mammalia; order Rodentia; family Heteromyidae; genus Perognathus; species Perognathus longimembris. The sequence goes on from NC_063161.1 coordinate 150,434,746, forward strand.
AGCTGTAATTTTAGTCATTCAAATCAGGGTATTATACCAGTAAGCAAAACAGGTTTCAAAATTTTGCTTAATAAGAGAGGGTAGAAAACTAATTCATGGTCTCTCTATTATTATGCTATCATAGCATGTAAACCCTTTAATCCAAAATTAGTGCTAGAAAAGATTTTAAAAGACAGTCTGTGACCTCTAATTATCTTTGCTGGGGATCATTTATATTTTTAGAAGTACACTGTAGTTTCCAGATCAATCTTTGTAAAGCACTCACTTGCTGGCTTATACTGTTACCCCTTCATGGCTTTTAGAACAAATTTCTGAGCATAACATGGGATTTGACACTGCCAATCACTTCACCCACAAAGCTTGCCATTAACTATCTGCCTTCACAATTTCTTTCCTCTATGTACCCACTCAGGATGTCAGCTCACCCATAGTGTTCTGTTACCATTGTACATGCTACTCCTTTCTTCTATTTACCTCCTCCTCCACTTGTGCAATTCCTATTTGTTTTCAAGACTTAGCTCAAAGAAAAATTCTTCCAGAAATCCTTCTCCTTCACTTCCTAAAAGCAAAGGGAACTCTGGGTGAAAAGTCCTCTTTGCTCCTGCAGTTAATACCTAGTGCATACCATGCTGATGATACTTACCAGTCTATATGGTCTGGCTGTGTTCTCAAGGACAGAAATCCTACCTAATTTGTCCCTCCAGCATCTCTTTAAGCATCTAATGATAAAGAACCAATGAAGGAATAAAAGAACTTTATATTCTTCTCATAATAACACTGAGAAAGTCAAGTGTAAAGTTGTTAAAAGGATACACTTCCTCCTATTATGTATATACCATGAATATATCTATTATGTATATACAATGAATATACCAACAGGGCTAGTGGAGGGGATTATAGCTCAGTATTAAAGAACTTATCCACCATACTCAAGAGCATGTTCAATCCTCAGTGCCACAATATGTAAGTAAGTAAATAAATAAATGAGAATGCAAAGCCAAGTTTAATCACCTTAGTGAGGCATAGTTGAAAACCAATTTGAACATGGAAAATTGTAGATATATATTTGTATATATATTACATATATATTTAAAAGAGGATCTGAATTCTGTCTGGTTAACAAAAGAAGAAGGAAGAGGAGAAAGGGGAAGAAGAGAAAGGGGAAGATACCATTGCCAACTGGAATAGAAAGCAATAAGGAAATAGAAAGCAATAGTGTCCTGAAACTTGTGGCTTTAGACCTTCATAGCCACTTCATCACTCATTTTAACTGCACATATTCCCAAATGAGTAGTCTGTTATACAAACTTATCAACTAAAACAAATATAGAGAAGAGAATTCTAATTTTCTTATAAGCTGCTAAAAGTAGTCCTGTCATTAACAAAAATAAGTCTGTAAAGCAGTAAGTTTAACAATCTTTTTCTACAATGTCTAAAATCTTCTTGAGATTTAAAAAAAAGAAGAATTGATGGTACCATGTTTTCATTCAGAATCTAGTACTTATTAGACAGGTATTCTACTGCCTGAGCCATGTCTTTATTCCTTTTTGCTTTCTTTATTTTTCATATAAGGTCTCATATTTATGTCTAGGCCAGCTGGACTGCGATCCTCCTGCTTATACTTCCTGGTAGCTGGAATGAAGGGGCATGAACCACTATATCCAGTTTTTCCTATTGGTTGATATGCAGTCTTATAAGCTTTTGGCCTGGGCCCTGAAACTTAATCCTCCTGACCTCTGCCTTACAAGTACCTGGGATTACAGGAGTAAGCCACCACATGTGGCTTGGAATTTTTCAAATGTTTTATATACAAGTTTTAAATTGTAATTAATGATTATTAAAGCTGGATATAGTGGCAAACAACTGTAATCCCATCATCCACTCAGAGGACTGAGGAAGGAGGATCATGATTTTAAGGTTAGCCTGGACCACATAGTGAATTTGAGCCCAGTGTAGACTACATGGTGAAACTCTATCTCAAGAAAAATTAATACTTACAAGCATAATTACTAGGTTAAGGAACATTTGTAGCAACTCAGTATCACTATTTGCTATTGTCATTATTTCTGACCAATTTGCCTTTCAAAACTGATTAAAATCACCTTCAGTATTTGGATGTAGGCCATGTACCCTTAATTTACAACTTAGGTAATGTATACATTTAGTCATCTGACTCCTAACAGATATCTTAATCTTCCCCTTTGGAAGCCAATCTAAGACCAGTTAGGCTAACAAGAACGAAAAATGAAAGGGAAATTTAAATGATCAGTTAAAGTAGTATATAAGAATATGCTTCATTCTTTCAGATTCAGGTGCATACTTTCTGCTATGAACACAAACAACAACAAAATAAAACAAAAACAGACCTTTACAGAAGTGAAGTTGGCAAGGGGAAAACATGAATTTAACACTAACCTCATGCTTAGAAAGGTACAATAGAGAGCATTATGTTCAGTCTGTTTCTAATGAGTTATTTTGCCATTATGCGAAGAACTTTGAAATTAAGCCAGATGTAAGTTTGAATCCTACCAAACCAGCAGTTCACAGCTACACGATTATTGGGCAGACAATATATCCTCCATTTTAGACTCAGGTTACCCATTTATAAATGGATTAACACGATCAGAATTAAGAGGATTAGAAGTAGTAAAGAATTACAAAGATTGGAAGTGGTAAAGTTAAACAGATATTCAAAATACAATACTAAAAAATAGCTAATGTTATGAAGGTCAATATGCCAGAAAGCCTAAGTGTTTTATATGTTATTTCTAAATAATCTTTATTGTGGCCATGTTACAGAAAGACACAAAACCCATCCAAGGTCACACAGTAAGTAGTAAAGAAAAGAATCCAAACCCAGTCATGCTCCAAGAATGATCATTATCACTGATAATAATTATTCCCAGCTAGTCTTGCTTTAGAGATGATAGTTACTGTTAACAATAATAATTCTTTTTGAAAGCTCCCTTCCGGCTTAACTTAATTGTGCTTTTGTTTGTGTAAAAACACTAACTTCTAAAAGCCAGAAAACTCTGGTCAATGGTTTATTTCTATTGCACTGCCCTGTGCAAATTATTTCACAATTATAGGCCTCCATTTCCTCAAAGTGAGATGCTACTGGTCTGCATTATTGTAGTTTGCAAGATATGCATGTAAGACAGTTTGTCCAGCAGCCTTTTCTTCTCAATATTGATACTATTTCAGGATATAGCTGGTTTGGTTATCAAAGGGGTTGTGGGGCAAAAAAGAAAGTTTTCTGTTGAGAAGGCATGGCACTTTAGGCCATTTTAGGACTATTGAATATGGTGGTAGGTCTAAGGGTTACGCTTCTGGATAGGAGGAAAAGGTAGCCAAAGATAAATAAAGGAGTTTGAAATGGTACCCTGAACTAGCCATCTCGTACAAAGAACTTTCTGGCAGTACCATTCATAAATGTAAATAATTTACTTTTTAGGCATACTCTCTTATTTAAAAAATAGTTCCTGAGGCTCTACCACATACTAGGAATTAACGTAAGTGCTAGACATACAATGGTTAAGGAGAGACGGACAAATAGAAAGACAGACATCCTTGTCTTTGTGGAACTTGCCATTTATTGGGTGGAGAGGATTCATGTTCCAATGCCATTCTGCAATAAATTCAGTATTTACTATACTGAACTCTATTCTAGATGGATGTCAAAGACATGGCATCAATAAGGAATAGGCTATAAATAATTTGGAAATAAGATAGAGGGAGTCAGTTACATAAACAAGTAATCCTTAAAACAAGAATCTTTAAAACCAAGTAACTACTGGACATGATAGTGTAAGCCTGTAATCTTAGCTACTCAGAAGGCAAAGATCTGGAAGATCATGGTTGTAAGCTGTTCCAGGTACAAAGCTGGCAAGACCCTCATATAGAAAAAGCTGGGTGCTGTCATCTCAGCTATGGCAGGAAATGTAAATAAGTCCATTGAAATGTAGGTTTAGATACTATGGACCCTATTACAAAGCAATCAGCACAAAATGGCTGGGGATATCGCTCAAATGGTAGAACGTCTATCTAGCAAGCATGAGACCCTAAGCTAAAACTCTAGTACCACCACCACCAACAACAACAACAAAGAAAATAATCCAAAAATTAGAATATATAAGGTAAAATGGCAGTATGGAGGCTGCATGAATGCTTTTTTCCAAGCTCCAGTAAGTTTATTCCATTAATCAATGTGGGAGACATCCATCATTCTTCGGGCAGACTTGTACCACTACAGCTTCCTGCAATTATAAAATCCCCTACTATTTGGAGGAAATCTCCTTCCCTAACACAAGGTCCACAATATTATATTCTTGTTGTTCTGCCCCCTCCCCTGAAGCCAAAGCACTTCCAAGTTACTAGGGACTAAACACATTGGTTTGCCATTAGAAACTAATGGCTCATCTGTGGAGTTCAGGGAGGAAACAGAACATAGAAGTACAGGGGAGATCATTAGGGATGTAGAAAGGAAAGGTGGAGAAGGAAAGGGTAAATAAAGGAAGGATAATCGAGAGCTGGGATATAGCTCAATGGTGGGGCCCTTGCCTAGCAAAAGGCAAGGACCTATGTTTGATCCCTAGCACCAACCACATTTTAAGAAAAGGGGCAGAAAGTGAATATGACCAAAATACATCATACATGTATGAAAATGTCATAATAAAACCTACTACTTTGTATGTTAATATACACTAGTTAAAACAAAACTGTTGTATTTCTCTGCAGACCAAGAAAAAATATAAGTTTACTGAACATTTGGTATAAGAAAATAATGATTCAAGGAAAGAGCATGAGGCCCCTTTCAGTGGCTGAGGGGGAGGGAGATGGAGGCAATATAACCATCCACAGTAGCAATGATATTGCCTCCAGTACACCTGTGCTAGTGTAAACTACAACCTTTAATGGTTAGTGGTTCTGCCTGTATTGCAGTTGGTGAGATTGGGTATACCTCCAGTGTCATGGTCTTAATTTGGCTCCCCTATAGATTTTGTGAATTCCTCAATATTCTCTTAGTAAACTCAATAAGCATCTATTTCTGTTACTTACAATTAAGACCCCTTATTTAAGCTGAAAATAAGGATATTCCAGGCAGAGGGAATAATAAAAACAGAGTCTAGCTTAGTGATTAAGAAAGGAAAATTCTGAGGCTAGACAGACCTGAATTTGAATCAAGGTTCTACATTTTACTAACCATGAAACCTTGCTCAGTCATGAAACCTTAAACTCCATAAAACCTCAATCCCTGCTTAGTACAGCAGGGGTGATAATATGCATTTCTTATTAGATTCTCTTGAGAGTTAAATGAGGTCATGGTGACTTGTCTAATCTCTTAGTATCTGACAAAGACTAAGACCTTCAGTGATAATCATTTCACTACTACTAATCATGATGATGGTAAATATGATATATGGAGGGAAATACAAACAATTTAATTCTGCTAGATTTTAAAATATAAAGAGAGGGATATAAGAATGAGGATAGAGGGGCTGGGAATATGGCCTAGTGGCAAGAGTGCTTGCCTCCTACACATGAAGCTCTCGGTTCCCCAGCACCACATATATGGAAAACAGCCAGAAGGGGCGCTGTGGCTCAGGTGGCAGAGTGCTAGCCTTGAGTGGGAAGAAGCCAGGGACAGTGCTCAGGCCCTGAGTCCTAGGCCCAGGACTGGCCAAAAAAAAAAAAAAAGAATGAGGATAGAGACAGATCATGCAGAAATTTTAAGTCATATTGAGGAACTTGAGCTTTATGGGTTAGAATCACTACATATTTTATAATAAATTGTAACCAGAAGACTAATATAATTTGATTTTGTACAATATATGATTTTCCACATCTATAGTTCACCCTGACTACTGGTTGAATAGGAAAAATTTATGAAAGGAGAAAGGTGGAATGTACTCTAAGGTGACCAACAGAAGTATGAATCACACTTGCAAATCTGATATTCTACTATAAATTTATATGATCTACTATCACCTGCTATTTTTATAATAGATTGTTAATCATCAGCATCTTGATCTAGAGTGTATATTAAGTTAAAGATGGAAGATTTTATTGTCAAGTCAAGAACAACCAATACTTTCATTTCATGAAGCACGTTATTACTTGCAAAATGCTAATAGAAACATTACGTTGTCTCTATTTGTACCATCCTCTGGTGGTGAATAGAGAATCTCAATAGACACTGTTCAGTTCTGCTTTACATTTACCATGCTCTTCCATCTACTTATCTTCATCTAATTTCCATTGTTATCTCTTCTCATAATCTGCTACTCCACACATACAGTAGCCTTTGAAAAATATAACCTTGATTTAATTTTAATTTTTATAGTAGCTACTGAAAGCAAACATGGAACAAATCGCTGTGAGAAAAAGTATGAGCTTGCTGGAGAAGGCTAGAAAAGGTGAGAAAAACAGAACTCCAAATATGTTCTATAACCACTTGATTTCATTTTCTGCTACTCCCATCTGCTTTGGCAATGCAACATCAGTTTAGTCAAAGGAAAAAAATGTGCACAGACATCTGAGTCCCACAGAGCTGAGTTTGAATTCTAGGCCCTACACTCCCAGACACAATTATACTCATGTTACTGAGAACAGTATTGAAAAGCCCAGGAAGACTATGTGACTTGCATGTAATATGTGTAGATTGCATGTGGCATGCTTCAAAAATATATCAATATGCTAACAATATTGAATTGAATAACTGTACACTTCTTTTTCTTTTCTCTCTCTTTTTGTGTGCCATCACTAGGACTTGAACTCAGGGCCTTGTGCATTTTTGGCTTGGCTTATTTGCTCATGGCTGACACTCTTCCTTCCACTTGAGTCATGTTCCCAGTCTGGCTTTTTGGTGGTTAATTAGAACTAAAGTCTCATGGACTTTTCAGCCTGGGCTGGCATCGAACTGTGATCTTCCAGGTCAGACCTGAAAGATCTAGCTGAGGCTAGGATTACAGATGTGAACCATCAGCTCCTGGCAGTCATTTATTTCTATAGGCTCAATCTTATTATCATTCTAGTAAGTTATTTGTGGCTAGTGCCTGATACCCACAAAAAGATCCCAGAGGAGAATACATCTGCCAGAGCTATTTCAGATATTCCCTGCAGTCCTGTCATTGCACCCTAAAAATAGTAGCCAGACAATAATGGTTCATGTCTGTAATTCTAGCTATCCAGGAAACTGGGACCTAGAAAATGGTGGTTTGGAGCCAGCCTGGAACGAAGAGTACATGAGACTATTTCCAATTAACCAGAAGAAGAGCTAGACTAGAAGTATGGCTCAAGTGGCAGAATGCCAACTGTGAGCAAAAAAAGCTGAGCATGAGGCCCTAGTTCAAGCCCTCAGTACCAGCACAAATGCATGTACACACACATATACACACACACACAGCTTACATGTAGTCCATTTCTGAAGAGTCCCATTACTATTGTATCTGTCAACATGTTATGAGGGAATTCTCACTTTAACCTCGGCAACTCAGGAAGACAGGAGGTAGCCTTTGCTTCAAGCATAGTTTCCCTATCCTGCACTTTAAAACTAGCTGTTAGAGAAGAGTAATCAGTAACTATGTGCTAGTCTTCCTGATTATCAGTATGTTATAGTCTATACACCATGTCCAACAAGGGGGTAAATTTATTATGCTAGAATTGCTGATGTTTTCTCTGCTGATTTCCAAACACTGTCAATAAGTGATAAAAGCAAGAGTAATAGTAATGACAGCTGAGTGTTTACTATGTGCTAGTTACTAAGCTAAATACAGATGATTGAGCACTCGTAAATCAACATAGACTTAATTTAATACCTTCTCAATAATACTATGTTTCACTGTTGCCTTGATTTCAAAGTTAAAAATTCAAAGAACAGATACCATAGTGCAAGGTAGATAAGAGTTTCCAGAAGGCCAGGACCATTCTTTGGCATATTCTTTAGCATACCACCCAGGCCTTTTGGCAGTGTGCAAGCCAGGCAGATGGGTGCTTTGACTACTCTCACCACAGGACTGAACATATCAAATGCCTGGCTTGGTTCCATGTGGCTTTATACTTTCAGGGGCCACTTGAACCTAAAAAGACTATGTTTGTGCAAGAGTCGACATAGGAAAACAAGTCATTGGTCCCTGGGTCTGGCAAACTTTCAAGTAAAGCTATCCAAAACAGAATGCTCTTTTTGGTGACAGAACAGATAATTTAAGGTGAATTGTTCTCATGTTATCTGTCAAACATTTGACTTCAGAGTGCTAAACTGCTAAATCCAATGAACACCCTTGCTTTTTTTTGTATTTCTTTTTTTAAATTTTATATATGTTTTTTTTATTATCAAACTGAATTACAGAGAGGTTACAGTTTCATACATTAGGCATTGGATACATTTCTTGCACTGTTTGTTACCTCATCCCTCATTCCCCCCTCCTCCCTCCCCTTCCCCCCCCTTGAGTTGTTCAGTTCATTTACACCAAACAGTATTGCAAGTATTGCTTTTGTAGTTGTTTGTCTTTTTTTACCCTGTGTCTCTTGATTTTGGTATTCCCTTCCAATTTCCTAGTTCTAATACCAGTATACCCGGTTTCCAATATACTCAGATAAGATACAGAGAAAGTGTAGGTACAACCACATGAAGGTGATACAAGAAGATCATCAATAATAGAGGCTACAATTACATATGGCACGTTGAAAGTAGTTACAACAATCGTTTCCATAACATGGAGTTCATTTCACTTAGCATCATCTTATGTAATCATAAGGGTATAGCTATTGGGCTCTTGTGATCCTCTGCTGTGACTTGCCTAAACCTGTGCTAATTATTCCCTATAAGGGAGACCATAGAGTCCATGTTTCTTTGGGTCTGGCTCACTTCACTTAGTATAACTTTTTCCAGGTCCTTCCATTTCCTTACAAATGGGGCAATGTCATTATTTCTGATACAGGCATTACACCCTTGCTTTTATAACAAATAAATTACCATAACTTATTAATTGCAATGAGAAACAGCAATATATACAGTAATGAACATAAACTCTGTGATAAAAAAATCTTTATGGAGTAGTTTTTCTGAAATGATTAGAAGGCACTAATATGATGATTTGAACACATAAGCACTCAAAGTTTAATAGGTTAAAAGGAGGATATTCATAAAAGCAGATCACAGAGGCTCAATAGCTATGTGCATATGAACATATAAAATAATATTTCATGAAATGAACTCCAAGAAACAGAAACAAGAGAAAAATAAGTTTAACAGGTTAAATTATAATAATAACAGAAATAGTACAACCTTCAACTTCAAAAGATATTCTATTTCCAAACATTAAAACTATCATAAAGGATCAAGACCATAGAATAATTGCTCATACAAATGAATTGTCTATAAACTATGTTTTATCTGAAGCAATATGTAAATGAATGTGTGTATTTATCTTTAATCAGAGATATATTATTCACATATTATAAACCAATATAAGCCATGTAACATGGAAAAATGTCAGAAAACAGCTTGAGTTCTACAAATCCTTTGTATGTGAGGAAAAAAAAAACAAATAATTTATATGTTCTCAAAAATCTTGGGACACTGTAAGTCATAGGTTTCATTTTATAGTTAAACTACAACCCCAGACCATTTTTTTTCTTTATTGTCGAAGTGAAGTACTGAGGGATTACAGTTTCATATGTAAGGCAGTGAGTACAATTCTTATCCAATTTGTCACCTCCTTCCTCATTTTCCCTCGCCTCCTCCCTCCCCATTGCCCTCTCCCCGTCATGAGTTGTACACTTGGTTTACACCATATAGTTTTGTAAGTATTGCTGCTGCATTGGTTTGTCTTTTTATCCTTTATCCCTTGATTTTGGTATTCCCTTTCCCTCCCCTAGTTTCAACTCACATATATACAATATCCAGGGTACTAAAATTGGTTAAATGATATCAGGGGTAAAACCACGGGAAGGGAATATGAAAGAAAAAAAAAAAGAAGGGCACGGTTTCACATGGCATGCTGAAAATAACTACAACAGTGATATAACACTTGTTTCCATTACTTGAAGTTCATTTTGCTTAGCATCATCTTATGTGTCCATACAGGCATAGCTCTTGAGCTATCGTGATCTTCTGCTAGGACTATCCTAGATGTGTACTAATTATTCCCTATGAGGGAAACCATAGAGTCCATGTTTCTTGAGTCTAGCTCATTCACTTAGTATGATTTTTTCCAAATCCATTTCCTTCTGAATGGGGCAGTGTCATTCCTTCTGATAGAGGCATAGAATTCCATTGTGCATATGTACCACATTTTCTTGATCCACTCGTCCACTGAGGGGCATCTGGGTTGATTCCATATTTTCGCAATGACAAATTGTGCTGTGATGAACATAGTTGTGCTGGTGGCTTTAGTGTGGTCTTGCCTATAATCATTTAACCCCAGACCATTTTAGGCTAGTAAGTAATTTTTTTTCCCCCTTTGGCCAGTCCTGAGGCTTGGACTCTGGACCTGAGCACTGTTCCTGGGTTCTTTTTGCTCAAGGCTAGCACTCTACCTCTTGAACCACAGCACCATTTCTGGCTTTTTCTGTTTATGTGGTGGTGAGGAATCAAACCCAGGACTTCACGCATGCTAGGTAAGCAACTCTACCACTAAGTCACATTCCCAGCCCACACCATTTTTTAAAATGTTCAATAATGCACAAAAAAATAAAAAGAAAAACTGGAATCCTGTTCTCCTAGCTGCCATTCCACTATTATTTAAACCATTCAGCCCTGACTTTGTGGGCAAGTTGATGCAACAAACTAACTTAAAAATTAAAACCAGTTGAACAGGCTAGGTTTGCAAGCAATATACCAACAATTTGGTATAATAATACCCAACAACTAAAATGTTTTGTGTGTTTGGTATACTGTATAACTATTCATTAACCCACACATCAGTGGATGATAGGGTTATACTGCGAATACTATGTCCATAGAACTGTAGGATCATAAGGAACATAAAGTCTAACGTGAAATCTACAGCAGAAAAAGCCCAATGTCTTACCTTAACGAAGCCTCAAAACACAAAGTAGAATAAATATGTTGGAATGCTAAGTATCCCTTCCTCTTTCCTCCATAGTTTTTAGTAACCCTTCCCATACTCTAACTGAATTCTTATGAATGACTGATAAGACTGAAGAGAACTTAAAAAGCTATTTGGTTCGTGCTGGTTCCTTCAAAGTGACCAGGATCTAAACACTTCCTAGAGTATTTTTTTTTTAGTTTACTCTTGAAAGACTTATTACTGCTGAGCACCAGTGCTCACATCTGTAATCCTTAGCTACTCAAGCAGCTAAGAGCTGGAGAACCTGGTTCAAAGCCAACCTGGGCAAAAAAGTCCCAGGGACTGTTATCTCAAATTAACCAGCAAAAAGATGGCAGTGGAGCTTCACTCAAGAGCACCAGCTTTAAGAGAGAAAAAAAATCTAAGGGAAATCACCCTGATCTGAGTCCAAGCACATGTACCAACACACACACACACACACACACACATGCATGCACGTGTACGTACACACACACAAAAAAAAGATAATTACCAAAGTTAAAAAGAAGCAGGGAATATTATCTTATTATGTGGTCCTTACAATTAACAATACTACCTCTAATCTTTTAGCTCATACATATCAAATAAAAGCATTAGGTTTTGGGGTTGGGTTTGTTTTTTTTTTGCTTTTGTAGTTGTTTGTATTTTTTTACCCTATATACCACTGTTTACCAGTATACATGGTTTCCAATATACTCAGATAAGATAGAGATAGTGTAGGTACAACCACAGGAAGGGGATACAAGAGGATCATCAATAATAGAAGCTACAGTTACACATAGCACGTTGACAGTAGTTACAACAGTGATATAACAATCGTTTCCATAACATGGAGTTCATTTCACTCAGCATCATCTTATGTGTTCATAAGGGTATAGCTATTGGGCTCTTGTGAAAAGCCCTGTTATCATGCTAGTTTCGAGGAAGCATACAATGCTGTAAGTTTCCAAAGTCAGTTATCTAAAGAGTGTAACATTTACTAAATAAAAGCTATTTAACATTCCACATCTAAGCTAAAACATTCCTACTCCTTATCATTTTCTTTTTGACTAGCAGAACATATTCCTTCTTTCAAATGAATAAATTTCCCCTTCCCTTGAAGCTTAGCAGTCTCCCTGGCAAGGCATCATATAGAACAGCTGTTATATTACCAGTATAAAAGCAATCCCATCTGATCTAATTGTAAAACATATGGGACAGACTGAAATCAAATTTGGGGGCGGGGGGTATCTGTGTTTTTAAGAGAAGGAACAAAGATCTTCTATTGGTAGAGACTGTGAACAAGGCCATGATCAAATTTTGCATGATTTAAATGATGTTAATTTGAATAAGTTGCTTCAATTAATATTAAAGCACATGTTTTAAATTCCATTTCCTAAACAAAATACAAAAAAAAGAAAAGAAAAAAGAAACTAGTTCTCTGTTTCTACCTCCTACCGAAGCTGTACCAAACCTTAGATATATTATTCCTACCCTGTGTTTAAGCTTTGTCAGGCCTCAGGAACAGTTTCCCTGTTTGGCCACAATCTCAGCAGTCTCTTTTCTTCAGAACCAAGACACTGAGATTTAGCAAATATTTCTGATTTAGACTAAATTTGCTGAGTCAAACATAGCAACTATAGGTAAATGGCTCTGATCTCATGGAAGACTTACCAAGCTTATCCTTTCTTCATCTTAACTCATTATTTGGTGTGAATTTTCCTTATTTTAAAATTTTATTTTATTGTCAAGATGATGTACAGAGGGGCTACAGTTACATACTTAAGGTAGTGAGTACATTTCTTGTCAAACTTGTTACCTCCTCCCTCATTTTTCTCCCACCTCCCCTCCTCCCCCCACCAAGTTGTACTGTTAATTTCCAACATATTGTCTTGTAAGTATCGCCATTGTATTGGTTCACCTTTTATCCTTTAACCATTTTGAGTTCCCCTTCTCTTCCCTAATTCAGATAAATGCATATACAATACCCAGGGTACCAAAATCAAATACAGTGACAACAGGGACTAAACCATAGAGAAGAAAAATGCCAGAAAAAATAAATAATTTCACATAGTATATTAAAAATAACAATGAAAAACCACTTGTTTCCATATCTTGGGAGTTCATTCACTTAGCATCATCTTATATGATCATATGTACATAAACATTGAGCTGTTGTGATTCTCTGCTAGGACTATCCTAAACATATACTAACTATTACCAATGAAGGAAAATGTAGAGTCTATGTTTCTCTGGGTTTTTGGCTCACTTCATTTAGTATGATTTTACCTAGTTTATTTTTATCACTATAAAATTAAACTAGGTAGACTTATGGAAAAAACTAGGCAATTTCAGAAAAGCACTAAGAAACAACTGAAGCTCTCCACAACATTACTTAGATTTAACTAATTAATACTTTGGGTATTTCTCTCCCCTTTATGTATCTTGCTACCAAATCCGATAATTTTAATAGCTGTGTAATAGTTCAGAAATAAATATAATTTCTTTATTCAGAATGTCAGAGTACAAGAATTTATATTTCCAAAATCTTTGGTGAGCTGGGCACTGGTGGTTTACACCTGTAATTCTAGCTACTCAGGAGGCTGAGATCTGAGGATAAGGGTTCAAAGCCAGCCTGGGCAGAGATGTCCCTGAGAGACTCTTATCTCCAATTAATCACTCAAAACCCAGAAGTGGCGCCTGGCTCAGAGATAGAACACTAGCCTTGTACAAAAGGACTCAAGGACAGCACCCAGGCCCTGAGTTCAAATCCCACAACAAACCAAAAAAATCTTTAGTGAAAAAAGTAAATCCTAATAATAATGATTAATAATAATAAAGATAATAGAATGGACTAAAGTGTAGGTAGTGATGTGGAAGAGAGAGGTAGCAGCTAGAAGAAGGGGTACATGTGAACCCACTTGGCCTCTCTAATCCCTATCCCGGCTGGCTCCTAAACACATCAGAGGAAGCTCAATTACCCAAATAATTCAGTTTAATAAGTAAAAATATAGGCTACCTTTATTATTTTATTTGCTCAAGATCATGAGATTAATAAACAAACCCAAAGTTGCATGACTTAAAGACAAGGGCTCAGCTTTCCAATTTTAGCCATTCTTTCTACAAACATCATCAGATGTTCACTGTCTATTGTTCCTCTTCCTTTAAAAAAATAGAAGGGACAAGGTTATGTAACAACAAGTTAATAATTAATGTAATATATTAGATTTCAAAAAGCTCCATCTGCCAAAGTAGTAGATTCTCATACTATTATTATAAGCCAAGTGGATAAGTTAGATAAAAGTGCATTTCTAAACGGAGAGGAAAGCTATTATTACATTATTTTCCTCAAGTATATACTCTATCTCCACTGTAGCTACAAAGTGTTCTTTCCTTGGCCAGTAAGTCATTAAATATTGAGACTCTAATTTGGGGCTGGACAGTAATGATATAAAACAGATATGAACAAAACAGAAATCCCTATCCTCAATAGAGTTTGTAAACCTGATAGGTTTGGGCAAACTACTTAAATTTTGTAAATCCTAGTATTTGCCACCCATAAAGATAATAATATTTACTATTGTATTATATAAAAATTAAATTATATGATGTATATTTAATTTAAAAAACTGATAGGACTAGGCATTGGTGGCTTATGCCTATAATCCTAGCTACTCAGGAAACTGAGATATGAGGATCACAGTTCAAAGCCAGCTTGGACAGAAAAGTATATGAGACTATTATCTTTAATTAGCCAGCAGAAAACCAGAAGTAGAGGTGTGGTTCAAGTGGTAGAGCACTAATCTTAAGTAAAAAAGCTAAGGGAGAGTACCCAGGTCCTTTGTGCATGTATTGACATATACAAATAATACATCGATAAGACAGAAGTCCTAAAATTTTTAAAGCATTCCGTAAATTACAATGTATTGCAAACTTGTTAATTATTAGAAGTACTCTGTTCACTATTAAGTTTTAAATTTAATTATATTTCTACAGGAAAATTCTGTCATTCAAAAGATCAAACATTTGTTTCTCAATCAAATTAAACCTGTATAACTGTGTACACATCCCAAGTCAACCTAACAACAAAAACAGCTCAAATTATTCATAAACAGAAAAAATGCCACTTACAATACAAAAAAATTTTAGAGGAAGATTACTTTGTTCATGATGGTGGGAAATATTATTTTGTTCATGACGAAGGGTAAGAAGTTATTACATTAATAAAAAAAAGACCTTAAGGTAAAAGGAAGATCTTTCCTCCATTTTTTTTCAAAAAGAGGTAATTAGCACCATGTCCTAAATATTATACAGATGATGACATTTCCTTATCAAATAGACTTAATAATCTAAAATAAATTTACTTAAATCAATAGTAAAGGGTCAAAGTCACAGAGAAAGACAGGTTTTGTTCTGAGTACAATGTCTTCAACCCCATGCATTCTGATACTGAGACATCTTCAAGGACTTTTTGTTCATCTAGAAAGGCCTTTTGAAGAAGGCTTTGAGGAGACACTGAGGGAGGATAAAGTAGTAGGTTGTTTAATAGAAAGGGTAATTTGGGTCCCTAAAGAACCTGGAAAGAATGGAAGAGGCTAAGAAGGAGACAAGAGTGAGAACACGCAGAAGAAGAGTTTTCATTTAAAAACAAGCAAGTAGAGTAGAATAAAGATTTTGTTTTTAAAAAGTAAAAAAAGATTTCTCTAACAATAATAATGTGTAGAATAATGCCCTGTGGAGTGGTGGCATTAGTAGAGAGATTTTTCGGACATTAATCAGAATTCCTTAGACAAAAGTACTTAGACACCATAGAGGATAATTATTCTGAGCAAACTTTCATTGTTGCTCAAACACATAAGGATCTCAACAATCTCTATCTTTTTCATCCCTCTTTTAAAAAATCTCCCTTTAAAGTAACCGAAGTGGGTAGGGTAGTTTATAGTGAAAACCAGATAAATTACTTCAAAAGTAGATTTAAGTGAACACAGACCAGGTGCCTGTGATGTAAAGTAGACTTTTATGTTATACCTAAAGAAAACAAACAACAAAGATCAAGATCAATTCAAAAAGCAGAGATTAAGGCTATTTATAACTAAAAATATCATCTAACATTTTCAGATAAACAAGATCTTATATTTCTATCCTCTTCTGATCTATGAAGTGCCCTAGAGCAGTACTCTCTCTGCCCATAATTTACCCATCTGCAAAACCAGCACTATAATGCTTTACTTCCATTCTTTTTATAAGGGTGCCAGGACGTCTGGAAGTTAATGTACACATGTTTAGAAATGCTAAGATGAGAAGTAATGTGTACTTTAATTTTATAGGTCCTTAGTAAAATCAAGATAAATAGGTCTAGTAAGATTATTTCAATGTGTAAATTTTCAACTAGCCAGAAGGCTTCCTGACGACATCATTCAAAATGTTTCAAACTAATGTTCTGGAGTTTATGTTGTTCTAGAAACTATTGAGACTAAAGATTTTCTATACAAAACGAGGCACCCAATTTGACCAAGAACAAGAAGTAAGTTTGAGAAGCCCGAGGACTTGGCCCTAAAAAAAGAATTCAGACAAATTTATCTATCACAGACAAAATTAAAGACAAAACAAAAGTAGAGTAAGAGCTATAACTTAATATCACAGCCATAAAACATTGTAAAACATTGGAGAGGAAAAATGTATAGAATACAATGGCTTCTCTGGACTTGTTTTCTTATCTATAAAATAAGGATAGGAAGTTGAGCACCTGTATTTTATCTCTAGCCTCCAACATGAGGGAAGGAAAAAAAAAGGGGGATGTAGTAACAGTACCAAATTCAATACTTAACTATTCTAGGATTAAATGACTTAGCATATGTAAGACACTTAGAATAGTTCCAGGAACATAGTGTGTTTGCACTTATGTAGTCTACATCCTGCAGACCCAATGCTAAATATTTGAAGTTCCAAAACCAAATATTTTTCTGTAACTCATTTGGTGGCAAATACCTGCCCTGCCCTGTACATAGTTGGCAGCAAAGCCTGGCCTGATCAAATGCAAGGCTACTTATAGTCTCTTTTTATTCCAATCAGTGTGTATTTTGTAATGAATATCTTCAAATATTTGGCAACGAGATGCTCTCCCAGCTTCAGCAAGGTGGATTTATTAACTTCCTAAAATCTGAAAAATCCTCAAATACATCCAAGCACCCATGATTGAATAAAAGATTATAAACATATATTATCTTCGGATCTCTACAGTATGTTTCCTTAAAATAAATGGTATCTTCTTAAGTAAAACATAAGTAATAAGACCCTAAGACTAGTAATAGGAAATATCAAGATAAAGAAAACATCTCCCCTAACTGAAAGCATGACTCAAGGGTACGGCTCCAGCGCTGAGCAAAAAAGCTGAAGGAGAGCTCAGGGCCTTGAGATCAATCCCCAATACTAGCTTAAAAAAAAAGAAGAATTTTCTAGTCTGTGTAGGAGGGCCCTGGATTCTATTATTTCAAGTAGAATCTAAACAGTCAGATGTTATGGTTCACACCTTGTAATCCTAGCACGGTGAGGGAAAATGAGGAAAAAAGGTTAAGGGTTAGAACCACACTATATAGTGTGTGCCAGGCCAACCTGGCCTACAAAAAAAGACCTTATTTTGAACAAACAATAAGAAAATAAAAACAAAGCAAATTAAATATATTTGAAATGTTTTATTTTACATGCTATAGTAGAATTTTCAAACTGAATTCTAGGGCTTGCTCTCATTACCTGGATCTCAAATAAATAATTAAGGCTCCTTGAATGGGGATGGGGGAATAAATGTGCCATGAATCATATATATCAAATCATCACATGGGCTGGGGATATAGCCTAGTGGCAAGAGTGCCTGCCTCGGATATACGAGGCCCTAGGTTCGATTCCCCAGCACCACGTATACAGAAAACGGCCAGAAGCGGCACTGTGGCTCAAGTGGCAGAGTGCTAGCCTTGAGCGGGAAGAAGCCAGGGACAGTGCTCAGGCCCTGAGTCCAAGGCCCAGGACTGGCCAAAAAAAAAAAAAAAAAAATCATCACAGAACTTTACTGTTCACACAGACCCTTGAGAACTTACCTAAACTGTTATCCGTTCTCTCCAAAAATGTTTTATCATCCATAAATTTACTCTTACCCTGTGAGGAAGAATAACCCGCCTTGACTTGCCCTTAGACTGTCTATAAGAAAACCCTGTAGGTAATGTGAAGGAACTGGGTGGAGTACACTAACAAACTTGGAATCTAAATGGATGACTTGAATTTAACAATCAAATCAATCTTCTATGTATGTTAAATGTCTCCATTTGTATTTTAGAAAAGGACAAGAATTTCCAAGTTCATAGTGAAAGAAGACCCATCAGGCACTTATGTTTTTAAGTAAAAGATTCTGGTATCTTTTTTTTCTTTTGTATGGGCTTGCACTCCGGGCCAGGGCACTGCCCCTGAGCTTCTCTTTACTCAAGGCTAGCACTCTACCACTTAATTCATATCTCCATTTCTGGCTCTTTGCCATTTAATTTAATTGACAATAAGTGTCTATGACTGTCCTACTCGCTGGCTTTGAACCATGATCCTCAGATGTCAGCCTCTAGAGTAGCTAGGATTACAGGGGTCACTGATACCTGGCTAAGATTCTGGTATCTCAATGGACTCAATGGGTCCATTAAAGAGATTGTGAGCAAGGCCTAACTACATCATCTCCAACATCACAACTAGAAAGACAACTACCCTCTCTTCTAGAAGCTAGTTGAATACACCTAGTGTATTCAGGGTTTCTCCACATCTTGGGAGTGTCACAGAAAGACTGAAAAGGTCTAGTAAAGAGGTGATCACATTAAAGAAATATGAAAACGCAGCACATAGAGACCAGTTAAATGAGTTGAAGTCATTTAGCTCAGGCTCAGAGGAGCATAATCACTGTCCCTAAAACCCTTCAGAATTGCCATGGCTCAGATAATCAGACTTGTTCTGCAAGACCCCCACTGGGCACAGCCAGACCAATCAGCATTAGCTACAGGGGGAGCTACTTCAGCTGCACCTATTAAAGTATTTCTTGAAATGTAGAGCGATGTCAGAAGAGAGAAGCCTATGGAGCTCTAGAAGTCAATAATTCAAAAAACTCAAACATGTGTCATTACTTCAGGGTTTTATTACTATGATTTGCCAGTGTCCTGGCATCCCTCTTCATCCTTCCCAAAATGTCCTGTCCAGTCAACTAATCAGTTGAATACTCTGCCAGGTTTGTGGGAGGAAAGTGCCTGCTTGCTGGGCAGTTACTTTCAGTTTGCAGAAAGTGTCTAAGTGTACAATAGAGGGCCTTAACTTAGGGATAGGCAAAAGCACTGAGCTAAATCTCCAAGAGAGAAATTCTTAACTCAGAAAGCATCTATAAGATGTATCCAACCAAATATTATACTCAGTTCTAATAGGAATATTGAAATGAGGAAAAAATCCTATCTTCCCTAATGCCAAGGAATCCAGCTTTACAAGCCAAATCAGCTGTTTCAAATTCAAATCGTTTTCCTCTGTCAAAAGAGCTTTGTTTACTATTTAAAGCACATGGCTCCTATTTAAAAGTCTATAGTTGACACCATAAAAGCTAAAATTGAGCTGGGCACTAGTGGTTCATACCTGTAATCCTAGCTACTCCAGGAGCTGAGATCTGAGGATCAAAGCCAGCCCAGGCAGCCATACATGAGACTCTTATCTCCAATAACTACTCAAAAAAGCCAGGAGTAGTGCTGTGGCTCAAGTGGTATAGTGCTAGCCTTGAGCAAAAGAAGCTCAGGGACAGTGCAAGGGCCTAGAGTTAAAGGCCCAGGACCGCCCCCCGCCCCCCTCACAAAGCTAGTGAAGCTGATGAGAACTAGATACTGGTAACCCAGAGTGACTTCAGAGAAGAATAAAAAGTACAGATTATTTAAAACAAAGGGAAGTGAACAGAGTTGGACATGCTAAAACTAAACTTAGGTTAGTCCATGGAAACTCTGAACAATTCAAATGGCAAATACTAACCAACCCAATGTTACTGCACTTGAAATTCATTTGAATTCTGAGCATTGATTCAAATCAGAATATTAGACAATATAATAAATTTGTGATGAACTTAATAGGAACATTCTTCTTTGCTCTTTAAACCAATCTAAGTGTTTATAGAGATTGGTTGCATAAATTATGATACCTTCTGACAATAGGAAACACAACTATTAAAAAGAATTAGACCCAAAGTACTGACATAAAAATATATATAATCCATGATACACAGTTAATACCGCAAATTGTGAAACAGTACTACAGAATCATTCCATTTCTTAAAACTATTTATTCAATTAAATTCTGTTTGCAATACTAGGATTGTGTACTCCAGACCAAAATTGTGCTACTGAGCTATTATAGCTCCCTGCCCCCCTAAAAACTATTTTAAAATATTCTGTGTATATGATCATATATGCCCAGAAAAAAAAGTGGGGGGAAAAAACCTAACTGCAAACACTAGTAACATCTAGAGGTTAACTGAAACCAGAAAATAGTAACTTTCACTTTTCACTTCATAGACTTTTGGTGTTTGTTGTATTTTTTCCAGAAAGAGTTATCTAGTGTCTTTTTTTGAAAAGGAAAATAACACCAATTATACTGATTTATTTATTGGATACTAACCCAAGTAAGAAATTGCAGTTTTAATGCTAGTGTGCTTGAAATCCAAAAAATCTAATTCTTGTTTTTTTGCATTATATTTTTCTAGATGAATTTTTTTAATCACTATGTCTCTACTTGGTTTCTCAAATGCTTTTCTATGTAAAAAGAAATGTTTGGTCAAAAGTATATTTAACACACACGGTGCTTGCATGGCACCAAGAATTGTCCTAAGCACTGTAAATAGTGTTGAGAGCAGGTCTCAGTATATGGCTCAGCTGAAACTCATGATCTTCTATCTCAGCCTCTTGAATGCTGGGGTTACAGGCATGCACTGCCAGATTCAGTCCAAGTTGTTTAATTCTCACAGCAATCCTACAAGGTAAGTACTATAATTATCTTCATTTCACAAAGAAACTAAGGCCAGAAGGGTTAAGTAACTTGCGCAAGCTTTCATACACAACAAGGGGCAGCCTGCTGAAATTCTAACTTACAAATAGACATCAGACAGTCCATACTTTCACCTACTATAATTCCTGTCTCTTAATAGTATGTACGTGTCTCTCCTAAAGGCCCAAATCATCACAGATTTAGAAAAAAAGCTAGTTAATATATCCTTGAAGCTGGAATCAATCCAAATTTGGCTTTTTTTTTTCCAGAGTGAATAATCAAACTCCAAACCAAGACTGCATCAAAGCATATGGCCAATCATGTGGGAAATTTCTCTACAGACACAATTATAGTCCAAAGTCCATAACCTGACTGACAGTAAACCACTGAGCCTAAGAATTAGGTCAGCTGATCCAGCCAGACAAGAGCTTTGGACATACCTCCACCCCAACTCTAAGCAACAGAACTCAGAAACTCTTGCCTAAAGTATTAGCAAGGTAGATTTTACTGGCTAAAGCCAACTTTAGATAGAAAAAGAGAAAGGACAGGAGTCAGATATAACCTTGCTTGAAGACTTTAACCAGAAAGAAGGGGAGCTTTATTCTCTGTATGAACTCCAACTGAAATTGGCCTCTGTCAGCATCAGCGAAATCAGCCTAGTTTAAAAGGGAACAAAAAAAAAATGGGCATCCCTGCTTAAATTGTCTGTAGCCGAACACTCTGACCTTGTAATTGAAAAAATAAATAGTGCAAGGAAGGGCTTTAACCTAATTTATAAACGTACTCAACCTAGATAACACACCTGCCCCAAATGACCTACTGAATCTACTTCTTTGCAGAGAAAACATGGATTACAATACCTGTTTTATTTTGTGACCTCAGGTAGTGCACTACTGTTTCTAAACAAAATCCTCTCCACCTGTCACAGGCACATTTGATATTAAACATCAGCAAGAAGATAAATGAGCAAGGAAACTGGAATCCCTTTCACTCAGCTTTTGACCTATGGGGTTGATGGAAGCAGAGATGCGGCTGGTTTTCAAACTTCCCCCAAATAACCCAGGCAGGGTGGATGTAGGACCGAACCGAACCCAAAAGTTTGCATCCCTGCTGGATCCCTTCTGACAAAGGCCAGAAAACCTTGTTTGAAAAGAGATGCGATCGATGCCTTCCATAAAGCAGCCTTTCCCTACCCGAAAGAGCACGGACCGGGGGCGGGGGGGGGGGGACAAAAAGACTTCCCAGACCTGGGGAGAAGGGGTAGCGAAGAGGGTGAACCTAGCTGGATGGAGCTTGGACCTCCCCTTTGGGAACCGAGACCTGGGAAGCGAAACGATCCATCCCAGCCAAGCGCCCAACCCTAGAAGCGAGGCTGGGGTACGGGAGGGGAGGATGCCTCCCGAGGGAACCAGCGCTCGGACTCACCTGGGGGAGGAGCAGAGGGGGGTTCGGTGTCAGGTGGGGTGGGCGGGACGCGGCTGCTGCTGCTGCTGCTGCTGCTGCTGCTGCTGCTGCTGAGGACAGGGATCGGGGTCCGGGAAGCGGTCGGCGCCAAAACAGTGGTCGCTACAGGGGTGGCGGGCGCCGGGTCAGTGGCTGTCGAGAGGGCGGTCGGCGCCGCGGGGGTGGTGGGAGTGCGCTCCGCGTCGGGAGGAGCGGTCGGCGAGCGACCGAGCGGTGCCCGAGAGGTGGTCGCAGCGGGTCCCGTCGTCGCCCGGGGAGGAGTGGTCTCCGGGGGCCGGGCTGGAAGCGTCGCAGCCGGGGGTCGGCGGGCCGTGGAGCGCGGGGGACCGGTCGGCGGGGCCTGCGCCGTGGGAGCCGTCGCCTCAGGGAAGGGATGGCTGGGCTCGCCCAGCAGCCCCGGGCCCGGCGACGCGTCCACCTGCCCCTCGGCCCCGCCGCCACCGGTGACATTCCCGACCGAGGCGGCCGAGGCGGCGGCGGCGGCGGCGGCGGCGGCGCAGCACAACAGGGCGAGGCCGCCCAGGCTCGGCAGGCTCCTCATGGCGCGCTCGGCTCCGCCATTCATTCATTCAACCAGTCGGTTGGTCAGTCATCTTCCCTTCCTGGCAATCCGACCCAAGAAGCTGCCGCCGCCGCCGCAGCCGCCGTTGCTGCCACCGTGCGCACCATCGCCGCCTCCCTCTGACAGGCGGCCGGCCCCGCGGGCGGGCCTCAGCGCGGAGAGAACGACCCGGCCGAACGCGGACAGCCCGCCCTCCTCGACTGGCAGCAGCACTTAGCCAATGAGAGGCCTCTCCCGCCCACGTGACCCACTCGCTTCCCGGCCTCTTTGTAGCCCAGCAGACCAATCAGAAGACGCCGTGGGAAAGGGGGTGGGACGTAGGGCGGGAGGAGGGTGGTGCGAGCGCCGCTGGAGCCGGCCGGGCCAGCGGCGGCTCCCGCTTTGTCTGCCCGAAGAGCGGGGAGCGGGCCCTCGGGCACCGGGCGCGGAGGAGCAGACAAAGGACGCGCCCCGCGCGGCAGACGCCGGGCCAAGTCGCCTGCTTCACTGGGTTGCCTGCGCGACTCGGGGCGGGGAACCCGCTCTCCGAGTGACCCCGCCTTCCTGAACAATGGGGCGCCGGCACCGCACCCCGGTTCGGGTGGGGACTGGCCCGCAGCCCCCCGCAAGGAGCCAGGTCGACCCCGCTCAGTCTTGCCTCTGTTGCCCAGCAGAGCCCGGCCTCGGCCCTGCGAGGTCCGCGTTGCCATTCCCATTTCAGAGATGGGGAAACTGAGGCACGCCCCCACCAAGCACCTGCTTGTGAGCCTGACTCATCATCAGTTGAGCCAGGCTGGACGGGGGCCGTCCGCAGACCCGCCAGGAGCAGAAGGTGCTAGCCTCTTGTATGGGGAAACAGACCCATTTAACCTAAACCCCAGGAAGACCAGAATCTGACTGGAGTTGAATCTCCGCTTTTAGCGAAGTGGTTTTGTGGTCTGATTCTGTTTTCTCACGGTGGGATGCACCCCTTCCCCTCCTCACAGAGCTGATGGGAGAATTAAATAATGTACATAATGGGCTTAACCCAGTGCCTGGCCCACTGTGGTAAACCCTCATTAATGCTAACTACTCTCAGCGAACTGTGTCCAGACAAGCCTTGGGTTGGAAAGCAGCCTGAGGCCTCAGCCGGGCCGGGCACCCCCAGAGACTCTGGCCTGTTGCAGAGATCAGGGTGGGGCTGATAGCAGTGCTTCACCCTGGATGACATTAAACCCTGGGTGAAACTAGAAATCAGGCACGCATAACCTCATACCATCAGCCAGGATCATGGCTGAGCAGCTTCTAGGGGCAGCCAGGCAGGGCGGGTTTGTCATCTGATGGGCTTAATGAGCCTTGCAGCTAACCCAGTCCTGGCCTTCTCCACACCTCTCCTACACAGTCGATGCTTATGCTTGGTTTCCCATTAGTCACTGGCCTCCAACCTGACAAGCAGGATGAGATTTGTGTGCACACTTGCGTGTGTTCAGGAAAGCATGCATTTATTTGCCAGCCTGAGTGGTGGGTGTGGAAAGGATATGTATGTGCTTGGGTGTAAACGCATATTTATAAGTTCATCTGTGTGATTATTAAACCTGTGTGGATCTGAATACAGGCTCTAGAGTTTGCTTGTTTGCTTTTTTAATCATAAATTCTGTGCCTGCATAGTGGTTGGGTTTGGTTGGTTGGTTGGTTGGTGCTGGTACTGATGCTTGAACTCTTTTGCCTCACTCTCCCTTAGCTTTTTCCCTTACAGATGGTGCTCTACCACTTGAGCCATATCTACTTCTGGCATTTTGCTAGTTAATTGGAGGTAAGTATCTCTCAGATTGGTGTGCCCAGGCTGGCTTTGAACCCTGATCACGAGGTCTTGGCCTCCTGAGTAGCTAGGGTTACAGGCATGAGCCACCAGTATCTGGCTGGTGTGTGTGTGTGTGTGTGTTGTATTTTTGAATTTGTGGTTATCTCTGGGTGTGTCCTGACAGATCTGTCTATGTAAGAAAGTGGGGGCAAAATGAGAGGGGTGTGTGAGTGTTCTGGTTTCAAGACCAATATTTAGCAAACACTAACAAGCTTCTATTTTTACTTCTGTTTAGGAAGGGAGTGAACAAGACAGGCACCTTCCCTCTCTCCTCCTCAGCCCATCTGAAATGCCATATCCTCTACGAGGCTCTTTTAGATTTCTAACTGGGAATTAGTCTGTCCTTATTTCTCCACCGTCCTTTATTTTACTCATTGATTACAAACTTCATCTATCCATCCTCTTCCTAAAAGGATTGAGGATGGCTTTGAGAAATATATACAACAGGATAAATTGAACTGCCCACACAGCTTTCTTACTTCTCCCAGACAAGCATCAGCCTTAATACTAGAACTAGTGATTGATGGCATCTTTCTGTTCTCAGTTCCTAGCAGGGGCCATACAATGTGAACACTAATCCATGTTGATTAAGTGGAAAAGAGATCCTGTGGTGCCCCTGGGAAAAGTTTGCATCTTTAGAGTCACAGACCTGGATCCTGACTCTGCCAATTGGGTGACCTTGGAGGAAACCTTTACCCATGCTGAGCCTCTGATTCCTCCTCTATAAAATGGTATTAAATCCTCTCTCATGTGTTTTTAAAATTTGAGGATGGGAAAGATTTGTACAGAGCCTAACACACAGATGCTGTCCAGTCTGGATAGATTTGAATTTCAATCACATCACTGCTAATGTTAAGCCTTATTGGCTAAAAGACCAGAACAGAAACCTCTGGCCCATAACCTCCCCATCAGGTGACATGGCTTGATAGCCGCCCCACTATATATAGTGTGCCCTTAGCCATGCTGTGTCAGTGGCTCTCTGGAAGCCCAGGAGAAAGGCTGATATAGCTTCTCTGCGGGAGCATCTTGGAACGAAGGGCAGGAAGAGCTTGTGTAGTAACTCAGGGCAGGACTGCCTCAGCCAAGAGTCACACTCAAACCAGGATTCTGACATGGGACAATGAGTCCACAATATATCTAGAAAGTGTTGAAGTTTTGTTGTTTTTTTGTTTGTTTGTTTTTGCTGCCTGTATTTGTTTTGTTTTGTTCTGCTCTGGGTTTTGTTTTGTTTTGTTTGGGGGGGGGAGGTTGTTTTGGGGTTTTTTTTTGCCAGTCTTGGGCCTTGGACTCAGGGCCTGAGCACTGTCCCTGGCTTCTTTTTGCTCAAGGCTAGCACTCTGCCACTTGAACCACAGCACCACTTCTGGCCATTTTCTATATATGTGGTGCTGGGGAATTGAACCCAGGGCTTCATGAGGCAAGTACTCTTGCCACTAGGCCATATTCCCAGCCCCATGCATTTTTGGGTTTATTTTGAAAGATAAGTTTTCTGAGACAAAATCTTATTATTTAGGCCATGTTGGCCTCAAATAGATCAGCTTCCTGAGCACTGACATATTACAGGCATGCACCATCACACCCTCCTCTGGAAGATAATTTAAGTGTACTAATATTGATTAATTCAACATTTTTTGTTGGTTCTGGGCCTGAGTACTGTCCCTGAGCTCTTCAGCTCAAAGCTAATGCTCTACCACTTGAGCCACAGTGCCATTTCTAGTTTTCTGGTGGTTAATTGGAGATAAGAGTCTCACGGACTTTCCTGCCTGACTTAACCATGACCCTTGGATCTCAGCCTCCTGAGAAGCTAGGATTACAAGTGTGAGCCACTGGCACCCAGCTTGATTAATTCAACATTTCATTCTTCATTCCTTCCCTTTAAAAAAATAAAAGATTACTTTATTATTTTTTAGGAATACGTAATTTACATTTTAAAACTGGAAACACCTTAAATATCCAACATCAAAGGAAAGTTGTATCATACCCATTCAATTTAATTCTATAATGTCATTGTAATGTTAATAATAGATAACTGAGGCCTTACAGTGTACTAACCATGGTACTAAGAGTTATTTCATTTAATCCTTAGAACTCTATGAAGTAGGTATTATTATGTCCTAATTATTTATACTGCTGTGATAAAATAACATATAGATTGTGTAGCTTATAAACAACAGAAATTTTATTTTTATAGTTTGGGTGGCTTGGCTCATGCCTGTAATCCTAGCTACTCAGGAGGCTGAGATCTGAGAATCCTGGTGCAAAGCCAACCTGGGCAGACAAATTAGAGAGATTCATCTCCAATTAGCTGGCAAAAGTCCAGAACTGAAGGTAGGATTCAAGTAGTAGAGTAACAACAGCCCTGAGCAGAGGTCTTGAGGTTAAGTATCAGTACTGACAAAGGAAGGGAGGGAGGGAGGGAGAAAGGGAGGGAGGGAGGGATGAAAGAAGAGAGAAAGGAGAAAGAAAGAAAGAAAGAAAGAAAGAAAGAAAGAAAGAAAGAGAGAGAGAGAGAGAAGGGGAGGGAAGTAGGAAGAAGAAGGGAAGGAACCCAAGATCAAGGTATAAGCAGATTCAATATCTGGTGAAGATCCTATCTCATTCATAGATGGCCATCTTTTCACTATCTTCACATAGTAGAAGAGGCAAGTGAACTCCCTGGGAATCTCCTTTATAAAACCACTAATCTCATTCACAGGGGTCATGCCTTCATGACCTAATGCCTCCCAAATACCTCTAAATACCATTATGTGGGGGCAGGAGTTAGGATTTCAACATATGAATTTTAGTGGAACAATTCACCCTATAACATATTATTACCTGCATCTTACAGATAAGGAAACTGTGGCACAGAGAGGTTTGGAAACTTGCCTAAGGTCACTTAGTAAGTAGTAGAGCCAGAAATCAAACTGATATAGCTGGTTTTGACTGGTACCCTTAACTATAAAGGAAAAAAATGCTTATGAAATAATGTTAGGAAGAAAAGAAAGGATTGTCATTACAGCTGTGACAATATGTATCCGAATGTTGCTTCTTCCTATAGCCCCAGAAATGCATTTAAGGTCCCAGCATTCTAAAGAGAACTGTCAGTCATTTACAGCAGCTGGAGCCACAGAATAGCAGGTGTCACAGAGGCCTTGATGGAACCTGTGAGAACCCTGACCATTCTCCTGTAGGAAATACAAGTGCTATAAAGTTCACACTTCCTGGGGCTGGGAATGTGGCTTAGTGGTAGAGTTGTTGCCTAGAATGCATGAAGCTCTGGGTTTGATTCCTTAGCACCACATAAACAGGAAAAGCCAGAAGTGGCGCTGTGGCTCAAGTGGTAGAGTGTTAGCCTTGAGCAAAAGGATGCCAGGGACAGTGCTCAGGCCCCAAGTTCAAGCCCCAGGACTGGCAAAAAAATAAAAAAAGAAAGAAAGAAAGAAAGAGAGTTCACACCTCCATTCTTCTTTGAACTGGGCACTAGCGCAGAATCAAATACACACAAGTGGTTCAAGACTCATTGAGTTAAAAGGAGTCTTGTGATATAGCAAGCACTGTTCAAGTGTTTTGCATTCTTAACAAACTCATTCATCAAAGGTTAAGACTCTGTTCCTGTTCTTGAAAGAAAAGAAGAAGCTGCGTCTCTGAAAGAGGCAAAGGGATTTGCCCAAGCTATGCCTGACTCCAAAAACCAGGCTCTTCTCCTTACCCCACAGCCCATTAATGTGTCCACTGTGCACATACTAAGAGCTCAATGAGCACATCATGGAAGGAAGGACAGACATGGCCAAATTTAACCTCCTTGGCAGATCAGCATTTAAAAAAAGAGAAGCATCGGAAGAAAGCAAGCATAATAGATGTAGCTCATCCAAACACCTTCTCCCAGACTATAAAACACACACACACACACACACACACACACACACACACACACATACACATACACACACACCAGAGAAAGAGACAGGGAGAGAGAGGCTTTCCCTTCGGGTTCCATTGTGCATGAACTTTTTCTAATCCTGCGGGAGTCTTAGCTTCCTATCAGATGTGGCTCACTACAAAGTTTGCCATCTTTTGCCGGCCACTCTGGAGTTATTATAACCAAGACTGCTGGTCAAAGAATGCTGATAGACAACTCCTGTACACAATGGAATTCTACACAACTATTAGAAATGACAAAATAATGGCCTTTGCAGGGAAATGGACAGGTCTAGAACAAATCATGTTGAGTGAGACAAGCCTAGAATATAGAAACCAACAGTGCATGGTCTCCTTGATATGTGGGTGTGAAAAATAAATAACAAAGTGACATGACAAAGAAAGCAGGACCCAAGGTACCAATTCACAGGGAGACCAAAAAGGGTCAGTCTTGGGAGAAAGGCACCAAAAAGTAAAACACAAACACTAATTCATATGTACAGAGATTAATAGCTAGGCTGTAGAAAACTCCAAAGATAAGGAAACAAAGGACTTCTTCGTAATTAGTCTTAGAGAATTTAAAGGACCCTATACCCTTTTCCTCACACAAGTTGTATACATCTGAAAGAAGCTGGGAGGAGGACACAGAATGAGTGGAAAATGGGGTGGGGGGGAGGAAATACAGTAGAAAGGGCCCAACAGCTGCAGTGGACACTCATGAGAACAAACTAAGCAAAACTCAAGGACAGCAGGGAGGGGGGAAGAAATGAGAGAAAAAGAATGAACAGACTAAGCAAAAGGAAAGAAATGTATATGTATATATCATCGAATCTGGAAGGAATTGTTTTACGGTTAATAATCACAGAGGTCATAAGCATTGTAGACTAGATTGACAATGTACATCAAGGGTAAGACTTTTCTTTAAAAAAAGAAATGTATATGTATTCATTAACTTAATTATGTAACTGTAACCCCTCTGTACATCATCTTGACAATTAAAAAAAAGAAAAAGAATACAAATGAGTAAGAAACATGAAATGCTGTATATGCAGCTAAAGTAATCAGTGCGTTGCAAATCAAGATAGTTCACATATTTTTCTTACCTACTGAACTGCATGAGATCAGAATTTTTAGAAACCAGGAGTACTTATTTCTGGCTTGAGGGTGATTCTCCCTATTGACAGGAACAAAAAAGTTAGTAGGATACTACCTTTGCAGGGGGCCTTAAAATTATATAATATATATATTATTCTTGACTCATAATTTCCACTTTTATAAATGTGCCCAAATGAAATAAATAATAATATTCATATACAAAAATGTTTATGAGAGGGCTACATAGAATCATGAAAGTTAAAGGCAGATGTGGTGGTACATGCCTATAATCCCAACACTTGGGAGGCTGAAACAGAAATATCTAGAGTTTAAGACTAACCAAGGCTACACAGGGAGTTTGAAGCCAGCCAGCCTGGGATAAATGGCAAGATTCTATCCCAAAAAGAGAAACAGAGGAGGGGGAGGGAGAGAGGGAACTTGAAAGAAAGAAAATTAGAACTAATCAGTTAACAATAAGGGATTGGTCCAGTACTTTTTGTACTCTATGATGTTTCTGTGTTTGATTATTAAACTTCTATAAAACAGATTCATGAATGAAATTCTAGTAATACAAAATTACAAAAAAAATAGCTTACAGGAATACTTATGGTATGATCCCCAATAGGTAAACTGATAATACAGAATAAAACCAAAGCAAAATATGCCAAGACATGAGCATTCTTTATTTATGAGTATTGCCTTGTGGGTGTTTTAAATTTCTCTGCCTACTTTCTACCTTTTTCATCTTATTTTAAGTAAGTACACACTATCCTCAAAATTAATAATAAGCAACAAGAGAGCTCATTAGAATCTGGGGATATGTCCCTTGGTCACATTCTGGTATCTCTTTTTTAAGATGACAAAAGGAAAGAAAGAGCCCCCATTGCAAGCCTACACTAATTGTGAAGCACCATTTCCACACATTGAAGCTAAATGTTGAAATTTGACTTCAAAATCCCTCTGATGTTAAAATAAGCCCAGGAATAAGCCCACTTGCTGCTGTTCTTGGAGATCTATTGAAGGACATCACTCACAGTGGGCACCAAGTCAAACCCTTGCTCACTCACTCCCTCATTCGTCATCCGTGTTGGCTGCTGAGCAAAGAATTTGAACCATTCAGGGGAGGAACAGGGTCAGAGCTTCACAAATAACTCTTTCCCTTGGGTTGCTATAATTGTAAAAGAAGGGATTATTGACAACTGTACAGCAAACAGAGCTTTCCTGGCCATTTTCTTATTTGAGCTTTGCTACCACCCTGAAGGGAAGATGGTAGTTGTCATAGTAACGGTAACCAATGGAAACCACAGTGACTGATGTTCCCAAGCACTTAGTAGGTGTCAGACATCTGTTGGGAACACTTGACATACATGGCACCTTTTAATCTTATACTGTGAAGTGAAAGAAGTGATCGTCCCCACTGTACAACAACTATTATCTGTCAAAGTAGTCAAATAACTGGCCTTAGTTTACTAAGCTAATAAATGGAAGGCCTTTTACCCTCAGGTACAGAATGATTTCTACACCTGCTAACTGTACTTCCTCTACTTCGGTCATTTTAAAAAAATTGCTATTGTAATTAGGAGAAACAGTAACTTAGCAATACAGAATACTACTGGTTATCCAACAGTACTCAGTCCTGGTCACCCTAGCTGTACATGGACCACACCATGTTTTTCTCTGTTTGGCTCAAGGTCAATTAGAACAATGTATATAAAGCATGGAGCCCGGCCCTGCCCATAGTAAACACCCCAAAGACATTGGGATGGACATAGCTGGTGTGTGTGTGTGTGTGTGTGTGTGTGTGTGTGTGTGTGTGTGTGTGCTGGTACTGAGGCTTGAACTCAGGGCTTGGGCACTATCTCTTAACTTTTTACTCAAGACTTGTGTTCTACCACCTAAGTCATAGCTCTACTTCAGGCTTTTGGCAGGATAATTAGAAATAAAGAATCTCAAGGACTATTCTGCCTGGGATGATTTCAAACTGCAATCATCATATCTCAGCCTCCTGAGTAGTTAAGATTAAGGACATGATAAGGGCATGAGCAACCAGAGCCCAGTCATGGATAATTTTCTTTTCTTTTCTTTTTTTTTTTTTTTTGCCAGTCCTGGGGCTTAAACTCAGGGCCTAGGCACTGTCCTTGAGCTTCTTTTGCTCAAGGCTAGAACTCTACCACTTGAGCCACAGTGCCACTTCCAGCCTTTTGTTTGTTTGTTTGTTTATGTGGTACAGAGGAATCATACCTAGGGCTTGATGCATGCTAAGCAAGCACCCTACCACTAAGCCACGTTCCCAACTCCATGGCTGATTTTCTTAAACCTGTCTTTCTACATAGGAGGTCAAGAATAAGAGGATACACTTGTCTCTGAGGGTCTATGTCCAGAATTCTATTTATTTTCTTGTTGCTGCTGCAGTTTGTGCTGGTACTGAACTCTAGACCTCTGGCTCATATATGGCTTTCTTGCTCAAATCTAGTACTCTACCACTTGAGCCACAGCTCCACTTCCAGCTTTTTTGGTGGTTAATTAGAGATAGGAGTCTCATGGACTTTCCTGCCTGGACCTAGCTTTGGACTGTGGTCATCAGATCTCAGCTTCCTGAGTATCTAGGATTGTAGATGAGAGTCAGGTACTTGGCTACATGCTCTAAATTCTAGGCTTTCAGAAAGTCAGACTTCCTGACTCTCATGCTCTTAGCCCTCTGAAGAGCCTCCTTCGTGGGAGGCCTGCTAGAAGGCAGCACCGGGACTGAAGGAGTGCTTGGTAGGAGCAGGTACATGGCTTCCTTTTCTACCTGAGTTCTCCAAAAAGCTCTTAGGCCTTTTAGGGACTCTGATGCCCTTTGCTGAAGCAGTGTTGCCTTCATACTGGCTTCTGAGCACCAGACAACAAGGAAACCTCCCATGTTAGAAGAACAAACCCTGAAGAGGCCACAAGACGAGCAACTATCAAAGCAAAGCGGAGAAGGCTGCATCCCTTCCAGATATGCCCTGGTGCCAATGATAAGCCAAAACTCAGAGAAAGACAGGACCTTGAAAAGATCTTACACAGCAAGTAACAACAGAACCGGGGCCAGATCCAAACTCTCTTACACCCAGGCCACCATCAGACCTAAAGCATTTCTGACAGAGAAAGCAGTTAAAAGGAGCCAGCTCACCCACATGCCTTCTCCCTGTTCTGACTTCTCACCCAGGGCTTTCTCTTTGCCCCCACGTTCCCACTCCAGGAACTTTCCTCTTCCAATCAAAGAAACGGCATCCTGCTGCCAGCGTATTATCAATGAAGAAGCCAGTATTTAAAATAATGACAATAATCAAGGGCTGCTCTCAGGCAGCAGTGGTGGCCTTGGGAATGACAAAATCTTCCAAATTAGGCCATATGAATGTAAGAGAACTAGAAACGTCTTTGTCATTCCATCAGGCCCAAATTAGAACAAGCTCTAAAGAGGGTCCTGGGAGATCAGGCCTCTAGTCCAGCCCGTGGGTCTCATTTCCTTTTCTCAAACAATCACTGCACTGTTCTTATGATCATCGGGTGTTTATCGGGTATGTGTAATGCCTCAAATGCAGCCTGGAATTTGGAATTGGATGTAATCCTTAGCCACAGGCTGGCAGCACCACCTCTTTAAGAGGCAGGAACACCGGAATCTCTGCCATCCAGTCCCATGTTTGGGAATTAGCCTATGAATCAGCCAGGCTGGATCTGCAAGCCCAGAGTCTACCTCTCTTCAAGGTGAAAGGTTCCCGTGGGAAAAGTCCATGATCTTAGGGGCTTGGCTATGCTGCTTCCAGTGTATGTGTTATCTAGGGCAAGAACCAACTTTTCTTAAGCTCCAGTTTTTCCTATGTAAGATGTGCATCTAATACTTAGTCTAGAGGATTCTCGTTCATTCATTCACTTATTCATTCCCCCAGTAAAAATGTACTAAATACTTCCTTAGAGACACTTTAGTGAACAAGAGAACAGAAAAGGAACCAGTGTTTACAATACAGTAAGTGAGCCTATCAATTAACAACTAAGTAGGTAAACAAGATGTTCACAGATCCTGACAAATGTTGCAAAGGAGATGGAAAAGGTGTTGAGACACAGAATAACTGAGAGAGGCCCCCTTGGGGTGGATCAGAGAAAGCCTCTCAGGATGTGCTGTTCTACCTGGAATCAGAAGGAACCAACTCTGCAAAAACTAGAAAGAGCAGCAAGTGCAAGATGTGGAGGAAAAAGAAGAGCAGAAAGGAGACAGGAATGAGCAAAAAGGAGAGAATTATATTATGTAAAGGGGAGGGGCCTATGAGCTAGGCCCTTCAGGGCTCTGGAACCTTGTAAGAAGGTTGCATTTCATGCCCAGAGCAAGAATAAATCAAGGGATCAGTTTAAAGCAAGAGGATGACGGTTGATCACATGGAAGCAGGGAGAGACTGGCTGGTGAGAAGGCTGAGCTGTTCAGATGTGAAAAGATAATGGCCTGAGCTGGCAATGAAGAAGGTTTAGAAGTAGGATTGTCAAGACTTGCTATTGGATTAGCTATGGGGTGAGGGAAAGAAATAAAAACTGATCCCTAGAGTTGGGACTCAATTGGATCACTCATTGTCATTCATTAATTCAACACAAAGTATCAGCCTGATCCTATGCTTGATATTGGAAACAAAGATGGAATGGAAGATCACAGCTCAGTCAGGGAGATAGGCTACATAATAACCAAATATAATGCACTTAAATAAATCTAGATTTGGCACAATAACATACCTGTAACCCCAGCTACTCAGGAAGCAAAGACAGGAAAATCTCAAGCTCAAGTGCAGCCCAGACAAGAGTTAGTGAGACTTTATCACAAAATAACCCAAAAGGGCTGGAGGGCTCAAATGATCAGTGCTTGCATCCAAGGGAAAAGAAATGCTCCCAGGAGAGAGGAAACTAATTGGAGTCTTGAAGGAAGAACAGGAATAAGGATCAGAGGGGCTTGGGAATTATAGAGCAGAGCTCTGAAGCCATAATAGCTTGTTCAATAATCGGAGCTGATACTGTCTAAGCTCCAACCATGTGCCAGGTGCTTTCCTAAGCACAATCACTGAGTCCCATCAGAATCCTATGAATGAAGTACACTATCATTATGCCCACTTTCTGGATGAGAACATGGAGGCACCATTTGCCTCTGTGATGCAAATTGTGAAGATTAAGCAGAATGAGAGTCAGGCTGCAACCCTTTGCAGAGGCCTTGCTCTCACCACCACACTGAACTGCCCATCTGTGGGAGAGCACCGCAGATCCAGGAGCTGGCATCCCGTGTAGAAGGTGAGATAAAAGGATGGGTCAGCACTTTGCAGACTCATCTGTCTGCAAGTAGAGTCTCACCACCAGTATTAAATAGTCGTCTTTTGCCTCTGTGAGGAACGATCTTTCTCAGCAGCATCCTGTATCACTACTAGCCTCGGAGGACAGCAGCTGTTCAGGGGAGGAGGCAGGGAGGCTGGGGGTCTTCCCACACAGAGGGAATCCCTAGGTAGGATGGCACTGATAAAACTTTACCCTGGGATATGATCAAGAAGACTTGAGTCCCCAATTCTGCCTCTAACTTTTTCCATGCCCTTGGATGTGTGGCTTCCTCCATGTAATCCTTAGTTTCACCGCTTCCAAACTGGAAGGAGGGAAGAATGGAAGCTCTAAAGGCTTTGGGGGGGCTTCACAATTTAAACAATTGCTGCCTGTTGTGGGGTTCTGCTCTTCTAGACCGGGCAGTGAT
The DNA here is from genome assembly GCF_023159225.1 of Perognathus longimembris pacificus. Lineage (NCBI taxonomy): Eukaryota > Metazoa > Chordata > Mammalia > Rodentia > Heteromyidae > Perognathus > Perognathus longimembris. The sequence goes on from NC_063161.1 coordinate 150,470,406, forward strand.
TGGAAGGCCATTTCCCAAAGCAACAATGCCACTTTCCAGGAAGAAGGATCCATAATGAATGAGAGGCCTGGGGTTTGTGTCCCTTGATCCCCAGGGCCTGACTCTACCAGAACATGAGTAGAATATGGGTAGAATATTCTGACATCAGAATATCGACCCATTGAATCCAGCCCATTCTTATCCCTCTTAAGCCACCACAGAGTAGGACAGCAATCTGGACACTATCCCAAAGACGCAGCCAGAAGACCCGGGGCTAAGTCCTGGGTTGAGTTTTCTATCAGTCAGTCAAAACCCACAGGGCTTTCTCCCTTGTGTGCTCCAGGCTCCATCTAATACTGCTAGTTTTGAATCCGTGGTCTTCTAATAAATAGTGTTTGTGAGAGATGTGTTATTGAACTTCCTCTTTGTGCTGTGGGACTCTCCATCATAACAGCAGAGTCATAAGCCCACAAGAGACACCCTATATCAAAGCCATACAACTCAAATAAGCCCTTCTCATTGACACAGAACTCTGTGATCTGTAAAGTACTTTCATACATTATTAATCTTCACATTATTCCTCTGTCCTCATTAATATCTGAACTGGTTTTGAAAGGGGTATGGTTTCCCCGAGAAAATAGGAGATGCCCAGTTAAATGTGTATTTCAGATCGAGAAGTAATTTTAGTATAAGTATGTTCCCAATATTGCATTGGTCATACCAACATTAAAATGTCATTTATTATTTACCTGAAATTCAAATTTCCCTACATATTCTGTAATTTTTCTTTCTGGCACTATGGGGAATTGAACCTAGGACCTTGTACATACTAGGCAAGTATTCTATCATTGAGCTACCTCACCAGCTCCCTCCTGAGACTTTCCTCTCTACAGAAGAAAAAAAGGGAGTGGGGCTAGCTCAGGATAGTGAATGATCCTAGGACCAATGGCCAGCTTCCCTGCTATGCCTGTGCAACTGCCCTTAAGATGAATGGAAATGAATTTCAGGAAAAGATATAATAGACAAACGCATCATGACATTACCCAGCACATCATGAAAAGGCTCCTTGGCATCCCCATTCCTGCTCTAAGTTTAGCACCAGGTGCAAGCCTGCCCAAGGCTGCCACATACAGAGCGGTCTTGGCATAAAGGCTCCCCAAGGAGTCCCTAGTTACCAATGATAGGTGCATGAAGTCCCTCTCCTGCCCTCTAGAAGAGCAGAGCAATCATGGGGGCACTGGCAGGACAGTCTCCAAGACACTTCTGGAAGAGTCAGCTCCCATTTCTCACGACATATTTCAGGCTCCATCCACTGACAAATCACACACTTGCTTCATGTAGCCAGTCCGAGCTGTGAATAAACACTCTGAGCCACTCTGGGATGCCTTGAGCTGCTGCTGACAGAGGCCAAAGGTCTTGGATCTGTTTCAAGCTGTCAACGCAGAAGGATGAGCTACTGGAGAATGGGACCCTGGGCATGAGGCCTTGCTACAGATCCAATTGTGTTCCTATGTCCAAACTTCTGTAATAGAATCCTAGAATACTGAAGTCTGAAGAACGAGCCTTCTAAAGCACCTAGGTCTAACCCAAACACTCTTGGTGTTCCAGAAGAAGAGGAAAGGGTGTGTTTAAGCTCACCCGAGAACCTGGCAATGTATATTTCTTCTGGTGCCACATTCCTGAGATAGATGATCAACTTTCTGGGCTAAGCAAACAGCAGGTGGGCGGATGTGGTCACTGACCAGTGCACTGGACTGTGGGTCACTGAGCTTTTCACCCTGCCACGCTATTACCAGTGTGATCCAGTCTGTCACCCTCGCCTCCCTGGGGGCTCTGCAGTTCACAGAACATGGTTTGGAAATGAACTGTTCTTAGCCAGAGCCCTAAAATAGGAGCTGAAATGGCCCACAGAGACCATCTGGTCTTGTTCCCTTCACTACCACGCAGAGACGCCAGCTTCTGTGCTGGCGAATCCTTCCACACACTGATGCGCTCCAAGAGCTTGGAGGTGGGTAGCAAGCTGAGGGTGGTAAAGTGGTGTGATCCACTGGGGTGGTGAACGAGGTGGCGAGCCAGGCCAGATAAGCAGCCGTGGGACCATTCTGCCTCCTGTTCTTTCTTTTTATATCAAACTAAAATCTCTCTCTGAACTTGTGCCCCCTCAGTCTCGCTCAGCCCTCTGGATCCCCCACAAATGTCTCCTCCTTCTGCAGAGTTGGGGAGGGGTGGGTAAGCGGGCAAGTCCCAATACAAGTGATGTTTCTAAGTTAGGCAGGAACCCTATTCTGCATGCAAACCAGCACTACCTTGCCTGCCTCTCTCTCCTGCCCAGCACACGTGCACACATATACACATTATCCCACTTAAGACACCAAGGATAACAGAGAGAAGAGGAGAGGGAGGGCAGTTCTTCTGGGGATCCGCCCTGCCTGGGAGTTTTGGATGGATCTCCTGTAGATGCTGGCACTGTTGTCAGCTCCGCACAGAGAATAGAAAGCCTCAGTCCCTGCTCTCCTGGAGGAGGCTCTGCTCTCCCGAGGGAGTGAGGCAATATATGGGCACAGAAATAAAGCAAACAATTTCAGGAAATGATGGTACTAAGAAGAAAGCAGAGGCTGACAATGGGATCAAAAATATCTCCCAGCGGTGTGTCACTTTCACTAGAGTGACCAAGGAAGCCCTCTTTCCAGGAAAAAGGTGGCTCCTGGGCTTCATGCTTGGCAGGTGGGAGATCAAGAAAAGGGAACTGCAAGGGTGGAGAGAAGAATGGGAGGGGGGTAGTGGGAAAGGAGATAAATCTGGGAGGTTCTGGTTCAAGCCACAACAAGAATGCACCGAGCAGAGCTAAGATTTAATCATGGCGATACTTCCCCTTCCCAAACCACAAGAAAGCAGAAATCCCAGCATGGTGGTGATGATAATTGTGCAGGCCAAGTGTTTGCACGTGGAGATAACCATGTGAGGTCCCTGGAGCAGAACTCCACAAGAATCTGCAGCCCATTTCTCCCAAGCTTGAGGTCTGAGCTTCTTCTAGGGCATGCTGCTCTCCTAAGACTGGAGGAGAAAGTCTAGATTTTTCAAATTTGCTGAGAACTTAATACAAGGCGTGATTCCGCTTTAACTCCTCAGGATTCCTTCTCTTGCTTTTAGAGTCACCCTGAGTCTCTTCACCTCCTATCCCTACTAGGTGTGTCCTCAGAGTCTGTTTTGGTAAGTAGTTCACTCTGGGATATAAATAAATGGTGTTGTGGCCTCTCCCAGGAGTCCCAGATTTTTTTTGTTTTTGTTTTTGAGAGTCCAAGTCCAGAACCCAAAGCATGCATCCTTTCCATGTCTGCCAACCAGCCAGATGGGGAGCACCTGCCGAGTCAGCAGGTTAGTGCAGGCCCTTCCTGGGGTGGGAGTTGGGGGACAAGCTCCCTCCACCAGCCTAGGTTGCCTTGTTCAAGTAAAATATTGATTCCCACCCACTGCAAGGCATTTGATTCTTGGGAGTTTGTGAGAGATTCTACAGTTTGCCCAGCTCTGTTGTGGAATTCTTCTTGCAAAGGCAATGGAACAGAGGGAGTGGGGGGAGGAGGGCAACCCTGAATGAACTGATGTTTGGAAGACTGAGATATCAAGTTGAGAATGTTCCCAGGGAAAAACCCGGCCTCTTCCAGCACTCTGCCCAGCTCAGCAAAGACTGCCTTGTCATCTGGCTGGCAAGGTTTCTGTATTTCTTTCCTATTACAGACCAGAAATAAATACAAGGACTATCACTGTGAGTTGGTGTTATCTCCTCCCCTTCTGCCTCCCCCCTCCCCACCCCCCAATGACCTATCCTTAAGTGAAAAGAGCAAGAAAACCTATTCCTATCTTTTGGCTCCTGAATCCACTTCTGGTGATTTGTCCTAAATAAATATGTCCAAAGATTGTTTTAAAACTTGGTTTAAAAGAAAAATTGATGGCGCTGGGAATGTAACTTAGTGGTAGAGTGCTTGCCTAGCATGCATGAAGCCCTGGGTTCAATTCCTCAGCACCACATAAACAGAAAAAGCCAAAAGTGGCGCTGTGGCTCAAGTGGTAGAGTGCTAGCCTTGAGCAAAAAGAAGCCAGGGACAGTGCTCAGGCGCTGAGTCTAAGCCCCAGAACTGGCCCCCCCCCAAAAAAAAATTGATGCCAGGCCCACATGGTTCACACCTGCAATCCTGGCAAGTCAGGGGGCTGAGATCTGAGAATTGCAGTTCAAAGCTAGCCTGGACGGAAAAGTCTTTGAGATTCTTATCTCCAATTAGCCACCAAAAGCCAGAAGTGGAGCTGTGGCTTAAGTGGTAGAGCACAATAGAAAGGTCAAGTAAAAGTGAGAAGTTCTAAGTTCCAATTCCCAGCACCAGCACACAAAAAATAAGTACATAAATAATAAAATAGAAACAGTAATAGAATATGTAATAGTATAAAGACAACTGCTCAGGGGACAGATGACAGGTGGGGACACAAATTGTGGCCTATTCTTTTGAAAGAATACCATGACAAGCTTTAAAAAAAATGACAAGAAGTTCATCAAGATAAAGAATGTCCAGGGAAACTCAAATTGGAGAAGTGAGTCTATTTCTGCCCCAGAGACCTGCAGATGAAAACTGGAAGAGTTCAAGAAATATTTAAAGAAAATTAAAATAAAGCCTATGGTGATTTTCTTTGTATTTTGGTGGGCATCAAGTGCTGAAATAATGTAAGTAAAAAAATCCTTATGAAAATGCTTTCTAACTTTTACTCAATAAGAAATTACTGTTTTCGGGCTGGGAATATGGCCTAGTGGTAGAGTGCTCGCCTCATATACATGAAGCCCTGGGTTCAATTCCCCAGCACCACATATATAGAAAACGGCCAGAAGTGGCGCTGTGGCTCAAGTGGCAGAGTGCTAGCCTTGAGCGGGAAGAAGCCAGGGACAGTGCTCAGGCCCTGAGCCCAAGGCCCAGGACTGGCAAAAAAAAAAAAAAAAAAAAAAAAAAAAAATTACTGTTTTCTTTTAAATAATAAATGTGATAACTTCTCATTGCTGGTAGCAGCTGCTCACACTACAGGATGGAAGGGCACTCTCTCAGGTGGGCCTCAACCTGGACTAGAGGAAACTACTCACAAGGCCTAAAAGATCTGGCCTTAACAAGCTGACTGTGGCCACCCTGGCGGCTCATACCTATAATCCTAGCTACTTAGGAGGCTGAGATCTGAGGATCATGGCTTGAAGATAAGTCCAGACAGGACTTTCATCTCCAACTAACCACCAAGAAGCCAGAAGTGGAGCGGTGGCTCAAATGGTAGAGCATTAGCCAGGAGCAAAACAGCCCAGGGACAGTGCCTAGGCCCTGATTTCAAGTCCTAGGATTGGCACAAAAAACAAAACCAGTACAACAGCAACAAAATCAACTGGATGACTTCTCTAGCTAATACTATCAGGATCCTTAGCTGCAAATGATTATTACTGCTACCGTGACTTGGTGGTACCTGGTGTCATACAAGGTATTATGAAAGGATTCCCTGGTGAAGGTTTTCTGTGCATTCTCTCTCTTCACCTATGACCTTAAAAAAAAGAAGCATTTGCCCTTTGTTAAAGATTAAAAGATTGAGATAAACAAAAGTTGAGAAACTTGTCCCAAGATAGCAGATTCGTAAGCAGGAGAGGTTTTCAGAGCAACAGATGACCACCACACTCAACGACCTTTTACAACACTATCTATGACAATGACACTTCTGGGACCCTGTGAGCCAGCAATGGGGCATCCACTGGCCTTCATGTTTTGAAATGAGGCTGTTGGTATCTGCCTCATTGGCAGGGCCATACACAGGCTTTCCTAGCAGCTCCCCTGAGCCAGCAGCCAAGGTAGAAATGCTCTCAGGACCTCAGGAAACATCTGCCAGTCCTCAAGGAGGCCCAACCTGCCCCTTATCAGCACTCGGCAGGAGAAAGGGAGACAGCATGTCGGTCCCCATCTACAAGGGCAGGACAAACACATTTATACTTTCCAGGCTGGGTCACTGCAAAAGAATGAGTCATGCCTACTAAACTTTTTAGGATTGGCCACTTGGAGCAGGCCCCATATTGGACACAGGTGGCAGTCCTGAAAGCTGCCTTCTAGAGCCTGCAAGACCCCAGTGAAGATAGTGACAAGCAGTACGAAAGGGGATGTGGAAGGGGGAAATTATGAGCATTGGAGTCAGAAAGGCCTGTTTCTTCATGTCCCTGGCTGCATAATTTGGGGCAAGTTTCCTAACCTCCCTAGGTTATTTCCTCATCTGGAAGAAATGTAAATAATTATACATGTGCTTTTTATAAGCATAATAACTGTGAAAATTAAAAGGACTAAACACAACAATACTCAAAGTGCTGAGCCCTTGGTGGCAATCACTAGGGTTATTATAAAGGCTCTATAAATGGAGATGTCTGAGCTGGGTTTTGACAACTAAGAGTTTGTTGAGGACCTGATAAGCAGGAAGGGTTTTCTAGGCAGAAACAACAGCAAGAACAGCTTTGGCCAGGAGCCACTGACTCAGGCCTCTAATCATAATCCTTTAATCTCAGGAGGCTGAGATTTGAGGACTGAGGTTCAAAGCCAGCCCACCCAGAAAAGTCTGTGAGACTCTTATTTCCAAATAACCAACAAAAAGCTGGAAGTGGAGCTGTGCCTCAAGTGGTAAGAGTGTCAACTTTAACTGGAGAAAGCTAAGGGAAGAGTACACACATGCATACAGACACACACACACAGACAGACACACACACACACACACACACACACACACAGAGCTTTGTGAAGGAGCGCAGAATGTTCAGGCTACATGAACGGATAATCAGGAATTACTGGAATGTTCCAAGCAAGCTACAGGAACCTAGCTTGGATCAAGATCACACTCAGATGTCTAGTTCCTACTATCTCCAAATAAAAGACCAGCAGCACACCAGTGGCTCACGCCTGTAATCCTAGCAACTCGGCTGGCTGAGATCTGAGGACTGCAGTTCAAAGCCAGCCTGGGTAGGAAAGTCTATAAGATTCTTTTTTTTTTTTTTTTTTTGCCAGTCCTGGGCCTTGGACTCAGGGCCTGAGCACTGTCCCTGGGTTCTTTTTGCTCAAGGCTAGCACTCTGCCACTTGAGTCACAGCGCCACTTCTGGCCATTTTCTGTATGTGTAGTGCTGGGGAATCGAACCTAGGGCTTCATGTATACGAGGCAAGCACTCTTGCCACTAGGCTATATCCCCAGCCCCATCTATAAGATTCTTATCTCCAATTAACTACTAAAAAATTTCGGCAGTGGAGCTGCTGTGGCCTAAGTGGTAAAGCATTAATTAGCCTTGAGCAAATAAAAGCTTAGGGACAGGCTCTGATTTCAAGAGCCCAGGACCAACACAATAAATAAAAAAAACCATCAGTAACTTCTCTGTAAATTTATAAACAGCATTCTTGTAAGGAATGCTCTAGAGACAAAGTAGCCTCCACACCCCTGTTGGGACATTCTACAAGGAGAAAACAAAGCTGGAAATTAGATCCCAAGTGCTCTCAAGTCCCTGATCGCTTGCAGTTAGCTGGGGTTTGCTTTGTGACCTTGACAAGTTATTACTCTCTCTTACCTCAGTTTTGCTGTCTAAAACTGGCCTATTGAACCATTCTGTGTAAATCAGTGTGTATGACCGGAGCTTGGTCCAGGCAGGTGTTTGCTAATTTTCAACACACATTGGCCACTCTCCTGTAGCAAAGGGCCCCATTAATCTCCACTACACAGAAAAAAGACTTTCCCCAAAATAGTTTGTCATATTACTCTGTGTTTTTTGTTAATAAATCATGATCCATACAATGATCATGTTAATACATGTGGAGCTGCATGCATTCTGTTTTGGTGTATGTGCTGGTACTGGGGCTTGAACTCACAGCCCCATGCTCTCACTTGACTTTTTCTTTCAAAGCTGGTGCTCTACCACTTGGACTACACCTTCACTTCTGGATTTTTGCTGGTGAATGGGAGATCACAGAGTTTCAGGCATTTTTCTGTCCTGTGGTTAGCTTTGAACCTCCCTCAATCGTGAGAACTCAGCCTCCTAAGTAGCTAGGGTTATAGGCATGAGCCACCAGCACCCAGCTTTGCCTTCTTTTTTTTTTTAATTGAGTTGTAACTCACATATCACAAAATCCATCCTTCTATTTTATTTATCCATTCATTCATTCATTCACTGTGCTATGGATCAAGCCCAGAACTTCATGTATATCAGGCAAGTAAGTCCTCTAACACTGTTATATCTCCAGCCCCAGGTTTACACCTTTAAAACTCAGTATAACTCAGTGGTTTTTTTTTATATATTCACAAGCTTTTATAACTATGACTACTAGTGAATCCCAGAATAATTTTATTATTTCACCCAAAAGCCCTTATGTCCATTGATAGTTATTCATTATCTCACTATCCTCCTAGATCTCTATAAATTCTTATTTTCTATTTATGGATTTTCCTATTCTCTCTCTATATATATGTATATGTATGTATATATATTGCCAGTCCTATGCCTTGGACTCAGGGCCTGAGCACTGTGCCTGGCCTCTTCTGGCCATTTTCTATATATGTGGTGCTGGGGAATCGAACCCAGGGCTTCATGTATATGAGGCAAGCACTCTTGCCACTAGGCCATATTCCCAGACCACTATTCTAGATATTTCATATAAATTGAATCATATATGGCCTTGTATGTCTAACTTCCCTCAATGAACAGAATGTTTTCAAGGTTCATGTATGTTGTAGCATTAGGGGAACTCTATTCCTTTTTTTTTTTTTTTTGCCAGTCCTGGGGCTTGAACTCAGGGCCTGAGCACTGTCCCTGGCTTCTTTTTGCTCAAGGCTAGCACTCTGCCACTTGAGCCACAGCGCCACTTCTGGCCATTTTCTGTATATGTGGTGCTGGGGAATTGAACCCAAGGCCTTATGTATACAAGGCAAGCACTCTTGCCACTAGGCCATATCCCCAGCCCCTCTATTCCTTTTTTATGGCCAAATAGTACTCAATTCTGGGATACTACACTCAACTTTGTCCATTTATTCATCAATTCATAGGTAGTGTAGATAGTCTCCATCTTTTGTAGTTTCCACCTGTTGTGATTAATCTTATTTTTTAACAGCTGGATAGTAGTCTGTTGATTGGCTGTAATCTAGTTTACTTAAAAGTGTTTACCACTGAAGGGTAGTTCTGGCCTAATCTTGTAAAAATGGAGAAACATGTTGCCACCACATCCCTCTAGTCTTCCATGAGAGGTAGTCAACCCTTACTCCATTTCCTGAGGAAATTATCCAACACAGGTAAGAAGTTACATTGACCAAGATAGTTGTTGCAGCAAAGTTTTACAAAAACACAAAAATGGGAAGTATTTAAAGAATCCACAATAAGGAACTATCTAGATGAATATTCAATGATATAACATATAGTTACTAAAAAATAATAGTAATGAAGGTAATCTAAGCAGCAAGGGTACTGCTATCTTAAGCTAAGAACACACGCGCGCACACACACACACACACACACACACACACACACACACACATACACACAGCAAAAGGCCACCACTTGCCTGTGACTTCTTGGCCAATAAGAAGTAGAAGGCCTGATGGTCCTGATTCTACCACAACACAATAGTGAACAGAAGCCAGGCACCCTCTCTAAGGTGCTTCCTCCCAGGGGAGCAGGAGAAGACCTGCACAGAGGAAGAAGGGGGACTTTCCTCCCAAGTGACAAAGGGGAATTGCAGCTTACTCCCCTAGCTTTCGTAGGTCTCTCCAGTTTAGGTCCTGGGAGAAGGAAGGTCACAATCAGGCTGTGCAGCAGTGATAAGAATGATGGGTGCACATGATTCAAATCCTGTGGGGACAAGGCTGTGCAGATCAGTTGGTCATGAAGGCAATGGTGAGCTGTAGAGATGGGATTAAGGGGTGTCCTCTGAACTTCCCACGCACCATGCTGGAGCTCCTGGCCCACACTCAGGACAAAAGCTGACTTCTAAGAGGGACACTGAACTGTCCCAGCAGAGGCACTGCAGATATACTCAGTGGCAGCAGCTGTGAACACACTTCAACAGAACTTCTTTTTCCAAAAGTATGATTCCTAGCTGGGAACTGGAGACTCACATCTATAACCCTAGCTACTCAGGAGGCTGAGATTTGAGGATCACAGTCCAAAGCCAGCCTGGGCAGGAAAGGGCCATAAGACTCTTATCTCCTGTTAACCAGCAAAGAGCCAGAAGTTGAGCTGTGGCTCAAGTGGTAGAGTGATCATCTTGAGCAAAAAATCTCACCAGCCTTGAGTGGGAAAAAGCTAAAGGACAACATCCAGGCACTGAGTTCAAGCCCTAGTACCAATGTGCACGCATGCACACACACACACATACGCTTCCTCTCATCATAATCATGTGTGCTCCAATCCTCAGATTTCTGCCTGAGTAGCTAGGGTTAGAGCCATGAGCTTCCAGCTCCTGGTGACAATGTTTTGTTTTGGGGTTTTTGTTTGTTTTGGTATATTTATGGCTATGATTCTTATACTGTGATTTTGTATTTTGAGTCAGCTGTTACAAGTCATATTTCTTTCCAAAATTATAAACAGAAAATATCCTAACATATACATTTTGTTAAAGTACAAAAGGCCATAAAGCATCTCTATTCTTATGGTGCTCTGTAGAGTACACAGCAGCTTTCAATTGCTCTGCTTCCTGCCTCCGATCAGCTCCACAAACTGTGGAGTGGCCACTGGAATGTGCTGTCTTAGGGAAAAGTTTGAGGTCAGATAAATTAGGATCACAGCTACACTGCTGTGACAAGAGATCACAAATTACAGTAGGCCACACATGATCAAAATTGATTTCTCTCTTCCAAAACCCAACAGCCAGGCAAGACTGGGGTGGTGAGCTGCTATAAACACGCAGTTTCCCTATTGCTCTGCCATCCTTTAGGAATCACCATGTACCTAATCAAAGCTAGGTTGCTATTCTTGGGAAAGAGGAAAGAACCAGGCAAGAGCTGACATTTGGGGGACAAAAAAAAAAGTGCCTTTGCATCATTCCGTGTGTGTGCGTGCATGTGCACGCGTGTGTGTGTGTGTGTGTGTGTGTGTGTGTGTGGTACTAGGGTTTGAACTCAGTGCCTGGATGCTGTCCTTTAGCTTTTTTCCACTCAAGGCTGGTAAGCCACAGTTCCACTTCTGACTTTTTGCTGGTTAATTGCAAATAAGAATCTCACGCTGCCTAGGTTAGCTTTGAACAGTGGTTCTTAGCTCTTGGCCTCTTGAGTAGCTAGGATTACAAGTGTGAATCACCGATGTCCGGCTCATCATCACCCTTTAAGCAGGTGCTGGTGGCTCACATTCACTCATTTGTTCATGTCTAGCTGCAAGAGAAGCTAGGAAATGGAGTCTTCAGCTGGGCAAGTGTGTCCAGGAAGAGGGAGAAGAAGGATTTGAGAAAGCAAGTAGCCATCTGCTACAGAGATTTCTTTCCAATTTAAAACATTTACAACACAACACAATAATATCACAAACTCATCCCACAACTACTGACATTTCTCTGTGGTCCCTTCCCACTCCACATGAATATGTATTCTACTTACAAAGGTATAAAAAGACTGTAGCTGTAATTCTACATTCTACTCAGAAATAAAACAGTATGTTATAAATAAATTAGACAGAACCAACAATAAACTATTGTCATCTATGACACTGGCAAAATTTCTTTAAACACGGCTGCCAATGCTGGAGAGAGAATGAGAGAAAGACCACCTCAAATGTCAATAGCAGGAGTGGATACTTGTCCAATTTCTCTGCAGTGCCATAGGTAATATACTTCAAAAGTTTTACAAAGTTAATCTAAGGAAAACTCAGATACTTGGGTACATATTTTTATAAAAGGCTAGTCAGTCACCAAAGCCTTACTCGTATGCTAAAAACTGGAATCAACTTAAATATTCAAGCCGGTGTATTGTAATTCTAGACACTCAGAAGGTTGAAATCTGAGAATCATAGTTTGAAGCCAGCCTGGGCAGAAAAGTTCATGAGACTCTTATTTCCAGCAAAAAGCCAGAAGCCGAGCTGAGGCTCAAGTGGTAATGCACCAAGCTTGAGTGGAAAAAGATGAGTGAGAGCATGAAGCCAAGTTCAAGCTTCAACCAGCACATAGACAACACATACACACCTAAATGTCCAAAAACTTATGACCCATCTACCTAGCTGATCAACTATTAGGTAATCATTAGATTCATGCTCTTGAAGAAAATTCTAATAATATGTTAAGAGAGAAAAATACTTTACAAATTTTGATATATACATACTTTAATTTTTTTGGCAAAACTATTCAAAAGCATCAAAGAGTTGAGGAATACTCCAAAATGCTAAGAGTGGTTCTTCTGGGTAAACTGTATTGCTAGTGATATTTATTTCATTTATTCTAAAGCATTTCTCAAAGTTTTTACAAAAACAAAAAATAAAATGCTCATTACAAGATTGCTTTTACCAGGTTAGAGCAAGAAGAACCCTCAACAATGACACCCTTGTGTTCCAAAGGGAATATCTCTTTTCCTTCTTTCTCTCTCCCCCAAATCCATTCTAGAGAAGTTCTTTAAAAGAAAAGAAGAAGTAGTGTTGAGGAACTCACAAAACGAGCCACAAGGGACCTCCAGACAGAAGTCTGTGTGAAGCCCGTGTGTGTATCTAGGAGTGGGATGCAGGTGTGTGGCCTGGGCGGAGGGCTGATAGATGGGGGAAGATAGAGAACAAGATGGAAGATTGGCTATTCCTTCATCCATGTGTTGTGTTAATAACCATTGCCTACCTGTCTCCTTAGCCCAGCCCAGCCAGGCCACATGGCTCATCCAACAAGCTAGTAATCCCAACTGCAAAGAAAAGCAGTGGCAATAGAGATTAGGCCCAGAGAGATTGCCTCCTTCCTCCCTCTGCTGCTGCTACCTCCACATCCAAGGGCTGATCCCAGACAGAAAGGTGAGTCTCACCTCGAAAGTTTCAAAGGATAAAAAGAGGCTGTGTGGATCTTCAGTCTGTGACCTGGGGCACACGATATTTATCTTATTAAAAGTATCAGTGACGGGCTAGGAATGTGGCTTAGTGGTAGAGTGCTTGCCTAGCATGAAGTCCTGGGTTTGATTCCTCAGTACCACATACACAGAAAAAGCAGGAAGTCAGGCTGTGACTCAAGTGGTAGAGTGCTATCCTTGAGCAGGGACAGTGCCCAGGCCCTGAGTTCAAGCCCTAGGACTGGCAAAAAAAAAAAAAAAAAAAAAGAGTAACAATGATATGCAATTAAGTACGCACCTGTGAAATGTTCACTGTGATCTGGTGGTACTGGGGTTTAAACTCAGGGCTAGGCAGACACTGTACCACTTGAGCCATGCCTCCAGCCCTTTTTGCTTTGGCTACTTTTGAGATAGGGTCTTGCTTCTTCCCCAGCTAGTTTAGACTGCATTCTTTCTATTTAAGCTTCTACCATAGCTGAGATGACAAGCATGTACTGCCACACTGTTGGCTGACATGGAGCCCTCTCAAACTTCTTTGCCTGGGTTGGCCTAAAACTATGATGCTTCCAATCTCCTGGTGTGTTATTGGTGCCCGGCTTAGCCAGTTTCTTCAGAGATTGGCTATCTTCTCACTGTTACAGGGCAAGATTCAGACCATAGCAGCCCGACTTCTCTCCACTCCCATCCCAGATAACCACTGTGCTATTTTCTATCGTTAGAAATTAGGGTGGGGGTATTGTGGTGGTGCTGGGGATTGAAACTGGAGCCTTGTACATGCTAAGGAAGCACTCTTTCTTACTCTACCAAGCTACTATTCTTTCTTTCTTTCCTTCCTTCTCATTCTCTTTTCATTTTTTTTAACAGCACAGGCTGGCCTTGAACTCACAATCTCCCTTAGTCTTCCAAGTGCTAGCATTACACATAGCATAAACCCAGCTTAGAAGTTAGTTTACATGTTACTAATCAGCTGACAGGAATCCTTTTGTTCTATATGCATAACAATTGTTAAGTAGACCAGGGGAAAGTCTTCTAGTGCTGGCTATTCTAAACCCTTGAGTACCCAAGTCTTAGGGGCTGGACCGACCCAGAGGCTTACAGCTCCAAGCCCCAAAGGAGGTGGCCCAGTGCTCCAAGTTTTTGAAGCCATGCACTTGGCTGTAGGCACTCAGGTTGCCGGCTTATTGCTCTGGGTTTTAACCACCAGTGGCCCCAGTACTTGGCAGCTATTGCAATCCTTGTCTTCCAGCAGCAGGCAGCACCTGCTAGTTACAACTCCCCAGTGGCCCTCAGATGTTGGGATATAGCACTTGGGCCTAGAGTATCAGGACCCTTGGCCCTTAAGGCTTGGTAGCTCCCTGGAATTCTTCCAGAAGCTGGGTCTTTAGTTTCCTGTCTTCAGTTCTTCACAGCCTTCATCATCTTCACCATCTCTATTCCCTCCCCTTGTTATGCTCTGTGACCTTTTTAGCTGTTCTCTCACAACTACTGCCACTGCTAAAATTGCTTCTACTTTGCTTCCTCCATCTCCTATTCACATAACCAGCTTAGTCTGCTGTGCTAATGATAAAGCTCAAAAGTAGGTAAGAAAAGACTAGTGAACTTTTAATCAGCTTAACATTGAAATGCCAGGTCGGGGCAGCATAGGAGGCTATCTCCCAGCTGACTCCGAATGTGAACTGTACATGTTTACAGCTTATCTAGCCAGAAGCAGGGTATGGCAAGACTGTTTGTACCAATCATAGCATAGAACATGTAAATGAAGGATTGGTTTTGTACCAATCATAGCACAGACTGTACGAATGAAGGATGTTTGCACCAATCACAGGCCTCCTGCTGGGCTACCTGGGGAAGAACTCCCATTCTGGCCTAGGTGAACATGATTGCTAGAATTCACTGAAACCTGTGATGACAAAAAGTCTAGCACAAGCTATTTGAGACAGGCGTGCCTGGAATAATGTCTTTTTTTTCTTTTTTTGCCAGTCCTGGAGCTTGGACTCAGGGCTTGAGCACTGTCCCTGGCTTCTTTTTGCTTAAAGTTAGCACTCTGCCACTTGAGCCACAGCGCCACTTCTGGCCGTTTTCTGTATATGTGGTGCTGGGGAATCGAACCTAGGGCTTCACGTATACAAGGCATGCACTCTTTGCCACTAGGTCATATCCCCAGCCCTAATGTCTTCTTGAGTTATGTTTCAGCAACATACAGTTGTGGTTACAGTGTAATTTCCTCAAGACACCTGTGGAGTATTCAGAGCAGCTAGGCAGCCCTGTGGGCTGCTAAAAGGGGCTCCTTGGCTGACAGTTCTCCACTCAAGGCTTGAATGGAGGGTCCATTAACTGTCAAATGGAGAGTCATTTTGCCCCAGCCACCAGAATCTTATTTAAGGGAAAAATAAACATTTAAAAGAGGTGCTTACCATGACATTTATAGTAGTTTCAACACTATTTAAGAGTGTTCTAAGCCAAACATTCTTGTGGAGAGTTGGGTCATTTTAAATGTCTCATAAACAGAATCATGTTGCTTTTTTGTGGGTGGGGGGGAGGTCTGGTTCATTTCACTCAGTGTAATTCTATTTTTTTTTCTAATTTGTTGTCAAAGTGATGTACAGAGAAGTTACAGTCTCATACGTTAGGCCTTGGGTACATTTCTTGTACTGTTTGTTACCTCCTCCCTCATTCCCTCCCCCTCCCCCTTTCTCATCCCCCCCATGAGTTGTTCAGTTGGCTTACACCAAATGGTTTTGCATCAGTGTAATTCTTAAAACTTCATAGATGCAATTGTAGTATTGATAGTCCCGGCCCCTTTTTTTGCTCAGTCGTATTCCTTTGTATGAATATACCTCATTTTGTTTATCCAGTTATTTGTTAATAAATATCTAGAGGGTTTCTGCTTAGGGGCTGCTGCAAGTAGAGCTGCTCTAAATAAAGCCTTTATGTGGAAGGTTTTCAAAATCTTTGTGGGTAAAAGGCTGGGAATTAATGGCTGAGTCATATGGAAAATGCTTGTTAAACTTTTCAGGAAACTTCCACATATTTTTTTCCAAGGTGGTTGAACCATGTTGCATTCCCACTAGCTCTGTCTCCACATCCTAGCCAGTACTGGATTTGGTTCATCTTTTTAATTTTAGCCATTGTATTGGTGTGTGGCGCCATCTTGTGGCTCCTATTTGTGTTTCCCTGATAGCAAATCACATTCAACACCCTATGTTCTTAACCATTCCTTTCTTCTTCATTGTTGATGGAACTGGACTGGTGCAGGCACTGGGAAGTGACCTCATGGTATTTAGTCATATTAAGTAGGTGCTCTCATACAGGCCCAAAGGGGACATGAACAGTGTCCATCCACCACAGTACCCTAGCAGGGTTGGGGGCCTGCAGTGGCATTGCTAGAATCCCTTCAGCTACAGGAGGCCAGGTGGTAGATGAGGAAGCCTCCGTCTTTAGGGTTTAACAGACTTGCATTTACTTTGCTTGGTTAGAAATTGACTATGTGGCTACAGGCATTCTTAACGCTCTAAGCCTAAGCTCTTCAAATGGTCTTGGTGGTTCAGCAACTTCCACAAAGAGTACCTGGCATGTACTAGGTATTCAATATGAATTCTGCTGTGCCACATTCAATGAACCAATGCTGAATGCTTTTGGCAACACCAGGGCTTCTTTTTCTTGCTACTTTGTGGGATTGCTCTAGGTAGTCTTTCCTATGTTAAACCCAAATCTACCTTCCTATACTGGAGAAAACTGTACTTAAATATTGTCACAATAATATGTAGAGCTGGAATGGAACTGTTTTTCTACACTCAGAAAAAGTACATTTAGAATGAAATAATTAAAATAATAATTAAACAAGCTGTGTGCTGGTGGCTTACAGCTATAATCTTAGCTACTCAGGAGGCTGAAATTTGAGGATTAAAGCGCGAGGCTAGCAGGTAGGAAAGCCCATGAGATTCCTATCTCCAATTAATCACCAAAAAGCCAGAAGTGGAGCTGTGGCTCAAGTGGTAGAGCACCAGCCCTGAAAAAAAGGGGGGAAAAAACCCTCAGAGACAGTGTCCACACTCTGAGATCAAGCCCCAGAACTGGCACAAAAATTAAAACCAGCACCTCTCTGTTCTCACACTCCCAAACATATCTGACTCTCACCCCTACTTATTTAATTCTATTTCTAAATGATATGCTTCTACTGCTATCTCCTTCCTAGGAATTGATCTTCTGCTATGGCTCATGAGAACTTGGCATTGCTAAATAACCTGTTCCTGTTTATATCTGGAAACAGGTTCTTACTATGTGGCCCAGGCTGGTCTTGAACTCCTGGGCTCTAGTGATCCTCCCTCCTCAACCTCCACATTAGCTGGGATTACAGGTGTGTGCACCAATTAGTTTAGGATCCCTAGGGAGGGCCAGTTCCTGTGTGAAACCATGGGGGGCACCCCTATTAGGGCTTCTCTCTGTTTTGTATACCTTTCCTTACACCTCTTAGTTTCCAAGTATGTTCTGCCCCAGAGAACCAGAAACTCTTTGCAGAAGGATCACAATTTCATCTCTGAATCCCTACCCTGTAGAAAGAAGAGATTTGAGCTAGATGATGACTGCAGCTGTTAACATGCAACTAAGAATACTATTGAAATTATTGAATATAACTAATTTATGCTTCTTATGGGGAAGTTACAAAATAGCATGCAGACCTATCTTTCTTGTCCTTAAGAAATAACCACTATTACTCTCTGTGTATTTTATTTCATGCTTCTGCATATTTAAAGCATTTATTCTGAATCATGTTGTACACCATCTTTTTTATTTTATTTTTTGGCCAGTCCTGGGGATTGGACTCAGGACCTGAGCACTGTCTCTGGATTATTTTTTGCTCAAGGCTAGCACTCTACCTCTTGAGCCACAGTGCCACTTCTGGCTTTTCTGTTTATGTGGTGCTGGGGAATCAAACCCAGGGCTTCATGCATACTAGGCAAGCACTCTACCATTGAGCCATATTCCCAGCCAGCCTGCATACCATCTTTAATCCTGTCCTTTTACATCTATGTTTTTGCACTTCCATGTGAGATTATTCTTCTGTAGCATTATTTAAGAGGTCTGTGCTATTCCAGTGTTTGATACAATGCCCACACAAAATTAAAGACATTTGTAAAAACAGTGAAAATGAGTTCACTCCGTCTGCTTGCTGACATGGCAAGCCCTACGGCAATTGAAATAAAGTGGAAGGCAGTGCAGTAATAGAATGCATTCGGAGTGGACTATAATCCAAAGTACAAGATAATCCTTGGTATAATTCTTACATTCAATTGCAACAGAATCCAAATCAATTCATTACTAAATGTTACTCACCAAAGTTCCACCAGGTGGCAAAACAGGCTACATAACAGCATTGGTCCTCAACCTTACAGGGCGTCAGTCAGTCAGTCACCTGTAGGGCTCCAATCCCAAAGTTTAATTCATTAAGCTTGGCAATAATGTGCACTTATAATAAGCTTCCAGGTACTGCTGATGTTCTTGAAAGGAACTGCACATTGACAACGTTGGATGAAGAAAGCCAACATAGACTAACTCAAAACTCACCCCCTCCTCTAGTTAACTTTGCACCTGACCCAGGTAATATAAACACATAGAATATTAAGATATGGCTCTTGTTCTCCAGATACAGGAAAGAGAGAGTTCATCTATGACTTTTTCCTTGCCATCTCTCCTAAAATAAAGACTTCCAAATGTTAATTTTCTTTTGTTTTTCTGATTCCTTCTCAAATAGAGTTCAAGCCAGTGCCCTTAAAGCTTGAATGATCAACTAGTTCAAGAGTTGCCTTACATGGCTAAATTTGCTGAACTAACAAACTCAGGAATGTTTGCTATCCTGTGTAAGCTTTCAGATGGAAAATCTCCTCTCTGAACTTAGAGAGGCCTGAGTTAGAAAAGCACACATGAAAACCCCTCCTCAACTCTGCATCTGTGAGTAAAAATAAAACACCAAGATTACTATGTTCTGGGAATTTGCACTTGGCTGCTTCCTGGATGAATTCCTCATTTTGGACTTCAATATACATTATGGTCAATTGGGGGCAGAGGAGTCCTTTGATTTATGACTGCTTGTGTCTTATTTCCAATATTATCAATCATCTGTGATACATCTTCATTAGGAAAAAGTTTAAACTAAAATATATCATATATCTAATATTCTTGTCTAACTCTATCACTTAGTACCGTCTTTCAGTTATGGGGCTTAAACCCAGAGCCTGAGCACTGTCCCTGAGTGCTGCCCTTTTGCTCAAGGCTAGCATTCTCCAACTTTCAACCTCAGTGCCACATCCGACTTTCTGGAAGTAAGTGGAGATAAGTCTCATGGACTTTGCTGTGCATGCTCGCTTTAAACTGCAATCCTCAGATCTCAGCCTCTTGAGTAGCTAGGATTATAGGAGTGAGCCACCAGCACCCAGATTTACTAGACATTCTTTAACAGACATTATATAATTTTGACACATCTCCAAAATTGGTGATATATAATTAGCAACTGAGGATTTGGTTGACACAAATCCTTTTATATAAAGAAATAAAACTCATGCCCTAGGTTGAATGATTTCCAAATGAGTGTCTTCTACATCAGTGAAATTTCATTTATGACCATAATTCATCTCACAATTATGTGAAAATGTAATCCAATGTTTCCACAAGTATTTTCGTAGCTTAGGGGTAGAGTGTTTGGACTAGCATGCATGAAGCCCTGGGTTCTAAACCTCAGTATCACATAAACAGAAAAAAAAAAAAAAAGCTAGAAGTGGTGCTGGGTGCAAGTGGAAGAACACTAGTCTTGAGTACAGAAAGGCTCTGGGACAGAGCCCTAAAGCCATGAGTTCAAGCCCCAGGACCAGCAAAAAAAAAAAAAAAAAGTCATAAAAAATACATAAAAGATCCAGATAGGGCTAACAAGAAATTAAAACCAGTACACATTCAAGTATCCGCCTCACGTATAAACGTCAACTTATAGCAACCTTAAGACACTTTCCTTTCACCTGTTCAATTAGCAGATGTGGTTAAAATAACTATTCAAAACTGATGTGATAAAATCTCTACACTTATTGACCATTATGGTCATATAAATTAACCCCCTAGGAAAGCCACGTGCTAAATAAAAGGCAAAAGGGCAAAGCAGATGTTTCAAAGAAACACAGAGGTTGTTTCTACAGTTCAAAGGAAAAAGGTTTTGTTTTCAGCTTTTTAAGATAAGGTCTCACTGCACAGAGAACTCAAAGCTGGCCTTAAATTCAAGGATCTTCCTGAGTGTTCAGATTGCAGGCACACACCTTCATATCTGACAAAAATGTTCTTTCTTGACTTGGGAAGTGGGTACAAGTATCCACTTTTAACTGTTAAATTATTTTTATGAGCTTCCCTAGATCTATAACACAAAATGTTATTTTTTCCCTAGGCAGTAACTCTGTTGGGAACTGTTCTAAAGAAATACACACACACACACACACACACACACACACACACACAAGTTCTCTCCCACATTATATAAAAAGCAAAGTTGGAAACTACCCACCAAAACAGAAATGGTTTGGCAAATAACAGTAAGAAAGTAATATTGCAAAGTATTATGGTAATTGTAAAAACCTGAAACCCACTTTTGACAGGCACACTACCAAACAGTCATTTGCAGTAACATCTATCTGTACATAAAGACTAGAATAATAAAAATTATAATGATGAAGGAGCACTGGGAAATTTTCCTGTTATTGATTAGATTATCCTGTCCACAAAGGGAACAGAACATGTGGCTAAAATGTCCCTTGACAGGAACATCCCACGGGCAAGGACTCCGTGATCATCTAATATTCTGCCTAACAATACTGAGTACACTTTGGGTTTATAGACTATGGCATAACAGAAAAAATTTCAAAGAAAGAGATGTGTAAAACTGGTTTTTCATTTTACTTATGACATTTTATTCCTAATTTTCAATGTTTTGAAATTTCTGGGGTTTTTAAATTTCTTCTTCTTTTTTTTTTTTTAGTTTTGACAGCCTGTAAGACAATCCGCAGAATTACTAAACTTTTAAGATCTAGCTGGGCACCGGTGGCTCATGCCTGTAATCCTAGCTACTGAGGAGGCTGAGATTTGCGGACTGTGGTTCAAAGCCAGTCTAGGGAGAAAAGTCCCCATGAGACTCTTATCTTCAATTAACCACTCAACAACTGGTAGTGGAGGGCTGGGAATGTGGCTAAGTGGTAGAGTGCTTGCCTAGCATACATGAAGCCCTGGGTTCCATTCCTCAATACCACATAAACAGAAAAGGCCAGAAGTGGTGCTGTGGTTCAAGTGGTAGAGTGCTAGCCTTGAGCAGAAGAAGCTCAGGGACAGTGCTCAGGCCTTGAGTCCAAGCCCCAGGACTGGCAAAAATAAGAAGAAAAAAAAAGAAAACCTGGTAGTGGGACTATGGCATAAGTAGCGGAGTGCTAGCCTTGAGCAAAAGAGCTCAGAGAAGGCCCTATTACCACCAACACTAACAAACTTTCAAAAACTTAGATGGAATTCCTACTCTCAAGTTTATATTGCTCCAGGAGAGACATGATATTCACTGTTTTATTTACAGATCAAGGGTAAAAGGTAATACCTTGTCTTCTATGAATGGAACTATGTGGATTTTTTGTTGTTGAGCCTGGGCCCTCAGGGCCTAGGTGCTGTCCCTGAGCTTTTTTTTACTCTAGGCTAGTACTCTACCACTTTGAGCCACAGATCTACTCTGGTTTTTAGGTGGTTTAATTGGAGTCTCGGACTTTCCTGCCCAAGCTGACTTTGAACCATGATCCTCAGATCTCAGCCTAAGTAGCTAGGACTACAGGTGTGAGCCACTAGCACCCTGAAAAATTATGTAATTTACTGCCAAATGAATTGACAAGAACGTCTGATCAGGCTGAGTGAAGGATGGTGGTCAACAGAGACTTTAAGAATACTGGGAGGCCAATGGGCTCCTAAAGTTTAGTCCTAAGTCTAGAGAAGAATAACTCTTGTTTTTTCCCACAAGGAGGTAAGAATAGGCCTACAATACAAGGACAGGAACAGAAAGACAGCAAGATGTTTGCTGGAAGAGATGAGCTAGGATCCATGTTAGTTAAGGAATCCTGTTTGTAGCATGGCTCAAAAGACTGGCTGGGGTAGGAAGGGGTGAGAGGGAAGGGAGACATCTTATAAAGCAGAGAAGACATAGGTGGTATGTATGAAAGATGCACACAGATAAAGAAAGGAAGGCAGCAGTCCAGGTTTGAAGTAATCCGACCCAGGGAGAGAACAGAAAGCAAAGGAAAAACCTAGGTATATGGAGGCTGAAAATCAGGACTTGAATCTCATCACTATTCCTCAAGCATGGATCACTTCCCTAGGCCTCGGCTTCCTTGCCTGTGAAACAAATGACCATCTTGACTGGTGCTGTTGGAAGAACAAAGACACAGAGCATGTTAAGCAAGTGACAAGGAGCCCTACAAATTCTAATAAAGAACAAATCCATTTGGTAATGTGCTGGAGATGGGAAGGCAAAAGAGGAAGATAGCCTAGGCTTAGAACCTGCAAAATGGCACTTTCCCCTCCATCTGCAGCTATTTGTGAAGGTTTCTAAAATCCCTTCATTGTATCTTACTTTTAAGTTTGTTGGATCTCTTTCAAAAACTGTTCTATTGTTGAGCTTACATTCTAGAACATGAAAAAAAAAAAAAAACCAGAGCCATTTCAGAACACAGGAAAGGGCAGTTCTATTTCTAAAAATACTTTCTAAGCACACCCACTTTTTTCTCTTTTTGTGGTTCTTTAGTAGCCCTCAAACTCTTTTTAAACATCCTTGAACTGGTTGGGAAAAAAGCAAGTAAAAGTCTTAATGTGGAACACTGGTGGCTCATACCTGTAATCTTAGCTACTCAGGGGGTTGAGAACTGAGAATCAAGGTTCAAAGCCAGCCCGGGCAGGAAAATCTATAAGATTAACAACCAAAATACCTGAAGTGGAACTCAGATGTTAAGAGTGCTACAAGACAGCCCAGGGACAGTGCCCAGCTCCTGAGTTCAAGCCCCAGGATCAGCACCAAGAAATAAAAGTCTTAAGCACAGGATGTATTTTTAAGGAAATGCAGCTTTATTATTTTCAAGTACAAACAATAACTTGCACTTGGCTAACCAAATACGGCCTGAAGGAACTGGCTTTCATGGTTAGACACAGATGATTTACAACTAGCACAGTCACTCATAAGTGAAAAGATGATTTGATGATGCATGAAAATAACTCTTCTCGTCGTAGAGTTCAGTAATAAACACTCTACAATGTGCTTAAGCAATCCTTTCTTTCCCCCATCCCACAGAGTTCAAATATAAACTTCACCCCATTCCTTCTAGATCACAACCTACACCAAATTGCTGAGATGTAACTTGATGAGTTTTACCATATTACTTTAGATGTTGAATGGGTAAGAAACCAGCCTTTCAACCGGAGCATTCTCATCAAGAGTACTAAGTTGAAATTTGTGAAATCTGTCATTTACCATGAATTTATGGACATAATAAAATTAAATTTAAAAAAAAGGAAAAAATAAATATAATACTTTAAAAAATGAGCTTTTGTCATCAGGATCAACGATTTGCCAGGTTTCAATATGCAAAATTGTTTCTACTTGGGCACATTTATGAAGAGTAGAAGCAACTGGAATCTGCAATAATTAAGTGGGATTATATTTGGCAGGACTGAAATAACAAGTAAAGCAATGATATGACCCTAAGAGAGAAATGAAACTCTTGCTGTGTGTGATCTCTCAGCCTGATGAGACAATACAGCCAGGCACCAGGGGCTTACACCTACAATCCTAGTTATTCAGGAGCCTGAGATCAGAGGATCGTGGTTCAAAGCCAGCCCAAGCAGGAAAATCCGTGAGACTCTTATCTCCAATCAACTACCAAAAACAAAACAAAACAAAACAAACAAAAAACCCAGAAGTGGAGCTGTGGCATAAGAGGTAGAGTTGCTAGCCTTAAGCAAAAGCAGCTCAGAGAGAGCACCTTGGCCCTTCGTTCAAACTGCAGGACTAGTGCATGGCACACAGACACACAGACAGACAGAAAGACAGACAGACAGACAGACACACACACACAAAAAAAGACAATCCAATCATTGGAGGATTTGTTCCAAAAAGATTTCACTTTCCCACTTGCAAAGATAGCTGCAGTGTTTTTTTCAAGAAGGCCAACCTGTTGTTTTCATCAGACACTATACCTGAGAACTGTACAATTCAGAATTCACAAGACTGTCTTGGGTGTCCTTAACCAACTTAGCAAAGCACTAATATAAGAAGGGAGGTAAGCTGTGTCAAGAGGACAGGCCTAAGGGACTGCACCTTACCCTAACCACCCTGTGCTTCCTAAGCAAAGAGATCAGTGTGCCAAGCCCCAGACTGCAGCAGTAAGCAGAAACTGAGTTCTACTTACCTCCTCATAGAGAAAAGTAAGTGGTTCATACACCAAGGCCCA
The DNA here is from genome assembly GCF_023159225.1 of Perognathus longimembris pacificus. Taxonomy (NCBI): domain Eukaryota; kingdom Metazoa; phylum Chordata; class Mammalia; order Rodentia; family Heteromyidae; genus Perognathus; species Perognathus longimembris. The sequence goes on from NC_063161.1 coordinate 150,494,908, forward strand.
GGGGAGGAGACACAGAAAGCTGTAAGAGTGACTACGGGAAGTCATTCCTAGGCCTCCAAGGAACCAGGACACACAATCCTAACTTGAAGGAGCTGGCTGGCCTGACAATACGTAAAGGCAGGCTCCAGCCAGGTGAAGGTGGCTCATACCTGTAATCCTAGCTACTCAGTAGGCTGAGATCTGAGAATCAAGGTTCAACACCAGCCTGGAGAGCACTCTGTGAGACTCCAACTTGTTACCCAAAAGCCAGAAGTGGAGCTGTGGCTCAAGCAGTAGAGTGCTAGTCTTGAGCAGAGTTCAGGGACAGCACCTAGGTCTTATGTTTAGCTGCTTCTGTTAACTCAGAATGCCTAACACAAACATTAAAATTTCTCAATGTCTACAGTCATACTGTTTCCAGTGGTATGTTCTTTTCTTCCTTACTAATGCACAATAGTAATCATTTTCATGTTAGCAAATACTAGAATGATTATATGATTTCCCGATTTTACTAAGCATCTTCAATAGCTAGCCTGGAGTCATTTTTAAAAAATTATTTTTAATAATGCAGTACTGGGGCTTGAACTCAAGAGTTCTCATGTTCTCATTTGGCTTTTTCAATCAAGGCTGGTACTGTACCACTTGGACTATACTTCCACTTCTGGGATTTTGCTGGTTAATCAGCGATACAAGGCTCAGTAAGTCTCATGGACGTCTCCACTTAGATTAGCCTACTGAGGAGCTAGGATTACAGGTGTGAGCAGTAGTGGTTGGCTTGGAGCAATATTTAAACTGAAGAAAGAAGTCAAACCTTAGAATTTAGTAGTAGACTTAGATACGATTTGAAAAGTTATCTAAATACATTTACCTTCCTGTGGAATGTTTTCAAAGCCAAGTAGGTCTTTCTTCCTATTTTTCTGATAGATCTAAAGACTAAGGTTAGAGCCAGAATTGACAACGTTCACTACTTCGCATAGTGGAGCTGGAGGAATGTGAACCAAGTTTACTAAAAGGCTCCCACTCACTCTGCTTTCCTGCAGTTCCATCCTGCCCTTGAGCCTGAAGCTGTTTCTGCACCCTTTATGGAGGGGACAAAAAGCCCTTTCTCTTGCAGAACTACAGGTCTGCTTATAACTTAAAGAGAATTTTCCAGAAACAATATTCACCAAAGAAGCAGTCAATTTCCTTGTGTGTGAGCTAAGGAAGTACAAGTGGGTATACATGACACACGGTAGCCCCTAACTTAGTGAAAGGAGCCTAAGGACACAGCTTTAGCCTGCCCTGCCTGCTTCAGAGTTCATCATTTTGCAAGATGGCTTCCCAATACGTATAAAAGCTGGCAATTCTGTGAGCAAATCTAGTATCTATAACGCAATTATGTGAAATACCCAAGTGAAATGAAGGCATCAGTGTGGACACATCACAATTAGGCATCTAATTGTGACTTGCCTCAAGTGCTACTATCCAACTCCAGCCATATGACCCTCGTGTGCTAACCTCTGCACACAACACTAAATACTGGGACATGCCAGTTTCAAGGGGTTTTTGTTGTTTGTTTTGTGCGGGTCCTGGGCCCAGGGGATCTCCCTGATCTTAGATCAAGGCTAGCACTCTACCACTTGAGCATACTTTAGGTTTTTTGGTAGTTAGCTGGAGATAAAGAATCTCCTGGATTTTCCTGCCTGAGCTGGCTTTGAACTGCAATCCTCAGTTCTCAGCCTCTTGAGTAGCTAGGATCATAGATGGGAGTCAACAGCACCTGGCTATAAATCATTTTTTAATAAAAACTGCCCAACAAATATTTGTAACAACTTGACCTCTGAAGCTATCAGACATATCTGAAGAGATTAGTAATTCCAACTATTCAGTCATGCTGAGTGAAAAAGTCATTTATCCTCATCATTGTCCAGTCTCCAGGGGCCCCTAAAAAAGATTCCAGCTGCAACTCTAGCTCCATTTCTGGGAGGGGGAGGGAAGCAGGCCTCATGAACAAAACTCAATGTGAGCTGCATTAAACTCAGATTTAAGGGATAGAGAAAGATAAACATTCTTTCCTCTAATTCCTGTCCTTGAAACCATTCAACAATCCCCTATTAACTTTACCGTACCCCAAGGTCTACTGCTACAATATATGCTAATTCAGATTCTGGGAGATCTGGATCCCCAGCTCAGTCTTGGCTCTGCCAACAAGGCTTTGTCCCATCAGCCAAATGGCAGGCTTTGTACATGAGGCAGCAAGGAGTAACTTTCGGGCAGAGGCTTTCACTGGGGTTCCAAGTTCCCAAACTACTTTCCTGTTGTGTCTGCAAATATGCACCCATCCCTCCCATACCACAAACGAAAAAGCATCTACTACAGCTCCCTCCACTTTCTCCCCAATGTTTGTGATACGTTGAACCTTTCACCTAAACCACTGAAATGTCCGTCTTTAGAATGAGGGTAGAGCACACTAACTGGCAGCATACAGACACATTTTGTTTAGCTCACCATATTTAACTTATTTTGTGCTGGTACTGGGGCTTAACACAGGCCTAGGGAGTTCTCCTGTAGCTCTTTTCTCAAGGCTGGCTCTCTACCACATGAGCCACACCTCCACTTCCAACTTTTTGCTGGTTAACTGAAGATAAGAATCTCAAAGACGTGTCTGCCCGGGTTAGCTTCAAACCATGATCCTCAGCTCTCAGCCTTCTGAGTAGCTAGGACTACAGGTGTGCATGGCCAGCAGCACCAGCAGCTCATCTTCAGTCAGTTGTCAACATTTTCTAAACCAGAGTACTTTAAATAAAAATTTGGATTTCTGGCTCCTCCAGAAAAAAAAAATCCCACCTATAAACATTGGACCATCTGTACAATGGTGGAACACTAGATTGTGAGTAACTGTCCTGTTTCATCACATGCACATTCTATGGTTTTGCACAATCTTACCCAGCACATTGTTTGTCATCTGTGACTCCCTCAGGCACTTGAATTTGTATAATCTAGGACGATTTCTTCATGTTAAACACAAGGAAAAGGAGAATCTAAGGAGGAAAAGTTAACCTTCCCAAAGGCATGGATCAAGTTAGGGGCATAGTGGAAGATAATTCTCATTCAGATACTGTTCCTTCCCAGTCAGCACACAGCACACACTTCTCTCTGTAGCTCCTCCACCAGCTGCATACAATTCAGAAGTAAAATCTTTTTTTTCCTTTTTTGCTAATCCTGAGGCTTGAACTCAGGGCCTGGGCACTGTTCTTGAACTTCTTCTGCTCAAGGCTAGCACTCTACCACTTGAGCCACAGCACCACTTCTGGCTTTTTCTGTTTATGTGGTACTGAGGAAATCGAACCCATGGCTTCATGCATGCTAGGCAAGCAGTCTACCACTAAGTCACATTCCCAGCCCTAATTGATTTTCTTAAAGATAATAATTTTATAGCAAGAGTTTCATTAGGCATTATCTACATGTGCCTACATAAAAAAAATAAGAAAGGAGAGATCTAAAATAAGTAACCTAATGATGCATCTCAAGCTATTAGAAAAACAAGTACAAGCCAAATCCAAAATCAGTAGATGGAACAAACAAAAATACTATTCCCAAACTGAAGAAAAGTGCATCAAGGGTCAAGCAAAACTAGAATAACAACATCTGTACACTTTATAGATGCAGGAGAAGGAATCTTAGCTGAACACCAGGCTACACAGGTAAAGAGGCAGGGGCCAGAGACATGCTACTACACCTGAGGTTGTAGAGTCCCGGGGTGACACCCAGCCACCCATCTTCCAGATCAGCACACTTTCTACTACTCCATGTGCCCTCTATATAGTCAATCCTGCTTGGGCACCAGCGTTCTCCACACAGAACAAAAAGCAGAGAGCCCCCTCAGACCTTCATCATGCCAGACCTGACTCTGCCAAGAATTAGTTTAGGATGAGCTTCAAGCAACTGGTAGAATCTGATATTCACTGGAAGACAGATTTTTCTCTAGGACTGGCATTTGATAGAAAGGTCTGGTAGTTATTATGAATGTCACAGGATTCAGTGGTCTTTGTAACGCTGGCTCTTATAAAAGCTAAGCCCCATGAGAAAAGTTGCTCTAACAACATCATAGCACCTTTGCTTCAACTTTAAATGAAAAGAAAAAGGCTATGGTAAAAAGCTTTAATAGCAGACACAATGTGATTTTATAGGCAACCAATTAGCAACTTAATGAATCATTTAACTTTCTTAAAACCAGTATTCCATTCAAGAAAGTGAAACCCCAAATCATCCTCTTATACTGACCAACATAACTAAGTACAAATGAAGTCAATGGTGTACCCCATTAGCATGCTGTGTTGTATGTCAATAAAACAAGCCCTCCCCCGCCCCAAGCCCTGGCCACTGGCAAACATAGATAAGTGATTGTGCACTGCGTGATGATACCATTAGGTGAGAACTTTGGTTCATGCAGTCGGCTGCCACAGAGGTTGCACTGAAAACCCGCTGCCCCGGCACCCAAAAGTCAGTCAGTGGTGGCAGCTTGTAGCGTCAGCCATGCTCCTTCCACAACACCAGGTGAATACTGTGGTCAGGCATGCTGGTGGCAAAGACCAAGCCTGTGTCATTGTGCCCATCCAGTCCGTTCAGCCAGGATGCTTCGCCTGCCAAGAAGCTGGAGCCTCTCTTTGACTTTCTGTACTCTGGCAGAGGCCAGCGGCTTATCAGGCTCTCAGTCCGCAAGTCCATGATGTACAGGTAGCGGTTGTCAAACAGCAGGGCAAAGACTTCTCCAAAGCCAAGCAAGGCCAGGTTTGCTACCTCAGGTGTCTTGATGACCCTACAAGGATGAGAGTTAGGGATCATAAGGCATGAGGGTATTTGCTTAGATTTCACACATTGGGATCTTTTCTAGATACACTTAAAACCAATATAAAAATCCAAGAAAACTCAGAGCAAATGAAAGTTTTGAGAAAAAGGAAATTATCCGCACAAAACCAAACCCATTTCTAAAAAGTGAGGGCAAGGAAGCCTTTAAGTCTGGCTGGCATATAGGGGAGAGGTGGTGTCTAATTAAAGTTTATAAAACTTAAAAAATAGTCATTCAGACTAGACTGGGTTAGGTAACTCAACAGTTTTTAAAATGTGTAAACCAAAGCTCAGGCAGGGTAGGGACTTGGGCTAAGGAGTCACACAATCCGTCAGGCATCAGCTAGAACAAAAAGGCAAGCGTCAACTCCATCTCTATGTAAGAAGTCTTTATTCTTCAAATTCTGTAAATCCAAGGGAGGAAATGCTACTTTACTTACCAAGCAGCAAACTTCTCTCTAAAAAAGAGGCAGATAATATTGTTTCCAAAATAATTTAGAAACATTTATTAATAATTTGTAAGAAGTTGTTAGAGAAAACTGAGGGATTGAGGAGGGCAGCCCAACTTTTGTAGGTTGGCAAATTCCAAACTTTAATAACAAAGGCACAAATCAGGAGAGACCTAACTAAACAACAGCACAAAAGGGGGTGGGGGGCGTTTCTGTTGTCTATACCCTTAGTAAAGCAAAAGTTTGACAAGAAAAGTCAATGTCTTCTTCGGAGGCACTGGAAAAAGATCCACAAGACATGGGCACAAATACTTCTCTATGGTAATAAGACAGGGCTTCTGGGGGAGGGAGTGTAGCTTCTGTGCTAACAAGGACAGATTAGAGTATTTCAGTAGGCCAATCACAGTGGGGGTGAGGGGAATGGTAACCAGGACAAGTGAAAAACAGATGTAGAATATTCACTGAGAGGAGAAAAACGAGACACAGAAACTACACATTACTCGTACAGGGGAAGACATATAAGAGAGGCCAGACATTACAGGCTTTAGAAGATAGAAATTAGGTTCAAAGGAGAAGAATTGTAAAGAAGTAGGTTTCAGTTTTGATATGAGAAAAGGAGGGAAACATTTACTTTATTTTTTTTTAATCTACCATGGGTCAGAAGTTCACCATAATTAACGTCATACCTCAACCCTCACAAGGAAGTTAAGGTACTATCTACTCTATACTAGTGAATAGACAGACCCTAAGAGAAAAATGTCTTGCCATGGTTAACACAGTTAATATGACATAGACCTCCAGTTGAGTCCAGATCTGTCTGACTCCAGACCTATGATTTTTTGTTTGTTTTTTGCATTCAGGTTTTCCTGAGAGGGAGGCACTGACCATATCTAGTGGAAGTATATCTCCAATAGAGGTATCCAACTCCTGAAAGAATGGAAACAGGTACCAATGATGGAGGTATCTGAGTATCTGACATGCTGGGTGCTGGTGTTTGCCCCATAGAATAGGGAAGGCATAGCACACAACTGTCAGAGAACATAAGACAAGACTCAGCACAAAACACCACAATGGATATAATGGGTATATCAAGGAGTAAGCAACTCAATCTACCTTTCCTTAGCTCAGCCAGGAAGAGTGTTTGTCTTCTTTCTTGAAGAAGAAATGGAACTGACCAATCTAGATTAAGGGAATACTTAAATGCCTAAAGTTTACAAGTCTTCTATCATAGGCGTGTTTCTCTTATAATTGATGATCTGATTTTAAAAAATCTGTGATACTACCTATAAGGGCAACACTTCCAATAAAACCAAGCCAAGAGTTAAAAAACATTAGTCCTCTGCTAGAAAAGCAGACTAGAGAACGAGCTCACCTCCCTAGATTAAAAATGGTTCTGAACTCTGCTCAAAGAGGTAGCCATCTAGATGGAAAATTACAAGAACAGCACTATTCAAAATCAATCACTGAATACTTCTTATGATGCAAGCCTTCGTAAACAAGTCTACAAGATAGAGCCTGATCCCAAGAAAAACTGTAAGTTGTGATTAACATACAAGGAGAAATAGAGGTTCTGATTAATGTGCTCCAGTACTTACATAACCAGCAATTCATCTATCATTTCCCACCTAGATGACCTGCTCATTCAGTCAGCAAGTATTCACTGACAACCTAAAGAATGCTGGCCACCGTTAGAACCAGGTGTAAGTAGTGAATAAGACGAAATTCCTCACACAAAATCTGTCCAAAACTGAATTTATTAGCCAAACCGACTTCTCTATTTCCTCACTTGCTAATTCATCCAAATGCTTAAGCTAAGGAAACAGGGCAACCATAAAACTCTCCTCCTTACTCATATCTCATATCCAATCGCTAGGCTCTACCTCACCTTCTAAACTATTTTCTAATTTATGTATTCATTACTATCTCTACTACCACATCTCTGGTCCAAAACACCATCTTCACCAGCACTACTTTCAACAGCTTTCTATTTGTTTCTTCTCATTTACACTTAGCTCCTTTTAATCAGTTACCTACTAAAATATTGTTACCATCTTGTTTAAATTCTTAATCTCTCTGATTGCTTCTGACTGCCCTTCCATCTCCAAGAACACTAGTGAATTCCTCAAACAGACCAGTCCCTTACATCTTTTACTACACACCTACCTCTGATACACAGGTACCAGAGTATAAAGTGTGTGTGTGTGTGTGTGTGTGTGTATAAAGAGAATATATCATATATATGTATCATATATGTGATATATGTTAGAGCAGCTCCAAGATCTCTTCCACAAGCAAACACCATATTATATTACATTCCTTTTAATCCAATCATTACACAATTTGTATGTAATTAGCTTTTTTTTTTTTTTTTTTTTTTGTCAGTCCTGGGCCTTGGACTCAGGGCCTGGGCACTGTCCCTGGCTTACTCTTTGCTCAAGGCTAGCACTCTACCACTTGAGCCACAGTGCCACTTCTAGCCATTTTCTAAATATGTGGTGCTGGGGAATCGAACCCAGGGTTTCATGTATATGAGGCAAGCACTCTTGCCACTAGGCCATATTCCCAACCCCTGTAATTAGCTTTTCTATGCATGTATCTTTTTGTGGTTCTGAGGACTGAATAACAGTCAACAATCATTTCTAGAAATGATTCGCACAGCTCTGAAACTTCATGTGAGCTAAGCACTCTACAACTGCAATATACCTAGCCCCTGTAATTAGCTAGTGAATATCAGTTTTCCCTCTTAGTATTCATATTTCCACCAGTTTGATTAAGTATCTCTTTGGCTTCCTAGTACACAACAAAATGCCTGACACATAGGCAGATATTCAATAAATATCTACTAATGAGTAAAGCGGTAGTATATAAAAATACAGATAAATTCCTACAAAGAGATCTAAAGGAAATAGCTAGAGAATCTGGTAAGCCCTATACCATCATTGTAAAGCTGGAAACTGGGAGAGCCTGGGGAGAGCACTTAAGAATAGGAAAGACAATGATTCCAAAGACTGACACATTAATACAAGAACACAGGTCTTGACAGGCTTTTAGGCCTATTTGCTTTGAACACTTTAGAACTGTGAACAGGCTTCCCTGCTGGTAGTCTGGTCCCTGAACCTAAGTAACCTAGCACACTGCACTGAGATAACCTAGCTCTAGAGATTGCATCAGGTCTTGGACTGACTCTTTGCTTCTTTTCAATTAGCCTCAAAGCTTAAATAGCCCTATGGGGTCCTAGCAACTAAGGCCACAGGATTTGGAGGGCTTCAAAAGAGGCTGGTTTATTTGTGCTTAGAGGGGGAAAGGCTGAGATGAAATAGCCTCTTGTCCACAAAAACTCTGAACCTAACCCTTCCTATCAGCAAGTAGTTCTGAAAGTTCATTACTGTTTTTAAGCTAGTGTATTCAAACACTAAAAAAAGAAAACAAGAGCACGTTCTAGGACTCTTCAGATGCCATTCTGAGTAAGGGGGCACATATGAGACAGGAAAACATGAGATCAAATAGAACCTTTATCAACTATTAAGCATTGATACCACCATTCCAATTACCTCAAAACATTTTATTCAAAATAAAAGCTATAGTCATTTGTTGTTGTTTTGTTTTGTTTGGCCAGTCCTGGGCTTGGACTCAGGGCCTGAGCACTGTCCCTGGCTTCTTTTTGCTCAAGGCTAGCACTCTGCCACTTGAGCCACACTGCCACTTCTGGCCATTTTCTGTATATGTGGTACTGGGGAATCGAACCCAGGGCTTCATGTACATGAGGCAAGCACTCTTGCCACTAGGCCATATTCCCAGCCCCAGCTATAGTCATTTGGAAAAGATACAGTTTTTCCAAAGTGACTAATGGAATGTTTCCCTTTGAAAAGAAGTTTTTCAAAAGAATTTTTGACACCTCCCAGCTTTGTGGCTCATTAAGTATTAGATAAGTCAGCCAAGGATGGATGAATATTGGAGTAGGACACTGGAAATATGTGCAAAATTCCTATTGTGGTTTAGCTTCAGTCTCCCCATTTACAAAGTGAAGAGCTTAGACTAATGCATGTTAGAGTCTGTTTCAACCATTTCTTACTCAAAGCATAATCAACAATTACTTCTAGAAATAATTCTGAAAGAACTCTGACAGCTCTGAAAGTATCAGAAATGTTGGTCTGAAGTAGAGGAAGACATAAATGAGGTTGTAACTTTGTGACCAGAGAGACAGGGCCCAGCCAGGTCCTCCTGGGTAGTATAATCACACCTCATGCAAGCTGACCTCAAAGAGATTGTCATGCATGAAAACAACGAAAGGAATGTTCTATTTTCCCCACTCCTCAAGGTCAGCATTTCCTGAATCATGCCATGGAACATTAACACTGTGAATTGTTAACACAGGAATGCACCACAGGTATGAAGTACAAGAGGAGAAATTTCAACAGGTTTCTAGCGTGCTTTTTTTTGGGGGGGAGGGGCAGTAGTTAGGGCCTAGCAAGTGCTCTGCCACTTGTGCTACATTTGCAACCCCTTTTGATTTATTTTTTAGGTAGGATTTTGTGCTTTTGCCTCCTCTGGCTTGGATGTTGATTCTTCTACGGGTGGGCTCCCAAGTAGCTAGGACCACTTGTGCAAGTTAAATCCAGCTTATTGGTTATTCACTTTTTTTTGCCCACACTGGCTTCACACAACAATCTTCCCAAATGCCAGATCCCTTGTAGCTGGGATTAGAGGTATAAACCAGGACACTCAGCCTCAAACAAGTTTCTTAATGTAGGGTTTCACAGTCAGCAATAAAGATTTGCTAGTTCCAATGCTAGGTCTTTACCACGGACATTTTAATACTCACTTTATGGATTAAAAAAAATTGAGGCATATAGGAGATGAAAAATGTACATAAAGTCACACAGATCAGTCTTTAAATCCTATTTCCTGCATAGGGAGTAGGAAATGTTTCTCTTTTTCTATTTCTCCCTACTTTTCTAAAACTTTCACTCTCCTGAGACTCTCCTTTTTTGAGACAGCCTGAAATTCTTTTCATATGTGGATTTCAAGGACCTGAGATTTTTCATGACAACTGGAAAGCTGAAGGAAATCTTTCATTCTCTGGTGACAGAAATAGGCAAGCCTGAGCCAGGAGTTGAATCTCACAAGGCACAAAGAAAACAAAGATGGGAAAGTGGCAGAATGTAAGAAAGTAACAAAGATTTGAAAATGAAAAACAAGAAAAGAAAACGAAGCTGGGAACCATTGTTAGTATTTATGACTCTCCATTAAGAAGAATTTTAAAGAACTAGAAAAAAGGGATTAAAGAATAAAAATTTAAGTTACTATTACAGCCAATATGATCTCAACATAAGGTACATAACAAAACTTGGTGTAAGTTTTGTTATAAATCAGAGTTTCTATTTTAATACTGTTCTCCAGATAGATTATTGTGCAAAAGGCAGGGAAAATGAATGAAATTCTATATGAACAGATTTTTCTGATGGCAATTATGTCTCATTGTAGAGAAAAATTAGCATTTTCCAAGGATCCTGGGAAATTTCTCAATAAATTTAAACTATTTACTACTTTAAATTACTAAGTAGTTAGGATGCTGTAACTATTACTTTTGACCTAATGTGAAAGGACTTAGATGTTCTATTTTCAGTCTGGTGCATTCTTAAAGAGAAGCAAACATCTGGACAGCAGCTTGAACTGATGCTGATGAGGTCCATGTCAGTGATAACTAAACCAATGGGAAGTGCTACCATTCCTAATGAGGAGCCAAACTGCCATCTATTGAGTTAGGAATACCAATGCAAAATGTAAAAAGTATGTGATTAATTGCTTAACTGAAGCAATACAACAGCTAATACATAAGATTAAGGAATATCACTCAGGGAAAGAATGAACATCCTAACCTAGTTCTGGGATGCTTAGCAGCCACCCAGAGAAAATTATTAACAGTCCAGATTCAATAGAAGGACAAACGCTTCTGAGAGTATTTTTTACTAGCCAGTCAGCACCAGTTATCCATTGTAATAACCTGTGAGGTTTTCAATTACCAGGATTTAATAGAACAAAATAAAGATTATGAGAGGCCAGTGGAGACAGCAAGCCTAATTATCTACAAGGTTAAATATAGGCTATAGATTAAAAGTTCCCCAGATTATTCCTGGAGGAATAATAATAATAATCTGAGAAAACTACAGTAGGCTGATTACAGTAACCCAAAGGAAAAATGTTATAAATGTGGAGAATCAGGGCATTAGAAAATTGAATGCACTAAGGGGCCATGTTTCCCATAAAGGGAAAGAAACACTGGAGAAAGGACTGTCTGGAGAATGGGGGTGGTGGGGTGGTGTTAGAATCTACCTCCAAAATGGCAATCTCTGCAGACTAAAGGTACCAAAGGGTTCCCACTTAAGGAGCTCCAACCAAGTCAGTCCCAAGCATCCTAATGAGGAACCCTGGATGTCTTGAAATGTGACCAAAATTTTCTTCCTTTACCAAAATGCCCAATGTCAGGCAAATTTTGATTACTTTAGAAACAAATGTGCTTTTATAAATTATTATATAGAAAGATAATCTGAGATTGTTTCCTTCTTGTTCTTTTATTAAAATGTTGCTACTGAGTATATTTTATTTTAATGAAAAAGTTTTGTCTAAATAAAAAAAATTGTGTTAAAATTATTTGAAGCTGAACAAAAAAGATGGAGACAGAAAAGAAAGACCTCATATAAAAGGTCTATCCTTAGATTAAAAAAAGATGGAGAAAATTATGAGAATGTGTTTTAGGGGGAAAATGTCAATGAAATGTTTTCAGATGAGGGATTTGGTAGAGTAAGGTTTGTCCTAAATGGTTCCAAAACAGGGAGAGGGAGATCAACCAAAACAACAAAAACAACAACCAGGTTATAGGCCAAAAATATCAGCAGGCCCCAAGTCACACAGACCATCAATGGTCTTTGCACCTAAACCAAAGTCTATCCCTAGAGTAAATTCTCTCAATGTATCACATGACATTCATGACATCAGGTGTCATGGGCTGCAAATATGCTGAGATACTGCCACTCTCCCAGGGGGCCTATGGCATAACCAAGTTATTTAATGTCCACAGATCTCTTATGTATTTCTTTGGAGGGAAACTGATGCAAGTTACACTTTTTCTAAGTAACTCCATTCCTACTAGTCAAAAGAAGGCCATTTAACGTCTAGACTCTGCTGGGGTTGACTAGGCTGTAACAATGTAGAATCCCTACTGATTTGAAGTAGAACTTAAAATATCACAATGGAAGGCGATATAAAGAGATCGTCTCATGCCAAGTGTCTCACTTTTCAGAAAAGTATTTTAAATCCTGCAAGGGGAAGTGGTTTATGATTAAGAGTAGGGGAAGAATTAGAACCCAGATCTCTAGGTGGTGGCATATGACCCTTTCTCAAATTACCAAGTGACTCTAAAATATATATGAACTATTCAGCATGTATAACCCTGTTTATAACTGATGAGTACTTTCTCAAATATTTGGTGTGAAGTGCAGTAGACTTTCAAAGGTAAAGCATAAGGCCCAAGGAAATATTACCTGAGAACATCATAACTGGCAAAGTCCCACTGGTAGAGACCAAGTGCTGAGCTACAGACAATGTATTTGCCATCAAAATGAAGCCTTGGCTGCAGGCAGATACTTCTATCCTCGGAGACAGACAATGTCTTTAAGCACTTGCAGTTGATTTCTCTCCCAATTGGCCAAATCTACAGGAAAAAAAAAAATTAAAAAGATCACATCACCACAGAAGGCTAGTCCTTAAATGAGGTAGTTTTTTTTATAATAATAATGGTGCTTAAGTTTGCTAAAGACAAAAAGTGAGATATGCAGCAAAGACCCAGTTAAAGGTTAGGGAATTAAATTCTGGTTTTCCTGTGTAATGTTAACAAAAATATTTTGCCTTTCTGAATCCTTGTTCTTGCACTGAAGACAATGCTTACCCCACAATTTAAAATAAAAATGTATGAATGTGTTGTATGAAGTCTTTGCAAATTGTTACAACAAATGAATGTTTTCATAGTTCAGATTTAAGACTTGAGGAAGGGAGGAAGCATGTGGCTTAAGAAAAGATTAAGGGCTATAATTCCAGCTAATTGGGAGGCGGAGACAGAAGGATCATTGAGTTCTAGATCAGCCTAGGAAAAGTGGGCAAGGCTATCTCTCAAAATCAAATGAAACAGGGATATAGCTTAAGTGGTAAAACACTTGCCTAGCAAGCATGAGCTGTCCTGGGTTCAATGCCCAGTTCCATACCAAGAGCAGAAAAAAGGGAAAGGAAAGAAAGAAGGAGAGCAAAAGATCAAGAAAAAAAAGGGGGGAGGGGGAGAGACAACAAAATAGAATAAGGCCTGGTATGGTAACACATGCCTATAATCCTGGCACTCAGGAGACTCAAGCAGGGGGATCATGACTTTTGAGGCCCACCCTGTGCTACACAGCAAGAATCTGTCTCCAAACAAAACCAGAAAGAATGAAAGAGAAATGATTCTTGTGGATTTCTCTCATTTGAAAATTAGGGTTAGAAACTGCATAGCACTCTTAGCCTTGGAATATTTTTTAATATAATTTTGTTATTATTAAGGTATTATACATTTCATAAATCAGGTAATGAGTATGGACAATGTCATCCCTTCCTTCCCTTTCCTCTAGTTCCTACTCTCCTCCCATCCCTGCCAACAAGTCAGATAGTTCATTCTCCACATGGTGTACACTAGTTACCGTGACTACATTTGCTCACCCTTTTTCTTTCCATTTCTTGACCCTCCTCGGTTCCCTTAAAAAAGCAGAAATAAGCAAAAACCAACACCACCAACAGCAAACCCTATATTGGCCTTGGAATAATTTGCCTTTGTTATTCCTCTTCAATTTCCTTCTCCTGTTTTTCTTTAGTGAGACAAATTCGTAGAGGAAAAAAACTTACCTTGATCTCATATTTGTCTGCACTTAAGAGGATATAGTCTCCTGGGCTATGCAAGAGAGACTTGACTTTGCACTTCTGTAAAACCACCTGCAAATATAAAGATCTATGTCATACAAAGAGCTTTTCAATGTTGTTCCTACACTGATTTTATACTCATAACTGGACATAGGGGAGCACACCTGTCATCCCAAGCTATGTGGGAAGCTGAGATTGGACAAATTGAGGTGTCAGGCCAGCAAAAACAAAAAAGTCCAAGCCTCCATCCATGTCCACAGAGGGAAGCTGGGCATGGTGGTGTGTGCCTGTAATACCAGCAATGATGGGAAGTCTAAAGTAGGTAGATCACCCATTTGTTCAATTAATGGCAAAATGTTTTTTAAAAAGTAGGTAGATTGTGGCTCAGTCAAAAGCATAGGCACATTAAGACTCTATCCTAAAATCAGCCAGTGAAAGAAATAGGGATGGAGGTGTGGTTCAAATGATAGATGCCAGGTCTGAGCAAAAACCCCTGGGGCCCTGAGTTCAAGGCTCAGTATTGGCACAGGGAAGGGGAGGGGAGAAGGGGGTAAAGGAAAAGGAAGAGGGGAGGGGAGGGGAGGGGTAGAGGAGATGGGATGGGAGGGGGAAAGAAGAGTTGAGTTGATATGATATGCTAGAATGACTAAGCTATAACTCCTACCAAGATTTTTAATACTAGTAGTATTTTGCCAGGTGTGATGACTCACACTTGTAATCCCAACAGTGAGAAAATTGAAGCAAGAAGATTTCAAATTCAGGGGCTGGGAATATGGCCTAGTGGCAAGAACGCTTGACTCGCATACATGAAGCCCTGGGTTTGATTCCCAAGCACCACATATATAGAAAACGGCCAGAAGTGGCGCTGTGGCTCAAGTGGCAGAATGCTAGCCTTGAACAAAAAGAAGCCAGGGACAGTGCTCAGGCCCTGAGTTCAAGGCCCAGGACTGGCAAAAAGAAAGAAAGAAAGAAGATTTCAAATTCAAGGATAGCCTGTATTATATATAGTGAGACCTGTCTCACTATAAAAAGCATCTAAAGGTATCCAATGTTGGCAGCAATTAGTCTTATCAACTCTACAACTAAGCTGTACCCTCAGCTCTACTTGTATTTCAGTTATTTCCTCTCACATAACCATAGTGAAGATGAAATAAAAATTTTAAGCAACAGTAATAGTAATATTAACAGAGTAATGCACTAGAGGCTAACATTCCAATGCACTTGGGATAATCTATGCATACTAGGTTCCAGGGTTTGTTTGGTTTTTGGTATTTGAATTTAGGACCTCACACTTGCTACACAGGTACTCTACCAATGGCATTCCTTCACCCATTTTCTGTGCTTGTTATTTTTGAGATATGGTTCAGGTCCACACCTAGACCTTGACCTGCTGACTTTATGCTTCTTGTAGTAGCTGGAATAACATGTATGCACCACTATGCTCAGCTTCTACAGAGATGAGACCTCATGGACTTGAACTATGACCATCTTGCTCTTAGCCTCTAGCATTGCTGGGATGACAGGTGTGTGCCATTGCATGCAGCTACTAGTTAAGAAAGGACCTCACATGTATGCCCAGGCTGGCCTCAACCTACAATCCTCGCAAACACATAGTGTTGTAGGCAGGAGCCACAGGTGCCTGGCTGGTCCTAGTCATTTTAAATAAATAGATAAATCAGCATAAGTAAGATGAGAGGCAAGATTTACTTGTTCAGAAGCCTGAGTTGCAGATTCAACTGTAGCGGACCTGATAGTAAGCATCAGGCACTGCACTGGGTGCTATGCCAACATGTCACTTATGTTCACAAAAATCTAACAGATGATAAAACCCAGGTCTCCCTTCAGCCTCACCTATTTTAGAAAAAAGATCTAATTAACTACCCAATCTAAAACCTATCAGTTATCTTGACCCTCTTTTTAAAATCATTTTAATGGTTATAGTTTCCTTTTGATTTTTATTAATTTTATTCATTTTTTATGTGGTACTAAAGAATTGAACTCAGGGCTTCATGCATACTAAGCACTCTACCACTAAGCCACATTCCCTACCTCTATCTCTGATTCTTTATTCCCCATGTATAATGCTGCATACTATCATGGAACAGAGTGCATCTATCTATTCCACCTTCTGTACCATCATCACTTATCACTGTAAGACAGTATCTACCCTTATCCATTCCCACAAATGGAAAGCCTGACATCAGGAGGCTTCTTAAGTCTTCCTACCTTAGTGACCCATTCCGTGTGCCCGGTAAGTGTATTGAGGCATGTCCCAGCAGATAAAGCCCATACTTTCACAGTGAAGTCTGCAGAGCCACTCACCAAGATATCCAGTTCATCATTGTAGTCCACGCTAAACACTAGTGCATATAACATACACAAAGTTAAAACACACCCCTCTTGCAATGGGTCTTTTTTTTTAAACGAATAGTCAACAGTGTTTATTCTTCCTAGCTGCCTAATCATTTAATTACTATAGTTACTATAGTGGTTACTATAGTGGTGGTTACTATAGTGGTGGTACGCAACGGAATGTTGTGATTTAAATTTTTAAAAACCAAATTCTAAAATTCTTGTCATTATGAAAGCTTATTACTCTAAGGTTTGAAAGTCCCAAGAACAATACAACCTCTTACATTTGTGCCAGCTTCAAAGTGAGATACATAACCAGAGGTGGGGATAATTGCACTTCTTAAAACTACCTGCCTGAGCGAGACAAGCCTAGAACACAGAGAACAAAGGGGCAGGGTCTCCTTGATATATGACTGTGGGGGGGGAAGGGGGGGGAGAGACAGTAGAGACCAGGTCTGGGAAACAAAAAACTTCTTGTCAAATGGTATTTCCACAGGTTTGGGTCAGCGACCTTACATTATGTATCTAAAAACCAAACAACTACTAAACATAAAAAGGTCTAAAACAGACCTCTCAGTGAATCACAATAGCTCAACAGCTATGTATGTATGATCATATAAGACAAGGATAAGCAAACTCTATTGTTGATGTTATATTTAAAGTTCTAGATGAATTTCCTTTGGCGTACGCCATATGGCTACTGTATATGATTTTGGTACACTGGGTATTGTGTATATGCCTACCTGATCTAGGGAAGGGAAAGAAAAACGAAGGTGTAAGATACCACAAGAAATGTACTCACTGCCCCATTATGTACCCCTTTTGCACAACACCTTGTCAACAAAATTTAATTAATAAAAAAAACTATCTGCCTGATGTCACATAGAATTGTTACTTAACCTAAGCAGAAAAACAGAACAGACAGTAAGACAAAAATGCACAATTTTAAGCTTCAAAACAGGATCCTGTTAAGAAAAGCTAATGAAAGAGAAGAAAGGGTAAACTAAACCATTCACTCAACACAGTAATACCTAGCACCTAAATCAATGCAGGTACAGTAGTAGAATATTCAATATTTCTTTCTAAATGTCTTTAAGCTCTGAGGGACACTGAGAACCTAGAGATGAAGACTTTAAGTCTGGGTAGAGAAATCCAGAAACAAAATTGACCTCTTGCTAGGTAAATGCCATGGAGAATGACTAACTCTGCACAGAGCTGTCAGGGAGGACTTCAGGGAAGAGGTGATGATGAAGACAGGCCCTGAAGAATGAGTCGTTTATCAAGAAAAGAAAAAGAATTATTTAGGTAGAGGGAACAGGAAAGGCATAGACTTAAGAAAAGCCACCACAATGTCCAGGAAATCGCAAATGGAACATTTTTTAGAACAGGATCTCTAAGTTGACCAGGAAAAAAAGAAATCATCTAGAAGTCATGATATATCTTGATGTAAACAACCGGTTTAACATGTAGGTTCCATACTGAATGATACATCACCAAATATTGATTTTTTAGATCAGAGAGAGACTGATTTCTAAAGCAGATAGCAAAGACTGAACAAAAATGTACATAAGAAATAAAATGGGGGGGATGGGGATATGGCCTAGCGGCAAGAGTGCTTGCCTCATATACATGAGGCCCTGGATTCGATTCCCCAGCACCACATATACAGAAAATGGCCAGAAGTGGCGCTGTGGCTCAAGTGGCAGAGTGCTACCTTGAGCAAGAAAAAGCCAGGGACAGTGCTCAGGCCCTAAGTCCAAGCCCCAGGACTAGCCAAAAAATAAAATTAAAAAAAAAGAAATAAAATGGGAAAACTATTTTTAATACTAAAAAAGAAAAATCCTCACGGGTGTACCTGAATTATTGAGCACAGATACAGTGTAAGAGTGAACAAGCCAGGATTTATCCTATGGAGATGATCTGGTGGTGAGGTAAGGCTATCACACCTACGTTTGTGTTCTATGATTTAACAGCAATACAGACTTGGGAGAACCTACAGCTGAGAGCCAGGTCTAGAATGCTACTCATAAATATGATGTCAAAGAGCAAAGATGGTGACTCTCAGAGGCTAAAGCAGTACATAACTGGAGGAAGGGAAGAAGGCAGGCACTCATTAAATAACTCATTACACAGAGCTCCAAAATAAAATGCAACAGGAGAAGCTCAAGATATCCTTAAAAGACTAGTTTTCTGCCCCCCAAAGCAGCAATCCATTTATTAGGAGACACTTAGGTATCAGTTTCTTTCATTTTATCTCTAGGTAGCTGCCTGTGTTAATCACCTGCAAACAGAGCTCCACCTGGACATAAATGGTGAAGTCCACATTCACAGCAAAGATGTTTAGCCCTAAATCTACAAAATAAATTGCACTGAATTTCTAAGTGTAGGACTTAGTCATTTTGGAGGGATGGAATCTGACAAAAGTGGATGAACTGACTGCTCACCAGGATATAAACCAGGAGAAAGGAAAAACTACCACTCTCAGCTTAAGGGTACATGGTCCATTTTTCAATGGACTAAGGAAAAGCAAAATTGTGGACCAAATTCCAAACAAGGAGGAGGAGGAGAGAATGGCAGATTAATTAAGGGTGTGGGGGGCAACCCACCCGCCCCCGTGTGCCCTCGGAAGTGCTGGGTCCTGGCTCCGGAACTCCATTCCCAGCAGGCCACAGTGTTGTCAAAGGAGCCTGTCACAAGCTTCTGCTCATCGAACTTCACCGCTGCACATGTGTGGGTCTGGATGCCATAAACACACTGCCCTGTGCTCACATCCCACAGCTTTGCAGACAAGTCATCTGACCCTTTAAAAGAAAAGCAGGGGGTTATTAGAGAATGAAACAGACGCCCTAAAGAAGGAAAATCAATCCCCAAAACACAGTATTCTCAAAAAAAAACAAAAAACCCTCAAGGTCGCCTTCTCTAGTATTCACACTTTAATGATGAGAAAACCAACACAAAGAGAGAGCACCTGGAGTTGCTCAGTCACCAATTAAATGGTTTTATACGCACTAGGATAGAATCACATAAGTGAAGCTTTCCATTTCACCCTTTCCCCTTAATTTTCCAGGTGATGAAAGAGAGATTAGATTAAAGCATCTTTTGGTGTGTTCGCTTGAAGAATTCCATAAATCTGTGAGTATTATGAGTCTTCTAATTTGAGTCTGAAATGGCTGGGTGCTACCTATGACCACATGCTTGTCATATTACCCAACAGTTCTAGACACATAAGGAACCTTGGCTAGTTGAGCTGTTTGCTAGAAAACAATCTAAGGCAAGTCAAAGATAAGCCTCAGAACTGGGTCCAAGTGGCTCATTCCTGTAATCCCAGCTACGTAGGAGGCTGAGATGTGAGGATCTCAGTTTGAAGCCAGCCCAAACAGTAAAGTCCCCGAGACTCTTAGTTCCAATTAAGCATCAAAAATAAAATAAAAGCCTTAAGTGGGGAGTTGACACTCAAGTGGTACAGCACTAGCTTAGCAAAACAACTCAGAAGCAGTGCCCAGACCATGAGTTCAAGCCCCAGGATTGGGGAGGGGGTGGGGGTAACAAGCCTTACACCAATGGCTAACTTTTGCAAAAAACGAACTGGTCATCTCTTGAGTGGTCTTGAAATATGGAACGAAGCCTCAAAGAAAACCAGGGATAAACCACTGCAGGCATTCAAATGAACTTACAAAGTGCTTGTAAAGCTCCTTAAAATTCTGTAGGAAAAAATAGGAGTTTGTTTCCCTGTTTCTGATGACATGTTATATTAATTGTGGTGACAATTGGGGACTATGGTCTAATTAAGTTTAGAGTCCTAATGGTTAACTCTTTTTTTCACAATTTACTTTTAATTTAAAGACTCAATAAAAAAGATATTTTGGGAAGACATTAAATGTAGCCACAATGATGAGGAGACAGTACTCTAGGAAAGCACCCAATAACCAATTTTTAAAAGGGTGAAATGACTAAATAAAGCCAGCCACAACTCCACCATTAGTCAAAAGCCACTGCTTTTTTTTTTTTTTTCTTTTTTGGTTGGTTGTGGGGATGGAACTCAGGGCCTGGGTGCTGTCTCTGAGCTTTTTCACTCAAGGCTAGGTGCACTACCACTTTAAGCCATAGCACCATTTCCAGTTTCTTGTAGTTAGGAGATAAGAATCTCAGGACTTTCTGTGAAGGCTAGCTTTGAATCATGATCCTCAGATCTCAGCCTCCTGAGTAGTTAGGATTATAGGCCATAGGCACTGGGCTAAAAGCCACTGTTTTTGACAATGGAAAAATAACTATCATTATGAACAAAGAGAGCATAACTTTAACATGGGCAGACTCACTGAAGGAACAGAAAAATGAAGACTGTATTTGTTGTCACATTGCTATTAAGTTTGTTTCCCTCTCTAAAACAAGGGGTAGGACTTGGTTGGTGGTTCTCAATGGGCATGTGAGATATAAGAATTAGGGGTTGGGAATGTGGCCTAGTGGTAGAGTGCTAGCCTCGCATACATGAAGCCCTGGGTTCAATTCCCCAGCACCACATATATAGAAAAAGCCAGAAGTGGCACTGTGGCTCAAGTCGTAGAGTGCTAGCCTTGAGCAAAAAGAAGCCAGGGACAGTGCTCAGACCCTGAGTCCCAAGCCCCAGGACTGGCAAAAAAAAAAAAAGTGTACATACAAGAATTATCCAGGTAGCTTCAGGGACATACACAAGCAATGGCTGGGGATACAGCTTAGTAGTTAGAGCACTTGTCTATCCTGGATGAGGCCCTTGGTTCCATCCTCAGTATTGCAAAACTGAACAAGCAAACAACATACAAAAATAGGGGCACTAGCCACATATTTGAGTTTAGAATACTTGAGGTAAAGGCGAATAATCTCAAGAGTTTGTCAGATAATTCTAACATACCAGCAATATTTGGGGACTCAAAGGTCTACAACAGTACTATCTAACAGAAATAAAGATGTAAATACATATACGATTTCAAAATATCCAACCAGTCACTTAGAAAAGTAAAAATGGATAAAAATAATTTATTTTACTTAACTCAGTAGTGTGTGCGTGTACACTAATCCTGGGATTTAAACTCAGGGTCTGGGTACTATTCCTCAGCTTTTGTCTTCAAAACCAGCATTCTACCACTTGAGCCACAATTACTTCACTTCAGCTTTTTTGGCAGTTAATTGGAGATAAAAAGTATCATAGGCTTTCCTGCCCTGGCTGGCTTCAAACCACCATCTTCAGATCTGTCTTTTGAGTAGCTAGGATTACAGGCATAAGCCACCTGGCTAACTCAGTATTTTTGGCAAAATAGTAAAGCTTTATTTAACATATTAACTTATTGATAAAGATTAATGAGTTCTTTTTAATTCTGGTATTTCAATTTCACATCCCAATTTGAACTAGTCATAGCTCAGGAACTCAAAACAGGGCTGTGGCTACTGTGCTGAACAACACAATCAAGAGATTTAAAGACCTTTTGCTTGTATGTTTCCTAATTGTATTCTTAAAGAGCTATAGCAGGAAACGAAACCATTGTAGGTCCTATAAGAGCTTCATTCTAACTACTGCCAGTGTTCAACTGGAGTTTTATTCATTCATTCATCATACATTTATAGAACTTCTGTGCCAAGCAGGGCTCCTGCTCTCATAGCAAAACTAACTAAATAAAAGCTGGGCAATGGTGGCTCACACCTGTAATCCTACTCAGGAGGCTGAGATCTGAGGATTGAGGTTCAAAGCAAGAAAGTCCATGAGACTCTTAGCTCCAATTAACCACAGAAAAAGCCGGAAGTGGCACTGTGGCTCAAGTGGTAGAGTGCTAGACTTGAGAGGAGCCCAGCCCCAGAGTCCAAGCCCCATGACTGGCAAAAGAAAAGAAAAAGCTAGACAGGCAATAATTCAGTACAGGACAGCCTAAAGGCCCAGGGGAAATACAAGAGGATAAAAAGCGTCTCAGATGAGCTCCTTCACATGTCAGTGTTCTTTTTTTTTTTTTTTTTTTTTGCCAGTCCTGGGGCTTGAAATCAGGGCCTGAGCACTGTCCCTGGCTTCCTTTTTTTGCTCAAGGCTAGCACTTTGCCACTTGAGCCACAGCGCCACTTCTGGCCATTTTCTAGATATGTGGTGCTGGAGAATCGAACCCAGGGCTTCATGTATACGAGGTGAGCTCTCTTGCCACTAGGCCATATTCCCAACCCCACATGTCAGTGTTCTATAAACATGCATTAGATGATGCCATGATTGGCTCCTCAACTATATTCCTTCTTTATTTTATCTTTAACTGAGCTTCAACATGTTTAAAGAAAGGACTTCATGGCTTATAAAAAAAAAAAAAAGGAAAGAAAGAAAAAGCCTTGACAGCTGGGCACTGGCAGCTCAGGTCTTTTTACCTTAGCTACTCAGGAGCTGAGATCTAGAGAATCACAATTACAGCTGACCTGGGTGGACAAGCCCAAAAGACTCCATCTCCAAACTAACAAACAAAAGGCTAGAATGACGGCATGGCTCAAGTGGTAAAGAGTGTGCCTAGCAAGTGCCAAGCCTTGAGTTTGAACCCCAGCACCTGCCCTACACACAAAAGAACCTCTGAGATTCTAACTCATTAAAATTTCTTTCATATCAGTAAAACTTCTCCTTTAGATTAGTACATATTTTAGATTTTTGGTAGTTTTTTTAGGTTTTGTGAACCAGTCTGTTACAATCAGTCTTCTGCAGGATATGGCCCACACTCAGTGGTTTGCCAACCCCAGGCATACATATCTCATGGTATAATAGTAAGCATCTCTATATTACATGCACATATATGAGTAGGCATTTGAGCCAATTTATAAACATCTATGGGAACCATCCTAAAAACTAAGAATTATCTACATTACTTGTTTAAATGCATTACTTAAATATGGGCACTGACTATATTAAAAAAAAAAAAAAAGGAAGGAAGGAAAAAAACCTCAGTGTGATTGGGAAATGGAAGCAAGGTAAGCTACCATTAAAAGCAGGAAGATGTTTTAAGTATGACCTTATCTGCATTTCTGAAGTTGGGGAAAATTGGGTGTGATAGGAACAACAACAACAACAAAACCAAAAACTAAAGGCAAGAAAGCTAAGGAAAGAGGACAAACAAAATGTGGTCTAGAGATACAATTGAATATTATTTGGTCTTTAAGAGGGATGAAATTCTAATGCATGCAAGAACATGGAAAAAGCTCAAAGACATTATGCTAAGTGAAATAAGTCAATCAGAAAAGAAGAAATACTATTCTACTTGTATGAGGTACGTAGACTGGAGAAAATGAGAAGTAGGTAATTAGCATTTAGCTGATACGGTTTTAGTTTGGGAAGATGGAAAGAGTTCTGGAAATGGTAGTAGTGACATACTTAATGGCACAGAACTGCACACTTTAAAATGATTAAAAGGGGCGTTAGCAGTATGGCTTAGAGGTAGAGTACTTTGCTTAGCCTTGTGTCAAGTGTTGCCCTGGGTTCCATTCCCAACAGTGGATGGATGGATGGATGGATGGATGGATGGATGGATGGATGGATGAACAGACAGATTATATAGTTCATTTCAACAGTGTCTACTGAGTACCACTGCTGCATTTGTTTACCCTTTGTCCCATCATGTGCCTTCCGTGCCTTCCCAAATACAAATAAATGAACAAACAAGACAAAAAGAAAACAAAAACAGCAATGAATGAAAAAAACCTGTGTCACACACATTTTCTAGATTTCATTTCAATACTATTTTATATGATCAGATGCACATAGGCAATGTGCCTTTGTGTTCCTCTCCTAAGAATAACCTCCTTTTGTGCCATTTAGTTTTATGCCCTAAATAAATACTAAAACACACACACACACACACACACACAAAAAAATACCCACACACACACAAAAAAAAAACAGGTTTGGGTGAACTCCACATCTATTCTAACTGCTTGCCTGGAGGAGCCACTGTTCTCCTTTCTGGCTCTGTGTTAGCCTTCCCCCAAAACAGTTTTTTCAATTACACAGCATGTGAGTGAAAGAGAACTAAACAAATATGAACTTTTTCATTTTATGAAAGTAAAGGAGTCATGCTTAATTATGAAAACATACTTTGATATTAAAAATGTCAGAACTGGGCATGAAAAACTAGAGGCAGAAAAGTGAACTGTAACCCAGAGTAAACTATCTTATCAAGTTTAAATATTTAACTAGTAGAATCAGATCCTGACTCTCTGAGGATCTGACTCTGCTAACCCAGTGAATAAGAAACTTTCCAATAAAACTCTTTACCACCCACTCCTTTAACTTCTCAAAGCACACTTGTCAAAACTCTGTTCTAGCCTTTGGTTTTTTTCTTTTTCCCCTCTAAATCTCCTCTTAAAGTTTTACTATTCCACCCAGAGCTGCGGTGTTACTCAACTCCTAAATTTTTCTCTACAAATAAGTACCTTCAAACCTCTGACCTACATTTCCAAATACCTTGGGAATTTCCATATATATATATATATATATATATATATATATATATATATATATATATATATATATATTAGTGGGCAACAAGATTCAGTTCATCCCAAACTGAACTTCAGGACTGGGGATATGGCCTAGTGGCAAGAGTGCTTGCCTCATGTACATGAGGCCCTGGGTTCAATTCCCCAGCACCACATATACAGAAAACAGCCAGAAGTGGCGCTGTGGCTCAAGTGGCAGAGTGCTAGCTTTGAGCAAAAAAGAAGCCAGGGACAGTGCTCAGGCCCTGAGTCCAAGCCCCAGGACTGGCCAAAAAAAAAAGCCAAACTGAACTTCATCTACTCTCTTCAGATTCATGATTACTTTCTCTTTTTTAATCCTTTGGAGATACTAGGGATTAAGTCAGGGCCTATCACTTGAGCCACATTCCCTTTCCTCTTTTATTTTCCAGATGGTCTCACATTTTTGGCAGGTCAACCAGGCTCACCACCCTCTTACCTAGCCTATGTCAATCCTGCTATCTCTTAACTCACTAGTATCTGTTACAGGCACGAGTCACTGCCTCATTCCATCATTTTCCAGTCTTGTTATTAGTATTATTATCCTCTCAGGCATTAATAGCTAGACACCTCAGCCATGCCTAAAATATCTCTTCTTCTTGCCACATATTTAATCTATTATTAATCCTATCAATTCTACTTCAGTGGCTGTTCTTATATTCAAATGCTCCTTTGTGACTTTTAAATCACTTTTTACCTTTATCCTAATTCTTGACCTATTTATTCTACCTACAGTGTCACAAGAGAATTTAATTTGGAAGCTCAGAACTCAGAAGTTCTGAGACCTCTTTAAGAAGGCCTTGGAGTTAACACTAGCATGTCCTAAAGGAACACTTAAGAGATTGTGAGGGTAGCTTCAGTTGTCACAGTATTAAAGTGGGGCATTACTGGCATTAACCAGGAATACTAGAACCCTGCAATATTTGTGATAACGCATAAAAAGAACTGTGTAGGCATTATATTGTTTGTTTAAATATTTGTATGTATAGATTACTTATTTCTACGAATTCAAGTTATCACTGGGACAGTGAAGGAAGGAGTGACACTGGTGGCTCATGTCTGTAATCCTAGCTACTCAGGAGGCTGAGATCTGAGGATCACAGTTTAAAGCCAACCCAGGCAGGAAAGTCTGTGAGATTCTTATTCCCAATTAACTTCCTGAAAACTGGAAATGGCACTTTGGCTCAAGTGGTAGAGTGCTGGCCTTGAACAAAAAGAACTCAGCAACAGTGCCCAGGACCTGAGTTCAAGCCCTGCAACTGACAAAAAAAAAAAAAGAAAGAAGTGTACTCATTACTGACTTATTAAATGGTAACCCCTCTGTACATCATCTTTATAATAACAACTAAAAAAAGTTTTTAAAAGATAGCATAAAATGTTATAATTGACTTAAGTCTGACAGAAATAAGAAACACTGATCTACCTATGAGAAAGCTCTAACCCTGGCCCTTTTTCTGCTTAGCAATCTTTGATGAGTTTCTTACTGTTATAGAGAGCTGTCTAAATTCATGTTCCCAGCATTTACAACTCTTCACAACATAGTGCCCAAGCCTATTTCTTCAGATTATATTCTAAGGGATCCTTATAAGAAGTGCAATTTATACCCTAAGTATCCAATTTAGTTAATTTTCTCCATTGTTTTCCTACTTGTTTCATAGATAGCTCCTAATATGCCTTTACTAATACTGATTTTCCATACTGAAAGCTTTTACTTGTTTTCTTAGCTCTCTAAAATCTATCCATTCTTCAAGGCCAAACATTAACAGTGCTTAATTTCCCCAAATGCAGGAAATAACTCTTCCCTCTGAATAATTATATGACTTTTTCACATACAGTTCACCTACATCTTTTCTATTTCCCTTCCTAGCATTGCACATGCTAGGATAACGCTTTACCTTCACTAAGCTACATGCCCAGCCCTACCTGACTTTTTGTTGCTGTTATAGCTCTTGTTATTCTCAACCAATTACATGCTAAGTGCCACAGTAGAGCAGTTCAGAGGTTGAACACAGCCCAACTACAATATTTTAAAAAGGCTAAACAATACTTAGGAATTAATGCTGACAGAATGGAGATGGTAGCTTACACTTGTAATCCTAGCTACTAAGGAGACTGAGATCTGAGGATTGTTGTTCATAGCCCAAACAGGCAGGAAAGTTCATGAGACTTTTATCTCTGATTAGCCACTAAAAAGCTAGAAGTGAGGCTGTGGCTCAAGTAGTAGAGCACTAGCCTTGAGCAAAAAAGTTCAAGGACAGTGTCCAGGTCCTGAGTTCAAGACCCAGGACTGGCACTTAAAAAAATCAATACTGACCAAAAAAAATCAAAACTACTTCACTAATGCTTACATGTGAGGCCTCTCTTGGAGGGTCAGTTCTAGCTGCTCCAAACCTGAATACATAGTGATAATTCATTGCAATGGGAGGTGCTACACTCTGAAGGAAGACAAGTATGTCGAATCAGAGTATGTCAATTTTAGCACTTGCCATGAATCTCTTTCTCTATCTTATTGCTGGTTTGGGTGCTGCAGACTCACCCACCGTAAGTTTACTGCCAAACGTAAGATTTTACAACTTAAAGAGTGAAAAAATCAAGCAGTTTGGACACAAGATGACACAAACATATATAATTCTGTAGCAGTTATTTCTCTAGTGTATTTCTTCTCTAGTGAAGTTGCTTCTAGAAAACTTAAACTAGTTATTACTCGGATCATTTTCAAAAGTCAAAATATAATTTTCAATATACATACCTGATGAATTTAGAAGAAAATTTGGATATTAGAACAGAAATAATAGGTAAATCTACTTGGATACTAATCACAAAATGCAGGGACAGGGACCAGGTAGCCAATGGCTTATGCCTACAATCCTAGCAACTCAGGAGGATGAGATCTGAGGATTGCAGTTCGAAGCCAGCCCTGGCAAGAAAATCCATGAGGCTCTTACCTTTAATAAACCATCCAAAAAACCCCAAGTGGAACTATGGCTCAAATGGTAGAGTATTAGTTTCAAGCATTAAAGCTTCAGAACAACACCCCAGCCCTGAGTTCAAGCACCAAAAACAAAAAGCAAGGACAGGACTGAGAATGCAGTTCAGTGCTTCATTAGCAAGCTCAAGGACTTGGGCTCAATCCCCAGCACTGTAACTAAACATATAAGCAAAATTGTAGAAATGGGTCCATTTATTGTAGATGCTAACTTCCATAGAGAATTCAGTAACTATTCTGAATTTATTTCTACTCCAAATTATTGAAATTTTATTTAAAAAGTAAAATATGACAAGGAGAGTTAATAAAAAGAAGTTAGTGGTGATTCTAAAACCAATACTTACCTAAGTGGGAAAGCTCTCCAAGGCAATACTGAAACTTAACCTTTAAAAATACTTGCCATGTGCCAGGGGCTCACCTCTGTAATCCTAGCTACTTAGAAGTCTGAAACCTAAGATCTGAAGATTGAGGCTCAAAATTAGCCCAGGCAGAAAAGTCCTTAAGACCCTTATCTCCAGTTAACTACCAAAAAGCCAAAAGTACAGCTGTAGCTCAAGTGGTAAAGCACCAGGGAAAGCTAAGGGATAGTGCCTAGGCTCTGAGTTCAAACCCCAATACCAGCTCAGGCATGTGTGCACACACGCGCACATGCACACACACACACCAAATAAAAACCCTTGCCACAAATTATAAAGCAAAAAAGGCTTGCAAAAAGAAAATTAAAGTAAATTCTGGATGACAAACCAAAGCATGAATTAACTTAAATCAAGTATCTGTCTTATAAAACTGGGAAAATACCTAGCATTTCAGAGAATATATCACCAAAAGAAAAACAGAATTATTAAGTATAAGGAAATGCAATTTTAAAACAATCTTGATATACTTTATGAAAAATATAAAAACTGAGCTGGACACCAGTAGCTCACACCTGTACTTCTAGCTATTTAGAAGGCTGAGATCTGATGATTGTAGCTTAGAGCCAGCCAGGCAGACAAAAAGTGAGACTCCTCTCTCCAATTATCCAGTAAAAACCTGGAGTGAAGGGTTTGCCTCAGCCATGGGCAGAAAAAAAGAAAATCAACAGCATAGGCCCTTTGTTCAACCCCAGTATGGGGATGTATACGTGTGCACGTACATGTACACACACACACACACATACACACACATAACATATTCATTTTTTTAAAAAGAACCCAAATGTGCACTAATATGGAAATGGTAAAATAATCTATTTATACCAGTTATTTGTAAGTGACAGTAAACTGGTATACATAGACAAAGGTTATCAGAAATTATCTTGGATTAAAAAAAATTAAGCATCCTTATATAGAAGATGTTAAGTAAATAGGAATTGGGTCAATGAAAAACCAAGTGCCAATGGCTACTCAGGAGGCTGAGACTTATAGGATCAAGGTTCAAGGCCAACTCAGGAGAGAAAGGTTGCTAG
The DNA here is from genome assembly GCF_023159225.1 of Perognathus longimembris pacificus. Lineage (NCBI taxonomy): Eukaryota > Metazoa > Chordata > Mammalia > Rodentia > Heteromyidae > Perognathus > Perognathus longimembris. Next base: position 150,524,387 of record NC_063161.1, read on the forward strand.
AATCCATTTCCAAAATAATGAGCAAAAAGCAGGCTTGAAAGTGTGGTTCAAGCAGAAAAGTAGAGCACCTGTCTAAGCACAAGGCTCCTAGTTCAAACCTAGTATTGCTCCCTCACAAAAGGAATTGCCTAGAGACTTTTAACTACTACTAAGCATTACTGTAATTACCTGTCAAAATGCAGGCACAGATTATAACCCCTTGTGAAAACATATAGTCACTGTAATTCATAAATAACACACAAATTTCTTTTTTTATACACTCTGACCAAATGACATTTATCTTACGAATGCAAGATTCAGTTAACATTAAAAAGTCAATCAATGTGGGGCTGGGGATATAGCCTAGTGGCAAGAGTGCCTGCCTCGGATACACAAGGCCCTAGGTTCGATTCCCCAGCACCACATATACAGAAAACGGCCAGAAGCGGCGCTGTGGCTCAAGTGGCAGAGTGCTAGCCTTGAGCAGGAAGAAGCCAGGGACAGTGCTCAGGCCCTGAGTCCAAGGCCCAGGACTGGCCAAAAAAAAAAAAAAAAAAAAAAAAGTCAATCAATGTGGGCTGGGGATATAGCCTAGTGGCAAGAGTGCCTGCCTCGGATACACGAGGCCCTAGGTTCGATTCACCAGCACCACATATACAGAAAACGGCCAGAAGCGGCGCTGTGGCTCAAGTGGCGGAGTGCTAGCCTTGAGCGGGAAGAAGCCAGGGACAGTGCTCAGGCCCAGAGTCCAAGGCCCAGGACTGGCCAAAAAAAAAAAGTCAATCAATGTAACAGAACATATTAATGGTTAGAAAACACTCATATGATCATTTCTTTATCTTACAGATACAAAAAACTTTCTAAAGCTGGGCACCAGTGGCTCATGCCTGTAATCCTAGCTACTCAGGAGACTTGAGATCTAAGGATCATGGTAGGAAGCCAGCCCAGGCAGGAAAGTCCTTGAGACTCTTAATCTCCATTGATAACTAGAAAACCAGAAATGGTGCTGTAGTTCAAAGTGGTAGAGGGCTAGTCTTGAGTAAAAAAGCTGAGGGACAGCACCCAGGTTCTGAGTTCAAGCCCCACAACCAATGCAGCAGGGGGGGGGGCGGAGTTCTGTATCTTACAAAAGCTTTTGGAATTTGATACAAAAATTCAGTACCAATTAATGACTAAAAATAAACTAGGTACAAGCTCAGCACCAGTGGCTCATACCTGTAATCCTAGCTACTAAGGAGCCTAAAATCTGAGAATCAAGGTTTGACAAAGGGCATCTATGAAGAAACCAGTTAACACCATAATGGAATAACAGACTTTTATATGTTATATAGTCATCTCATTGCCTAATTTAAAAGTATCTACCTTTCTTCATTTCCACGGGATTTTAAAGCCAGGAAGAAATATCTCCTTCCCACATTTTATAAACAAAGTCAAACACAGAGTGGTTAAGTAATTTGACAGGACCAGACATCTGGTTGTTGTTGTTGTTTTTTGCTAGTCCTGGGGCTTGAACTCAGGGCCTGGGCATTGTCCGAGCTTCTTTTGCTCAAGGTTAGCACTCTACCACTCAAGCCACAGTGCCACTTTCAGCTTTTTCTGTTTACATGGTACTGAGGAATTGAACCCATGTCTTCATGCATGCCAGGCAAGCACTCTACCACTAAGCCACATTCCCAGCCTAGATATCATTTTTATAGCTATTTTTCCTTAAATTATTGCTGATATAAAAGGAAACAACGTTAACGTGTAGAAAAAGTATAGAAAAAGTAATCTATAGATTTCTAACTCAGATGAAGCTTCATGAAATGTCTGAATCCTTTTTCTTATAAATCTTTATAAGAGACAAGCACTCTTTGCCACTAGGCCATATCCCCAGCCCATAAATCTTTATAAGAAATGTCTTCTCTATAGAGAAAGAAGAGGATAGAGGGAAGGGAAATCTACTCAAGGATGGGAGGAAATGCCCCTGCAGATATAAAATTACCACTTGGCTATTCTTCAAACTTGAGTACTTTGTGTGTTGTTAAGATTACATCACATGGGCTGGGAATATGGCCTAGTGGCAAGAGTGCTTGCATCATATACATGAAGCCCTGGGCTCGATTTCCCAGCACCACATATATAGAAAATGGCCAGAAGTGGTGCTGTGGCTCAAGTGGCAGAGTGCTAGTCTTGAGAAAAAGAAGCCAGGGACAGTGCTCAGGCCCTGAGTCTAAGGCCCGAGACTGGCAAAAAAAAAAAAAAAAAGATATATATATATCACAGAAAATGACTTTAAAAACAAACGAACAAGAACATGCCACCCCAAAGAAACCAGCCCCAGTGTCTTACCTGTACAAAGAAGTCCATCTTTATAGTAAAGTGCATACACTCTGGCACTGTGTCCAATTAACGATGAGGTCTCAAAGGCTTCATGGTCCTCCAGTTGCTTCATTCTCAAAATAGCCTTCAAATAAACCTTCTTCCAGTGCAAAGCGTCCTGAACAGAATCATCTATCTGCCAGCCCAAATTGTTACAGGCAGTCTGCCACACCTCTGTACAGGCACTTATCACCTTATTCCACTGTTTAGAGACGAGGCAGCATGTGAGTAAAGTCTGAGGATCGAGCCATTTTAACAAATAAAAACTGAGCTCCAGGGGAAGGAGTTTGAGGAAGTCCCGCTTGAGGAGAGTCTCCAGGTTATTGGAGAGATGCCTGAGCTGGACTGCCCCACTCAGACTAATCAGGTGATCCAGAGTTTCATTTTTCTGCAAGTCCGTCAGAGAAAGAAATGTAACAGAAATGTTATCAAGCCATGTCTCAAAGTCCTTTCTCTCCATAAGGTTATGGAAATATTTACCTGTGGCACATCAAAATATTGTATTAGTTCTGCTCAAAGAGACCGTTCAAGCAAGACTGCTAATAAATGAAGTATTAAAATTAGTGTAAAAAAAAACGTTGTATTACATCTTAATGCTTAGTTACTACAACTTTACAGTTAACACATTTTAATTATCTGAAAATCTTTTCATGCACACAAAAGAAAAATACTTTTACAAAACATACTTCTAACAAATCAGGACCTCTGAAACATAAGCCAGGGAGACAGGCTGGTATCCATGCCTTGTTCCTTTTGAAGTCTATCACATGCTACATGCAGTGTCACAGTGACAGATTACAAAGAATTCATTCACAGTCAGTGTATATTCTATAAGACAATCCCTCCCCCCCAGCAAAACCAATATAAGACTACTTCCTTAATGAATTCCTAAATAAACTGTATTTGGTTGCTAAAATCACAAAAATAAGCACCAGGATGTGACAACCAAAAGGCAAATCTCCAGAGCACTAACCTAAGACATGATTACACAAGGTTCAATCTGACCTATCACCAAAATCACAGAGCTGACTACTCGTATTTTTTACAATAGATATTTTCAGCACAAAAGATAGGTAGACATGTTATGACTCCCCTTCAGGTTCTTCTACCTTATTCACAACATGCATTAGTAAGAGGGTCTACATAGCCTGTTTTTGTAAGTTGCATATAAGCTAGGGATAACTCTTACTAATCATGGACCTAGAGCTATTAAGGGTACAATCTGTACAATACACAAATTAAAAATCCTGATGCTTCCAGGAACAGTGGCACATGCCTGTAATCCTAGCTACTCAGAGGTAGGAGGATTTCAAGTTTAAGGACAGCCTGGACTATAACATAATACGATCCCATTTCAAAAATATAAAACAATTAATACTCCTGATGCTTACAAAATGCCTAAAAACAGGTATCTTTGCTTTGCAAAAGAGGTAAACACATGTCAAAGGAGGTACGAAATTGCCTAGTGTCAAAGGAATAGCAAAATACAACAGACTGGAGGCTAGTGCTCTCAAAAATCACTACCCAAAAGCTGTGTGTGTCTCTGAAGTGAGGGACAATCAAAATGAATCATCACATGGTGGTAAGATCTGGGTGTACTAAGTCTATTTCTTTTTATCATTTTCCTCTTTGGGAGAAGGACAAAATGTTCTAGGACTGGCTAGGGCAAAAGAATTTTAAAGTAATGTGCATCAATGTCAGCAAGTATCAACTCACTATTCACAACAGGAACTAAACTGATATGAAGAGGACAAAAAATTGTAAACCAATTATAACAAACAAAACCAAACAAAATCCTAAAGCCTAATGCCAGTAGGCTGAGATCCTATTGCAAGCTTAATGCCAGATGCCTGAGATCTGGATGACCTGGGTTGGAAGCCAGCTAAGGCAGAAAAGTCTAGACTCCATTTTCTGCCCCCTGTCCCACCTCCACCAAAAAGAATAAAAGGAGCTTTTAAATCATCACCACATTCCAAGGATGAAACAGCCACCTCCAGAGTGGTGAGTTTCCCATTTCTGTGAATAGTTGGCTGCATACAGAGACAGAATGGGATAAATGAAAATGCTCTGGTGTTAGGAAATATTTTACTGATTTGGCCACTTCTTATGTGATCATGGCAATGTTCAATTAACTTCTAAGTTTCAGTTCCATCATCTATAAAAATGGAAGTGATAACCCAACTTCAGGAGTGTGAGAAACCAGAAACAAAGCAGGGGGATGTATAACACAGTACACAGTACTTATTAGTTCCATTATGAACACCTGGCAGAAACCCCTTTTTTGGGAACCAGATTGGACTGGACATGACCCACTAACATCTTTTTCAACCTTATGATGTTATTACAGTTTCTCTTAATATGTAGAAGAAAAATTCAACGTCTCAATTTTAATTTTATAGCTAAGAGGAGTTATTGACATGAGGCTATCGTGCTTCTTCTTCTATCTACCATATTCACATCCCTGTCCAGCCTTTTTCCCCCAATTTCCAATACTAAACATTACACTTGCCTTCCTATCCCTAACACTAATGATCACAAAACTCTAAGGAAATGTGGTGTGATGAAAATATTTGTTTATTTTATTTTTTTATTTTTTGTGCTCAGGGCCTCATTGGTGTCCTTGAGTTTTGTGCTCAAGGCTGATACTCTTAAGCTCCACTTCTGGCTTTTGGTGTTTAATTGGAGGTGAGTGTCTCATGGACTTTCCTGCCCAGGCTGGCTGCAAACCATGATCCTCAGATCTTAACCTACTGAGTAGCTAAGATTACAGGTATACGCCACTAGAGCCCAACAATGATGAAAAGATTAAGTGGAGAGATGAGAGCCTGTTTGGGCTCTGGTTCTGATATTAACTACCTATGTTCCCTTCAACAACTCTCAAATTTATATTGATCTTAAAGACTAATGTACTACTCACAAACATGACCTCATTTGACCTTCACAAGTTCATAAGTATTACTACCCTTAACAACTAACAAAATACATGGGGTACAACATGGAGTAGCTTTCTCAGAGTTGTATGGGAAATAGCAGCTTAAACCACCTTCCCCAGCCCATAGCCTTCTCCCCTTAAAAAACAAAACAAAACAACAACAAAAAAACCACCTGAACAGAACATTCTAGACACACAGTGTGGATTTGTGTGCCCCAACTGGGACTGTGTAATTGTCCCTCTCTTTTCCTGCCAAGGCTTTGAAAATGGATTTATACCTATAAACTTATATGGGGGCATAAAATATATTTTCAATATCTGAGACACTGACAATACTGGTTGCTTCCAGAGAGAACCAGAGAACTGAGGAAAAGGAATAAAGGCCCCTTTTAACTTTTTTTTATTTAAAATAATGTGAAAATACTATCTATTGAAAACCTTTTGGAATTTTTGTTGTTGTTGTTGTTAGTTTTCTGAGAGGATTTTTCTATGTAGCCCAGCTGGCCCTTAACTTTCCATTCTCCTGCCTCAGCCTCGAGAGTGATGGGACTACAGGTGTGCATCACTATACCTGGCCTAAAAGTCTTTCATTTGAAATGTTTTAAGAGCTCTGAAAGAGTACAATTTTATTTTTTATTTTTTTGCCAGTCCTGGGGCTTGAACTCAGGGCCTGGGTGCTGTCCTTGAGCTTCTTTTGCTCAAGGCTAGCACTCTACCACTTGAGCCACAGGGCCACTTCTGTGTGGTACTGGGGAATCGAACCCTGAGCTTCATGCGTGCTAGGCAAGCACACTACCACGAAGCCACATTCCCAGCCTCACAAACAATATTTATAAAACGTGGGCTTTGCAACTCCACTTGTGGCTGGGTGACCTTGAACATATCTATCTCAAGATTTCCTCACCTGAAATAATGTAGCCATGAACAGGTTTACCTACAAGGGCATTTGCAACGACTAAACAGATACCGCACATAAAACGTTTTGCACTGCACCTGGCACAATGTAAACCTATAACATATGCCAGTTACCGTTATTACTTAGGACAAACGGTGTTCCTTGTGCTTTTTGTTGTTGTTCTGCAAGCCGCACCCCACATACACACCTGTCTTCATACCATTCCCTTAATTACGGCGCAGTCCCTAACAACGCTACAACGCCTCGTGCCATCTCTGCACACTTCATCTTTCAAACTCCCGGTCGCCCTGGGACGTCACTGTTAACTCATTTCGCATCTAAGGAAACCAAGGCACTGGGAGGCGGGAACTCTGAAACCCAACTGTCCTCTCTCCCCAATAAACCCCAGATCCCTCGGCCCGTTCGTCGCTCCCAGGTCCCCAGCTCTTGGGGCCGTGTTCCACGCGGCACTGACCTGAGCGAGTGCCCCGGGGCCCGGGACCTGGCGCCGGGCTCACACCGATTAGGCGCGCTCGGGCCGCCAGAGCCTTGCAGCGGCCGGGTCCGCTCCGCAGCCATGGCGCCTGCAGGGAGAGAAAGACAAACAAACCCGGGCGCGGCGGGTCAGCAGAAGCGCGGGCACCCGGGAGCCCCCTCCCGCCGCGACCGGCCCCGCCTCGGACACAGACCTGGACCTACGGCCGCTGCTCTCCCGGTCCGCAGCCACACAGGGGAGCGGCTTCCGGTACTTTACGTCATCTCCGCGCGCTCCTCCCGTCCGCGGCGCCAGGCGGAACTGGCTGCACTTCCGGCTCCCGCCCACAGGAAGAAGAGGGAAAGTTACTGGGTTGTGGGTTCCCGCATGCGCAGTAAGGCCTTTTCCAATTTTATTACTGGTGGAAGTTAAAATTGCTCTTCGAGCCCTGTGCTCGGATCTGCCCAGAATGTTTACATCTCTCATCTAACCTTTTCTTGCACCAACTCAGCGACATCTTTTTGTCTTACTTCACAGAGGACTTTTAAGTTCAAACCTCAGTACCAGCATTAATAAATAAGTAAAAACTCTGGTTAGTTTTATTTAAGTTTACATGACACATTTGGAGAATGATTATTATATTGGGTAGCATAATCCAAACATAATATGGACAATGAGAGAGTCACATATGCAGTTAGTGCTACAACACAGCAAGGTTCCAAATTTCCTCATTCTATGGAGGGCATGAAAGGGGCAAGGAAGATGCTCTCATTAGAAAGGAGGGGGGAGGAAAGCTTTCAATCAGCTTCTCAATTCCCATTCTAAATCCATGATTAAAAAAGAAAACATTTAGAAGAGTTTCACAAAAAAAGGAAAGTCACAAAGTGGAAGTTTAAGGAGCAAAACAGGATAAATAGAGATAAATAGTACCTCCTGCCTAACTTGCAGGAGATGGGAACAGAGGCTCAAAATGCTGATTTTGTCCCAAGCATATTTATATCATTTGAGTTGGGGGGGGCAGTCCAGCTTGAGCCTTTGCAAGTCCTCACATAACCTAATAACACCTAATCACTTTGCTAAATTTGCAAGCCCACAGACTATGGGTTTAAGGTGGGTTTATTATGGGAAACATGGAGAAATGGAACCTGAGATGAGTCTTATTATTACTCAAAACATGGCAATAATGAGTGTAATATTTAAGGCATTCCCCTCTGGTTCCAAAAACAAATTCACCAAAGCCACCCCCCCCCCTCTCATTCAAGGAGATTGAAACCTGCTTCACATCTAAAAGATGGGAGGAATACTTTCTGCTTTCCAGTGATCCTCCTGCTCCTCCTCCCCCTCCTCCCCCTCCTCCCCCTCCTCCCCCTCCCCCTCCTCCCCCTCCTCCCCCTCCTCCCCCTCCTCCCCCTCCCCTCCCCCTCCTCCCCCTCCCCTCCCCCTCCCCCTCCCCCTCCCCCTCCCCCTCCCCCTCCCCCCCCTCCTCCTCCTCCTCCTCCTCCCCTGGTTTCTTTTGGTTCAAAGCTAGCACTCGGGGCTGGGGATATAGCCTAGTGGCAAGAGTGCCTGCCTCGGATACACGAGGCCCTAGGTTCGATTCCCCAGCACCACATATACAGAAAACGGCCAGAAGCGGCGCTGTGACTCAAGTGGCAGAGTGCTAGCCTTGAGCGGGAAGAAGCCAGGGACAGTGCTCAGGCCCTGAGTCCAAGGCCCAGGACTGGCCAAAAAAAAAAAAAAAAAAAAAAAAAAAAAAAAAAAAAAAAAAAAAAAGCTAGCACTCTACCACTTTAGTCACAGCGCCACTTCTGGCCTTTTCTGTTTATGTGTGCTGATGAACACAACCAGTGCTGAGGTCCAGTGCTGTTCTTCACCATCCTGAAGGAATAGACACTGTGCAGCTAAATACAGACTCCTAGCCTGGTTGACAGGTTGTGGGTTCAGGTCCCACCTAGGTGGCCAGGATGCTACACTATGCAAAGAAAGAAAGTAGAGAAAATCAACTGCCAAGGGCTGGGAATATGGCCTAGTGGAAAGAGCGCTTGCTTCGTATACATGAAGCCCTGGGTTCAATTTCTCAGCACCACATATATAGAAAAGGCCAGAAGTGGCACTGTGGCTGAAGTGGCAGAGTGCTAGCCTTGAGCAAAAAGAAGCCAGGGACAGTGCCAGGACTGGTACAAAAAAAAAAAATCAAATGCCAAGATCTTCTCACAAGTTGTCTCAACCTCAGTAGGTCAGAAGCTTGGTAAATCAAACTGAAAAATCACAGATAGAGCTTCCCCAGAGATTTTTTTTAATCTCTCATAAATAAAGAAACTAAATTTAGATCCAGAGAAAATACAGGAGAAAAAATTACTTTAAAAAAGAGAAAAATAACTGCACCTGTGGCTCACACCTGTACTCCTCCCTATTCAAGAGGCTGAGATCCAGAGGATCAAAATTTGATTCCAGCCTCGGAAGAAAAGTCCACAAGTCTCAATCTTCAAAAATCCAGGTTGGAGGCATGGTATGAGTGGTAGAGTACCAGCTAAGTAGGCTAAGCTTAACAAGTACAAGGCCATGAGTTCAAACCCTAGTAAAGAAAAAAAAATAGCCACGTGCTGGTAGTTCACATCTGTAATCCTAGTTACTCAGAAGGCTGAGATCTGAGAATCATGGTTCAAAACCAACCCAGACAGGAAAGTCCATAAGACTCTTACCTCCAATTAACCACCAGAAAACCAGAAGTAGAGCTGTGGTAGAGTGCTAGCCTTGAGCAAAATTGCTCAGGTACAGTGCCCAGGCCTCAAGTCCAAGCCCCACAATCAAGAAAAAATAAAAGAAAAAAAATGCTGTGAAATACAATTCTTGTTTAATTGAATATTTACAAGGTCCATAAATTCAGTAGGTGTAAAATTCGACTTGTTTTGAATTTTTAGGTTAGATCTTCTCACTTGATAAAGACTTCCAAGATTGTATGTTTTGTTCAAAGAATATAGCCAACTTCCAATATATGAATGTTGTTTTTTTTTTCTACTGGGGATAAACTTACTTGAAGGAAGTAGTTTGTATGACCTAGCATAACTTCTACCAGGAATTCAGACTCTGATATAGGAGATATATGAGACCTCACTATATTGAAAAGTGCATCCATGAAGGATGGCAAATATCTGATCATATTAAGAACAGTTAAAAAATGTACTTGTACCGAAGAGCAGGCATTACTGCAACTATTTAGTTTTTTTTTTAAGATGGACTTAAAAATACAGTTTTCTTCCTTAGGCAGTGATATGCTGTAGAGAGATGATATAGGTGAACAGTTCTCTGAACTTTTTCTTTTCTTTGTTCTGAATTTGCTCTCACTGTAACATGATAAGTATTACTCTCCTATGCAGGCAACAAGTATTCTGGGACAAAAGCTCAGGTCAATTGGCAAAGAAACCTTACCCTTAAAGTTTGTGGCACAGCATACTTTACTGCAATTGCTAATAGACTGGAGTTATCCTGAGATAGATTTCGACATCTGGACTTAATAATTTTGAAAGCCCTGAAATTGCTCATAGACAACATGCAGGTAAGTTTCTGATCATCTTGGAAGCATTTGCTGTTTATTAAAATAGGCATCGAGATGGCTGGAGTTTCTTTTATATGTAAATCACCTGCAGTGAGAAAATAGAAAAGAACAATAATTGTCTGAGGTGGTTTGGTTTTGTTTTCCTAGTAAATAAACATATACAAGGAAAGACAGGATTCAGGATTTTCTAGTGGTTAAGAGTAAGCTTTAGAATCTGATGGCTTTGAGTTCAAACCATGACCCCCCTCCAATCCCTTAACCACTCAGGTGCTCAGTTTAATTTGGAAGATAACCCATCTGAAAGGGATATTATCTCAGAGTTCAATGAATTAAGGCCAAAGGTTCTTAGCATGGTGTCGGGCACACAACAATTACCCAATGAAAGGTAACTACTATTTTTTGTGTGTGCGCCAGTACTTGGGTTTAAACTCAGGGTCATTTTGCTTAGCTTTTTTGGCTCAAGGCTGACACTCTCCCCATGGGTCACATCTCCAGTTTCTAGCTTTGTGCTGGTTAGCTGGAGTTAAGAGTCCCACAGATGCATTTTTCTTTTTTACTTTTGCCAGTCCTGGGACTTGAACTCGGGGCCTGAGTTCAAGGCTAGCACTCTACCACTTGAGCCACAGCACCACTTCTAACTTTTGGTATATGTGGTGCTGAGGAATTGAACCCAGGGCTTCATGTATGCGAGGCAAATACTCTATCACTAGGCCATACTCCCAGCCTCAGATGTATCTTTATAGTTTGGGCTTAAACCTCCATCCTTAGATCTAAGCCTCCTGAGTGGCTAAGATTATAGGCATGAGCTAGTGACACCAGGAAAAGGTCACTACAATTATAGGAGACCTTTCTAAAACCAAAGCTCTGATGAATAAGTAATTCCTTTATGATTTCCTCATTTCATTACAGTTTGCATATTTGCTTTCAGATGGCCTGTTTCTATCTCTTTTGATAAGGTGGAGTAAGCTTGGTACAAGTCTTCTCTAGATATCTGGGGATGTGCTTTGTGTATAGTAGGAATCTGCCTATATTGACAGACACATCAGAAGGATTAGGAGATGATGTCAAAACAGATTAGGATTCAGTATTACATAAAATTGGAAAGTCACACTGGCAGGAAGCATATGATAAATAGCCAGTGCCATGGCCACCAATAGCAACAGCTACCTGGAAAAAAATAGCTGCTGACCTTTGTAATTAGAGAAGAAACTGATCCAAATGCTTCCATTAGAGAAAGAACACATATTTTCCTACAGATTTTCTTACAACGATCCTACTGGTTGTATCCTATCTACGTGTCTATGTCTGATTGTTATTTGTATTTCCAGGGTCCAACACAGTGTGTTATATATATAGGAAAGTAGTCTTTACTCCAAACAAGAAAGAAAATGACTAGCATTTTCCTTGGTGTCCAAACACACTAGACTTGGCAACACGATAAAAAGAGAATATAATGCTTGTGAGCCATAAGACAATGTTTACTGAAGAGACAAATAATAACTATATAATAAGTACTATAAAAAGCCCATATAGTGTTCTGTAGGGAGGAAGAGGAGGAGGAGGAGGAGAAGAGGAGGAGGAGGAGGAGGAGGAGGAGGAGGAGGAGGAGGAGGAGGAGGAGGAGGAGGAGGAGGAGGAGGAGGAGGAAGAAGAAGAAGAGGAGGAGGAGGAGGGTAGATTAAGCTTGAGTGAATGTTTGCCCTTTTCTTATTTAGGTGACATTCTGCAGACTCCGAACTCACCAGTGGTGTTTTATTCTGTTTAATGTCATCCTATTTCATGCTTTGCTTTTTGGGGCTGACTTTGTGGAAGAATACTTTCTGCAGTCTTTGCCTCATGTCAATATGAAAGTTCTTGAAATTAAGGACAAGGCAAGAAAGTTGAACATGGAACCCCTAAGAAATCATCCTTCCAAATATTATGTCCTGAGCCAGTCAGAGGTGTGTAAAGGGAAGAACGTTTTCTTGCTTTCTCTGATCTTCAGTAGCCCAGGAAATGCCCCAAGACGAGACCTCATCAGGAAAACCTGGGGAAATGTGAGTAGTGTCCAAGGGCACTCAGTGCTCACACTGTTTGCTTTAGGAATGCCTGTTTTGGTAACTACACAGAAAGAAATAGACAAAGAATCACATAAGAATAATGACATCATTGAAGGAATCTTCTTGGACAGTCTGGAGAATCAAACCCTGAAGCTCATCATAATGACCCAGTGGGCTGTGACTTTCTGCCCTAATGCTCTGTTCATTCTGAAGGTTGATGACGAGATGTTTGTCAATCTACCAAGCTTGGTAGAGTATCTTCTGAATTTGAAAGAACACCTTGAAGATGTCTATGTAGGAAGAGTTATCCATCAGGATGCACCCAACAGAGACCCTCAGAGCGAAGAATTTGTTCCTCTTAGTGAGTATCCAGAAAAATACTACCCAGATTACTGTAGTGGTGAGGCATTTATAATTTCTCAAGATGTGGCCCGGATGATGTATGTTGTTTTCAAAGAAATACCCATTATGGTGCCTGCCGATGTGTTTATAGGTATTTGTGCAAAATCTCTTGGCCTTAAACCTATCCATAGTTCCAGGTTTTCTGGGAAAAGACACATCAGGTATAACAGATGTTGCTATAAGTTCATTTTTACATCTTCACAAACTGAGGAGACTGAAATGCTCCTAGCATGGAAGGAAATCAGTGATGGGAAAAAATGTTCACTGTTTGAGACTTACTATGGGCTCATTTCCTGCAAACTTCTGACATACCTTGACAGTTTTAAACGTTTTCACATTGGGACCATAGAAAACAATGTTATGTATTTTGGTGATTAGGATCTGTTTGCTTTTATTTTAAGTCCAATATTTTGAATTACCTTCTGTCCATTATAGAAAGCAACCTTCTGTCCTCATGTTTTGTGTAGTTTCTCTGAATCTTTACTTATTGTCAGCAGAAATACAAAATGTTCTTAATGGGTCAATCTTGTTGGAATCTAATTTTAACAAATTTTAGGTTAGTATGGCATTATTATTTACAAAATAAAATGTTTCAGAATAGAGAGCATGTAATTATAGCAAAGCCTTTTTAACAGACAAAGATAATATTGTATATATATTTGTGGTGTACAACATGATGTTTTGATGCATGTATGAATTTTGGTATGACTAAATCCATCTATTCAAAGCATATACTTACATATTGTAGTGAGAACTCTTAAAATCTAACTTCCTAGTTATTATAATGTGTTACTATGAACTATCATTACCATGAAGTATGATGACTTCCTGAACTTATTCCTTGTGTCAAACTAAATTTTTTTTGGTCACTTAACCAACCTCTCCCTGGTCCTACAATATCCTAGCATTTATTAACTACCATTTTACTGTCTGTTTCTGACACTCCATAATTAAGTGAGGTCATTTTTAATACTGTGTATTCCAGGTTCATCCATGTTATTGCAGATGACAAAATTTCCTTCTTTTTAAAACTTAATAGTATTCTATTGTGGTTATAATCCACATTTTCCTTCTCTGTCCAGCCAGATGATATTCTAGTTCTTTTTTTTTTTTTTTTTTTTGGCCAGTCCTGGGTCTTGGACTCAGGGCCTGAGCACTGTCCCTGGCTTCTTCTTGCTCAAGGCTAGCACTCTGCCACTTGAGCCACAGTGCCACTTCTGGCCATTTTTTTTCTGTATATGTGGTGCTGGGGAATTGAACCCAGGGCCTCTTGTATACGAGGCAAGCACTCTTGCCACGAGGCTATATCCCCAGCCCTGATATTCTAGTTCTAATTTTAATTATTTTTGAGAAGCCTCCATACTACATTCCACAGTAGTTTCACTGATTCACATTCCTACCAACAATGTGCAAGGTTTCCTTTTCTCCTCATGCTCTTAAATACTTAGTATCTTTCATATTTATTATATTGGCCATTCTAATAACTATAAGGAGATATCTCATTGTAGTTGTAATCTGTATTTTCCTGATATTTTTTAAAGTGGTTATGGGGTTGGACTCAGGGCCTGGGGACTCTCCTTGAACTGTTTTGCTCAAGGCTAGCACTCTACCACTTTGAGCCACAGCTCTAATTCTGGCTTTCTGGTGGTTAACTGAAAATAAGAGTCTCAAGGATTTTTATGCCTGGGCTGGCTTCAAACCAAGATTCTCAGATCTCAGCCTCCTGAGTAGCTAGGATTGCAGGCATGAGACACTGGCCCCTGGCCCTGAATTTTGTGAATGTGCTGGTACCAGGAGAGGCTTGAATTCAGGGGCCTTGAACTTGCTCGCTCATGACTGGAATGTACACACTTATATACCTCTAGCCTTCCTCTATGTTAGTAATTTTGGAGATGGAGTCTCATAGTTTTCTGCAAGGGCTGTTTGGTCACTCCCCCCTCTCCCCTCCGTCCTGAGGCTTGAACTCAGGGCCTGGGCACTGTCCCTGAGCTTCTTTTGCTCTAGGCTAGCATTCTACCACTTGAGCCATAGTGTCACTTCAGCTTTTTCTTTTTTTTGGCCAGTCCTGGGCCTTGGACTCAGGGCCTGAGCACCGTCCCTGGCTTCTTCCCGCTCAAGGCTAGCACTCTGCCACCTGAGCCACAGCGCCCCTTCTGGCCGTTTTCCATATAGGTGGTGCTGGGGGATCGACCTGAGAGCTTCATGTGTAGGAGGCAAGCACTCTTGCCACTAGGCCATATTCCCAGCCCCAAGCTTTTTCTGTTTATGTGATATTGAGGAACTGAACCCAGGGCTTCATGCATGCTAGGCAAGCATTTTACCACTAAGCCACATCCCCAGCCTAAGGGGTGGTTTTGAACCATGAACTTTATCCTCTCAGGCTCCTCAGCAGCTAGGATTACAAGCATAAGCCACTGGTGTCTGGTTGATACCTAATAATATTGGGCTTCTCCCCACCCCCCCCCCCACCCCCCGCCTTTCATATCATGTTGGCTGTGCGTGGTTTTTCATTTTGGGAAGTGTTGTTACTTTTTTCTTTTCCCCAAGACAGGGTCATGCTAGGTTAACCAGGTCTGGAACTTTTTGTCTCAAGTGATTTTCCTACTTTTGCCTTCAAGTAGCTGGGACTACTGGAGTGGAACAGTGCTGTAAACAAGCCCTTTCATGTTTTCTTTCGAGAAATGTCTATTCAGATCCTTTCCTTTTCTCTTTTTGTGGCACTAGTGGGGTTTGAATGCAAGGCCTCATACTTGGTAGACAAGTGCTCTACCATTTGAGCCATGCTTCAAGGTTGAAAGGATTTTTTTTTGCCTAGACTGGCTTTGAATTGTGATCATTCTACTTATGCTTCCCATGTATCTGAAATTATAGTAGTGTACCAAATATGGATTTGTTCTGAGAGAAGCTAACTTTTTCCCCTATGGTGGCCTCAAACCATGATCCTCCTATTTCCACCTCCTAAGAGGCTGGGATTACACACATGGTCTTGGCAGCTTTTATGTATCTAGAAATGTATCCTACCTAGGAATGCATCCTTGTCCTCTAGGTTATTCAATTTACTGGTGTTTCCTGCTCTTGTGATACTTTGTGTTCTTGCAGTGTCATATTGTCTTTTTTTTTTTTTGCCGGTTGTGGGGCTTGAATTCAGGGCCTGGGCACTGTCCCTGAGCTTTTTCACTCAATGTTAACACTTTTTCATTTTGAGCCACAGT
This sequence comes from Perognathus longimembris pacificus, assembly GCF_023159225.1. NCBI lineage: Eukaryota > Metazoa > Chordata > Mammalia > Rodentia > Heteromyidae > Perognathus > Perognathus longimembris. The sequence continues at coordinate 150,540,238 of NC_063161.1, forward strand.
GCCACTTCTAGTTTTCTGATGGTTAATTGAAGGTAAAGCCTGACTTTTCTGCCTGGGCTGGCTTCAAACCACAACCTCAGATCTCCACCTCCTGAGTAGCTATGATTACAGGTGTGAGCCACTGGGACCTGGCCATATTCTCTTTTGCTTTTTTCCTTTTACTTGAATCCTGTCTCTGTAAAGTCTTGCTAAATGTGGATTTTTCAAAAAGTTTTGTTATTCTTTCCAATACTGGTAGTCATTGTTATAAATTGCCTTCTTAAAACTGTTCTTATTGTATTCTGAAGGTTTTGGTATGTAGTTTGCATTGTTGTTTGTCTCCATATACATTTTCCCCCCCAGAGCTGAGGACCAAATTCAGGGCCTTGAACTTGCCTGGCAAGTGCTCTTCCACTGAGTTAAACCCCCAACCCCTCCTCTAGATATTTTTAAGTTTCTCTTTTAATCTCTTCTTTGTTCTATTAGTTATTAAGGAGCATGTTTAACTTTCAAGTATTTGTTAAATTTTCAAGGTTATTGTCATTATTGATTTCTAGTTTCGTATTATGTGGCAAGGAGATATTTGATGTGATTTCCATCTTAAATTTGTTAAAATCTGTTCTGTTGCTTAACAGACTATGGTCTCTATATTAGCATGTCTCTTCCAGAGAGTATTCTGTGTGTTTGAGAAAAGCGTAGATTTTGATGTTGGTTAGAAGGTTCTAAATGTGTGTTGATGGCACATGCCTTTCATCTTCAATGCTAGCTTCTGTTTTTGTCTTTGGGTCCTTTCTGGGTTATTTGGCTCATAAAAATCTGTGTGTGTGTGTGTGTATGTGTGTTGCTTATTAAATACATAATGAAAACTTGCAAACTTAAACAAGTTAGGAATAAAAACAGAATGAGCATGTACGCTATACATAGGAGGATGCCTCTATGAATCCTGATGCTAAGTGAATAAAATCACCATCAAAATGGTGTTTGCAGAGAACTGAGGAAAATATGGAGTGTGGAATTGTTGAATGTGAAGTTATAGTGTTACAAAATAGAGAATTCTATAGATGGAGAGTGATGATGGTTGAACAACATTTTGCACTTCCTATCACTCAATTATACACTTAAAAATGGTTAAGATAAGTGGTAAGAATGCCTGGAACATATTGTAAGCATTTATGGAAATGTAACAATGAAACCCCTTCTGTATAACTAATGTAAGCTAATAAAAATGGTTAAGATAAAACTTTTTTACTCATATATTTTCATATTTTACCATAAATCAGGAAAAAAATCAATATGATGAAACTAAGCTAGCACTCTACCACTTGAGTCATAGCTCCACTTCTGGCTTTTTGGTGATTAACTGGAGATCAGAGTGTCATGAACTTTCTTGTCTGGGTTGACTCTGAACTCTGATCCTCTGATCTCAGCCCCGAGTTAGCTAGGATTACAGGCATGAGCCACCAGCATAAAGAGAATATAAAGAGGAGGGGGGATGAGGGAGATGGAAGGGGTGAGTTTGAGTATGGTACAATACATCTATTACTGCAATGTCACAATGAACTTTCATTCACCATTGTACAATTGATACATGTTAATAAAAATCTTTAAAAAAAAAAAAAAGAAAAAGGAGCGTCTAGCCAGATATTTCCTATCTAAACCTAATTAGCAATTATAAGAATGGAAATGAGACATGGAAAAAGGAGATCAAGAAGTACTAGAGAAGGCAGATAATCACTCAAGATAACAGTCCAGTTACTTGAGGACCATTTTGTTACAGAGCAGAGATGTATTAACAAGTTCAAATGGCCTAAAAGAAACACCTCCTTTTTTGGCGGAGAGGGAGAAGACAAGGTGGTACTGGGTTTGAACTTAGTACTTTGTTCGTGCTAGGCAAGTGCTCTAACACTAGAGCCACAAACAGGGCCTTAGTTGAAAGCAGCCTCTATGACAACATGCTCATGTAGAATCAGGACAGGTGATCTCAGAACAGATTGCTTTCCTGTTTACAGAAGACTCTGGAAAATAGGTGGGTATAGTTTTTGTTAATGTAAAGAAAGATACTGATACACATGTACAATTACTATATTTTGTAATATAGTAAGATGGCATCCTAGTTTCTATATGCTGTTTCTTCTATTCTGACTCTGGATATTAGGATTCGGTTTCTTTTATAAATAACTGGATACTTTACAGATCTGAAAAGTCAATACCAAAACCCTCATAATGATCATTTACCCATATATAAAATGGCAGCTCAACCACAACAGGGCAAAATCCACCGATACACAGCAAAAACTTAGGAGGACTTCAGAGTATGGCTCAAATAGCTGAGTACCTGCCAAGCAATACAACAAGAATAAAAAATAAAAGCTTCAAAAAAACACCAAGAAGGTTTTTTTTTTTTTTTTAAAGATTTATTTTTATTTATTTTTGTCCCTCGTGGGGCTTGAACTCAGGGCCTGGGCGCTGTCCCTGAGCTTTCGCGTTCAAGGCCAGTGCTCTACCACTTTAATCCACAGCACCACTTTTGTTTTTTTGGTGGTTAACTGTAGATGAATCTCACGGACTTTCCTGCCTGGGCTGGCTTTGAAACACGATCCTCAGATCTCAGCTTAAGCCACTGGCACCCCGTGTTGAGATTTACTTTATGTCTACTTTTCAAAGGGAGAATAACAACAAGAAATGAGAGATCTTTATTAAAGATATTCATTCCTTATATAAGGAACATGACTCGAGGATGCCAAACTACTTATCTTTCAAATATATCTAAGACTTCCTTCGAAAGTAGAATCCAAAGACTTATTTAAAAAAAAGTGGTGGAGGGAATTCTGAAACACTTTGGTTTATTTTGAAGCATATTTATAAATAAAAACATGAATATACCCATGGAGATTCCGTAAGAATAAGACTTTTACTTTACTGTAAAGATTAAGGCAGTCAGAGGAATCTGAAAAACACTAGTTCTCTTTTGATCAGGTCTGCTTGCTCCTGGTTCTATGTTGTATCTCAACAACATGGAAAGAAACAACAATGTTGGTGATAAAAATTATGTTCCACACTCCATGATAGCTTGGGGAAGAGGGAAGTCTTTGTTTTCCAAAATACAGATGGAGCCAAATGCCATAGGAGAAGTCCAGGTAAAAACATGGTCCCCTACATTAGACTCTAGAAGAACTCAATCAGCTCCTTCTACTGCTGTTGTGGAAACAGGTTTCACATAGTATGGTCCTTCGCTTAGGTACGTTCTAAGCCTCAAATAATTTGGGTTCCCAAAGATTTCTGCAATTGTTTTGGAATTGGCAAGGGCTTTCACCAGTTCATATTTGGCATCCTTTGAAGCTTTGTCATGTTCCACAGATCGGTCCATCACATATTCCACAAAACCTGGACTGTTGAACATAAGTTTCTGAGCCCAGGGTTGGTTTGCAATGGCCTGAAACAGAAAGCAGAGAGAATGTAATTCCTCTGGGCATAATACTCAGAAAAGTGGCAGCATTGAATCTTAGAAATATTTCCTTTTACCTAACTAAATTCCGTCTTTAGAAACAAGTCACAACATAAATGTCAGATAATAGGGAAATGTTTATGTAAATTATGGAATGTAACCACACATACAATAAAAATAACATTAAAGGGGCTGGGAATATGGCCTAGTGGTAAAGTGCTTGCCTCACATACATGAAGCCCTGGGTTCGATTCCTCATCAACACATATATAGAAAAAGCCATGAAAAAGATCACAAAATCCAAATTTGAAATAAACTCAGAAACAATAAACAAACAAACAAAATAACATTAAGACTAATAGTTTACCAAGTGAAGATATTAACATGGATAGATCCATTATGTGAAAAAAGTAGATCCAAGTTATATGCAGGGTGTGACCACAACAATGAAAAAATAAACAAAACCTAGAGAAAATGCTGCCATAAGTTAACACTTATGAAAAGGTTCATTTTTGTTTTTGTTATAGGTACTAAGGCTTGAACTCAGGGCTTGGGCTCTGAGCTCTTTTTTTTTTTTTTTCTTCTGCTCAAGGATAGTGTGCTACCACTTGAGCCACAGGTTTTTGGTGATTAATTGGAGATAGGAGTCTCATGGACTTTCCTGCTGAGGCTAGCTTGGAACTGTGATCCACAGATTTCAGCCTCCTGAATCTAAATAGTTAGGATTACAGGTATAAGTAAGCTACTATCTAAATCTTCATTTGCAGAATGTTATACATTGTAGCTATTCAATGAAATACTGACTTCTTAACTGCCTCTTTGTAATACTGTCAAATGTTTAAAACAATGTTGAAGAGATAAAGCAACTGGAGAATTACATGAACAGTATGATGGTAACACACAATTTAGGAATGTATGAACTACTGTACTTGAAACAAACACACAACTTATATTAGAAATATTATATCATCTATGGGCCTGTAAATCCTGAGTTTGTATTGATGATACTCAAGGAGGGAGGAAAGGGAATGGAAGTTAGCAAAGTATGACTTTAGGTTTGGAATATTTCATGAATGAATGTGATATGAGAGCCAAAACTATTTAACTCATTTAGGCAAAATGTACTGTAAAGGTACCTGAAGAATGAAGGAAGAAGGTTAGGAGAGAGTACTGGATGCAGAGGGCTCAACAATGTCCAGAGATAAGATATTAGATTACAGTGTCAGAAGGGAGTGGCAGGAAGTGAGTCTCTGGTATAAGAAGAGGGTAGGGTAGAAACTGTACCATGTCTTGCCAAAGCACAGCATGGGCACTGGCTCACTGTAAACACTTGGGGGTTGAGTTGGTAGAACCCCAGGGAGGCCTATGGAGAGAACACCTACCGTGAACACTTTTAAGGCAGCACAGTGTAGTTCAGGGAAGGGCTGGTTACTGATCCCACGGAAGAGCTCCAGTGAATCCCTCGACAAAGAGGAAAACCATGACTCTGTCATTCTCAGGAGGTCGTCAGTCTGCTGCTCAGGCTGCAGGACAAAGATCGCAGGACAAGGTTAATAGAGACGATGATGCATTTACAATCAGGAAACTTGGGTCATGTGATCTTAACCACGTCTGAAACACAGCCTCAAGCCCAGCCTAAAACTTGCCCAGTTTTTGTGGGAGATTTAGCAATCTCTAATAGCTCTTTTCTAGGTACTAGAGTTTGAACTCAAGGTTCTGTGTTTGCTAAGTAGGTGTTATACCACTTGAGCCATGTCCCCGGTCCCCAGGCCTTTTGGCTTTAATTATTTTTGAGATAGGTTGACCCTTTTTTTCTGGGCCACCCTGCACCAAGATCCTATTTAAATTCACAATTACAGCTGGCATGATAGGCATATATCAACATACTTTTTCTCAAAAAGTTTTTGCCCAGGCTGTCCTCAAATGGTGATCCTCATCTTTATTTTCCAAGCAGCTAGGATTACAGGTGTGAGCTATGGGTACCTGGCTCAATTCTAATACTCTACATTTCACTTTAACTGAAACTGTCACCATTTGATAATGAGGATTATCTTCTTTTATTAAAAGTGAGAAAGATGACATTTACTTAGTCAACATTTATATTTAGCTAACAAATATTGAGTTGTACAGATCAGATTTATTCTACAAAACATATCCCACTATACATTTCGTTAACTTCATGATCTACTCACTGATAAGTATAGAAGAGAGGAGACCGCATCCAAACATCGTATTTTCAGCTCTGCAGAAGCATTCTTTGCTTGATATCCTATTCTCATGAGTAAGCGTTCAAACCGAGTTCCTTTGAAGGATAACAGTGTGATTTTTTTTGTATGTGTAAAATACACATAGCATAGAATGTGCCATTATAAGTACACAGTTCAGCACCATTAAGCACATTCACACTGTTGTGCAACTGTCATCACTATCTACACCTCTAAAGTTTTTCCACCAATCCCCAAAAGAAATTCTGTATCCCTTAAACAAGGCTCCCATTCTCCCTGTTCCCAAGCAACCACCATCTACTTTCTGTTTCTGGGAATCTGGCTGTTCTATGTGCCTCATCTAAATGGAATCATGGAGCATGTCTTCTGTGTCTAGCTTCTTTCACTTAACATCCTCAAATTTCACACTGTCTTTCATCTTAATACTCTTACAGAGCCAAGAGTCATTGCTTTTGTGACATTTTGTTGATCCATTTTCCATTACTGATTATTGGGTTGCTCTTACTTGTTCTAGCTATAGTAATGTTGCTATGAGCACCAGTGTACAAACAGTGTTTGATCCCTGTTTTCAGTATCTCCGAGTATATACTTAGAAATGGAATTGCTGGGCCATATAGTAATTCTGTACTTAATTTTTCTGTGGACCTTCCATAGTTTTTCATAGTGATTGTATCACTTCACATTTCCATCCCAAAACACAGAATTATAATTTCTCCACATCTTAACATTTTGTTATTTTATGTTTTAAAAAACCTGTTAAATAATACCATCATAAGGGTAGGATATGAAAGAGAAATAATACTTTCATGTATTATAGCCCGTACACACCTAAAACAACACAAAAATAAGCATGTAGTCAGAGACCAAGTGACAGATCTAAACCACACACTGATAGGCACTGCAGCATACATAAGGAAGAGTGGATAGGATTGGAATCAAAGGACCTGGATTGAGTAGCAGCTGCCCCAGTCTGAATGATCCTAGAAACTTTTCTTAACTTCTCTGAGTTTCAGCTACCTGATCTGTAAAATGAGAATGACAACGGTATGTTCTCTGCAGGACTGAAAAAGGATATGTCATAGTTTTGTAAAAGCACATAGCAGGGTAAGATATAATGGCTTATTAACTCTCAACATATACTTCATAAGTTTTCATATTATTGCTGCATATTACTTTTATGTAGACTCTGCTAAGATGTGAACATACCCATGGATGTGCCATAGAAGTATTTTTGTTAAGTCTTAATAACAAGTTGTTTTTTTTTGTCCTTTCTAACATAATACAAAAAAATTGAGGAATACTCAAAACAGCCCTGATAATTGTTATTCCCTTTTCACAAATGAGGAAAGTGAGGCCTAGAAAAGTGACATGAAGTAAATAAAGTCCAAAAAAAAACTATCTAACACCCATGTGCTCAGTGTCAGAACTGAGCCCCAACTTGGTCTTCATACCACGAACACCAATCAAGGAAGATGTAGAGGGGAGACCGTGATTGGTAAAATCCTAAACAGTGAGTACCAAGATATAAAGGTGTTCAGCAGTAACTATGCAATTTGTAAAGATGAGTTGTCATGGATAGAGTGCCACCCACAAAAGTAGTTTCTACAATGTAGTTGGCCCACCAGCAAATGAACAAGAGCATACTGAATCCTGGTTAAAAATTAAGATACACCTAATGAAAGTCAAGACTAGTCATACCAACCTGTTTTCTGTAAAACCTGTTTCCCTTCAACATTGGACCCCATGATTCCAATTGTGTCTACAGCTACACCAATCATGGTGGGATCCTGGCTTTCTGTCATTTCAAACACTTTTTCCACAAAGACAGGATAACGTTCACAGATCTGTTGAGGACTATCCATAACAGCCAGGTTTCCAAAAAACTTCACGAATCCTAAAGATATTTACAAAAACGCATTTTAAAAGCCATTAAGACAGCACAAATGGTGGGTTCAATGTTTTCATAGGAGAGTGATAAACTACAAGTCAGAAAGAAAAGAAAGGCTAGAGTAGGTGTACTGTCTGGAAACCAGAGACCATAATGACCAAATACTTGTGATGGGTGGTCCTGAGAGAGAATAGAAGACCCAAGTTATCAGTGGAGCTAGGTCCAAATGCTGAAGTTTTGTCCTATGTAAGGAGAACAGATTGCAAAGACCAGTAGATACAAATTATAGGGCAGTAAGTGTAGAGTCATTATTGGAAAGAAACTTTTAAACAGAAATGGTCATCAACAAATTAAGGTAGGCTACCTTAGAAATAAATCTCCAATGCCTGAAGTATTTAAGAAAGAGTAATCAAGCTGGGTGTTGGTGACTCATGCCTGTAATCCCAGCTAATCAGGAGGCTGAGATCTGAGGACTATGGTTTGAAGCCAGTCCAGAGAGGAAAGTCTGTGAAATTCTTATCTCTAAGCATTAAAAAGCCAGAAGTGGAGCTGTGGCTCAAGTGGTGGAGTGCTAGCCATGAGCAAAAAAACTGCTCAGCGACAGCAACCTGACTCTGAATTTAAGCTCCAGGAAAAAAAAAAAAAGAAAAAGAAAGATTAATCATGTCCTGTAATAGAATAGCTGGAAAATATTTTGTTAGCTTAAGATTCCACCTCCAATTGACAAATTTGTGACATACACTGTCAGTTAGTATTAGTATATTTATTTATATTTCTTTTCACAGATCTTCTAAAGAAAATGCAATATTTTTGTTTTGTTTTCATGTGTGTGCCAGTATTGGAGCTTGAACTTCAGGCCTGAGAGCTATTCCTTAGCTTTTTCTGCTTAAGGCTGGCCCTCTTACCACTTGAACAACAGGCTTACTACCAGCTTCTCCCCAGTTAATTGGAAATAAGAGTCTCACAGACTTATCTTATCTCTTGGGCTGGCTCTAAATGGTGATCCTCACATCTCAGCCTCCTGAGTAGCTAGGATTATAGGCAGGTGCCACCAGTGCTCCAGTTTTATTCTTCTGTTTAATACTGCTTTTGCTACTTTGTACTTTCAGATATATTTTAAGAATTTTTTTTCTATTTCTGTAGAAAATATCATTAGAATTTTGACAGAAATTCTATGTGATCTGTAAATGGCTTTGAGTATGGACAATTAACCCTATTAATCCTTCCAAACTATAAACCTGAGATAGCTTTCCATTTGTATCTTTAATTTGCCTCATCAGTATCTTACAGTTTTCAGTATAAAGGTCTTTTGCCTTCTTAGGTATGTTTTCCTCCATTTCTTATTTGGATGGCTGTTAGTGTATAGAAATGCTACTGAATTTTGTATGTTGCTGTTCTATCTTACAACTTTACTGAATTCATTTCTTAGGCCTTACATTTTTAGTAGACACTGTAATTAAGTTATTCTACACATAAGCTTATGTCATCTGCAAATAGAAACAATTGTAACTTAACATGTTGGGGTTTTTTTGTTTGTTTTGCCAGTCCTGGGGCTTGGACTCAGGGCATGAGCACTGTCCCTGGCTTCTTTTTGCTCAGGGCTAGCTCTCAGCCACTTGAGCCACAGCGCCACTTCTGGCTGTTTTCTGTATATGTGGTGCTGGGGAATTGAACCCAGGGCTTCATGTATAAGAAGCAAGCACTCTTGCCACTAGGCCATATCCCCAGCCCTTCTTAACATATTGGGATGCCTTTATTCATTTATTTTTTTCTCTTACCAAACTGCTGATTAGAACTTTCACTTCTAAGTGGATGTGGTAAATGAGAGAGCAGCCTCATCTTTATTCTGATCTTGAGGAAAGCTATCAACTATTCACCATTATATAATATTAGCTGTGGAATTGTTCCACAGGTCTTTGCTGTGTTGAAGTACAATCCTTCTATACCTAACTGAGGTGTTTGTTTTTTTGGTGCAGGACATGGGGCTTGAACTCAAGGCCTGAGTATTGTTCCTGAGCCTTCTGTACTAAAAAATAGCACTCTATCACTTAAGCCTCAACTCTTACTTCCAGCTTTTTGCTAGTTATTGGAGACAATTCTCACGAACTTTCTTGCCCTGGCAGGCTTCAAGCCAAAATTCTCAGATCTCAGCCTCCTGATTGTTAGGATTACAGGTGTGAACAACTGGGTGCCTGGCTCCTTGGTTGTTTTTTTTTTTTTTTTTTTTTGCCAGTCCTTGGGCTTTAAACTCAGGGCCTGAGCACTGTCCCTGGCTTCCTTCTGTTCAACGCAAGCACTCTACCACTTGAGCCACAGTGCCACTTCTGGCCTTTTCTGTATATGTGGTGCTGAGGAATCAAACCCAGGGCTTCTTGCATGCTAGGCAAGCACTCTACTGCTAAGCCACATTCCCAGCTCCCTTAATTCAGTTTTTATGTTAAAAAAATAATGAATTCTATTAAGTGCCCTTTTTGCATATATTGAGAAGATCATGTGTCTTTAGTCTTCTGTTAAAGTGGCATACTACATTTATTGATTTGTACATGTTAAATCAACTGTCTTTAATTGTGATTAAAGACACCACGCTATGAATTTGGTGGCTATGGGTATTTTCTAAAAGGAAAGAGCTTTAAGGAGGGTAATTCTTAACCACCCCCCAACTACATAACTCAGAAACAACAACAACAACAACAAATGTACTATCATTTCCACAAGTATCAATGTTTCTTACCTGGCAAATAGAAGCTAGAGAAAGGGTCTGAATCTGCACCAACAATTATATTAGAAATCTGGTCGATTATTCCTTCTTGAGCAAGGTACTGTCGTCCATGATGGGTATATGCCAGTGACGTCACCATCTCTATACAAGTGGCTCTGAAAGGAAAGAAAGACAATGTCAAAGAATCTACCTGATAAAATGTTATACCATCCAAAATGGCAATTATAATGTGATTTCAAATGTTGAAGAGCACACTTGCCTAGGGATAAAAGATACAATCACTCAAAAACCTCTAACTTGTCTTGCAGGGCTTTGGTAAGTTGCAATATATTGTTATAACGTGATCTGAACAATTTTCTGAAGGCCATAAGATGGTAAGGTGGGCACAGGTGGAAAATCATGCTAAGTAACAAGGTTGTTTTTTGACTTCCAAAAGAGGACATCTTGGGCTGGGAATATGGCCTAGTGGCAAGAGTGCTTGCCTCCTACACATGAAGCTCTCAGGTCGATCCCCCAGCACCACCTATATGGAAAACGGCCAGAAGGGGCGCTGTGGCTCAGGTGGCAGAGTGCTAGCCTTGAGCGGGAAGAAGCCAGGGACAGGGCTCAGGCCCTGAGTCCAAGGCCCAGGACTGGCCAAAAAAAAAAAAAGAGGACATCTTACTTTATAAACTCTTTAAGTCAACATACCTGACAAGCACATCCTCACCAGTCAGCTCCCTCAGGAGCTGAGTCACTAATCCACTTGTGGCACAGTAGTTTAAAGATTCTGGGGACACAGAAGAAATCTCCACGATTAGCTGAAAGAAAAGAAATATTAGAAAAAGGTCAAAACATCTTTAAAACTATTTGATTTCATTTTAAGCTAAATGTCTAACAAGGTACTTTATATAGTTAAATTCTTTAAAATCTATTATTTGTCTCTAGGACATCTTCATTGAACTTCTAAGAAATTGCTTTAGTACATAAATATTCCTTTACATCTGGGTGTACCCACACTTGCTGCCAAGAAACCATCAATCAGGGTGTAAGAAAGTTTGAATTAGTAACAACAGACTATAAAACCATTCATTTTTAGGCAGAATATGTAGCTCAGCGGTAGAGCTCTTGGTTAGCATTGTATTAATACCAAGCACTGAAAAAACAAAGTCATTCATGAGACTGTCAGTCATTTAGTCAGTTCCTTTGACAAGCATGTCCTGAACACTTTCTAAAAAAAAAAAAAAACCAACAAAAAACACTAAGGGGTTTTAAGCAGATATGATTGAATCAGAAATGAATTTTTTAATCTGTGCTGGTATTGGGGCTTGAACTCCAGGTCTATCTCACTAGACTTTTTGCTTTTGGCTGACACTCTACCATTTGACCCATACCTCCACTTCTGACTTTTTGCTAGTGAACTGGAGATAAGAGATACCCGGATTTGTCTGTCTAGGCTGGCTTTGAACCAAGATTCTCAGATCTTAGCCTCCAGAGTAGCTAGAATTACAGGCATACACTAATGACACCCCACTCAGATATGGATTTTTATTTTTTTTAATTAATTAATTAATTAACTTATTTATTTATTTTTGGCCAGTCCTGGGGCTTGGACTCCGGGCCTGAGCACTGTCCCTGGCTTCTTTTGCTCAAGGCTAGCACTCTGCCACTTGAGCCACAGCGCCACTTCTGGCCGTTTTCTGTATATGTGGTGCTGGGGAATCGAACCCAGGGCCTCATGTATACGAGGCAAGCTCTCTTGCCACTAGGCCATATCCCCAGCCCCGATGGATTTTTAAAAGATCATTCTTATAACCTATTTTAAACATCATGCTGTAGATAATAAATATGCACAATCTTATCTATCACTTTATTTTTTTATTTTTATTTTTTTCTGGCCAGTCCTGGGGCTTGGACTCAGGGCCTGAGCACTATCCCTGGCTTCTTTTTGCTCAAGGCTAGCACTCTGCCACTTGAGCCACAGCGCCACTTCTGGCTGTTTTCTGTATATATGTGGTGCTGGGGAATCGAACCCAGGGCCTCATGTATACGAGGCAAGCACTCTTGCCACTAGGCCATATCCCCAGCCCTTATCTATCACTTTAAAACACTAATAAATTTGAGAACAAATTGTTTCTGACTGTATATGTAAGACAGACTAGGAACACAAAAATGGATACAGGGAATCAATCTGAATGCAAACACGGTAGTCCAGGTAAATGACACTGGTTGGTTGGTCTAGGATGGTGGTGACTATACCAATGAATACATAGACTTAGGTAAAATGGACAAGGTGTGCTGACTGAATGGCTACTTTGGTGTGTGTGTGGGGGGGGTTCAGGGCTTGAACTCAGGACCTTGTACTTCCACTAGGCTTTTTTATGACTGGTACTCTACCACTTGAGTCACACTTCCAGTCTGGCATTTCTGCTGGTGATGAGTCTTGATGACTTCTTTGTCTAGGCTGGTTTTGAATTGAAATCCTCAGATCTCATTTTCCTAAATTGCTTGGATTAGAGGGAGGAGCTGTTATTTGTTTCATTTTATTTTTTATTGAGGGCATGGAATAGACAGAGTAAGTGAGGAACTCAGCTTAAGCAGCTTATATGAGGCATCTGGAACACACTTAGTGGGACTAGAGTGAATAAGCAGTCAGATATGGAGGTCTTAGTTCAAGGAGAGAGGTCTAGATGAAAGTTTACATTTCAAGCCATCATCACATAGGTAAGAACTGAAATCACAACATGAAGGAAATCCTAGGTAGAGAGGTATAAGGCATGCTCAGTAAGAAAGTATTCTGAGGAGAGAATTAAGATTGTACAGAGTTCCATTTTGGAATATGCAGCCCTACGACATGTTTACTTTGAATCAATTACTCCTTCAATGAGGCTAAAATATTAACATACCTATTTTTCTGTGAGAATTAAAGATCGTGTATACGAGGACTTTAACTAAGTGCTAAATACAAACCTGGTAGAAATAGCCTTTTTTCTTACTACTACTCATAATAATTTTGTTTGGTCTGGTCTCAATAGTAATTTACTCTTCTATATAGTACTAACACTACACTCCTCTAATACTGGATTCATAGTACATTATAAGTATATGTACATATATATATGTGTGTATATATATATATATGTCTTTTTCTTTTTTGGTACTGGGGATCAAACCTAGGACGTTGCACCGGCTAGGCAAATGCTTTGCCACTGAGCTACATCCCAGCCCTGTAAGTACTTTTTGTGACTGTATTATACAGCAACATGGGATCACATCAGCATCCTCTCCATACCTCATAAAACAGTTGACAGTTTACATGCATAGTAAATCATCCCCCTTGTTTTTCACTTGTAATTGACTGGATTCTATACTTTGTAAGCACCAAGGAAGTGCTCTTAGTCTTACCTCATACACCCTGTACCGAACAATGTCACTTGTCCTCATTACAGTTTTTAAATCATCCAGCAGGTTGCTTTCAAACAAGGCCTCCAGCCCCGCTTGGGTTAATGATATCCTTGACAGGGATTTGATAGCCTTATAAGAAAAACAATATTTTAAGTTAACAAAAATACCGAATGTTTATATCTACTTCCTAAGGTTGATGTGAAAACTACTGTACAAAATGCACTCATTCAATGAGCACTCACCACATTTTAGCTACTGTTATTTAAAATTAGAAAAGATTAGCAACACAATGTAAGCCCAAATGACAATACAGTATCTGTATCCTAGAAAAGCGGGGTTAACTGCCATTTACTTATCCATTTATTCACTTGATATCATCTACATGAGGTTACAAAGTTAATTCCATTCTAAGTTTTTAACTCTCAATTCAGAAGGGCTTTTCTTTTTTTCTTTTAATATTTTATTGTTATTACTAAGGAGTTGTACAGAGGGGTTACCATTTCGTAAGTTAGGTAATTAGTACATTTCTTTTTTTTGGACATTGCTACTGCTTTCTTCCTTTTCCCTGTTTCCTTCCCCCATCCCTGCCAACTAGTTGCACAGTTCATTTTCCACCTAGCGTATACTGAGTACCATGACTGCATTTGCTCACCCTTCATCCCTCCCTTTATGCATCCCCTTCTTGCCCTCCTAAAAAGAAAAAAACAAACTCAACAAACCACATCTCTATTTCCTGGAATTCATTTTGATAAATAGTATTTTTTTTTTTTTTTTGGCCAGTCCTGGGCCTTGGACTCAGGGCCTGAGCACTGTCCCTGGCTTCTTCCCGCTCAAGGCTAGCACTCTGCCACTTGAGCCACAGCGCCGCTTCTGGCCGTTTTCTGTATATGTGGTGCTGGGGAATCGAACCTAGGGCCTCGGGTATACCGAGGCAGGCACTCTTGCCACTAGGCTATATCCCCAGCCCCGATAAATAGTATTTTAAATTTCAAGCGAGTTATACTTTTAGGTTCCTCCCTAAGGATATCTTCCTTTTGTCTGTTCGTGTGTGAATGCACAGTTCTATAAGTTATCATGTCCATTTATATTTTAGATCTAGTTTCCCTATGAGAGAAAACCATTTGTCTCTCTGCATTTAGCCTACCTCACTTAATCCATTTCCTTGAAAATGACATATTATTCTTTCTAATGCATGAGTAAAATTCCATTGTGTATATGTACCACATTTAAAAAAATCTATTGTAGGGCATCTGGGCTGTTTAGATAACTTGGCTACTGTGAAAGGTGCAGCAACAAACATAAATGTGCAAGTGTCTTTATGGTATTCTGGTTTGTAATGTTCTAGGTAGATGAGAAGGCCTTTTCTTGACTGTAGGACACAATGTCTCTAACAACTCACCGCTTTAGCTACAGATAGATTCTCTCCACCAATACAATAAACAATTTGTTTTAATAGTTCAGCATTATTTAGAATCTCAGTGACAGCATCTGAATTTTCAACAATTCTTCCAACCTAAAAGAAAAAAAAAACCAGAGGTACTCTTCCAAGTTAGAGCAACATGTGCATACATGATGTTCAAATTTCCCTAGTATGCAATTATGTTAAATGTTAGTGATTACAACTACTACCCAACTCATTAAAAATTCACAATTGACATTAAGGCCAGAAGCACATATGTATAGTCATATATATGAGGAGGAAAAGAAAGTAAAGAGGATATAGATCAAACAGTAAAATGTAAATCCTAGTGTGTCAAATTTTAACAGTGTTGACCTTGGGCAAATTAACTTCTTTGAGCTTAGATTTTTATTTGTAAAATGGGAGAAATAATACTTAATTTAGGGTAGTTAAAAAGACTAAGATTAAATAGCTAATGCACCAACTATATAGTATCTGGAACATACATAATCAATGAAAAAATTGGTATTTTTGCCCTTTGTACTGAATAAGCACTTCAGAGAAGAAAATGAAAAACAGTTAAGATCTATAATCTTAATTGTTTGCTCACAAGTTTTTTTTTTGTGTGTGTGTATGTGCAGTAATGGAGCTTGAGCTCAGAGCATTGTACTCTTGTTTGGCTTTTTTGCTCAAGTCTGGGACTCTACCACTTGAGCCACACTTCCACTTCTGGCTTTTAGCTGGTTAACTGGACGTAAGAGTCTCATGGATTTTCCTGCTTTTGAATTTTGATCCTCATACCTCTGTCTCTTGAGTAGCTAGGTCTGCGGGTAGGAACCACCAGTGCCCAGCCTTGTTAAGTAATCTACAAGAGCACTTAGTTATGTACTCACTAAGACCTAACATGGCAGAGTAACTATTTGAACCCCTAAGAATCTTTTTCTCTAGACTAGGAAGACCTTGAAAAAGAAGAAAAAAACCCCCAAAACCCCAAATGATTTATCCTGGTAACTCCAATAGTAGTAGATGATGGCATGATACCTGGCCTGGCATGTCAAAGGAATTCAACCAGTATTTGATACAACAATTTTAACATTTTACTTAGTGGAACTTCTTACTTAAGCTTTTATTTCCAGATTATAGGTAGGCACAATAGAACAGTCTAGATATACCCTAGAGACAGTGAGATTGATAGCCAGCACAGAAACTGGCCCAGAGCAGATGATCCAAGTCAGTTCCTTTTGTGCCAGTAAAATTTCATACCTGGGACAGAGTGAGGATTTTGACAGAATCATCAGGATGAGTCAGTCCCCTTTGTAGGTCAACCCTGAGGTTCCTGGCCACGTGAACTGGCTCCATAGCTTGGAGGAATCTCTCCAGAATGGACACACATAAATCCGTCTGTTCCCTAAAGGAGATACCATAGTTCTCATTAGTTCATGTCCCATCACACTGGACACAACAAACTAATTGCTAAAGCTTGGCACAATGAGATTTCCCCTAGAAAGACTTTTCTTCAAAAGAGCAGCTCTGCTCACTCAATAATCATTTACTAGATACCTGTTATCTTCTATGCCTGGGTTGGGACTACAAAGATGTAAGGTATATTATTCTCTAAAGTTCAGTCAAATGGAAGGTACAGAAAAATGAAAGGAAACTAAAATCCAGATACATAAATAGTACAAGCTAGGGCTAAAGCTATAGGAGCTTAAAAAGAACAGAAGGTATATAAGAAAGGCTTCTTAGAGGAGTAACATCTGATCTTAAGTTTTTAAAAGTACAAGTGATCTAAAAGAAGGGTGTTCCAAGCAGAGGGAGTAGCAGCAAATAAACCTCACTGGGGTTAGTACAGGAGGAGTAGAAAGAAGATAAAAATGGTGAGATGAATAGCAAGAAATAGAACTGGGGGGAAAAAAGTCATCTTGCTAAGCAGGCACTCTACCACTTAGGCCATGCCTCTAGCCCTTTTTTGGTTAATTTTTCCAGTAGGGTCCTGTGTTTTTTCTGCCCAGGATCAATCTGAGGCCATGATCTTTCTACTACCTATACCTTCCATATAGCTGGGCTCACAGATGAGTGCCACTATGCTGGCTTACTGCTGAGATGAGGGCCTAGCTAACGTTTGTCAAGGCTAGCCTTAAATCATGATCCTCCCAATCTCTACCTTTTGAGTATCTGGGACTTAAGACAGCTCTGCATGGAGCCACAAAGGAAACTTATGACCCTGGGATTCTATTTTGCATCACTCAGCCTAAGGGGTAAGTTAAGAATGTTTTCATGCCCAAGATAACTGAAGACATGTTTACACAAAACCATGTGAAAGTTCCTGGTAGTACAAACAACCCCCAAATCCACCAACTGAAGAACAGATAAATATAACATGTAATGTTATAATGTATTCCCTCACAGAAGGGGAAAGTCTGTCTGCCCTTGCTAGTACACGTGTGAGCTACTAGCACTGGCCAAAAGGTTTCTTTGCAATGATTCCATTTCTATGAAATGTCCAGAATAGACAAAACCATAGAGATAATAAACTCCTGGTTGCAGGGGCTGGTGAGAATAAAAGGGAATGTGAGTCACTGTTTCTGGTATGGGTTTCTTTCCTTTAAAAAAAAAAATTGTTATTAAGGTCAGGTGAGATGGTGTATGGTTGTAGGCCCAGCTATTTAGGAGACTGAGGAAGAAGAATTGCTCAACTCCAGTGATTAAAGGTTAGTCTGGAAACATAGTAAGATCCTGTCTCAAAGAAAAAAAATTTAAAAAAAAATTTGACCATTTTATTTTCTCAATATATATTTTGTGCTGGTACTGGGGCTTAACTCAGGGCCTTGAGCTCTCACTTGGCCCAAGGCTGGTGCTCTATCACTTAAACCACACTTACACTTTCTCATTCACCATTTCTGGTCAGTTGTGGGGCTTGAACTCAGGGCCTGGGTGCTGTCCCTGAGTTCTTCACTCAAGGCTAGGGATCTACCCCTTTGCACCACAGCTTCACTTCCAGTTTTCTGGTGGTTAATTGGAGACAACGAACGGTCTCACACTTTCCTGCCTGCCTGTTACAGGTATGAGTCACTGGTGCCTGGCACTTTTGTCCAGTGTGTGTGTTGTGTGTGTGTGTGTTGTGTGTGTGTCAGTCATGGCACTGAGGGCCTGGGCACTTTCTTGAGCTTTTTCACTCAAGGCTAGCTCTTTGCATTGTAAGCCACAGTGCCACTTCTGGTTTTCTGATGGTTAACTGAAGATAAGAGTCTCATGGGGCTGGGGATATAGCCTAGTGGCAAGAGTGCCTGCCTCGGATACACGAGGCCCTAGGTTCGATTCCCCAGCACCACATATACAGAAAACGGCCAGAAGTGGCGCTGTGGCTCAAGTGGCAGAGTGCTAGCCTTGAGCACAAAGAAGCCAGGGACAGTGCTCAGGCCCTGAGTCCAAGGCCCAGGACTGGCCAAAAAAAAAAAAAAAAGAGTCTCATGGCCTTTCTAGCCTAGCCTTTCCTAGGCTTCCAACCATGATCCTCAGATTGCAGCCTCCTGAGTAGCTAGGATTACAGACCTGAGCCACTGTCACTCAGCTTGTCTGATTTTTAATTGGATAATTTCTCATTATGAATAGGGAGAGTTCTTTAAATATTCTGAATATAAGTATTTATTCAGACAGAGCCTTTGAAAGTATGTCTCCACTGTGACTTGTCTTTTCATTCTCTTAACTGTGATCTTTGAAGACTAGAAAGTTTCATTTTAATGAACTCAAATTTATCACTTTTTTTTTTTTTTTTTTGGCCAGTCCTGGGCCTTGGACTCAGGGCCTGAGCACTGTCCCTGGCTTCTTTTTGCTCAAGGCTAGCACTCTGCCACTTGAGCCACAGCGCCACTTCTGGCCGTTTTCTGTATATGTGGTGCTGGGGAATCAAACCCAGGGCCTCATGTATACGAGGCAAGCACTCTTGCCACTAGGCCATATCCCCAGCCCAAATTTATCACTTTTAATATGTAAAACATAAGGTAATAAAAAATTTCCTATGTTTTCTTCTAAAAGTTTTAGTTTTAGGTGTTATATTTAGGTCCATAAATCCACTCTCATACACTGTTCATGGGAATATAAAATGGTATAAGGACTTTGGAAAACAATTTGGCAATTTCTTATAAATAAAACTACTCAGCCCTTCTACCTTTAGCCATTTACTCAAAGAAAAAAATATTGCTACACAAAGGTTTGTATAAATGCAGTAGTGAGACTCACTGGGCACTTAATGTTGAAAATGAACTATACAACTTGTGGGTGGGGATGGAAGGGAAAAACTGAGGGGGAGGGAAGGGGTGACACTGTCCAAAAATGTACTCTTTATCTGACTTATGTAACTGTAACCCCTCTGTACATCACCTTCACAATAACAATACATAATTTTTAAAAGGCTGTATATATAAATGTTCACAGTAGTGTTATTTATAAAATCCCTAAGTAGAAAACATCTCCTATTGATGAACACCCAACAAATTTGGGTACATCCATACATTGGACTACAACTCAGCAAGGAAAAGGAATGAACTATTCATTTACACTGCATCAATAAATCTCAAAGTAATTATTTTTGTGGAAAAAAAAGTCAGGCAAGGCAGCATACTCCATGACTCCATATATATAATACCCTTCCACTCACATCAGCAAACCCCAAACACATTCATCTGTATTGATGGCAAGTAGGAAGGGATCTGAAGAAACTTCTGAAAGATACATTCGCTATCTTGATTGTGGTGAGGGTTTAACAGGTATATATAGATATGAAAGCTTGTCCGATTATACATTTTACTATGTGTACCTCATTGTATATAAAACTTTTTAAGAAAAAAAGTGGTAAGCTAAAATGCAGTATACAACTTTCAGGTCATAAGTGGCCCTTTATTACACCAACAAGACAAAGAGTTAATAACTTAAGGCTTGTTTGATTGTTTTTGTAAGTAATCTTAGAACTTAATTTCCCTCACAAAATTCTAGACTTACACTGAGCACAAGTGGCTCATGCCTGTAATCCTAATTACTTAAGAGACTGAAATCAGAGGATTGAGGTTCAAAGCCAGCCTCGGTAAAGGTTTGCGAGATTCCATCTCCAATTTACCAGCAAAAATGTCAGGCTGTGGGGATGGCTCAAGTGGTAGAGTGGCAGTTGTTTTTTTTGTCCAGTCATGGGCCTTGGACTCGGGGCCTGAGCACTGTCTCTGGCTTCTTTTTGCTCAAGGCTAACACTCTGCCACTTGAGTCACAGCGCCACTTCTGGCCATTTTCTGTATATGTGGTGCTGGGGAATTGAACCCAGGGCTTCATGTACATGAGACAAGCACTCTTGCCACTAGGCCATATCCCCAGCCCTAGAGTGGCAGCTGTGAACAAACAAGTTGACTAAGTGACAGCATAGGCAAGAAGGCAGGAGGGGAAAAATTCTAGGTTTTTATCTACAAGATCAGAACTTGAGCCTATAATACAGTTTATGGTTTAGCTAGGATAGTAAGTAGCAATCTATGTGGAGACTTTATACTCAGTTTTGAATTGTCCTATTTAAAAATTTCCATTAAAATTGCTTCCATCCTTTAGCAATTTTTTTGCCATATTTCTCATACTCCCTGTCACTTTAATTCCTGTTGCCAACTTTCAGCATGACTTTGAAAGTTTCTTCATCTATAATATGACGATGTTGAGACTAGCTACCCCGTTTAAACGCTGACCCTAACCTAACATTTGGCATATATGGTATTATACTGTACCCTAGGAAGGCTGAACTAAACAAGGCCTCTGCCTTCTTGTATCTAGGAAGATACAAGAGATTATAAACAGAGAACTAGTAAAAAGCAATTAAGTACTGTTTATTAACAGATAATGATAATGCCCTTTAGGAAATCAAAAGAACAGTAACTTGCAAATGGAGCAACAGCCTACTAGTGGGGATGGCACATTGGCCAGGTCTTCAAAGATGAACAGAATATGGAGAGGAGGGCGGTTCAGTTATAAGAATTTGTGTGAATAATGTTAAGAAAGTGCAAGTCATGCTTAGGCAACTTTAGTGGTGTGTCATGGTGGGTGGAACAGATGAAATATAAGCTGGGCAAAGCAAAAGATGAGGTTGGAAAAGTAGGATGGATATATACTGGAAAGGGCACACTGGACTAAGAAGTCAAGGTTTTACACTGTAGGCAAGGGAAAAGATCTGGTACAAGCGACCTAAGAAGTCTGCTGTGGTTGCAGGGTGGTAAGGGCAAGTTTTAGAAAGTTAAGGGGTAATGAATGTCAAGACCAATTCAACAGACCTAGCAAGCCAGAGAGAGTGAGAACTAAAGGTATTGCATAGGTAGCTAAGCTGCATAATGGTAACAGACTTAATGAAGGAAGAACTTCTTAGAACCAAGGAAGCCCCTTGAAATCATCTAGTGTTGATCCAACAGTTCATTGTCTTTTCAAGTAAAAGAGTCAGTTTTCAATTCTGGACCACACGCATTTTAAAATTCCTTCAACTGGGTCCAATAACCAAATACAATGGTTGGGCTTTTTTTTTTTTTGCCAGTCCTGGGGCTTGAACTCAGGGCCTGGGCACAGTCCCTGAGCTTCTTTTGATTAAGACTAGTGCTCTACCACTAGAGCCACAGCGTCACTTCCAGCTTTTTGTTTATGTGCAAGAATCAAACCCAGGGCTTCATGCATGCTAGGCAAGCACTCTATCACTAAGCCACCTTCCCAGCCCACGAAGTATTTTTAATTGAACACTTTAACAAAAGAAAAAAGATGCTGTCCTAACATTTTTAACTATTAATTTTATACTAATTGTTTCTATAATCTCATTGTTTTACGAGTTGTGCAAGTCTGGTGTGTGTGTGTGTGTGTGTGTGTTCCTTTTAAGATTTAAAGATAACGGGACCATCAACTTTGCAATTTTCCTTTTTCACCGAACCTCTATTAGCAATCTTTCCACGTCGACATAGACAAATCAATCCCAGTATTTTAAATACCTGCATAGTGTTAATGCGTAATCATTTATCTGCAATCCCCTCTTAATGGATATTTAGGTTACTAGTTTACTGCTGTCACGACTATGCCTCCACACACAGCACACTTTATAGGAGTACACTTCTATTCCAGATAGAAATGAAAAGGTAGGTCAATGTAGTGTTGATGGATCTTGGAAGCGGAGCTGTAGCTCAAGAGGTAGAGCGTCAGCTGTAAACTAAGAAAGCTGAGGGGCAGAACCCAGGCCCCGAGTTCAAGTCCCGGGGTTGGCACGCGCTCGCACGCACGCGCGCGCGCGCGCACACGCGCGCACACACACACACACACACTCCCCTGACGGATTTTTCCACAGTGCTAGGGGAGAATCCCTTCGGAAGGAGGAGAAAAGCCGAGAGCTTGTTACCCGTGGCCGTGGAGGTTCTGCAAGTGGGCAAACCTTGCACTTCTCCTCCAGCTCATGGACAAGGCGTGAGGCCAGGCAACCAGAAAAACAACAACAAAACGAGGCGCAGAGGCTCTCCGGAGAGGCTGGGCCGGCGTGGGTCCTCCACGACGACACCCCCGGGGGCAGTCCCTCCCGGCGCCTGCACCCACCCCGCAGGTCTCCATAACTGAGAGGTGGGAGGGGGGGTGTCCCTCATCCCTGCTCAGGCCCCCCCCCTCGGGGGGGGGGGAAGTTCTCTCACCGAAGGTTTTGGTTCAGCAGGGAGAAAAGCGGCGCGAGTCGCAGCTCCGCCGAATGCTCCCGCAGCTCGCCGAGCGGCACCGCCTGAATCACCGACTGCAGAGCCCGCAGCTCCTCCAGCGGCGCCTCCAGCCGCGCCACCTCCCGCAGCAGAGCGAGCGCCTGCGTGGCCATCTTGCCTGCTGGCACGCCCACACACCGGGGGCTTCCGGGGAGGGAGGGCGTGGGGGGGGGGGAAATATTCCTCAGGGCTCGCGAGATCTGCGGGGATGGAAGGGTGGGAGGGCTCCACCTCCGCCAAGTCTCGCGATACCGAGGTCCTTAGGCGGCGAGTCAAAGGTCATCGGCGATGGCGGATCTCGGCGTAGCTTGCGTGCGCTTGGTGGTAAACGCCTGGCGGGTGAGCCCCGCGCTCGGGGGGGCCTGCGGGCGGAGGGCACGGCGGCGTCTCGGGAGATCAATGGCTGTCCTTTCCGACCAGCATCTCCGCAGGGAAGAAAAGCGGCCTCCGTTGACTGCGCGGGGAGCGGGGTCCCGGGGTCGAATCCCCAGCCCGACGCCCGTTCCGAGGAGGCACCGGGCAACACACACACACCCCTGGGAGAAAGGGTGAGGATTTTCGAGAAGCTGGACGAAAGGCGTGAGCCATGCGGGGATGCCCTGTTGGTGTCGACGAGCCAGCGATCCATCACACTTGATTAAGAAAAACCGGTGGCCGCTTTGGGCCGGCGTGGAGAGAGCGAGCGAGCTTCGCCCACAGCTGCGGGGTGCTGTGCTTGGACACCTCGGAGGAAGAGACGCGGACTTGGAGCCGGCCGAGGCTGCCGTTCGCCACTCTGCCGCACTCACCGATCCCTAGGCAGCCGGTGGGAACCAGTGTGGTCTGGGCAAGCCCGAGAGGGTGTGCCAGGTTTAGAAATCGAGCCTGTCTGCGAAACGATAAGGTTGGTAGGGAATGAAGAACCGTTCGATGCTACTCTACGTTGACATCCCAAGCATCGCAAGCAGATGGAAAGTTAGGAGTCTTTACAGGTACCCAAGGCCAAGATGGATGAGCCTGTTTTGGAAATGGATGAGTGCCTTCCCATACTTTCAAATCCTGAAAGCGTAGAAGAAACTAAAGATTTCTATCGGGTTGTCAGTGTGTCTGTCCGTCCGTGTGTCTGACGACCATCCAGATGTGTGCACGCCAATGTCTCAGGACAAAAATGGTAGTCATTATTGCTGTATCCCCAATTCCCGTAAATACGACCACCGGCTCAGATAAACAGGGCAAGGAGTCTTTATTGCCAAGGACCACACACTCCACTAGTCGGGTAGTAGAGTGCACTGGTGAGCTCGCCTACAGAGTAAAATCGCACTTAGGTATTCTGGTGATCACACCCCGAAGTATCTAATTCCCTCCCCTTCTTCTGGATTGACTTTAGAATTGTTTTGTCCCTCGGGCCTTAAAGTTAATAGAGAAAAAAGCTAGGAATACAAGAAATGTATCCAAAGCCTAACGTATGAAACTGTAACCTCTCCGTACATCAGTTTGATAATAAAAATTTGAAAAAGAAAAAGGCTAGGAATGTGGCCTAGTTAGATAGAGTGCTTGTTTAGCATTCATGAAGCCCTAGGTTCGATTCCTCAGAAAAAGCCGTAAGTGGCACTGTGGCTCGAGAGGTAGAATGTTAGCCTTAAGCAGAAAGAAGCCAGGGACAGTGTTCAGACCCTTAATCCTGAGCCCCAGGACTAGCAAAAAAGAAAAAAATTAACAGAAAATAAATGAATTTTGGGGAAAAAAAAAATCTTGGGACAAAAGACCCAACCACTCCAACTCATGAGTCTATGCTTATTCTAATGTTTTTTTTTTTTTTTTTTTTTTTTTTTTGGCCAGTCCTGGGCCTTGGACTCAGGGCCTGAGCACTGTCCCTGGCTTCTTCCCGCTCAAGGCTAGCACTCTGCCACTTGAGCCACAGCACCGCTTCTGGCCGTTTTCTGTATATGTGGTGCTGGGGAATCGAACCTAGGGCCTCGTGTATCCGAGGCAGGCACTCTTGCCACTAGGCTATATCCCCAGCCCTAATGTTTTTTTTTTTTTTTTTTTTTTTTTTTTTTTTTTTTTTTTTTGCCAGTCCTGGTCCCTGAGCTCAGGACCTGAACCCTGTCACTGGCTTCAGGGCCACTTCTGGCTTTTTCTGTGTATGTGGTGCTGAGGAATTGAACCCAGTGTATGCAAGGCTAGGACTCTACCACTAGGTCATATTCCTAGCCCCGATTATTCTAATGTTAACTGTTTCTTCCCTTGAAAGTCACTGGCTTTCTCTAGTCCTTGAATCATATTATATATAATTGAAACATTCAAGCTGTATTATACCAAGCAAATGTTTGACTACTTTGGTATCCTAACAAATATAAGCCCTCACTTTATTTTAAAAGAAACAGTAACATTAAAACATTGATGATGCTTTATTTAGTATTCAAAGAGGTGATAGATAATACAACCCATTCCTAACAGTGCTTGTTGGAAATGTAGAGAGGATACTGTAAATGTTGATTCATGTTTCTGTAGAGCTAATGAAGTTGACAAAGTTGGAAAGTGAAAAAATGGGTGGATTATAGATACATTAATACCAACAGAAGTGAAAATAATGAGCTACTCAAATTTCAGTCTTAGGCAATAATTAAATAGTGTCTACCATACATAAATGACACAGAAGATCAGTTCCCACAACCAGAGACAATCTAAGGAACTTGAATGCCATTTTGCTGCCAGGCTTCACAGACTTCAGTTTGGAAAAAAATTTCAATACATTGCTGTATACCTATAAAGAAGTGCAAAAAAAGAAAAAGGTTTCCATTCATGAAAGGAGGTTGGTAGTTAACTTAGTTTGGAATTGGCTTTGTTTTTAAATTAGGATAAAGCTGGGTAAAACCTTGCAACTCTTGGCAATGGGGTACTCTACATTTCCAAAGGATACCACCAACCATTGGCTTGCCACTTTTCTTTGCAGTGTGTTATGTGTTAAATGCTTCAACCTAAGTGTGTGCTGTGTATGTGCTTAAGGAGAAGAGGACGAATTGCCTCATGGAAAGGCTGTTCAGAGCGGCTGGCCTGGAAAGAGGAATGGATTTACTAAGGAGAGAAGTAGGGAACTAGTGTTCTAAGCTAAGGAGACTCTGGAGGTCCTGGGAGGAAAGGAGATATGGAGAGAGGCAATCATATGTGCTTTACTTGTTTGTTTCTGTTGGTGGCTTAGGTCTCTAGGGAAAAGGTTTGCTGTTTTAGTGTTGGTGTGCCATAATTTCTGAAAGTTAATGTGGTCTAAGGAAAGTTTATGTATTTGTATTATATATGTACATCTCTGAGGTTCTCGTAATTTTTTATCGTTTAATGAAACGAAAATAGTGTTTATTTTGCAAGAGTTGTGGATCTAACAATAGTGCTTAGGTTATAAGTTTCATGCATACGTGGTGAAAATACCTCTCTTTCCCAGCTGTCTGCATGGTCTTCTGGCCTGTCTGCTGAGGAGGGGTGGGGCTGTATCTCCGTAGATGAATGGGAGGCTGTGTGGGAAGGGGACCAGCAGTTAATGCCCTGCCTGTAGTGCCTGCCCACCAGCCAGCACTTTGCCTAAGGATATAATTACTGCTACCACCTTGCATTGAATTACCAGCTTCTCGGTGGACAGGACAGGCTCAGTGCTCTCTGCCAGGCTACTCTCTGTTCTCTGTTCTTACATGTCTTCTGGTGAGTGCCCTGGTCTACAACACTGTCCACGTAGTCTTAAACCTCCTACCCGTCAAGGGGGGGGGGGGCAGGGAAATGTATTTCTCTTCAGTGCTCTTGTGGTTTTGGCCTGGGGCTAGGCAGGTAGATGGTGAAGGGCTGCTCCGTGCCCTTGTTTTTCCTGCAATCAGAGCTTTTCACAACTCTAAGCAACACAAGTACCATAACCTGCATTTTTAGATGGGGTTTATACAAGGAATAACAGAGAGCTTGTCAGACCAGTCAGTAAGCAGTACTGACACTAGGATTTACATACCCACTCCCCAGCCATTCTATCTTACCCCATTTCCTCCTGATCCTTGCCCATATATCAAGGCCCATGCAGACTGGGTATTTCGTACCTCTTAAGTTTGTGTGTGGTTCATCTGCTTAGTGTGTGCCCCATTCTCCTCTTGTAATTCTACTTATCTCAGGTCCAATTCAGGTGGCATCTTCAAGTCTCTCCCTAAAGGAGAGCCTCAGCCCATGGTCACAGTTTGCATTCTTTTGGAACTGGTCTGTTTCCAGTTTTATCTTTTGTACTAAACTGCACAGCACCTTAAACATATACCAATGAATGCAGGTGAAATTACTCCCTTAGTCAGGATGGTAGGTGTTCAGGGGAAAGTAAGAATACTGTAGTATTATTGTACAGTAACAATGGATCTGAAGTCATCCAAACTTGAGTTCAAAATCAGTTGAGGTACATGGTTTTAAACCAGGCGCTGGTGGCTCACTCCTGTAATCCCAGCTACTCAGAGGCTGAGATCTGAGGATCAGGGTTCAAAGCCAATCCAGACAGAAAAGTCCTCGAGAGACTCTTTATCTTCAATTAACCATTCAAAAATAAATAAATAAATATTAAAAAAACAAACAAAAACAGAAGTGGAGCTGTTGCTGAAAGTGTGGTGTGCTAGCCTTGAACACAAGAACCAGGACAGGGCCCAGGCCCTGAGTTCAAGCCCCATGACTGACAAAAGTGTGGTTTTGAGCAATTTTTCAAAATTTTTGAGCCCCCATTCCCTCCTTCCCCTCCCACCTACA
Source organism: Perognathus longimembris pacificus (assembly GCF_023159225.1). Classification (NCBI taxonomy): domain Eukaryota; kingdom Metazoa; phylum Chordata; class Mammalia; order Rodentia; family Heteromyidae; genus Perognathus; species Perognathus longimembris. Next base: position 150,567,747 of record NC_063161.1, read on the forward strand.
AAATGCAGAACAACAACAAAAAAAACTTAAGCATTAGAACTCAATGCAGATTTCAGTATTTATTTTGTGGATAGATGGGGAGGTAGGGATAAGAAAACAAACAGTCTTGTTTCCTGTCTACTTGGCCTGTAAACTACTGACCTGCACTTTTCTTTTCCACCATGTGGACCCAGACAGCTTTTCTGACATTCCCTCTTCTCAGGACCCTTAGCCTACAACTCTACTTGGCCAGCACCAGCATCTATGTCTCTGGTACTTACTTCCATCGTCTTTGTTGGCTGTCTCAACAAGCACATTGCCAGATGTAGTGCCAGGTACAGTGCAGGGCTCAGGTGCTGCCCCAGAAATCCCCAGGAGTTACCAGGATGCTCCAGAGGGGCCACTTTGGGGCCTTTCCCTTGATTCTGATAACTTTGTCCAGTGATAAACTACAGCTACCTGCTTGGGGTGGTATATGAAGCACAACTGAATGAGCCCTTTGGAGCCTGCTTTTTTTTTTTTTCAGACTCCTTTAACTATTTAACTCTCTACTTTTGCTGTATTTAACAGTTGGTGTGAAATAAAAATGAGTTTTTCTTTTTTGCTATTTTTGTTTTCTTTTTGTTTTGTATGTCCATTTATATGTCTTCGGGAGCATAAGGGGAGGCACAAAAATGGAGGAACAAAGGTGAACAAATGCAGCAATCGTTCCCTGGATATTATGTGGAAAATGAACTATACAACTTGTGGGTGGAATTGGAGAAACTGGGAAGAATAAGGAAAGGGTGACACTGTCCACAAAGAAATGTACTCTTTACCTGACTTATTTAACTGTAACCCTTCTGTAAATCACTTTTATAATATCAATTTTTTTAAAAAAAACTAAAAATTGGCATGATACAGGAGTTTGGTTCAGACAGTCTGAGTCTATGAATTAGTTACCAGCTTGGTTTTGCATGCTGGTCACTTGACAGTTATGGATCTTGGTGGCAGTCAGTCTCTGGAGCTCTAGTTATATTGTCCTAGTGAAGACTGAGCAGCTCTGATCCTAAAGGTCCACTCTGTAATTACTACAAGGACCCCCTCCAATGACCATTAACATGAGACTCAGGATTAAATTTCCAATACACGAATTCCAAAACAAACTACAGCAGGAGAGGACAATCTAAATGATTTTAATTTTTGGGGGGGTGGTGAGGAATGGGGCACAGTCCCTTTTTTTGTTCAAGGCTACTGCTGTAGCACTTGAGCCACAGTTCTATTTCCAGCTTTTTGGCAGATTGTAAGGAACACCCTCGGGAGGGCTCCTTGCCATGTGGTGGGAGGGAAGGACAGACCCACCGCCGTGTCATGCCATACCTAGGGTAGGGGGTAGGGAGATGTGGCCAGGTGAGGGGAGGTGGCTGCCACCAGGTATGCCAGTTACCTAGGTAACACAGATACTGGGCAGAAAGTTAGGTAGGCGGGGACATCTGCACAGAGCCCTCCCAGGGGTGGACCCTACATAGATGACTGTAGAGCCACAGACTTTCCTCTCAGGCTGGCTTTGAACCATGATCCTTAGATCTCAGCTTCCTGTTGACTTGAGAGAGCTGAGACGGGGATAAATGATGGCTATCTAACCAGTTGGTCTTGCTTTCAGTGGTTGCCATTTCAGAAGTATGTGGTTAGCTGTGTGCTGCTGTCTGAGTTTCTTCGAAATAAAATTTTATACACATGGATTTATATAAATCCTCTGAGTAATGTTCCAAGAAATAAACTTTAGAAGCATAATAAATTTTTAAGTTGGCAATTTGGACACCAGACTGATTTTTATGTGCTGTTAACCTAAGATACTCAAATGTTAATGTTGTTTGACATCCAATAGATGCTCCCTAGTAGTTTCCAGTCTTTAAAACTTTATAGGTTATGGTCCTTTGTAGACACCACTAAGCTTGACCTACTTATTAAATAATTTGTATGTCTATACCAGTCCTGGGGCTTGAACTCAGGGCCTGGGCACTGTCCCTGAGCTTTTGTGTTCAAGGCTAGTGTTCTACCACTTGAGCCACAGCTCCAGTTCTGGCTTCTTGGGTAGTTAATTGAAGATGAGTCTTCAATATCTTCCTGCCCAGGCTGAGTTCAAACTATGATCCCCAGAGCTCAGCCTTCTGAGTAGCTTGAATTACGGGCATGAGTCATTGGTGCTCAGCTTAAATTTTTTTTTCAGATATATAAGAATAAAGAGTATGAAGAATTAAATATTTTGAGGACAATTTGGAGAGAGTTTCTGAGAATTCTGGTTTTTTGTTCCTCTTTTAGACTTATTGAGGTATAACTGATCAAAAAAGTATGTAAGTATGGGGGAGCTTGACATTGTGATGTAAATGTACATACACACTGTGAAATAGTCACTACAAGCAATTAATATACTCACCACCCCCATGAAGTTACCTGTTACATTTTTATTGTTCTTTTTGGTCAAAATAAATTTTACGCCCTTAGAAAATTTCAAAACATACTGTACAATATGGTTAACTGCAGTCACTAAGTTGTTCCATCTCCAAACTGCTCATTTTGTATCTGAGATTTTCTACCCTTTGGCCAATGTATTTTCCAGCCCCTGGGGAGAATTCTAATGTCTCATTCCTGAACTCCAAAGGTCAATGTTTGTTGTGAATTTGGAAACACTAACCTGGACCACAGACACTCCCCTGCCCAGGAGGCCTGTAGACCTCAGTCAGGAGCGTCTGGAGAGCTGCTTGCTTCAGCTTGGATGGAAACCCAAGCCTTTGGACACCTGGTGACATTCACTTCCTATTTCAATCCATCAACTTTTACCCACATAATAAAAATTCCTCCTCCTGCTTCCATTGTGGCTTTATTCCAAGAGTAGCTGGAAACTGACACGAGAGCCTGAGTTAGTTAATGAAGATGTTTCAAGGCTGACAGTAACACAACCAAGCCTTCCACTCTGAATTAACAGGCTACACTTAATTCCTGGCCTTTGCCTCCATGTAAGAACCTTCTCCTACTCACTTCTATTTTTCTCCAAGCTGCCTAAAGCTAGAGATTTATTTTATTTTATTTTATTTTGGCCAGTCCTGGGCCTTGGACTCAGGGCCTAAGCACTGTCCCTGGCTTCTTCCCGCTCAAGGCTAGCACTCTGCCACTTGAGCCACAGCGCCGCTTCTGGCCGTTTTCTGTATATGTGGTGCTGGGGAATCGAACCTAGGGCCTCGTGTATCCGAGGTAGGCACTCTTGCCACTAGGCTATATCCCCAGCTCCTAGAGATTTATTTATTTTTTTTGGCCAGTCCTGGGCCTTGGACTCAGGGCCTGAGCACTGTCCCTGGTTTCTTCCCGCTCAAGGCTAGCACTCCGCCACTTGAGCCACAGCGCCGCTTCTGGCCGTTTTCTGTATATGTGGTGCTGGGGAATCGAACCTAGGGCCTCGTGTATCTGAGGCAGGCGCTCTTGCCACTAGGCTATATCCCCAGCCCTAGAGATTTATTTTAATCAGGCATATTTGAAGGGTTCTCTCCCAACCCCCAAGAGCCAGGCTATTGCTGGTGTATGAAGAGGAGAAAACAGAGGAACCTGACCTGCACGTATAACCTGCAGTAACATTATGTGACTCAGTTCAGATTTCTGGAATTGTAGGCCTATGTGTGCCTGTACTTTGGTATTTTAATAGTGTCATTATCTAAGTTCATTTCCTTCCAATGCTGTGCCCTTTAGCTAAATGGTTTATGTCCAATAGGTCAAGTCCAGTAGATAAAGTTGCACACACTCTTTGGAAGTGCTGGAACACGGCTGAGAGAATGTTCTAGGCAGTGGCCGACGGGGCACAGTAGGGGTTACACCATGTTCAGGCTAAACTCAGGCAGTGGAAGTCAGAGCCTGTTCCTTCTCCTGTCCAACAAATAATAAATAATTCAGAAGGTAAAGATGGATGTTTTCAAAGGGAACTTTTGTATTGTAAACCAAACACATTAATTATAATTTTAACATAACAAATGTTATTAAAAAGCAGCAATTCAAAACCATGTATCTTTTAGAAGGTGCACAGGGTTATAAGGTCAGTTGGCAGCAATGCAGCTGTTGTCCCGAAGGAATGAAATGCTGGAGTAGGAGTTAGGCCCCTACTGTCTCCCAAGAAGGCAAGGCGCCCCTGGCCCTTCCCTCTGCACACCTAGAGCTCCCATGGAGCCCAGTGGGGAAGGTACAGATGTACTGTTACAGGCCTAGATCAGCCAGCTTCTCAGAAGCCTGGAAAGCACTGGGAGGTTGCTGCACTGGCTGAAATCAGCAGGAAGCCACAGATTGGATCCCAGGTCCTTGCTGGGCTGGGAGCTGGCTTCTCAGCTCCCTTCCACCTGGGCTGTCAGGAGGGCTTCAGTGGCAGCAGATGTGGGGCTGAGAACTGGGCCCAGTGTCCATCTGTCTGGGCTATATGGGAAGCAGAGGGAAGTGGGTGGGCTGTGTGCAGGGGAGGAGATGATGTCCCCTTGAAAGGCACTATAGTAGCTGAGGTTTAAGGCAAGGCCATCTAACCCATCTTGGGTCATCAGGAGTGTTTGCAGGTGGGGTGGGCCAGGCCTAGTGGCAGGAAACCTTGGTCCTTGGGAATGCTGTTTTGTTTTTATTTCTCCACCTCTACCCATCAGCTGGCAGCCTGCACAACCCAGGCAAGACAGAGGCCACAGAAGTAGTTGGCAAGGCTGGTCCTAGTCTGGTATTCCTGCTCCCTCCCCCGCACCACCCCCTAGTCAAGGCACTTCTTTCCTCTCCCACCAAGTGAGTCCGTTTCTGATAAATCTGGAAGCAGCAAAAAAGAAGGGGTGCTTGTTCCCCTCCCAATTTTGGTATCCCTCCCAATGGAGCTGAATGAATGTCTGTTCTAGGAATTCTATTTATATCTCCAGTAACGGGCTTGGGCCCTTGAAAAATCCGAGCCTATCCCCAAAAGTGACTGTCAGTTTCAGGCAGGGAAGGAATAGGAGACTGAGGTCCCCCACTTCCCTGTGGGGGAACCAAGCTGGTTCAAGGCCAAGGGTAGGGGGGCAGGAGCTGGGCTTTCACATTCAATTATAGCACATGGCCTTACAGGCGGCCAAGGGAGAGCCAAGAGCAAGAGCTAGGCTGCCCTAGAGGGAATGTGTGGCAGTACATGTGGGTACACGTGGTGGCATGAAGGCACTGTGTTGTGGCTGTCTGTACACATGTTGGCATGAAGGCATGTGTGTTATGTGGTGGTTTGTGCACGCATGGTGTGTGTATATTCATGTGGCATGAGAGCATGTATTAGGTGGGAGTATTTGTATACATGGTGGCACAAGGGGATGTGTATTGTGTGGCAATGTGTGTGTATGTGGGTGGTGGCATGAAGTCATCTTGTGTAGCTATGTGTACAAATGATCGCATGTGGCAGTGTGTGGTAGGTCTTGGATTTAGCAGGTTCCCCCAGAGGTTCCAGTCCTCTAGGTGTCCAATGACTCCTCCATAGCAGCCAGGCCAGGCCCAGCTCCATGGCAACTACAAAGAGCTGTGGTCTGGTGATGGGCAAATTTCTAGGACTTGCAGAACTGAAGGCAGCAGGCCTCCCACTCAGCCTTAACAGGAGGCCCCACTGCTGTCTGGGCAGAAATCTGGCTCTTCGCTCCTCAGGCCCTGGCTCCCAGCCTCTCTGCCACGTGGGTATTTCCAGAGGCAGGGGGAGTGGCAGGAAGGAAAAGAAAGGTCCCACAGCACCCCCCTTTGTCCTTCAGGGGCCCCATTCTCATAATGTGGTCCCTAGGAGGACCAGCCCCCATGGCCAGACATGAAGGTTACCCAGTAGAGGGACAGATGTGCACATGGAGAACATGAAAACACACAAACAACCCCCCCCCCGCAAAAAAGGAGTACAAGGTGGAAGGAGAAAGGGACACAAGCTAGAGGGGATGTGGATTCAGAGGAACCAAAACACAGCTGAAGGGGTGTGAGTGTGCAGACAGTGAAAAACAGCCCATGTGGCCTCAGAGATACAGGCAAAGGGTGATAGGCCCAAGGAGGCTCCACAACAGAACTGGCACAGCGAAGGCAGCACAGGCCTTGACTTTGGCCTGGTGGGCACACAGGCAGGGCCTTCTGCAGCTCTGTCCCAGTTCCCTCCCCTTCCCCAGCACGAAGAAGTGGGGAGCATATGGCTTCTGCTGTCCCTCCTTTGGGTTTTCAGGGCTCGGGTGGCCCCTGAGGAGTGGTCAGTAAGGGGTAGTCCCTTCCCATTCCACCAGGTACTGAACCTTGCCATCTGGTGTGACCCTCCGAGCCAACACCTGGTACTTCTCCCCACAGGCCAACCGCCCCGCTGCACCAAAGTAGTTGGTGATCGATGACTTGAGGTGGGACAAGGAGGAATCATCTTCACTGATGCTCTCAAATGTGTGGCTGTCAATGCCTTCGTCTGGTCGCTCAGGGCCCGAAGCTCCTTCAGCACTGCTGTTTGAGGGGCAGCGCCCACCCAGCTCGGCGGCCCGCCGCTTTGCCCGCAGGGGCAGGTACGCTTTGGCTGCTAGCTTCCTCTTGCGGCTGCCCACTGTCCGCCTGCATCAGGAGGGGAAGAGAGAGATGTTAGCAACGAGAAGGAATGACAGAAACAGACTGCTCATCCTGAGTGGTCTTCCTGGGGATCCAGCGCTGTGCCAGACCTTGAGAAACTTTTAGCAGAGCCCCACAACAGCCCTGTGAAGAGGAAAGGCTCAAGGGAAACAAATGCCTGGGGAGAGGAGAGGCCAGGATTCACTAACTCTGAAGCTCATGCTCTTTGTATCTGGGAACTCGGGTGACACAGTGGGAGGTGACATTGTCTGCACCTCCTGCAGCTGTGCAGTGCTTGGCTTTAGGCTGCCTGTCTCTCACCCAGAGTTTATCTGGAGCTAGATGAACCATCCAGGGATAAGTACTAAAAAAGAACTTGCTTCAGACAGGTAGAAGTATTAGCAAAACGGATACACAAAACAAGACACATAGTCACAGATGTGTAAGAAACTGAAGCCAAGCCCCAAAGCACTGGTGAGAACACGAGGAAGTAGTACACTGAAACACAGAGCTAGGGGCTGAGAATGTGGCTTGATGGTAGAGTGCTTGCCTAGCATGCTCGGTTCCATTCCTCAGCACCACATAAACAGGAAAAGCCAGAAGTGGCGCTGTGGCTCAAGTGGTAGAGTGCTAGCCTTGAGCAAAAAGAAGCCTGGGTCACTGCTCAGGCCCTGAGTCCAAGCCCCAGGACTGTCAAAAAACACAGAGCTAGGTGACATGGCTCAGCAGTGGAGTACTTGCTTAGCATGGGTGAGGTTATGTTCAATCCCAGCACCACATACACAGAGATAAATACTAATAACTACTGATGATGATGATGATGATGATGAATAGAGAGGCAACTGCAGAGAAAGACACCTAGACAGAGATGGAGACAGAAAGACTTTACACTTCTATGGGCATTACACTATTTTTGTGTCCTAGGGCTTGAAGTCAGGGCCTGACCACTTTCCTTGAGCTTTTTTGCTGAAGGCTAGTGCTCTTATCACTTCAGCCACAGCTCTACTTCTGGCTTTTTGGTGGTTAATTGGAGATAAAAATCTCACTGGCTTTTCTGCCTGGGCTGGCTTTAAACCATGATCTTCAGATCTCAGCCCCTTGAGTGGCTAGGATTACAGGTGTGAGCTGCCAGCACTTGGATTTACACTTGTAATTCTACTTCTTTAAGGGCCATACATACCTTAAACTGAAATTTTATGCCCTACAGCATCCTTACCACTGTGCTATTAATAGACCCCATCCCCGCCCCCTTTTTTTTGCCCATCTTGGGAATTGAACTCGGCCTGGGTACTGTCCTTGAGCCTCTTTGTGCTCAAGGCTAGCACTCTACCACTTTAATCCACAGCACCACTTTTTCTGAGTAGTTTATTGGAGATAAGAGTCTCACGGACTTTCCTGCCCAGTCTGGCTTCAAACCACAATCCTCATATCTCAGCTTCCTGAGTAGTAAGGATTACAGATGTGAGCCACTGGCACTCGACTCCCCATCCCACTTTGACAGACTGTACCCCTAGCCAGGCCTCCAGGGATTTCCGTTCCTCTCCCAGGCCATATACTCTTTTTTTTGGGGGGGGGGGGGTGGGGTCAGTCCAGGGCCTTGGACTCAGGGCCTGGGCCTGAGCACTGTCCCTGGCTTCCTTTTGCTCAAGGCTAGCACTCTGCCACTTGAGCCACAGCGCCACTTCTGGCCATTTTCTATATATGTGGTGCTGGGGAATCGAACCCAGGGCTTCATGTATAGGAGGCAAGCACTCTTGCCACTAGGCCATATCCCCAGCTCCAGTTTCTTTTCTTTCTTTCTTTTTTTTTTGGCCAGTCCTGGGGCTTGGACTCAGGGCCTGAGCACTGTCCCTGGGTTCTTTTTGCTCAAGGCTAGCACTCTGCCACTTGAGCCACAGCGCCACTTCTGGCCATTTTCTGTATATGTGGTGCTGGGGAATTGAACCCAGGGCCTCATGTATATGAGGCAAGCACTCTTGCCACTAGGCCATATCCCCAGACCCCATATACTCTTTAAGATGCCATCTTCCCCCTGCTTGGCCCTTTCCCTCAGGAACCCTGGGAGACACATGTGGCTTGGACAGTCAGGAGCCTGGATCAGGGCACCTTGTGATCTGAGAAGCATAAACGCACACAACCATGGCTTACAAAAAGAGGCTAAGAGCCCCAGAATGAAAGGACTCTGGTCAAATAATCCTAGAATTCAAATCCTACAGTCAATAGTATCATACCATATCCTACAGCAGGTGAAGAACATTCCAAAAGGAGGGATGCAAAATAACCTAAATACCTATCCTTGGCACGCTCCTCCCCCACCCCCCAGGAACTCAGTGCTAGAGGGTCACAGAGCCAGACTGTCGATTGCACACGGGTCCAAGCCTAAGCTTCAGATGCACAGAACGAGGCTGCACACAGAAGTGGGAGGCTAAGGAAATGACGGCCTGGCCAAGCTTGAGGGAGAGCTTGGACTCTAGGCAGCTCACCTGGAGTTATAGGAGAGGCTGGTAGAAGCAGAGCCTGAGGTGCTGGCAGCATCAGTGGAGTCCACATCAGAGAAGAAGGTCTGGCCTGAGCTGGCACTGAGACAGGGAGAAGGTGAGTGTGGCCTGGTCAGGTCCTGTCACCCTATCCTTTATCCCAGCCGAGGCCCATCTTCCCATTGCCAAGCTTTGCTACACCCCACACCTGCCTATCTGTTTTCTATATATCCAACTTTCAAAGTCTGGGAGTCAAAGCCTTCTCCGATCACTCCGCTGATGGTGATGATGTGCTTGTGACAATGGTTCATGAGCCACAAGGTACTTGTGCAACATCTTCTAGACCCAAAGTATTAGAGACATGAAGAGGTTCAGGGAGATTCAGGAATTTAGCTAAAGCAACCCAAGCTAGAATGGGAAGCTAAGTCTGGAGCTTTAAAACTCTAAATTTGTTAAACTCTAAATCCTTCACTTCTTCCTCAATGACTCCAGGAAGCACTGAATGACCTTCAGTGACCTCAAGCATGGGATGCCCCCAGAAAGGCTTCTATCTGACAGCTTAGGACAGGTCTGTGAGGACTTCCTGGAGGAAATAGCATCCTGGGTTTTCAGACGTGAGGGAAGACAGAGGGCAGTCCAGGCAGAAGGAACAACTGAGCACAGATGAGAAAGTATCAAGCTGCAGTAAGGGTGGGGTAACCACTGCAGTTTTGGTCTATGGCATGCCACGCAAGGCAAGAAGAGGCAGGGAGGGGGAGGGGCTGGAGGGGAGGGGTCTTAAGTGAGGCATCTTGGGCCTCCACTGGGGAGTGAAGGATGGTCTGCTGAAAGCCCTGGTGTGGAGACCTGTGGAAACCTTTCAGTGTGGACTCTTAACTGGAGGTTTCCAAAGGACAGGAGATAGTGCCACTCTCTTGCTCTTGCGTAGCCCCCTCTGGGCACTGTAGCTGATGGGCACTGGGCTTCCATGCTAGTCTCTAGAGAGCAGCCCTCTCTCTCTACTGGGTCCCTCACCCATACCTCTTCAAACTCTGCATTTCATCCAGCGTGAAGTCAAATATGCTGGCCAGGTGGTGGTTGGTGCTCCAGGCAGAGGTGAAGTCACTCTGTGGAGAGATGGCACGTCGGTCAGCAAACACCAGAGCTACCTCCCCATGCACATTTCTCTCCAGCTAAGGCTACACAGACTTCCTGCTATCCAGCCTCAGCTGCTGAGGGCTGGGCCCTCCCTAGGGAAACGCCTGTCACTTCCTCCTTTGGCCAGAGAGCCAGATCACCTTTACCTCTTTGGGCCTGAGCTATGTCAGTTGAACAATGGGGGTCAATAACCCCTGCCTGGCTTCACTCTTAAGAGATGCTAGGAAGCACAGGAAGATTCGATCATGGTTGTCCAAGGGCCTTGAACACTAAAGTACTGGGGAGATGAGACTTAGCTAATATTACTGCCCCCCAGGGAAGGATTCAGTCCCAGGGGCACATAAGTAGAAAAGCACTCTTCAGTCCTGCTCTAGGCTGCATGCTGCCACTGCACTGATGTGTGTGGTCCCAGGAAAGTCACTGCCTCAGTTTCTCCACCTCAACAGTGGAGGCAAGGATACTACTTGTCCCTGGCTCTAGGCTCTCAGAAGAATTTTGGGGCGATAAAGGAATGGTCTTGAGGTGCCTGGCTTTTCCATGTTTTCCTGTAAGAAATGGGACATGGGGAAGAGTCCCCTGGGCCTGAGGGGACATAATTGTCTGCACAGAAACCCCTAAGAGGTGTTGGCCCTGTGCGTGAAACTGGAGAATAAGAAAATCAGGAACTAACACTGGGAATAGCATCTTCCAGCAAAAACTTTGATCTTTTTCTTCTATAAACTCGCCTTTTCTGCTGCTGGAATTCGTGAGGCGACAAACTGTGGAGACAGAAAAGGGAGACGGTGGCCCAGTCAGAGCCTGAGGGCCAGACAGTGGCCTAAACAGAGGAGCCTTGGGAGGACTGGGGCCAGAATGGGGGCCAGATTTGGCCAAGGGAGAGGGATCTGGGGTGGGTGGGGGGCAGGCCCTTCCTCTGGAGCAGTGGTACGGAGGGGCTGTAGAGGGCAGAAAAGCAAAGGTGCCACTTGTGTGTCCAAACACCCTGCCCTTGGGCCCCAGGAGTGGGGACCCTGTCCCTGCTAAGAGGGTACCTTTCCATTTGCCCAGTCCTAACACAGCAGGACTGGGTCTGGGATCTACTCACTAGCCCTCTTGGGGCGCCTGCAGTAAGCCCAGTTGGGGGTAGTAACTCCTGACTTACAGGGATGCCCCACACCGCCTGGGTCTACTGCATAGTCTGCTTGTGTGCTGGGCTTAGGGGCCCGGGACAAGAGCCTGAGCTTCTGCAGCCCCATCCCCAGGTGTCCAGCACTGACCTGGCCTTGCTCCTTCCTCTCTTACGCAGCAGCTCAGAGGAGGTGCCGCTCTCACTTGGCACCAGCCCCTTGTCAGGCAACAGCTTCCCAGGAGGGTTGGGGGGGACTCGGATACGCAGGCGAAAGATGCACTTCTTCTTCTTGATCTCCTTGCCGCAGAGGAACCTGGGTAGATAGAAAAGTTGGTTGATCCATCCTGGAAATGCTGGCAGGTGCCTCCTTTTACCTCCAGTGGCCTCTGGGGTCTCATAGCCAGCTGAGAACAGGCCCAAATTCCTCCCTCCGCCTTCTGGCATGTATGTGGCTCTTGCTTTCTTCCTAGCTTCAACCAGCCACTATCCCACAGGAAAGGCCCCGAGGCTACAGAGTGGCTTATAAAATGGCATGTCCACGAAGAAGCAAGAAGTAGCATACTGAAGGGTAAGACAGATCTGGGCCATAAACCATAAGGAAGTAGAAGCAGATCACTCCAACAGAGGGGCCTAGAAACTCTCGCAGAGCAGGGACCTCTGTGGTCTCAGTACCTGGCACACAGTCGCACTCAGTCAATACTTGTTGATGGAACAAATGAATGCAAGTGATGGAAGAGCATCGTGGGTAAAGGGATGACCATGAGCAAAAGAACTGAGTGAACTGAACCTGTATCCTAGCACTGGGGAAGGTCAAGCCAGATGATCTCAGCTCAAGAGCTGGCACCCAGAGTCCATAAAGCAAAGGGACAGTGGTGGAAGATTGCCTTGGATGATGGGCATGGGGGCCTGGACATTCTCTTCCATGGTGATGAGAGTTAGAAATGGAAAGACACTAGCTGGGGATGGGTTGGAAGACTGCAGCCCACTGGAGGGATCGTGCATGGTTAAGACCCCTAGCAGGCTGGAGTAGGCGACCACCTCAGAGAGCAGGGGTACTGGGCCAGTTTGGGCCCAGTGTCCAAATAAGTCAGGCTGATAGGGTCCTGGAGAGGCTTTGCAGAGGACCCTGTACCCCTTTGGCCTTGGATAACCAAGAACAGGAAGGATTTCCCCAGTGAAAGAGAAGGGGAGGAGGACCCAGGCAGGGAGCACAGCTTGAGCAAGGGCCGTGAAGCAGGAAGAGCCATCAGACTGAAATCCCACCTCCCCGTACGCACCGGCTTTTGTAACTGTTCAGAGCGTTGAGGAGATGCGGTCCTCGGTCTGTCACGGGGGTGCTGGTAAGCTAAGGGGAGGTCAGCGGGACAATCAGACTAGGCACAAGTATTGTCTGAAAAGGCCCATTTCCCCCTCCCGCTCCATCTCCGGATGCTTCTTATCTGCCACGTGATGACCACTGACTTACATCATCACCTCAGACAAGTCTTTCACCTTGGAGTTCATTTCTCCATCTGTAAAGGGTGAGGAAGACTCCTGGCCTAAATGTATCAAGAGCTGTATAGGACCAGGGATGTAGCTCAGTGGGAAAACTTGCCTGGCACGTCCAAGGCCCTGAATTCAGTCCCCAGCACTACCAAAAAAATGTCTACACCCTTGGTTCAGTAATAGGTTCGATGATACTGACATAATGTGTATGTGTATATATATATCATAATATATACATATTTTGTATATATATACATATATTATATATATAAAACTTTACTTACAAAATGTGACCTTGTTTCTAATGGTGGACAAATTAGGAAAGAAACAGAAAGGATATTAGTACACTGTGGTAGAAATCAATGCAACCATTTCATGTTTATGAATCTGGGTGTAGTATCAAATGACTGTAAGTCTAGCACTTACAGGAGGATCATGAGTTTGAGGCCCAGCCTGGGAAATAGAGCAGACCCTGTATCAAAACAATAAGATGTTTATGAAAACACCTTAATAATATGGAAAAGTATTTACAATGCAATATAACATAAGAAAGATAATTTAAAATTTATGGACTTTGTCTAAAATATATAAACAGAAAAAGCTGCATAGAAGCTTATCTATTCCTTATTTCTGGCTAGTGTGATATGGGAATATGGGATTTTTTTTACAAGTATACTTGTGAGTGCATTTTTAGCAATTGAAAAATTGTCTAACAGGGCCACGTATGCTTTTTATTATAAATCAGGAAAAAGAAGTTATTTAAAAGATATCAGGGGCTGGCCTAGTGGTAGAGTGCTTGCCTTGCATACATGAAACCCTGGGTTCAATTCCTCAGCATCTCATATATAGTAGAAGCAAGAAGTGGCGCTCTGGCTCTAGTGGTAGAGTGCTAGGCTTGAGCAAAAAGAAGCCAGGGACAGTGCTCAGGCCCTGAGTTCAAGCCCCAGGACTGGCAAAAAAAAGAAAAGATCTCAATGTCTAGGGCTGGAAGTCAGTGAGAAAGCACTTGCCTAGCACATCTCATCTCTAGAGCCAGAAATGAAACAAAACAACAAAAAATCAAATCACACCAAAGCCTCAACTATCCAGGGTATATATGTTTTTTGTTTTTTGGCCAGTCCTAGGCTTGGACTCAGGGCCTGAGCACTGTCCCTGGCTTCTCTGCTCAAGGCTAGCACTCTGCCACTTGAGCCACAGCGCCACTTCTGGCTGTTTTCTATATATGTGGTGCTGGGAACTCGAACCCAGGGCTTCATGTATACAAGGCAAGCACTCTTGCCACTAGGCCATATTCCCAGCCCCTCCAGGGTATATATGTATGTATGTAGGGGGTATATATGTGTGTGTGTATGTATATATATGACATGTGTTTATAAATGTATAAACGTGTATTTTATAATTATATGTTTGATAAACATTTATATAAAACATGTTTTATGAATGTATAAATGATCAAACACTGTAAATGAAGATGATATATGAAACTTCTGCAAGCATATGAGCTACCTTTTGTTTTTGTTTTAAATCAAGGGTTTGAGGCAGTCAGAAGAGAAGACGCCTCCCTCTGCATGTAGTAAATTCTGAGGGTGTCACTGGGGACTGAGGGACGTATCCACAGTTCAATGTTGGTTCTCCACCTCTGACATTCCCAAAGTCTCTGTTGTCACCTCCTACACAGTACAGGATCAGCAGGGAGTGAGGTCTCCTCCACTCTCCATCCTAGCCAGGACCAGCTCTCCTAGTGCTGCGTTAGTGAGTCTCCTTCCCCGAGAGCCAAAATGTGAGACCATAAAACCCCTTCCAGGGAACAGGCTGAAGGTCTGGAGTCAGGGTGATACAGTCCAAAGGTAACAGCTCGGATACCTAGCGACCATGTAGACATATGACTGTTGTCCCTCTGGTACCCCAGTTCTTCATACCTTGCCAAGCTGCAGAAGCTCCCAGTGGTGGTTGACAAAGGCCAGAATCTCCTCAAAGTCAAAGTATTTCTTCTTGCTCTGCACCCCCAGGTTGTAGAGGGCTAGGTGAACCACATCCACCCTGGACAAGAGGGCAAGGGCCAGGTGAGGGGCAGGGTGACCCCAAGAGGAGGAGCAGGGATGGGTAGGAAAGGCTGGGGCCAGCCACCTTCCATTCTCACCATCGCAAGGGCAGCCTCTCGATGTACTCGGGGCCCTGGTTACACACGGAGCAGAGGAACAGGTAGAACCTGAGGATGGGTGGAGAGGGGCCTGTGCTGAGGTGGACTTTGATAACTTGCACAAGACAGCCCCCTAACCTCCCCCACAGTTGTCTTCTCATAGTCAATACTCACTCCTGAGACTGCTGGCTGCGGATCAAAGAATAAATCCTATCTCTAGCCTCTCTCAAATATCACAGCCCTACAGAGCAGCTGAGTTCATAGAGACGAGCTGAGCCAAGATGGCCTTTGTCTTCTCTGCGACACACACACAATCACAAATGACATGAGACATCAACCAAAAACATTCATGATATCTGCTTTGACAGAGTGCCTTTGTGAGCTTCACCTCATTGGCCACAAGTATCCATGTCCCTAATGGCTCCTAGGACAACTCTGGGCAGCCAGACCAAACTGGGACAAGGGCTACGCCATCCCTCCTTTCCCAGACACTTGAAGAGATGGGAGATAGGAAAGGATTTGCTTAGGGCACCCTCAGAATTAGTGATGCCACCCAGCATGTTCCTTTATTGCCTCCTGGCCTAGCACGGCTAGGGGCCCCTTTCCTCATAGATGCTTCTCTCAGACAGGTATAGACTATCACAGAGTCCTTAAGTTATATGCCATGTCCTCATCCTCTTACCCCAGCTTCAAGGTCTAGCTAGACCAAATCACACCTACCGATCTCCAAACACCATGGGCTCGTTGAGGCACTGTGTACAGGCCTCATGGAACCATTGTCTGCACCGGTAGCATTGTAACATCCGCAGGTACCATCTGGGGAGAAAGGAAAACCAGGTCAGCTGTATCACAGGCAGGAGGAGCAATGACCTTTCCAAACACAAGACTCCCACTCCACTGGAAGAAAGGAAAGAGGACTCTCAGTGACCAAGTGCCTGGGCTATATGAGGGAAAGGCCCTGCGGGCCAGAATATGCCAACTCATTGGGTCTTACCATCTAATGTATGGTGGTCCACCACCCCCAAAGTACAGATGTGTCAGAGGACTTTTGGCTTGCTCAAGATCAGAAAGTCGGTGGAAGAGGATGATTCAGATCCTCATCACCCCAACTTTTCAAAGCCCATGTTCTTCCTACCATGCCACACTGAAGCCTTCTCCTTTGTCTCCCAAACATCAATGGTAAGGATGGTTTGCCTAAGAAATCTCACGGAAGAATAATGTCTCCAGTAAGCTACGTGGGGATAGGCCTACATCTGTTTTTCTCACTTGGAACTGTATCTACCCTAGCACAGCCATTCCAACAACCAGTCCTTGACTATGAAAGAAATAAAAAAGTACTGTTCCTTAACAGTTAATGGAGATGTGGTCCAGACTAATATGCAGATTCCTGGGTCCACTTCAGATCTGTCTAATCTTTGGAGAGGCCTTTAGGAGGCACATTTCTAACAATTACCCCTTTAAGCACTGAGAAGCACTATCTTATCAATGCTGCAAATGTTTCTCCATTTGTTGCCCATGAAGACTCTCAACCTCTGGGAAGTTCATGGGTAACTAAGGTAACTAAAGCCATTTGGGAGATCACGTTGCTCAAGTAGTTTGCCTGAGTTACCAAGCTAGGCTGTAAGCATAGCCTCTAGGTCCTTCAGTTGTCAAAAGAACTGGCACTTGACATTTGTGACTTCTGCAGGTCTTGGAGCCTCTGAGAGCAGAGACGCTACCTTCTTATGTGTGCCTTCAGGGCCCTCTCACAATGCCTGGTGCAATCAGCCCTAGGGTACAGATTGGATTGCTCATGGCTACAAGGAGGTCCAGGCCAGCCAGGCATGCTTGCCACTGCAGGGAAGGAATGCCTTCCACAACATGCCCAGCAGAGAGCCTCAACCCTGCTTGTACCTCTCTGGGCAAAGGATCTTCATACTCCACCTGTTTCATTGGCACTGACAATGAAGAGAACCATAACCTGCATGTAGCAGTAGCAAATGCCCCCGCCCCCAGGCAGAAACTCACATTTTAAGGGGTTTACCAAGATCCAGCACTATGTGAGTCTTTGACTCATCAAATGTAAGTTCTGTGCACAGCCACCACAGGAGGGGAACTAAAACCGAGACTCGGTTGCACATCTGGAAAAAGCCAGAACTACAAGAGGATCTGGTCATCCTTACAAGGATGTGGCCCTGTGTCAGGCCTAGGCACTTAACTATGCTCCAATACATCCTCCTTTTCCAGAGGACCCAAGAAAACACCTCTGCCTCTTCTCCCAGTGCCACCTTGATGTTAACTGCAGCCTGGGCCTTATCTTCAGGTTCTCAACTCCAGGTCCCACTCCTCGAACCCTACCCTAGAAGCCTTGCCTTCAGGGACCGGCTCCTAGAGAGCCCAAGGCATCCTGGCTGGCTAGATGTCTCCCAACCTGTCCTGCCTCCCAGGGGAGTCCTGCACTGGGGATGGGGGGACCATGACAAAGGGATGGAGGGCCCAGCCCTGCAGGCCCTGCCCCCTCAGATGTCATTCCATTTGCTCTTGTGGAGTCCCGCCCCGGAGACGATCACCTCGGACCTGCCCAGTCTGGCACTGCCACTGGGGCTGTCATTCTGGGCCTGCCCTGTTAGGCCACGCCCCAGAGGCTGTCACTCCAGACTTTTCACATTCGCTCCCTCGACTGTCACCCCAGACCCTCTGGCTCCTGGCTCCGCCTCCGAGGCTGTCACGCTGGCCGCACTTCAGGCCCAACCCCGAACTGTCACTCCAGACCTCCGGTCGGACCTCCCCCCCTCCCCCTGCCTGCGCCTGGCCCCGCCCCTCAGACTGTCACTCAGGGCCTGCCCCTCTCAGGCCCCGCCCCCGAGGCTGTCACTCCAGGCCCCCTGCCTGGACCACTCAACGGGGTTCTGTCACTCTGAGGGCGGCGCCTGCCCTGCCCATCTTTGCCCCGCGGCCTTACTCTCCCGGGCCCCCGCAGTAGCAGTAGCATTGCTGCTGGTTGGTGCGGTGGGGCGAGTCCCACTCGAGCTCCTCGGGCTGGTAGGACAGCACCATCTTCACGGCCTGCAGCGTCCGGGCGATTGCACCCTTCTTCAGCGCCCCGCCTTTCTAGGGAGGAGAGGAGGGCTCAGAATCAGCCACACTTACCAGCACACAGCCAACACGGTGGGAATGCTGGTCGGGGTTTAGGGAGAACCACATATAATCCACATAATCTCACCAATTACGAAAACATCCTCTATGCAACAAGGATCTCCAATTATGTCAGTACTCAACAAGTATGATACAGATAACAATTACTCGTATGTACTGATCTGGGTATTTACATTAATCTTCTCTTTCAATAATGAGGCACCCTTTCTGCTCTGGACACCAAAACTCGACTCCATTTTACAGCTGAGGAAACTGAGGCTCAGATACTCAGGAATCTGGCCAATGTACAAATAGCTGGTAAGTAGCATCTCTCTAAAGGCTACAGCCCCTTCTGCTTTGGAGCTCAGGATCTATGATGGGAGAGGGGAGGTCACACAGCCCCATCTGGTGTCCGGTGAGAAGGCAGAAGCTAGGACAGTCAGAGTGCTCACCCGCACAGCCAATGCGAAGATGCAGCGTCGACAGAACCAAGGAGTGAGCCTGGGCCCATCCGCACTCCCTGCTATGGGGATGTGGCACTGCTGGTGGTAACCTGTGGCAGAGGAGAGGGTATTAGTGGCTCAGGGCCAGTGGACTCAAAGATGGCAAGACTAGGAGGGCTTCAATAAGGAGAGTTCTAGCTGTTGATGCTCCACCCAGGCAAGATACCAAATTGGTGTCCAGGCTGGGGGCCAATTAATTGGTGGCCCCGACTCGTGTAAGAGGTGCCCAGAAATGGCTTCAGTAACTGAGCCCGTTCTAACCCATTCACCCTCTTTGTGTAGGAGAGCCCCAAGTTACATGTTCCACTGTACTTTCTCAGTTTTCCCCAAGGTCACCTCCCAGGACCACAGAAACAAAAAGACAAACAGGAAAGCCCAGCAGTGAGGAGCAGTGAGTCTCAGGGGGGCAAGATAGAGGGGAGACACACAGATTGGGGCCTTCTTAGTGTCCTGCTCGCCACACTCACCTAGGCCACACTTCCCACAGATGAGGATCTCATTTAGCGGCCCTGATGTCTTCCCCAGGCAGATGTTGCATTTGGGCTCCTCCCCTGGAACGCCAGCTGAAAAAGAGGCCCTTCTCAGGTCAGATCCAGCTCACAGGACGAGTGAAAAAAAATGGCTGTTCAGGAGCTGAGCCTTGACTGCACAAATGGGCTTGGCACCAGGCTGCATGGGCCCACCTCACTGAATCTGCCCCTAAACCCTTCTAAAGTACCTCATATTTGTTACTCTTTTTAATAAACAAAAATCTTAAAACAGTTGTACAAAGAAGGTTGAATTCAATATGAATATGTGTACAACACATCTTGATCAATGTCACCCCTGCCATCATTCTTCCTCCTCTCCCTTCTGTCCCAACCCCATCATCATACACATTCTAAAGATGGGGAAATTGAGGCCAGAGGCTAAATTACTTGCTGAGCTAGTAAACAGGAGAGGTGATATTCAAGGTCATAGGTGTTAGACATCAAGCCCTTTGCTCTTTTGACACATCATATTTCATCTCCTCACCCCCTTTTTTTGCCAGTCTGGAATTTGAACTCTGGGCCTGAGCACTCTCCCTGGCTTCTTTTTGCTCAAGGCTAGCACTCTACCACTTGAGCCACAGAGCCACTTTCAGCTTTTTCTGTGTATGTGGTGCTGAGGAATCGAACCCAGGCCTTCCTAGGCAAGCACTCTACCACTAAGCCACATTCCCAGCCCCCCCTCCCTTTTTTGTGGTTAAACAACATTAATGAGATAATATAACCATATGTTATAACAAAACTCCTTTAGTCAATGATTGTGAACTCACAACCAATCATATTTCGATTATATTCTCAGCCACCTGTCATTATTTTGAATCAAGATCCAAATACCCAATCATTTTTCCCCATAACTATATCCATTATATCTCTGGAAGAATTAAAACTTTTTTAGAAAACATCACCACATATCTTTTATTTAACCTAAACCCAATTGTATTAATATGAACAAATTCAGTCCACACTTCCAACTGTCTCTCAAATAAAACTATGACCACGATTTAAAATTTTTTTTTCCTGAAAGAAGGTTCTAATAAAATCCCCACACAGTGACCAACTGATAGACTTTTATTAGAGTTTCTTCCTTCATCTCTATTTGCTTTTATTTGAATTTTTTGTTGAAGAGCAAATGTTCTTAAATGGGTTTAAATGGCAGTTTACATGGACTGAATAGGGATACATCAAATGGCAGAAATGGTATCATTCATCTTTCCATTGCCAGGACCTAACATGGCATATGGTAAGTAACAGGTGCTCAGTGCCCAAGCCAGGGACCTTGTCTTTTATTCCTGAATATTGCCCAGGAAGGTAGTGTCCACAGTGGGTTTCAGTATGTCTTCATAGCTTAATTAAGCGATGGGTCATAACTTACAGCATGCCCAGCCTTGTGTTCTCATCTTAGGGAGGGTCAGGGGGACCTCCATTCTGCAAGGAAGAAGCAGCCTGCTGTTGGGGTCAAGCTGGGCCTTCTCTACAAGCCTTGCAAAAGTAAACTGTCTTCTATCTCCAGTTGACTCCTTTCAACGAAAGGGTAACTAGGAAAGGCCATGTTCATGGCTTTGGATTCTTACATAGCACATTCAGGGTGTGAGGGGCTTAGAGAAGGAACTGGTTTCTGTCAACACAGTTTCTTGAAGAAAGGGGCTATTTGAAAGATCTAAAAACTGGCTTGGTTCTTTGGCCTTATGATTTCTGGGAATTATTTCTTATGATAACATTATTTAGAAACTGCTTCCTCAAAATTAAAACAGGCTATACTGTGGGGAGCACGTGCCAGTGGGAAGGTCAATGAAGACAGCAAATGAAGCTGAATATGGTTGAAGTACTTTATATGCACGTATGGAAATAGAACATTAAAACTGGCTGGAATTCTTTTCAGAAATGGGTTAGGAGGATGAGGAAGAGAGATGGAAGGGGAATGAGTTTGATCTGAGTACACTGCATGTGTATACAGAAATAGAATGTCCCCTTGTATAATTAATATATGCTAATAAAATCTTTAAAAAAAAAGAAACCACTTCCCTCTAACTCTGCAGCACTGGGTTAAGCATTTTGCAAGGATTCTCTCTCTGCTACACTGTAGAGCCAAGACTTTCAATATTTCCATCTTGAAGATGAAGAAACGGAGTCAAAGATTGGATATTACTTACAAAAGTCTATGCAACTAGTAACAAGAAGAGCTAGGGCATAGTTCAAGGTCTATCTGACCCTAGAACTTGCCTCTTACACCCCTGCATAGGGCCACATCCTTTCTCCTATTGATCACAAATGGTGAAGAGGTTTCTTCTCTTATGCCATGATTGGTAGGGGCTACTTAGAGCTCTATGTCAAAAATAGATGGGTGTTGGTCGAGCATTGGTGGCTCATGCCTTTAATCCTAGCTAACTCAGAAGGCTGGGATCTGAGGATTGTTCAAAGTCAGCCTGTGCAGGAAAGTCCATTTGACTCTTAATTCCAATTAACCACCAAAAAGCCGGAAGTAGAGCTATGGCTAAGTGGTAGAGGACAAGCCTTAAGCAAAAAAGCTCAAGGACAGCACTCAGGCTCTTGAGTTCAAACCCCAGGAACAGCAAAAAAATTAAAATCAAAATCTATGATTGCTGTGATAGACTACCGACACCCTTCCTGGGCAGGGAAGGGAGAATGACAGCAAGAATGCCCCTAATTTGTCATCTCCTTAGATAATTTCAGCTTGCTGAGGCCGGGGTGGTACTGGGCCCTGCTCCCTTTCTGTCCTAACAGTTGGTCTGGCTCCAGCAGACCTGTAGTCTGCCTTCATTCTGCCTGGCTGGTCCCTCTTAGCTTTCATGGTCTTTCTCTATCTCCACCTCCCCCAGGAATAGAGCTATCTCCACATACCGACAAGGGGATACTGTTCAAATCTATAGATGGCAATTCTGATTTCTTGGCCTCCTTTTCATTCAAGGACAAACACAGGCCTGAAACCCAGAATCGTAATTCCCAACACCTGCCTATGCCTCATTCCACCTGTCCTGACTCGCTCCTGAGGGATGAGTACCTCAGGGGGGGGCAGGGACAGATGTCACACAATTGGTCATCTGATCATCTCTGGTGTGTTTAGGATTGACAAACCAGGGCAGGTGCCAGGAATAAGAGATAAAGGCAGTGAAGGAGAGTGAAAGGGGGAACAGGGGGACCCCTGAAATGTGAGGATCACTCACCATGCTGTATGTCCTTCCAGAGAACCCAGTATTTGGAGTTGTCCTCAAAAGTCACAAGGCAGCTTTGCTTAGAACTGCTGACCTGAGGCACAGACAGGAAACAACATGAGACAGTGACTGAGAAAAAAAAGAAGAGCCAAATTGGACCCTGGTCTTCCTCCCATTTTGGTATTGTGCTCTAGAGAACAGGGTTAGGCTAAACAAGGAGGGAGGCGTTGGGCATTTGGCTCTATTAGGAGTTTGGGTAGTCAGGGACTTGATGGAAATGTTGGAGCCAGGTAGACACCTGATCCCCTCTCCAGCCTGGTTCTCTTTGCTCTAGAAGGTTCTCAGAGTACCTTTCTAAAGAACTGGTCTTAGGGCTGTTGTCTGCTTCTACTTCTAGCTTCTGGGCATGAAAGACAAGAAGGGAACTCCTATGGGTGTGACAAGACTGCTGACACCCATCATGGGCAGGAAAGGGAGAATGACAGCAAGAATGCCCCTAATTTGTCATCTCCTTAGATAATTTCAGCTTCCTTCCCCATCACTTGCCTGAATGCCAGGCCAGAGGATGCACACAAAGACACTGAACTGAAAAATGGGGACCAGAGAGGAAAGACGTTTGTTTACCCTTTTTTTTTTTTTTTTGCCAGTCCTGGGGCTTGGACTCAAGCCTGAGCACTGTCCCTGGCTTCTTTTTTGCTCAAGGCTAGCACTTTGCCTCTTGAGCCACAGCACCACTTCTGGCCATTTTCTGTATATGTGGTGCTGGGGAATCGAACCCAGGGCCTCATGTATATGAGGCAGGCACTCTTGCCACTAGGCCATATCCCCAGCCCTTGTTTACCCTTTTGATCTTCCCGAGGTAATACAGCCCATCCGTCCACCGGCACAGCACATACTGGCCCTCGGTCAGCTTGGACATCAGATCTTTGAAATTGTTCTTGGCTTTAACCAGGGCCCCCTTGTTGGGCAGGTGGCTGGGAATACCGTAGGAATCCCGAGCCCCTGAATCAAGAGCTCGAGTCTCCATCAGGTCCTGCTGACACTGAGAAAGAAAGAAAAAGGAAATTGTTTTTTACTTTCAGATTCCCTATTTCTGAAAGCCCATCAGGGGAAGGAAGAAAACTGCCATTTCTGAAGCCAACAATATGTGTGACAGGCATGTTTAGGATCTGGCTGAGTCTTCACAGTGACCCTAGGAGAGGGAGACACCGCTACTCCCACTTTGCGGATGGGGAAACTGAGGTGTGGCTGATGGGCCAGAGGCAAAGCCTTGGTTCTGTCTTACACACCACCCACACCCACACCTCAAGTTGTTTCTAAAGAGAAGGAATCCCAACCAATGCAGAGCTAAGGCTCTGCCCAGGAGGGCGGCAGAGGAGGGGGCTAAACCCCACTCCTTGCCTCAGCAGGCTGAGTTTTTATCCTGCGCATGAATACATCCAGATTCTCAGGTGGAACAGAAGTCTTCTCCAACTGGGCTCATGGCAAATTTTTGCTCCTCTTATCCCTTCCCCAGCACCTACTGGGAGAAAACACCTAGGAACGAAAGCTCCAGGGTGGCTGGGAGACCTTGGACAGCTGTGGCCACCTGTGTCGTTTGCAATCCCCTTTCCTGTTTGCAATGATGGGATAATTTCATGGAAAACCATCCCTGGGACATGTAAACCTGCTTGGGCTTTGACCCAGAAGCACTTTTGCTCTGAGCAGTTAGATCACTCATCCCCATCCATGCCAGTCTCTCCGGACCGCCTCTCACCATCCTGATGGACAGCTGTCCTCCACTTGCCTTCTCTTTCCTTGCTAATGGCACTACCATAGTCCCCAGGACACCCCGGACATCTCAGACTGCTCCAGTAGTGAGTTGGCTAACTTCAAACACAGTGATCCTGGCATCCCTGCCCTCTTTTCCATCCTGTCCGGGACCGGGGTCAGGCCTCATCTGTTGCTTGTGTCATTCATTCACTCACCACTTACTTCAATACCCGTATCCTGAGCCTGGTGCTCAGCTCTACTAGGCACCTGAGGTGAGGAATGGCACCACCAGGACTCAGGGCCACACTCCTGTTTTCCTGCCTCTCCACCGGACTCTTTCAGAATTCTTGTGGCTCCCCCAAACCTTTCTTGGTGTTCCACACCTGCTCTTCCCCTCTCTGGGCACCTCTGGCACCATGCCTTTCCACACACTCTGCACTGTGGCCAAACAGAGACTTGCTCTGTTCCCGGCACCTCCTCCTCCTCTGGTCCTCTGCCTCTGCTAAGGCCCTGGGCACCTGGCGTCATCAGGGAGAATGTGGTGTGTGTTTCCGTGTGGGTGCACCCCTGTAACATCCTGATGTCCGCACAGCACTGAATATGGAACCTAAATGCTCCAAGCACGTGCGTGTACGGTACGTGTGCGCGTGAGGGGCTTGGCTTCCCTGATAGGGAGTGGGCCCTGCGCTCCGCGCGCTCCGCCCCCCCCCCCCCGTGCACCCCAATGTACTCTTTTCCCCAGGGCAGAGGGCCAGGCACTGGACAGGGGATGCGGTCAGGAGCCCCTGCCCTCTTCCTGCCACCTGGCTCCGTGGGCGCGGTGAAGACCCCGCCCGGCTGGCCAGGGGCCCCCCGGTGGCGGCGGGCCGTGGCAGGTTCACAAACTGACACCTCCGGCCCCGCTGCGCCGCGCCCCCCTGGTCCGGCGGGGGCCCCTACCCCGCCCGCCACCCTCCCAGAACAGAGGTGGGGGGGCGGGCTGTGATTGGCTGATTCAAACCCATCCGCAGCCGGGGGCCTGTTTGCGGGTTCCCGTCCGCGTCCAGTTCAAATCCGCGGCGCCCGGCGCGAGGCGCGGGGCCGGGCGGGGGCAGGAAGCGCGGATGATTCATGCGCCGCCGCCTCTCCCGGCGCGGCCGTTGACTTTTTTTTTTTTTCCTTTCCAGGTTGTTTCAGGAGAAAAGCTTGCAGCGGTGTCCCCTTAAGGGGTTCAAGCGCCCCTCTCCAGTCACTCCGACGCCCCAACTCTCCCCGCCCCACCCCGCCGCAGCCGGACTTCGGACGTGAGCAAAATCCCAAATGCCCCGCTCCATCCCCTCTGCAGGGAAGGAAAAGATCTGGGGGCCCCCCCCCCCCCGGGGACGGCGGGCGACCTGCTGCCGACCGCGTCTCCCCTCTGCCCCCCCTCCCCGCCCCCCCGCCGCCGCCGCCGCCAGACTTGGGGAGCCGCACCGAGCGTCTCGCGGGTGCCCCGCACGCTCCCGGGCTCGTCGGCCGAGCGCACGGCCCGCGCCCCTCCCCCGCCCCGGGCGCCGGGGGGGAGCGTTCGCCCACGCCGGAGTTCCGCGAGCTTTCCAAAAGGAGAGGAGAAGGACGTGGTGTGCAGGGAGAGCCACGCACGCGTGGGGCGGGGAGTCCCCGGGCCACCCCGCGCTTACCGCGAGGCTGCGTGTCCGCCGGTCCCACTTGGAGTCTGGCCACCGAGCGCATCGGAGGCGGAGGCGGTGCGCTCTGCCCGCGCTCGCGCGCGCGCGCGCGGCGGCTGCCCGTCCGAGTGTCCGCCCGTGGGGCCGGGGTCGGGGTCCCCGGCGGGGGGGCGGGGCGGGGCGGGGGCGCCACGGGGGAGGAGGAGGAGGGAGAGGAGGAGAGGCGTGGGGAGGGAGGGGCCGGGGCGCTCAAGCAGGGGCCCCCCGGGCGCGGGGCGCCATCTTTTTCGCGTTTTCCCGCGAATTATTGACGTCCCGCTTATGTAATTAACCGGGGCCGCGCCGGCCTCATCATTGGAGCCGGCGGCGGCGGCCGCGGGAGGGAAGGGGAAGGGAGGGGTGTGTGTGTGGAGGGGGGGGGTCCCCCGCAGCGCTCCCCGCGCCAACCCCGGGGGGGGGGCGGGAAGGCCGCGCGCCAGGTCCCCGCTCGCCGCGGACGCGCGCGGACACACGCCCCGGGGCACACACGGAAAGGTCGCGGCTGCACACCGGGGCGCCACGAGCCGCAGCCTGAGCACAGACACCCGGACCGCGTCGCCAGCACCTGGACCTTCCACTCCGACCTCCCACGAGGGAAACAACCAGATGCAACAAGTCGCCGTGCGCGCGACACGGTGGAGTCGAGTGGGTGGAGCAGAGTCCCCTCTAAACCCCAGATCCAGGTCTTCTCCCTCCCTCCCTCCCTCCCGCATGCTCTTCCGCTCCTGGGGTTTTGCAAGCCCTTCTGCCAGTCTCTTTACACTCTGGGTCCTTGGAACCACAGCCAACCACACGGAGGGAGACACGGAGGCCCGGGAGCGGAAGGTGGGTGCCCTCCCGCCTAGGCAGGCACAGGGCTGCGATAAAGTTATTGCCACCCACAAATGCACCACGGAAGCCCGTGGCAGCTGCCCGTGGCTCACGCCTGGAATCCTAGCTGCTCAAGAGGCAGAGATCTGAGGATCAGAAATGGAAGCTAGCCCGGGGCAGGAACGTCTGTGAGACTGATCTCTAATTAACCAACCACCAAAAAGCCAGAAGTCATAGTGTGGTTCCACTTGAATGAAAAAAAAAAATACACCCAAAACAAAACACAAAACTAAGAAACAGTGCCCAGGCACAAAAGAGAAAGAAAAAGAGGAGCGAGGGACAAGGAGAGAAGAGAGAGAGAGGGGGAAGGGAGAGAGGAAGGAGGGGGAAGAAGTGCACCACTAACTGCACACAGATCCAGAATGCAGAAACACATAAAAGCTACAATTGCACGCGCCACATGCACAAATACACAACACATAATAAGTACCCATCCACCTCGAATTGAAAGAACAATCATGACACAGCAGATTGTATGGCCATGCAGGGCTCCAATCAGACAAGGCACCTCCATCCCTCTGGAGGAAAGGCAGCCCCAGACTCTTGGGGGCTGGACTGACACCTGTCAGTCCCCTCTCACCTGCTCCCAGCCTCTGCAGACACCACCAGAAGGCTGGGGACTGTGTGCATTCATGGATTTGGTGAGTGGACAGCACCTTCCTTCCACATGAGAAAGGGCCAAGGGTAGGCCCTTGGTCATCTGCCTTCTGGGGGTGTGGTCACTCCATTCTGCAGCCTCTGTCTGCCCTATACCCCACTTCCTCAACCCTAGATCCAACAGTCTTCTCCCTCCCTTCCTCATGCTCCTCCTTTCCTGGGTTTTGCAAGTCCTTCTGCCTAACTGTCCCTTACATTCGGGATCCTAGAACCACAGCCCAAAGGATCACTTCTGAACACTCACCTCCCTTCTGCCTACTCTGGAAAGAAAGCTCAGAGAAACTCCATCAGTCAGAGTGTACACTTGGGAGAACAAGTTTGCAAGACCCAAAGGGCCTTACATTTTGCAGAGAGAACACCTGTCTAGCCTGGGCAGAACTACATGTGAGGTAATGAATGACCTGCAAGGAACGTCCCCATAGCTGGCTTCATCTTTGACAGCAGCCAAGATGGAGGGGGGGGGAGCTGCCTCTCTGCAGTTCCCAGGATGGCTCCATGTGGATGTGCAGAAGGTGATTATTGTAGCTTGTCAAGAGTTCTATAGTCAGGTCCCTCTGTGTGAGTCTAGAACTGGAGGCTTGGGTATACAGGTGAACAGGAGACGGGGTTCACTGTCGTGTGGGGGAGTCAGTGTTGGGATAAGTATTAGTAAACACATGGATATACATAAGAGGGGCTTGTATGGTGTTCTGGATGTGGAACTGGATAATCTTGGCTCCAAGTCCAGTTCTACCTTTGGGCCAGTGTGGGCTACTGAGTGATCAGTTCTTCATGTATGCCATATTTTCTGTCTGTTTAAAGCCAGTAATGTGATTCGCCCAACAACCAGGGCCACTGCTTAGATAGAGGGTTACCATTTAAAAAGGATAAATGAAGGAGCAGGTGCTTTGGGAAGCTACAAGGTGGTTTGCAAAATGAGAAGTTGCTGTAAGACTATAAGGCAGGAAATGATAATCCCACAAGAAAGGTGAAGTGTTACTTGTGGTTGTTTAGAGGTTGTGTTTCATGGAGGAGATTATGTTTCATAGGTAGGCTATAGAACTTGACGTGAGATTCCAGGTGAAGTGGGCAGAATGGGCTGGCTTATATCCAAGGTCAAAGAAGTAGATAAAAGATATCAATAAGTCATTCACAAAAGAGGAAGCCTAGTGGCCAAAATGACCACACATATGAAAGGATGTTCACCTCATTGGTGATGTGAGAGTTGCAAATGGAGAGAGTGAAGACACACCATTTCACACTTACCTGACTGGAAGGGAGTACTAAGTCTGTCCATTGGAGGGAGTGGGTGAGGATGTGACCCCTCTGGGCCCGCAGATCCACTGATGGAGGTACAAAGTGGAATGACTTTCGAGATTAGTTTAGCAACATCCAATGCACATGCCTCAAATTTAATGTCATTCCATATATAATTGTAAAAATTTAGAAATTGCTAAGTCCATCACCTGACATCAAGATGGATACAGTCATCTAGATAAACAGACCACAGCGTGGTGAGCAAGGCTCAGCAGGCATTAGAGAAAACATGGGATAAAAATCACACCTAATAAATAGGAAGTCAGGACCTGGCCCCTCCCCTCAGTGGTGTCTTTAACATCTGGCTGTCAGAGGAGACCGCTCAAAGGCCAAAGAACCTACAGAGAACTGGGTTCTGGTTGCTCAGAATTGTCATTCTAGCTTCTGAGGAGGCTGAGATCTGAGGATCCAAGTTCAAAGCCAGCTCATCAAGGAAAATCCATGTGACTTCAACTAGCCAGTAAAAAACCAGAAGTGGAGGAGTTGGCTCCTGGTAAGAGTATCAGCCTTGCGCAAAAAAGCCAAGCAAGAGTGCAACACCCAGAGTTCAAGTCCCAGTAGCAGCAAAACAAAACAAAAACCCCAAACAAATCTGAAGAGGTCTGTAGCCTTCTGTGGTAACTCATCTTCCCTCTGCTACTGCAGTTGCCTCTGTTTTCTTTCAGTGATGTAAATACAGAAATGCACAGGTAAGCAAATGGAAGTGATTTGTGATATTCATGGACTCATTTTTAAAATCAGCTTCATTGAACTATAATTCACATAAAGAAAGCCACCATTTGAAATGTACACTCACTGACTTCTTTTTGAGAGAACAGTATTTGGTTTTGTAAATACCTGTTCCAGGGCTAAGCAACTTAACATTTTGCAAATGTTCTTTGAAGCGAACAGGCTTTTCACCAGTGCATTTAATTATTGTTGTTACATGGCCTTTGGAAATAATTATTATGCAGGTGATCAGTTAGATGGACCTGGGGTTCATTGCATGAATTTTCGGGTTGATTAGAATGTCCTTAACATGGAGGTGCTGAGCTTTCATATTATAGTAGAAAGCATAGTCATTAGCTCTATGGATTGACATAGCCATACCATGACCTGTTGGAAGTGCCTGTGACTTTGACTAGCCACTAAACCATAAACACCTTCACCTGTGGCTTTTGTGGGGCAATGAGAGAAGTCAAGTATCTGCCTCTCTGAGCCCAGAGGGTACAGAGTTTTCCCCACGTGCACTCTACAGCTGGCTGTGGGACCAGGGAGGGTCTCTTCCCTTCCCTGAGCCTTAGGCTCTCCAGCTGTTAGCAATAAGGCAGCCCCTTATTCTACATGGTGACCATGTAGAGAACAGTATGGTGCCAACCCAGATGCCCCTTAGTAGACGAATGGATCAGGAAAATGTGGTACATATACACAATGGAATTTTATGCCTCTATCAGAAAAAATGACATTGCCCCATTTGTAAGGAAATGGATGGACTTGGAAAAAATTAGACTAAGTGAAGTGAGCCAGACCCAAAGAAGCATGGACTCTATGGTCTCTCTTATTGGGAATAATTAGTACAGGTTTAGGCAAGTCACAGCAGAGGATCACAAGAGCTCAATAGCTATACCCTTATGAACACATAAGATGATGCTAAGTGAAATGAACTCCATGTTATGGAAACGATTGTTATATCACAGTTGTAACTACTTTCAACGTCCCATGTGTATCTGTAGCTTCTATTATTGATGATGTTCTTGTATCACCTTCCTGTGGTTGTACCTACACTATCTCTGTAATCTTATCTGAGTATATTGGAAACCGTGTATACTGGTATTAGAACTAGGAAATTGAAAGGGAATACCAAAATCGAGAGACACAGGGTAAAAAAAAAAAGACAAACAACTACAAAAGCAATACTTGCAACACTGTTTGGTGTAAGTGAACTGAACACCTCAGGGGGGGAAAGGGAAAGGGGGAGGAGGGGGGGAATGAGGGACAAGGTAACAAACAGTACAAGAAATGTATCCAATGCCTAATGTATGAAACTGTAACCTCTCTGTACATCAGTTTGATAATAAAAATTTGAAAAAAAAAAAAAAGAAAATATGGTGGACAGATACTCTGCTGGGAATTGGGTGTGTTGTGAAGGTGAGGAAGATCCAGCCTTCAACCTCAAGATGCTCCTGGCCTGGAGCTGGTGGGGTGTTTGGGGGCAGACATGTTCATAGGTGATGGCTAAGAGATGGGTTCAGCCATGGAACAGTCAGCTCTGAGCACACACTGGTGAATGCTAAGGTTTCTCTTAGGATTACATTATTTAATTCTTTGGACTTAGTTGGCTTGACTCTCACTGGTAACGGTGAATTCATCCTGAATCTCATCAGATTTTCTCGCTGGTTAAACTATAAGATGCAGAACAAATCTATAGTTTCCAGTCATTCTTCATAAAAATTCGTACAAAGATTTGGCTTGTCAAAACCCTACAGTCTTGAGTCTTATTTTGTCTTCTTGTTTTTTTTTATTAATTAGGTTTTTAGTGAATATTACTATGGTGATGTACAGATGGGTTACCATTTCGTAAGTCAGGTAATGAGTACATTTCTGTTTGGGCAATATTGCACTCTCCTAATTTTTCCCACCTGTCTCCATCTACAAGTTTTATAGCTCGTTAGGTTTTTGTTAATTTATTATATTAAATATATTGAATTATAAAATCAATGTTTATATTCAGTATTTTTATGTTTATTAGGTGTTTGTCATAGTTTTATTACTTTATTATTTTAAATCAAATAACTGATTATAAATGTCACAGATAGGTGGATGGATAGATACAGATACACAGACAGATTTTTAGCCTAGTATTCTGGGTAACGTGTTCATTTTATAGTAGATACTTCCAAGGCAGAGTAAAGTGTCTTTCAAGTTATTCCTACATGAATATACAGCAGATCCGTATCCTTGATGAGCTCCATTATTTACAAGGCATTTTCTCTGGGATTAATCAATCAGATGAATCAATCAGGAAGGTGGCTGAGCTTCCAGCCTCAAGCTGGACATAAAGGAAAAGGACATGTGTGAGAACTGGTCCCCAGGTTGTTGGCTGGACATTTTGCAGAAGAGATTGTTCAAGTAAATAATCAGAGGAAAGCAAACGAGAAGAATGGATATGATGTGGTTCTTTATAGGACTCAGTACTGATGGCACAGGTAGGAACCCAGATTAGGCATTCCCACCTCACCACCCCATTCTACTTCCCTTGCATGTCATTGTCGAAGGCCAGTGGTTGTCCTCCATGTAGCGAGTACAGCACGTACCAGGCTCTATCTACTCTGAGTCTCACATCTCATTTTACTCATGAAGAAACGATAAATGGGCCAGGTGCTGGTGGCGCATGCCTATAATCCTAGCTACTCAGGAGGCTGAGATCTAAGGATGGAGGTGCAAAGCCAGCCCAGGCAAGAAGGTCTGCGAGACTCTTATCTCCAGTTAACCACCAGAAAACTGGAAGTGGAGCTGTGGCTCAAAGTGATAGAGCCTTGAGCAAAGGAGCTCAGGGACAGCACCCAGGCCCCGAGTTCAAGCCCAACGAATGACAAAAATAATGGCACATGGGTGAGCTAAGTCATGTTTGGCTCCATAGCGTTTAGCCACCACATCCTTCGGCCTATCATCAGGTTTAAGCTTAAGATAGCCTCACTGTCACACAACTTTCATCCTGCCGTAAAGCCTCAGATAGGAACAGCTCTGGGCACTTTACTTTGTTCATCCCTCCCTCTGGGCAGTTGTGCAAGGTGAGCAAGGCAGGGGATATGACTTCCTCATCCTGCTGATGGTAACATGGTTTAATGTGCCTGAGATTCAACAACTAGGAAGTGTTAGATTATATGTATGACTCAGGGTCAGCTGCGGTGGATCTTCCAAGTCATCCCCTCAACTCGTTTTCATATGGGAAATTCGTGTCTAGACAGTGGGAGAGACTTGTTTAATGTCAAGAGGGAAACTGATATGTGAACCATAATTTGATCAAAGTGTCTCTCCCAGCCCAAAGATGAATGCCGTGTTGATTCATGAGATCTCAAATGCTCCTCAGATCTCAGAGGGTTCTCTGGAGGGTTTCTACTGCTACAATTTGTTTGGAAGCCATTACGGTTGAGTGTTTTGTGACAGGCGACATCATTATGAAGGAATTCCTGGCTGGGTGGAGGAAGATGTTTAAGTGACTTTCAGGACCTTTTTGCTTGGAGAGGCTGCGATTCTATCACCAGAATCTCCGGGCTCTTCATTGTTGCTGCTCTCAGAAGAAACTCTCAGGCCTCATCTGTCTCTTTGTTCTTCCAGCCTTGGGTCTTAGTTGGGTGCAGTAGGTAAAAGCATTTAGCCAGAATCTTTAGTTGAGTATCTTAGAGCTGTTCCCTCCAAGATTACAATTCAGGTCCCATGTACCTCCAGTTCAGGGATTTCCCTGTGTGTGGGATGCTCAGTGGGAGGAGCCACTCCAGATGTGGTTTAGACAATTGGCATCTGGATCACATCTGCGAGATGTCAATAAACCCAGGGTTCTTGATTGGAGTGGAGAGGAGTTAGAAGATCAGGGGCAGGCAATCCAACGCAGCTGGACTGCAGAAGGAAGGCTCGAAGGAGCCATATAATTTGAATGGAAAAAGAGAGATACTAAGGCAGGGAGATCATACTCTGGTTTCTTGTCAGATCGTATAAATCTTTTGCCTTTTACTAAGGCAGGGAGATGAAGAAATAGCAAGGGAATTCATACTACAAGGGAACAGGCTTTGCAGCAAGTGGCTTAGACTGTCAGGTGGCAGGGAAAATAAGAGCGTAGACGGTCCCTTCCCAGCCCACTGGAGAGATGGCTGGTGGTTTTTCCTTCTTCAAAATGTGGAATGTTAGGACTAGGTGAAGTCGCTCCTGCATGTAATTCAAGCTATGGAAGAGGTATAGATAGGAGGATAGAGGTCTGGGGCCAGCCTGGGCAAGAAATCTGAGATTCTCTGAAAAATAACTACAGCTAAATAAAGGCTAGGAGCATGGATCAAGTAGTACAGCACCTGCTTAACAAGTGCAAGGCCCTGAGTTCAAATTCAGGAGCAAAAGAAGGAACCCAAATTCTAGACTAGGATGAGCTAAGGTCAGGTTTTCATTTATTAAAATCATGACTCAGAGCAAGTCATCTGATCTCTAAGGGCCTGCCTCCATTTCCTCTTCTGAGAAATGAGGTAACAAAAGTACAGGCAGTTTGTAACGTTGCACGTTTTCTCGATTTAGTGCCCAGATTAAGGCCTGGCAGCCAGGAAGTGCCTGCTACAGGTCTGCTGAGTGAATCAATAAACAAGTAATTATTACCACTGATCACTAGTGTTTGCAAATAAACAACCCTCCAACCCAACAAAACGGGCACATGCCATTGGTCCCTGACCCACAGTTCGTGAGTAGAAGCCTTCTAAATGAGCCTGTAACTTATTTCTTTTGAGCAACTCTTTTGACATTTTCATTTTAATATGTGAAACCAGGCTACTTGTCTCAGAGAGAGTTTATGGAAAAAGACTTTCCAGCTGGCTCTGAGGGCAGTCCATTAAAAAAAATGTACTGAAAACTAATGAGAGAGAGAGAGAGAGAGAGAGAACACAAGCACACAAGAGCGAGCAGCCATAATCCCCTGGTAAAGCTCACTTTATTTCAGTCATTAGCTCTCTCTGCAAGAGGATTCTTTCCTGGTTTCTAGTCAAAGGATGGGGCCCAGAATCTATTAAAGAGAAACCACAGCTTTCAAATAACAGACGACACATCTTAAACGCAGGCAGCCTGTGATTCAGACTGTTTCAAGGAGTGTTGGGTTGGATGGGGAAGGAAGGGTTTCCAGTAGCTTTAACTGAAGTGATTGCTTGGAGTGGTAGTGTTCCTGACCCTTTGCCTCAAGCCTGACCCCCTTCTGGTAACCTCAGCCCATCTTAAATTTGCTTGTTTCTATGACTTCTTGGCTTAAAGCTCTTCAGACGCTCCTCCTAGTTGAAGGCCAAGTTCAATATCAGTGTGCCACACAAAGTCCTTTGTGTTATGGACCCCTCCTGCCTCTGTGGTCTCTTTCCATACTCCCCACCCCCACCTACCCTTTGACCCAGCTGTGCTCAACAAATCTAGCTACCTCTGCTTTCTCCACTTGGGTCTTAGAGCCTTAGACTAGGAACTTCTTTGGCTGGATTTCTCTCCCCTTTTTGATGTGGCTGGATAGCATTTATTCCCCAATCCAGCCAGAGCCTCTCCTTGACTGCCAGGTGTGTGTGTATGGGGGGGGGGGCTGCCATGAGGAGTTAGGGTTCCCTAGGCTGCTAACACCAGCTGCCTCCCACTTTTGCTTATCACATTTATCCTACCAGTCTCTTTGCTTATCTGTCTCCTCTTCGCCCATCCCCTGGGAGCTTTGGGCAGCTCTTGCCCATGCATATTTAATAGCAGGCCTGGCTCTGAGAAGGATGTTCACTT
Source organism: Perognathus longimembris pacificus (assembly GCF_023159225.1). Classification (NCBI taxonomy): domain Eukaryota; kingdom Metazoa; phylum Chordata; class Mammalia; order Rodentia; family Heteromyidae; genus Perognathus; species Perognathus longimembris. The sequence goes on from NC_063161.1 coordinate 150,602,682, forward strand.
TTTTTGGCTTTGTTTTTTTTTTTTTTTTTTTTTTTGTACTGGGGATCGAACCCAGCACGTTGCACTTGCTAGGCAAGTGCTTTGCCACTGAGCTACATCCCAGCCCAGGATGCTCACTTTTAAGCTCTGCTCATGGCCATTGTCTGTGCATGGGTATCACCTGACACAAGGTACAGTAATACAGCACCTTCTCTCATCCTCTGAGATTCTGACTAGGGGTGTGGCCCAAGTAGAGGGTTGAAAAGTGTGCCGTTGAAAGGTTTCTAGATCATTCTTGTGCAGCCAAGGTGGAGGGTAGGAACTAACAAAACATGACTCAAGGCTGTCCCAGGCACTTACAGGAGCTGGGCACCTGCTTGTCAGAGGGTATCACCTTGAATTCATAACCTCATTATGCTCACCAAAAAGAAAAAGACCTTTTTGTTCATTTGTCTGGATCTACAGTACTACCTAGCCCTCTGTACCTTCGGTCACAGTCACTTGCAAGAATTCCTGTTTGTCCTGTCCCTGAAAACAGTGCACTGATTCACCACAACTCAAAACAGAGTTGAAGGCTTCTTGTAACTTGCAGAGCCAGGAAGGGGCTCTGAAGGGCCAGAAAGGCACTAGAAGGACCCACAGAGGAATGAAAGATGAATGCTCCAACCAATTTTTTTTTTTTGCCAGTCCTGGGCCTTGGACTCAGGGCCACCTGAGCACTGTCCCTGGCCTCTTCTTGCTCAAGACTAGCACTCTGCCACTTGAGCCACAGCGCCCCCTCTGGCCGTTTTCCATATATGTGGTGCTGGGGAATCGAACTGAGAGCTTCATGTGTAGGAGGCAAGTACTCTTGCCACTAGGCCATACTCCCAGCCCCAATTTTTGCCCTTTAGAATATAAGTCCCATGTTGTAAAGTCCTCCCTCCCTTCCTTCCTTCCTTCCTTCCTTCCTTCCTTCCTTCCTTCCTTCCTTCCATCAGTCATGGGGCTGGAACTCAGGGCCTGGGCACTATCCTTGAGCTTTTCTGCTCAAGATTAGTGCTGTACTGCTTTGAGCCACAGCTTCATTTCCAGTTTTCTGGTGGTTAATTGGAGGTAAGAGTCTCATGGATTTTCCTGCCCAGGCTGGCTTCAAACCGCAACTCTCAGATCTCAGCCTCCTGAGTAGGTAGGATTACAAGTGTGAGCCATCTCCTTCCTTCCTTCCTTTCTTCCTTTCTTCCTTCCTTCCTTCCTTCCTTCCTTCCTTCCTTCTTCCTTCCTTCCTCCCTCCCTCCCTCCCTCCCTCCCTCCCTCCCTCCCTCCCTTCCTTCCTTCCTTCCTTCCTCCTTTTTGTGTGTGTGTGTGTGTGTGTGTGTGTGTGTGTGTGTGTGTATGTGTGTGTGTGTGTTGATCCTGGGGCTTGAACTCAGATTCTGGGTGCTGTCCCTGAGCTTTTTTTGCTCAAACCTAGCTCTCTACCACTTGAGCCACAGTTCCATATCTGGTTTGTTCATGGTTAACTGAAGATAAGGGTCTCACAGACTTTCCTACCTGGGCTGACTTTGAACTGCAATCCTCCAATCTTAGTCTCTTGAATGGCTAGAATTACAGGACTGAGCCACTGACAGCTTTATTTTTTAAAGAACTGACAAAATTGTGTGTGTGTGTGTGTGTGGTGTGTGTGTGTGTGTGCACGCATGTGACTGTGAAAACACCTAACTAAAGTTAACAACTAATTCAGTTTATGTACTAAGCTCATCTGAAGACGGCACGTAGCATTTCCTGTGGACTAAACTTGAGATGGGCATGCATGACTGGCGTGGCTCTAGCTGCTCTTTCCTTAGAGCTGCCTTTGGGATGTGGGCCAGCTTGGAGGGGTCCAAGGAGGGGCTCACGAAACAGTCCATGAGACTTGTGCTGTACGTGCAATTCGAAGGCTATTTGAGGACATTGCTCCTTATGTTTAATAGTATTCTCTCCTGCCAACTTACTGGAAAAAAACCCCACCAAACTCTCTGATCTCAGGGCTTCTGAGAGTTTTATTTTGTCTTCACAATGGTGCGTCAGTGTCTAAGGGACATAGTGAACTTCGGAGGATTAAATTTGGCTGCTGGAGAGCTCAGAGAACGATTAGTGATCTGTCCTTATATCCTTTGCCTGTCTCACTCCTGGGTTTTTCTGATCTTTCCAGCTTCTGGTCTCCATCTTTCAGTTGTTCCATAGTCACTCCTGTAAAAGTTTATTTTCTCATACATCACTATAGAAGTTGAGTGCTTTCTAAAATAAGGCATGCTATAAATGAATAATCCTATTTATAAGTGCTAAAATAGGCTTATTTTAAGTAAGCCTATTTATAAGTGCTACACAAAAAGGGTAATCCAAAAGATGACTACTTGAATGATTCACTCTGTGGTCCACTCAGGACTTTGTAGAGAGCAGGTGTTCAGGAAGTGCGGGGCAGGGTGACAAGTGTGGAAAGCAGTTTAGTGATGAAGAGATAAAAACCCTGTCATTTCCTAGCCAGGAAGGCCTCAGCTACATTGTTTCACCACTGAGTCTCAGCTTTCTTAGTTGTGCAGTGGGAATCATCTCAGTGCCCCCTTGTAAGAGGTGGTGATAGCGCAAATGAGATTGTATTAATAGAGTGCCTGGTATGGAATAAGCAATTAATAAGAGGCATCTATGATTTTTTTTATAATGAGTAGGCCTTGTATGACATTATTCAATACCTTGATAAGTGTGGTATATGTTCTGGATGAGGTCTCTGTCTCTCTGCTCAAGCAGGTATGCCTTGACAAGGAAGCCACACAGGTGCCTCGATTCCCTCCACTCCAGATCCTAGGTCTCTGCTCATCATGTCCGGCCCTCGCCTAAGTGCAGCAGTGAAAGCAGGTGGTGTGAACAGTGCAGCTGTCCCTTTTCACTCCTCCCAGCATGCTCAATGGCTAAAACTTTCGTTTGCTTACTCCGTTACTGGTCTCCATAGCCCTTGCCCTCTACCTTCTTTCTTTTCTAGAAGCCTCTCGTAGTTACCATCCCTTCTGAAGTGAGGTGACTCATCTTGAACAGTGACTTGACCATCTGGATTTACAGGTTCAGGCACACTTTAGAGCGAGCGAGAGAGAGAGAGAGAGTGAGAGAGAGAGAGAGAGAGAGAGAGTGTGTGTGTGTGTGTGTGTGTGTGTGTGCCACATGGTGTCCAGAACAGAGGACCAAGTGAAGTTAGGGGGTTCATTCCCCTGAGGGTGTTGTGAAAGAACATTCCAGGTATCCAGACAGAAAAGCAGCAACCCAGTAATTCTGTAAAGGTGAAGGAAGTTCACCAGTGATCTTTGTGGTAGACGGTGGTTTTTGATAAGTTGAAAGCATCAGTGTCGACTGATGTGCATGTAGGGCAGGACCACATACTCTGTGCTTTAGCAAACCCATGAGTGAGCAGTGCATGGCCTATTTAGAGCCATTGGACACTCCTGTGTGTTTCATTTTGTCTTGGCTACCTCCTCTGTGAACAGGGTTTGTGCTTGTACGGGGGCCTGGTGCAAGAGAAATGAGGTAAAATGCACATGGCAGGTGCTAAGCAGTCACTTCCCATAATTCCTCAAAACAACTGACTTCGTGGTCGGTGCCTTGAGGAAAAGATTCCCCCTGCCCCAGCAGGGAGGAGAAACAGCATAGAGAAGGAACTCCAGGTCTGGAAATTAACTTGAGACCCTCCATGCCAACTTTATATTGCCTTAAGATGTAGATTTAATTGTATACTTTTTTTTTTTTTTCCAACAAAGCAGTGGTATTCTTGAGACTCATGGTTGACTCAGGCTGCCCTAGTGCCTTTTCTCTCAGGTCCTGGTGGGTCAGTGGTGGAGCTGCAGGGCCCAGCAATCAGCCTTTGCAGGGTCATTACTGAAGTCGGCTCAATCCTGACTGGGTGGAAGGAAACCGTCTTATCTGCACGGAGGAGGCCCAGGCTGCCAGCAGTGGCCGGCGCCTTCCAGGAACAGGCGCCTGGAGAGCAGAACCACACATTTGGAATGAGAGCACTGTGCAATGCCTTCCATATGGCTGCAGCGGCCCAGGGAGGCCCAGGCTGGACAGGAAGGGACCAATGAATCTGGCAACCAGCCCAGCCCTTTAGCCCTTAGCTGAGGTAAGGCACAGTTATTTGTGTTCATTGTAATGGTGCCTCGCTCATCAGTCTGTATGGTGGAATGTTTGCTGCTAGTGACCCAGACAAACACAGTACTGAACACATAGGAGGCACCAGGAACATTTGATGAATGAATATGAAATAAAGGTCTGGTTGTGCAAGGCTTTAGAGATTCTACTTATATACACCCAGTAGCTGTCCTCCCTTTGTTTCTCCATCCCTCAGACCCAGTGTCAGTTAACTGAGAACCTACCATGGTGAATCCTCAGCCAACCCCCATCACACCACTGGTCCGAGACTTTGTTCTCCAAGTTTGCCTGTGAATGTAGGTTTAGAGTTGCCAGTGTGACTCACTAAGTCTCATGGCAAGGAGCATGTCAGAATTTGAATCCAGGATAGAGGACTCAAGGACCTGTGTCCTTTCTATGCAAGCTCAGAGAGCAACAAAGATGGACATCTACTCTGGACTCCTGGGAAATTTACCCCCCTGGAATTCCACAGTTACTGAAAATGTAAAGGAACTGTCCCAAGGAAAGAAAGCATGGAACCCCCCTATAAGTCTCATTCTACTTTTCTGGCAGAGGGTTTTGAATGTTTGTTTTGTCTTTTTGCAAATCCTGGGCCTTGAATTCAGGGCTTGAGCACTGTCCCTGGCTTCTTATTTTGCTCAAGGCTAGCACTCTACCATTTGAGCCACAGCGCCACTTCTGGCTTTTTCTATATATGTGGTGCTAGGGAATGGAACCCAGGACTTCATGTTTACAAGGCGAGCACTCTACCAACAGGCCATATTCTCAGCCCCCAGGGTTTTTAATTTTTAAAAGGAATGAGATGGATCGCTGTAGAAGGGAGGCCTGATTTACATGTTGTGTTCCTATAATGACCCCAATAGCACTTTGATGGAATAATTATTTTTGTGTGTGTGTTAGTGGACAAAAAAACTCCAGTCTTACATAATTGCTTAGCTTTTTTTCACTCAAAGTCAATGCTCTACCACTGGAGTCACTGCTCCACATGTCTTTTTTCTGATTAATTGGAGATAAAAATCTCTCAAACATTTCTGCATAGGCTGGCTTCTAACTGCGATCCTCAGATCTCATCCTCCTGATTAACTAGGATTATAGGCATGAGCCACCAACACTTAGCTTAATGTAATTATTTGAATGGCGTTGTTGAAGAATAATTTACTTACTTTAAAACCATAAAAATAAACTCATTTTTTACCTTATTTTGAATTATTATATATTGTTTCTGTTTCATTTTTATTTTATTGTTACCATTTTGGGTGAACTGAACTCATTATTGGTAACAATGGGGAGTTTCACGATGGTATTCCCATACAGGCATACAAAGCATCCTGAATGATATACCCTCCTCTACCGGTCTTCCTTGGCTCTCTCCCCTTGATGATATTCTCTCTTTCTTTGATTGTATTCATCCATATTTCATCTTCTCCATTGTCTTCCCACTGTTTTTATCTCTTAATCAGAGCCTATTTTACTTCCTGAGTTTGGTAGGATTCCTTCCCTTTCTAGTTTGTGGAGTAGTTTGAGGAGTACTGGTGTTCGTTCTTCAGAAAGATCTGATAGAATTCAGCAGTGAATCTCTGCAGTACTGAACTTTTTTTTTTGAGACTCTTTATTACTCTTCAGTCTTATTTCTAGTATAGATCCATTTAGGTGGTTTATAACCTCTCTTGGTTCCATTTTAGTAGGTCGACTGTATCTAAAAGTTTATCCATTTCTTTTAGATTTTCCAGTTCATTTGCATAAAGATTTCCAAAGTATTTCCTTATGATCATTTGGATTTAATTAGTATTTATTGTGATATTCTTTTTTACATCTCTAGTTTTATTGATTTGAATATCTGCTTTTGGTTAAGTTAGCTGTCTGTGATCTTTCTTTCTTTCTTTTCTCTCTCCTTCCTTCCTTCCTTCCTTCCTTCCTTCCTTCCTTCCTTCCTTCCTTCCTTCCTTCTTCCTTCCTTCCTTCCTTCCTTCCTTCCTTCCTTCCTTCCTTCCTTCCTTCCTTCCTTCCTTCCTTCCTTCTTTCCTTCCTTTCATTTTTGGCCAGTCCTGGTGCTTGAACTCAGGACCTGAACTGTTCTTGGCTTCCTTTTGCTCAAGGCTAGCACTCTACCACTTGAGCCACAGTGCCACTTCTGGCCTTTTCTATTTATGTTGTGCTGAGCAATCGAACCCAGGGCTTTATGAGTGCTAGGCAAGCACTCTACCACTAAGCCCCACCCTCAGTCCACTTTTTGTTTTTGTTTTTTAAACCAACTTTTTAGTTATTTTTTGTATAGCTTTAAAATCTCTATTTCATTAATTTCTGATCCAGTCTTTATTATTTATTTCTGTCTTCTAATTTTGGATTTGGTTTTTATTTTTTTTTATGCTTGAGGTTCATCATAAAGCTATTTATTTCATCTCTTTCTCTTATCTAAGCAGTCATAACTATAAAATTTCTATCATTACTTTGTTGTATCCTAAAGAGTCTTGTTTTGTTTTGTTTTTGGCCAGTCCTGGTCCTTGGACTCAGGGCCTGAGCACCTTCCCTGGCTTCTTCCAGCTCAAGGCTAGCACTCTGCCACCTGAGCCACAGCGCCCCTTCTGGCCTAAAGAGTCTTGAAGGTTGTGTTCTCATTTGCATTTGATTCTAGGGATTTTAAAAATCCCCTCCCCTTACTTCCTCAATGACTCGCTGGTCATTTAGTAATGTGCTGGTTCATCTCCATGTGTCCAAATATTCTCTGTATCTTTTGCTGCTAAGTGCTGGTTTAATTCTGTCATGACCTGATAGAATGCAGGGTGTTACTTCAAATTTTCCTTGCTAAGACTTGTTTTATGTCTTAAACTAGAAGCTCTTCTGTAGCAAGTCCTGTGGGCTGCTGAGAAGAATGTGTGCTGTACAGCTGCAAGATGAAATGAGATGTCCGGTCATGGCCTTTGGTGTATAGTGTCATTTAGTTCTGAGATTTCTTGATTTTCTTTCTGTTTGGATTATCTATGTATTGGCAAGAGTGGGTACTGAAATCTCCCACTATTGTTGTGCTAGGATCTGCCAGGGCTTGAAGGCCAGAATTGTTAATAGACTTGGCCATTGTACTATTTTGGCATGTATATACAACCATCATAGATTCCTCTTGATGGAACATTCTCCTTATGAATAAGAGCTTCCCTTTTTTGGCTCTCCTGATGGGACTTTTGTTTGAAGCTTATTTTATCAGATGCAAGGATGGACTCTCTTCTCTGCTTTCGGTATCAATTTTTTTAATGTTATTTTTTCTGTGATTTCTCCCCGAGCCTATATTTGTCTGTCGATGAGGTAGGCTCTTGTAGACAACAAATAGTTGGGTTTTGCTTTTTAATCCAGGTTATCATTGTATATTTTGATTGGAGAGTTGAGATTATTAACATTTGTATGAACATTGAAAGAAATCTATATTGCTTTTCATATTTTTTCTTTGCTAATATGCTCCTCAAGTGGGGTTTGTTCTTTCCCACATTTTCCCTGTTTTTGACTTTTTCTGTGGCTAGGAATCCTTTAAGTACCTTTCTCAGTGCTGTTTAGTAGTTAGGAGTTCCTTTAGCTTTTGTTTACTGTGGAAAGGCTTTCATTTCTCAGTTATGAAGGACAGATTTGCTGGGGTACACTAATCTCATCTGGTTGAAGATTGCTAGCTTTTGGAGCTTGGATTACATGCTTCCATGCTGTCATTGCAATTAGTTTGTCAAGGCCTTTTGCAGTACTCTGATAGACTTGTCATTGTATGTGACTTGTCTTACCTTGTCTGCAGCTTTTTAACATTGTTTGTTCTGTATATTTAGTGTTTTAACTTGTGCTTACAATATGGTATGTTAGAATTTTTTTCCTCTGAGCTTTTCAGTGTTCTGTAAGCCTCCTCCTGAATAGTCCTCTCTTTCTCAAGGCTGTAGACATCTTCTGCTATTCTTTTGTTGAGTACGTTCCTTTAGTGTGTCTCTCCTTCTTCTATACTCATGCTTTTTAAGTCTGGTCTTCCAATGGTGTCCCAGAGAATTTGTAAGTTCCATTTATATTTTCTTAGATCTTTCTCAGTGTCATTGATAGATTGATCTAATTCTTCTGCCTTCCCCCTCTAAATTCTGATATGCTATTTTTATTCTATTCTATTAGACTTTTGATTGAATTTTTTTTTAATTTGGATTATTGAACTCTTCAGTTCCATGATTTCAATTTGAGGTTTTGTTTTTCCCAAGAGTTGTATAATTGAATTCCTCTTTCATATTCTGTGCTGCCTTTTTTTATTTCATTCAGCTGTTTTTTTTTTAGTTCTCTTTGAGCTCATTTAGTTGTTTGTATCTTCTTTGAATTCATCAGCTGTCTATACATTACCGCTATAATTCCATCTATCATTCCTGTCATTGTTTTTCTTTTGAATTTATTGAGTCTGTGAAACTCTTACCTCCAATTAACCACCCCCAAACTGCAAGTAGAGCTGTAGCTCAAGTGGTAGAATACTAGCCTTCAGAAAGAAAGCTCAAGTTCCATGAAAAAACAATCGAAGTACTGTTTTTACTAGCTATAAGTCCTTGAAGGATGACCTCAGCTTCTTTGTTTGTAAAATGGCATTCCTAAGAGATTAATACCATTAACCTCATTGAGATCAGGATGGATTTTTTCCCCTCAGTGCTATGGCTGGAACCCAGGGCTCTTGCACACACAAGGCAAGCACTCTATCACTGAGCTACATTGAAGCTCCTGCTTTGATGCTTTAATGAGAGAAATTATGTAATCACTTGGCATAGTTCTTAGTGTACATTAAGCCTTTGCTAAATAATAAGAGCTAGAATATATTTTGGTGGAGCTGGGAATGAAACTCAGGGCTTTGCACAGGCTGGCACTTTATTGCTAAGCTTCACCTCCAGAGCCCTAGTACCTGGCATTTTGCTAAGCACTTATGTCCATAATCTCATTTAATCCTCCATACTATCAAGTCAACTGTGTAGTGGAGAAGATGAAGGCTAAGAGAGGGCTAAGCCAGAGAGCTCTGAGGGATGAGGCAGGATCAGCACCCAGGGTCTCCTGAAGACAGAACCTGGGATCTGGACCATGAGGTGGTTTGGTTTTGGAATGTTTATTTTTTATTGTTATAAAGGTGATGTACAGAGGGGTTACAGTTACATGAGTCAGGTAAAAAGTATACTTCTTTTTGGAGAATATCATCCTTTGCTCTCTCCTAGTTTTTCCCTCCTGTCTCTACCTACAAGTTGCATAGTTCATTTTCAACATAATGTTCAGTGAGGACTACTGCTGCATTTGTTCACCCTTTGTCCCTCTATTTGTGTGTTTACATGGATTAAAAAATAATTCTGATCCACTTTATTTGGAGCTTCAGGGGCTGCACACACACTGCTTCTTCTATCCCACCTCCTTCCAATTTGATTGCTTTCTTTCTCCTTGTTTAGAATATTCTCCTAAGACTGGAGATGTAACTCAGGGGTAGAACACTTGCTTAGCATGTGTGAGGTCCTAGGTTCAATCCCCAGCACTGCAAGAAAAAAAAAAAAGAATACTTTCTAAATGTAAACACCTCCAGAGAAGGCCTACGGGAGACCTGGCAACTACCCAACCTGGAGAGCAGGACCTCCTAGCTCCAGGCTGTGAGGCATGAGGCCTTGGGAGGAAGACTCAGGCCAGCTGACTTGCTTCCCAGACCCAGCTCAGCCACCTTCTAGCAGGCAGACTTCTGCACATTGATTTCATCATCCTGAAACATGCGGATTATAATCTCTTGCTTGTTAGGAACTGGTTAGGGGCTTGCTCACAGGCCCCGAGAGGCACCAGAGCTGTGGAATCAGGCTCTCCTGAGACCCTCATTGGCACGGAAATGGCAGTTGGGGCTGGCTCACACCCAGCAAGCCTCAGAGCCAGCTGTGCTGAGGCAGCATGTGCTAAAAATAGCCATCATGTCTTGCAGGGAGACGGGCAGCAGAGACGGATGGGAATAGGAGTAAGAAAGGGCAAGATCCTCATCCGCCGCTGGGACTCTCCATCTTCAGTGTGGGTGCTTGCAGGTGGAGGGGTATTCTCCCATCCCCAACAGGCTTTGGCTGCAGACTATGTGGGGAAGGCAGGGCTTGTTTCCTCCAGCCAAGTCCATGGAAAAGCCCTTTAGTGCTGTCCAGTAGCAATATAATGTGAGTTACAGATGCAGGTCGAAATTTTCCAGGAAGCCCCCTTTAATATATATTTAATATGCTTTATTGAATCTATCTAAAATTTTATTATGTCATGAAATAAATTATCCTTCTTTATTGCATATATTATATAACACACACACACACACACACACACACGCACACGCATGTAGTCTTCCAAACATGGAATATGTTTTAGATTGACAGCACAATCTCAGTTTGGTACAGGTGCAGGTTAGGAGTGGTGTCAGCTTCTTGCGGCTACTCTGTCACGTGACCACAAGCTCAGTGGCTCAAAACAGCCTCCAATCCCAGAGGCTGAAACGACACTGATGGGGTAACATTTGGGTGTTTTCCAGCCTGTGTTCCTCCTGGAAGGTCTAAGGGAGAATTTGCTTCTGTCCTTTCCAGCCTGCAGTCTATGGCTTATGGATTCTGACTCCCATCTTCAAATGCCTCCTTTCAACCACAGCTTTCATTGCTACCTCTCTCTGTTTCTGTTGCTCCTTTGCCTTCGCCACTTTGGGCCCTTCTGATTCTGACAGGACAAGGGCTGGGCCTGGATTATTGGCCTCTAACACACATCTCCTCTGAGCTCTTCTTTTTCATCTGTGCAAACAATTCAGAGTTCCTGATGCTGGAGGAGTTGATCTCACTGCCCTGGCAGGATGAGAGCATGAAAAGGCGGGGCACTAGAGTGGCTCAGCTGATGTTCTCTTCATCTGAGAGGCCAAACCATGGATCCCCTCTGCTGACCTTCCCCAGGGTCTGCCCCATGGTGGATAGGGACAGGTCACTGCCTGTACAGTGGTCAGCTGGGACAGTTCCAGTGATACTGCCATTGCATATTCAAGATTCTCCAAGGAGAAAAATGCCTTGACATACGTGGGAGTTGAGGCAAGGATCCAATCAAGGAGACTGGCATTAGTTCGAGTGATTTGTGACATTCATGGTTATTTCTCTGGAGTTGTCCCCAAGCCCTATCTGTGCCACACAAATGTGCTTTGCTTAAACGCACATGCATCCCAGATGCTGAGGTAGCAAATGAGATCCAGGTCCTGGCAAATGGTTGCAGGCCTAGCAGCGGGGCCCCCTCCGCCCCGACTTCAGCCTGCCCCTTCTCTGGGGTTGTCATCACTCCTACCCATGTTGCTCCTGGAGGTAAAGCACTGCAGCCAGAAAGTGCCTCCTCTGGAGAGGAAAGAGGGAAGGGCTGGTAGCTGGCCCAGGACCCACGTCAGTTCCCATGGGACTCTCTCTCTCTCTCTCTCTCTCTCTCTCTCTCTCTCTCTCTCTCTCTCTCTCTCTCTCTCTCACTCTCTCTCTTTCTCTCTCGGGTACCACAGTAGAGCTTTTGGTTATGGAGGCAGAGACCTGCCTATTGGTTGTGTGACCTAGGGAAAATTATCTGACCTCTCTGAATTTGTTTCTTCATCTATCAAACAAGGAAAACAAACACTAAGTGTGATACTTAAGAGAAGTATGTTAACTGGTGCTAATAAATGATACCAGTAAATGAAGCTGTTATCATATTGTGATGGCTGTTTAAAAATTAGTTTTTGTCTGTGTAGAACTCAAACTGGACCTCCTACATCATGACTATGCCTCTTGGGCTTTCCTCATATTGCACTGTCTGGTCACTCATCAGCTCTTGACTTGGTTTGAACCAGGCATAGGTTGACCTTACTTAACGCCTGTCTCTTGGCCCATGTGTGAGCTTGGATGAGTGATTGTTTTTCCTTGAAGGCACTGAGTTGGAACTCAGGTCTTTTTGCTTCCTTGGCATGTGCTGTACCATCTGAGCCATATCTCTAGCCCATTTGCCTCTGGTTGTTTTTGCAATAGTGTCTTTAGTCTAGGCTAGCCTGGGCTACAATCCTCATTCCATTTCCTGCCGTAGCAGGGATGACAGGGGTGTACCACCATGCTCAGCTATTGGTTGAAAAAGAGTCTCTTGAACTTTTTTTGCCCAGGCTGGCATGGAACTGTAAAACTCCTAATCTTAGCCTCCAGAGTAGCTAGCATGACTGTGCATGAGCCACTAGCACCTGACTCTTGGATGAGAGACAAGCATGGGTCACTGATTTGCCATGGCTGGCAGGCAACAGTGCTGGGATCTCTCTGTCTATCCGTCTGTTTATCTGTCTGTCTGTCTGTCTCTCAGACTCTCCTGTGTGGTCACAGAACCCATTGCAGGAGGGAGATGTGGATCTCCCCACTATAAGAGGAGACTGAGACTAAGAAGCAATGTTCTTGATCTTGGGATCAAGAGGGGATGCTCCTGCCAGTAGGGTGACCTCTCATGTCCCCATTTTCAGTCATGGCTCAGGACAACCAACTCACACCACCACACGTCATGAAAACTTCCAAAGAGCTAGGCACCAGTGGCTCATGCCTGTAATCCCAGCTACTCAGGAGACTGAGATCTGAGGATCATGGGTTCCAAGTCAGCCTGGGTAGGAAAGTCCATGAGACTCTTATCTCCAATTAACCACCAAGAAGCCAGAAACAGAGCTGTGACTCAAGTGGTAGAACACTAGCTTTGAGCACAAAAAAGCTCAAGGACAATACCCATGCCATGAGTTCAAGCCCCATGACTGGCATAAATGGCACGTGTGCATGCACACGCACACGCACACGCACACGCACATACACACACATCAAAAGAGATTTTTTTTTAAGACTTGTTTCTTTGGTTTATACATATTTAAAGGGACAAGCTTTGCCAAGTAGCTGAGAGGCCCTGGTCAGTCAGTTGAGGGAAGTGAATACTGAGGTGACTGGGATTGTGGAAAGCACACGGGGAGGGGGGGGTTGAGGCAGGAAAGTGGAAAGCTGATGACTTCCCCAGCACCCCCACACCTGCACATTCCTTCTGGCTCCTCCTGAGAGCTTTCACCCGCATGGAAGGAAGGGGACTGGCTGGTGGAGGCACAGATGACAGGGCCTGTATGTGCTCCTGCATGTGGGGAAGCTGGGCTGCCAGGGAACAGTGCCTGGGGGCCACTCGGCCTACCTGGAGATGCTATGGGTAGGTGAGGAGCCCGAAGGCGCGAGGCTCTAGTGTTCCTAGGAGTCTAGGGTCTAGGCCTTGCCTGGGTCAGGAGGCCAACATTAGGACTCTTATGGTTTTAAGAAACTTTAAATCCAATCTTTACTTGGTGCCCTTTCCTTAGCATAGCCCTTTGGCTTTACCTGTTCACTTCCAGTGATGGAGAACTAGGGAGAACAAGCAAGTTTCTAGCTCTCCATGGGCCCTATGAGACCCTCCTATCCTGAGAACTTCTCTGCGCAGGCCCGATTGCTCTGGCTCCCTGTGATGCCTCAGGCTGGGGCCAGCTTCTCCCAATCTCAGTGGAAAATGGCCTCAACATTCAGGGCTGCCTCTCAGCGATGCATGGTCTGTGAGGAGGGGAGCAATCGTGCTGTCTCCTTCAGTATCCTCTGCCTTTTGGAGCCCCACCCCAAGGTCCCAGCATCTTGATAGCAGCCATAGTCAATTTTTTCTGTCCAGCAGCCCATCATGCTCTGTCCCAGGACTGCAAGCCTGAAGGGCAGGCTGCCAATCACCTTGCTAAGCCCCTAGACTGAGTGAGTCCTTTTTCAGGAACCCCAGTGACTCTAAGTACTGGTGTCCACAATGCACTTGAGGAACATGGTGTCGTCCTTCACGTAGGCATGCTTGGGCGACTGCAGCTTGTTGAGGGGGAAGAACAATGGGCAGCCGCTGGCCACATTGGTTTCAGTCTGAGGCCTCTGGAAGGAGGCTGAGCTGAGGTCGGGCCGGAAGGCATCGATGGCATGCTCACGGTTGTTCTGGTCGAGTAGCATGAAGGTGACCTGTGGGGCAGGGGCAGATAGAGATGAGGTCCAGGGTGACCACGCTGAGACTTGGAGTCTGGATGTGCCAGCTCAGAGGGCTCCATCCATGCTGCCTGTGCGACCCTCTGACCCTTAGTTCAGAATGATTAGGAATCAGAGGAGCAATGCCAGGACTGAACCAGGGTTAGATCAGGATCCAGGAAGAGGAAGCTTGGGGCTTTCTGATTAGGCTCAGCTGACCCATCTAGTAGGAAGTGTGGGAATTCTGAGGCCACAGTCAAGTCTGACTTGCTGTTGGGGGCCCAAGGTGTGATGGGAGCACTGACCAGGAGACTGGACCCAGAAAATCTGGACTTGGAAAGGTAGGATTCATCAACTACAAGCTTGCAGCCTTGGGCTCAGGAAGAGAGGCAAGAACAGGCCTTCTAGTGAGGGGCTATCAACCAGGCCTTGAGACAGCTGGTGCACGTGTGGTACACACAAGAGCACAGTGTAGGCGCTCCTAAGAAGCCGCTCATTTGAGCATGACACCAATACTCTTCCCTCACCTGTCAGGAAGCAGAACCACTGAAGCCACTTGTCCACATGTTAGAATCCCCAGGGGAGGCTCAGGCCGCACCCTGGACTAGGGTTGAGCCCCTCATTGCTGGTATATATATTTTTTAATATCCCCAGCAGCTTTGGCAACCACTGCCCACTGATTCATACCCAGAACCACCTGGCTCACCTACCTAATCTCCAGGCCAACCAAGGGCTGTGGGCTTGATGCTCGCTCTCCTCAGTGCTGTGCACACTGGTAGGGAATGTCTGGAGTCTTCCTGTCAGCCTCTTTTTTGTTGTTGGTGGTGGTAGTAGTGGTTGTCATGGGGCTTGAACTCAGGGCCTGGACACTACCTCTGAGCTTTTTTGCTCAAAGCTAGCACTCTACCACTTTGAGCTACAGCACCACTTCTGTTTTTTAGGTGGTTAATTGGGGCTAAGAGTCTCACAGACTTTTCCTGCCTGGGGTTGGCTTTGAACCACAATCCTCAGATCTCAGCCTCTTGGATAGCTAGGGTTATAGGTATGACCACCAGTGCACAGCCTCCATCAGCCCTCTTTTAGAACAATTTAATAGGCCTGGGGATGTAGGTTGGTGGTATAGCTCTTAGCATGAGGCCATGGGTTTGATGGTCAGCATTGTGATCATCTTTGGTGGTACTGGGGATTAAACTCATTTGCTCTACCATTTAATCCATGTCCTTAATCATTTTACTTTTAGTCTGTTTTGAAATAGACCTGGCCTCATATTGTGATCCTCCTATCATTTCCCAGCTAATAGCTGGGATTATAGGTATACATCATGGTGCCCAACCTATCTCCATGTTTTAGGCTTTGGTAATGTATTTCTTTTTAGCACTGAATAATTTTCATTGCTTACATATACTAGTTCATCAACTAACTTATTAAAGGTCCTCTTGGTGTTTAAAATTTTTGGCTTTTTAATTTTTGTCCTGGTACCAGAGCTTGAACTCAGGGCCTTGCATTTTTTACTTGGCTAGCTCACTCACACAAATGGCTGGCACTCCACCACTTGAGCCATGCCTCCAGTCTACCATTTTGGTGGTTAACTGGAGATGGAGTCTCATGGACTTTTCTGTCTGGGCTGATTTTGAAACTTGATCCTCTAGATCTCAGCCTCCTGAGTAGCAAGGATTACATTCACGAGCCACGGGCACCTGGCTTGTGTGCACACATTGAGTTTTAAAGTTTTTTAGGTAAATATCAGGGGGCAGTTGGTGGCTGAGTAGAATAGTAAAAATATGCTTGTTTAGTTTTGTAAAAAAAAAAACTAACAAATTTGTCTCCCAAAAAGACTGTATGGCACTGCACTGCCCCTGGCTGTGAGAGAGGGGTGCTGCTACCCCACAGCCTGAGAGGATGTGGTGTTGGTGGGCCAGCCTCACACGCAGACCCTCCTCCACGCAGGTCTTCTTGCTCTCTCCACATTCTGAACCATGTTTCTGCATGCCCTTGGGGAGCCCTGTGCTCTTGGGGCTTGGATCTGAGATCGACTTCCTGTTCTGTAAAAGGAAATTGCTAACACAGGCCGGCAGGGGCCTTGCTAGCTCACAGGCCCAGTTTCTGGCAAAACCCGGATATCCTAGGACCCAGGATCCCCTGCTCCCCACTTCGTCATTCCCCCTGGGGGCTCTCACCTTGTTCCGGAAAGGCCATGGCAACAGGGCGTCATACTCCCCTCTCATGATCACGATGAAAAGGGACAGGTGGGTCCTCTTGCCTGTGCCATCCCCGTTCAGGTACAGCCGCAGGCACAACTTATAGCCGTACTTGGCAGTGTAGAAAGCTGAAAGGTGGAGCCAGAGTTAGCCCAAGAAAGGGAGCTGAGCAGCGCTGGGCTTCGCAGATGAGGAGAGGCAGGATGCAGTGGTCAGATGTGTCAAAGGCAGAGGCTCAGTGTAAGGAAAGCTGGGTTTAGCGGCCAGCCTTCTCTGTAAGAATGCCAAGGAGAGCAGCCTTCTTGGGGTGACCTTGCCTGGTGGTTGTAATTGGCTTGATCACAGACAGGGGGCCCCAGGCTGAGTTTCTGACTCAGCAATGCCGGATGGGAACAGTAACTTCAGGCTTGCAGGGATGCCAGTGCCGCTGGCCTGGGGACCACATTTGAGCTACGGTCTATGGTGTGGAAAGAAGCCAGTAAGAGGAAGTGGTTAGCCACCATCACCGTGTGCTGAGGGCAGAGCTGGGGTTAGGGACTCAAATACCAGTTCTCTCTCTCTCTCTCTGTTGCTCTGAGGCTATGGTTGAACCACCCTGGAAGCTGGGGTGGGAGTAGGGGGCTCATGGTTCTTACAATCGCCCTAGGCAGAGGCCCCTGAGGGGGTGACTCAGCCCTAAAGATTAAGTACAGAAACCCCTGGGGCTTTCTCCCTGACAAGCTGAGAAGTCGGTCCAATCAGAACAGGAGTTCCTACAGCTGCAACTTCTGGTGAGAAGTCCCTGGATAGAGAGAGGGTGTTGGGGTGGGCAGGAAGGGGGCAGAGGAGGGGGAGGTTAACAGTCTGACTCATCTCTGCCCACCACGTGTTGGCAGAACAGGAAACTGGAACACGGTTTGTACTTGCAGAAATGCAAGTAACTGCTTGTATTTCTTCTCTTTAGAAAAGATGGAGGACAAAAGTCTGCTGGTAGAAGGGGAGGCCACTCGAGGCACAGGAACCCAGCCTGCTCTGGAATGAGTACCAATTCTTCCTCTCACTAGTGTCCCATCTCTGTTGATCTTGGGTACCCTGGAGGAGCCAATGAGCATAAAAGTGCTAAAGCTCAAAAGAGAGGTGAGCTCCTTCTTTACCCCCACCCCGCACACTCAGACACAAGGGAGGGACACTAAGGGAAGCACACAGCCTGAGTCCCAGCTCCAAACCTGGGTGGAGAGTCAGCCCTCCCTGAGCCTCAGTTTACTCATCTGTAAATGATGTTGAGACAACAAGCACTTGGTGAGGGTTTGAGATACTGTGTCCAGTACTAGGGTATGATGTGATATACACACACATATATATGCACACACACATGCAAGTCCTTCATGTAGATGAGTATGTTATGCCCAATTATATGCAAAAAATTCCCCCCACAGTGACCAAATAACTGCTTCAAGCAAGTCATCATGCCAAGCCCAGCCACCCAGAAATGAGTAAGAATCAATAACCACAATGGTCATTTACAAGCTGTCCACAGTCATATGCAAATGTAGGCCAGTCTGACTCTGCTCTGTACTTCTTGCTGCAGATGGCTCACTGCCTGGCGTCCTACAGTAGCACCATGGAAATCCCCATCGGAGCCCCTCTCACTTGCACAAGCTCTGGTGTATGGGCTCCTTTTGTTTATACTCCAATGTCTGCATGCAGAAAGTACATAAGGATTTTTTAATTCCTATATGCACTTTGCAAACAGGACATACAGGGAAGAGAAATTCCCGCCCAAGTGCCAAGATCTGTAGGGTGGACACCAGCTCCTTGGGCCCCCATAGCTCCTGGGTGGACACTGACCTAACTGGAGCATTATTCCTGAGTTGACTGTTCTCATTTCCATTTCCTGGATGTTGAAAGGGAGGGAGTAGTTCTTTTACTTGGTCTCTGTGCCCTTGAAGTGTTACCTGGGGAGAAGAGACTCATGGTCCTGCCGCAAGCTGACTCATGGCAGCGTCTGGCGACGTTGGTGATCTTCCACAGGAAGGTACCATCGAAGGAGGCCTCCTCCATGAGACGCAGGCTCTGCTCCAGCTTGCCCAGGGCTTGGTCTTTTTGGGCCAGTGTCTGCTGCAATTCTACCACCTGTGGGGAAACTGAGTCAGTTAAGGAGATCAGAGCCCAGCTTCAGGATCAATGGGGAATGGTGGGGTACGGGGTTAAGTCTACCCTAGATACGAGTTTCTGGTCCCAGCTGCACCTGCAGGGTATTTCTCTTCCTTCCTTCTCCACTAGCCAACTCCTCCTCATCCATCAGGAGCCCTGTTCCTACGGTCCTTTCTACGTAAGCCTTCAGTCACAGACCTAGCTCAGCCGGTCTCTCTAATCTGGGTTCACACATGGTTTGATAAGGTATACTTTCTGTCTTTCTTTCTAGGTAGTCGCCCCATGTGGGCCGTGCCCATGTTCATTTTGTCTCCATTTGTGCATTGCATGGTGCCAGGCTGTCAGAAGACAGCCAGGAAGTTCTCTGGTGAATGAAGACACCATTGCTGCCCTGAAGGAGTCTGCCTTTCATGGGCAAGTTGCACAAAGACAAGCTTTACTTGGCCAATTGAACTCGGTGCCTGACCCTTCTAGAAGGTTCCTCAACAACATTTAAAAGAGTATGATTTTAATACTGGGTGTGGTCAGAGTCACTAGAAGTGAATATCTTTAAAGAAATTTTAGCTGGGTGTCAGTGGCTTACACTTGTAATCCTAGCTACTCAGGAAGCTGAGATCTGAGGATCACTGTTCAAAGCCAGCCCAGGCAGGAAAGTCTGTGAGACTCTTTATCTCCAATTAACCACCAAAAAAAACCTGAAAGTGGAGCTGTGGCTCAAGTGGCAGAGTGCTGGCCTTGAACAAAAAAGCTAAGGGATAGTGCGCAAGTCTGGAGCTCAACCCAGGACCAGTACACACACACACACACACACACACACACACACACACACACCACACACACACACACACACACATACCACACACACACACTGTCCAGCAGTGAAGTAAGTGTCCTATTGTAGAAGTTCAAGCAGAGGACTTGGAGCATGGAATGGGGGTAGGGATTGACCCTGACTGACCTTCTGGCTCAGTGCTCTTCCTTGATTGTCCTGGGACACAGGAGGTAACTATTTTGAGCAGGATGGATGGCTAGGGGGAAGGCTGGTTGCTACTCTGAGAACAGGATGGGACAAAGCTGGCGGGGGGACATGCACACCTCTCCCACTCACCCTGTGCTCCAAGCTTTCGAGGTGCTCCCGGTCTAGCTGGCTCTGGTGGGCAGAGGCAGCCAGGGCCAGGTGAGAGGCCTCCACCTCCTTGTTGAGGACAGCGACAATGTTCTCAAACACTCGCAACTTCTCCTCCAGCTCAGCCAGCAGATTCTCCTTCAGGAAGCGCTGCAGAAGCAGCTCCTCCTGGCTCTCAGAGCTGGGGGCCTGGTAGCAGTCCACCTCCACATCCCCTGCCGGCTCCACAGCTGCCTGCAGCTGCAGGTGTGACAGGTTCTGCTCCAGGGCTGTGGATCCGGACCCTGCATGGGAGCTGTGCTGGGCTTTCCACTGGATCATGAAACCCAGCAGCAAGTTGAGGTGGGAGGCCTGGGAGGTGGCTGCATGATCCTGTGTGGACTGGGTGCTCCCCTACCAAGAGAAGGGGATCATCAGTAGAAAATGGAATAGAGAAAAGACAGGGGAGCCATACAAAGCCCAGGCACTGAGAATCAGAGGAAAAGCCAAGTCCATTCCCCCAGCACCAGGGAACTGGCTCTATGCTCAGCAGAGAGGTTCAGGTGAACTTGGCATTGGCGCACGTGCCCATGGCCCAGGCTC
This sequence comes from Perognathus longimembris pacificus, assembly GCF_023159225.1. Classification (NCBI taxonomy): domain Eukaryota; kingdom Metazoa; phylum Chordata; class Mammalia; order Rodentia; family Heteromyidae; genus Perognathus; species Perognathus longimembris. The sequence continues at coordinate 150,622,850 of NC_063161.1, forward strand.
AAGTAAGCACCACAGCCCTGCTCTTGAACACAGTGATGGTTCAGGACCATGGAGAGGGGCATGGGGGCTCATTCTAGTGACATGGCTACACCAAGGCTGAGGTGAGACATTAAGGAGACCTTCCCCAAATACTACAAGGACTTAAGAGTGGCCTTGGAACTTGATGTCTTAGGAAAATGCTGAAGGAACTAGAAGGGAGACCCAGATGTCAGGGACGTAGTGGACAGATCTCCTTTCTTGCATGCTTACCTTGAAGGAGCAGCCCACACTTGCAAAGGGACACACAACGCCATCCTCAGTCGCCTCTGGGACCACCTGGAAATAATAATCATGTGACTGACAGTGTTGGCTTCTTCTCTGCAAAGTGCCAGGATCCAGTAGGGTAGGAGCTGGGCTGGCCCATGACTTCACACATGCTGTTCCCTCTGTCTGGCTGATTCCCTTCCACCTGATTCCTATCCTACAACCCATCCATTCCACCCCAGGAGTTTGATCCTGTATGACCATCCTCCTGAACAGGACCAACATGACTGGTGTCATCCACACCAGTGCTACCTTTTGTCCTGTCTGGACACATTTCATAAGCAACGAATGGAGTCATCATTCACTCTTGGGTTGCTCCCACTGGCCTGCAGGCAAAACACTGAACAGATATTTCCCCAAAAGGAGACTCAGGAATGGTAATTAAGCCTCTGAGAAGATGAGCCACATCGGGAGTTATCAGAGAAATGTAAATGATAACCCCAATGAAATACCATTCTCCATGTGCTAGAATAGATCATGATAATAAAAGCAATGATGACAGCAGGCCAGGGTGAGGCTGTGAAGCAGTGAGAACTCCTCAGGGGGGGGGGAGGGGGAGCCTGGGGATGCAAAATGGCGCAGAGGCTTTGGGACCATCCATGCAAGTATCTCATAAAGCTAAACCACACTTCTAAACAACGTGCATACAAACCATCCTATAAACCACACATTCCACCCAGGGGAATTTGTCCAAGAGAAATTATATCCACCAAGATCACTGCAATGGAAGCCATCTGTGCCTAATCAAGGGGTGAATGGATAAATGCACCATCAATTTCCCATACTACAGTCCCATATGACACTACTTGGCAATACATGGAATTAAATACTAATATCTACAATGGCACGGACCTCAAAACATTATGCTAAAAGAAAGAAGCCAAACACCAAGGACTATATACTCCATGGTTCCATGCTTGCAAGGTTTGAGAAGAAGCCAAACCTCAGTGACCCCCGTGGTGACAGAAAGCAGGTGCAAGGTACCCTGGATGGGAATGGGGAAGGGCTTGCAATGCAGGAACACAAGAGGCTCTTTCTGTTTGGTCTGGGACTTGAACTTGGTATCTGACACTTTTGTTCACTGACTGGCATTTTACCATTGGAGCCATGCCTCCAACCCCAAACAGCTTTTTCTTTTCTTTTTTTAAGACAGAAACATTTGCCATCTTGACTATAATGGCTGTCCTGTGATTATGTACATTCACCAGGATTTCTCAAACTGGACACTTAATATGAGTGAACTTGCTTGCATGTACATAACTTCATTTCATAAAAGCTTTCTTTTTTTAAAAAAAAACTACAATTTGAAAGAATAATGTGGTGGAATGAACTGAATGAGACTTGGATGAAAGGCAAGGAGTATGGGAAGAGAGGTATTTAGGGCTAAGCAAATAGAAAGCCACACAAGTGACTCCTGTCTAAAAGTAAAATAAGAAGAAGGCTGCAGGGCTAATGAAGAGAGCTGGGTTGGGACACAGAGCCCAGCCCAACAAAGGCCACCCCTGCCTTGCCCCAGTGCCCTAAACCTCAGGAACATGCTGTTCCCAACAAAGAATAGAAAACACATGTGCCATGGGGGTGGACAGATGGCGGTCTTGGCGGGAGATACACTGGCTTTGCCAAGTCTGGAGTGATGAAGCCTCGTAGAACAGGTCACTGGTGATAATTTATGAGAATGAGGGAGTCTGATATCACGTGTGGATTTGAGGCCTGGGTGGATGGGCCTGAAACCATCTCAGGTCCCACTCTTCCTACTCATCCACGATTCTAACCCTTTGCATAGTCCAAGGAATGGAGTGTGAAGTGGGTCTTCAGAGGAACAAGGACAAAGTGGTCAAGCTCATGCTGGAATTCTAGGTGTTGCCTGTAAGGCCAGAAGGGCAGTGACGGTCTACAAGGGGACTCTCACGTGGATGTCTGGCTCATCTTCATTACAATGCATGTCCAGGTGGGCTGGGAGAAGCCTCCTATGTTTTCTAAGGCCCCAATGACCATCCAAGCTGCCCTTGTCTCTGTGGAGTCAGCCTGTCAAGCTCGGAGCCAGTTTCTGTCATGTCATATAGTAGCCAAGTAGGCTTGATAATGTCATGATCTCCTCTATGTCTTGCTTTCTCTATATGAAAATGGGGATCACAGTACCCCTTTTGGAATTACTGTGATGATTAAGTGAGTTAATGCTCGCTAGTTGCTAGTGTTAGTTACCTATCGTTGCTGTAACAAAACACCACGAACTTGCCAGTATAACATGATACAAGTTTATTATCACTCAGTTCTAGAGGCCAGAGCTGCTAACACCAAGGCATACCATGTTCCCTCTGAAGGCTGCAGAGGAGAAGCTGTTTCCTTGCTTTCCTCAGCGTTTAGGAGCTGCCTGCAGTCCTTGGCTCAGTGTCTCTTCCTCCATGTGGAAAGCCAGCAAGCACAGCACCTCCCAACCTCTTGCTGACTGTTGTCTCCCTCTTAGGAGGCTCCTTGTGACTATACGGTGCTCACTCAGGTAGTCCAGGGTAACCTCTCTGTCTTAAGAGCCTTCATTTAATCACATCTGCAGAGACTTTTATACTCTCTCATTCTTTAACTTCTTTTAGGTCTGAGAATGGGACTGGAACTTGGTGTTTGCTCATTGGCTAGCGCTCTACCAACAGAGCCACTCTCTCATTCTTATGTTGAAGTTTGAGCCTCTCATTTCTAAGCCTCTAGAGACAAAGCCCTTGAAGAAGCTTGCTAAGTTAACATGGGGATGAGTCCTAATCTAGTACAATTTATGAGAAGAGATTTGGACATCAGAGACCATGTGAAAATAGACAGGAAAAAAACCAGCCATCTGTAAAATGAGAGGTCCTGAAAGAAACCTGCCCTGCCAACTCCTTGTCTGGGACTTACAGTTTCTGGAACTGAGTAAACAACCGTCTGGTACTTAGTCATGGCAGCCCCAGCAAATGAACATAGGCATTGAGGTCACGTGTTCACAGGTTCTGGGGATTAAGATGTAGACACTGTGGGGGGACATTTTTCTACCTAATGGTATTCAATCAGTGTTAGTCAGTATCAGTATTACTAATTATTAGCAGCATCCCCATGGATTAAATAGTACCTTTGGCTCCCCTACTCCAGTAGTTGGCATGTGCACACATCCCATTTAGTCCTCACACTTCAAACTCTTAATAACCAATTCTATTAAAACTCTATTTTCCCTTTGGATTTCCTTTGGGTAGGGAACATCCTCTTCAATGTGTAAGTTCCAACAATATCTTCTAATTCTAAAAGTGCCAGCATCTTTCTATGCTATCTCCTAGGAATCTCTGCAGTAGACAGGATAGGATTAACTTCTCCTTAATACAGATGAGGAAATGGTCTACCCAAGGTCATGCCATCCTTGTGGGTTGAGTCTGGGTCTTCTTGTCTATGAATTCTAGCCTGGGCGGGGCCTGCTGTTTCCTCTGCATTGGGCAGGCTCCAGCCCATATGATCTGTACATCACCATGAGAAGGGGCAGGGCACTGAGGTCTTGTTCTCTCATGGAAGAGGAGAAGCCAGAGCTGAGATGGTTGGAGACTTGCAGGAGGCAACAGGGCCAGGCAAGGTAAAGCTAAGAAGCCTGGAGTCCAGCGTGGTTTCTACCCACCACGAGCCCTCACCTTGATCAAAGAGTGGCCCCTCTTGAAGGCCAGGTAACTACAGAGACCGGGGAGGGTATGGGGATCAGACTCAGGGTGCAGAGAAGAACAGGGATGTTAAGAAAAAAAAAAGAAATAACCAACCCTATGGGGTTGGAAGTATGGCTCAGGTACCAATGAGCAAAAGTGTCAGATACTGAGTTTGAGTCCCAGTTTCAGACAAGGAAAAAAAAAAAGAATAAAACAGAAAAAGAATGGGCACATCTGCCCTATGCCATACTGACCCCTATGTGCATGGTTTCTCTGCTTACAAATTGCTAAACATAGCTGAAAGTGGAATTTCCTCTGAGGAGAATACCAAAAAAGGCAAACAGAATCCTAGCCCTGAGGGATGACTTGTCCCTCTGCTGGGTCTGCAGAGCCTCTGGTATGAGGTGTTCCTGCCACATCGGCCACCAAGCCTCTCTGTGGTTCCCCTAGGACCTCTGTGGCAACAGGCCCCAGTGGGAAGCCTGTCCCTGTGCAACCTTGCATTGAATCAGGAGGTTCGGAGTACCATGACCACCTGTATGTGAGGCAGAGGCCTACTGAGATTCTGGAGGCTGGGTGAAGGCTGGTTTCTATGAGAGCCCCAGCTAGTGCCAAGGAAAGGCATTCTATAGTCCCAGGGGCACTGTCCACCAGTTCCCTCCCTCTTCTGTAACTGTTCCTGGCTGCTGACCTCTACACCTCCTCTAGGAAGCCCTGTTAGAGTCTTCTCATTGAAAGGAGCCTTGCCCATTCCTGTTTGCCCACAATACTTGCTGGGTGCTAGCACTTATGGAAGAGTGTTATTTCATCGTGCACAAAGCAATTGGGGTGAAGGGGATCCCAGATGCATAGAGTGGGGATGCACAGATCAGAATCACCACTAGGGTCAGAATGACTTGGCTTTTGGTGGCCCTCAAAGACTTGGTGCAATTGAACAGGAAATGGCTTTATGACCAATGACCAATGAAATCATCAGCATTCCAGGGAGTTAATGAGCTCCCTGGCTTTGGAAGGGCACAGAACTGTATGTCAGGAACTCAGTATGGGCTGGCAATTGGACTAGTTAGCTTAAAACTCCAACTTGATTTTGACCTTTTGTTTTGTGTGTGTGTGTATGTGTGCAAACATGTGTGTGCACGTGTGTGTGTGTGTGTGTGTGTGTGTTGCTACTGGGGTTGGAATTCAGAGCTTCATGCTCTCAACTGGCCTTTTCATTCAAGGCTAATGCTCTACCACTTGAAACATGTCTCTACTTTCAGCCTTTCGCCGTGAACTGGATTTAAGAGTCTCTTGAATTTGTCTGCCTGGGTTGGCTTGGAACTGGGATCCTAAGATCTTAGCCCCCTGAGTAGCAAGGATTTCAGACATCAGACATCAGCACCTGACATTCTTGATGGTCCCAGAGGGAAAAGAGGGAGGGAAACAGTCTCTTTCATGGAGGTATAAAAAAAAACCCAGAATTAAATGTTATTTTCCAGCCACTTGTTTATCCTCTACTTCACTATTACTTCTTCATCATCCAGACAAGAATCAAGTCTCTAACTAGGTCAACATTAATCCTCTAATAGCTCCTTCTTACATTACATAACCGGTCAGTGGCTCTGGGCCATCTTCTAGGAGCTAATAATTTAATAAAGTCAGAGGAGGAGGGCAAACTAATAAGCAGATGGCATGGAAAGTGTTGGCAAGATGGGCATCTTTGGACTTAGTTCACCTGCTATCCAGCTAGTAAAGACTTTACCATAAACTCTACCATCTACTAATCACATCATTTCCCTGCTTCCCTGCCTTCATTTCTCAGCTTCCCTCAGATGAACAGTTCAATTCAGAACTTGCCAGCTGTTGATGCATAACCAGTTACTTTCCTTTGGTCAAAAGTCTCCCCAAGTTCTCATCAGGGCTAAGGGCCAGAGAAGTTCCTGATGTTTCTACTATGTGGCTTTCTGCAGGTGTTCAGAATTTCCCCGGCTCCCTCCCCCTGGTAACTACATTGAGTGGGAAGTCAGCAGTCAGCAGGGAGGGGGAGGGCTGGCACCTCTCTGTGGACTGCCTCCCCGCAAAGGGGCCTTGGTGCTGGGCACTGGTGGTTCATTCCTTTAATCCAGGCTATTCAGGAGGCTGAGATCTGAGGATCCCACTCTGAATGAAGCCAGCCTGGACAAGAAAGACCATGAGACTCTGAGCTCAAATTAACCACTACAAAGCAGGAAGTAGGGTTGTGGCTCTAGTGGTAGAGGAACAGCATCGAGTAGGGACAGTACCCAGGCTTTGAGTACCACAGTACCAGCGTGAGCATGTGTGCTTCTACTTCTATTATATACATGATTTCACTAGATAAAGATGCAAAAATTAAAGGCACTGGATTGAGTGCGCTACTAAAACCTATCTAACCTATATTGTCTGACATTAATGATAAATATATTATAAAACAGTAGCCCTTGAGTATGCAAGCAGCAGGGTTTCAGAAAGCACGCAGCCCATGCCCTTCTCTCTGCATATGGGATGGGGTAGCTCACAGTTAGGGATCTGTTCCTGAGTCATAGGTAGTCCACAAAGACAAACAGGGAACACAGAAAACTGTTCCACAAATCAGTGAATCATATGTCCTTGTGCTGGTCCTGGGGCTTGAACTGAGGGCCTGGGTGCTGGCCTTAAGCTTTTCTTTTCTTTTTTTTTTATTTTCCTTTTCCCCCTCAAGACTAGCTATCTACCACTTGAGCCACAGTTCCACTTTTGGCTTTCTTGGTGGTTAATTGGGGATAAGAATCTCACAACTTTTCTGACTGGCTTTGAGTTGTTATCCTCAGATCTCAGCACCCTGAATAGCTAAGATTATAGGCACGAGTCACCAGTGCCTGTCAGTACATCATATTAACTCTCTGCACCACAGAGTGTAAAGTTCCAGAAAAAAAAGACATTTGATCCTTATTATTCTTTTCTGAAGGCCTGCTGAGAAGGGAAGGGAAAACCCTTCCAGCCAGCTCTGAGAGGGGCAGGAAATTCTCCCAAACTCTCTGAATGACAAGAAAAGGGTAAGGAGACCCAGAGACTTTTTTTTTCTTCTGGTTGGACAGGTGGGAAGGAGACGGGGCCTGGTAGTTAGAGAACTATAACCTGCACATCAAAGATTCAGGGAAGGACTTGGAGAACCAACTTAACTTTCATTATACAGAGGGAGGAACAGGGCCCAGATCTGCCTCCAGGCAAACGAAACTAAGAGTCGAACGAAACTGCTTCAGAACACTAGGCTCTGGATCTGTGATCCACTGTTGGTGGTAACGGGGAAGGTTCTGCTGAAAGACTTGAGCCTCTTAGGCATTGCAGTAGTTAGATTCCCCAGTGTAAATAAGGAGGTTCCGCACGTAAATAAGGAGGTTCAGGTTTGCACAGTGATCCCAACATGTTTGGACTCATGGACTTCTATAAGTTCTTATTTTGTTTTTGTTCTTAACTAGAAGATTAACATCAAGACTGCCATCTTTTTATTGTAAAGGGTATCATCTACTATTGCATCATTACATTTCTACAAAGACACATATAAGAAGCACATAATCTCAGAGGTTGATTCTATAAATTGAGATAATATAGACATAATATAGTTTTATGGAAATTTGATAGTTTCTGTACTTTTAAAAAAAATCATTTTGTCATGAACTGACATAGTTCATGGATGTACTCAGTGTTAGACAGATACCTCCCTTCCAAGTTGGGAAGGCCAGAGCTGCAAACTGTTTTCTTTAACCCCTCACACTTCCAAGATGTATATATTTTTTGTTGTTTGTTTTAACTGTACATTTTTTGTCTTTCCTTTTTTGGTACCGGGGATTGAACCCAGGATGTTACATTTGCTAGGCAAGTGCTTTGCCACTGAGCTACATTCGAGCCTCCAAGGTGTATCTTACTCCTAGAAGCTCATTTCAGCCCAAGGCTGAATTGATAATGGCTTTTCCTTGCATCAGGGGCTGGCTGACTGTTCACTTGTTGTTTTTTTTTTGTTTTTTGTTTTTGTAAAAAGCCAGGGAGTCGATATTTTGGGCTTTGAAATTTGTTGTAAATACTCACCCTTGTCCTTGTGAGGCAGATACTATATAATTGAGTAGAGTAGTTACATATACCAAGAAAACTTTACAATCATAGAAGTTTGTATTTCATATAATTTTCATGTGTTCCATAATACTATTCTTTTGATTTTTTTTCCCAGTTCTGAGGCTGGAACTCTGGACTTGGGCACTGTCTCTGAGCTTCTATTGCTCAAGGCTAGCACTCTACCACTTGAGCTATAGTGCTACTACTGGCTTTAATCTGAGCAGTTTATTGGAGATCGAGTCTCATGAACTTTCCTGCCTGGGATGGCTTTGAACCAGGACCCTCATATCTCAGCTTTCCTGAGTAGCTGAGGTTACAGGCATGAGCCCACTGTTACCTGGCTTTATAATTTTTTTCAAAGATTTAAAAATATAAAATCACTCCTAGCCTGTGGACTGTACAGAAGCAGGTGGAAGGCTAGATTTAGCTCATAAGCCAGTTTGTGGTTCCTTGGTTTCAGACAGTAATTATTAACCTAAATCTATCCCAGAGCCACCAGGCAGCTCTGGGAGAGACACTTCACTGCTGTGAACATTCATGCCCTCCATGCTCATGACGTGAACTTAGCCAAGGCTCAAGACGAAGTAGGGACAGAGCAGGAAAAGTATGTAAAAGCTCTGGCTGTGCCAACCTACCTTCTCCTGAGTCAGGCTGTCTGAGGTTCCAGGTTGTAGGCTGTTCCCTCTGCATTTGGGGCAGAGTGCATCCTGGGTGTTCCTAGGGAAATGAGCAAATCCCCAAATGAGGCCCAGCCTGCTGGGCCATGAGAACCACAGATCCCAGGGATTCCCAATCCCGGAGTCCTCATTCATAAACCCTGAGAGCCCTGGACATCACTGTTTTACTGCAGTGTGCAGAGCTTCTTTGGCAGTTCAACTTAACCTGAACAGGAAGTACCTCATGGGAACATTGATGCTTCTGTAGAAGTGCTCGGTTACTGGGTACTGCCCCAGTCGCCATGAAAGGAGTACACCATGCACTAACTTGCTTTCTTCAAGCCTGAAAAAATTCTGAATTCCAAAACATATCCAACCCTGGACTTAGGCAAGGGACTATGGACATACAATATTCTCTCCTCTCGGTGGCCCCTATTTAGTACTGTTTATTGTTGTTGTTTGCTGTTTGGTTTTTGTTAATTACAAATGATCGTGGCCTACCAGAGCCAGAAGGGACCAACTATTTAGCTGGGAGATGGCCACAGGAATCTGACTAGTATCATGTAGGCACCTGTGTTTCACAAAGCCCCCAAGTAATTCTGACCTACAGTGAAGATTGCTGGCCTAGGCCATTTTCTAGGTAAGGAAAATGAGTCCTGGAGGCCAGTAAAGGGGCCAAAGGAGAATGAGAGCTGGCTTTCAGGCTCCTCAGGCCTCAGCCTGGGTCCCTGTATCTTCTGGCCAGCTCCCACCCTCCTCCTCTGCCAGGTTTCCAAAGGATGGAGAGGAAAGCCCAATTGATGACAGACATCAGCCTTTTCAAGGCCTGACCTCCCTTCTACTCATTTCCTGCCTCCTCCCTATTGGTCTCCCTGTTGCCGGATTCAGTTTTCCCACAGTCCTAAGCTGTAAAAACCCCCAACAAAAGGTCATGTTGGTGGTACATGGCCTTTTAAGGGCATCTCTGCCAGGAACTAACTTGGGGGAAACTGACTTAATTTCTCTATGAGGCTTCAGTATCCTCATCTATAAAACAGAATAATAATATCCACCTCTCCAAGCCTTCCCGAAGACACAAGAGCATTTTGTATACAGCAGGTACATAATAGTCATTTAAGGTGCAATGCCAATGTAACTACTTAGGTCACACACATTTCTGACTGACTTCTATTTTAACCAATGTATGAATAAACATATACTTTATATCTGTGCCTTTTACAGACTTCTTAACAAACAGGATGAACTATATTTGTATAAGTTTGTTATTTTCCAAGGAGGTTTTCATTCATTACATTTTTGAATACTTATTATTATTATCATTTTGTGCCAGTACTAGGGCTTGAACTCAAGGCCTAGGCACTATTCCTTAGCTTCTTTGCTTAAGGCTAGCTCTTTACCACTTGAGCCATATCTCCACTTCTGGCTTTTTGGTGGTTAACTGGAGATAAGAGTCTCTTGGACTTCCCTACCTGGGCTGCCTTTGAACCACAATCCTTGGATCTTAGTCCCCTGATTAGGAAGGATTACAGGCATGAGCTACAGGCACCCAGCTAACACTCTAATTATTATTGATTGGGCCTTGTAACAACTTGGTGAGGGAGAGTATAGCTCTAGGTCAAGAAAGCTGAGACTAAGACTGAGACTAAGAGTTATCAGCATTTTGCAACGGTCCACACAGGAAGTCAGTAACTGAGTGGGCCCTAAGGCTTGCCTCAGCAGCCAATAGAATACATAGAGCCAACATCTTTCCATGATTACTTCCTACCCAGAGCCAGAGGGACAGTGTCAGGAGAAAAAGGTGGGGAAACTGAGGCCCAGAAAGGCGAAGTCACCTGCCCAAAGTCACTGGCTCCTTTATTCCAGCCACCTGTCAAGAATCCCTCCCTTGTACCTTCTTCCCACCCACCCATCCTTCTTGGGCCTCTCACCTCAGATTCTCAGAGAGACAGGCAGCACAGCAGAGGGCCCTGGGTTCTGACGGATCCTGGCACGTGGTGAGGGGACAGCCAAAGGGAAACTCATTCTCACCAGGGGCTGGGTGAGGGCTGCTGGCTGAGCTGGAGGCCATCTCCGAGCCCCAGGCTGGCCAGCGGCTATGGAAGCTGCTCCAGGATGGAGTACCAAGCCTGTGGAGTCTGTGGAGGAAAGCAGAGGTGGGCCTTTGCCTGGGCCACCCCTCTCTGGTGAGCAGGAGGTCTCTGGTGACTTTATCTTCCCCTCTCTGGCTTGTGTGGTTTGATGTCACAAGCTGAGTCACAGCAAGGGTAGTTAGTACAGGAATTACCCTTTGTGGTGTAAAAAAAAAAGAGAGAGAAAAAAAGCCCCTGGATGGTGGCTGAAGGCTTTGGGAGTGCCCAGTTAATTTTCAGAGTGAGAAAGAGAAAGAGAAGCATGTCAGAGGCTTTTGGGAACCAGAGTTCCCCTGTCTGAGAACCTCAAGGCAGGCCTCTGCTGGCTTCCTCCGCCTCCTGGGGCTAGCTGTCTTGTTCCCCTGGAACCTCTGAGCCCCTGTAGGATTCTCAGTGGGGGCACTCACCTTCCCAGCAGAAATCCCCAGCTTTTTGGAGGCAGGTCCAAAAATCCAAGTTCTAGATCCTTAAGTTCTATCCTACTGTAAGTGTCCTCAGGGTCTCACGGTGGGTCTCAGTTTCCTTATCTGCAAAGAAACCAGTAGATGGTGTCTGGGCTATGTGGCTCTAAGAACTTATGACAGAAGTAACCAGAGGCAAGAGGATAGGTCTCAGATGACTTAACCATGCCTTGTGGCATTCTGCATCCGCACTGACAGTGACAAACAAGGTCCTCCCCTCCTTTGAAGTCCAAGGCTCTGGGAGCTCAGCCTCTGCAGAGCCTTCTTGCCACAACCCCACTCAGGAAGCCATAGGTGGCTATATGTTCAGCTTTGGTGCCACCACTTCCCTGCCCCCAGGAAAACAAAGCACTAAATGAGTCCAGGATTAAGCAGGACACAGCTTCACAAACATGGTGGGAATGAGCATTCTAATCAGTCTGCTGTGTTCTAGCCAGTGGGTTTTTTTTCCCCCACCCCTTCCAATCCTTACAACATCCTGAGAGGAATTCTGTACTCATGAACAGCGCAGAGATGCAAGATATGTCTTCAGATGTCACACAGCCTCTGGTGGTGGTGCTGAGGGATTCAAAGCAGGATTATGTATCTCCAGATTCAGTGCTCTTCTACTACACCTTTCTGGACTGCGACGAGGGCTTTACAAACGTGGTTGCAAATCCTGGCCTTTGAGTTCAGACAGATCTCAGTGGAGATCCTGGGCCTACCACTGACTAGCTGTGGGTCCTAGGACAAGATCCTTAAATCTCTCTGAACCTCAGTTTCTGCATCTGTAAAATGGGGATGATAATACCTACTTCACTCAATTGCTGTGAAGATAAAATGAGAGAGTGGGAGAATGTGTAACAAAGATCATGGCCCAAGTGATAGGCTTGAAAAGCTTTGCTACTAAAAAACCACAGAGGAGAGGACTTAAAGGACTCTTGACACTGGCATAGTATTTCATACCTACCAACTTAGCCCAAGTCTCCCTGGTGCGCAGGGCAGGTTGGATGTTGTCATCTGACCCTAGATAAAGTCATCTGCCTGCTTCCCCTGGAATGCTATAATGGCTGCCCAGGCACCATTGGTAAAGAGCTCGCTATATCCTCTGACTACAGAGTCAATCAGGACTTCCCGCTTCTCCTGGGCCCTCTCTGCAACCCAGCTTGATGAGCCCTAGGACTGTCAGAAAGGCCTGCCTTCGCTTCCCATCCCAACCTGCAAACTCTGCTCCCCTCTCCCTCCCCCCTTTCCCCAGTTTGGGACAGAAAAGACACCTAAGCCTTAATTTTCTCCCTTACCAGCTCCTTTCCAGCGGCAATCAAGATACTCCCAGGCTGCTCTAACACACATGAAAAATAATAGTTGGTTTTTGTTTTTTGTTTTTTTACTGATGTGCTAAGTACTTTCACAGACATCATTCCATGGGAGTTTCAACTGGCCCTCCTGAGGCAGGTATGCCCCTCCCCCTCCCATCACCCTCTTCTTACAGTTGAAGGAACTGAGGCAGAGAGGTTTAAAGGAGTAAGAAACGCCCTCACGGTCTCTCAGGAGGCCTGATCTCAGGGCCTGTGCTCACACCACAGAGGCTTTAAGATGCTCTCTACCCCCAAACCAAATTCCTCTCCTGCATCTGCTAACCTCTCCTCACCCAGCAGTACACATCCTAGGAAAGACTGTATGCTCACCCACCTGCATCTCCACACACCATCTTCTCAACAAGTAAGGGAAGCCACATTGTCAAATGCCCTCCCCCTGGGCCCATCCGGGCTTTCTTGTTTTTCTTTCTCCTCGTCCAACCCCATTTAAAGATCAGGTCTCAAACACAGTCATAGCCAGCCTCAAACTCACTATCCTCTCACCTCAGCCTCCCTGGTGCTGGGATTACAAGCATGCCACCTCAAGCCTGGCCAGTAGTGGTCCTAATTTCTGCCCGGTCTTATCAGGCCATTGGCCAGCACCTGCCCTCTCCTAGCCCGCGGGGTGGGAATCCGGTTCTTCTCTGGTTTCCTGTACCTCCTGGGAGGGAGGAGGGTGTCTTTCCTTGAGCTTCCTCCAACTGATCTTCGACCCCCTTTCTTTTCCACCTGGAACCTCCAACAGTCCCATCTCTGTGGCTCCACCTCCGGGAATCCCCCAGCCTCCCATGCGGCTTCCTTCCCCCCCCCCCCCCCCCCCCCCGTGCACCTGGGCCAGGGACCTCCCCCCTTGTCCTGAAAGCTCAGTGGGTTGCACCCTCTGCACGGCCCACCCCGGCTGGTGCTCAGCCCCCCCCGGGCCCTGCACCTCTCCAGACTTGGGTCTGAATGCCCCCCCACCACGAATGCCCAGGCTCCACAGGAAGGGGGGTGCAGGGTCAGGGGCCAGCTCTGCAGCGGGGATCCCCGGCTCTGGGCGCCCCCACGGCGGGGGCGTGTGCTAGAGGGGGGCAGGGGCGGGGGACGGAATGGGTGCTGCCCACCTGCACACCCGCACACCCCCAGCAATGGGGCGCGGGGGAGGGAGGGCGCGAAGGGGGTGCTGGACGACCAACCTGGGCGCCGCAGCCGCCGTGGCCGCCGCTTCCTCGCGCAGCCCGGCCAGGAGCTTCCGGCAGGCCTGGGAGGACGGGCCCCGGCGTGCGGAAGCCACAAAAGGCAGGGCTGGGGCGTAGGGGGGGGGGGGGTCTGGTCCCTGGGGGGCGGGGCGAGCGCTCCCCAGCTAGGGAAACTGAGGCCGGGGGGCCCCCTCTGCACACCGCGTTCAGGGCACCGCGCCTGCACCTATGTAAGTACCAAGCACACCTGGCCGTGGAGTCTCTCCCCTCTTCCCCTCCCACGTTGGGTGCCTCGAGCCTGCCCCCCCTCCCCGCCGGCATCCCGCCCAGACCCCCGCCCCCCCCCCCCCCCCGGCGGCCCAGCCTGAGTGGTTGGCACAGCCCAGAGGAGAGGATACTCTGCAAAACGAAACAAAACAAAACAAAAAGGGTGCTTGAAGGACTCATTTCTGCTTTTTAGTCTCAACACAGTATGTGCGGGCTTGCACGCAAACCCACACCGGGCCTCTTACTCCCCATGACTCTGCATATAAATTTAGCGCAGGGAAATGATTTTTTTTCTTCCCTTTTTGCCAATCACTCATTTGATCAAGGCTCCTTCTCTGCCATTCAGACCTCTAGAAGCCAGGCGGTTACCCACCTTGCTGGTTTTTTGTTTGAACTTCCCAGAGGCGCCCCAAGTTCAATCTAGGTATTAGGTATGTTTGTGTCTTGCCTCTTAATCGGATTTGTGGTGGTTCTGAGATTTGAACTCAGAGCCATGTGCTTGCTAGGCAAACATTCTGCCCCCCTTGAGCCATGCCTCCAGCCCTTATGGCTATGGTTATTTTTTTAGCTAGGTGCTTGCTTTTGGCCCAAGTGGCCCTGGACCACAATCTTTCTATTCCCTGGCTACTTGTTTTTCATTTGGGGATGCAAGTAAGTCTGTCTTCCAGGGCAGGCTGAGCTGCCATCTTGTTTCTGGCAGGTGGTCAGTGTAACAGGAAAGCCTCTAGCTGGTACAAAAGGACCTTGGGGCCTCCTCACCTGGAAGAGATGTCTCCTAGGGGATCAATAGGTGTGTCAGGATACTCCAAGAGATAATTCATGCAGCCTGGGCATGGGGTCCAGAGGTGGTCTCTGTGGAGCCCTTCAGTTATTTTCATTTGCTGGGTTGTTTTGAGACAGGGGCTTGTTAAGTAGGTCAGGTTGGTCTTGAACTCAGAGTCTCCCTACCTTGGTCTGTCAAGTGCTGGGACCACAGGTGTGTATCCCCATTCATGACATGGGCCTCTGATTTCAACATTCATTGACTCACACTCCAGCACCTGCAGAGGTTCTTCTGGTCCCACCTTGGTCCCACCCCATCCTCCCTGTGCTAGGTCAGCTTCAGTGAGAAGGGCAGGCAGGCTGACCTCATACCCTTTGTGTGCCACATCCTGTTTTCAGATGAGTGAGCTCATTCACTGGAAAATCACCCAGGGAGACAATTTGATTTTGGAAAGTACCAAAAACTTATCTGTACTCACTCATTTTAATGTGAGGGGCTCTGAAAATTAAAGGGGGTGTCGCCAGAGTGCTTGTGAGCGCCCGGCATCAGCCAAGCTGCAGAAACTGAAAGCCAAATGTGATGCAGAAAGGAAATAAAAACATCTTAAATACCATCATTTCTCTACCCAGTAGAGTGTGTGTGTGTGTGTGTGTGTGTGTGTGTGTTGGTAGTGGGTCTTGAGCTCGGGACCTTGCACTTTTGCTTGGTTTCTTCACTCAAGGTTGGTGCTCTACCACTTGAGCCACACTTCCAGCTTTTTGCTGATTAATTGGAGATAAGAGTCTCGGGGACTTTTCTGTCCAGGCTGGCTTGGAACTCGAATCTAGCCTTCTGAGTAGCTAGGATTAAAAGCATGAGTCACTGCGCCCAGTTTAGAATTTTTTTTTCTTTAAATTAAAAAGAGAAACAGTCCATTTGGCTAAGGCGTCAGAGCTGGGGGTCTGAGCAGGGGCCATAAATGAGGAGCAAGAAAGGAAATAATACAGAGAAGTAGGTGAGGTTGGAGCTTTGGTCTTCTCCCTTTGCACCCGTTTCAGTTCAGCTTGGTCTCAGAGCCACCAAGTTCAAGCGTTCATCCTCCAGGTTTGTCCCAGTCCTCCGGCTTTCAGGCCCTTGTCATTGAAGTGGCATGCCTGGCCTCACAGCCTTGAGAGCTTGTGGGTTGAAAACGGAGTGGCAGTGGCAGGAAGGATTCTGGATCATTAACTATTTCATGGCCATTCCCATTCTGTATTGTGAAGGGTAAAACACAAGTGAATCCCCTCAGAATTGTCTCTTAAATTCCAGTCACCTCCTGAGCTACAGTATTTCCTAGAGTGGGATTTATAATCCATTTCAAGATGTCCAGTAGGAGCATGGTGAAAACTAATAAGATGCTGACAGTCTGGCGCTGGTGGCTCATGCCTATAATCATAGCTATTCAGGAAGCTGAAATGTAAGGATTGCAATTTGAAGCCAGCCCAGGCAGGAAAGTCCATGAGACTCTAAGCTCCAATTAACCAGCAACAAACTACAAGTGGAGCTGCTATGGCTCAAGTGGTAGAGTGCTAGCCTTGAGTGAAAAAGCCAGGTAAGTGTGAGACCCTGAGTTCTAGCCCCTCCCCCCCATGTACTGACAGCTTAGTGCTGGAATAAAGGGAACTATATCTCCTCCCGTCTTTCCACTTCTGTCTGAAACCTGTCAAAATACATAGGAACGAGCCCTGGGCTACGAGTCAGGAGGTGTGTTCCATTTTGTTTTATTTTTCCTAATTTGGGGCCCTCATCAGTTGTTTTAGAGGAAGGGATAAATAAATGACTACTTAAGCATAGTAATTCAAAATATAGTATAAATTCATCTTAAAGCAGAAAATGATCTTAGAGATTATAGAATACATTAGGTTTTACCAACTTGGTATGTGTTATAAAACCTTGTCTTCAAATCCTTTCTCATGTGGAGCCAAGATCCGCAAGCTGAATAGAAACATCGAGGCTTTATGAAGCAGGGCTAGTGGTTTGTACACTGCTCTTGTTCACCTTTTCCACTTTGACCTTGGTCCCCACAGAACCACATAATTGGAAAACCATCCACATAATTAGACCTTCTCAGGTCCCACATGTGGAAACGCTAAAGGAAGGACACATTACACCGGCCTAGGTCCTCAGCCTTCCACCCAAACCTAAACATCTGGAGGACGGTTGTCTTGTGGTTGTGGGAAAAGCAATAAGGACAAGAATAGTAACTACCTTTGACTTAATGTCAGACACTGCCCTGCATACATTATATGCATTGCTCTGTTGAGTCTTTATCACAGTGCGGAGAAGCGGTGAGAAAACATTTTTCTCAGCTGAGAACACTAAGTCTGAAAGAGTTAAGTCATTTGGTCAAGGTCAAGCAGCCCATAACTGGCAGTGCTGGGGTGGGGGGAGATTCACTTCCTGGTGTGTTTTTCCACTTGCTCTTGATTAGACCAAGCTGGGATCTTACCTAGTTACCTCTGTGGCACATCTCACCTTGATCTCCTTCTGTGAGACCTCTGGTGGCCTCAGTTGTCAGGTGACAGGGATAGAAGGTGGAACCCATTCTTCTAAGATGTTTGGCATGCTGACCCTTAAGGGTCCAGATAGTGGGACCACCTGCTCCCAGCCCAGAGCACTAGCCTGCTCTCTAGGCTCCTTAATTTTGGGCATTTCTTTGAGAGAATGACCAGTGAGTCATCAAGACTCATATTTTCATCCAAGTGTCATATTTCCCTTCTGTCTGGGTGAGTGGGAAAGGAAGGAAACCAAGAGTGCAATAGGGGGCAGGAAAGGCTCCATAAAGGGGTGACTTTTCATTGACTTTGCCCCATATGTATTGATGGGACATCTATCATCTGTTAGGTTGTAAGTAGGATCCCACCTAGAGCCGCCAATGAGACAGACAAGGTCCTACTTTGATGGAGGCCTTCTAGGGCAGGACAATGTGAATGAAAAAGCAAATGAACACATCAAGTCAATTGTAGCCATCTGGGCATACTACCTGTTTGTCACCAGTCCAGAGTGTGCTATTACTGCTGAAATCTCACAGTGCCAAATGTTCCCTTCTCTTCTTTATTATCATTCCCAGCCATGTGCCCTAAACACAGCTTGTGTTTAGTAAACACACTCAGAGAACAGCTCTCCTGTTGCCACATCTTGACCTCTTCTCACATGCCTGATTTCTAAACCAGGAAATTTAATGAAACAGATGAGCACAGGCTATCAACAACCTATTAAATTAGGACACCAAATGGTACGAGGTTCTGCAACTCAAATTCAGTATCTTCCCAGGGACACGAATCTAACTGGCATCAAGCACACAAGACACCAAAAGATCTCATGAAAACTAAACTGTAGCATATGTATTATTTTTCCTCAGAGGTAATGATGTTAAAAATGTCCTGTTTGATTCTGTGCATTTCCTCCTTGGTTCTTACTATTTTTATATAACTGGCAATTTAAAAAAAGTGCCTGTTTATAAGCCCCCTTTTTATCTCAGTAAAATATGTGAGCACATGAAATGATAGAATACATGAAATTAGGGATATAAAGGCATGAAATAAGTGAGGGAATGTCATGAATGGGAAGCTGCATCTGACATCTCCATTGTTACTTCTTCTGGCTTGGCACAGATAGGTAGTCATTCTGTAAACATGTTTTCCATGAATGACTAGTCTGTAAGTCACTACTGATCATTTCTTTGTGAACGTTTTAGATAACAATAGTTAAGGATTTCACCGCTACCAGAAAATATTTCTCATTTATCTTTGACTTGGCCTTTCCTGGGTGTTGTGAAGTTAAAACTAGCTTTCTAGCTCTAAAAAGAAGCCTGGGATTCTGTGGTGAAGGGAGTCCCTTATGTCTGATGATATTTCCCTATCTCAAGGTATTCCCATATTTTAAGGAAAAAGCAAAAACAAAAGAAACACTCTGAAGTTCTTGGAATAGGTCCCAAGCTGTCTCTTGGGTTCTTTCCCCCAGTGGTGTGTAGGATTGGCCTTTTGAAGGCAAGGGGGATTTCATCTTCTGATGGGAGAGCCCTATAGTAAATGACATAGTCCTGGGAGGATAAGGACAAGCTTTAAGAAGCCATCAGCTGCTACTCACCAAGTCAATATCTGATTGAGGAGGGATGCAGCCTGGTGCTCCTCACCTCGCGAGGACTCAGCCTGAGAGACAACAATGAAGAAGGAAGGAAAGCCCTTTCTGAGAAGGAAGATCTGCTTCTGCGTTGCTTGTAGGACTGCAGGGGAAGTCCCTCCTATCTTCAGGTCTTATTTTCTCACCTGCAAAATGGAAGAATAACCTCAGAGCATTGTTTTGTATCATGAACTCTTTAACCATCCAATTGTTTTTGAAAGGGAAGCTCTGTAAAAAAAAACCTCCTCTGATGGATTTGTTTCGGAGCTGAAGCCATATGAATTCCCAGTGCAAGCCAACACTTGGGAGCCGGCATGTGGGGCGGGTATAAAAGGCTAGGAACTAGGGCTGCAATCCTTATTTGTCAGAGAATTCCCCAGCGAGGGCCCAGGAGGCTTGTCAAAGTGTGGCTTTTGCTCATCCCTCCCGACCTTGTCTTACAAAGGGGAAGGCAAGGTCCAGAGAGGAAAACCAGCTTAAGGTCAGACATTTTTTTCTCTTATATTCTGTTGCTCTTTGGGCCCAGAAGTCTTAGAAATAACCTCTGCTTTTGTTACTGTATTTTCATTTCTTCTCTATCTGTCTATACCTCTGGCTTCCACAAGGACCAATGAGCAGGGCAAACATACCTATAGCCTCCCTTGTGCCCAGTCTACCTCTCACACACAGTAGGGCTATTCTTTATGAAGTCTAGTTACTCTTTATTGAGAAGGTTTTCTATTCTAAGAGAACCCAGTGATACTGGAAAAGATTGGTCCTAGCTTTCCTATTGGTAAGTGATTGCATGCTTATACTATACGAGCCCTGCCCCCCCCTCCTCTCTCTTGTGCTGGTACTGGTGCTTGAACTCAGGGCCTGGGCATTGTCCCTTAGCTTTTCCACTTAAGGCTGGTGCACTATCACTTGAGCCACACTTCTTCTTCCAGCCTTTTAGTGGTTAATTGGAGATAAGAGTCTCATGGACTTTCCTTACCAGGCAGGCTTTGAACCCTTGATCCATAGAGCTCAGCCTCCTTAGTATCTAGGATTACAGGCATGAGCCACTGGCACCCTGCTTTTTTTCCTCATTTTTAAAAGAAAATGAGCATATATATGTGGCAAAACTTTCAGATCTATTCTTGCAACATTTCTTAATGCAAATATCAATAGATACGGAAAGCTATCCTGTCTAGTTGCTATTCTTTGGGGGGGGGTTGTTGATATTTTTTTTTTTTTGCCAGTCCTGGGGCTTGGACTCAGGGCCTGAGCACTGTCCCTGGCTTCTTTTTGCTTAAGGCTAGCACTCTGCCTCTTGAGCCACAGCGCCACTTCTGGCTTTTTCTATATATGTGGTGCTGAGGAATCAAACCCAGGGCTTCATGTATACGAAGCAAGCACTCTTGCCACTAGGCCATATCCCCAGTCCCCTAATTGCTATTCTTAATTGCTCTTGTCAGCAACTGGTGTCCAGCTGAATAGCCGGCAAACCTTGGGCACGTCCTATAGTTCTCTTTGGCCCCTCTGACTGCTGAAACCAGATCTGCTGGGGGAGCCTTAGGGTCTGGCACCAGTTCCTGTCCTGTCCTTCCCTCACGGAGCACATGTCTACACACAAGCTCTCTTGAGCTGCCTTGGCAGCCCTCCAAGGACAGTCCTGGAGAGTGGCCAGGGGTGCCCCTGAGAGGGACTGATCTGTCAGGAAGCAGAGACGGTGGCATGCAGGTACGCACGTGCATAGGTTAGCAGGAAGGTTGACTCTTCCAATGTCTCAAGAGAATGGAAAATCTGGGTTTCTACGTGAAATGTCGTGATTTTTTAGAACATACCACGATTCCCAAAGCAAACCCAAACCACATGAGATCTCCTCCCAAAGCATATCCATGGGCCACTGTCCTGTGGTAGAACCTGACGCTCCAGGAACACGTCCTATGTGGATGAGTGACAGCAGGCAACTCACCCCAACTGTTCACATTCTCTGTGTGCTCATCCCTGCTAGGGGCTGCTGTTGGAAATGGATGTACACATACGATCTCTTAGGATATGGTTTTAATATTTGCCCTTTCTAGCTAAGGAGGATGAATGACAAAGGGATCTTCAAGGTTACCTAGCTAATGGAAGGCTGGTCTGGAATCCCAGGCTGCCTGACCCCAAAGCCAGTGTGATGAACCAATATCTAGACCCTTCCCAGACACCTGTCCTCTGAATTGAGATTGCCTGATATTATTGCATTCCTCACTAGACTATGCTCCGGGAGTTTAGTCTTATTTGTCGTGTGTCCTCCTTGCCTTTCACTATTCCTGGAAGAACACAGAAATTGGCCAGTAAACATTTGTGCGATTGTCCTCAAAAGGGCAGGCACACAAATACATATATAGACACTATGTGTGCAAGCTCACATGCACTATATATCTATCTATGCCCACATATGGATTGCTACCACCATGTTCTGCTTCCCAGAGCCTTGGAGCCTTACCTGGGCCACCCCAAGTTTTCCCTGTTAGTCCTCTGCCAGTCAGGCCCAGGAGCCTTCACAAGTAGTTTCCTGGAAATCTGAAGGCAGCTGTGGTGTTCTTTTTCCTTAATTCAGGAGACAACTCAGCAGTTTTGTTTTTCAAAGTCTGGGATTCATAAACCTGGAATCTTTTCTTCATTTTTTCCACTAGCATTTTCCTTGGCTCACTGCCTTTCCTCAGGACCTTGGCCAAGAGGTTACGCTCGGAGCGCCCTCTGCTGGGCACCAGCCTCCCAGACAAACGGGCAGCTCCCGAGGAGGAAGGGACCTGCCTCAGATTGCTTTACAGTTGAGGAAACTGAGTCATTGGTGGTTGAGAAGTGGGGAGAAGCTGAAGGATGTGGGCTCATCCCAAGGGTGTGTTATTAGGAAGTGGTCTTCTGTGATTTTTTTTTATTGTTTGAAATAATACGAAGAAATTGTTCCCAGAGGTCAGGCCCATGACTATCCCCCCCCGGGGGGGGGGGGGGAAGGTGGGGAGGGAGCCCTGGGTGGTTGAGATGATAAAGGTTTGGGAATGTCACCTGACATAATTCTATTCTTGAATCTCCACTACATTTTAAACAGTTGAAGCTGAGACACAGCGATTGAGCGGGGGGGGGGGGGGGCGGAGGGGGGGAAGTATTTATTGAGCATCTGCTAGATGGTAGTTGGGCTTGCAAATCTCTATCATTTCATCTCCACAAGTGACCTTGTGAGGTGGGTGATACTGTAGACCAAGCCAAAGAGGCCCAGTGAGGTCTCAGGACCAGAAAGGGAAGGGAAAGGCCTGGGATTTGAATCCAGCTTGCTGTTTTCTTGGCTCCGCAGCCTCTTGGATTTTTTCCCATTTGGCTCCAGTTCTGAATTCAGTGAGGCCCAGAGCAGAATTTGTGGCAGGACACGTGGTAGGCAAGGGTTCCTTGGTCTTCTTACTCAAAGAGAAGTCCCTCTTCTCAGACATCAGAGTGCCGTTTTGGGGTTCTGGAGGGTGCTTGTAAAAATAAATATAGTCTCATGCAACTTTTAGAGCCCAGGACCTCAGAGATGGGAGTAGGGTCCCAGGATTCGTGGCAGGGCCAAGGGCCCTAAGGAACAAATTAGCGTGGATGTCTTATAAACTGAACCCATGAGGGGCCCTACAGGGCAGAAGTTTTCCTGGAAAAGAAAGAGGGTCCTGGAAAGTTTTTGTTTTGTTTTTCTTCTTAATGGGATCCTGGCTAATGACTCAAGGAAATGAAGAACATATTGCACCAAGGGCCAGCGACTGCCCTCCTGAGCCTGGCCTCCGCTCTGTGCTCTAGTCAGAAGCCTTTGGACCTTTCTCTTCCTGCAAGAAAGACTCCAAGCCTCTTACCTTGTTCAGTTCTGGACCTGCATGGCTTTCTTTTCCATTGGTCTCATTTACACAGATGCCCTAAGGGCTGTGTTCATATCTCCCTTGATTCCTGCAGCTGGGCTTTGTTTCCATTATGCTTCTCTCCGAAATGACTTCACTGTAGTGCATCTGGATCATGGTCATTCTTCGAGACTCAGCTCAGACCTTCCCCTCCTTACCTCTCAGCGGAAACTAGCCTGCCTGCTTAATAGTTGTGTGTCCCGGATGGAAGCTCTTGAGCAACTGTTGCATCCATCTTTGCTTGCAAACGTGTGTGTGTGCGCACGCGTGCATGCGCACATGCGCACACATGCATGCATGTGTGAGTTGCACGTGTGTGAGTACACATGCACAGGTACAGGGTACAGGTTGTACCTGTATGCAATGCTTGGTACCACTTAGCTATAGAATGAAAGGGCCCAGAGATCCTCTACACTGTCAGGAAGAAGACCAAAGTTGAATGAGGACTTTTCGAAGAGAACAGATGACAAGGTGTACCAGTCCATTCCTTCTTCAGCCAAGAGAAAGGGACTTCATGGAATTTATTTATTTATTTATTTATTTATTTATTTATTTTTGGCCAGTCCTGGGCCTTGGACTCAGGGCCTGAGCACTGTCCCTGGCTTCTTCCCGCTCAAGGCTAGCACTCTGCCACTTGAGCCACAGCGCCGCTTCTGGCCATTTTCTGTATATGTGGTGCTGGGGAATCGAACCTAGGGCCTCGTGTATCTGAGGCAGGCACTCTTGCCACTAGTCTATATCCCCAGCCCACTTCATGGAATTTACATAGAGAGCATCACGTATGCTAGTGGTAAGTTTAAGGGGTGGAAACATGGTGATGTCCAATAGTTATCTGAAAAATCTAAAAGATACCATTTTAGACAAACAAGGCAAGGGAAGGTGGCTGTCTTTGGATCAGCTTCAACTTCCAAAGTTGGTTGGGCTTCTATTCCTGGGAATTAGAAGTGGGCCATACATACACAAACAAAGCAGCTGTAAAGGGCGCTTAGGGGCCCAGTGTGGAGGTGCATGCCTGCAATTCTAGCTACTCTGGAGGCAGAGGTAGGAGGATATCAATTTGTGGCCAGCCAAGGGAAAGTTAGTGGTGGATCCTTTCAGAAAAACAAAATAAAATCTGAAAGGCTAGGGATTTTTCTAGCAAGTGCCAGGCCTCAGGTTCAATCCTCAGTATTAAAAAAAAAAAGGCTCTTGTTTTTCTAGGGCTGCAGAAGTGAAGACTTTTATACTGGATAGGACAATGCTCATGTAGAATGAGAGGGTCTTATAGGTTCATAGTCTCCATAGAGTTTGTTTTAATGCCTTTGAAACCATCTTATAATATTTTAGTTAAGCAAGAACTCTCTGACTCCCTTTTTCTCTCCCCCCCCTTTTTGCTACCCTGTCACTTCAGTTCCTGAGAGATCAGAAATCACAACTTGCACAACAATATGAATGTATTGATGATACTATTAGACATAGTTAAGATAAACCAGATACTGGTGGCTCCCACCTGTAATCTCAGTTACTTGGAAGACTGAGACTGGAAGGACCATAGTTTGAAGACAGTCTGGGTTGAATCCCCAGTACCATAAAAAGGTGGTTAAGATGGTAAATTTTATGTTATACATTTTTTACTGTATTGGCATAATTTTTTTTAAAAAAAGAATCCACAGTCAGGAAACTGATTAGTGTGTGTCTGTTGGGGGGTGAGGGGTGGGTTCTATTTCTAACAGCAGGAAGCCATGGCTGGGAGAAGGGAGAAGGGAGAAGATGGAATTTTGAATCAAGTTTGGGATGGAGCATTGCATTTAGGAATAGTGTTGCTTGTCTAGCGAGTACCACTGCTACATTCCTTCACCCTTTGTCTCTCCATTTGTGTCCTCCCCCTTATCTTCCAAAAGACAGTAAGCAAACAACTTTGACAATAGGAAAAGAAAACAAGAACAGCAACAAAGAAAACAAAGACTTCTCATTTCCATTTCCTGAAGTTCATTTTGATAAATATTATTTTCTATGATCAGATGCACATAGGCATTGTGTCTTTGTGTTTTTCTCCTAAGAGTGTCCGCCTTCGGTCTCACTGTGTGCGAATGCCTGGAGCCCTGTATAATTTATTATGTCTGAAGGGGAACCTTATACCCTCTGGTTGAGGGTATAAGAGGGTTGAGGGGTTCAGAATAAAGTACATTTGTTTTGAGTTCTTGCATGACAATCAAATCCCAGTTCTAACATCCTTTTAAGTGTCTTTCTCATGGACCTTGATTTTAGTTCCCTGCAAGGAATTTACTAAATGGATTATTTCCTTAATTTACTTTATTATTCTTTTCTGTAGTTATAATCTCCATGAGAGCAGAGATCTTGTTTATGTTGATCACACTATTTAGGACTGTGTCTGGTTCTACATAAATATCCAATGATTATTTAATGAATGATTGTCCTCCATGAAAGACTTTTGTGTATGAACTCTTTTTTTACTTTTGCTCTGGGGAATTGAACTATATAAATAATTCAACAGAAGGAGGATTACCAGTTCAAGAGATACAGACAAAATTCGGTTCTAAAAATGTATCGTCAAGTGGCTTTGTAAAGAGGTAAGATTGGTTTTCATTTGTTAGGCAAACTTCCAAAGTCTAAGTGTCAAGGGGATGGTTTCTGGCAGATGGTTTCGGGCCAGAAATGGGGGTGACAGGTCAAGGTTGCTACCTATAGCAGTTGGGAGAGGGGACAGCAAGATCAAAGGCCCACGCAGGGTTTTGGATCTGGTGCTAAGTCTCCTTTTAAGACTGTTTGTGGTACTGGGGATTGTAGTCAGGGTCTCACACTTGCTATGCAGGTGCTCTACCCTTCGAGTCATGCCTCCAGACCCTTTTAGTGTTGGTTTTTTTTTTTTTTTGGCCAGTCCTGGGGCTTGGACTCAGGGCCTGAGCACTGTCCCTGGCTTCTTCCCGCTCAAGGCTAGCACTCTGCCACTTGAGCCACAGCGCCGCTTCTGGCCGTTTTCTGTATATGTGGTGCTGGGGAATCGAACCTAGGGCCTCATGTATCCGAGGCAGGCACTCTTGCCACTAGGCTATATCCCCAGCCCCTTAGTGTTGGTTTTTAAAAAATTATTTATTGATTTTTTGGTGCATGTGCTGGGACTTGAATTCAGGGTCTGGATGCTGCCCAGGGCCTGTGCTAGCACTCTCCTACTTGAGCCACACCTCTATGTCTTGCTTATCTGGTGGTTAATTAAATACAAGTGTCTCATGGACTTTCCTGCCTGGGCTGGCTTTGAACCTTGATCCTCAGAACTCAGCTTCCTGAATAGCTTGGATGACAGGTGTGAGCCACTGGCACTCAGCTAGCATTGCTTACTTTTGAGGTAAAGTCTCCATGTCTGTCTGGGCTGGCCTTGACTTCAGTCTTCCTACTCATGCTTTCTGTGTCAGTGGGGTGACAGGTGCATGCCACTGGGCCCAGCCATTGTTTGAGATGGAGTCTGGAGACTATCTAATTGTGTGGGCTGGCCTCAAACACCTGATCTCTGCCCTCCAAGTAATTAGGTTTATGAGCTTGAGCCACCATGCTTAGTCAAGGCTATTTTCAGATTGAAGATTATTTGCTTAGTGAGATGAGACCCCTGTACATAAACCTGTAGGAAGAGAGACCTGTTTAACATAGTTGCTAGCAGTGCCAGGCCCACTCAGCAGAAACTGATACTCCCTGTGCTAGTTGTGTGTGCAAAGTATTTGTGCAAAGACAGCTACTTCGGGTTCTCATTCATGCATGGAAATTGAAAAAGTGTATTTCATAGGAGAAGAGGTAGAAGTGGAATCATGAAAGGTCTCTAGAGTCTAACAAGGGGTGTTGACAGTGGGGTTGGAGGAACATGGGTTAACACGTACCAAGAAACTTAGAGAAGAATGAGTTCTACATCACAGTTGACCACAACTTATGTGTTTCTTAGAGAACCATTGAGGTTTCCCAACGAAGAGGAATAATATATGTTTATGGAAATGGACATGCTAATGACCAAGATTTTTGTTTACTGGTCACCATCTGTAATCACAAGGGAAATGTATGTCAAAACTACATTAAGATTCCATTTCACTCTAATCAGAATTCCAATAATCAAGAAAATGAACAACAAATGTTGGCAAGGATATTAGAAATATGAACCTCTATACACTCTTGGAGGAAATTAGTGCCATCTCTATGTAAATCAGGAAGGAGCTTCCTCAAAAGGCTTAAAATTTAACCATCATATGTCCCTGCAAATTCTGTGCATACGTGCTAAGAACTATAAGTTAGCGTCCGATAGAGATACCTACACACTTAGGTTTCTTGCAGTGCTATTCATAATAGCCAAGCTATCTAATGACCAAGGTTTGAGCATCATAGAGCACACATATTAATACTCAGTACCTCATAAATATATACAATTTTATGTATCAATTAAAAATTTATAAAGAAAAATGAGGAAATCATTAACACCAAAAATTTTAATGAAAAAGATGGAGAACATTTGATAGAAGCATTATTGGAAAGGGGAAATGAAAAACACCCCCAAAGAACAGATAAAGCACCAACTAATAAGTAAATCAATCAGAAAAAAAGAACTGTATAGATAACATGATAGCAATTAGGAGAAAAGGGTGAATTGCTGTAATTGTACAAAAGCAAATGGCAAAAGCTAAAGGGAAATTACAGAAAGGTAAAAGAGCAAAAGGTTTAACGGAAAGCAAAAACAAAAATGGCGGACTCAGGCATGAAGAAGAAATGTAGGACATTTCACTGGCAAGGCAGCGTGGCCAGGTTCCTGGACTGGGAGCAGGTTGGGTGATTTCTTTCATCTCATCTGCTGAAAATGTTAGCTCAGACCTCATTCACCCTCAGGTCCAGTTAGTAGGAGGAAACCCCAGGATGCTACTAGAGGAGGGGAGGAGGGAGGGAAGGGGAAAAGAGAGGAGAGGAGTGGAGAAGGGAGGAGAGGAGAGGAGAGGTTAGTGGGGGTGCTTCTGGCCTGACTCTGCTGTAGTGCCTTGGCTAAGTCCTTGCTTCCCGGGGCTTGTTCCCTCAGCTGTGGAGTGAGAAGAGGTTGCTCAGATATCCTCCAGGGGATATTTAAAGTCATTAGTTTATGCTCACAAGGGGAAAAAAATGGCTGAATTTATCACCTATGATGTGCCCAGAGAGATGTTATCAGTCAGACTTCAAGTGATTTTTATTGTGCCAGGCATTGTACTAATCATTTCACATGCATTCCACATATTGTCTCATTTAACTCTTCCTTTAAGACATCCTATGACGTGGGAATTGCTAGCCTGTCCATTTTTTTCAGATGTGAAAACTGATGCTTTCAGAAGGAAAATCGATGTTTTCCTGAAAAGGACATTGCGTCATTTTGGGCACCAGCCCCTGCTTTGAATGGCCTTGCAGCATTTCTGGAAAGTGGCACCCCAGGATAGGGGTGCTTAGTCTCCCCTAGACAGCCTCACCTTGTCTTTGAATGGTTCTGACAATAAGAATATGCTTCTTCACAGGATACCAACATTGATTTCCCTGTAATGTCCGCTAATTGGTGTGCTGGAAAGAACACTGGGTTGAGAGTCAGAGCTTGGGCTTGTGTCCCAACCCTTCTGGCCAGCAGAACCAGAACCACAGGTGAGAACTACTCTAGTCCTGTTTTTCCAGGTGGAAATGAAGGTTTGGATAAGATGAACCTTTCTGGTTTGGACATTTTAAGATTCTGTAATTTATGACTGTGTAGGTCACATGCCAGTATCTGATCTGATTATAATGATGGAAACAGTGAAGGAGTGAACACGGTGTTCCAAGGGACAGATCTGTCTCTGCCAATATGTCTGTAAGGGTAGGGACTCTGCCAGCTGAGAAGAATCCAGAAGGTTCTTAGAAATGGAGTTCTCATTTTGCCTTAAAACTAAATCCCTCCTTCCCTCCCTCCTGTTTCCTCCTTCCCTTCCTCTTTCCCTCTGTCTCACCTCCCTCCCTTCCTGCCTTCTTTCCATTATGAGAGAGCATAAAGGAATGTTTTAATCACTCAATTAGAGATAAAAGTGGACAACTTTTTCTCACCACACAGAATCCACACAGGCGTGAAGGAAAACTTGCCATTGTTTGTGTCACTGAGAAGCTACCTTTTTGGCTCTTGAGATGGGGGCTTTCAGTTAGGAGACCCCTGGTCATGGGGCCTCTGAAGCAGTATGCATGCTTTGTGAATGTGATTTTTTTTTTCTGGGAAAGCAGGGAGGGTCTGCGAAAGGGCACAGACCTTGACATCGTAGGCAGCTCTCTGTTTGGAGGAGCTGGCCTGGTCCTCAGGAGCTGGGCTGTGGTGGTCGATACGTTTAATATCATAGAACACCAACCCCAGAGACAATGGCTCAAGACCAAAAATTAAAAAAAAAAAAAGACTCCGTAATGATGTCTGATCAAGAATAAAAACAAAGACGTTGCCTAAGTCACAAAAATGACCACCACACCCAGGGGCAATCTGTTTTGAGTTTCTCCCCTCAATCAGGACCCCCTCTTGCTTCCTTGTC
Source organism: Perognathus longimembris pacificus (assembly GCF_023159225.1). Classification (NCBI taxonomy): domain Eukaryota; kingdom Metazoa; phylum Chordata; class Mammalia; order Rodentia; family Heteromyidae; genus Perognathus; species Perognathus longimembris. The sequence continues at coordinate 150,652,210 of NC_063161.1, forward strand.
TGGGCTCCCTTCATACTTAAGAGACAGCAACACGTGATGTTTGGATGTTCCCTGGCCATTTGGCTTTGTTTTTGTTTCCCATTGTAAGAACAGAAAATGATCTTAGTGCTGTATAGAGTCATTGCAGTGGTCAAATTGTAGGTTAGGAAAGGGATGAAGGGTCTTGTTCCAACTCACAGCCCAGGGGCAAAGTCAGGACTAGAACTTGGATCCTCTGATGGTTCACTCTTCAGAGGGGGAATCTGTAAACACTTGCTGGGTCGCTATAATGTCCCTACTACTGTGCCAAGCTCAGGAGAAAATGGTAAACAGTGCACTGAGGGAACCTCACACAACTAGTTGGATGTAATTACGCAAACGTTTGCTAGGACATCTGTGTTTGGGGGAGAAGCGTGGGATTGAGCAGGTCCTGGGCTAGTCTGGAGAATCACAAACAGTGACTAAGGAAGTTTTAGGAGTTAGTTGAGGAGATGCTGGTGGATGTGTTAAACATTAGATTCCCTGATTCCCTGTTTCTTTGGTCAGGGGCACGGAGAGAGCAAAAGAAGGGGAGGAGAGCACAGATAACCTCTCCAACCTCTTCTACCTTCTCAGTAGGCTGAGGGGGCTCTGAATGTGGGCTTTCTCCATGTCAAAGTTCTCTATCTCTCACCCTCTTAGTTCACCTGTCTTTATATACTTGTTGCTGACCCAGTATAAAATAATACACTTTTTAGTACATTTGGAAAGAGAACTAAAATTTTACTGCTCACTTCTGTGTTTCTTGATACTTTCTTTCAAGCGAAGACATGTTTTTGTAAGACACTGCATTGATTGGTTTTCTGTTCCTTGATGTTTTTGTTGTGCAAGCAAAGGACACATTTTTGTAAGCTATTGCATGTCCACAGGGTTGTTCTTTTGGTCCCAGCAGCCATTCCCAAGTGGTCGGTTTTAGGATGTGGTCCATTTCATTGCTCCTGATGTCTAGTATCCTTGGAACACCTGCCTTCATGACCTTCAAGGCATGTTATTCCAGAAAGTGACAACTCTTCCAACTGCTGTCTAATAAAAGTAAGCGCCACTAATTGTTTTAAAAAAAAAAAAGAGCTTTCCAAGTAAGACCAGTTGTGAGTGTTTACAAAAAGAAAGCAGAAAAGAGGAACTGCAACAAAAGGAATCCAGACGAGAAAATTATACATCATTCAGGCATTTTCACAGCCATTTAAAAAGATGTCTTCTGCAAATGTGTCTAAATTAGCTAGAAATGCTTGACACGATGGACACGCTGTGTTTGTAGGCCAATACTCAATCCAAGTGGAGGAATCTAAAGGGTAGATATACCTTCAAGAACAAATGGAAACCAAGTGTTTGTGATGATGGCATGATGGGGGAAACCTGTATTTGTTTTTATTGGGGGAGGGGAAAGCCCAAGTATGGGCAGATCCCCAGGGGTTGGACTGTCAGCCACACAGAGCTTGTCCTTCCTCCCTCCCTCCCTCTCTCCCTCCTTCCCCTTCCTTTCCCTCCTTCACCAGTGCTGGGGCTTGAACTTGGGGCCTCAATCTTATCCCTTAAGTTTTCTTTCAAAGCTGGCACTTTACCACTTGAGCCATAGCTCCACTTTCTTTTCTTTTTTTGGGGGTGGGGTGGGGTGGGGGCAGGGGAGTGCTGGTCCTGAGTTTGAACTCAGGGCTGGAGTGCTGTCCCTTAGCTTTTGTGCTCAAGGAACAGTGCTCTACCACATAAACCACAACTCCACGATCTATATTTTGGTAGTTAATTGGAAATAAGAGTCTCATGGACTTTTCTGCCTGGGCTAGCTTTGAATCTGGACCCTCAGATCTCAGCCACCTGAGTAGCTAAGATTATAGGTGTGACCTACCAGTGCCTTGCTTTATGTTCATAATGGTTTGATGATTGGCTTCAAGGAATATAAGAATTATATAGTGTAGGTAGAAAATGACTCAGATTTAGCAGGAAAATCAAATCGTTAATTCCAAAACATCGGTGACTTACTTGAAACTGAAGTTGTGTTTTATCTGCAGAGCTTCTTTACCCATAATTAAATACTGCCTTCCTTTCACCAGGTCACTGTTAGCACAGGTCATCTTCTTAATGAAGGTGATTTCGGAGTCTTTCTCAGCAACAGCTTCCCCTGAGAAATACACAAGCAAGGTGATCACATTCATGTTTAAATGTGGTGATGATTAACATTCTCAGGTTGTCAAGTTTGTTATAGATACAGAGAGGGGCTATTAGAGAATGGCAATATCCACATGGGTAGACTTTGGAGCCAGACTATCTGGGTTATGCCACAACCATTTCTTGGCTGTGTGGATCTGGCCATTGATTTATGTTCTCTATTGAAAGCTCAGTTTTGTCATCTGTGAAATGGGCATGATAATAAACTCCAGTGTAGAACTGTTGTGACATTACATGAGTTAATATTTGAAATGTACTTAGAACATACAAGACTCAAATGTGTTTGTTCTTGCTACTCTTGTAGACCCAGAATTATTGTCCAAAAGTTGAACAATATTTATAGTTGAGCAACATTTGATAGCTGGTAATGGTCAACTTTTGAGAAAAGTAACAAGATGTGAAGGACATAGGCAAGAAGCTGGTTCTCTTAACCTGGAATACTTTCTTTTCCATGTTACCCTACTGAACATTTCCTCCTTTAGCCCCCTTCAATTCTCACAGTACCCAGTAAACCTTCCTTGTTTACTCTCTGACATAAGAGTGAGGAGGATTGAATCCAGGCCCCATACATGTTGGAGTGCTCTACCATTGGCTAGATCCCAGCTCTTCCCTCCCTTCTTTTATACCTAATTTTCTATCACAGAGTTTCTCCCACACATCTGTCTCCTCAGATAGATTGGAAACTTCTTGAAGTTGGATCTGTGACTGACTCACTGGTTTCATATCTAATGATTAAATAGTTATCTAGCCATCCTAATTGTGAAGTCCCCCTTTACAACTTTTGACTCACTTTTTTTTTGCTTGATCTGGCCCTGAATTGCAGCTTCTCCTCATCTGTGCCTCTTAAAAAGCTAGAATTATAGGCATGAGCTACCATTCCTGGACTTTAAAAACTTTTTGCTGGAGAACATTTTCAAGAATATTCAGAAGTTAATTAACTCCAGTTCAACAACCACAAATTCTTTTTTTTTTAATGGTGTCTTCATCTATTCTCAGTACCCCATGCTTTAGGGGTAAATATCAATTTATCATTATTCTCAGCTGCATAGTTTGCCTTTATTCTATATAGTTTCTTGTTGGTATACATCAGTATTTATGCTTTATAATGAAAATAAAGCAAAAGAATGTTTCATGCAAACTTTATTATAACTATTAAGCATCCAGAGTAAGAATATAATGTATGTAAAAATTGCTTAACATTTGTTTTTAAGTATCATAAAAAGTGATCTGAATGGATGAGACAAAGAAGAAATAACACAAAGGACTGTAGCTTGGGAATTATCTGATGCTGCATGACATTTAGGACAGTCTGGAACCATCTTTTGATACTATGCAAAAATTGGTAGGAAATGAAAAATAGTTTGTATTTCTGGAATTAAAAGTTCTTTATTACTTCAGTTAAAAAGAAATGACAGCCAGGTATGGTAGTATACACCAGTAATCCCAGCTCTTGGGAGGCTGAAGCAGAAAGATTAGGAGTTCTAGACCAGTTTGGACTACATGGTAAGACGAGAGAGAGAGAGAGAGAGAGAGAGAGAATAAAATAAAAATAAATCATTCATTAATTACTGCTTCTGATGTGAACATTGGATACAAATGGTGCTTAAAAGCTGGATGAAGGAAGATCATACTGCAAAACATGTATTTCAGTATGATGACGATCGGGTTTCAAATAAAGGAAGTCCACTGGCTTCCTAGCAAGCCAGAAGAACACCTGCCTAGCAAGCATGAGGCCCTAAATTCAAACCTTACTACTACCCCCAAAACAGCAAATTTGTGACCATCAATGAGGAAAAAACAAACCTTCATACAGTGAAAAATCTGACATAACAAGAAGTAGGAAATAGCTTTTGTCAGTGTCAATAAAGCAAATAAAAAGATGAAAAGAGCCAGTGCCTGTCGCTCACACCTACTACCCTAACTACTCAAGAGGCTGAGACCTGAGGATTGTGGTTCAAAACCAGCCCTGACAGACAAGTTCTCAACACTCTTCTATTCAATTAACTAGCAAAAAGCCAGAACTGAAGGCGTGACTCAGATAGTAGACCAAAACAATCATGAGCAAAAGAGCTAATGAGAGTCAGGTGCTGGTGACCTGTATATAATCCTAGCTACTGGGGAGGCTGAGATCTGAGGATCAGATCCAGGCAGGAATGTCTATGAGACTCTTATCTACAATTAGCTACCAGAAAAGCGGTGCTGTGGCTCAATGTGATAGATCAATAGCCTTGAGCAAAAAAGTTCAGGGACAGTTCCCTGATCCTGAGTTCAAGCTCCATTACTGACCAAAAAAATAAAAAGCTAATGAACTCCTGAGTTCAAGCCCAGTACACATTCACACAAAAAAGTTGGAAAGTATTTTTAGAATTTTGTAACCCTAGCTGGAATAGGGTTAAAAATAATCAAGCATTATCAGTCTTTAAATACTTGATTGAATTTCAAAAGAGGACAAAATCAGGGCTGGGGATATGGCCTAGTGGCAAGAGTGCTTGCCTAGTATACATGAGGCCCAGGGTTCAATTCCCCAGCACCACATATACAGAAAATGGCCAGAAGTGGCGCTGTGGCTCAAGTGGCAGAGTGCTAGCCTTGAGCAAAAAGAGGCCAGGGACAGTGCTCAGGCCCTGAGTCCAAACCCCAGGACTGGCCAAAAAAAAAAAAAAAAAAAAAAAAGAGGACAAAATCAATGTCAGTATGTTATTGAAATTTAGATTTTTTTGTCTTACTTATTTGTAGAATGTATATCCACTGAAGTGAGAAGACAACTTTTTTGGAAGATAAAAATAAGCTAACAAAATAAAATGTAATCATAATTATATATACAGGAGCCCTTTCATTTAAAAAAGTGTCTTATAGCTGAGCGTTGGTGGCTCATGACTGTAATCCCTGCTGCTCAGAAGGCTGAGATTTGAGGATCCCAGTTCCAAGTCAGCACAGGCAGACAAATCCAAGAGGCTCTCATATCCAATTAACCAGCAAAAAACTGAAAGTGAAGCTTTTTCAAGTAGAAGAGCACTAGCCTCAAATAAACAATAGCTCAGAGATAGGGACAACATATAGGAACTTGAGTTCAAGCACCAGGACCTGCACAAAAAAGAAGAAGGTGGGGCTGGGGATATAGCCTAGTGGCAAGAGTGCCTGCCTCGGATACACGAGGCCCTAGGTTCGATTCCCCAGCACCACATATACAGAAAACGGCCAGAAGCGGCGCTGTGGCTCAAGTGGCAGAGTGCTAGCCTTGAGCGGGAAGAAGCCAGGGACAGTGCTCAGGCCCTGAGTCCAAGGCTCAGGACTGGCCAAAAAAAAAAAAAAAAAAAGAAGGTGGTTTAAGTAACTTAAAATGAAACATTGAAGACTGGAGATAGCTTATGGCTTTTGTCATTCTCAAAGTCCTGGAAGGGACAAGAGAACAATAGTGATCTGAAATAAAAAGATTGAATGAGGAATATTTGTATAAATACCTTTAAAAACGTATCTCTCCAAATAGAACACAAACTTTTGAAAGGCAGGAATATTCTTCAAGTTCTATCTTCTGTGTCTAGTATAATGCCTTGTACATAGTAAGTGAGTGCTACATATTTGTTGAAAGGAAGGCGGGGGGAACAGAGGAAGGGAAAGGGGTAGGGAGGACAGAAGGAAGGAATTCTCACCTGTTTTATAGATATCCAAAAGTGTTGCCGTGTACTTGACAAATACATTTTCTTCTGTGATGGACTTGATGCTAACTTTATAAGCTGGCAACAAAACATAACAGGACCCAAATCAAATCAGTTTAGGCTGCATGCCACTGAGGCCATGCCCAATAAAAAGCCACATTTTGTCAGAGGGGAAAAGAAGCAAGGCAAGCTATTGTAGACACCTGAAGTGGATTTTATCTCTTCCAAGGAACTTCCCCAAATCCACTATCAGAATCATTGGTCCTGGCCACTGCGTTAGAACTGGCTAAGGATAAAGATGTAACAAAGTTAAATAATAACATAAGCACACAAGCAAATAGAATAATCTGAGATCGGATGTAGGACCGATGGGAGTGATTTGAGAAGCATCATGTTGGACACCCCTCCTTCTCAACTCTGCCATGGGAACAGCATTGTTTGTTTCCTGGCCTTGCTTCCTATACAGCTCCACTGGCTTTGCTATTTAGGTTTTGGCAGGATTCTATTTTCTTACCCATCTTTGCTTGGATTGGCAACACTCTGGCAAGAGCCTCCCCCTTCTCAACTCCTGTTTTCAAAGATTCAGACATGATTGTATGTGTGACCTGTAATAATCAACTTAAAGGGAATGACCCTCCTATTGGCCTCATAAAAGGCCTCTGTCATTGAAATAGAAGACCTAAAAGGTTTGTCTATTTTGGAGATTCTTCCGATCTCAATCTGTCCCTAATATCGATAAATATCTATACTGTTTGATACACAGAGAGGTGAATTCACTGCAGCAGAAGTGAATATTATGTAAGTTATTGACAAAAATGTGTGAAAATATCCTGAATTTCTGATTTATAAGTCTTTGTGGTGAACATGGACAATAGTATAATAATAGTATAAAGATATTGGTCGAGAGAGAGAATTATAGCCACCAGTGGCCACACCTGTAATCCTAGCTACTCAGGAGGTTGAGATTGAGGTTCAAAGCCAGCCTGGGCAGGAAAAGTCCATGTGAATCTTATTTCCAATTAACCAGCAGAAGGCTGGAAGTGGGGAAGGAAGGAAGAGAGAAAGAGAGAAAGAGAGAGAGAGAGAGAGAGAATTATTTTATTTCTTGTTATTGTAGCAATAGCCTATCATTACCAGAAAGAGAAGTTCTTTTTTTAAAAAAACCGTGTTTACTGGTATTGGAAGTAGGAAATTCAAAGGGAATACCAAATTCGAGAGACACAGGGTAAAAAAAGAGAAATAACTACAAAAGCAATACTTGCAAAACTGTTTGGTGTAAGTGAACTGAACACCTGGGGGGGGGGGAGGGAAAGGGGGGAAGGGAAGGGGGCATGAGGGACAAGGCAACAAACAGTACAAGAAATGTATCCAATGCCCAACGTATGATACTGTAACCTCTCTGTACGTCAGTTTGATAATAAAAATTTGAGAAAAAAAAAATTTTGGCTCAAGGTGAGTGCTCTACCACTTGAGCCACAGCTCCACTTCTAGCCTTTTCTGAGTAGTTTACTGGAGAAAAGAGTCTCACAGACTTTCCTGCCCTGGCTGGTTTTGAACTGTGATCCTCAGATCTCAGCCTCCTGAGTAGCCAGGATTATGGGGGTGAGCCACCGGTACCCTCTCCCGACCCCCTTTTAAAGCAACACATTAAATTGAGGTTACATTTATTTTCTGTGTTAGAATAAATTTTTGATACTTAAAGAGTTAAACTACTTTTAAAATGGAGGGAAGAAATAACTGCATTTTTAATTTTTTTCACTGGAAAGTATTCTCTTTTAAGTTCTGACGCCTATTATAAACCAAGTAGGTCTTGGCTAAGTCAGGCAGTTTCTTGACATTGTTTTTAAATCAAGTATTTCAAAGGAAAGAAATACTGGGAACCATGACAAAATTTGTTCTTACGGCCATATTTGCATGAAAAGGATTCAGCTGACTGTGATGGAAATGATCTAGTAGGGTCCAAGGTACATTTTGTCCTATTGCTTCCTGCATGACCTTCCACAAATTATTTAATGTCCTCAAGCTTCAATTTCTTCCCTGGCAAAATACTGACAACATGCAAGGGTTCTTATAAAACCCTTCATATATGAGAAACCACATATGAAAACCATTGGTAAATACAAAGTGCCAATCCAATTGTACTTTATTTTGGCTTGGAAATGATGCCCTTCCAATTAAAAAAACAAACAAACACAATTTGAGCTAGTATACAATCAGATCTCCCCCACTTCTCAAAAAAAAAAAAGCATCAGAAATAAAAATAAAAATGGGAAATCAAAGAAAACAATGGTGTTAGATTCTATACAAATATACTTGGGAGGGTCATTTAGTTCTGAGATGTTTTAGCATTGGACAACCAGAAAGACCTGTCCTTTTGAGAATATTGGGATTTGAGCTCCGGGCTTTGTGCTTGCTAAATAGGCACTCTACCATTTGAGCCACTCAGTCTAGAAGCCTCCTTTTGAAGTAGAGAGACCTCAAATGGGGATTGCAGCTGTACACTTACTAAAAATTATTAGTTCTGTCTTTGTTTTCAAAAGTTTTTTTAAACCAACCTTTCTAAAGCACTCTCTGCTCTTGTCAATTGAATGAATTTAAAAAAAACCTCTGAAATGTAATACCTCTGTGGCTTCTCAAAAGTTCCCTTTGAATATGTTTAAGTGCCTGTAATTCAAAAGGATCTATTAGGGTAATTTCTCTTGGCTGGCTATGCATGTCACTTCCATTATTTTTAATGAAAATCACATTTCCTTGCTGAGGAATAAATAATTTGCACATTAATGCTGAAAATTGGTGGCATTTTTCCTTCAAGGCAACAAATGAAATGTCGAATCCAGATAATCACAATGTAATGTTTTTTGATCTTTCTAAATGATCATGTATTCATCAAAATTCATGTTTAAAAGAACTCCATTAAACTTTTGAACTTACCATATGCAATCTCTGGCTTACACGCTATTTCTTTCCTGGTATCTGCAGAGATTGTCAAATCCAATTCTTTCTGCTTTTGCCCACAATCAGCTGGGGTATGGAAAGTGGTAAAAGTTATGTTAATGTGAAAAGGCAAGACCTCTTTTAGGGTGAGTAAAAATGATTTCTTATCTCAGGAAACAACAAATGCTGGAGGGGCTGTGGGGAAAGAGGAACCCTTCTCCATTGTTGGTGGGAGTGCAAATTAGTACAACCACTTTGGAGAACAGTATGGAGGTTTCTCAAAAAGCTCAATATAGTCCTACCCTATGACCCAGCCATACCACTCCTAGGCATCTATCCTAAACAGCAAAACCCAAGATATCAAAAGGACATTTGTACTTCCATGTTTATTGCGGCACAATTCACAATAGCCAAAATGTGGAAACAACCCAGATGCCCCTCCACAGATGAATGGATCCAAAAAATATGGTACTTATACACAATGGAATACTACATAGCGATTAGGAATGGTGAAATATTGTTATTCGCAGGGAAATGGTCAGAACTCGAACAAATAATGTTGAGCGAGACAAGCCTAGAACACAGAAAACAAAGGGGCATGATCTCCCTGATATATGACTGTTAACAAAGGGAGATGGAGAGACAGTAGAGACCAAGTCTGTGAACACTGTATATGTGCTTGATACATTGTAAATTGCATATGGGTCTACCTGACCTAGACAAGGGATGGAAAAACAGGTTGTAAGATATCACAAGAAATGTACACACTGCCCTACTATGTAACTGTACCCTCGGAGCACAACACCTTGTAAAAAATTTTTTTTGCTTAATTAATAATAAAAAAAATTAAAAAAAAAAACCTAACAGAAAAAAAATGATTTCTTATGAGTCTTAAGACAGTTCGACATAAATTCACAAGTACTAAATTCCTAAGACCTGCCCATTTTCTCTTTTTCCATAAAGTGATACATTAGAGAAAAACAAAAACAAAATCAACCAGCAACTAAACAAAACAAAACAAAAACCCAAACAGTCTTGAACCAAAGACTTGAAATATGTCTTAGGATGGTGCTGGGGGTGGTGGCGGAATGTATTGGGCTTTATAAGAGAACTGTGGTCAGGCTAACCCTGGGGGTGGGGACGAATGAGACCTTATTCAAAACAATAACAAAAACAAAAGAGGCTACAGGGGTGGCTCAAGTGGTAGAATGCCTGCTTACCAAGGGGAAGGCCTGGAATTCAAACTTCTACCATCAACCCCTTCCCTCCCCCACAAAAGATTTTTACAATAAGGACTTACTTAGGAAGGGGGGTGGATAACAGGTGAAAAAAAAAAACAGTTAATAATGAATTCTAGGCTGGGAATATGGCCTAGTGGCAAGAGCGCTTGCCTCCTACACATGAAGCTCTCGGTTCGATTCCCCAGCACCACATATATGGAAAACGGCCAGAAGGGGCGCTGTGGCTCAGGTGGCAGAGTGCTAGCCTTGAGCAGGAAGAAGCCAGGGATGGTGCTCAGGCCCTGAGTCCAAGGCCCAGGACTGGCCAAAAAAAAAAGAATTCTAGATCTTTCCCTTGGCCCAAAGAGACTGAATGTAACTAGACAACTGACAGAATTCCATTATCTGGAAGGATAAAGGAAATGAGAGAGGGCCTAACCCTGAGTCTCTCTTCTCTTGGGTTGCAGTTGTATGTTAAAAAGATGAGGGCAAAGTATGACAACCCTTAAGCATCTGGATGACATTTCTCTGTTCCTGAACCGTATTCCCGCAGGTTGTTGACGAAAGGATTCTAACAAAATCACTAGCTTTCAATCAATCAAGATTACATTCTTTTACTTCTGAGAAACAATCGCTGGCTGGGCCGGTTCCCCAAGGTGATTTTTCATGAGGGCTTTTTGAAACATGTGTGCAGTCTGAACATGTCAAGTGAAGCTCACCTTCTACACATTTGCATGTGGCTCCTTCGCAGACTTTCTGAAGTTTGGTATCAGAAGTGCTATAGAACATGGTGCACTGTTTGTCTGTGGCAATAAAAGTATAGTCAAAAGGAGTGGCTTGATGGACGTCTAACACATTTGCTAAGTCTAAGGGTTTATTCCAAACCCTTCTATTTATGGGTAAAGCCCAGGTTAAATTATGAATCGGCTGTGCTGGAAGGGCCTTCCTGTACTCGAGACAATCTCCTCTTGTTAGCTTAGTGCTGTGCTTGAAATCTTACTGTTCAAAATTCATGAAAGTATTTGGTGCTCCCATGAATGAGAAGAAAATAAGTTACATTACACATGAACCTACTAAAACAAACCTTATTGAAAGTATTTAGGCTGGACAAGAACATATATATTGTGTTTAAGTATGTATGTATAATGAATATGTCAATGAGAGGAGTGTCTATGTGTGGATTACAATGGTTTCAGGTGATAACAATAGAATGAGTGGGTGTGAGAGTTTGGTCTCTTTCATAATTTTCTAACCAACAGAACTACCCAAGGTAGAGTCACCTGCCTTGTGAGCCAGTCAGCTCTCCAGTCATTTATCATTTCAGCAGTGGCTGATTAGTCAAATGTAAGATCATTCTCTCAACACACATCTACTGTGAACACAGCATGCAGCTAACACTATGTTAGGCACCTAGGAATGCATGGATGAAAAGACTTTGAGGTTGATGAGTGATTTCAGTGTCATGCAATAACCACTGTAATAGGTATTATGTAAGAACTACACAACAGATACTATGGAAGTTGTCTTGAGAGGATGGGAGAATTCAAGGTTAAGTGGCCATCTCAAGAAGAGGGCTGGGTCAGGTGCTGATGTCTCAGGCCTGTAATCCAGATTTTAGGAGGCTGAGAGCTGAGGATTGAGATTCAAAGCCAGCCCCGGGGGAGGAAAGTCTGTGAGACTCATCTCCAACTAACCACCAGAAAACTGGAAGTGGTACAATGGCTCAAAGTGGTAGATCACTAGCCTTGAGCGAAAAAGTTCAAGGACAGTGCCCAAGCCCCGAATTCAAGCCCCACGAATGACAAAACAAAAAAGAGGGGTGGGAGAGGATGGGAACAGGGGAAGGGGCTCTTTGTGCAGAGATGGAATTTTATCTTTAGTTTCAGGAAAGTTTTTTTAAAATTAAAATTTTTTTTCACAGCATCTGGTCACCAAATGGTATGGCCCTCAGTTCACAGGTTATCTCTTACAGCTACCAGGTATGTTGGGGAGTGGGGAGTGTTGGCCCAATAGCCTCCTCTCATAGCTTAGCATGCTCCTTTCCTAGGCAACACTGGGCCCATTTAGTGAGGGCACTAAATAATTAGCCTCCACCGTCCTTTACCTTGGGATGGCACTCCTTTAGGGCAAATATAACCATATAAGGCAACAAGATCCCCTTAGAGTGAACTTCAGGCCTGGGCAGCTGCCATAAATCCTAGCCGCCATGATGAACCCCTGGTCCACACGTGCACACCGGGGTCTCTGCCTCCAAAACCCCCTAGATTATATAGATCACCTCAGACAAATAGCACTCCTTCTCACTTCCCCTGTGAGAGGGGGTCCCGCGGGTCCCTTTGCTGGCAATACACCTTCCCTTTGTTCTTTGTACCTGGATGTCTGCTTGGTTTTCTGGCAAAGTCTAATTTACTCTAACAGGGAGGAAAGGGGGAGATGATTCAGCCAGGACAGTCTAACATAAGGCTGTCAGGGGGAAAGGTGAACATTTTTAGTTTAAGTCATTTTTTCCACCAGAGATTCAATAAATATAGACAACGAACACTACAGAAAAGTGTGAGGCCAATGAAGCTAAAGTTTGGGTCTAGACAGTTACAGTCCTTTTATTTTTAAAGTGAAGGAACTGAGAACTGAGACATGAAATTATTTGCTTCATGTCATGAAGTAGTTGCATTCAATATTTAAAAAACTTGTAAGGTAATAGCTGCAAAGTTTAAGCTGGGACTTTTACGAAGTGGGTGTTAAGGCGATTCGAAGATATTAAAGATGTGGTCGAGTTGATTACCTGGTCTGTGATATTCATACACTGTGAAAGTAGCTGGGCTCAGAAATCCAACTTGGAAAAGTTCAAATATCCGGAATCGGACACAAAGGAAATCGCTGGAAGGAATCTGTTGGCCAAAGTCAGGTATTTAAGGGAATTATAGGAGAGAAAATGTTCACAGGGATCTGTAAATTTTGGAGGGTTGATGGGATGGGACACTGTGAGGAGGGGGAGCTTACCGAATTGAGCTGAAGGATAACATGCCCCTCTTTGATGTGGTAATCAGTTAATAGTTGATCTACCCCTTCCACAAGCTAAGGAAAGAGAGAAATGTTTGTATGCAGTTTCATTATCTTTATGTTTAATTGCATTCTCCTGTGGATGGATGTGAAACCACAGTTACATGATATACTACTCAAGAAAAAAAAAATCTAAGCTCATGAGCACAAATGAATTATTTTGAACCATGCAAGTATATGTTTTAGATTCACATGTATAAATCCAGATATACATAGATTGTTATTTAGTAAAGACTTCTTTTGGGTGATTGTACGAAAGTGATGTATGAAAATGAAAGGATGGGGCTGAGAATGTGGCTTAGCGGTACAGTGCTTGCCTAGCATGCATGAAGTCCTAAGTTCGATTCCTCAGCACCGCATGAACAGAAAAAGCCAGAAGTGGTGCTGCGGCTCAAGTGGTAGAGTGCTAGCCTTGAGCAAAAGGAAGCCAGGGACAGTGCTCAGGCCCTGAGTTCCAAGCCCTCAAGACTGGCCCAAAACAAAATAAAACAAACAAATAAAATGAAAGGATGTAAATTTGTTTATAAAAGAATGCAGAAAAGAGCCAGTGGCTCATGTCAGTAATCCTAGCTACTCAGAGGGCTGACATTTGTGGATTGTAATTTGAAGTCAGCCCAAGCTGTCAGACTCTTAAAGCCACTAAACTACCAAAAAAAGCTGGAAGTGGAGCTGTGGCTCAAGTGGTAGTCTTAATAAAATTTAAAATAAAAAAATAAAAAAGGTCAGGGACAGGGCCCAGGCCCTGAGGTCCAGCCCCAGGACCCACACACAAAAGAAGTATGCACAAAAGAAACCCAAGCATTCACAACAAGATTTTGAAAACACTTGCTGCTTCTAAGTCTTCTTGGTTTGCACTGATTCCCGTGGGCAGAGCGATATCCATCACAGCATGGGAAGACCCAGATGAAGACTCGTCCTTGCTGGGCTTGTAGCTAAAACAAGCAACAGGTTAGGAAATGAAAGAACTAAATGCATAAGGCTCTTTAATGAAGAGCCCAAATTCTTTAGCAGGCTTTCATTTTTGAACTGGCAGCTCCATTTTTTTTGTTGTTCCTGGATAATGCATATATTCAGAATCTCTGCATTTTAGAGTTGTGAAAGATTTTTGAGTCATCTATTCTGCCTTTCCTTGACCTGCCCAATAATCTCAGTGGATCATTATTCCAATGTGTTGTGCTGGTCCTGGGGCTTGAATTCAGGGCCTGGGTGCCATCCTGAACGCTTTTTTGCTTAAGATTAGTGCCTAGGATTTGAGCCACAGCTTTACTTCTGGCTTTTTGGTAGTTCGTTAGAAATAAGAGTCTTACAGATTTTCCTGCTTAGGCTGGCTTCCAACTGTGACCTTCAGATCTCAGCCTCCTGAGTAGCTAAGGTATTACAGGTGTGAGCTACCAGTGCCTGGCTACATTTTTAAATTAATTTTTTAAATTATTGTATAAAGGATTTCATTTTGACATATGGGCCATTATTCTAGAACATCAAAGTTATCAATTCCAAGCAAAGTAGCTTGGGAAATGAGGGAGGAGAGTCAGGTACTAGTTCAAGGTTATACAGTTAGGTCATTCAGGGTTATGTATGAATCCAGATCTCCTCATTCTTTCTCTAGTTACTTTATGGCCTATACTCAATGTTAAAACATTTTTTGTACACTGAAAAGAGCAGGAGCAGACAGGAAGAAAAATACACTAAAATGTTCAGAGGAACTCTATGATGATGGTAAGATTCTACTCGATCACATGTCTTTTCTTCCATGCTTTCCTCTGGTTTCTAAATTTTCCATAATAGACATTTTATTTTAAAAAATAATACTTCAGCCCCCTAGTAAACGAGTGGATCAGGAAAATGTGGTACATATACACAATGAAATTCTATGCCTCTATCAGAAAGAATGACACTGCCCCATTCCTAAGGAAATGAAAGGACTTGGAAAAAAATGATATTAAGTGAAGTGAGCCAGACCCAAAGAAACATGGACTCTATGGTTTCCCTCATAGGGGATAATTAGTACATGTTTAGGTTAGTCGTAGCAGAGGATCACAATAGCCCAATAGCTATACCCGTATGAACACATAAGGTGATGCTAAGTGAAATGAACTCTACATTATGGAAACAAGTAGTATCTCATTTTTTTAAATTATTTTCAACATGCATGTGAAACAGTACCCTTTTTTTTTCTTTTTCTTTCATATTCACTTCCCATGGTTTTACCCCCGCTATCACTGAATCTGGTCTTAGTAACCTGGATATTGTATATACGTGTATTAGAACTAGGGAAGGGAAAGGGAACACCCAAATTGAGAGACAAAGGATAAAAAGAGAAACCATTCCAAAAGCAATACTTATAAAAATCATTTGGTGTAAATAACTGTACAACTCATTGGGGGGGGGGGGGAAGGGAAAGGGGAGGGGGAGGGGGGAGGAGGGAGGAGGTAACAAGTTGGATAAGAAATGTACTCACTGCCTTATATATGAAACTGTAACCCCTCTGTACTTCACTTTGACAATAAAGAAAAAATAATAATACTTCAAAGGCTATAAGTAAAAATAGTTGAAAAGGGTAAAATGAGAGTTTTGTTTTTGCCTTCTTTTGGTGAGAGAAAGGAGATAGCAGGAAAACAGACTTGATTCTGGATAATTTTCCGTAAATCATTTCTCTTTTCCAAGCTCATTTTCTTATTTAAGAAATCAACTATGTCCTGTGTTTTGAATGGATCTTGAGGATTCTAAGGTTTTGGCTTTGGGTGGCAGAGCCTTGATTGGTATCATTAGCAGAGCTGGAGGACTGGGAGGAGGGAGGGGCAGGAAGGGCAGGAGGGGCAAGGGCAGAGACTGTGTCTCTGCTATGTTGATTTGGAGGTTCCAGCCTCCCCTCAAGATGCTTGACAGGCAGCTGTGTATTTGAAGTTGGAGCTGGGGAGAACAGTTAGGATAAATGTAAGAAACTGAAGGATTGTTTCATAAGGGTGAAATGGATAGATGGCATCCCAAAGAATGTGTATTAGTGAAACAGAAGACATTACACACATGAGTGAGGTGACAGGCCCACCCTATCTCACCTTATTCTAAAGCACATACAAAACAGTCCCTATTTGAAATTTTAGATACAATGTTTACCACCACAATTATACTATTAGAAAAATCTCTGACTCAACAATCATAGCCCTGCTCTCCACCGACAGATCCATTTTAGAGCAGAACATAAAAGGGCTTACGAACTGTGCTGTGACGTGTGAACATCCCCCTAATTGGATGGGGAGAAGCAGAGAATTCTTGCACGCAGATGCAAATACTCCAAAGGCAGGATGGAAAGGGCCTCCCGGGTGGAGAGGGCCTATGAAAAGGTTATTGGAGCCTTGATGACTCGTTGCCATGGAGACGATTTCAATCACGGAACAGAAATCCTCCTTTCAAGAAGCCTTTTGCCTGCTGCCAAAACCAGCAATTTTCCCCAAAGGCATTTTGT
The DNA here is from genome assembly GCF_023159225.1 of Perognathus longimembris pacificus. Lineage (NCBI taxonomy): Eukaryota > Metazoa > Chordata > Mammalia > Rodentia > Heteromyidae > Perognathus > Perognathus longimembris. The sequence goes on from NC_063161.1 coordinate 150,668,724, forward strand.
TGCAGAGAAATGAAATCTTTCTCTCCCCACCCCCCATCTTTCTTAGGAATACAACAGAGAGGTTGTGAAAGCTAAATACATGAAAGAGATCTTCTGAACACAGACACTGCGCTGGCACTTTTTTTTTTTTTAAATCAGTAAAGAATATTTGAAGGCAAAGCATTTCTTTCACGAATAAGGACTACAAGTTACTTTTGGAATTTGCCCAACCTAACTTCAGTGTCATGGAGCCAAAAGCATATTCCACTAGCTGTTTTTTGTTGTTTTTTTTTTTTAAACATTCTGAACCCAATTTGTCAAAACCAAAGGATAGACTATTCACTATTGTATTTTTACTTTCTTTTCTTTTCTTTTTGGTCATGGGGCTTGAACTTGGGGTCCAAGCACTGTCCCTGCGCTCTTTTGCTCAAGTCTGTACCATTTTGAGCCACAGCACCACTTCTGGTTTTCTGATGGTTAACTGAATCTCATGGACTTTGCTGCCTGGGCTGGCTTTGAACTGTTTCTCAGCCTCTTAAGTAGCTAGGATTATAGGTGTGAGTCACCAGCACCCAGCTACTTTTTTTCTTTTGTACAGCACAAAAATCTCAAATTAGGTTTCCTGACGGTAAGTCAAATGAATGAGGTTTAAAAAATTACTATTATCCTTAAGTAGTTGTACAAAAGGGTTTCAATTTAACATGTCAGTTTATGAGTACAATGCATCTTGATTAGTGTCATCACGTCTACTGTTCTCCACCTTTATGTTCCAATCTTACCCATCACCTCAAATTACTTGATTCCATTTTCACAAGAATGAGTTTTCATGAGCCTTTTTAGCTATAGCAGAGTTACGGACAAGTAGAAGTGATAGAGTCATAGAGGTAAGGTGGTCCAATATGCATGCCCTGTAGAAAACCTCTGGAGAAGTAAGCTAACTTTCTGGTGACCCCATAAGTGCTTACTGACAGAGGCTACTCACACGGTACCATTCTATCACAAGACAGCCCTTCTTCAAGCCAACTCTAGGTACCACCCTATTGGGTCCCAGGTATGGATCCTAGCTCTGTCAGAAGTTGCTCATAACTTTCATGTGACCACTGTATGGCTTTAAACACAACTGTGATCATGTGCCCTCCCCATCCCAGCTAATAGGTTCCAAGTGTGGTAATGACAATAAAGGCTGAGGAAAGGTGACCTTGATGGAAAAGTGAGGGAATGGGGAAAGACATTTGAAAGGGCACCGAGAGCAGGAACTAGCCCAGAGAGGATGTGGGGAATGCTGGGAGGAAGGAACGCAGTCAAAGCAGGAAGGGTGGGTGAAGGGTGGGTAGGTAGTGAAGGAATCCTGAGAAGAGGAGCGATGGGGCTCAGGACATAAACATGGCTTGGGAACAGCTGGGAGGAAGGTAGTGGAGAACAATTTACTGTTATTTGGGATCAGTGGCCTCCGATTCTCCAAATTGAAAGCCGTAATTTAAATATTGGATTAGGAATCAAGGGGTCAGGGATTTGAGGCCTGGATCTGTCTCTAATTCTGTGGGAACTTGATGGGTTACTTCATCTTGTTTGATCTCAGTTTATTTCTGAAATAGAGGGATTTCTATGTTATCACCAAAGTCCTCAGCTCTAATCTAGGTAATTCCATGGAATTTGGCACCATATGAAATTATAAATAAAAACAGCAACATCCTATCCATAGATACCACGGCTATTGATAATACAAAGAGTTCAGGAGAACAGAACACAGTAGAAAGGATTGAGAGGTGATGGAAGAAAGAGAAAAGAAGGCTGTTTTCTAGTCTTGGCTCTGCCACTAATTGTTCACTTTATGTCGTCACAAAACTCTAATACATAAAGCGTTTTCAAAGCAGGTGGTGGCTGTGGTTAGCAAAGGAATGGCCCTCAAAGTTGTCCATATTTTAATTCTATGAGCTCATGAATCTGTTAGTGTATATAGCAAAAGGGATTTGGCAGCTGTGGTAAAATGAGGGACTGAGATAGAAAGATGACTATGGATTATCTGGGTGGATGTAATGGGATCAATAAAGGTCTTTATATGAGGGTAGGAGGAGAGTCAGAGAAGACTGTGATAATGGAAGCAGGAGTCAGAATCAAATATGAAAACAGTGCAGAGTTGGCACTGAAGATAGAAGAAGAGGCTATAAGCCAAAGAACATGGGCAGCTTGTGTCCTCTTTTTTCTTTTTTTCTTTTTTTGGCCAGTCCTGGGGCTTGGACTCAGGGCCTGAGCACTGTCCCTGGCTTCTTCTTGCTCAAGGCTAGCACTCTGCCACTTGAGCCACAGCGCCACTACTGGATATTTTCTGTATATGTGGTGCTGGGGAATCAAACCCAGGGCCTCATGTATACAAGGCAAGCACTCTTGCCACTAGGCCATATCCCCAGCCCAGCTTGTAGCCTCTTGAATGAGGAAAAGACAAGGAAATAGATTCTCCTCTAGACTCTCCAAAAGAAGTCCTTAATTTTAGGGTTTGTGACCCTCCATATTGTAAAATAATAAATTAATTTTGTTTCAGATCCTTAAGTTTGTAGAAAATTGTTACATAGCAGCAATGGAGAACTAATATTTGGCCAACTTAGATCTCTGTGGTCAGTCAGTAGGTGGGGTCACATGAATGGTGTCTGAGCTTTGGACATTTCTGAAAGCTCTGATTTGTGTGCAGACAGGGTGAGAACTAGTACTCAATGACAGCCAGAGATTTTTCTGGGTGGATGTGATTTTTCTTTTTTAACAGAAGAAGAAACACTGTGAAAGAGATCTTTTGCATTTTCTTTTGCTAACAATTATATCCCATAGCTATCCTTCTAAAAGACTGAGTTTATTATATTGTTTGAATCAGAAGATAAGATATGGGAGAGAAACACACACACACATATATATGAGCAAAATAAAATCTGTTCTTTATAATAAATGAGTACTTAATAATATCTCATGCTGGGTGCTTATGGCCTACGCCTTTAATCCTAGCTACTCAGGAGGCTGAGATCTGAAGATCATGGTTTGAAGCTAGCCTGGGCAGGAAAGTCTGTGAGACTTATCTACAATTAAGCACTAAAAAATACAGAAGTGGAGCTGTGGCTCAAGTGATTGAGTGTTAGCCTTGAGCAAATAAGTTCTGGGAAAGCATCCAGGTCCTGAGTTCAAGCCCCATGCCTAGCACACACATACAAAAAGAATACCTCTTCTATCTGCATATAAAAATAACAATTTTAATGTCTTCTATACTATTAAAATGACCCAAATAAGACCAGAGACAGGCACAATGGCATACTTATGTAATCCCAGTATTAGGGAGGCTAGTGTCTGGATAGTGAGTTCAAGGCCAGTCTAGGCCATACATGAAACATGTCTCTAGCATCAACAAAGTAAGACCTTGAGATCTCCATTTCACTTTGTGGAAAAGGACTCACCTGGCACATGCTATTAGGCGCTTGTATCCTGATTCTCTGTATGCACTGTAGTGGGATGCTAGCACAGAAATAAACAAACATAAAGCAAAATGTTTATAGTTGTCTTAGGGACTTTTCAGAACAGAATCATTAATGAATAAGTCTCTGAATACACTTAGAAATGATTTGTGATCTGGCAGTACTTTTACTGATTCTAATGGAAATGCATGGCTACTGAAAATACCAGGGCATTTGTAAACTTGTATTTTTTTTATTTTTTAGCAGTATTGAAGATTGAACTCAGAGCCTTATACTTCCAAGACAGGTAGTCTACCCCTTGGCCCTTGGCCATACCTCCAGTCTGGAAGTCTTTAAACAATAAGAGAACTTTTTTGCTCTCAAAGAACTTAACAATTTAGGGCTGGGGATATAGCCTAGTGGCAAGAGTGCCTGCCTCGGATACACAAGGCCCTAGGTTCGATTCCCCAGCACCACATATACAGAAAAAACGGCCAGAAGCGGCGCTGTGGCTCACGTGGCAGAGTGCTAACCTTGAGCAGGAAGAAGCCAGGGACAGTGCTCAGGCCCTGAGTCCAAGGCCCAGGACTGGCCAAAAAAAAAAAAAAAAAAAGAACTTAACAATTTAAAGAAAAATTCATTTAAGATAAGTATGTATTAGTAACACGTGTGGGGCTGTGGAGGGAGGAAGAGGAGATGATGGGCTATGGTGGTAGTTGGAGTGTTGCTGCAGGAACAGGCCTCTGAACTACATCTGGATGATATCAAGCCTACACACACTAGGACGGAGGGCAGAGGAGGAGGACGGGAGGGAGCTGGTGGACTTGCTTTTGGACCAGGAAGTGAAAACGAACCAGTAGGGGCATAGGAAGGACACAGGTTTAAAGAGAAAGAGGTATTTTAAAAAAAGAAACCATGGGCTGGGAATATGGCCTAGTGGTAGAGTGCTTGCCTTGAATTCACGAAGCCCTGGGTTCGATTCCCCAGCACTACACACACACACACACACACACACACACACACACACACACACACACACACACACACACACAGAGAGAGAGAGAGCGCCAGAAGTGGCGCTGTGGCTCAAGTGGTAGAGTGCTAGCCTTGAGCAAAAAGAAGCCAGGGACAGTGCTCAGGCCCTGAGTCCCAAGCCCCAGGACTGGCCAAAGAAAAAAGAGACCATAAGCCCTGGTGAGACAGAAGTAAACATGGAAGCAGAGAAATGTGTTTGCTAGAATACAAAAAGGCTAGGAATAGGGGCTGGGGATATGGCCTAGTGGCAAGAGCGCTTGCCTCGTATACATGAGGCCCTGGGTTCGATTCCCCAGCACCATATATACAGAAAACGGCCAGAAGTGGCGCTGTGGCTCAAGTGGCAAAGTGCTAGCTTTGAGCAAAAAGAAGCCAGGGACAGTGCTCAAGCCTTGAGTCCAAGCACCAGGACTGGCCAATAAAAAAAAAAAAAAAAAAGGCTAGGAATAGAAAATGAATAGGGTTATGAGAGAATTAGGGTCCTGAAATGGATGTTGACATACAGAATTCAAAAGAATTAGTTATTTCTATAGCTTTACAGTAGTATTTTTTTTTTTTTGTCGGTCATGGGGCTTGAACTCAGGGCCTGGGTACTGTCCTTGAGCTTTTGTGTTCAAGGGTAGCACTCTACCACTTTGAGCCACAGCTCCATTTTCTGTTTTCTCATGGTCAGTTGGAGATAAGAATCTCACAGACTTTCTTTCTCAGGCTGGCTTTGAAGATGGGATCCTCAGATCTCAGCCTCCGGAGTAGCTAGGATTATAGCCATGAGCCACTGGTGCCTAGCCTAATAGTTATTCTTAAAAGAGAGAGAGAGAGAGTGTGTGTGTGTGTGTGTGTGTGTGTTGGTACTGGATCTTAAACTTGGGGCCTGGACGCTGACCCTTTGCTCAAGGCTAGCGCTGTACCAATCGAGTCACAGCTCCACTTCAGGCTTTTTTGGTGGCTAGAGATAAGAGTCTCATGGGCTTTCCTGCTGAGGCTGGCTTCCAGCCACAATTCTCAGATCTCAGCTTCCTGAGTGGCTAGCATTACAGGCATGAGCCACCAGTGCCCAGCTGAATATTCTTTAAACTATTCTTTAAATATTCCTTAAAAATAATATAATAAAAATAACCTTACCAATAGTAAAATGCACTTAGTTGTTAAATTATTCAATATTAGTTTCCAACTATTGTTAAAGAGTTACATCTATGATTATAAATGGAAATGAGGTTCACTTGGATGTCAACAAGCAAAAAAAAATGTATTCACAAATCTTGTTTTTTGAATAAGCACATATTTCCTTATCAAAGATGCTCTTTTTTTTTACTTTCTTTATGTCTAGCATCCTGCTGTTTTACCTTCAAAGTTTTGTGCATCAATTTTCAAGTGAAAGTTGCAAACTTCCTCAGAGGTACTGGTTTTGTGCACTACAGTTTTGACCTGCATTTGGACATGGAAACAAGAAGATTAGTTAAAACGTAAAAGGTATTATAAAAGTACTGTGGCAGCGAATGGGATGCCTATAGTATCATAGCCAATCTAATGCTAAGGGTGTGCATATCTCATGCGTCTATACCCCATGAAGTCAAACCCAAGCATCTTACTCTACAAGAAAGTCCCTTAGTGCTGTGCACTTTGTCTATTGCATAACAAAGCAAGAATCATGGCCCACACCTCAATACAAACAACAAAGTGCAGGTATATTTGGAGGGAGGAAGGGAGTTGTCACAAATAAGTATATTGAGAGCAACCAGGAGTGTTAGGAAAAAAAAAATCCACCTTTTCCTGTGCAATCTTATAGGCAGTTCTTGAAGGAAAAATGTCCTAAAGATAAGTATATAATTAAATTCATCAAGAAAATGTTCATTTCAGAGCACTCAGTTTGAGACTGAGTGATAGACCCCAAGGGCTTAGAAGAGCTTGTAACTATTCAAGTGGCTAATGTATAGAATTACACAGTCATGTGATTCAGAATGACATTTCTGTCAATGCTGGGCTGCATAGATGACAACTTAAACTCCCACCTATAGTACATCAGTCTCCAAAGATAGTGGATCACGGAGATGTGAATGTTAGCAACTGTAGAAAAAATACACGTCACATACCTATACATGCACTTATACACATAGAACCCTAAAAATCATATGCCTATGTTCTGTTATCTACCACATAAGGATAGGAGCTTGTCCTAAGAAATGCATCATTAGGTAATCTTGCCACTGGGGGAGCATCACAGGTACACTTACACAAACTACAACAGCTATGACATCACCAGGTGATATAGACCTATAGACCACTGTCATATATGCAGCCCAGCTTGGCCAGAAATGATTCTTAAGCATATGACTCAATATAATTATATACACAATTTGGACAGATACACAGAAGGTATATATGTATAAGGATGAATATAGTATCAAAAGTAATTTGAGGAACAATTGTCAAGACACAATAGAAAAGCTATTAGATGAATCCTATCTGAGTGATAGTTACTCAAGTTCAGATTTATTTATGTTTATTCTGCTTAAGGGCTCAACTTTGGTATTTCAATGAACATAGTTTATGGATATATTACTAATGATACTTATTAAGCTCTTCAAGATGACTAGATTCAACTTCCAGTTTTGATTTGATTCCTCTTATTTATTCTTTATAAATATAGCCATGTAGTTAAGGTTTCTGTTTGTTTGTTTGTATCTGTGCCTGTTGTGGGGCTTGAACTCTGGGCCTGACCTCTGTCCCTGAGTCAAGCTCAAATTTCTATGACTTACTTGCAAAGTCCTTAACTTTTATGTTACATGGTAAAACAGACCCATTGAATCTTCACTGAACACTCACATGTACTGTAGCTAGGCCATTGCTAAATCCTGTACTGATGATGAGGTCATCGTTGAGAGGTACCTGGAAACATGGAGAAAAAAATCATGCTTTTATTGATCATTCCTTAGGAAGGGAAACAGAGTAGTGAAGACAGTGGGCTTTCAACTGCCAGACTTCCCTTGCAGAGCTTAAAATTAACTGGATAAGAAAATCCTAGGTTGATAGTAGGCACTAGAAGATGTTGGAATTTTCTTTCTCCCTTTTGAATGTTAATTTAATGTCTGAGATCTCTTCGACGAGTCAATAAAACCAACATGTCACTTTTGGTTGTATTTCTGTCTCTATAGCTAACTAGCTAATTATATACCACATAACTATATAGGTAGTTAAACTAAAACTAGGTCTCCATTTTCTTTATCAATGGCATACATCTCTTTCAGAGTCTAGTTCAGACATCTACGTGCCAGTGGAGGTTGTTTTCATTAGCGTTGAGACTCGTGACTCCAGTGTGGGTGCAAGAGGTCTTTGGCTCTCTACTACCATCCTCTTTGTACCTTACTTCTACCTCTTGATAATTCACCTTTCCTATTTGTCTCTGGCCTTTGTCAAAACTCTCAGCACCACCCTCAAGCCTGCTAAGCAACCCATCATTGCTGTTGCTTTCCCTTCCATCCTGCTAGGAGAAAAGTGAAGACATGAGTGAATTAAACAATTATCTGCCCCAGAGAAATCCTCTCATCCAAGTGCTCCTCAACCGGTGGCACTTTGAGCAACATCTCAAAGAGCCAGCTGTCCTTTGGTGTCATGTCTGTAGCTTCCTCTTCTCTTTGCTTCAGCTCATGATTGTAAAAGAGACACAGTGAGCATTCCTGTTTGCCAATCCTTCTGTCAAATTTTATCAAAATAGGAAAAGAGGCCATATCTCCTATTCTTCCTGACAGAATATAGCAGCAGTTTCTGGGGACTGTGTGTCTTGAGATGATGTACAAGCAAAGTTTCTATGGGTAGATAGGTAAGTGTTAAAAGTGGTGTGTACTAAATCCCACCTCTGTCTTCCTTCCTGTCACCTCTTAGGTACAGACGTATTTTTTTTTAAAGAAGAATCCTGTATGGAAGAAGTTGTTCAAACTCATTTAAACTAGCATTTTCCCTGCATACTCAACCACCTGACATTCCTTCACATAATACATTTCCGGAAGCGCTGGTATAGAGGATTCCAAACTATATACTAACTGTCCAGGTTTCTTGTGGAAGCAACATCCTGGGTTGAGTCTTTAAGTTACTTTAAGATGACAAGAAGATACTGATAGCTTTACTTCTGTAGAGAAAAAATTAATTCCAGCAACCTAATTTAGGCCTACCATGCTCTTCAGACCAACAGCTACTCTTTAGAATTTAGTCTCAAAACATGACTCTGGTGAGTTCTAAGTACTCCAGGGATGGGACACACATCCTGAATCTAGGAGCCACAGCAAAAATATCAGGGCCACAAGCACAAAGGACTACACTGGCCCAGGGGTGAAGCATGCCAAAACCCAGAGCTCTCTATTTCCAGATCTTTTTTTTCCCAAGAGAAATCAGGAATTAGATTAGTATTTGAAAACTCTGGATCTTTAAATGTTGCCATAGATATATGCTGTGTCTACATCCATATCTTTTTTCTTTTTTTATAATGAGCCCTTGGTTGGTAATTTTTGCATTAAATTTCTTCCTCATGCTGACTCACTTTTCACTGGTAGGGAATCTGTGGAACATGTGGACAGTATGGACTTCTCCCACTTATATATTCCAATATAGTTAATAATTAGAATCTGGTAATTAGAAAACATGTATTCGTAGCTGGATACTGGCAGCTAATAATAACACAGAATCTACTTCCTCCATTGCATCCCTTTCTTTGGAAAAATTTCATCTTTTTTTTTTTTTTTGGCCAGTCCTGGGCTTGAACTCAGGGCCTGAGCACTGTCCCTGGCTTCTTCCCGCTCAAGGCTAGCACTCTGCCACTTGAGCCACAGCGCCACTTCTGGCCATTTTCTGTATATGTGGTGCTGGGGAATTGAACCCAGGGCCTCATGTATACAAGGCAAGCACTCTTGCCACTAGGCCATATCCCCAGCCCGAAAAATTTCATCTTTAACAATCTAGTAATACATGACAAAGGGAAAGGAGTTAAGGGAACTAAAGGCCAATTCCAGGCTGGTGACAGTGTACAAGATGCCTAGGACCAGAAGGAACCACCAATGAATCCCAAACATGTCTTCTTTCCTATATAACACTACCACCTTAGTGGGTGATGTTACCTCTGTCCAAAATGTTCTTCCCGTTCCTTCATTGAGATAACCCCCCTTTTTTGTTGTTGTTGTTGCTGGTTGTGGGCTTGAACTCAGAGCCTGGGTGCTGTCCCTATGCTTCTTCACTCAAAGCTAGTGCTCTAGCACCTTGAGCCACAATGTGACATCCAGTTTTCTGGTGGTTAACTGGAAATAAGAGTCTCATAGACTTTCCTACCCATGCTGGCTTTGAACCGTGATCCTCAGAGCTCAGCCATCTGAGTAACTAGGATTACAGGCATGAGCCACCAGCGCTTGGCTTCATTTTTATTCTTCCAGACTTAACCCACATATCTGGGCACTCTGCCCCTGATCTGTGAGCTAGGATCAGGAGGTCTGCCCTCCTCTCTTGTACCTATTCATGCTCTTATTTTTCATCATCTATTTCAATGATGGTCTCTCCACAATATATATGTTCTTTGTAGTTTGCTCTTGAATGCTCTGGGCCCAAAATATAATAAATATCCCTCCTTAGGAAATAGCAGAGAGCCGATATACATTTAAATAGCAAATAAACTCTTTTGTAAAATAAGGGTGGAACAGATGATTTCAATATGGCTTCACCCAATCATAAAACAGTAGGAAAAAATTCACTTACCTCTATTGGTTTCCCAAGGAAATGCTTGTTTGTCACCTTGTACTGATAGAAGTCACCTTTGTGCTTATAGGAGACATTGATATCCATATTCAGCTGGAGATTTTTAATCAGGAGTGAATATTCTGTCAGGCCCTCAATGGCATTAATGGTGTCCTATCAACAATCAATAAGACACAAAAGTATGCTTAGCTTATATACACACCTGGTGTTGCAAATGCCCTTTTACATGAGAAGGGTAGGCAGCACTCCCTGGAGATAAAACTTCAGCTGAGTGAATGAAACTACTTAAGGGATCCATTGTGGAGGTGGAAGGTTTTCTCCTTCTTCATAAGGATGTTCCTAGCTGGCCACCTAGTTGTGCACACCTGTAATCTTAGCTACTCAGGGGGCTGAGATCTGAGAATCACAATTGGAAGCTAGCAGGAAAGTCCATAAAACTCATCTCCAGTTAACTACCTGAAAAGCCAAAGTGGAGCCCTGGCCCCAGTCAAGCCTTGAGCAAAAAAGGCTTAGGGACAGCACCCAGGCCCTGAGTTCATGCCCCAGGACTGGTGCGTGCATGCACGCGCACGCGTGCGCGCGCGCACACACACACACACATTCTTGTCAGCAGGGACAGGAAGGAAGTATGGCTTCAGATATGTGTCTTCTATACATTTGTACATGTCACCTCAGGCAAGTCACCCTGGGAAATGTTCCTGGCTCTGCATGATTATCTCTTTCTCCTTTTTCAGTCTTGGTTTAAATATCTTACAGAGAGGCTACACTCTTTTGTAATCATTCTCTGTTCTAGTATTCCCTTTCTGCCCTTTATAACATCTACCTCAATTTATATTTTTACGCATAGTTGGCTTTTTGCTGGCTTCTCCCCTGTAATGGGGACAGGAAGTATACCTTTCTTGGTGTCTACTATGGATTGGCTGTCCCCCTCCCCCTGTTCATGAGTTGGAATTTAATCATCAATGTATCAGTGTTGAGAGGTGAAACCTAGTGGAAGATATTTGGATCACTAGGGTTTCACTCTCATAGATGCACAAATGTAATTACTGTAGTAGATTTCCTTATAAAGCACAGCTAGCCTACTGTGTTATATATTTTTTTTCTCTCTCTCCCTGTCTCTCAATCACCCTTGCCATATTCCTGGCCCTCAGTCATAGACATCCATTCCCCTAACCATGAACTAATAGATTTATTATAAATTACCCAGTCTGTTGTACTTTGTGAAAGCAGCAAAAATGGACTGAGACCATCTCAGTTGTATTTAGTTGGAACATGAAGTCACCACTGAAAAAGCATGTAGGGAATAAATTAACGTTATCATTCTGAATCTCAACCTTCCTCTTCTACAAGATGAGGAAACTTGATTAGATCACCGATGTTAAATGTTAAATACATGGCTACTACATCTATGTCCACAGCAAATCCATATTCTAAGTTCATCTAATCCATGGGGTAGTTTTTCTCCCTGCTAAGCCTGAAGTTGTCTCTGGGAACCCTTTTACCTCTAATATGTATGTATGTGCATAAATATAAGTATATAAGTAAAGGAAATGATGGAATAGATAATATAATATATAATGTATAGTAAATATATAGTGTATAGTATAAAATAACTAATAAGCATTCCATTATTATCCAAATATCCAGGAAGCAGAGATGTTAACATTTGAGCTAGACTTTGAACAAAGATATACACCCATGCACTACTTTATGATGCAGATAGATTATAAAAATATTGTTAGGTATTTCTGTCTTTATGCAAACATCCACAGAGTATACTCACACAAACATGGAAAGCATAGATCAGTCACTCAACATATTTATGAGGTTGGTGATACATCATATATTGTTTTACAGTCAAGTTTCTTTGTGTAAGTAGAATGAGTACTATCTAAAATTAAACAATACAAAGTACAGGATAAGGAGCCATAGTTGAGTGTATTGTGTTTAGCATGGCCAATGTCCTGGGTCTAGGTCCCAGCAACCTCCCAGAAGTGTAGTAGAGTAAATGAGTCAACCAGTAACATAATTGTTTCTTATCATCATCAAGTATCATGTATTATACCTATTTGTATGTGCTCTACATTTATACAGCTGCCAGTGTAGCAGGTTTGTTCACACCAGCAATACCACACATGAATAATATGTACACCACAATGTTCTGATAGCTAAACATATCAGGAGGCAATAGGAACCTTTCAGATCCATTATCATTGCTTTAGCAGTCCTGATTTGTGAACTCAGGGTTTCATATTGCTAATCAGGCAGGCAGTCTACCATGTGAACCAGGCCTCCAGCCAACTCTGTTAAAACCCTATGATACCACCATTGTGTAAGCAGTGTGTCATTGACCAAAATAGCATGTGCTGGTGTCTTATACAACTATTATATAACAGTTAGTTACAATACAAAGTATACATACTCAGTGACTGATCAGTAGGTTAACAGAACAGCCAGTGTTTCTATTGATTTTTTTAAAAAAATTAGTCTTTTATTTTTATTTTTGCAAAGGAGGGAACAATGGTACCTTGGCAGCCATTACTTATCACATAGGGTATGACATAATTTCTGATAATCTTACCAGCTTTCCATAGTCATTAAGCATCATGAAGGAAGCCTGGGCTTAGAGTTAAGAGACACGAGTTCTAATTTTGGTTCTGCTGCTGGCTCCTTGAATGAACTTTTTGATTCTGCTGCTAGCTCCTTGAATGAACCTCCCTAGGCTCATTTCCTCCTCCTTATACTAAGGACCTTAATACATATACGTCTAGGAAGTCATTGATTTGTTCTGATGGCAGCTTCTTTGATGGAGACAAAGACATGGAGGCCAAGCCATGAGAAACATGGAAATGTCTACAAGAGGCTGAAACAAGCCAAGAAGACATTACCTGGGTGGAATAAAAGCCGCCTCCGTACCTCTGCTCTTCAGACAGCCACCTGATGATCGGGTTGACGTAATTCATCTCATTCAAGCTCAGGCTGGTGAGTAGCGCATAGGCAGTAGTTTCCACCATTCCCGCTGTACCTCTGTTAGGTATTGAACTTTCTGTATGTTGCAGATTGTCTTTCCAAAACCGATAAATGGGTGGATTACCTGATGTAAACCCATTGATGAACAGGAATAAAAAAGTAAATTTGTAACAGGTATTAAAGGCCTTCTGATTTCTCAAAGCTACTGACTTTCTTTATCAGAACTATATAAGACAAAATGGAGAACCCTTCTCCCCTGAAGGAAAAAAATCATATTTGGGAATTATGAGATAGTACCCAAATCCTTAAGTTAGGTCTTTTATTATTATTATTGCCTCTCAATTTAAACCGCTGGCTTTGTCATGTACACAGCATACTTAATAATTTGGATTCTAACATAGTTGTTAATACTCTTGTAATGCAAAATTGTCACTTCAAATCCTTCTTGGAACAAATATTTTTAAAAAAATAACCAACAGTGGGGCTTGGAATATGGCCTAGTGGCAAGAGCGCTTGCCTCCTACACATGAAGCTCTCGGTTCGATTCCCCAGTACCACATATATGGAAAATGGCCAGAAGGGGCTCTGTGGCTCAGGTGGCAGAGTGCTAGCCTTGAGCGGGAAGAAGCCAGGGACAGTGCTCAAGCCCTGAGTCCAAGGCCCAGGACTGGCCAAAAAAATAACAACAACAACAAAAAATAACCCACAAAGCCTTTTTGACTAGTCAAATTTTGATCAATTCCTAATTACACGAGTGGCATAAGTTTGGATAAGATACTTCCCTTTCCCTCTTAGACTCAGATTTGCTGTCTTTAAAATGCAACCTGTAGTTATCCCCATCTGAAATATTATTTAAATTATGAAGCTTTTTCTAGCTTTTTCTCAAATTCTATGATTCTATGAATTTTTTGCAGCACCAAAGACATTGCTGTGTTGTTTTTGAAGTACTCTACAGTGGCTATGTCCACTACATATATGTTAAAAGTTTAGTTGTGTTTTTTTTTTTAAAAAAACGCAGACAGAGTAAAATTTTGCGGCTGTTACTAAATCTCTGCCAAGAGAGGACATGATCCTACTCCTGGTTAAGTGACAAGCCAGATCCCACACTGCTTTGCTCAAAGTACAGTAGTGGGCCTCAAAGTGGGAGTTCTAGTCGGCTCCCTCTGGGCCTCAGAGCACTTTAATGTGGTGCCAGTGTGGATGAGCCATACCTTTCACCAAGGCTTCCTTCTTCAGAGCCGAAGCAATCGAACGAAACCGGGGATGTGTTTTATCTCCCAGGGAGAGAGCATAGGCCACGATGGCCAGGGTGAAGGTGTTCTGGGACATGAGCGTATGTTCCAACAGGAAGCCGTCAGCTTTAGCTAGAGCTGTGCTGATTTTCTGGAAATAGGACCAGAGAGGACTTATTTCTTTGCCAAGCATCAGTCTGTGGACTAATGATACCATCCCTCAGGTTGTACCAGCTAGGGGCAGGGAGATAAGGGATGGAACTAAGATCCAGAACGGAAGTGGATGGTGTCTTAAACAAGCAACCCTTGGAGAGAAGAGGCACAGTGTAATCTCTGGAGAGAAAACAAAATGTTCAGAATCTGTGTTTGCCTAGGAATTCCCACTTTCCCTTTGGAGTTTTATTTATTTATTGTCCCATAAGTTTCTTCTGATTTGCATCACCAAGCATAATCCCCAGAAAAAGCATGAAAGATAGACATGACAACTTTTATCTTCCCTCTCAGCCTAGCTGAGACATTCTCACAGATTCAAAAGAAATATTAAAAGCACGCACAAACAGTAGAAAAAAGTAAAACTGACAAAGTACTTCCTTCTTTCCTTTCCTCCCTTTCTCCCTCCCTCCCTCCCTTCCTCCCTCCCTCCTTCCTTCCTTCCCTTCCTCCCTCCTTCCTTCCCTCCCTCCCTCTCCCTCTTCCTCTTCCTCTCTCCCTCTCTGTTTCTTCCTTTCTTTATTTGGCAAAGAGCTAACTGTGTATTTTCAAAGGAAAGAGTTAAAGGATTGTGAAAATTTTTATCATAAGTAAATGTTATTTATGGATAAATACTATATTAACCTTATTTTAAGCATTATATAATGCCTACATACATTTTTCTGTCAGCTCAATCTATAGGGCCCCCCTCAAGAAATCAGTCTTGTTAGGTGCTGATGGCTCATGCTTGTAATCCTAGCTACTTGGGAGGCTGAGATCTGAGGATTGTGTTTTGAATTCAGCCTGGGCAGAAAAGTCTCTGTGAGACTCTTAGCTCCAATTAGCCACTTAAAAACTGGAAGTGGCACTGTGGCTTAAGTGCTAGAGCGCTAGCCTTGAGCACAAAGAAGCACCCAGGCCCTGAGTTCAAGCCCCACAACCATCATCATCATCATCATCATCATCATCATCATCATCATCAAAAGAAAGCAGTCTTGCTGGGGAGGGATATGTACTTTCTCCTCTATCCTCAAGAGTACTTTCTGATCCTAAAAGTTCCTGGGAACAGAGTCCTTATCACTCCAGGCTGAGAGTACTAGAGGAGTGGCTGTGGTTGCTAACATCCCATTTAGCTCTTTTTCTCCCAGCCCCACCTGTGCCTCTCACTCATGTGATCTCTAGTGCCAAGTGCTCATTTGGCTCCTGGAAACTGTCCTCCTCTGATTCTTTCCATTTTAAGAGTAAGCACAAATGTTTGTGAAATAAACTAGAACGTGGTTTTGTTCTGTACTTTACATTCTGCAAACCCCTTTGGGTTTGCCCATCTCAGGTTTAAAGGATGTATGTAACTCATTTCTGCTTTTCAGACCAGAGTATTTAACCTCAGCCCAGGGAACCCAGCTCTCCCCACAATGGCAGGTCACCTCTGATCATCTCGGGAGAATTCTATGGTGTTTCCCTGAGGGGGAACCTCTCTCTATGTCCTCAGCACTCACATGTGACAGAGTACTTCAACTACTAAAGATGACAGTGATGTCTCACAGAGATAAGTCAGAAGTTGGGGACACTGGTTCATTCTCCCAGCATAGTCCCAGTTATTGTTCCAGCTCTATAATTTAGTGACAAATTCTCATTACTTTCCAGGGGTCAGCTTTCTCAGCTTTCCATGAAGAGGTGAGACAAGGTGACTCAAATACCTGTCACAGTTCTGAAGCCCTTTGATACTGGAGTTAGTTATTTTCAAGGAATGTGAAAAGTATAAAAGAAGTTTTTGAAACTACACCACTTCAGATGGGTGGCCCCCTTCAGAAGAAGGTACAGCAGGAGATGTGTGCTAGGGGAAAAAAGAGAACTCATACTTACCTCCATGGGACAAATGTCAAAAGACTTTCTAATTCCAATCACAGAAAAGGCTGTCAGATACAAGGCGTTTTCTTGAGTTTCAACAGGCAAGGTACCCTATAATAAACAATATTTTAAAAGAACAGCAAAGTGGAGTTTTCAGAGAAATGATCTGGTTTTAATCTCTGTTTTGAGCCTTTTCCCACTCTTCCCTTTATATAGTCTAGCTGGATGGCTTAAATTTTCTTCCTAAACACTCGGATCTTTCCATAGCCTTCACTTGCCCTGCCCTGACCCACAATCCCCAGTTCATACTTCACGGCATTCAAATTCTCCCCTCTCTTCAAGATCCTGTTCCGATGCTACCTTGTCTGCAGAGCATTGCAAATACAGTCTCTGTTCTTAGTGTCATGATAACCCAGTACAATGCTTGCAAGACTTTTCAGTGAAGTTGATTTACTTCTCCCACTTTATTGGCCCCAGTTCTTTGAATAGAGCACCCTCTTTCTGGAATTCAAAATGATGGGCACAATAGGTATATACAGAAATGTTCACCATCACTAATCACCAGGGGAATGCAAATTTAAAGCACAGTGAGAAATCACCTGTGAGAAAGGCCATGATCTAAAAGGGGAAGTGCAGGCAGGGATGGGAGGAAAGGAAACCATGTACACTGCTGATTGGAATGTAAATTAGTGCAGCCACACTGGAGAACAAGATAGACCAGGGTACAGCTTGCACCTGTAATCCTAGTTACTTGGATTGCTGAGGATGGTAGAATTGTGGTTGAGGCAGAAATGTTCATGAGATAGATCCCTTCTCAAACCTATAGCTGAGCATGGTGATGTGTGCCTGTCACCCTAAACTACATGAGAGGCTGATAGGGAGGATTACAGATTCAGGCTAGCATAGGCAGAACAATCTTCAAGGGAGGGACGCTAAATGTGGTGGTGTGCCTCTGTCTTCTCAGCAGTGAGGTGAGTGCAATCCAGGAGTACCCCTGAGCAAGAAGCCATACTCTGTCTTCAAAACAACCAACAAAAAAATAGGACTGGAGGTATGGCTCAGTGGTAGAGTACCTGCCTAACAGTGTGAGGCAACTCTCTCTCTCTCTCTCTCTCTCCTCTCTCTCTCTCTCTCTCTCTCTCTCTCTCTCTCTCTCTCTCGCTTTACCAATGTCCAAGTTCCTTCCAGAGATCTGACTTGGGGCCTATTCTTCCTGCCTCTCCTTTCCCACTACTCCCTTGCATGTAGTAAGTGGTCAGCCAATGGTTGTTGAAGGAATGTTGGAGGATGGAGAACTGGCTATATGAGGAAAAAAATGTTACTGTGTTTTGCTCTTCACGTGGCATCTATATGATCAGTTTCTCCTACTTCTTCTGGGAATTCTAATATGCTGGTGGTGCATGAAGGATTATCATGAGACCCATTTTCAGCCATAGAGGCTACTCCTGTCTGATAGGAAAGGAGTCGGATTGGGGCATGTAGAAAATATTTCTATTGTATCATCAATAAATCATTCGACAGTAGAGTGATAATATAATTCGAATCCAAAATTGGATGTAGATTCTCATCTCAGAAAGCACTTGGTGGCATTCTTTTCCTTAATTGTCTCTAATCTTTCTTAGTAATAGGATGCAAATAGGTTCCCTTCTTTCATTACAATACTATGTAACTTTGACTTGTAAGCAATCTCTGAACTTTAGGTACATCTTCCATATAAAAAGTAGGGAATCAAATAGGTGCATTTTACTTATTCTGAAATCTCTGGAGTCTACCCCTGGGAGCTACAAATTCTTGGTGTTCCACATAAGTGATAAGAGTAAGACATTATTTATGTGACTAATGAAATTGTCTGAAGACCTTCCCACGGTGGAGCACAAGAGAATCCCAGTACAATCTTGTCCTAATCATAAAATATGTTTCTTGCTGAGTTATATATTTTAATTTGTCCTCTTTCCTTTTTTGTCTTCCCATAATAGGAAGAGAATGAAACTCAAACTTGTAAAAAAAAATGATTGTTAATGTGTGCATTTGATTTCCTTACCTGTAATTTTACTGGATGATACTGGGATTTTTCCTTGAACGACCCATTTTCCAATTGGCAATTCTCAACCAGCCACAATAAAGAATTACAAATTGAATTTTGATTCTGCTCTATGTATTTATGTACTTGTCCAAGTACTCTTAAAGCAAATGCTGTTAACCTTTAAGACAAAATCAAGTACACATTTACAATACTGAATCCTTGCTGGATTCCATTAACAGTGAGTCTATTTCATGTAGTTTATTATTCTTGTGTAGTTGGGTTTTCTTTTTGTTTGTTTTTATTTTTAATTTTTATTTTTTTGGTCATGGGGCTTGAACTCAGGGTATGGGCACTGTCCCTGAGCTTTTTTTTTTCTTCTTTTTTTTTTTTTTTTTTGGCCAGTCCTGGGCCTTGGACTCAGGGCCTGAGCACTGTCCCTGGCTTCTTCCCGCTCAAGGCTAGCACTCTGCCACTTGAGCCACAGCGCCGCTTCTGGCCGTTTTCTGTATATGTGGTGCTGGGGAATCGAACCTAGGGCCTCGTGTATCCAAGGCAGGCACTCTTGCCACTAGGCTATATCCCCAGCCCTTTTTTTCTTAACTCTAGCACTCTGCCACTTTGACCTTCAGCCACTTTTGGTTTTTCTGGTGTTAATTGCAGATAAGAGTCTCATGGATTTTTCTGTCTGGGCTGGCTTTGAGCTGTGATCCTCAGATCTCAGCCAACTGAGTATGTAGGATTACAGGTGTGAGCCATCAGAGCCTGGCTAGTTTATTATTCTTTAAAAGAAGAAAGATTGATGATGAGACTGGTAGGAAGGGACAGATGGGAAGAAGGGAGAAGATAGTGAACTCTAACAAACAAGAACACACTAAAGCCACCAGCACAACAATGTTCATCGCAGCACAATTTGTCATAGCTAGAATATGGAACCAACCCAGATGCTCCTCAGTAGATGAATGGATCAGGAAAATGTGGTACATATACACAATGGAATTTTATGCCTCTATCAGAAAGAATGACATTGCCCCATTCGCAAGGAAATGGAAGAACTTGGAAAAAATTATACTAAGTGAAGTGAGCCAGACCCAAAGAAACATGGACTCTATGGTTTCCATCATAGGGAATAATTAGCACAGGTTTAGGCTAGTCACAGCAGAGGATCACAAGAGCCCAGTAGCCTTGCCCTTATGAACATATAAGATGATGCTAAGTGAAATGAACTCCATGTTATGGAAATGATTGTTATATCACTGTTGTAATACTTTCAACATGCCATGTGAAAAGGTAGCTTTTGGGGGGCTGGGAATATGGCCTAGTGGCAAGAGTGCTTGCCTCGTATACATGAGGCCCTGGGTTTGATTCCTCAGCACCACATATACAGAAAATGGCCAGAAGTGGCGCTGTGGCTCAAGTGGCAGAGTGCTAGGCTTGAGCAAAAAAGAAGCCAGGGACAGTGCTCAGGCCCTGAGATCACGGCCTAGAACTGGCCAAAAAAAAAGAAAGAAAGAAAGAAAGAAAAGAAAAGGTAGCTTTATGTTGTTGTTGTTGATGATCCTCTTGTATCCCTTTCCTGTGGTTGTCCCTGCGCTATCACTGTATCTCATCTTAGTACCCTGGATACTGTATATACTGGTATTAGAACTAGGGAAGTGAAAGGGAATATCAAAATCGAGAGACAAAGGATAAAAAGACAAACGACTCCAAAAGTAATACTTGCAAAACCATTTGGTATAGACCAACTGAACAACTCATGGAGGGAGAGGGAAAGGGGGAAGGAGGAGGGGAGGAATTAGGGAGGAGGTAACAAATAGTACAAGAAATGTACCCACTGCCTTACGTATGAAACTGTAACCCCTCTGTACATCACTTTGACAATAAATAAGTAATTATTTTTTAAAAAAAGGATAGTGAACTCTAATCAAGATGCACTGTATACATATATGGACACATTAAACTGAAACCCCTCCCCCTGTACATTCACTTTAAGATAACAATAAAATATGTGGGAAAAGGGTGAGAAAATAAAATCATTATTATATTTGCTGTATATTAAATAAAAATTGGACTACATAACTTGAGGATGGGAGGGGAAATGAAGGAGGAGAACCATAGATCAAAACTCGCGGTCATAACCTGATTTATGGAATTGTAACCTTTCTTTATAGCTACTTAAAATAATTTTTAAAAATAAAATTTAAAAGTATATGATTTGATAGCAAAGTCCCATTTTACAAAATGACAAAGGAAAATATTTGAAAAAATCGCCAAATCATTCACTCAACTAATGGGGAGGAGCATTAAAGACCAAGAGAAAGGTTAGTGCTAGATCTGAATTGGAAGTCTGCCTGATGTGTTTGAGAAACAGTAAGAAGGTCATGGGGCTGCAGTGGAATATAGGAGACAAACTAGAGAGGTAAGGAAGAGCTAGATCATAAAGATGTCTTGAAGCCATCATAAAAATATTGGGTTTTTTTAATTTTAAAATTATTTTTAAGTGGTTACACAAAGGAGGTACCATTTAGCAAAGCAGTTTATGAATGCAATGTATCTTGATCAGTGTCACTCCTCCATCATTCTTACCCCTCACTTACCCTCCCCTCTCCTTACTTTTCTTAATTTTATGTTATATACAATGAATTATTGAAGCATTTCTTCCCTCTTCCCCCATTCATTCCTTTACCCCTCTCCCCTTAGCCTCACCCACCTCTTTCATGTTTCCATTCCCTAGTGCTGTTTTGTTGGGCTTTGACCTAATTTTTCAAAAAGATTATACTATTTGAGTTCTCCATAGAGTCGATTATATTTCAGTTAATTCATTCGTAACCATTTACATACCACTTATCCTGTCTACTTACAGATTTGTAGATACATTCTATCACCAATGAGGGAGACAATTTAACCTTCGTTTCTCTGGATCTGTCTTACTTCACTTAATATATTTTTTCCTAAGCCTTTCCATTTCTTTATGGGTGATAACGATATCCATTCTTGTGTTTTTATTTTAACCCCAGATATGAAAAGCTCCTGAATATTTTAGAATGACATTGCCAGCGTATAGTAACTGGCCACTCCAGGGTTGTATTGAGTGAGCATTGACCCAAGAGGATCTTTAATATACAAACATGTGGGTTCATGTATAGAGTTCTTGTTGGGTTTTTTAAAGAATCATCACTAGTACCAAATTACAATGATCATTCTGAAAGTTGATTTTTTTGTCCCCTTCAGTGTTTAGTTTTTTTTAGGTTTAGCTGTCCAGGTAGATCTAGTTCATTCCTTTTAACTGTCATGCAGTGTTGCATTTAGTCACTAAACTGAAAGGATTGAGTGCAATAATCCAGACAGGAAGTTGGTTTAGGACCAGAATGGTATAAATGTCATTTGCTGACAAGTAATCAAATCCAGGATGTGTTTGAGGATACAGCCAAGTTCAGATGTGGCCAAGGAAGAAAGAGAGGATTAAAGAAGTACTAGGATTTCAGTCTGAACATCTGGAGGAATGGAGTTTCCATACTGTCCTTTATTCTTCAATGAGTGAACCAAACTCTGAATGACAAAATACAAGACAAAATCTTCTACTTACCAAGTGTTAGCATCTCCACCCTTCCACATGCTGTAGGAATGGTCAGCATTTCTGTAGGACATGATGCTTACCAACCCTAAGATGCATCAGAAAAAAAAAAAAGACAGTGTTTCATTTGACTTCCATTTCTGCTCAGGGTACCATATCCTCCCTTGGGGAAGAGTAAACTTCCTGTTGTGTCCAGAAATGAGTAATCATGTAACAAACATTGAATGTCTCAAAATAAAGCACTTGGATTTCTTGAATTGAGAATCAGTTCCATCAATCAGAATGTTCTGATCTGATTCAAAGTGCTCTGAGGGTTTGGAATGAAAGGCATTTTGGTAACATTCAGCTTAAATGCTACAGAAACAGTATTAATGTACACAATGGAGTAAATGTCATGCTTTTTTTGTGTGTGGGGGGGGACTGAAATGATTTAACAATTAATTTTTATGTAGCTTGTAACACCTTGAAAATTAATAAAAATACGTGTTAAATCAGTTTATTTATTATTAGTAGTAGTATTTTTTTTTACCTTCTTTCATTTTTTTCTTCAGGATCTGTTTTTTAGTCAATGTGTTAGGATGAAAAATGTTCCAGTGGTTTCCTTCCTCCAGATAATGAAAAACATAGAATGTTGGGACAATGCTCATTAGCTCCACCTCCGCACTGCCCTGGGGAAGGTGGGTTAGGATATTGATGCCTTCCTGACTCAGAACTGTAGACATAACTTCACCTAGAAGGAGCCCTGAGACAGAAGGAAATCAGAGTAGACACAACCACTTCCTATCAACTTCAAACACCATAAAGAGGGAAGAGCGATTTGTGTCACCTTGTTTCATCTCTTCCGTTTACCCGCTTCTTAGAAATGGGGTGAAGAAAAAGGGATCTGGTAAGAAGTAGGAATTTAAAAGAAACAAAGAGAAAGACATTAAAAAAATCACGATATGGAGGGGAAAATGAGAGAAAATGAGGGAGGGATTGATAATGTTCAAAAAGAAGTGTACTCATTACCTGACTTATGTAACTGTAACTCCTCTGTATCTCGCCTTTATGTTTTTTAAAAATATCATGATAATATGGTAGACAGATTACTGCATAAAGAATATGGCAAATGAGCTGCTATTAAACATGATGGATTAGGACATTATGAACCATATCAGGCAATTCTTTTGAGGAAACAAGGCAGAATGCCTGAACTGGGAGGGCTGGGGTCATGTCATGGTAACTCAAGGCGTGACTTTGAGCAAGCCATTGGAGGTGAGAAAATTCCTGCTATGGTTTTTAATTATATACCCCTTCCAAAATCCATATGCTGAAACCTAGTCATCAAGCTGGTGATATTAGAAGGTGGGATACTTTTTTGTGATGATTATAAAGATTTTATCCTCATGAATGGAATTTAAAATGCCACAAAAGAGGTAGGGAGCTGTTCACTCTTTTTTTTTTTTTTTTTTTTACATTTTGCCTTTTGTTGTATTGTGGATGCAACAAGAAAACACATGGGAAGACAGGAGAAATCCTTGTCAGACACTTGAATCCTTCAGATTTCCCATCCTCTAACACTATGAGAAATAAGTGTTTGTTCTTAATACGGTGTCATCTTCAGGTATTTTATTACAGTAGCATAAATGGACCAACAACTCAACAGGGCAGTGTTGTTGTCTCAGAGTTGTTTGTAGGTTATAAAGCTTTCTGTGAAATCAGACTGGCCATGAGTACCTTAGAAAGTTCTTTGCCTTGAAACAACTGTGCCTCATTTTAGAGGAGTCTTTGGGAACCACACAGCCCCACCCTCTATCATGGGTGAACTGATCTTCATTTGAACGGGGCCCATGAGAGAAGATAGTTGGAAAGTGATCAGGTGTTTGAAGTCAGGGTATAAAGGGATAGTATATTCTCAAGGGCAGAGTGTACACATGAAAGGAAACAGAACAATAGAAATACAACACTCTTGAGAAGACTTGACTTTAAAGAGCAAAATGAAATAAGAAAGAAAAACAGGAGCTGTTGCTTTACCTTTTACACTCAAAATCCTTTTGACATTTGTTTTGGGGACCAGATCTAATGGGATCTTGTATGGGAACTCCTTTCTTCTGCTAATAACACCTATAATTAAAAAAATCATATTTACACAGATTTCTTAGGGGAAAATGACTATTTATATATCATATATTATATATAATAAATTGTACATGATGCCAAAAATGTTAAAGATGTTTATATAATAAACTACTGAGATTTAAAAAGGAAGAAAAATCATCAGATATGTTTATCAAGACCTAGGCATGTATGAGTTCTTTAAAATAAAACACTAAATTTGGCAGTAAGCTCCCTGTACTAAATAGGTTATGTCAATTTTATCCATCAGGGAGAGGTTGCATGCCCTTTTTCCAAACAGAGAAAATTGTTCCTGGGATCAAAATCTAAAAATAACTAACATGTAATTTCTTAGACAAGGTAATTTGTATACCAGCTCCACTGGGAAGCACGAACTAAAATTCTTTCCACTTTCGGCTACCAGTCTAACTTAGACACATCTTTTCTATTATACACACAATAGCAGAGTTTTAGCATACTGGGGTCAGATAATTTTTCCTTATAATCACTCACTGGTATATTATCATAAAAATGATACTTGGTATTGATAGAGCACCATGCATTCTAATAAAAGTAAGTGTGTGTGTGTGTGTGTGTGTGTGTGTGTGTGTGTGTGTGTGTGTGTAGGTGCTGGGCTTGAGCTCAGGGCCTTGCATCCTTGCTTGGCATTTTCTGCTCAAGGTTAGAGCTCTAGCATTTGAGCCACACATCCATTTCCAGCTTTTTTCTGGTTAATGGGATGTCCATCTCTTGGGTTTGTCTGCATGGGCTGGCTTTGAGCTGGGAGAGTCAGAGACAGAGAATGTTTGCAAAGTTCTAGCTTTGCCTAGAACACACTACAGCTGAGCAAAAGCAGGGAGATAGGGATGCCATGGGCATGAGAATAGGTTTGTATCATGACTAATCACCATTGTACTTTCAAATGATGCAAGTTAAATAATTATGTAATGATGCCTTTCTCTTAGGTGTTCTTTGGACTGATCATTTTATAATAAAATACCACAAGTCACTGTGATGAATAGAAAAATCACTAATATATGAGGAAGGCAATCAATTGTTACTATTTCAATATCCTGCAGTTGAAATGAATTATCTTTAAATGAATGGAATTATGTCAACCATCAAGATAATGGGACAGTGAATGCTATCTAGAAAGGTAATGATGTAGGGAATAGACATGTTTTAATCTACAATTGAATATTTTGAAAAATAGATTACATTTATGTTTTAGTCTTACATCATGTTTTAATTTCAAGAGCAAAACCCACAACATATTAATGAAATTATTTTCCTACCATAAATTCCCTTTGGATCCAGAGTAACACCAGAGTAACTTTCTTTTTTGATTCCTTCTGGCTAAAGTAAAGGCAAAAAGTACTTAGTTAAGAACATAATTGTATCTATATGCCCTGGCTTCCTTAGACTAATTTTTCTCAATGAAACAACCCCCCCCTTTAAAAAAAATGATTACAAATGCTTCCATGCATGTATACCTACAGCAATAAGATTTTTCTATGTGAATATTGACCAGAGCAGACAGTAAAATAAAGGTTATAGGTCAGATTATTCCTCTAAGGGCTCTGTATGTATTAGATTAGTTAACCTCTAAATATTCTATGAGTGGGTGTGATCATTACTTCTATTTGACAGTTACAAAAGTGGACACATAGAGGTCAGGTAACACATCCAGTGTCAATACTGATAAGCTGCATGAAGCCAAGTTTTAATGTCAAGCAGCTTGCTTCGGTCTCTCCAAGACCCATGGATGCTCAGGAATGTGCATTGCACCAAATAAATCAATGCACGGTATTCTTGGTGTTGCATTGTTTTGTTTTATATTGTGTCTTGCTAAATTGCCGATGCTGGCCTCTCACTTGCAAGCTTTCTGCCTCTTAGCTTCCTGGATAACTGGGATTACAGGCATAGATGGCTGTGTTTGGCTCAATACATGTTTAGCTAAAGTGATTTCCAAAGAGAACTCAGATAATGAATACTTCGAAAAACCTAATCTGTCATCAACTAGTCATGTGACCTGTAGTCCCAGCACTTAAACAACTGAAGCAGGAAGATCAGGAGTTTGAGAGTAGCATGGAATAGATACATAGGAAGAGTCTGTCTCAAAAACAAAAGCAAAAGATCTTCTTGGTAACATGAAAACACTCAAAAGACAGTGGGCCTGGTGATATTGAACAAATGATTATTTTCTTCTCTCCCCCAATGTTTACTTATGTATAAAATGGCAAGTTTTTTAGACTATAAATTCTTTAAATGCAAGCACTGTAACTTGTGAATTGCTCTGTCTCAGTCATTGGTCTGGTATTTGGCCATGTATTTCAAGATACATTTTTTCTCATTTTTTCTGTGGGTGGGTGAGGAGATGATCCTATTTTCAATTTTTGTTAAAATTGAAAATCTCAGGGTATAGAGATTATTGGTGAAAACTTTTTTCCTTCTGTATCTTTTTCAGTATAATAATAATAACTAGGTGCTGTTGCTCTATTTAAACATTTTAATTTGCTTCAGTTTAATGAAATAGTCTCACCATATAGTCCAAGCTAACTTGGAACTCAGTATATAGCCCAAAAGAACAATAAAACTCTTATGCCTAGTTAACCACCAAAAAAGCCGGAAGTGGTGGTGAGACTAAAGAAGTAGAGCATCACCCCTCAGTAGACAAATGGATCAGGAAAATGTGGTACATATACACAATGGAATTTTATGCCTCTATCAGAAAGAATGATATTGTCCCATTTGTAAGGAAATGGAAGGACTTGGAAAAAATTATACTAAGTGAAGTGAGCCAGACCCAAAGAAACATGGACTCTATGGTCTCTCTTATTGGGAATAATTAGTACAGGTTTAGGCAAGTCATAGCAGAGCATCACAAGGCCCAATAGCTATACCCTTATGAACACATAAGATGATGCTAAGTGAAATGAACTCCATGTTATGGAAACAGTTGTAACTACTTTCAACGTCCTATGTGTATCTGTAGCTTCTATTATTGATGATGTTCTTGTATCACCTTCGTGTGGTTGTACCTACACTGTCTCTGTAATCTTATCTGAGTATATTGGAAACCGTGTATACTGGTATTGGAAGTAGGAAATTGAAAGGGAATACCAAATTTGAGAGACACAGGGTAAAAAAAGACAAACAACTACAAAAGCAATACTTGCAAAACTGTTTGGTGTAAGTGAACTGAACACCTCCGGGGGGGGGGGGAGGGAAAGGGGGAGGAGGGAGGGGGGTATGAGGGACAAGGCAACAAACAGTACAAGAAATGTATCCAATGCCTAACGTATGAAACTGTAACCTCTCTGTACATCAGTTTGATAATAAAAATTTGAAAAAAAAAAAGTAGAGCATCAGCTTCACGTGAGAAAGCTAAGAGTGCTCAGCCCTCAAGTTCAATCCCTAGTATTGTCCCCCATCCACCCCCCCAAAAAAAAAGACACCCAAGTTTTTCTTACCACCACCCGTAATGTTTTTACTAAAGTTTCCCTTCCAAATGAAGTCTCCAGTGAAAAGTTGAGGTTGTGGAGGCCAATTTCGAGAGGAAGCAGGCTGAAGGTGACCAGGTGAGTAGAAGAGCCCTCTATCCTCTGCGGCATACATTTAGAGGGTTTGGTCCCCTGAGAGTCTACATCTGGGTTTCCTGATGTACAGATTCCCTCCGCAGCAGACATCCGGACACAGAACTGGAATGTCCCCAGAGAAGAGTCATATCAAAACATGTTAGCATGGGAGCCAGACATTTTATGAAAAAAAAAAATAAGAAAAGTTACCCTGAATTATGCTCCCCTGAACATAGACCCTCCTCTGGTACTTTAACAGAGTTGCAGTAACCCCTTAGGTTCAAAGGCCTGGCAGAAACATACAGCTCCAGCAGAGAAGGTGCCATATGTGATCCATTTCATATCTTCTAAGTTCAGCTCTGGGCAGCCCCTACCTAAATGCCTGTGTCTCTAAAGCTTAGTTATGGATATAGGAATTTGAATTTAATATAATTTTCATATGTCATAAAAATCTTCCTGGGCTTTCCCCCCCACTTCTCAACCACTTAAAAATGTAAAAATTGTCCTTAGCTCTTAACACACACACACACACACACACACACACACACACATCGACAAGTCACATTTGGCCTAGAAGGCAAAATTGCTGACTCAGATCCTGTACCCAAAGCACAAGGTTTAAAAGCACAAGATGTAAAAGATTTACTATTGTAGAGAAGTTAGTTTCTCTAATATTCATTTACAAATTGAAAGTGTTACCTACTAAAGACCTAATCTGTGTGTGTGTGTGTGCATGAGCGTGTGCGCATGTGCATATGTGTCCATGTGTGTTTGTACTGGGGCTTGAACTCAGGTCCTGGCTCTTAGTTTTTTTACTCAAGGCTGATGCTCTACCATTTGATTCCCACCTCCACTTTCAGCTCTGGGGTGGTTCATTGGAGATAAGTAAGAGTTTCATGGACTTCTCTGCCTGGACTAGCTTTGGAACCTCAGTCTCAGATCTCAGCCTCCTGAGTAACTTAGGACTGCAGAACAAATGTACAGGAATAGCAACAGCAACAACAGCAGAGGGTCCATGGGGAATAGGAAAGTGACTGAGTCGTGGATGGGAGATGTTAATGGTGCCACAGAGCTGTAGCTGTGGGACTGAGACGGGGAGTGGGTTCAAAGGACAGGGAGGAGATGAAATCAAGATTTCAGAGAGGATGGCAAAACTCACTAAGTGAAGATAATATGAAGGGCTAAAATGGAGGGATGGGTCGTTACCATGCAGAGGGATAGGAACGCAAATGCAGTCAGTGTGAACTCAGCCTCTCTGAGCCTCCCCATAATTTTTCAGATCGCAGGTCATGTGAACATGTGTCCTAACCCTTCCTTTCTTCCTGCTTTGTTGAACTGCATGTACTACACTCATCACCACAGTTGGTTTATACTGCTGAACTGACTTGAATTTTTATTGTTTTGCATGTGATAATGACTCCAAAACCAGAGAACATTTCCCTTTTGTTTAAACAGAGCATGAATGCCTGCTTACCACCATACTTGAAGTCCTGTAGTTATAAATTGTTCCTTTCAACTGAATCTGCTCCCCTCGTACAACCGAATAAGGTATATTCATTTCTAGGAAGACATCTTTGAACACCTTGGCCTTGAGAGTATCAGCTACACAGATACCTTAGCCCAAAGAAAAATCAAGTTAGGAACGTTGTAGGGCATTTCTTTTTTTTTTTTTTTTTGCCAGTCCTGGGCCTTGGACTCAGGGCCTGAGCACTGTCCCTGACTTTTTATTTTTTGCTCAAGGCTAGCACTCTGCCACTTGAGCCACAGCGCCACTTCTGGCCATTTTCTGTATATGTGGTGCTGGGGAATCGAACCCAGGGCCTCATGTATATGAGGCAGGCACTCTTGCCACTAGGCCATATCCCCATCCCGTTGTAGGGCATTTCTATTGTGTTGTGTTTGTATGGAAATATGTCAAATTTGCTTTATCTTAAAGATGAAAGAAAATCAGCTCACATTTCCCTCTGGACTATCATCCCCTGTCCTTTGTTTTGTTTTTTGTTTTTGGCCAGTCCTGGGCCTTGGACTCAGGGCCTGAGCACTGTCCCTGGCTTCTTCCCGCTCAAGGCTAGCACTCTGCCACTTGAGCCACAGCGCCACTTCTGGCCGTTTTTCTGTATATGTGGTGCTGGGGAATCGAACCTAGGGCCTCGTGTATCCGAGGCAGGCACTCTTGCCACTAGGCTATATCCCCAGCCCCATCCCCTGTCCTTTGAATGTTCTGCGCATTGACTTAAAAAATAGTTATTGGTATTATCAGAGTTTATTTGTTCCATGAATATTTAATTCTGTTTGAGGCATGGAATGCTTATTAGCAAATGTACAAATTAAATAGTCACAGTTGGCTCTATTTCATGAGCATAAAGTTTGGTCACAGAAACTACGATTCTGTGGAAAAGAAAAAAAAAGATAACAAATACTGTCACCATAAAGGAACATCAGCCCAAGAGGGATATATTTGTTTTTAAATCTGCTTAGGCTCTCAGTCACTGAAAAAAGTGGAAGAAAATAAGGAATTGGCACCAGCATTTATGAAATACTAGGTAGCAGAAGAGAAAAAGGAGAAATCAATAGGCTCAAGGGAATGGGTATAAATATGTCTTCTGGTAATACATAAATACTTTAAACAATAATTTAACACTTATGGTCTAGGTAAACTAAAAATACACAAAGAATTACATCTTGCTAATCAAGTCACTCCTTAAATGAATAAATATAATTTATGCTTCCTTACCACTGTCCGAAATGCCAACACCTTGAATTTCCCAAGTAGTGAGAGAATCAGGCAGCACAAATTGCAATTGGTTTCTGGAATTTAAAATGTTGAGATGATTCAACTACCTTGAAACATTAACCCAACTTGATAGAAGTTTTTGCTTTATATTATTTTAGAAGGAAAGAAAAGAAAATTACAATACAAGATCATATCAGATAGCAAGAGAACACTTATTAAGAAAAAAAACATTAAAGGACTCTCTTACTTTTAAACATTACACACATAAGGTAAGCATTCAAGTGCCCAAGATACCTTTGTAAGCTTGCAAAATCAAAACATATAAAACAAAAAACGTCCCATGTGTATCTGTAGCTTCTATTATTGATGATGTTCTTGTATCACCTTCCTGTGGTTGTGCCTACACTATCTCTGTAATCTTATCTGAGTATATTGGAAACCGTGTATACTGGTATTGGAACTAGGAAATTGAAAGGGAATACCAAAATTGAGAGACACAGGGTAAAAAAAAAAAGACAAACAACTACAAAAGCAATACTTGCAAAACTGTTTGGTGTAAGTGAACTGAACACCTCAGGGGGGGAAAGGGTAAGGGGGAGGGGGGAGAGGGGTATGAGGGACAAGGTAACAAACAGTACAAGAAATGTATCCAATGCCTAAGGTATGAAACTGTAACCTCTCTGTACATCAGTTTGATAATAAAAATTTGAAAAAAAAGTGTGTCCATTGTTATTATGTTGCAAATAGAGAAGAAAAACAAGTAATGTTTTTTAGTACTAAGGATTAAACCCAGGGCCTTGTACTTTAGTGACAAGCACTCTACAACTTGAGGCATGCCCTTAGTCTGTCTGTGTTTGCTTTGTTTTGGAGATAGTCTTGTGATAACTTTCCCTAGGCTGCCTCAAACTTAGGATCTGCTCATCTCCACCTCCTAAATTGCTGAGACTGTAGGCATGCACCATCATACTGGACTAAAGTAATACATCTTAATACTGTTCATAAACATTTGATACAACTAAAAATGTCTAATTATGACTAAGCTTATATATTTCTTTTCTGCTATGGTCACCAACTTTGTGGCAGGCAAAGTATCACATACAGACTCCAACCCCTGAACAGTCTAGTGGCAGACAGGGAAATAAAGTGTATATCACTCTAGTAACTATCAATAAGACATCAAAAAAACCTCAAAGGCTGGTACTAGTGGCTCACACCTGTAATCCTAGCTACCCAGGAGGCTGAGATCTGAGAATCTCAGTGCAAAGCCAACCAGGGCAGGAGAGTCTGTGAGATTCTTACCTCCAAATGACCACCAAGAAAGCTGGAAGTGGAGTTGTGGCTTGAGTGATAGAGTGCTAGCTTTGGGAGGAAAAAAGCTCAGGGATATAGCACCCAAGCTGAATTAAAGCCCTAAGACAGGTGAGAGAGACAGAGAGACAGAGAGAGACAGAGAGAGAGAGAGAGAGAAGAGAGAAAAGAGAGAGAGAAGAGAGAGAAAGAGAATGTTCAGAGGCAGAATGCATGCATTCAATACATTTGTTTTCATGCCTCTACAAGAAATATCCTAGCCCAATGCTGGATAAACTAACAGTATTCCGAATCTTGTTTTTTACTTCAAGGCATTCTAATGAGAAACGCAAACAAACATTACTATTATCATACTATGAGATTCTTGTGATATAGTTAATAGGGATGAGTAATTAGTTCAATCACTGGTATTGACAGTACTGGAAATTTTTACCAAAAGTGCTAGAGAATGAACAATGTCAAACAAAAATGCAAACAATTAGCCAGGTGTTGATGGCGCACACCTGTTATCCTAGCTATTCAGGAGGCTGAGATCTAAGGATTGTGGTTCAAAGCCAGATGGGGCAGAAAAGTTCCCGTGAGACTCTTATCTCCAATGAACCATTCAAAAACTGAAAGTGGAGCTGTGGCTCAAAGTGGTAGAGTCTTGAACAAAAATGCTCAGGGACAACTCCCAGGATCTAAGTTCAAGTCCCACAACTACCTTCTCTCAAAAGCAAACAATTGCTGAATATGTTTTCTTGCACCTAGCTGTATGCAGTAAACACATACTAAAAGGAAGTGAAATGATTTTATCTTTACCAATAATTCATGCTACCCTGATACCAATAACCAGAGAAAAGTACATTAAAAATATGGTGCAAAATAAAATTTAACTAAATAGTAGGATCATCTTAACTATGAAGAAATGAGTAGTGTCCAGACTTTTGGCCATGATATTTACATTTTCCGTATTTTTTTTCTAAAAGAACATCAAAGAAACATGATACCTCCGGGGAACATGATGAACTTCCCATAACCAGCTTTCTGGAAAATAGCTCCGAATTTCTGGCTTCATTACTGGTAACACGGTCTGTGTGTCTGAGAAAAAAATTATGTTCAATTGTGGAAAAAAAGAATTCTGCTTATAGGTGAATTTTTAAATATGAGTATTCATCTATAAAGTGCTTTCTAAAAGGCCACTAAAACATTGTTAAGTGGTTTGAAAATAGAACTATAAAGGCCATAGAATTTCTCTACATAATGTAATAGCACTAACAAAAAAAGACATGAAAAATAGCTATAATGATTTCTTTCTTTCTTTCTTTCTTTCTTTTTAAGGTAGCCTGGCAGTGGTGGATCATGCTTGTTGTAATCCTAGATATTCAAGAGGCTGAGATCTGAGGATTTCAGTTCAAAGCCAGCCCCGGCAGGAAAATCTCTAAGACTCTTATTTCCAATGAAACACCAGAAAACTCAAAGTGGTGCATCATTAGCCTTAAGCAAAAAGAACTCATGGACAGTGCCCAGGCCCCATGTTCAAGCCCCATGACTGACAAAATTTAAAAAAAGAACCTTAAAAATATTTTTATTATCTCTAGTTGTACAAAGGAGTTGCCATTCAACACAGCAGTTTGTGGATACAGTGTCTCTTGGCCAACGTCTCCCTTTTCAACATTCTCACTCATCCTTCCCAACCTCACTTTTTTTTTTTTTTTTTTTTTTTTTGCCAGCCTTGGGGCTTGAACTCTGGGTCTGAGCTCTGCCCATGAGCTTCTTTTACTGAAGGCTAGCGCTCTACCACTTGGATCATAGCACCACTTCTGGTTTTTCCTAAGTAGTTTATTAGAGATAAAAATCTTACAGACTTTCCTTCCCCAGGATGGCTTCAAACCAAGATCCTCAGATCTCAACCTCCTGCAGTTAGGATTATAGGCGTGGGCCACTGGCCCATGGCAAACCTCACTTTGCTTCATTTGGTAGGTTATGTATTGAAGTTTTGTTTGCCACTTGACAAAGCAGTTTGTGAAATACAATGCATCTTGATCTGCTGGAGGTGACATCGATTTTAAATATATATATGTTTATATATATTATCTTTAAGCAGTTGTACAAAAGGGTTTCAATTCAACATGTCCATTTGTGAGGACAATGAATCTTGATCAATCTCACCCCTTTCATCATTTCTCTCCATCTCTCCCAACCCCACTCATCCCTTTGATTTACCTTGTTCCATTTTCACACGCACGCACACACACACACATACCATGTGCACACATGCACGTACACATCTAATATTATGATTGCATTTGCTGAGCAGCATACCACACCGGGCATTCTGCCAGAGAAACGTCACACTTACGTAGTCTTCCCAGCTGCATGGGTTTATGAGACATATTAGCTCGGATCTGGTTTGCCATGTGGCAGCACTCATTAAAAGCTCTGATGCAGTGTGGCCCCACGGTCACGCGTGCCACTCGCTGTGCACAGGTTTCATAGATATTGAGACGGGCGCCATCGTAACAACATTTCCTTGGTACTCGATGTTTGTATTTAGCAGCTGAAATGATGATAGTACAAGTGCCCTGGATCAGGCCTACACATGTAGTCCAGAAGGAATCTCAAAGGGAGGGCTTGGAGGCATGGCTCAAGTGGTAGAGCACTGATCCTGAATTCAAATCCCCATACTACCAAGAAAAAAAAGTATCTCAAAGGATACTTAGTTCCTACTACCAAATGATTCCTTTTCTCACAACAGTCATAGCTAGTCAACAAGACATTGCTCCCTCTGGAACTACTCCAGGATGGCAATTTCATGACCTCAAGAGGTCATGTCATTCACACTAAGT
This sequence comes from Perognathus longimembris pacificus, assembly GCF_023159225.1. Lineage (NCBI taxonomy): Eukaryota > Metazoa > Chordata > Mammalia > Rodentia > Heteromyidae > Perognathus > Perognathus longimembris. The sequence goes on from NC_063161.1 coordinate 150,703,277, forward strand.
GGTTAAAGGACTTCCTTAAGCTAAGCTAAGTACTAACTTTCGAAACCGGTACTCTGGGTAATGTAGGTTAAATAGCCAAATGGTTTCCTAATACTTCAAGATGGCTCTCATTACTAAACTGGAATGTCCTTCTGAAAGTAATATATTCTACTTTTTCAAATATGTCTTATATGACATGTTGGGTAAACCTTATTGGCAGTATCATACTTCATTATGCCTGCACAGATTTATCTGTCTCAGATATATCTGTGTCTATCTTTGTAACATATAATGAAGAACTACAATAATTCATATGAAATATAAGTAATTATTATAATGCTATAAGCATGACTATTAGCTGAATTCGGGCCAGTAACTCCCAGATCAATATTCTTTCTACTGTAAGATAGACAATGATCACATTACCATAGAAATAATTCCCTTTAGGCTTATTTTCCAAAGAATAATCTAAAATGCTATTAACTGTTCAATATATGAAACAGAAGAAATTAATTTCCTCCCTCCTCTCCCTTCTTCTTGGCCTTCCCTCTTCCTTCCCTCCCTCCTTCCCTCCCTTCCTGCTTGCTTTGCCTCTCATTTGCTAGACAGGTGCTCTACCACTTGAGACACACCTCCAGCCCTCTTTTGGTTTATTTTTTGATAGGTCCTCACTTGTTTGCCTGTGGCTGGCCTTAGAACACAATCCTTCTATACATGGCCCATGTGTAGCTGAGATCATATATATATATATATGTATGTATGTATATATATGTATGTATATATATACACACACATACATACATATATACATCACATCTGGCTTATTTGTGAAATGAGGGTGTTGAAAACTTTTTCGCTCAGGTTAGCCTGGGACTCAATGCTCCCAATCTCTATACCTGAATGGCCAAGTTTACAGGCATGAGTTATTATACAGGCCGTATATATTTAACACCTATCCTATTCAAGTTAGAGGAAACTGTGTAATGTTTCATTTTCTACAGCCTATGAATGCTATGACCACAGTACTTTATAATCATATGTAACTTAGAATTATTACCTTGTTCTTCTATTTTCTGTTGCAGTTCTCTTCTTGGCCTAAGAATTTCTTTACAAGTTTCATCTGTTATTTATTTTTTTTAAAGGACAAAGACAAAGGAAAGAGGGGAAAAATAAATAAAACTTAAAATTTTTCCATAAAACTACATGTTTAATATATTTTCAAGTCATTAATTCAACTAATATGTTTCAGATTAGACATTATGCACAATACCTCTTAATATGATTTTTTCACATGGAATATTTGCATGTTCTTGTAGCACATGGCTTAATCATTTTATCTGAGGTTAGCTTTGAACCTTGCACCTTTGGGACCCCTTGATTTTAATTATTTAAGCATTTAGAGTGAGCAAGTAGTAAACTACTCTTTTTCTTTGCTGTTTGAACTATGTTGTTAACAAGTACAAATACCACCATATCAAGCATAATGATAACATTAGAATCATAGGATGAAGGTAGTTAAGATGTACTCTCTGTCCTTGAAGATTTCACAGTTTCCCAGAGTGAGCTTAATTATGTGTAAGAATATACTGTTATTATATTACTTATGACTAGATCTACCCTGTAACATGTACTCCCTATTAAAGAAAGAAGAAATGATCAGCTCTCAATGGGGAAGAGCCCTCATAGAGCACGTGATTCACTCATCCATTCATTTGAATGAATGAGTTACTGCTAGTATGAGACTAATAATCCTCTTGCTTTAGGCTCCAGAGTAACTGGGATTATAGGTGTAAACTGATGCTCTTGAACATAAGATCATTATTCTATCTTGTCTAAGTTTGTAAAAGGAAAAACAGCCCCTAAAAGGTAAGGCCAAAAGTCATAAAATAGCATCATCCAATCCTAGAGCCATCTTTGGGGTCTGTATCATTGAGACAAAGTGAGGAAGGCCAGAGTGAGGACTGATTAGAAAATGCTCAGGAAGGCTGGGAATATGGCCTAGTGGTAAGAGAGCTTGCCTCGTACACATGAAGCCCTGGGTTCGATTCCCCAGCACCACATATATAGAAAACGGCCAGAAGTGGCACTGTGGCTCAAGTGGTAGAGTGCTAGCCTTGAGCAAAAGGAAGCCAGGGACAGTGTTCAGGCCCTGAGTCCAAGGCCCAGGACTGGCAGAAAAAAAAAAGAAAATGCTCAGGAAACCATGGAGGACTTGGGTTCTACACTGGTGCGTGCTTTCCCTGAAAGAACAAAAACACTACCATGGCATTCTGAGGTCAACATAGAGAATATTCCGGAGGAGCAACAAAAATGAAGGCTGAGAGGTGAGTGACCTAACTGTCAGTCATAGAAACACAGCGTGTTTTACCATTTTCTTGTGCTCCATCCGTGTTGGCATTGGTGAGGAAGGTGAGCCCAGCTAGGTAGAATACATCCGCATTGTTACGGCCGCCGCCTGCCCCACAGCCCAGGTCGCTCTTCTCTAAAGCCTGGAACACCTGTCCAGAAAAGCAACATGTGGATCCTACCCAGATATGACGACATTCCCCCGAGAGCCAAAGCCCTGTTACATGACTATCACAAGGCCCGAGAAATGCACAGCACACTGCTCGTCTATCAAATGAGCAAAGGCCATAGTTCTCAATTTCAGGTTTTTTTAAGGTTGTCCTTTTGTGTTTATAAATGGCCTACTTACTCAAAATTAAATCAAGAACCAAGTTCTGATCAAATAGCTTTCATGAAGAGATTCTTTCTTTCTTTCTTTCTTTCTTTTTTTCCTTGCCAGTCCTGGGCCTTGGACTTAGGGCCTGAGCACTGTCCCTGGCTTCTTTTTGCTCAAGGCTAGCACTCTACCACATGAGCCACAGCGCCACTTCTGGCCGTTTTCTACATATGTGGTGCTGGGGAATCAAACCCAGGGCTTCATGTATAGGAGGCAAGCACTCTTGCCACTAGGCCATATTCCCAGCCCCTCAAGAAGAGATTCTTAGAGTTTAAACCATAGTCAGTGTTTTATACATACCATAAATGCTGCAGTCAATACAATTTAAATAAATAAATAAATGGGTGAAAGCATGAAGGAATAAATGAATTGGACTCTGGCGGCTCATGCCTGTAATCCTAGCTACTCAGGAGATTGAGATCTGAAAATATAGATTCAAAGCCAGCCTGGGCAGAAAAGTCTGTGAGACACTTATGTATCTCCAACTAACTACCAGAAAACCCAGAAGTGGTGCTGTGGCTCAAAGTGGTAGAGCACTAGCCTTGAGTAAAAAAAGCTCAGGGACAGTGCTCAGGCTCTGAGTGCAAGCCCCAAAATTGACAAGTAAAAAAAAAAAATCATTTTTGTTACTAACGTTTTTTTGTTTTTTAAGAGCACCAAGACAGACATAAAGACCCATAGAACAGAATAGAAGACCCAGAAATTAAACCATACAACTTCAGCCATCTACATTTTGACAAAAGAGCAGAAAAACATACATTGGACAAAAGACAAACTCCACAACAAATGACACTGTGAAAACTGGTGATCCATATGTAGGACACTGAAATTAGACTCCATCTTTCACCCTGCACAAAATCAACTCCAAGTGGATCAAAGAACTTAATGTAAGTTCTGGATATGGAAAAACTACTCCAGGAAAATGTAGGAAAATGAAGAGATAGACATAAGTCTCTATTTTTTAAATAGGACTCCAGTTGCTCAAGAAATAAGAGCAAGAATGAACAAACAGAACTGCATCAAGCTTAAAAGTTTCTGCACAGCAAGAGAAACAATCATCAGAACCAAGCAACCCATAGAATTTGGGGAAAACGCCACAGAGCCCACCAGTAATTCAACAGATAAAGGATTAATATCCATAATATACAAAGAACTCAAAAATTAAAAACAATTTAAAAAATATACAAGCCAACAGAGTGAACAGATAGTTCTTAGAAGAAGGAATTCAAAAGACTAATAAATACATGAACAAATGCTCAGCATTTTAGCTCTAAAGGAAATGCAAATCAAAACTACACTAAGCCAGGCACTGGTAGCTCATGCCTGTAATCCTAGCTACTTAGGAATCTGAGTAGCTCTGAGGATAGTAGATCTGAGGAGCTCAAAGCCAGCCAGGGCAAGAAAGTCCGTAAGGCTTATCTCCAATTAACCACCAGAAAACTGGGAGTGGCGCTGTGGCTCAAAGTGGTTGAATGCCAGCCTTGAGCGAAGAAGCTCAGGGGCAGCACCCAGGCCCTGAGTTCAAGCCCCGTGACTGACAAAACAAAACTAAGTGAAGAACCCTAAAAACAAACAAAAGACAAACTACACTCAGATTTTATCTTGCCCCAGTCATAATGACATCCATGAAGAAGAAGAAAAAAAACTGGAACCTTTTCAGGGAAAAAGTAACTCTCCTACACTGTTGGTGGGAATGTAAATGAATGCAACCACTATGGAAATCAGCATGAAGGGTCCTCAAAAAATTGAAAATAGACCTATGACTTTGTGATCCCACCATAACACTATTGGGCATACATCCAAAAGAGAGTAAATCAATATGAGAGAAAAATATCTGCATAACTCATTCTTAGTGTTCACAACAGCCAAACTGTGAAATCAGCCAAGGTGCTCAACAGCTGGATGGATAAAGAAACTATGCTTTAGATAAATACATAGATGATAGACAGACAGATAGATAATGGACTGTAACATAGCCATAAAGAAAAACAAAATTACATCATTTGCAAGAAAATGGATGGAACTGGTCATATGTTTTAAATTTAGAAAAGCAAACAAGGATTGACTTATGTTGTAGGAAGTAATCTTCCTGGGGAAGATTATATAAATACATAATCTATGAATATGTATCTATGAATACACTATAGAGAACAAGGCCAGTGTTGCCTTCACTCTTCCCCCACAACCTGTCCTTAATGGAGGCACTGTGTTGACCCTCCCTCTGCCCCACAGTGAACACAGAGGCGCACTACTTAACTCTTTGCATGGGCCTTTTGGCTCTTTCTTGGACTCCATACACAGCACTGTCCACTGCTGTTAATGCCACCCACGAGTCCGACTCGGTCACCATATTGAGAGACACACTTTGGCCTGGAGAGTAAGCATCTGCATTTGGAGACAGCTGAACCTAAAAGGTCATTTGGAAAAAGGGAGAGAACATTTGTAGGGGACACAACTGTGCAGAAGAGGCTGCGTTAGTAGCCTTCTTCATGTGGATGGCATCTTTGCAGTGATGTATCGTTTGACTTACCTGTAGCTGGTTGCCACACTTTTCTTCAATGTTTAACCAGACTGAATCCGACACCAATTCTGCTTTCTGCTCTCCAGTGACGATGTAATAGACCAGGAGTCGGGCTGAAGGAACCATGTTCTGTGTTACTGGGATGTTTATACTTTGATAAGAAGAATCCGGAAGTTTCTCCCTGGTGCCAAAATGTACAATTTTTCCCTTGGATAAAATCTACAAAGAAGCAGCAGAAGCAATAAAAAGTACAAAACTAAGACCTGAGCTTCAAGATGGATTTGGAAGTGGAGTAAAAAGAACATTAAAGAGCCAGGTGCTGGTGGCTCATGCCTGTAATCCTAGCTAGCTACACAGGAGACTGAGATGTGAGGATCGTGGTTTGAAGCCAGCCTGGGCAGAAAAGTCCCCATGAAATGCTTGTCTCCAATTAACCACTCAAAAAAAAAAAATACCACACACACACACACAAAAAAATAACCCTGGAAGTGGTGTTGTGGCTGAAGTGGTATAGCACTAGCCTTGAGCACAAAGAGGCTCAGGGACAGTACCCAGGCCCTGAGTTCAAACCCCATAAATGACAAAAAAAAAAAAAAAAAAAGAAAAATAGCTGGATCTGGTGCTGGTGCCTCAGACTTCTAACCCTACTCAGGAGGCTGAGATTTGAGGAGTGCAGTTTGAAGCCAACCCCAGCAGCAAATCCACGGGATTCTTATTTCCAGTTAACCAGCAAAAAGCCAGAAGTGGAGGCATGGCTTAAGGGGTAGAGCATCGTCCTTGAGTGAAAGAGCTACGAGACAATGCCCAGGCCCTGAGTTCAAGTCCCAGTAGTGGAGAGAGAGAGAGACAGAGACAGAGACAGAGAGAGAGAGACAGAGACAGACAGAGACAGAGACAGAGACAGAGACAGACAGAGACAGAGACAGAGACAGAGAGACAGAGAAGAAGGAGTTGACATGTCTATGTAGTCTCACTGGTTGCTGTGACCTTTAGTACTTATTTAAGTCCTTTAATTCTCATAATACACTAATGTGATTGGAATCTTTACACCCACTGAAGAAACTGAGACCCAGTAATAATTAAATAGCAATCTGGTTTTAGTTAAAAATCAAATAACCAGGAAATTAAAGAACTAAAATATGGACCTAGATTTTTTAAAAGTCATGCACTGGACCTAAAACTATCTATCTATCCATCTATCTATCTATCTATCTATCTATCTATCTATCTATCTATCTATCTATATCTATATATATATATATATAGAGAGAGAGAGAGAGAGATAGAAAGTGTGTGTGTGTGTGTGTGTGTGTAGTATGTGTATAAATGCATGTTATTTTGTATTAAGTTTTAAAATCACGGATTGCATCCCAAGTTAGAAGTTTAAAGTAAAAAAAAAAAGCATGAAGCCAAAATACCTTCCAAAGTCCCTTAAATTGTTCTTAAAGAGCAGACTGGTATATAACTTGGCTTGCAGTTTATGAATGGTTTCTCTGCATTCCCACCAGTTCGGGTCCTCATTTATTTTTTAATTCCTGCCTCAGGAACACAGGGAAAGCCCTCATCAGCACCTGATGTCCTGGCTTTTGGCATGGCTCTCTCCACTCCTTTGGTAACTGTCAAGAAGCCCCTGCCACTTTCTCTACCTTCTTTCCTAGGCTTTGCCAACAGGCTTAATGGATTCGCCTCCTGTGTGATGTTAAGTGATGCAAGGGGTATGTCCCTGGCGCTGCAACTGGAGCAGGTGTCATGTGGTTCAATTCCTAGCAGCAGGACTTGCATCTCCCTTTTTTAGGCCAATGTACTTGAACTAGGAGTAGGCATGTAATCCTTGGCCGTGAACTAAGAGCTAAGGTGGCATAATCAGACCCTAATTAGCCTGATTAGACTCCATTAATAGAAGGAGTTATTACCTCAGAAATCAGACGTCCTAGTTCAAGTCAAAATCTTCCTCTTCTGAGCTGAGTGACCATATTAATATTGAAAACTCTTTGTCCCTTAATTTCCCCATCTGTAAAATGGTCAAGATAATCCTGTCCTTTCTCAAAGGTTTTTGAGAAGCTGATTATTAAATTAGATAATGTTCTTGTGAACACTAAAATACACACATAGGAGGCTGGGAATATGGCCTAGTGGTAAAGTGTTCGCCTCGTATACCTGAAGTCCTGGGTTCAATTACTCAGCACCACATATATAGAAAAAAAAGCCGGAAGTGGTACTGTGGCTCAAGTGGCAGTGGGCTAGCCTTGAGCAAAAAGAAGCCAGGGACAGTGCTCAGACTCTGAGTCCAAGCCCCAGGACTGGCAACAAAAACAAAACAAGTAGAAATGAAAAAATAAATAAAAATAAAATAAAATTAATTAATTAAAATAAAATACACACATAAAGAATTATTCTAGGGCTGGGGATATAGCCTAGTGGCAAGAGTGCCTGCCTCGGATACACGAGGCCCTAGGTTCGATTCCCCAGCACCACATATACAGAAAACGGCCAGAAGCGGCGCTGTGGCTCAAGTGGCAGAGTGCTAGCCTTGAGCGGGAAGAAGCCAGGGACAGTGCTCAGGCCCTGAGTCCAAGGCCCAGGACTGGCCAAAAAAAAAAAAAGAATTATTCTAATGTTTGTTTGGTTTCTTTTTTGTGTCAGTCATGGGGCTTGAATTCAGGGCCTGGGTGCTGTCCCTGAGCTTTTTTGCTCAAGGGAGTGCTCTACCACTTTGAGCCACAGCTCCACTTCTAATTTCCAGGTGATTAATTGGGGATAAGAGTCTCATGGACTTTTCTGCCATGACTGACCTTCAGCTCTCAGTCTCCTGAGAAGTTAGGATTACAGGTGTGAGCCACCAGCACCTGGATCATTCTAATGCTTTATTTTTAAATAAGAAAAGGAAATTTTAGGGCTGGGAATATGGCCTAGTGGTAGAGTGCTTGCCTCATATACATGAAGCCCTGGGTTTGATTCCTCAGCACCACATATATCGAAAAAGCCAGAAGTGGTGCTGTGGCTCAAGCGGTAAAGTGCTAGCCTTGAGAAAAAAAAAAAAAAAGGAAAAAAAGCCAGGGGCAATGCTCAGGCCCTTAAGTGCTTAAGCCCCAGGACTAGGAGAAAAAAAAAAAAAAAGGAAATTGTTCCAGGTTTAGGGCACAAAGACATATATTTATAATTATTGTACTTACCAAGAAATTATAGTGAGTTATTTTGTCAATGTATGGACTCTTGGGGGTTACAACGATATTCAGATATTCTCCAACAAGCAAAGGTTTATAGTTTTCAATCCAATCAATATAAAGGTAACTGTGGCTGAGAGATGAATAAGAAATTGCTTGGTAATCTTTGGTAGCTTGATTTTCTTCGGGGAGGTCTGGGGCATCAGTTTTGACCTGAAAAGGAAAATTTTTAAAGCACATGTGGACTGGGAGACGTGCTTTTCTGTAAAATGTGTCTTTTAAATTCTTGGCTTTCTAAATTTCTAAAATTCACAATGCCAAATGTGAAAGGAGGCTAATAGCTCCTCTGTTTCAGTGTTTGTACAGCTGTGGTATGAAGCTCCTTTGTAGAGACCATAGAGAATGATGAAGGGCTGAGGGTTAAGTGAAGAGAGAAGATGTTCCTGAAACAAATATTTTCTCCCTTTCTGAAGTATCATTAAGTTAAGGCACTTCTCTTTCTAAACAATGAGATGACAGGAACTAATGGGAGGAGAAGAGAAGTGGCAAGGAAGTAGATCTAATTCTTGAGGACTTGGGGACAAAAGTTATGAATGAATATCACAGAGTCTGTCTGGCTTAGTTTCATTATGAAGTAATTGACCCAAAGGATTTCTTATAAACCCAGACTGAGGCCCAAAGAACAACATGTCAGCAGCAACTTTCCTATTGCTTGCAGACAGTAAGAAGGTTACTAATTCATGTTCAGGTACATTGGTTTGTGTTCCAGTTTGGCCCCTAATTTAATTCTGGATAAGTTATGTAATCAACAGGGCAGTGGAAGCTTCCATTTTGTAATCACAAAATTACAAAGATAATATTCTCTCACTCAGATGGCTGATTAAGTAGATATGATATAAGCTCTTCACAAAGCTCTTAGCACAGTACCTAAACACTTCGCAGGTACTTGGTGAATGTAAGCTTGGTGCTTAGTGAGATGATTTTGAATATATGCATCTTGCAGTCATGGACCTGAGCTGTTACCTTACCAATATTTTACTCGAGGTGAGGAACTCAAACATTTATTCTGGGAGAGAAGAAGAGTGAATTCTAAGAAGAGTGGTTTGTTCATGTTTTAAAATATCTTATGTCTTAAGCCAGGTGCTGATTACTCACATTTGTAATCTAGCTACATAGAAGGCTGAAATCTGAGAATTGAGGTTAGAAGCCAGCCAGAACAGGAAAGTCCTTGAGACTCATCTCCAGGGAACCACCAAAAAGCTGGAAGTGAAATTGTGGCTCAAGTGATAGAGTGCTAGCTTTGAGCAAAAAAGCTCAAGGACAGTGTCTAGGCCCTGAGTTCAATCTCTAGTACTTGCACATAGGTTAAAATTTTCAGACATTTTAGATACACACACACACACACACACACACACACACACACACACACACACACACACAATTTGTTTCTAAGAAGAAAGAAAAGGAGGATAGGGAGATATTCCTGTCTCCTCTGTCCACTACTATACCTTCTGAAGTATAGAATGCATTCTAATATGTTCTTACTGATGTAAGCCAGAACAGTTCATTTCAAAACAAAAAAATGGACAGACTTATCTTCCTCAAGGGCCATTTGATGGGTTAACAGATTAGATTGTCTCTGGTATCCATTTGTTTTGGATGTGAACATTATGGAACTAGTCATTGGATGCAAGGATGAAATCCACCACATCTGTTCGGCACAGTAATCAAAGCATACAGTCAAAAGTACACAGTGTCCTAAAAAAATATAGCAGGAGATTCGACTCACATAAAACTCCAGTGCCGTCACTGCCGATGGGAGATTAACCACAAATGAAGCCACTCCATCACTGAGACTTGTCACACTCCGCTGCGATTCCAAGTCAGACATCTCTTGGTTTACATGGACTATTTGTGCGTTCAGAGTTACTGGCACCCCTCCTACCAGCTGGTCCAATGAATCCTTCACCTGAACCTGTTTGTCAAAACAATTTAAATCCATTCAATAGTGTATCATGTCTTTTGTTTGTTTGTTTGTTGTTTAGTTTTGGTTTTTTGGTGCCAGTCCTGGGGCTTCAACTCAGGGCCTGGGCCCTGTCCCTTAGCTTTATTTTCCTCCAAGGCTAACACTCTACTACTTGAATCACAGCTCTACTTCCAGCCTTTTGTGATTCAGATAAGAGTCTCATGGACTTTCCAGCCCCATCTTGCTTTGAACCTCGATCCTCAGATTTCAGCCTCCTGAGTAGCTAGAATTACAGGCATGAGCTACTGGCACCCAGCATCTGCCTCACGCCTTTTAATAGATAACAATTTAATAGATAACAATTCTGAATCAATGGTTTTGTTCCTCATCACCATAATCAGCAGGATCCCCAGACCCCATCTACCTTGATGGAATATGGAATCCCAGGTTTCAAGAAAAGAGGTGTAGCAACCAAATTTAGTCTGTAGGGTGACAGCACATATTTGATGCCAGGTATTTCTGCCTCTTCAGAAAATCCACCTAAAGAAAAGGTTAACATTTTTAGACATCTACTGAACTGGGGTGTCTCTATCTTTTCTGTGTCTCTGCATACTTATTCATATATAAATATATGAATATTCATGTATATACATATATATGGTATTCAATACCTGGACAATTGCTTCACCTTTCCAGTCAACCTTAGAAAAAGGACTCAATTAAAGGGAATGAGTGGGGGCTTTAGGAATCACCTGGTTTCACTTATTTTGCAGGAAAAATATTGATCTTCGTGCAGTTACATGATTATTTCAAGCTTAATTAGAGGATTGATGTGTCTGAACATATGAATAAAATAATGAATCAAGACATCCTAGAAATAAGACAGTTCAGGTTTTCTTGGAGTAGTAATAATTATTTAGAACCATTGGAGTAGCATAGAAAGCATTAGACTAGATGTTAAGCATCAAAAGGAAGGAGTAGACAGGTCCTGGGGAAAAAGGAGGAAGAGGATCTTGCAGGGAGGAAGAGGAAGGAAAGGAGAGGAGGAGGGGAAGAAGGGCCAACACATAGCACTAATTCTATGCAACAGGCAGTTTAGGAACTTTGCACAGACTTATTCTTTGGCCCTCACTGTTACCCTGTAAGGCAATACTATTATTGGGCTCTTTTTTAGAAACACATTATCCCCTCTATTTTGGGGATCAAATTTCTGAATGTTGTCTCTAAAGGGAGCTTTAGGAACATTTAGCTCATCTCCATCAGGGCACAAATAAGATCAGAGTCACAGTAAACAGTGACAGCTTTCTTGGCACAGGGTCTCATCAAACACTCACACATGCATAATCACATTTTGATTTTGATGCTTCCAGATGAGCACCTGGGATGCCAGCTGTTTGAGCAGGCTAGCATGCTGATTCACTTCCGGTATCTGTAACCCAGTTTTGCAGAGCAGGTAACAGAGACCCCATGGCTTGCCTAATGACTCAAGAGCTCTACTTTAATCTCAACCTTTAATTACTGATAGAAAGTAAAAATTAACCATGAAAGAAGATGTGAAGGAAATGTAGGAATCAGTTGTACCATTGAAATACAATCTAAATATTTTCTGAAACACACAGACACACACAGACACACAGACACACACACACACACACACACACACACACACACACACCTCTTACCTGTAGACTCTGTGACTGTCACAGCAATATAAAGGTACTTGTCATTTAAATCTTCTAGACTGTCATATGACAGTTCTTTAATTGCCGTTTCGGAATCAAATGTGACTTGAGCAATCCCATTTATCAACTTTTAAAAGGGGAAAGAAAAGTTTAAGAATTAATTTAGAGAAGAATTACATAAAGAAATAATAATAATAATAAAGGTTATATTTACTAGCTTCTAAAAGGAAGGCAAATGTCAGAGCAACGATTAGCATCACTGAGAAAGTGATTGATTGAGGCCCACAGCAAAGCCAGGCTGTTATTTCCTAATCCATTGGTATAGAATTACAGATGATGAAGAGCCCAAGCATCACATGGTCTTTTTGCTATAAGTTACAAAGATGCCTTTTTCCAACCCCAAAGTCATCATCCATCAATGTAGCGCTCTCTTGTTACTTCTGCCCTTAACTGAGATTGGGTTGGATGTCATATTTCATTCTTTTACACATTTACATGCTGATTCAAAAACATACACGTCTATGAGGTTAATTCATATGACTTCATTTCTTTTCTTTCTGCTTGGAATAAGTTTATCTGGACACTCCCTATCTTCTTCAATTAGTCATTTGTCATTTGTTTCCCTGGAAAAAATTTCCATTTGATGTAGGATATCTAATCTTTTTGGTATTCAGTTCTTTTTTCAGGGGCTGGGAAGGTGGCTTAGTGGTAGAGTGCTTGCCTAGCATGTATGAAGCCCTGGGTTTGATTCCTCAGTACCACATAAACAAAATAATAATAAAGTATTTTCAAAAAATGTAAAAAAAACTGCTGGGTGCTGGTGGCTCATGCCAGTAATCCTAGCTACTGAGGAGGCTGAGATTTGAGGATCATGGTTCAAAGCCAGCCTGGGCAGAAAAGTCCATGAGACACTTATTTTCAGTTAACCACCAGAAAATTGGAAGTGGCACCATGACTCAAGTAGCAGAATGCTAACCTTGAGCTGAAGAGCTTGAGGACAGTGCCCGGGCCCAGAGTTCAAGCCCTACGATGACGATGATCACCACCACCACCACCAACAACAAAAAAAACTATCTTTGAGTAGTGTACAAGGGGGTCCAATTCAAAATATCCGCTTTATGAGCACAATGTATCTTGATCAATGTCACCCCTTCCATCCTTCTCTCCCCATCTCTCCCAGCTCCACCTATCCCCTCAAGTTACCTGGTTCTATTTTCATATATATTCATTATTATTATGGCTTCATTCTCCCAGTCTTTCTCTTTTTTTGCCAGTCCTGGGCCTTGAACTCAGGGCCTGAGTACTGTCCCTGGCTTCTTTTTGCTCAAGGCTAGCACTCTGCCACTTGAGCCACAGCGCCCCTTCTGGCCATTTTCTGTATATGTGGTGCTGGGGAATCGAACCCAGGGCCTCATGTATATGAGGCAGGCACTCTTGCCACTAGGCCATATCACCAGCCCCCCTGGCTTCTTTTTGCTCAAGGCTAGCACTCTGCCACTTGAGCCACAGTGCCACTTCTAGCCGTTTTCTATATATGTGGTGCTGAGGAATCGAACCCTGGGCTTCATGTATACGAGGCAAGCACTCTTGCCACTAGGCCATATTACTAGCCCTGCCCAGTCTTTCTCTCTTCATTTCTTTCTCACCCTTGTCCCAACACTTCAAGTTCCAGCTTCCTGGTATTCATTTTGTTAGACTGTAAGTTAGCTGTTCAGAGGAGTTGCACCATTAGAGTCCTCTCCTGCATATACCATACTTTTGTTAATACATTTGTGTATATATGAATATGACTGTGTATGTTTCTACATGTATTTATTACATAGATCTAGCTCTCATATGAGAGAAAAACATGTATCCTTTTTCTCTCTAGTCTTGTTTTTTATTCTAAAATTGTTAGACTTGAAACCAGCCATCTTGTATGATTTAGCTGTATTCAGTTTCTGTCTTTTGTTTTGTTTTGCATGGGGCCTAGGGATTGAATCCAGCCAGGGCCTCATGTACACTAGCATGGGGTTGACCACTATACTTTACCTCAAACCCCAATTTAGCCTTCAATCCCAGTGCCTAACATAGAATCTTCCTTGCATAAAAAGACATTTAACTAACTTTAAATTTGGCTGTCTTTTTAAAAAGCAGAAACTAAATAAATACAATGCAAAATATACAAATATGTAATAGTAAGCAAAAAATAACCCCAAATCCTGTCATCCATAGTATAATACAAAGAAAACTGATGAAGGAAAAAATGGGGGGGGGGTAGGGCTCTAATTCTAGCAACTACTAGCTCTTAACTAGGGGCAAATAACTTCGATATTTTCAAAGTGTCTCCTCTTGGAGAGAAAAAAAAATACATCATCTCGGGACATATAAGGGCAATGATTTAGACCTACAAGGAACTTAACATAACACGTGATAGATAAGAACACAAACTATTATAACACAGAAGAGATCTTTGCCCTCAGCCTCACTGACATTTTGGACAGGATCAGTGTGTGTGTGTGTGTGTGTGTGTGTGTGTGTGTGTGTGTGTGTGTGTGTGTGTGTGTTGCTGGGCATGTGCAGTTGGACAGCAACTCCGTGTCTAACCCCTAAATGCCAGGAGCTTCCATCAACTCTGAATATTGTCAAACATACCTTTAGAAGTAAAAATGATCCCTGGTTGGGAACAATTTCAAGAAAATATGAAAGACACTCCATTAATACAGTCATGACACTCAAAGTAAAGATGGAACGACTTAACTTGAAGAGCTAGGTGGATCTGGGATAGACAGTGGGGGAGGGATGGACAGGGTGACACTGATCAAGATACATTGTATTCATAATCTGACATGTTGAAGTGGAATCTGTTTGTACAACTACTTAAAGCTACTAAAGCTTGCTTTTTTTTTTTTTTTTTTTTTTTTTTGCCAGTCCTGGGCCTTGGACTCAGGGCCTGAGCACTGTCCCTGGCTTCTTCCCCGCTCAAGGCTAGCACTCTGCCGCTTGCGCCACAGCACCGCTTCTGGCCGTTTTCTGTATATGTGGTGCTGGGGAATCGAACCTAGGGCCTTGTGTATCCGAGGCAGGCACTCTTGCCACTAGGCCATATCCCCAGCCCTGCTTTTTTTTTTTTTAATCATGAAAAAAAGAAAGGCTCAGGCCTAGGAGAATGCAAAGCAGAGGCAGCTAACCCAGTTCAAAGGAGACAGAGATATCCTAGAAAAGGTATTTCGATGTTTAAATTTAGAGAGTGAGAACGTATTAAGCAAAGAAGAGACAGAGGGAACAAACAAAGATCTTGAGGCAAGAGACTACAGTGACTGAGAACCTGGAGTGTTGGTTAGGAAAGAGAGAATGGATGGCATGAGATCAGTTGGCAAGGAAGGGCGATGCCAAGGACAATGACCAGGGTTCCAAGGCCAATGGGAAGCGGAATGAGGGTTTTAAGCCTTCCTCATGCCTATAGAAACCACAGGATTGACTAGAAGGTTCTGAAATACCTTCCCATGCTCACGTTATCTAGATCTGCGTGAACATGGAGTGTCTTACCATTGTGCTCTTCATTGCCTTGTGCATCATTTCTTTTTGGTCATCTTTGATGTCTTCTCTTAATCCAAAAAAGACATACACTTCAGCCTCAGTGACCATTTTATTGTAAAAATAGCTGCCAAACAATATTGTAAAATTGTTTTGATAACATGATTGTAGCCATAAGATTCAGACAAAATGTAACACTTGGAAACTGCATAAAGCATTCAGTATAGCTCCATCCACGATTGTATTTCATCCTTATAAAGCAATGCTAAAGCACAGATTTTGTGTGTGTATGTGCTGCACTGGTATTTTCTCGGCTTTCTTACAGGGCTTGTTTCCTACCACTTGAGCCACAGCTTCATTCTAGCTTTTTTTTTTTTCTTTCTGGTTAATTGGAACTAAGAGTCCCATAGACTTTCCTCCCTGTGCTGGCTTCAAACCATGATTCTCAGTTCTCAGCTTCCTGAGTAGGTAGGTTTACAGCACTCACCTTAGAGTATGGATTTGGGGGATGATGTAGCAAGATGGCATATACCATATCTGAGTCAGTTTGATTGTGTATATACACATATGTAGACATATATGTGTATGTATATATATAAAATCTCAAATCAAAATAGGCAAATAAGCTATTTGCATGACATCGCCTCCATCAAGCCATCCAAAAGTTATAGTAAACTTGCTAATAATCACAGTTTATCCTTAGAGTAACCTTGACTCATCAGAGTAGGGAATCAGTTAAATGAAAGTAACCATCTTACCTTGCTTTTATTGTAATTTCAAAATTCTTAAAGTTCTTGTAGCTAATGAAATTACTTTCTGGTTCTATCAAAACAGAAAAATGTGGCAAGACTGCAAATAGAAAGGAAAAGACCATATCACCTACTAAATAAGCAGCCTTTAAAACAACACCCAGCACCCACCCACCTCCATCATCAGTAGATGACATGCCCAAGGAGCCTTCCCACTGAATCAGAGTCAAGACCATTGGGGTTGGTTCTGTCCCTCACCAGTAACTGTGCATGCTGGAAGCAGAACTTAGGTATTCAGACAGCCACCACCACCTCCCTACCCCCTGCTCCAATCAGTACTTCCAACATATTAGTAGGGTGCTTCATCTCCATCACAGAGGGATTTGCATTAGATGGGAAGATTGCTGCAAAAAACCCTTAATTCATTATAGGTTATTAGCATTTAATTGCCAGAAATTACCGTATTCTTTAATCTCAAAGGATGTGGCTGCCGTGGTTGAAAAGTCCTCTCTATATTTAGCTTTAATTGTCCATACACCGTATCTGGGCAAGTAAAATATTTAAAATTATAGATGTTAATACCTCTAATTTACCTTGAGGAGATCTAATAAATTCCTACTTAAAAGAAGTTAAAATACACATAGATATATGTAGCTCTATTATGTGAGAGACTTTTGGTTCTGTTTTGTGTCTGTCCTAGGGCTTGAACTCAGGGCCTGATCTTGAGCTAGCACTCTACCACTTGAGCCACAGTGCCACTTCCAGCTTTGTGGTGATTCCTTGGAGATCAAACTCTCGTGGACTTTCCTGCCCCAGCTGGCTTCTAACTGCCATCCTTGATCCTAGGATCTCACCCTTCCAGAGTAGCTAGGATTACAGGTGTGAGTCACTAGTTCCCAGCTTTGTGAGAGATTTTTAAACAAATAGAAATCATTGAGCATTGTTAGGATAGTAGAAAATGTTTAGTAGTTTCTTCATATATTGTTACTTTCCAGGTATTTTATCTTCACATAGTCATTAGCTTTGATCTGAAGAACTGACGAATGACAACTTTGGATCTTACTTGATCTTGTATGTTTACAACACTAACATACAATGGAAATCTACAGCATAATAAAAGATGTCTAAGATAGTCTCTAGAAACAGGTAATGCAAGCCAAGTCTATCTGGATGGTAACATTCACATCTCATATAAATGAAAAGATGGCTAGAGGCGATGGATGGCTTATTAAAAGAAGAAAAGACCAGTTTATTAACAACCTCTATTCAAAAATATTTATTGAATTCTAGGAGTAAGCATTAGATATAAAAACTTGAACAAAGCTAAACAATGGTGGCTCACATCTGTAAATCCTAGCTACTCAGGAGGCTGAGACCTGAGGATCAAAGTTTGAAGCCAGCCCAGGAAGAGAAGTCTATGAGATTCTTATTCCAATTGACCAGCAAAATACTGGGAATGGAGCTGTGGTTCAAGTGTTAGAGCACCAACCAACCTTAAGCAAAAAAGTCAAGAGCACAAGGCCCTGAGTGCAAGTCCTACTCTCAGCAAGCACACACACACTTGAACACAACACAAGAATTATGGTGTTCATAAAGTTGATTGCCCATGTGAATTCAAATCCTCTTCACTTTGCCTTTTGCTACTAGGTTTTTAGGTGAGCAAGTTAATATAAGTTGAAAACTGAGGGAAATAATTGTGAAGATTGGTTATATAGCCATAAATATTAATAACATGGCTATCATCATCACCATCATCAATTCAGCTAATAATTACCAAGTACTTATTATGCTGAAGTACTAACATATAGTAAGAAATATAGAGGGAAAAAGGATTTTTTTTGCGGGTTGTTGTTTGTTTGTTTTTTGCAGGGAGAGAGATTGTGAAGGAACTGAATCTAATTTCTCAGTAAACTTAAAATAGAGTCAAAGGGAAAGGAGACAAATGAAGAGAAGAGGGGAGGAACTGTGTAAAGAATTCAGTGTATATCTTACAAAATTAAGAATAGTGTGAGAAGAAGTGGGTAGGAGAGGGATGGGTGAGAATGTTGAAAGGGGGGACATTGGTCGAGTTATATTGCATTCATAAAACTTTTTGTTAAATGGCAACTCCTTTGTACAAGTGCTTAAAAATAATTAAAGAAAAAGACATGTTCACCCTTGTGGTATACTTTGTTCACACTAGGTGGCACCATGGGACTGTATATTTTACTTCAACAACCGAAAGTCCCAGATAGGCTGTTTACAGACAACTTTATTAACACTTTTACATACTTGGGATTGGGAGGAATCTTGAAGTCAGGAAAAGAGATAATTCCAGTATAATCATTTTCTTCAACCATGTCAACTTCTGATCCCTCAGGATCCTTTGGATAAAACACAAACATCCTAGAATAACAAACTTCTTAAATTATTTTGAAAGGAGAAAATGAAATAAGAATGAGTAATGAGGGTGAGTTGGGTCCAAGTACAGTATATATATATATATATATATATATATATATATATATATATATATATATATATATATATCATTATTCTTGATGGCACTGCTTTAACAAAAGAAACTACCAAGGATATACTTAAATAATTTTGTTCAAAATCCTTCAACAACAGCTCCTTGTTAGTATAGTGGTTAGTATCCCCGCCTGTCAAAATCCTTCAACATGTTGAGCTTTAATTTTACTTGAGTGATTTATATATATCTGTTGTCGTATGGATGTGTAATATACTCAGAGTAGATGCTAACTACTCATTTGTGGGACATTGAAAAGCTCAGGTGAGCTGTGAGAAGAGAGTAATGAAATGAGAACTGTTGTCCTAAAAAAAAAAAAGAGCTAAAATATCATTTAAATAAGTAAAAGAATACTCACGATGAATGTTAGAACAGTTTCTCTTTTGGCTGGCTTTAAATCATCATTCAGTGAATAAACTCTAACCTTAACTGTAAAAATAATTTGATAAAATTAAAAACTCTTCTCAACCAGAAATCTCTTGATAAGTTTTTAAAAACATTACATAGAAAATCTCATTTTAAAAAACCCAATAGGCAACACATACACAAAAATGCATATTTTTAAAAAAGAAAATGACAGTTAAGACATAAAATTCTTTCATTTTAGAAAGAATACTCTGATTTTGTTTTGTTTTTGTTTTGTCGGTCGTGGGGTTGAACCTAGGTCTTGTCCCTGAGCTCTTCTTGCTCAAGGCTAGCACTGCCACTTTGAGCCACAGCACCACTTTCTCAGATTTTTTTTTTTTAAGAGCAGCTTCTCTGAATGAATTTAAAGTGGAATTCACTTTCCTAAGTAAACTTACATACAACATTTTGGGAACAATACATAGTATAAAATCAGTTAAAAATTAGTTCCTTATTTATCAAGACTTGTAGTAGCAAAATAGTGAACCACGTGTTTCTAGGAGAGCATAAATACTCTTGTATATTAGGGCTAAGATCATAATAAAATGGGGACCCTGACTCAGCCATGATACACTCTTACACGTAAGTAAACCAACAAAGCTCCTAAATTTAGTGCAAAAGGCAGATTTGAATTGTATAGTTTTGTTTATTGAGCCAGATGTTACAATTGTTCTCCCATGATTGAAAAGATTATGGCTGGAGCTCCAATGGTTCATTTCCTTCCGTCTCAGCCATTAGACTTTTACTCACTTAGCAAGAAGCTCTGTTTAGTTTTATTATTCATTTATTTACATTATTATTTATTTATTTATGGTTATTTGTAAAGGTGATGTGCAGAAGGGCTACAGTTACGTAAGTCAGGTAAAGGGTGTATTTCTTCTTTGGACAATGTCATGACTTCCCTGTCTCTCTCCCAGTTTTTACCTCCTGTCTCCACCCACAAGTTGTATAGTTCGTTTTCTACATGGTGTCTAGTGAGCACCACCACTACATTTGTTTATCCTCTGTCTCTCCATTTCTATGGCTCCCTCTTGCCCTCCCTAAAATAGAAGCTAGAGTGCTTTTAGGGATTTGCATGTCATCCTTGCGCAGGCGCCATGCCAATCTTCTCTGTGTGGTTCCTATTTTTAGTACGTGTGCTGCCAAAGTGAGCACTCTGTTTAGTTTCCCACTCCAGTGTTGTTTGATGCCCACTAACTATTTCCCTCAAAAGACTGTCATTCCTTTAGGGTTTGACTGATTTCATGGCCAGAATAAATAACAAAACAGAAGAAACACCATAAGCACAGTTTCTTTAAGAGGATCAGTACCACGCAAAGCTCTACAAGATGCCACATGAACGCACAAGATAACACAGCACACTCAGGAAATCTCCACATTCTGCTCTCGCCCTCCCCTCGTGTGTGTGTGTCACCCACCTCAAATCCTCCCTCTCATCTATCTACAGATACACCTAGACAAGGCCTGCGTGCCAGTGGCTAACTTCAGAGGCAGTATATTGCAGAAGTTAAGCCCTGAAGTTCCAAAGTTCAGTTTCACTGTGGTCTTCTACTTCTACATTGGGTTGTGACCTTGAACCACACAATTAACTCCTTTAAACCTTAGTTCAGTGATAAATTAGAAACACAATTTTCTCCTCACCGTGTTGTCCTGAGAAAGAAAGAAGATAGCATATCTGGGTGCTGGTGGCTCATGCCTATAATCCTTAGTACTCAGGAGGCTGAGAGCTGAGGATCACAGTTCAAAGCCAGCCTGGGCAGGAAAGTCTGTGAGTCTCTCTTATATCCAATTAACCACCAGAAAACTGAAGTGGTGCTGTAGCTCAAAGTGGTAGAGCACTAACCTTGAGCAGAACAGAAGAGCTCAGGGCCATGACTCAGGGCCCGAGTTCAAGAACTATGACTGACATTGAGAGAAAGAGAGAGAGAGAGTAAACCAACTGTACAACTTATGGGAGGAGAGGGAAATGGGGAGGGGGAAGGGAGGGAAATGAGGGAGGAAGTAACAAGTTGGATAACAAATGTACTCACTGCCTTACATATGAAACTGTAACCCCTCTGTACATCACTTTTACAATAAAGAAATTTAAAAAAAGATAGCACCTTCGCCTAGCTCAGTACATAATAAATAAGCAAAAAATAAATAAATAAAATTATTTCAATGACTACTACTTGTTTCTAATCCAGTTTGTGAATAGGTTAGAACAATAATCTTATCTTCATCGTGTGTCAGAAACAAGATCAATAAAAGTTTTAGAACAAGACATGGCTTATTAAATTTTTCAAAAATTGTTGACTGCCTTCTGTGTACTAGGCAGTGAAATATATATGAGTGGGGGAAAAAATCAGCCAAGGATGTATTTTAAGGGACTAGAGGAGAGGGGCAACATTCTATGTGAACTTCTAGGGGTATGAATTGCAAAGTTGTAGCCTTAATTATATCTGCTACTTGTTTAATACATTGCTTAAGCCCTTATTGTATGTTCAAAAAGCTCCTTTTTCCACTTGGAAATAACTAATAGGACAGATTGTGTAATGGTTGATTTTGTAGCAATCAAACCCATATTTGAAAGCATAAAGGTCATTCATTTCACCTGTTTTAGCACAATGGGAATCTGCTCACATTCAGTTTCAGTTGCGAAAAAGTTCTACAATACAGTGTCAATTTTCCCACAAAGAAAGAAGTATCTTATACTTTACCTGACTGATGGGGAGTGTATACGGGTTTGTCTGTGTGAATGAAGAGAAATCCATTGTCATGTGTGATTGGCATTTTCTTTGATTTTGAAAAATGCTTTGATATCACTTCCAAATACACATGTGAATCTGAGATTTGCTCTCTAGACAGTTGTTTGGGTTGTATCTGTAAAAGAGAATGTTGGTAGAAAAAGAGTATAAATTCTGAGGTTATAAAACATGTTGATTTTTCTAAAAACCATACCAACACAAAGCAAGTATCTACTATGTAAAGTTTTCAACAAATCCTGCGATTTTGAGTCTCTTTCTCTGCCCTCCCTTGAATCTGCACACGTGTGTGTGTGTGTGTGTGTGTGTGTGTGTGTGTGTGTCCCATCATTTAAAAAGTCACTTTGGGAGCTGAGTCAGGAATACTCTGGGAGCTGAGACAGGAGTACTCTAAATTCTAGTGTTACTCCAATTATACAGTGAGATCCGGTTTCAAAAACAAAACAGGAAAGAAAAAAAAAAAGAGCAACAGAGGGCTGACATTATCCAAAAAGAAATGTACTCATTACCTGACCTATGTAACTGTAACCCCTTTGCATATCAACTTTATAATAATATTAAGACAAGAAAAACCATTTTAAAAAAGAACACCAACCAAAACAAATACAGAGTAGTTCAGAGACCCACCAGAGTAAATTACTGCCACCCAAATCCCCCCAGTGAATAAAATCATAATAAAACTTTAGTTTTAAGCAATGGAAAACTTTTTGTGTCCTAATATTTTCATCTACTTAATTAAACCACTACCAAAAAACTCACAAGAAACCTTCCCTTCACTCAACCAACCAGTTAATCTGCCTTCTCCATTCTGCATGTACAACCATCCTCCTGACAGGCGGCCTCACCATTCTGCAGTCAATCACACCCTTCTGCTTCCCCAGAGTAGAGGTGTACTTTCAAATTTGTGTAAACTGCAACTTAACCCTGTTTACGTTCTGTAGCAGGTGAATGCCATACATTAACATACGTAATAAAAGAAAAACAAGGGTTACTATGGAAATTTAAGCTCTAGAAACACGGGGTCAGTCACTATAATCAACTGCCATGGAATTAGATATGTGATTAGTATTAGAGAAATTTGGAAAAGATCTTTAGGTTTTCTGTATTCAGGTTGTTTTGCAAGTATCCAAGAGACCAACTTCCGATCAGTGATGATTTGTTAAAGCTGTACGATTTACACTGCAGTCAATGAACTCAAATTGAAGATGAAACAGTGGTTCAGCATCCAACAACTGTTAAGACAGTACTTTATAATGTTAAGATAAAATTGAATGCTTGAGACACGTATGAACATTTGTGATCCTCTCACCTCCACTGGCTTTTTCAATTAACCATGTGGAACTTTCTGTGCCAATGGAAATGTTCCAAGGCTGTGCTGTCCAATATGGCAGCCACTGGTCACTCCTGAACTTACCTGAGCACTTGGGGCTGGCATGAATGAGGAAGCCAATGTTTAGTTTCAGTTACACTGTTTTATCTAAATGTAAAAGTCAAGCACTGATCACTCATGATTCTCTTGCACATTATTAGGTAAGATTTATTTACTGAAAATAACACTTTGGGGAAATGAATTTTAACTTTCAATAAACCAGATGAGAGTATTTGTTGGGAGATGAGAACATTTTACTATCAAAAGCTACTGGGGAGGTTGGGAATATTGCCTAGTAGTGGTAGAGTGCTTGCCTCGTATATATGAAACCCTAGGTTTGATTCCTCAGCACCACATATATTGAAAAAACCATAAGTGGCCCTGTGGCTCAAGTGGTAGAGTGCTAGCCTTGAGCAGGGGCAGTGCTCAGGCTCTGAATTCAAGCCCCAGGACTGGCAAAAAAAAAAAAATTAACTAACATAAAAAGTGTTGGTGGAGTGCTGGGGATATAGCCTAGTGACAAGAGTGCCTGCCTCGGATACACGAGGCCCTAGGTTCGATTCCCCAGCACCACATATACAGAAAACGGGCAGAAGCGGTGCTGTGGCTCAAGTGGCAGAGTGCTAGCCTTGAGCGGGAAGAAGCCAGGGACAGTGCTCAGGCCCTGAGTCCAAGGCCCAGGACTGGCAAAAAAAAAAAAAAAAAAAAAAAAGTGTTGGTGGAGTCACTCAAGTGGTAGAACTCAAGTCACTCAAGTGAGAGGTCCTGAGCTCAAATCCCAGTACTATTTTTTAAAGCATATTGAGAGAAGGATTTTGGTTAGAATTTATTTATATCAATGTTTCTCAAACATGAGTAATGTATATACCTCCTTTTATTTATTTATTTATTTTTATTTTGGTGCCAGTCCTGAGGCTTTAACTCAGGGGACTGGGAGCTATCCCTGAGCTTTTTTTTTTGTTCAAAGTTAAGGGCTATATCACTTGAGCCAAAGCTCCACTTCCAGTAGTTTTAGTGGTTAATTGGAGATAAGTCTCCAATAAGCCTCGGCTGGCTTCCAATCACAATCCTCAACTCTCAGCCTTTTGAGTAGCTGGGATTACAGGCATGAGTCACCAGCACCCAGCTTTATACTTCCCTCTTAAAGGAATTAAAAAGATATAGAAAACTCTTGGTGTTAACAACTTTTTAAAATACGTGATTTTAAAAAAATCACACTTTGTCTCAAATACATGCAAACTTAAAATTAGGTATAAATTTATGCTTATGATATTCAAGTATCTTAAAAATCAATTTATAAAATAAATTTAAAAGATTACAAAAATCAACAATTCTACTTTTAAGCTCTCTGAAATTTCAGTTGTTGATTTTTTTAAATAAAGAAATCACTTTGGAGAAAGACAGGTCTGAATGAACCCTGAGAGCCTCTGTACATTGTTACAGAAATATGCACAAATTTACAAAAATATTTACAAACGTACTCCATAGATGTAAAGAAAATAAAAGATAAATACATACTGTTAAGATGGCAGAGTTTTGGAACTTATTTTCTGGGGATAATGTAACAGAGCCTGAAGCATAAGTAAATTTTTTATCAGGATAACTTTTTATTGAAATTGCTGCACCAAATGCTTCTGTGTACCCATAGACTTGAATCACGACATTTTCAGATGATCCAATGCGCAGTACTTTTGGTGCAGAAATAACATAGCTGTTGAGTAGAAACACAAAATATTTAGTAATGTAATATTGCCTATTTTCTTATGTATCTGATATTTTTCCTCTTGTTTGAGATTCAATTTAAAACAGCCATATTTCAATCTAAAAATGACATCAAATTTTATTTTGTGATCTATGGTCATTTCAGCATTGTTTCCAAGAAGAAGCAGCTTACAATTAAGACCTGAAAAGTCAAGTTGAAATGAGGTTTGGAATTGATTTTACATTTAGAAAGGTAAGACTAGCATTTCCTCTATATTACTGCTGCCAAGGCTAACTTAATGTGTTGACTAGAAAATACAAATGGAGTTGTTATTTCTTTCTTTTCCTTTCCTTTTTCTTTCTCCAGTGATGAAAATAAAAGTAACACAGGGACCAGTTATTCAATGTCATCTCTGACATCTGCTGGGTGAGATGGAGGAGAATGATGAAAGAGGTGGAATGATTAAGATGCATTGTGCTCATAAACTGAGATATTGAATTGAAACCCCTTTGTATAACTACTAAAAGATAATGAAACAAGCAAAGGAACCAAAAAAACTGAGATTGAACAGCTTAGTACAACACTTTCAACAGCTGTCCTAAAGTGAACATATTAAAAAAAGGAAGGAAAAAGGAGGGACAAAGGGAGGGAGGGAGGGAAGGAGGGAGGGAGGGAGGAAGAAGAAAGAAGGAAAGGAAGGAGGAGGAAGGAAGGAAAGGAGGGAGGAGGGAGAGAGGGAAAGAAGAAAAGGAGGGAGAAAGGGAAGAAAGAAGAAAGAAAAAGAAATAAAGAAAGAGAAAAAAGAAAGGAGGAAGGGAGGGGGGAAATAGAGGGGGAAAGGGAGGGGGAAGGGAGGGAAGAAGGGAGAACGTTTGATTAGGTAATACCCAGTTACTTTTCAGCATTAAACATTATTTTCAGAACCCATCATTTGTAAGATAAAAATTAAAATGCACAAGATTCCAATAACACCAAAAATTGTGAAGAATCAACTTATAAATTTGGAAAGAATGATGATAGATTTTCAAAGCTATTTGAACTGGGGTGAGATTCATGAAACACACCAAGAAAAACTAAGGAGCAAATCCAGATAAGCAATTAATGCCAACAAAGTTTAAATTTACTTGGTAATTTATTGAAGAGAAACCGGAATAAACGTGTGAAGTTTTGTAAATAACAATTTTTTATAAAAGCTCTCATATTTTTCACCATTCACCAAATCAAAATGCTTCCATAGCTTTCTCATTCAGAGATGACTCTATTCATTCGGGCAAAGTTTTCTGCAGTGACACAGTTTGTTGAGTTTATTTTTTCACTTACCATAACTAACATGTGTTATAAAATAGATTGTCTTTACTTACGTTTGTTCCTGTCCCCAACTTCTCTCCAGGAAGATTAATAAACAAAATATCTCCCAAAGGGCCATGGCAGAAGGTGGTACAAAACCATGGGCATAAAAACCTTGAAGCTACTTTCCTTTTAAATAAACTAAGCTTGAAGAATTTGGATAAATTTGTTCTCTGGTTAATTATTAATGACAGGAAGAAATATCTCGAAACAAGAAAACTAAAATCAGAACTCAAACACATTTTCATGCCCATAAATAAAGGTAGGAATTATTTTATAAGACTTTACCCTTGAGGTAATTATTTCTCATTTTCCCTCTTCATTCTCCCTCTTCTCCTTTGCCTCTCCTTTCCCTTCCCCCTCCCCTCTCATCTCCCTCTTTTTCCTTCCTTCATTCCTTTCTTTCCTCTCCCTCCCTCTCCTTCCTTCCTTCTTTCCTTTCTTTCTTTTGAAAACTGAACATGTGGCCTTGTGCATACTTTGCAAGCACTAGTCTGAGATATTTTCCTAACCCTTCAAGAGATTTAATTTTATTAACACAAATAATAAAAGAATTTTAAAATAAGAGTTTGTCTCCCTGAAGAACGGCTTAACCCTAGAAACCACGAAGTCTAATTGCCTCTGGGGGCTGGGAATATGGCCTAGTGGCATGAGTGCTTGCCTCCTATACATGAAGCCCTGGGTTCGATTTCCCCAGCACCACATACATAGAAAACGGCCAGAAGTGGCGCTGTGGTTCAAGTGGTAGAGTGCTAGCCTTGAGCAAAAGGAAGCCAGAGACAGTGCTCAGGCCCTGAATCCAAGGCCCACGACTGGCAAAAAAAAAAAAAAGGCATTATTAATTGCCTCTGGCTTTTCTCCTCTAGTCAAGGGCATTTGATGCATTATCTTCAAGCATGCCTCTGGTAGGTCCCATTTGTTCTGATACTGACAGGGGCCTGGCTTTTGTTTCAAATTAAGATGTATTAGAAATAAACAGGACTCACAAGGTGGTCTTTTTTTTTTTTAGCTGACTTGAGTGGTCACATTCATGGTGCTGGTTATAAACTAAGGATAACCTAGATCTATGAAAGGTTCAAAGGGATAGTGTCTTGGTCTGCCTCAGTCCACAGAAGAAAATGAAGATTTGGTGAAGAAAGACTATGGCTTCAATAACAATGTCAGGCTGAGGATATTGGTATCTTTATTTACATTACCAATCTGACACTTTAGTTTAAAAAAAAGTATTTTCTGATATTTATTAATTTAATACCATTCATTCAAAATTTGCATTGATTCAGACATGGAGCATGTTTTTTAAAATCATTCATTTTAGAGAGGATTTGATCATTTTAGCATAAGAGCTCAAGATAATAGATGAACAAAACTTCCCATAAGAGAGTCTCATTAATGATTTATACTTAAGTACAATTTTATCTTAAAGATTTACAATTAAATTTATTATTACAATGCTCATCAGCAACTTTTTCTTTACATCTTTCTTTTATTAGCACTCTTTTTTACCTTAGTATATAACATGTATTCTAATTAAAAGTAATAATTAGATGTCTGTAAACCATGTTTGTACAAATCAGATATTTATGGCCACATAGGTATTTCTTGCTTTAAATTAAAAAAGTCGTGTTTGGGGCTGGGAATATGGCCTAGTGGTAAAGTGCTGGCCTCGTATACATGAAGCCCTGGATTCGATTCCTCAGTACCACATATATAGAAAAAGCCGTAAGTGGCGCTGTGGCTCAAGTGGTGGAGTGCCAGCCTTGATCAAAAAGAAGTCAGGGACAGTGCTCAGGTCCTGAGTTCAAGCCCCAGGACTGGCAAAAAACAAAACAAAATAAAGTCTTATTTTTACCAAGACATTATACTGAATGTATTACAGGAAAGTAAGAAGCACAAAGCAAAATTGGATATATAACTTTCACTAAAAGTATATTTTACATATGATATTGAAATGGCAAATGTATGCCATTGTGTTTGCTGGCCATCTAGCCCACTTATTCTAAAAGGAAATCTGTCGAATGATTAAGCTGGGTTGCGAAAGATGGGTAAAGTTAAAACAAACAAAGTTCTTTTGCCATCATTTTCGGGAAAAGAAACTAGAGAGAGCAGGCACACATACAGTCAACCTAAGTATTTTAAGTACAAAGAAGCATAGTTGTCTTGTAGGGTAAATAAATGGTATTTTCAAACTATTGACATTATTTATCTGCTGAAAAAATGTCTTAAGGACTATTGATCTCAAAAGTCCTCAATAGGTCTGAAGTTCAACAGTTTACAGGCTCCCAACTTAAAAATTCTCTCTTCCTGATGTCACTCAAAGATGCATTTTTCTTCATCTTCTAAAATGCAAGTCTTTTGATTTTCTTCATATAACTACTGTATTTTTTTTTAAAGAGAAGACCCCATAACCTTCCTGCTAATACTTTCTGGATTCTACTCCCAAAGTGGAGCCCAAATAACTTAATCTGGTTTACAGGGTCCTTCTACTCTGGGTTCTGCCTGCTTCTCTTGCCTCCGTGTCCAGCCAAGTAGTAGAATTGCTTGTGATTATTCCTGAAATCACCAAAGAAATGAAGGTGCTCTTGGAAGGTTAATATTTTTTTATTTGGTGCTAGTACTGGTGCTTGAACTCAAGACCTGAGCACTTATTCCTTAGCTTTTTTTACTCAAGACTGGCACTATACCACTGGAACCATACTTCCACGTCTAGCTTCTTGGTGGTTAATTGAAGGTAAGAGTCGCATGAACTTTTCTTCCTGAGCAGGCTTTGAACCAGTCTTCAGATCTCAACCTTCTGTGTAGCTACTGGAAGTTAGTGGCTACTGCATGAGCCACTGGCAGTTAGTTAATTTTGTATCTTTTAAATGATTCTTTAGTTACTCAAATTAATTTTGTCAGAATGTCTAAAAACTTATTTTTCTATTCATGTAATTCCAGACCTTTTTATTAATGACAAAGGATTTTACAGTATATGACTTTTTTTTTTTTGGTCCACCATGGAACTTGAACTCAGGGCTTGGGCGCTGTCCCTGAGTATTTTCTCTCAAGGCTAGTGCTCTAGAACTTTGAGGTACAGCACCACTTTTGGTTTTCTAGTGGTTAGTTGGAGATAAGAGCCTCATGGACTTTCAGGTGTGAGCCACCGGCACCTGGCTAGAATATGACTTTTATAAGCTAACAACTTGTAGGTAAGCAGCAGTAATGGGCCATAAATTTAGAGATGATAAAATCCCAGTAATATCTTTGTGTGTGCATTCAGAAATTTAACAACAGATGCCACATGCCTGAATAGCATAGATAAGAAATGGCTCATAATAATGGCTCCATCTAATTTTCATCAGAAGCCCATTCAGGCAAAGTTAGCAGGAGACCCTATCTGAAAAGCTAACTAATTACACAGACAAGTGGTAGAGAGCACAGAGATAGAGAGGCTACAGTTTGATTCTTCATACTGTCCTCTCCTTCGCCCCCCCACCAAAAAAAAGTTTATTTAGCTTTCCATTTAGCTATCCATGTGAAAAACGGTGCAATATCCTTGCTACTTGTTGATTCTCTCCCAGGAGCATGTCCCATACAACCCTTGGGGACCCTCTGATCCCGGGAAACATGACTTACATTTCTTTTTTTTTTTTTTTTGGCCAGTCCTGGGCCTTGGACTCAGGGCCTGAGCACTGTCCCTGGCTTCCTTCTGCTCAAGGCTAGCACTCTGCCACTTGAACCACAGTGCCAACTTCTGGCCGTTTTCTGTATATGTGGTACTGGGGAATTAAACCCAGGGCCTCATGTATACGAGGCAAGCTCTCTTGCCACTAGGCCATATCCCCAGCCCGAAACATGACTTACAAACCACTGACATTAACTACCAAACAATTCCTCTCAAGTCTCTTGACTTATTGTTTCATTCCAGTTATTTCCATCTACTAATTTACCCAAATCCAGGTGGCTTTTTTTTTTTTCAATTGATCATACCAAAATAGAAACCAACTGCTATAGTTTGTCTCTTGGATGTTCTTCAAAGGCCTAAGTGTCAAAAGCTTATTTTTCTCAGAGTGACAGTCCAATTGAGAGGGTGTGGAAACTTCAGAGGTTGGTCCTTGTGGGAGGTATTAAGTATTTGGGGGTATATTCTTGAAGGGGATAATGAGACCCCCCGCCCCACTTCTTTTTACTTTTCCTCTTATTCTTTGTTAGGTCATAAGATCACACCTATCAAACTCTAGTGACCTGACTATATCATGAGT
The DNA here is from genome assembly GCF_023159225.1 of Perognathus longimembris pacificus. NCBI lineage: Eukaryota > Metazoa > Chordata > Mammalia > Rodentia > Heteromyidae > Perognathus > Perognathus longimembris. The sequence continues at coordinate 150,733,893 of NC_063161.1, forward strand.
TTTTATTAATAAATACTCAGCATTAGGTTATACTATACTATCTGCCTTTAGTGCTCATTGGCCCATGGTTATTTCTCACTCTATTGATATTCTAGAATAACACTCATTTTTTATTCCTAGAACAAAAGTAAAATAAAGAAAAAAACCACCTCATTTTTTGCTGACCATATATTTATAGAGAAATTTGGCCCATAGCCTACATGTGAAAATGATGTAAATTTCTTTTCTGACCTATAAAGTAAGAATTGTGATGCATTTTTCTTGCTATGGGTATTTTTTAATGCAACATGATTTTAACAATCCTATACAGCAGTATCCAGAAAAGCCATAGGATAGTATGTGTTATTCATCAAGATAGCCCTTTACTTCTATAAGTGTGCTGTGACCATCTTTGTAGAACAGAGAATCAAATTTAGAATTAGGATTAAAAAAGCAGAAGTTTTTTATGGTCTTTTTTTTTCTTATTTACTGTCAAACTGATGTACAGAGAGTTTACAGTTTCATGCGTTAGGCATTAGATACATTTCCTGTACTGTTTGTTACCTCCTCCCTCTTTCCCCCCTCCCTCCTTCCCCTTTCCCTTCCCCCCCCCCTAAGTTGTTCAGTTCATTTACACCAAACAGTTTTGCAAGTATTGCTTTTGTAGTTGTTTGTCTTTTTTTTCCTGTGTCTCTCAATTTTGGTATTCCCTTTCAGTTTCCTAGTTCTAATACCAAAAAAAGCAGAAGTTTTAAAGAATTTCTGTATTTCTAAAGTTTTCTGTGATACCAGCATTTGAATTCAGAGCCTCTCACTTGTTAGGAAGGCATTTTATCACTTGAGCCACATAATCCAGTTCTTGTTATTTTTCAGGTTGGGTCTCAGACCATGATCTTTTCACCTTACATATACCTAGGATGGCTGAGGGTGGGGGGAGAGGGTGGTGCTCTCACTAACTTTTTACTGGATCTGGCCCAGAACATGACTGATATTCCCAACACCTGCCTCCATAGTAACCAGAGTTACAGGCATGAGTGATGGAGCCACAGGAGAATGGTATTTTGAAAACAACTAAAATAACATCATTGTTATTTATTTCTTTTGCAGGCAATGGGATTTGAACTCAGGGCCTTATCCTTCCTTGGTTTGTTGCTTGGCTGGCCCTCTACCACTTGACTCACACTTCCAGCCTATCTTTTTGCTAATTTGGAGATAAAGTCTCATGAACTTTTCTGCTAGGCTGTTCTCAAACCACAAGCCTCAAGATCTCAGTAGCTAAGATTACAAGCCTGAGTCACTGATACCTGGCTACTATTTATTTTTAAGCACTAGCTTAAAAATATTGCCTAGAAACAAACTTCATATTGTTGAAAGTATAGCTTTTAAATATATCTGCCTTTGTTTCAATTCTGATTTGAACCTTTAAAGTTGTAAGGTCTTGAGCAAACTGTTTTTTAAATAAATGAGGACATAAATCATTTAATAAACATAGATGTAAATCATTAGCACTATCATTAAAATTTAATGCTATAAAGTGGTATTAACATTGTGATTAGAAGTCATCAAGTTTAAAAAAATTGGTATAGATCAAAATTTTTGTTACACAGCATCAAAATAATACTTTTTGAATATTCATGTCTTCCTCTACTGTTTAGGGTCTATGTCTGGAATTTCAAGAGTGAATTCGTATGTAGGAAACACAGAAGTTGATGATAAGCCATTTAAAAAGTCTGTTTCTCAAACCCACTAAGCTTATTCCGGTAAGACTTCTGCAATTTTTTAGCCTAGTAGTCTCACTCCTGGATGTTCACACAACTACATTTTTTTTTCAAATTTTTATTATCAAACTTATGTACAGAGAGGTTACAGTTTCATACGTTAGGCATTGGACACATTCCTTGTACTGTTTGTTACCTTGTCCCTCATACCCCCCTCCCCCTCCCCCTTTCCCTTTCCGCCCATGAGGTGTTCAGTTCACTTACACCAAACAGTTTTGCAAGTATTGCTTTTGTAGTTGTTTGTCTTTTTTTACCCTGTGTCTCTCGATTTTGGTATTCCCTTTCAATTTCCTAGTTCTAATACCAGTATACATGGTTTCCAATATACTCAGATAAGATTACAGAGATACAACTGCCTTTTTGTCTTAAAGATCTCAGTGTACTTCTTCCTTAATGAGGCCTTCTTAGCCTCCAATCACAATTAGTCAATCTTGCTTTATTCAGTCAACAAATGCTTATTTAGTATTCGGTGTGGGCCAGGCAAGCAGGCTATAGCTTGGGACACTACAGACAAGGTCTGCTTTTTTTGTTTTCATGCCTTGCATTTGTCACAGGATGTGATTTTGCTGGTACTGCTCACTATGCAACACTCTTGATTGCCTATTTGTCCATGCAAATGAGAAAAGGAGTTTCCTATTATTCACCACTATATTTGCTGTACCTAGAGCAGCTCCTAGCATATAACTCATTCACTAAGTATTTGTGAGTTGGATGAATGAAATATAATCTTGGAGAGAATCATTTAAATATGCTGATGTGGTAGAAGATACATTGACTTACCACTACAGTAGCAGAGAATGAAATATAAATGTAGATAACTCATCAGTACATTGGTGGGAAATGTGGGAGAATAATTGATGACTTGAGAACAAATGAATTTAGTGTAAGGAGACAGAGAAAGAGGGGGATGGGTATGCATATGGTGACTATAAACTATGAAACAGGATAAAGCATCATTGCCTGATACCATGTCATAAGTGCCTATGTGCCTCTATAGTAAAATGACTATCTTGGATGTCATACATGTAATTGTGTTCAGGGATGTGACAATGAAAATTTTCAGTACCATGGTACCTGATTTTTAAAGAAGAAAGCGACCTCACAGAAGAAAGGGGAAAGAGACAAGGGAAAGTCATAGCAAAGATGGTGTAGAGAAGATGGGAGACTTGTTAGAAGATGGACACTTGTTAGTATGTGCACTGTGTTGTTTACTGAGGAGACACTTTAATAGAGTTGCTAGCTCTGGTCAATTGAAGCTAGAGCTGTACTGGGCATTGTCCAGCAGAGAAGGGAGGGTTCTCTGGTTTCTAATGACCTAGTGAAGCACCTCTGGTGCACACACTTAGATGTTGTATTTTATGTCAAGCATGTTGTATAAGTTATTTACTCAATTTCCCAAACAGTGTATCAAGAAGTTGGAAATTTTCATTAAATTAGAACCTAGAAGTACTCAACTATGAGGTGTAAGGAAGTGAGAATGAGAACAAGATGTTAAAGTAACATGAATTCAATTTATAATGTAAAAAACAATCATGTGAGTAAATATATCTTGAGGTAGATTTGTAAGGGTAGATCAATGCTACCTAGTTACTCAAATAATTCTTTAAGACAGCAGATATTTTGATCCTTATTCATTGGGAAACTACGCTTTTACTGTGTCAACTCTCTTCATGTTTTGGCCCTACTCATCTACTGAATAGTACCTAGCAGTGCTAAAGACATAAAAATGTTCTTTGAATACCAAATGATCTCTTAATTCCATTTCAATCAGGAAGCTGCCACAGATATTGTCTGTGGTTCATTGCCTTGGTGCATAAAGAATGTTGACCTGAAGCTAAATGGTTTAACCATGACATTTTGATGGCAAAGATATTCCAATCCATCTAGATATATTTATTCATCTTGTCCTTTGTTCAAGAAATACACATCAAATCTTGTTTCCAATTCATAATAAATGCTACTGTGAGAAACAAACATAGTAAAATGGACCACGGATAAAACACACAAAAAATGTGTTCAAGTCAAAATGATGTATTAAATCTTTTTAAGTGGTTTTTTTTTTTTTAAAAAAAAATGTTAGTGCTTGGACCTAGAGGCGGGCACTGACTCGGGACCTGCTCTACCACTTAGTTACATGCCGCTGCCATATATTAAACTTGAATAGTTTAATATCTGTGCAGAAAACCCACAAATTAAACTTGCCATATAACAGGTGGTCAAAAATATCAAAACCAAAAACAGTCCCACTTCTAATAAGATAAAATTAAACGGAAAAAATAAAACAAAGTCCTGATATAAAACTATATTAAAAGTGTTGATGAATACAATTTCATTAAAATGAAGAACTGTAGTAATATTTACCCAGCATAGAAAACTGACCAAATGAGTAAACTGAAGACTAAAGGACATGCCATTTGGAAGAAAAAAAAATCGTCAATGAGAATTTACCAACATGAGTGAAAAACGTTTTATTAATTCCAATATCCTGTTTAAAACAGCTATATTTATAGCATATTGTCATGAGGGGCTTTTATTTCCTGGTACAATCATTCTGTGGTGATTCAAGGTCATAATTACAGATATGTCTTGCGTAGAGCCACACATGCAGCAGTGAGCACTGTCCAACTTGTCCCTGGCTCTCCACCCAGTCTTCACGGTGGTCAGTGAGGGGGCCATGGTCATCCTCTTCTTTTCTGTGTGATGGGGTCTTGACATCGGAGAGTGAGAAGGGCAGGATTCCTGAGTATGGTAAGGGTTGGTAGTTTAGTTGCTCTTGTGAACTTAGTATTACTAGCTACCTTGTTCTCATTTGTGAAAAAGGTTAACAAATGAAAAATGTGATAAATGACCTCACATGCAACCAAGGGTATTTGCTTCAAAAATGCTGTGAAAAGATATCACCATTGTATTTAACTAAGTTTGATTTTGCCCTCTGGTAGTAAAAATTAACAGCATAGAAAGTATGTGTGTTATTGAAAGTGTTCAGGCAATGACATTGAGCACATTCCAGCGGATGAGGAAAGAAGTCGAATGTCTTCAGGAATCCTTATGCAGAAAGACAAGAAGATATCTTCGTTAGAGTTTTCAAAATAAAAATTTCAAATTACTGAGGTTGAACAATTATATTTCTACATTTCAGTTAAATTTCTTTCTTAAAGCACTTTATCCATGGATCAAATACAATAGAAATACCAGACAGAAATGTCAGAGAGAAATATCTAGATAGAGTAAATGTAAGCAGTTCTCATGTTATATAGGTCCCATAATAACTCAGAGGGGCTCTCTTGGCATTTTCAAATTGACCATTTCATTTAAACTGCATGGTATTCTCTCTCTCTCAGCTTGTCAGTAATCAGTACTAGGATTTGAATTCAGGGCCTGATGTATTAGCATGTCTATCCACACTCGCATCCCTGTTTTGCTTCAGTTATTTTTCAGAGAGGTTGAGTTCATTGCCCGAGTCACAGCTATTACCAGAGTCTAACTTACCAAATGCCTGTAACCACATTCCTAATTCTCCAACAGTATCACTTTACAGTTACACTTTCATACTTATAATTAACCATTAACATGGTGTTATGTGCAAAGGAAGCAAAGCACAAAGTTGTTGTTTTTTAATAATAAAATAACTGTTAGTATGATTTTGGTAAATTACCGTAGCAATTATTTTTATAATAGTGTAATCGCTGAGATGAACAATATTAGAGATATAAAGTTAAGCAAAATAATTACAGCAAACATAGGAAGTACATGTCTGTTTTTGTTTATATCTTAAAGATGATATATAGAAGAAACAAGAGGATTAAAAGTTCAGAATACACATAAGAGGTCCGTAAATTCTGAAAACATGTTCTGTAGCTGAAACTGATATAAGATTTCAATTTTTTTCCACTCCTGGGGCTTGAACTCAGGGCCTGGGCACTGTCCCTGAGCTTGTTTTGCTCAAGGCTAGTACTCTACCACTTGAATCACAGTACCACTTCTGTCTTTTTACTGTTTATGTAGTACTATGGAATTGAGCCCAGGGCTTCAAGCATGCTAGGCAAGCACTCTACCACTAAGTCACCTTCCCAGCCCAAGATTTCAATTTTTATAATAACTCCATGTACTCAAGATAGATTCAAATGTATTATCAGTGTATTTGAAAAAATTAATGGTTATCGTATCACAGAAACATAGAGCTTTAGAACTCATGGGAAAGGTCTAGAATATATTGGAGATGTCTAGTTTAAGGTTTGGGCTTGAGCCTCAGATAATATTAAGAATCATTTACATTTACACAGTGACTTGGCAGCAGGTTTTTACTAGGTCTTAAATCTAGGTTTCTGTAGTCTGCAAGAAGGATATCATTTTTCCTTATGGGCATGTCTAAGTTTCAACTTTTTAACATTCAATTTTGACAAAAGCATGAAAATGACCCCCTTTTAAAAGTAGCATTAAATTATACAAAATCACTGGTATTGGGCAGAATTCTGTAGAAAATGTAATACTTAATCTGCAATCAAATGCTCTACCCATGAGCTATACCCCGACACCTGAAAATGTAATACTTACACTGCTCATATGTTTTTTCCATTCCAAAGTGGATGTATTTGTGTTTAAAATTGTTTGTGATGGTACAGCATTCGTTGAAAGCTCTGGTACAGTGTGGCCCTATGGTAATCCGAGCAGCACGCTGTGCACAAGTTTCACCGATACTCAGACGGGCACCATCATAGCAACATTTCTTTGGCATTGGATGTCTGTATTTAGCAGCTGAAATGGTGACAGTACAGTTACTCTTGATCAGGCTGAAGCATAACATCTCAGTCTGAGGAAAAATCTGAAGGCCTTCTTGGTTTCCACTGTCAAGTGAGCTCTTACCCACAATAGCCATAACCAGGTGGCTGACCTGCCTTTCTCTGCAACTCCTCCAGGACTGCCAACGACGTCACCTCCAGTGCACACCACATGGTTTGAAAGGTTTCCTGAAACTAGCATTTGGGGTTCAGTACCCTTTCCCTTCAACTAAGCTAAACCCTAATCTTTCAAACTAGCACTTTGGAATCAGAACCCGTTGAGGGTAAACAGATTAAATAAACCTGCTCAGACTGTATCATTGCTACTCAGGGGGCTGGGATTTGAGGATTGCAATTGGAAGCCACCCCAGGCAGAAAAGTCCTTGAGACTCTTATCTCTAGTTAAACACACACAAACGCCAAGACGTGGAGTTATGGCTCAAGTGGTAGAGCACTAGCTTTGATCACAAAAGATCAGGGACAGCGGCCAGGCCCTGAGTTCAAGCCCCAGGACTGGCACAGGGATGGCATGTGCACACACACACACACACGCACGCGCACACACACACACTCATTTAAATATACAAGAAACCTTCCAATATTGAAGATAGTTCTGTAGGAATTTCCTTCTGGAAGCTAAATATCCTATTAGTACATATACCTAGACCTAGCATCATCCTTCCTTATAAGTGCTCAGCTTAATCAGTACCTGCCTTTTCAAATCATTACAATATAGAATGAAGGTTAACCTACAGAAACTCATACAAATGAAATACTCTACTGTAATCGTATAGAAATTCCTACATTTCTGTAAACATGATTATTGAATGAACTCAGGAATGAACTCAGCCCCCCCCTCCCACCCCGCCATTTGATGTTTTTTCTACTATAAAAGATGAGTTACGGGCTGGGAATATGGCCTAGTGGCAAGAGTGCTTGCCTCCTATACATGAAGCCCTGGGTTCGATTCCCCAGCACCACATATATAGCAAACGGCCAGAAGTGGCGCTGTGGCTCAAGTGGCAGAGTGCTAGCCTTGAGCAAAAAGAAGCCAGGGATAGTGCTCAGGCCCTGAATTGAAGGCCCAGGACTGGCCAAAAAAAAAAAAAAAAAAAAAAGATGAGTTACAAGCCGGGTGCTGGTGGCTCATGCCTGTAATCCTAGCTATTCAGGAGGCTGACATCTGAGGATCACGGTTCAGAGCCAGCCCAGGTAGGAAAGTCCATGAGACTCATCTCCAATTATCCACCAGAAAAATGGAAGTGGCTCTGTGGCTCAAAGTGGTAGAACGCTAGCCTTGAGCTGAAGAGCTCAGGGACAGTGCCCAGGCCCAGAGTTCAAAACCCATGACAGACAAAAAAAACAAACAAACACCCAAAATGTGAGTTATCCGTAAATTAGTAATTCTCATTATATTTACATTTTAAAATCATATTTTAAATATTATGGTATTTAAAAATGTATGAAATAGTATAAATGCATGAAATCATATAAATAGGCTTATAGTTATACCCCAAAGTTAATCAAATCGTAGATTTAGAGTGGAAGAGTCTGATCTTAATGGTACATGATATTTGTAGAGAGGATATATTTGGGACAAATAAAATTTAATATGTCATATTTTAGAGAGCGAAATAATGAAGGTTCAATTTTCTCAGATTGGGCTAGGTGAATAAAGCAGGATTTTTTTGGATTATTTTTTGTCACTGAGAGGAGCTAGACTTCCACATCTTTCTTTTCAACCATTTTGTTAGAAAAGTACATGATGTTTCATTCTTCTGGAGGCTTTTAAGGGTATACTCCTAATGTTTTAACAATTATATGATGTTTGTATGGTACCTTGTTCGTCTACTCTCTGTTTCAGATCTCTTCTTGTCCTGATAATTTGATTAGAAGAGTCATCTATTTAAAACAAAAAAGTAAAAAAGAGTAAGGAAAGGGAAAGAAGGAACATAAAGTCTAAAAATAAAAACCTTCTGTGAAATTAAGTATTTTAAATACTTAATTCATAAATCACTCATTCAACAAATCAATATTGATTAAGCTTCCAATTAGCTATCATATATTACATCTCTTAACAAAACTTCTCCCCTCATAGTGGAGCTGAGAGAGTTTGGTTTGTTTTTCTGGGTTTAGTTTTGTAACTTTAAATGTTTTCAATTTATTGGTTACAACAAACTAAGAATTCAGAGAGAGCAATCTTGCTGGATCACTTATTTTTTTATTTGCTCTTTGAGCTATATTATTACAAATGTACTTATAAATGCCACAGGATGAAATCTAGTTATGAAGACTTTTGTTCGTTTGTTTAAGGAATTTTATTAAAGCAAGAATTTTATAATCCAAATTACGTTTCCTCGCACAGTCATCAATTTTGCTACTTAGAACTGACATCTTGAGCTAACCCACAGTAAAGAATTACAAAATTAAAGAAAGGAGGGCTGGGGATATGGCCTAGTGGCAAGAGCGCTTGCCTCGTACACTTGAAGCCCTGGGTTCGATTCCCCAGCACCACATATACAGAAAATGGCCAGTCAAGTGGCAGAGTGCTAGCCTTGAGCAAAAAGAAGCCAGGGACCAGTGCTAAGGCCCAGGACTGGCAAAAAAAAAAAATTAAAGAAAGGAATACCTTAAATTTTTGTACTTTGCTGAAAATTCTTTTTCCCAGGGTCTATAAAACATTGATTTGTTTTTATATTTTACTGTTTTGTAGGGTTTTTTTTTTTTTTTGATTTTTTTTTTTTTTTTTTTTTTTTGCCAGTCCTGGGCCTTGGACTCAGGGCCTGAGCACTGTCCCTGGCTTCTTCCCGCTCAAGGCTAGCACTCTGCCACTTGAGCCACAGCGCCGCTTCTGGCCGTTTTCTGTATATGTGGTGCTGGGGAATTGAACCTAGGGCCTCGTGTATCCGAGGCAGGCACTCTTGCCGCTAGGCTATATCCCCAGCCCCTTTTTTTTGCTTTTTTTAAATCAAGTAATCTAGGACTAGCACTGGTTGCTAGACCTGGCATTTTATGAAGATTTTTATAACCACAGAAAAGGTGATTAAGATGAGATCTCTGGAAAGTGGAGGTGTGGCTCAAGTAATAGAGTACCAGCCTGTAGCAAAAAAGCTAAGTAGAACATAAGTTCCCGAGTTCAAACCTAATGTAAGTCCCCAAGTTCAGCACAATATAGATAAGGAAACAAGAAAATCAATAAATGTGATTTCTCTTCTTGAAGGGTTCATAGTGCCAGACAAGACATGTAACTAAATGTAAGATGTGTGATGTCCTACTTTTATTCTGGTACTTAGAAATGATGTAGTTCCTACAGTATCTTTCCTATCGAAGAGAAATAGGCCATTGGGAGGAGAGGCTAGGAAGAAGGAAACATCTCTTTAATGTGTTGCTAACTGATCAGAAGCACTTGAGTGAATCATTTATTTGTTTTTCTGTGTCGTTTGTTTCTCCTAGAAAGGACCTAAGCAAGTCAAGTACCTCAGGGGACTAGAACTCTTCCAACAATGAGAAGAACATGAGACCAGAAAAAAGGGCCAGTTCCTCAATGTTAATAACTAGAACTAGAATGTAGGTATTTAGAAAGTGAATACCACCTCCTTATCCCTGCCCAAGCCAGTACTTCCAACCATACCAGCACGGACGGATTTACATTAGATAAATTAACTGACATGAGCACTACAAAACTTCAAACTCTTCACAGGTAAACTTGCAATTGTCAGAAATTACCAGTACCTTTAATTTCAAGTTGTGTGGTGCTAATGGTCGGAAAGTCCACTTTATATTGATCTTGAATTTTCTGTATACTGTATCTATAGAAACAAAATATTTTAAATTACAGATGTTTTCAAATGCTTGTAATTCAGCAATAGGTTATGCAGCATTCCTGTTTAAAAGATGTTAGAATTCAATTTGATATCCATAAAGTATTGATAAAAATTTTATTTGGGAGAGATTGTAAAGCAATAAACAGAAGTAATTGAACATTTTCAGGATAATAGTCTAGTCATTCATCTTCATATAATGCATTACTTTTCCAGGTACTTTATCTTAGCTTTGAATAACTGGTGATAATTTGAGAAATTACTTAATTCTGGAGCTTAATTAGGCTAACATAATAGAATAAAAAATCCATAATAGTGTCTTTAGAAACATGTCATGATAACATTCACAACTTATAGAATTAAATTATAGTTGTAGACAAAATATGGCTTGTAAACAAAGTTTGCTTAAAGAGGAAAATAACCTGTTCAACAAGATTCATTCCAAAATATTTACTAAGCAATCACTGAAGTATTAAGGGTAAAAGGTGAATAAAGTAAAAGAGCCATAGATTTCACTTGAACTGGTAGTTATTCCAGTTCAAACTCTCATTTTTTCATTTGCTAGCAGATATGACTTGGACAAGTTACATCATGTTGTTTGTGAAATGTGAAAAGTACTACTGACCTTGCAAGTTAGATACATATTCAATAATGTCCATATTATGCTTACTACAGTTATTACCACCATCAGTTGTTTAACAAGTATTTCTGATATAGAAGTGCTAAGCTATAATGACCACCACAGTCTAGGGCCTTGTGCTCAATGAGTTTACAGTCTGTTTGGGGGAAGGAAAGCAAATAAATACAGATAGAGTCTATATCTGCTGGCCTGTGAAGACATGGTGAAGCACATTCAAAGGGGAAGGAACATAGTTACAGAGGGACTGAGTTGGGAGGTACTGGTTAAGGGAGTTCCATGGGTCATACCTATTTTGCTATTGAGTAAATGGAATAGGATGAAGTTGGTAGCAATATTAAGGTGCAACTCTGTACTATAGGACATGAAGTATTTTCCAGAGAGCACACAACTTTAAACCACTTCCAATTCTAATCCATACTCTCAGAATACTATCAGTACAGTACAGATGCCAGGCTGAGGAAAAAATGATCATAAAGGGATTATGTTAATGTTGTTGATATTTGTAGGTGTTCCTTGTCTTACATATCCTGCTCTTCATTCCTTGAAAGCAAAGATTGTGGATTCTTCCATTCTGCTTTGTATCTCTTATCCTGTTATCAGGAATATGTTCACTAAATATATGTATTACATAGAGTCCTGTTAAACCGTGTTCTATCTTTTCCTTTTAAAATTAGCATCAATTGGCTGGGAATATGGCCTAGTGGTAAAGTGCTTGCCTTATATACATGAAGCTCTGGGTTCGATTCCTCAGCACCACATATATAGAAAAAAGCTGGAAGTGGTGCTGTGGCTCAAGTGGCAGAGTGCTAGCCTTGAGCAAAAAGAAGCCAGGGACAGTGCTCAGGCCCTGAGTCCATGCCCCAGGACTGGCAACAAAAACAAAACAAATAAACAGAAACTTTAAAAAAAATAAAATTAGCATCAATTAATTGTAAAAAGGGATTGCATTGCCATATTTAAATAAATGCATATAATGTTCTTTAAGTTTATCTCCTATATATTACTTTTCCCATTTTCCTCCTTTTGGAGAGATTTTAGTGAATTACACACCTACACACACAGTGTACTTACATATTTTCACCCTCTATTACCCTCTCCTTTCCACTTCAAAAGCCAGATGCTTACTCTGAAAGTCCCCCTTTTATAATAATGTCATATCATTATTATTTCTAGGCCTATATTCCAATATGGATGACAACATGTGCTATATATCTTTTTGAGCTTGTCTTGTCTCAATCAACACAATCATCTTTAGTTCCATTCATTTTCCTTCATACAATTTCATTCTTTTTTATCAGTGAATAACATTCCATTAAACATATTCTTATATCCTTGAATATAAGTAATTGAAGAAAATTTACACAGTCCTTTGAAGACAGTATTACTATTGCTCCCACTATAAGATAAGCACACTGCTAATTAATTTGCCCAAGGTCACAGACATTTAAGTTATAGAACTAAGAACTGTCTTAAAGAGCCTGTATCCAGAATTAACACTTTCAACAGCTATCCTAAGCCACATTTATTAAAAACTTTGTGACCAGAAAAATTTAGGAATCAAAAGTCCTTTCAATTTCAGTATTATTTGAGGTGTTGCCAATAGAGTAGTTTGTAGAGTTGTCATGGTGGTAGTGGTGAGACATAAAATATTCAGTGTTTAGAACTCTTTCAAATATGGCTCTGGGTCCACATATGAATTAACTTCAGCAGGAGAGTCTATCCAATGAAGAATTCATTCTGTCATATTATTTTCATAGCTGCATAAGAACAATCACCTAAGCTTGCTGAGAGGCAAGAATGTTCCTTTGATCTTTACCTAATATGTTTTTCCTGATATTTTCATTGCTTCCTTCTTTCCTTGAAGCTCGTTTGACCGTCACTTCCCTAAGAGAACCTTTCCTGCCCTGTCCATATTTTACTGGTACCCATTATTTCTTTATCTCTTTACTCTTCTTATTTTTTATTCATTATACTAAAGACTATCCATTCTTAAGTATGCATTCTTTCATTGGTTCAATTTTTCATTATTTTTTCTTCCATACCATGCTAGCTCTAGGAATGTCTTTACTATCCCTGCTACATCCTTAGTGCCTACCATCTAGTAAGTGATATATATATATATATATAGTGTATATATATGATATATATAATTTCTTAGATCAAATCAATCAATCAGAGAGAAAATAACATAATTGTGTGTGTGTGTCTGTGAGAGAGAGAGAGAGAGAGAGAGAGAGAGAGAGAGAGAGAGAGAGAGAGAAACACGTTCTGAGGTTTGAACTCAGGGCTGGGCCCTGTCCCTGAGCTCTTGCACTCAAGGCTGGTGCTCTGCCACTTGAGCCACAGGTTCACTTCCAGCTTTTTGGTGCTTAAGTGGAGATAAAAGTCTCATAGACTTTTCTTCCATGATCCTCAGATCTCAGCCTCCTGAGTATCTAGGATTACAGGTATAAGCCACTGGCACTTGTCTGAGAAAGTGACATGACTTAAACAGCCAACATTCTCACTCTATCACAGAAATTGAAGAGAAAGCTTTTTATTAGGGTTCAATTCTATATAATAGAAAGAATTCAGAATACTTCTAGACAAGAGTCATGGGACTTGAGATTCTGTCCCTGGTTCTGCCCCTAATGTAAAGCCAATCCCAGTCTCTGAGGTTCATCTGTTTGTCTTTCAAAGAGAAATAAAACAATTGCCTTAAGTTTTAGAGAGATTATGGCCAGGTGAAATAATTCCAGATTAGAGATAGAGAGTGCTATAATCTTATAAACATCTAAGTGTCCATTTGTCTTCATGTTTATGGTATATGCAATGGCAAAATGAAAACAACCAAAGTCATGAACAGGAGAACTTAATAAATCATGGCTTCTGAGTCTGTTGAGCAGTGTGACTTGAGGCCATTTACTTTTCCTACCTGGGAAATTTTGTATCAAATATAAAATGAAGAGTTTCCGATTATAATTTCTAGTTTCTTTGTAGTACAAAAAATACCTAACTTCTAGATCACTATTTCTTTCTTTCTGTTTTTTGCCAGTCCTGGCGCTTGAACTCAGGGCCTGAGCACTTCTCTGGCTTCTTTTGCTCAAGGCTAGCACTCTACCACTTGAGCCACAGCACCACTTCTGGCTTTTTCTATATATGTGGTGCTGAGGAAGCGAACCCAGGGCTTCATGTATATGAGGTGAGCACTTTACCACTAGGCCACATTCCCGGCCACCTAGATCACTATTTTTAAGGCATAGTTTAAAATACAAGTGATTTTAGTAACATTAAAAATGATGAATCATAAATGTAGAGGTAATTACAAAAGATTTAAAACTCACAATATTAGAATTGACCCTCAAGCAATTCAAGCTTAATAGCATTGAGTCCATAAAAAAACACCAAGAAAATTAAGCACCAAACATGAAAGAAAAAGGCCAAGAAAGGTTATTTCCCTGAGTTGATTTTGTGTTTATTTGAAGAGGAACTTAATAAAAAATGTATATGATTGTTAATAAGAAATAATCTCCAAAAGCTATCCTTTTGTGAGCAAATCATCAAATCAGATTACTTCCATGACTTTCTTATTCAAAGATTGCATTGTCCACTTGGGGTGCACAGAGATGGAGAAAAATATTTTCAAATTTACACAGTCTGTTTAATTTACTATTTCATTCATCACAACTAACACACATTATAAAACAAAAATAGCTCACTTTACTTACATTTGTTCTTGTCCCCCACTTTTCTCCAGGAAAATTAAAAAACAAAGAATTCCCAAAATATACATAGCCGAAGGTCTTATAGAAGCATACATAAACTTTCCTGAAGCTATTTTCCTCTTAAATGAGTTCTCTTGTTAATTATTAACATCAGAAAAGGGTATCTATAAGTAGGAAAACTAAAATTAGAACTTAAATATTCTTTTAAACACCAGGAATAAGTACAGAATGTATTTATAAAAATTAACAGCCAAGGGATTTATGTGAGTGGATATCTTTTAGTTTATAATTCATTTTTATAATTTATTTATTTAATTTTTTTCTAGTCCTGGGCCTTGAACTCAGGGCCTGAGCACTATCCCTGGTTTCCTTTTGCTCAAGGCTAGTATTCTGCCACTTGAGCCACAGTGCCACTTCTGGCCCTTTTCTATATATGTGGTGCTGGGGAATCGAACCCAGGGCTTCATGTATACGAGGCAAGCTCTCTTGACACTAGGCCATATTCCCAGCCCCCAGTAGATATCTTTTATTATGAGCCATTCAGTGTAGCAGAAAGAACTCAGAACATTCCAGGACAAGAATCATTCTCTATCCTTGACTCTGGCGCTAATGTAAAATAAGTTCTCCTTTCCTTTGAGCTTCAGCTGCTTGTCTTTCAAAAGGAAGTAAATAAAAATGATCTCATGTAACTCGAAGGTATGGGTATGGCTGGCAAAGATGAGAGGAGCCCTGGAAATAGTGATATTATCAAGATGCATTGTACATAATAAACTGATTTGTTGAATTTAAACCACTAAGTACAACTATTTAAAGATATTTTTTTTTGTTTTTTTTGTTTTTTGTTTTTTTTTTTTTTGGCCAGTCCTGGGCCTTGGACTCCGGGCCTGAGCACTGTCCCTGGCTTCTTCCCGCTCAAGGCTAGCACTCCGCCACTTGAGCCACAGCGCCGCTTCTGGCCGTTTTTCCGTATGTGGTGCTGGGGAATCGAACCTAGGGCCTCGTGTATCCGAGGCAGGCACTCTTGCCACTAGGCTATCTCCCCAGCCCTAAAGATAATTTTTTAAACACATAAAAATTACCTAGAATAATGGAAAGATTGTGGCCATGTGACAAAAATCTCAAATTAGACACAGAAATGAGATCACTATAAGATATAATTTACAATGCATAAGATTTTCAGTGCAGGGAATTTGTGAACATCCTGGTTCATATTTTAAATATATATTTATATGTTTATGACAAAATGGAAAAATTGAAGTGGTAAGCAGGAGTTCTTAATAAAATCATACTTCTGTCCCTTTCTATCAGTGTGATCTTTGTCCAATCACTTCCTTTATCTGCACATAACCTCATATATGAGTAGATACAATCCAATAATCTCAGGTTCATTTTCAGTGCAAACGTCATGTTTATAGACATGAGATCATTTTTGTATGATATAGCTTACAGGCGCTGGGGATATGGCCTAGTGGCAAGAGCGCTTGCCTCCTATACTTGAAGCCCTGGGTTTGGTTCCCCAGCACCACATATACAGAAAATGGCCAGAAGTGGTGCTGTGACTCAAGTGGCAGAGTGCTAGCCTTGAGCAAAAAGAAGCCAGGGACAGTGCTCAGGCCCTGAGTCCAAGGCCCAGGACTGGCAAAAAAAAAAGATATGATATAGCTTACAGTACCTTATCATACAAAATGCGCTGGATTTCAATAACACTAAAAATGGTGGAGAATCAACTTAAATATTCAGACATAATTATGACAGATTTTCAAATCACAGTATCAGACCTGTCACTCAGTTAAGTATGGTTTAACTATGTAGAGTGCACAAACAAACCAAAAACAAATAACAACAACAAAAACTACAAAGGAAACAAATCACCAAATACAAATAAGTGATAAAATATTTGTTAACTTGAGTTTTCTTTTTGCGACAAAGAATCTGATTAATCACATAATTTTTAATAAATAGCAATCCTAAAGAACGGTCATGTTGTTAGGTGTCATCTGATCAAAAAGCTTCTATGACTTTATTTTTCAGAAATTAGATTCTCCATTTGGCAGTCTTGAGTGGAGAAAACCACTTACAGATTCACACAAGCTATTGAGTTTACTATCATGCATCACCACTGTAAAATGAAGATAGTTTGGCTCACTTACATTTGTTCTTGTCCTCCACTTTTCTCCAGGAAGATTAAAAAAAGGAGTATGCCCAAAGGACTCATGGCTGAAGGTCTCATAAAACTATGGATATAAGCTTCATGAACTATTTCCTTTTAAATAAGCTGGGCTTGAAGAATTTGAATACATTTGTTCTCTGGTTAATTATTAATATCAGATAAAAGGATTTCTAAGTGAGAAAATTAAAATGAGGAAGTTAGGTCTCTTTTCATGCCCAGGAATAAATAAGAAGGTAATTTTATAGAAATTTATACTTAAAATACTTATTTATACTAAGACAAATAAAAGGACAGTACTACAATAGGAAATTGGGTCCATGAACAGGGAATCAATTACAGAAACCAGGAAGTTACATTGCCTTTGTCCTTTCTTCTCTAGAACATGGTTTTTGCTCTGAGGTTGTATCAACTTTGACCATGGTTGTGTTGGTCAGTTTTTCACTGCTGTGACAAATTATCTGAGAGAAACAGCTTCAAGGAGAAAAGATTTATTTAGGCTCTTGTTCAGTGGTTCCATTGTTTCTGGAGCTGTGATTAGTAAGGCAGAACATAATAGTATAATAGTGGAAAGCATTTGGAAGAACAAAGTAGCCCACCACATGACAGACAGGAAGTTGAAAGAGACAGGCAAGCAGAGGTTAATACCAATGTATACTTACTTTAAAGGCACAACACAATGGACCTACTTCTTCCAACAAAGACCATCCAGTTATGATTCCATCGTTGGCATAATCAACCAAAGGAGTGAAAGCCCATGTAATCCAATCACCTCCATGTAGCTAATAAGTTAGTAACTAAGCCTTTTAACATAAAAGCATTCTGGGAAATTTCGGGTTCAAACCAATGCTTCTGATAGATCTCTCTTCTTTATAATACTGATAAAGGCCCACCTGGATTTTGTTATTTATACTGGCATGAGTATAGAATTTGTCTTCACTAGTTCAGTTTCTTTTAAAAAGAAGATCTAAGCAGTAAAGTCTTTGGTATTGTAAATGGTCTAAGAATAACTTAGATTTATAAAATGAGATTCAGAGAATAGTTCCTTAGACTGCCCAGTATAAAGAAGGAACTGGGGGGCTGGGGATATAGCCTAGCGGCAAGAGTGCCTGCCTCGGATACACGAGGCCCTAGGTTCGATTCCCCAGCACCACATATACAGAAAACGGCCAGAAGCGGCGCTGTGGCTCAAGTGGCAGAGTGCTAGCCTTGAGCGGGAAGAAGCCAGGGACAGTGCTCAGGCCCTGAGTCCAAGGCCCAGGACTGGCAAAAAAAAAAAAAAAAAAGAAGGAACTGGGCATTAGTTGGAGAAGAGATTGTGACTAGCAAGGACAATGTCATGCTAAGGCCATCATTGCCTTAATAATCAAACCAATACTTAGTAGAAAACCCTATACTCCAATATCTTCATTCATTTATATACCACTCCTACATCCAAAGATTTGCATTCATTCGACATAGAATATCTTTCTTTTGATGAATTCATACCTTTCAGTGAAGATTTTAATAATTTTAATGTAAGAGCTTAAGATGAACAAAAACCTCCTATAACAACTGAATCTTCAAACTAATTGAAAAATAATGTTTTACAATGGTTTATTTTTATGATGTTTCCTATTCATCAGAAAAAAATTTTAAAGGAAAATGGGATCCGGAGGGGAAAGAGAGAAAATGAGGGAGAGGGTAACACTGTTCAAAAAGAAATGTACTCATTACCTGACTTATGTAACTGTAACCCCTCTATACATCACCTTTACAATAAAATTTCGATTAGATAATTATTTAACCATCCCCCTCCTTTTTTTGTGGATCCTGGGACTTGAACTCAGAGCCTGGGCACTGTCCCTGAGCCTCTTTGTGCTCAAGGGTAGCACTCTACCACTTGAGCCACAGCACCACTTCTGGCTTTTTTGAGTAGTTCATTGTAGATAAATAAGAGTCTTATGGCTTTTCCTGCCAGGGCTGGATTTGAACTGCAATCCTCCGGTCTGTCTCCCAAGTAGCTAGGATTACAGGTGTGAGCCACTGGTATCTGGCTTTAACTCTTTATTATTAATCATGTGCCTTCGTATACAATGTGTTCACTATTTGAAATAAATGACTTAAGTATATATTCTATAATCAGATATTTATAATCACATTGGTATTCCATGGTTTGAGTACAATCCTAATTACTAATCTAATTTCTAATTTTTAATTAGACATATAAGTTTGACTAATGTTATCTGTTACATGTACCTCTAAAATAAAAAAAAAAAAATCTGCCACTTTGACCACTTAGTCCATTTGTTTTAACAGGAAATCTGAACAATGATTAAGCGGGGTTGTGAAAGACAGATGAAGTTAAAACAAACAAAGTACTTTTGTCATCATTTTCGGGAAACTTAAGCTAGAGCAAGAACTTTCCGACCAACATAGCTAGTGTTTGCATTTTAAAGACAAAGAAGTTTGCTGCCCTGCAGGGTAAACAACAAAAATGGTATTTGTAAATAATTAGCATACTTCTCTAGTAGAAAATGTTTAAAGAATGATGTTGCTCAGTAGGAGTTCAACCACCTATATATTCTCAATTGTACTTACCCCAAATTGGTTCAATGTGCCTTCCAAACATGAAACAAGGATAGGTTAAATGTGAACTTTGAGCAAGCCTTTGTTTGTTTTTTGTTACCTTTCTTTTTTTTTTCTTTTTCTTTGTATAAATATTGCATTCCTAGGGGAAAAATCTCCCATTTAGCAGAAATTTTCATGGTCACATAATCTTCCTGTTAACATGACCTGGATTCTGCCCTCAAAGTGGAGTCCAAATGACTTAACCTGGTTCACAGGGTCCTTCTGGTCTGGGTGCTGTGTGGTTCTGAGCCTCAGTGCTCTCATTCTTCACTCCAGCCAAGTAGCAGAATCACTTGATTTTCCTGAAAGTTCCTATGATATGAAAGTACACCTGGGAGGGTAAAAAATTTGTGTTATCCAACTGTCATTATTTAAATAACTAGTTATTGCACACTTGTTTAGTAAAAAAGAAAAGAGTAGAAACAATTTTCTATTAATACAAACTATAGACATCTTTTTTTTTTGCCAGTCCTGGGCCATGAACTCAGGGCCTGAGCACTGTCCCTGGCTTCTTTTTGCTCAAGTCTAGCATTCTGCCACTTGAGCCACAGCACCACTTCTGGCCGTTTTCTATATATGTGGTGCTGAGGAATCGAACCCAGGGCTTCATGTATTCGAGGCAAGCTCCCTTGCCACTAGGCCATATTCCCAGCCCCTATAGACATCTTTTTATACATGATAACAGGATTGTATTGTGCATGATTTTCAAACCCAAACAACTCATAGGGAGACAATATTCATGGGTTATAAATCTAGAAAATAACTCAAAAATATTTTGTGTATTGTCATTTTCAGAATTGCATAGCAGAATTTTCTATTGCTAACTTTAGGAACCTGCTACCTACCTAGTACAGAAAAAGTAAAAGTGGCCCCAAGGTGCCTGTGTAATTTTCATGTGCCTGAGTATGGAGCCCACCAGAAAAACAGGCCATTTCCTCCCAAACCATTCAAAAGTGAGGCTTGAGGGCTGGGAATATGGCCTAGTGGCAAGAGTGCTTGCCTCGTATACATGAAGCCCTAGGTTCGATTCCCCAGCACCACATATGTAGAAAATGGCCAGAGGTGGCGCTGTGGCTCAAGTGGCAGAGTGCTAGCCTTGAGCAAAGAAAGAAGCCAGGGACAGTGCTCAGGCCCTGAGTCCAAGCCCCAGGACTGGCAAAAAAAAAAAAAAAAAAAAAAAAAAAAAAGTGAGGCTTGAGAGTAATGCAAGTTAGGTTCCCAAGTGGTATGTAGACATTGGATGAGTCTGAGTATAAGAGAATATCTGTCCTTCAGCTTTCCTCTTGGCTCAGGCTTCTAGTCTCAGGTCTTGATAATATTCTTATTAATCGTATTTATACTGTCAATACTTTACATCTTTAGAAATAGGAGCAATATATGGATTCCTGCTACCAGCACTGCAGAAGCCAGTACTCTCAATGTTTTCTCAGTTGCTTCCCTCCTCATTTTTCTTCATGCAGGTAATGGCACTTGAACTTAGAACCTCGTACTCTTGCTTGTCTTATTTTGCTCACATTCTACCACTTGAGCCACACCTCCAGTTCTGAAGTGCTTTCCCTTGATGTCAGTGTGAAAAGGAATCTTAGGGATAACACAGGGAAATTTAGAAGTAAATATCTCTCATTACTCAGTAGGTTTTGGTGTATGTATGTACTTCTATGCGCTTAAAATGTATTTTGTTTAGAAACATTCATTGACGTAGTTTCATGGGCAAGTTTGTATGAACCCAGAGTGGAGCTGCTATAGAGAAACAAGAGTGGGACAGACCTACCATCAGCCCTTCTCCCCATGAGCACCTCAGGTGGCCTTTCTTCCGAGGGGAGAGACCTGCAGAAGTGTAAGAGAGAAATGACAGGGCAAATAGGATCAAGATATATTACACATATGTGTTGGGCACTGGCTTGCAGCTTTAAGAGGCAGTCCTAGCTGGCCGGCCTCTTCTCCAGCCCTGGGGCCCCGTGGAGGCTAGCCCCGCCTGCCTTCTCTGGGTCGGAACCATAAAGGCAGCGAAAGCAGCTCTAACCAGCCCCGCCTCCCGCCTCAGACGGTGTGTGCACAAAGATGGCCGAGGGTGATCAACCCAGAGGTGGTCCTGTGGGCCATGACTTCTGCCCTTAGGGGAAGTCCCTTGACATCACCTTTGATGGACAGCCTAACCAGCCTATCACAGTGCCTAGCTAGCCGCTCCAAATCCCTCCCCTTTCTGGTGCCATTACTGCTATATAAATCCAATCCTGGAATAAAGACCTGGACGTTGCTTCGACTTCTCCCCGGAATCATCTGTGTGTCCTGTGTCCTGCCTTAAACCCAAGGGGGGCTCAGGGTGGGCGGTTTCACGACTCTACCTCTTCTCCGCTCTACCCCCCTGGGATACACTCCCTGCTTCTCCTGCCAGCGGGAGAAGCACCCGGACCCGAGTGTCCCCGACACATATGTGTGAACAAAGCATAATGAAACCCCACTAAAAATGTTCAAAAGGAGTAGTAGTAATAAGAAAAGAAAGAGAATAGTATAGAATTTGAATTTGATTAGAATATATTGCACGCATGTATGTAAGTATCACAATGAAATCCTTTTATTTAATTAATTTAAGCTAATAAAACTTTTAAAAGTAAATCAATAGGCCAGGTACCAGTTGCTCACACCTGTAACCCTAGCTAGCTACTCAGGAGGCTGAGATTTGAGAATCATGGTTTGAAGCTAACCTTGGTAGGAAAGTCTTCACTGCCAAGTAATCGCCATCCATAAGAGCTGGAAGTATAGCTGTGGCTCAAGTGGTAGAGGACTTGTCATAAGCAAAAGAAGCTTAGGAACAGCGCTCAGGCCCTGAGTGCAAGACCCAGAACCAGCACAAACACAAACAAATGACAGAAAGAGGCAGGGTGCTGAGATGGAGAGACCTAGATTTAAATTCTACTTCAGCTAATTATAATCAATAGGATGTTAGAGGCTATTTTCTTTTTCTACCCTTAGTCTACTCATCTACAAAATGGGGAGAATGACACTGACGTTGCTAGGAGGTCAGGACAATGAAATGTATGTCAAATTCCTCTCTCACGAACCCCATTTTGTACTTCAAACTCAACATTTGTCCATTATGTACGAAGAAAGAGAGGATGCAAATTAATAACCCCCTTTTGAGATGGCTTACCGACAGTTGTTCTTTCATGAAAACATCAAAATATATTTACTAATGAATAATTAACTCCCCAAAATGTGTCAATTAGGATAGAGAAAGTATAAAATTATCAGGTTCTACCAGTAGTAGATGCTGAAAAGCACTTGTTGCCATTTAGTATTGAATAAATGATGCTATACAACAAATTTTATAATAATGAAAATGTTTTGCTCATAATAGAAATTCCAGGACTGAATTTTGACTTAAATTAATGGCATCTTCATTATAAAATTTAAAGTAATAACTACTCTTTGAGTTGAATGTAGGTCTTCATCCAATGAATAAACTCTAACACGCTCTATAAGAAAAACTGTGACTGTTGGAAACTCTACTCAGTTTGAAAGGGTATGACAATATTGCTAATAAGCCTTGAATGCAAGGTTCACGAAATTTAAAATAAAATTAAGAAAGCTCAAAACATAAAAGCCAGGCTGGGAATGTGGCTTAGCGGTAGAGTGCTTGCCTAGCATGAATGAAGCCCTGGGTTCCATTCCTCAGTACCACATAAACAAACAAAAAAAAGCTGGAAATGGTGCTGTGGCCCATGTGGTAGAGTGCTAGCCTTGAGCAAAAGGAAGCCAGAGGCAGTGCTCAGGCCCCAAGTTCAAGCTCTAGGACTGGCAACAAAACAAAACAAAAAAAAAAACCATAAAAGCCAAATTTACAAGGGAAGATGGATGAGGAAATTCCATTTTAACTTTATATCAAATTTGGAAAGATATTGTTTCCTAAAATGTTCACAATACTTTTTTCAAAATATTTCACCTATTTTTTCCACAAAATGTTCCTTAATTCATTTTATGCACTTATTATGTGGATCAACTCAATGCTGTATATTTTTTAATCCCTTCAAGATAGGAAAGACTTTAGATACTAATATCTGCAGTTATTACAGAGTACAGGAGGAAGAAATAAAGCAGTAAGTTGTGTTCACAGAACCTCATCAATGAAGCATTCTCCTATTCAGGGCAATGTAGGAAAGAAGGTATATATTCAAAGTAGGGTACTGTTTGAGATCCTAATAGGTCAAAGGTTTCACATATGTGAATCTGGCCTTAGCCAGTCACCTCCTCATCAACTGTCCAAGAGAGTTCTCATCCTATCTAGGGCCATGTTGTTCTGGTCTCCATTTATCTCCCTCCCCATTTGACATCACCGCCATCACTGTCATCATCAGTGGCCATTCATTCAACATAGCTGTGCCCCAAACATCCCTGTCAGCTCCTTTTTTCCTTCCCTCCTTTGTGATAACTTGAAGAAAAAAAAAAGATTGAAGCCTCCAAGTAAAAGACAGATAAAATATATTGTTAGGGAGATTTGTAACTTAGCTCATGATTTTAACTGTTAATATGAAATTGAAATGTTACCTGTAGGAAGAGATGATATCAAGGATGAAAAGAGTAACTTTTCAAGTTAAAATTCAGCATCTTTGTCAAACATAAGTTCAACAATTCATCACTTCTGGCTTTTTTTTTTTTTTACCATTTTAAAAAGAGCTTTGACATTCGGAAAAAGAGGTCTTTTCCACTTATACTATAAAATACACTCTTGTATATGTTTCTTATTCTTTGTTATTATACTTTATAATATTCCATTTGTCAGATCGTTAGTCTTATGCATGGTATAAAGTGGAATATTATCTTAATTTCCCCCCAAAATATAAGCATTACCCCCTAAACACTTTTCCCCCATGGATTAAAAATCTTTCTTATGAACCATACTAAATTTATGGGAAGGATAGTGATCCTGAACTCTATATAAGATGTCTCAGCTCTAGAGCTGGTTCTGAGGCTTCCCTAGAACTAATCTGTTTTGAAATGGGTTCCACACGGATTGTTTTTATCCTTGTCAGAGGAGAACTGATATCCCAAGACAATCTCCCAATGCCAAGGTGTTCACAGCAACTTTCGAACTAAGAATGAGCCACTAACAATCAACCAAAATGTAAGCAAGCAAGCTGTTTTAGGCTTCCTGCAGCCATTACTAAACTACATGCATGAAGCCAACTGTAAGTCCCTAGGTATAGTTCTTGTACCCAGTAGTACTGATAGTTTTAAACTTACTTCTCTGTTTTTTCCCTCCAGGTTATGGATTCCATGAGAACATATAGTATAAATTTATGTGTGTACCACAGAACTTATCACAACACTAAAAGATATTTGGACCCACAATAACGTTTTTCCTAATGAATGAATGATAAAGTGGGCCAAAGGACATGATGATGAAAAGCAGGCCGAGGGCTGATCTGTATGTATGGCCTTGAATACCATGCTAAGGAGCCTAGACTTTATTCTGTATGTAATGGGAAATGGAGACAAAAATATTGACTTTGTTGTTTAGATCTTGAAAATGCTACCATCCCTTTAGGCCCTATTTGTATTATTTGATCTACCAAATGGAGAGATAACTATGCAAAGTACTATTGGAATTGTTTTCCAAGGTCAATGTAAACAAAATGATTTTTTTTTTTGGCCAGTCGTGGAGCTTCAACTCAGGGCCTGGGCACTGTCCCTGAGCTTTTGTAGGCTAGCGCTCTAGCCTACAGTTTTGAGCCACAGTTCCACTTCTGTTTTTTTAGACAGTTAATTGGACATAAGAGTCTCAGGAACTTCCCTGCCCAGACTGGCTTTGAACTTGTAATTCTCAGATCTCAGTGTCCTGAGTAGCTAGGATTACAAGTGTGAGCGACGAATACCCAGCTAAGAATAGTCTTCAGTAAATTTCAAATAACACTTTAAAAATAATCTACTATGACAGCATTAGATTTTGATATTGGATTTGACCCATATTTACAAGGCCTGACTAATGGAATTTTATGAGTAGCAGTTGAACTTTCTGATGCAATAACTTCAGGGACATCTTCTGCCCTAGTCAGCAGGCTAATAGTTAAATCACTGTTTGAGTTCTGAACCAAATCAAACAGGATATTTCTAGAACCATTATAGGAAAATTCATAATCAATAATGCAATAAAAATAATAAAAGGTAAAAATAATTATGGATCAGCTGGTACATTAGATGAAGCAAGCATAAATATAGGCCAATAGTTTCAGGCCAACAATAATAGAAATACTGTCATGATGAAATATCCTGATGGTGTCTGATGATAATGATTATAACTGTGCATGTTTTAATTTATGACCAATTTCCTCAGTAACTGGAACAGTATGAAGACAAAGTACACTTTTAGAGTTGTCCCCCCCCCACTTTATCACAAGTAGGAGAAATATAAAGTACAGGTAAAGTTTTATTAATTTTTCTCAAGCACAGCACTATTGAGAATTTGGTGGTATTTTTGTTATTGGTTGGCCTTACAATGGTAAGATGTTATAAAGCAACGAAACTGGCTGCCACCACTAGATGTCAGTAGAACCTTCTGAGTCATAAAAACAAAATGTGCTTGACATTATAAAATATTTGTGGCCGGGGGTGGCAGAGCAAAGTGGGTCCTAGTTGAAAAACCACTAGATTGATGTGTGCTTGGCTTAGAACTTAAAGGGAGAAGGTGGAAAGTACCTGCTATGTCATTATCAGACCAAAGAGGCCACGTGTGAGAAGATTCAGAGAACAGGATGAAGCATGTCCTAATAGCATGTAAATTAAATCATTCAACCAAGACATGAGCTGTTAAGGCCTGAACTCTAGAGAACAGTGGAGAAGGAAGAGCAAAGGTGAGCTGAGCAGTACTTTCCAAATATTACTTAAGAACTGGAAGGATAAAAACCTTATTTTCAGTGGCTATTATCAGCTTGATTTTAATGAACATGATCTGGGAATATATTGGTGTTTAGATATGATGACAAATAAGGATAGAAGAGTAGTGAGTATGAGGATTAGAAATAAGGATGGAAAAATTAGAGAAGACTGAGGAAACCAGAACAAACTACATGGAAAGCAACACAGAATCACTTAAGAATGTTACCAAAAGGAGCATATGATTAAAGTAGGAGCAAAAGTAATTAACCTGGCAGTTATATTCAGTATGGGTAACATCAAGTATAATGCCAAGAGATAAATTAGTAGGGTATAATAATTTAAATTATTATAGTAAACAATATTAAATTCACATAATTTAAATGCCATTTAATATATTTAACAATTTAAATATTATTGGATAATATAAATTAATATGCAATAATTCCATATGAGGTTGAGGTTAGAAAGGTTGCAGTAGTCAATTCTCGACTGACAAGAATCACTTTCCAATTTGATTCTCACTTTTTGTTGTTGTTGTTGGTCATGGGTCTTGAACTCAGGGCCTGAGCACTGTCCCTGAGCTCTTCAGTTCAAGGCTAGTGCTCTACCACTTTAAGCCACAGTACCACTTCCTGATTCTCACTTTATGAGCCCTGGTAGAGGGCTCATAAAGCATCTAATCTAGCATCTGATTTCCAATCTTAAAGCTAAACTCCTAGATTTTCTCCATCTTATGTTTTCTAAAATGATGGTATGAGTATATGATCTAGGATTGGCTTGATTTTTAACCTGCTGGCAAAAAGCAGTGCCAGGGAACCATTAGAGTACATGGGTTCACTGCTGGTTCTGTCAATAAATATACTCCTCTGTGTTGTGGTTGTTGGTTACACTATGGTTTCTGGTGTTCTTTCTAAGTCTGGTTTCCTAGTGCTCTCAGTGACTCTGAAAAACCAAAGTATCAATGCAAGAGGTTTCTGCTGTTTACACCTAAGATGGGAACTGATACATGTTGCCTCTGCTCTGAGTCTCCACCCATTCTCCATAGATTAGCTAGAGTAGCATATAAATTGTATCTTGGGACTTCCTTCCTTAGAACATATATTTTTAGGATGAAATTGTGATGGTTAGGCCAACTTGTCAACTTGAAGGGATTGAGAAATGCCTAGGAAATTAGTAAAGCAAATATACTCTAGGAGGTCTGTGAAAGCATTTCTGAAGCTGATTAGACCACAAGGGTTCTGACTTAATGAATTGATTAGGAATCCCTGGATTCATAATCAGAGAAGCAGGGCTGGGGATATAGCCTAGTGGCAAGAGTGCCTGCCTGGGATACACCAGGCCCTAGGTTCGATTCCCCAGCACCACATATACAGAAAACGGCCAGAAGCGGCGCTGTGGCTCAAGTGGCAGAGTGCTAGCCTTGAGCGGGAAGAAGCCAGGGACAGTGCTCAGGCCCTGAGTCCAAGGCCCAGGACTGGCCAAAAAAAAAAAAAAAATTTCACACACATAATCAGAGAAGCAGGAGATGGGGCCTGTCTGGTAATTTGGTCTCTGGAGGCAAGTCCTTGGGGGTAATAACTTGTTCTGGCCCCTTCCTGTATTCACCCTCTGCTTCCTGTCTGCCAGAAGGTAAACAGCTTTCTTCTCTAAACATTGGCTTCCATATTATGCCTTAAGATTGGCCTGGAATCAACAGAGCCAAGGACTATGGACTGAAATCCCTAAAACTGTGAGCCAAAATAAATAATTATGTTGTTTTTAATCAGGCATTTGCTGACAACAATAGGGGAAAAAACCTTGATAGCAAAAGGTTGTTTTTTTTTTTTTTTTTTTTTTACAATTCCTACATGGCATTTATTAATATTTCTCAAGTCCCTAAATGACAATGTAGACAAGAAAACTAGTAAGTATGTACATGATCAAAATCCACAACCACCTAGGTCTGACATTTATAGATATATACTATATATACTAGTATCATATACATAGTATACATATTACATAGAATATGTAATATATTATACTGTCTGTATTACCTATCTATCTTTAACCAAAGGTGCACCCAGGAAGGTGTCTCTTTAGGGAACATAGACTCTCTAGCTCTTCTGTTCCTAATTTTGTACAACATGTTGGGGACACCAGTAAGAAATTAGAAGACAGAAACAGATTGATGGCAAGGCATTTCTGCAAATACATCCCTGTTGTGTCAAGGTTTAACAGTTGTTCATTTCTCCACCACAGCTCATCCCATGACAATTTTCTCACAGCTACACCTCTCTCTAGGATTCCCATTTCTAGTCTCTGAGAGATTTGTCTTCCTTTTACTTATTTAGCCTGGCCCACATTTCTAGAGTTTGCCATCCTTACAAAATCTGGAATCAATTTGAACCATATTGAATAAAAGTTCACAAAAGGTAAATTCATGTATCTATATCTATATATGAAATGTTGATAGAAGCTGAGTGGGGTTAGGAGGGAAAATGGAGATTAAATATAAATGAACATGAGGGGACAGGTTATGGTGGTGGTTGTACAATATTGTAGGTTTTACTAAAAATTATTGGATAATTGTACACTTAAAATAAGTGAATTTTATGTATGTTGGGGCAAAGGCACTTAGCACTATGCCTGCCTGGCATATCACAGGCATTCTAGTAATGCTAAGTAAATGCAAAACTTTTATTCTGCCTGCTAACTTCTCTGTCTTACTCTTGAGAACACTGTTCTTGTGAGAGCAGGGTAGTCAAACCCATCAATTCTGCAGGTCCAGCTCTAGGAAAGAGTTTGGTAGAGGGTATTATAAATGTTGGATTAAAGAAAGTATGAATGTTTCTGCAGAATTTAGCTTTCCAGGTATACAAATACTCTGCTTATAAACATTTTTGGTTTTGACCAGAATCTTAACTTATTGTTTTTTGCCCATTGATTTTGACACCAGAAAGGTCACTGATCATCTTGATGGGAGTTTTAGTATAACAGTAGGGACAAAGCAGATTGGAGATGGCTAAAATGTAAGAAAATGAAGACTGCATGTTTTGTAAAACATGGAAGAATGAGAAAGAGGCAGTGAAGAGGAGTGGTTCTATTTTGAAGGGAAAGACGGTGTGAATAATAAGAGAGAAGGGTCAAGAAGCCTCATGCCTGAATCAGTAACAGATGATTTCTAATGAGATGCAGCATGTAGGAGGTGGGAGGACCAGCTTTATTTTGAAGGACAGAGATGATATGTTTACTTTGAACACATTTGAAAGGTCCACCTCTGGGAGGGCTCCATGCAGATGCCCCCCACCTGTTTAAGTCTGTGCCCAGTACCTGAGTTACCCAGGTAACTGGCACACCTGCCGGCAGTTACCCCACCTCCTTCTCTGAGGTCACATCCAATCCACCTGGCCAAATCTCCTGCCTTCCCTATATAATCCAGCTCAATGTGAGTCCCCCCTCTCTTTCCTTTTTTCTTACTCTCTTGCTTTTTTCTCTTTTTCCCTTCTTCCTTCCTCTCTGTCTCCCCAAGCCTCCATCTTGTGTGGACTTGGCAGTTTGCTCCCCCTCCCCCCCAATAATCTCCTTTCTACCTGAACCATGTGACAGATTTCCTTTCCTGCAAACCTTACATCTGGTGCTTTGACTCAGGAGGGGACATTCAGGAGTTGCTGGACCCTCTCTTCCCTTTTCTCTTTTGAGGGTTAATACGCCTCCTTGACTGCCCCTCCTCCAACCAAACTGCCAAAAACTGCCAAACTGCCGGATGAAAGTCACTTCAGACTTCCCCCCTTTACCATTGTGGCCTACACATCCACCATACCATCTCCTCTCTAAGTCTTGTGAGTGACTCCCATCTACAGGTCCTCTGTCTGACCACACTGAGGGACCCCTTATGCCTTTTTGGCCAGGTTGTTTTCATTTCAGGGATGTCTGAATCGAGAATTTGACTCTATGTCCTTGTGGATCCCCATCGACGTCCTTATAGACTCCTGTGTCCTCACCAGACTACTCCCATAAAGTCAAAACACCTCCTTGGCTAGAAAATCAGTCTTAATGGCCCAACCTTTTGGATTGTGCCCTCAAGAGTGTGATGCAGGCTGGGTTCCAGGGACCCCCCCCCCCCCAGGTTCTCTTTCTCAAAGGCTAACCATTCTGGGTTTGATCTATTCCACAAGCCAAACAAAAAAGCGGGAAGTTTCAGAGAAATCACTCTGATAAGTATTTGTGGTCAATTCCTAATAAGTTACAGGCCCTGCCTCATGAGACTTTTTCCAGGCTTCATTCAAGGACCACCAAGGGCTAGCTGCTGCTTGCCTTTTCCTAGAGAGGCCATATCTCCGCCTTTTACCTCTAATGTTGACACCTCTTGCAAGGCAGGAATTAGCCAGAGAGTCAGTGCCCTTTTTCATAATTATTAAAAGTCTGGAATGTAAGGTCCACCCCCGAGAGGGCTCCATGCAGATGCCCCCACCTGTTTTAAGTCTGTGCCCAGTACCTGAGTTACCTAGGTAACTGGCACACCTGGAAGCAGTTACCTCCTCCTTCTCTGAGGTCACATCCAATCCACCTGGCCATATCTCCCCCCTTTCCCTATATAATCCAGCCCAAAGCAGTCTCCACTTTTTCCTTTTCTCTCTTACTCTCTCCTGCTCTTATCTCTTTTTCTCTTCTTCCTTCCCATCTGTTTCCCCACACCTTCATCCTGTGTGGGCTGGCAGTTTGTTTCCCCTCACACCTGAACCACATGGTAGGTTTCCTTTCTGGCGAGGCTTACAACATTGAATGTGGGGTGCCCCTAAGATGCCCTTGTACTATAAGGCAGGTGGATAGTAAGATTTTTACCTGTTTCTCTCTTCAATCACAGTAGATTTCCACTGTGGATAGTATCTTTTTCAGTCTTTATTCACTTGTAAAGACACACACATTTTCCGAAACTCGTCTCTAACAAATTTCCTTTCGTAATATTTCCTGTGATGGTATCTATACTCTCACTAGGATAGAATTTGGGAATTAAAAGTGATTTTAGTTATCCTTTCCATTCAGTTCTCATTTTAAAAATCTTTTTTTTTTTTTTTGCCAGTCCTTGGGCTTGAACTCAGGGCCTGAGCACTGTCCCTGGCTTCTTTTTGTTCAAGGCTAGCACTCTACCACTTGAGCCACAGCGCCACTTCTGGCTTCTTTCTATATATGTGGTGCTAAGGAATTGAACCCACGGCTTCATGTATAGGAGGCAAGCACTCTACCACTAGGTCATATTCCCAGCCCCTTAAAATCTTTTTTTTTTCACGCTAATAGCAATTAGTATGTGATCCAGACTAATACTTTGAGGTCAAATGAATATGCCCTTTCCCCAATAACATTAGATGGCATGTTTTAATACATGTTGACATGTCTGAATTAAAAATATGTTATCCTACTTCATGGCTGGCTGACATAGGGAGGATCACAGTTCCTGGCCAACCCAGAAGAGGAGTCTACAAAACTCCATCTCCAGGGAAGAGCTGGGTGTGACAGCGTGCATATCTCAGCTAAAGTACACACCCAGGAGGAAGTAAGTTATCTCACAAATAACCAGCACACACATACACACACGCACATACACACAAAAGGCCTGGTAAGGCTTAGAACATTTTCAAGATCTCTAGCTCTATATGAGTTACTTCACTTTGACAATAAAGGGAAAAATGTTTGTAAAAAGTTACAAAATGATGAGCTCCTAACTTGTTTATTTTAATCTATATTAGCAGGCATTTTCTGAAAAGACTTTCCTTTTTATAGAAATTCAAAACAATAATTCACACGGGCTTTAACATTAGATGTGAGGTTGTAGGAATTCAGAGCTGAAAAAAAAAAGCTCAAAGCTTAACATAAGCAAACAATATGTGGAAGTTGCTCTGATCTCTAATATTGCCCAATATGGACTGTCAGTCATATGGGAGATTCACTGTAGCTTTGCAATGCGAACTGCTATTTGACAGTTTGGCTTCCGATGGAAGTGAGGGGCTGGAATGAAGGAGCACCCGCAGATCCCAGCATCCTGCACAGACTGCTAAATTTTCTTTCAAGAACTGATGAATTTGCCCAGGTAAAGCACAGCGGGCACCTGGGGGAAGTTCCCCTAGTGGTCTCTGCAAATGCTTCTCGCGTATAGCTCCCTTGTATCACCCTGAACAACATCCTCAACCTGAGGCTCCTGGGTACCTAGGACAGCTGGTGGAGACCGAGCTGTCCATCCTGGGGTTCAGCCACATCTGGCTAAGGAAGAGAATTTGTCTCAGAAATAGCCAGCAAGCTGGGCGTGGTGGCTCACACCAGTAATCCTAGCTACTCAGGGGGCTGAGATAGGAGGATCGTAGATCTAAGTCAGCCCCAGTGGGAAGGTGGCTCAAAGTGGTGGAGCGCTAGCTTTGAGCACAAAAGCTCAGAGACATGGCCTGGGCCCTGGGTTCAAGCACCATGGCTAACAAAAGAAAGGGGGGGGGGGGGAGAAAACAAAAGGGATGGCCAGTAAAAGAGAAGTGAAAATGTAAAGACTCGAGGACAGTGATGTACAGTATCCCAAGTACGCTAGGCACCGGCGGCTCACACCTGGAATCCCAGCCATTCCGGAGGCTGAGATCTGAGGGTAGAGGTTCGAAGCCAGCCCAGGAAAGTCCTGGAGACTCTTAACCTCCATTGAAATGTGGAGCTGTGGCTCAAGCGTTAGAGCGCTAGTCCTAGTGAAAAAGACATAAAAAAAAAAAAAGACAAATTAGGAAAGCGCCCGGGGCCCTGAGTTCAAGTCCCAGCGCTGGCACAAACACAACAAAACTTAAGTAGGGAAGGCCGGTCCCACAGCCGGTGCTGGCCGGGTCCGCCTCAGGGAGGAGACCTGAGGAGACGCGCGCACCCCACTCCCCCCCACCCACCCCCGCCCCCGCCCCCGCACCGCGACCGCGACCGCGACGCTGGGAGCCGCAGGACCCCGGGCGAAGGCGCCAAACCGGAAGCGGGGGGGCGGGGAGCCGAAGGCTCCCGCGCGCTCCCCGCGCCGCGCCCCGAGGCGGCAAACTCGGCGGGAACCCCCCCACGCCACGCCCACTGCCCGGACGGAGGTGTGGCCTAGAGGGGCGTGGTCGCATCAGGTCACGCCCACCACGCGGGGCTTCTCGGCAACCGGCACAACACAACAAAATGGCCGCTGCGCGGCCCGGTGTCTGAGGAGATGAGGGGAAGCGCCCGCGCCGCTCCGTGCCCTTCGCTGTGCCCCGCGGGGCTGCCCTGCTCGGTCCTCCGGCGGTGAGTGCCCGGCTTGGGCGGGCCTGTCCTCGGGCGTCAGGGCCGGTTGAGGAGCGGAGGCGTGCGCCGAGAAGGCGGGCAGGCCTGACGGGGCGGGCGGGGTGGGAACTGGGTGGCGGGGAGGGCCCGGGCCGGGATGGCGAGGGCCGGTGGGCGCGCTGGGAGGGATCTGCACGGGTGGGACGGGGAGGCCGGGGGTGGGGGGCCGCTCGTAGCTTCCCGGTGTGGGGACGCGTCGAGGTTGACAAGGGGGCGGGGGTGTGTGGATTGACAGGGGGGTGGCACGGAGGAGGCCTGGGGGGGGGGGGGGGACGTGTGTGCCCCGTGCCAGATACGAGAGTGACAGGGATAACGAAGCTCGGGGAACCCCGGGAGTGGTACCCAAGGGAAGACAGGCAGGGAGAGAGGCGACAGTTAGGTGAGGGGTTAGCAGAGCGTTTTAATTATGATTACACGGAGCACCGGGAAAGTGAGGTAGCGTGTCTGAAGCCACACAGTGGGTGAAAAAATAGAATTTGAACTCCCAAGTGTGCAATTCCAGGACCCCAAGCTCTTGATTGCTGGTGATGCACCGCCACTTGCATGTGATTCTGCTCTTATATGGTGTGTCCCTGAAGACTGAGCTTTGGGCAGTGTGGGAACTGGGGGTGTGGCTCAAGTGGTAGAGCCCAGCCCACCACTTGAGAAAGCTGTGGGAGAGCGCGAAGGCCTCCCAGGTTCAAGCCCCCAGTTCTGGCACACACACACAAACTGGTAATATTTAACACGGTTCTTTAACACAGTTTATTGTCTGCAGAACTACACATACAGACAGTAACATCCACCCCTGGGAGGGCTCATGTAGATGCCCCCCCCATCTGTTTTAAGTCTGGGCCCAGTACCTGAGTTACCTAGGTAACTGGCACACCTGGAGGCAGTTACCTCCTACTCCTCTGAGGCCAGATCCATTCCACCTGGCCATATCTCCCACCTTTTCCTATATAATCCGACTCAACACAGTCTCCACTCTCCTTTTCTCTCTTGCTCTCTTTCCTTCTTTTTCTCTTCTGCCTTCCCCTGTCTCCCCATGCCTCCATCATGTGTGGGGTGGCAGTTTGCTCCCCCCGCCCCCATGCACTTCTCTGCCTGCACCATGTGGCGGGTTTCCTGCGAACCTTAGACAACCAACCTGCTCTCTGATAGGTTATAGGCTAGAAGAAAAAACTTGGTAATTTTGCAAAGAGTTATTTCATTCCAAGTGTATAAAAGTTTCATAGAGGAGGTCCACTTGGTTCAGGGACCATGTTGAATAGAGAGGTATCCTAGTGTAACTCTTGACTGTAGAAACCCCGTATTCTTAGAGTCTAACACAAGTCTTGGTACATAAAAGTTGCTCAATAAAATTAGATAATGGAAAGAAAGTTTGGGTGTTGGGAATCTCAGTACAATGAGTGAGATGGGAGAGGGAATTTAGGATTGGTAGAGAAGGACATAGGGACTGGTGTGTTCCAATGGAAAGGTAATTAGTCATTGTGGTTGGGATGAAAAGGAATGGGTTAGCGTTAAGTAGTGGTAATTTGAGTAGGTCAGAATGTTGGAATGGATCAGAATATCAAATATTTGCAGAGAGGAAGCAATTTGGGGAGATAGGGCTGATACAGAGGTGTTAACTAGGAAGAATCAGAGAAATGGGAATGACTACTATGGTAAAAGGGAACTGGAACAAAAACTGTATGAAAACTTGGCAATCAGAATGAGAGGGGTGGGAAAAGAGGCCAACTTAGCCAGCACAGGAAGATGAGATGGCTTTAGTTAGAATGTGTTGGTTAGATAAATTTAAATGGGAATGGATTTAAAGACAGGACTACCACTAGGCCACATTCCCAGCCCAAGGGTAGGAATTTTTAAGTAAACAGAGGTTATGAAATGAAGAATCAGGACAAGTACTGAGATAGGATTAAAGGACTATGAAGGAAGTATGGCGGGGATATGAGGTTATACAAGGGTAGTCTGTAAGTAGATATAGAAGATTTGGAGGTATTAAGATCTGCCACACTGGAGATCAGGGAGGAAGATAGAAAGCTGGGAATTAGGAAAGGTTAACTAGAGATAGAATTTGACCCCTTACTGGCTGTGATGGGTGGGGTTGTTTGATCAGGGCAAGTATTTGGGTCTGTGGGTGTCTGGAATTTTATCACCTGGTTATATGAAGGAATTGGATTGTCACAGCATTTCTGTGGCTTTCTAGTTGCTCTGTTGACCATCTTTTGGGCCTTTAAAATGTGTCTGTAGGACTGGGAATATGGCCTAATGGCAAGAGTGCTTGCCTCGTATACATGAAGCCCTGGGTTCGATTCCTCAGCACCACATATATAGAAAAGGCCAGAAGTAGAGCTGTGGCTCAAGTGATAGAGTGCTAGCCTTGAGCAAAAAAGAAGCCAGGGACAGTGCTCAGGCCCTGAGTTCAAGCTCCTGGACTGGCAATAAAATAAAATGTGTCTCTAGGGCTTATGCTTGTTTTTTGCTTCTTTTGCTCCTTCATTCATTCTAGCTATACCTCTCAGCTATCTTCTGTTTGCCATTGTTTGGCCTTTGTATATCCTAGAGTCAAACTACATTTCAACTTTTAACTTAAAATTGCTATTTTACTACCTTCAAGGCTGTAGTGTCTGAAGTATTATCAGCCATTCTCAAACATTGACTGAAAAGCTCACTTGACTGAAGTATCTAGCCTATAGGATATCTTATTAAATAGACCATTCTGGCTCTCTGCCTACCATGTAGTGATGAAAGGGGGAAGATAAAAGAGCTTGTAGATAGATAAATTAGAAGCTTTTAGTAATTAGACCAGGATTTAGTAGACAAGAAAAGAGAGCGACAGAAATAGAGATATTTAGGAACTTGAATTGTAGAATTTATGATTGATTAGGTGTGTAAATAGGGAAGAGAGAGGGACCAAGGGTGCCATTCAGGTTTCTGGCTTGTTTCTGTGACCACTGGTTAAGGAGCATTGCAGGGGAACAGAACAGGAGGGAGTGAGGAAGGAATCCATAAGTGGCAAATTGTTTGGATTGAGATTAGAATGTTATGTGTATGATGCCAATGAAATAACAACCAGTTGGGAAGAACTCAGAGACAGGTCAGATTGAACATATGAATATCAGCAATGGGAGTCATGGATGTGCAGCAATGGGAGTCATGGATGTGCTTAGGTTGAACAAAATGAGATTAAAGAGGAATTACAAGAAAGTTTTCAGGAGTACTGACATTTGAATTAGAGTAAATAGGGAAATTTTAGCCAGCAGAGGCATCTATGGCATGGCTAGTAAGACAAGTGGGCACTAAGAGAATGTGATGTCCGAAGAACAGGCATGGAAGGAGGAAGACCCCATCAGTGTTAAAGACTGCTGGTTACCACATATTCCCAGTTTCTTGAGCCTGGACCATTTATGTGTGTAGAAGAGGCTTTGTGACTAGTTCAGTATATTAAACTTAAAAGAAATGTCAAGAAACACTTCTCCCTGGAGACTTCCAAGAAACATAGTATGCTTTCTTGGAGGTCTCTTTGCTCTATAAGAAAATGATCAGCAGGGGCTGGGGATATAGCCTAGTGGCAAGAGTGCCTGCCTCGGATACACGAGGCCCTAGGTTCGATTCCCCAGCACCACATATACAGAAAATGGCCAGAAGCGGCGCTGTGGCTCAAGTGGCAGAGTGCTAGCCTTGAGCGGGAAGAAGCCAGGGACAGTGCTCAGGCCCTGAGTCCAAGGCCCAGGACTGGCCAAAAAAAAAAGAAAATGATCAGCAATATTTTGAAATAGTGTTTGCTCTATCCGTTTAGAATATTTACAGATTCTTAGGTTATACCTTTAGTCTTAACAGCTCTGAAGATAATAATTTTGACAGCTATAGAAAAATTAACTTATTGAATATACTGAAAACTCTTCCAGGTTTTGATGGTTACCTGACTACTTTTACAATGAAGAAAGGTCCTCAAAAAAGACCCTCCAAAGCAAAAGACCCTCCATTTTCTCAGTCTCCTGCTCCATCATCGCTTCTGTCCAGTATGAGATCTAGGTCACTTTCACCTTTAATTGGGTCTGAGACTCTGCCTGTTCGTTCTGGAGGGAAGTCGTGTGAGGAAGTTGAATTTTTAGGTGAAAAAAGTGTGCTATCGGACTGCCAGGATCATAAAGGTATCCTTTTAATATAAGAATTTGTCTGACCACGTGCATAAGTAGAGATGAGAACACTGTGATTATATTTTTGGTCCAAATATAAGACGTATCCTGAACTAGCTTGAGCTGGCGGCTGTTTTCATTGCCAGAACTAAAAGGATTAGGGGAGGGGAGTTTCTAGAAAGAGGAAGTTATATTTCCTGTACAAAGAGAAGGCTTTAAGTTAAATTTGTCATCCTCTTGAGTAGGGGGTTATATCACTTAACTTCAGAGTATAGTGCACTCTGTAAAAGTTCCATCATAAAATGGTAGTCACACTTGGGCTATGCCAGTCTGCTTATTCTTAAACCAAGTGCTTGCTTGTTAGTGAGCTGGTTTCTACTTAAGAAAACATGTCTATGTTCCAAGAGCGTTTTTACTTTATTTTCTTTAAAGCATTCTGTTTTGAAGTCTGTTCAAAAATGCCTCTGCTTAAAAACTCTCAAAGGAAACTTTTAGTCTACAGACTGGACTTCGGCTCAAGATTAAGTCTTTGTCTGACTCATAAAGTTAGTGCAAAGAGACAATTTTCTTTTTTATAATTACTTGCATGTAATGCAAAATGTAATATGACTTAAACAATGTTTGATAGCAGTATCTAGGAGGGCTATAAAATAAGATGTACTATTATCTCTTAGTATTCTATCTTTATAAAGAATGTTTTGTTAAAAGAACAAATTTATAGTTTATTATGGTAAAATCTTAATAGGATTTTTAAAGAATTTCAGTGTTTCTGAACTTTAGACAGGCATTAAAAAATGCACAAGTCGGCACCAGTGGCTCATGCTTGTGATTCTATCTACTCAGAAGGCTGAAATATGAGGATTATAGTTTGAAACCAGCCTAGGCAGGAAAGTTAACCATCAAAAAACCAGAAATGGGGGCTGGGGATATAGCCTAGTGGCAAGAGTGCCTGCCTCGGATACAGGAGGCCCTAGGTTCGATTCCCCAGCACCACATATACAGAAAACGGCCAGAAGCGGCGCTGTGGCTCAAGTGGCAGAGTGCTAGCCTTGAGCGGGAAGAAGCCAGGGACAGTGCTCAGGCCCTGAGTCCAAGGCCCAGGACTGGCCAAAAAAAAAAAAAAAAAAAAAACCAGAAATGGGGCTGGGAATATGGCTTAGTGGCAAGAGTGCTTGACTCATATACATGAAGCCCTGGGTTTGCTTCCCCAGCACCACATATATAGAAAAGGCCAGAAGTGGTGCTGTGGCTCAAGTGGCAGAGTGCCAGCCTTGAACAAAGAGAAGCCAGGGACAGTGCTCAGGCCCTGAGTCCAAGGCCCAGGACTGGCAAAAAAAAAAAAGAGCCAGAAATGGAGCTATGGCTCAAGTGGCAGAGTGTTAGCCTTGAGCAAAAAAACTCAGGGACAGCACCCAGGTCCTGTCAAGCTCTAGGACCAGCACCAAAAAACAAACCCTAAATAATATTTGAAATAATAACTTGAAAATATTACTTAGAAACAAACTTGAATTTAGTCTCTTCTGTATTGGTTTAAATTTTGGGTTTGCACCTTACTGGTTGCAAGACTTTGAACAAACAATTGTGTTTTGTTTTTTTTTTGGCCAGTCCTGGGCCTTGGACTCAGGGCTTAAGCACTGTCCCTGGCTTCTTCCTGCTCAAGGCTAGCACTCTGCCACCTGAGCCACAGCGCCCCTTCTGGCCGTTTTCCATATATGTGGTGCTGGGGAATCGAACCCAGAGCTTCATATGTAGAAGGCAAGCACTCTTGCCACTAGGCCATATTCCCAGCCCCTTGAACAAACAATTTTTTAATAAATGAGAATATTAATAATTTGTATCAAAAAAGGTTACTGTATAATCAGTTTAAAAGTGAAACATTTAGCAGAGCTTGGTGCATAGCCAACATATGCAGTGTACAGCACTATTATTATTAAGAAATGATATAAAATGGGCTGGAGGTGTGACTCTAGTGTGTCTGTCTAGCAAGTGCAAGGCCATGAGTTTAAATTCCAGTACTGCCAACAAAAAAAGAGAAGAAATGATATAGATTTAAAATATTAGTCTTTGTGGTTAGAACTATTTGATTATTTAGGTTTGCATGAATTAATTTTTTTCTTATGTAGCATGAAAATGATTCAGTTTGTGGAATATTTTTGTGTCCCTCTACTGATGATGACTTGTTTCTGTAATTTCAGGAGCTGAATCTTATGTAGGGGTCCGATATATTACAGAGGCCCTCATTAAAAAACTCACTAAACAGGATAATTTGGCCTTCGTAAAATCTTTGAATCTTTCACTTTCTAAAGATGGTGGCAAGAAATTTAGGGTAAGTTACCAACAATTTCTTTTTTTTTTTTTGGCCAGTCCTGGGCCGTGAACTCAGGGCCTGATCACTGTCCCTGGCTTCTATTTTGCTCAAGGCTAGCACTCTGCCACTTGAGCCACAGCGCCACTTCTGGCCATTTTCTGTATATGTGGTGCTG
Source organism: Perognathus longimembris pacificus (assembly GCF_023159225.1). Lineage (NCBI taxonomy): Eukaryota > Metazoa > Chordata > Mammalia > Rodentia > Heteromyidae > Perognathus > Perognathus longimembris. The sequence goes on from NC_063161.1 coordinate 150,774,146, forward strand.
AGGAATCGAACCCAGGGCCTCATGTATATGAGGCAAGTACTCTTGCCACTAGGCCATATCCCCAGCCCCAACAATTTCTGAATATAGACACCACCTTCATTTTCTAGCAGCTTCAAATCTGCCACAGAATTATTTTTGAGTATCATCCTCATGTTAAAAGCAGACTCTTTCTTTTTTTCAATGAAAACTGTACATCTGAAATATGACATCTCAAAATTTGCAAGTGTCTATTACTCAATATTCTATACATGGTCTTCCCTCTCTCTAAAGAAAGTATTGGCAAACAGCAACTTGTAGCCAGAAAGCTGAATTCTCTGTTTGCCTCTAGACTATTTTTATTAAGTTTTATTGGAACTTTGCCCTTCTAATTTGTTCACATATTGTCTATAGTTGTTTTTGCAACATAATAAAAGACCTTAGTGTAAAGCTAAAAGTATTTAGCATCTGGCCTTCTACAGAAATCGTTGTGATAGAGTTTACTACTTTGTTTTTAAAGTAGAAAACATGAATACATAATAATAGACAACTTAATTTTTAATTGAAAAAAAGGAACTTAGATTCTACCATGTTACTTCAAAAATTATTTCCAAAGAGGCAAAGAGCTAAGTGAAACCAAACAGAAAAGCAACAAAAATAGTACTTTAAAAGTGTTAGGAAAGAATATTAGAAACTATTTTTTTAATCTTATGGCAGTGAATGGAGAAAAGAAAAAAAAATCTTGTAGCAGTAAATGGAAGGCAGAAAGACTAAATGTAGATAATTCCTGGAGCACATTGGTGGCAAATAAAGGAGATAATAATATAGCCTTATAAAATAAGGTAGTGATAAGTCTTGATAGAAAAACAAGTTCAGTGAAATGTAATCTGTTCTCTGTAAAAGAAATATAAGCATAGTAATTAGGAGCTCTGGGCAGCAGATAAACATTAGTTCACAGAACCTGGGCACTGGTGACTGATTCCTGTAATCCTAGCTACTCAGGAAGCTGAGATCTGATGTTCAAAGCCAGCTGGGTCAGGAAAGTCCATGAGACTCTTACTCCATTTAACCACCAGGAAGCTGGAAGTAGACCTATGGCTCAAATGGGAAGAGTGCCAGCCTTGAGTGGGAAAAAGCTAAGGGATAGCCCCCAGGCCTGAAGGTCAAGCTCTAGGACTTGAAAAAAAATTAGTTCACTGCTATAGCTCTCATACCTGGTAACATACTTTGTATGTAATATGTTATGTGTATTGTAAAATGACTGCTTTTAAGCCTGGGGTTGAATATGCAATATGCAAGGTTGTTGGGAGAGGAAGAGTATAACATTTAACTAATTCAATAGTATAGTACCAAGTTTTCTAAGGAGATAGAAGAAAGCAAGAGGTGAAGGAAAGGCATAGAAACATGAAGAGAGAGAATGGTTGGGAATTGGACAGTATAAGCTCCTTATAGGAAACGTTAAAAGCGAAGTTTGGCAACTGGAAGACAGTTGCTACTCATGGTCAAGGGAAGTTATACAAGGGATCTTATAGAACAGTGTTTTATGATGACTAATCAAATGAGTTTTGTATACTGAATGTTTTCATCAAGGCATCTATCATATAAAGTATTCATTTGTTTCCAACTAGTACATTGAAAATTTGGAAAAATGTGTTAAACTTGAAGTACTGAATCTCAGCTATAATCTAGTAGGGAAGATTGAGAAGATGGACAAGCTGTTAAAATTACGTGAACTTAATTTGTCATATAACAAGATCAGGTGAGTATCTACCTCTTTAGGTAGATAGCATTGCAGTCTTCTTCGTTACAAGAATTAGATTAATGCTACCCATTACTGAATGAAATCTTTTGAAATTTATTGATATTCTAACCCTTTGTATAAAATAGTCTTTATATTTTGGTACTTATTAACTTCAGGATAATATCTTACCTAGCATAATCAAGGAAGCAGATTTTTTTGTCTTTGAGTGGCAAATTTTATCTTAATTTTGGCATGAGCTTTTCATAGATGTTGTCTATGATACACTGCTTTATTACATAAAGAATGTTGGCATGAAAAGAATATTTTAACCCTGCCATTTTGGTCTTTAAAATATTCTAAATCATTTGACTGTGTGTATTCTGATATTCTTTGTTCGTAGCTATAAGAAAAACTTCCAAATCTTTTTTCTAATTCAAGTACATATTACTGTGAGGAATAAATGTAAATAAAAACTGAAATTGGGCTGGGAATATGGCCTACTGGTAGTGTGCTTGCCTTGCATACATGAAGCCGTTGGTTCGATTCCTCAGTACCACATTTATAGAAAAAGCCAGAAGTAGTGCTGTGGCTCAAGAGGTAGAATGGTAGCTTTGAGCAAATAGAAGCCAGAAACAGTGCTCAGGCCCTGAGTCCAAGCCCCAGACTGGCAAAAAAAAAGAAATGGGGAAAAAAGTGATAAAGTCAATACAAATCTATATAAAAAGAATTGAGCCTCATGAAATTAATTTCAGCAAAATAAGAATGATAGAGAATTTTAAGTATATTTGTCCAGTATGGAAAATTGACCAAAATATTAAACAACAACTTACTTGCAAACAATTTGGGAAAATTTTTATCAGTGAAAATTTTATCAATATGGATGATAAATATTTTACTCAAATATTCTTATTAAAACAACTGTATTTATAATGTATTATTTTAGGGGCTTCTATTTCCTGGAGCAGCCTATCATTTTGTGGTGACCCAATGTAGTATTTGTGGACATCTCTTGGGCAGGATGCTACACACAGCAGTGAGTGCTGTTGGGTTTCCGGATCTTCCCTGACTCTCCACTCATAGTCTTCACAGTAGTCAATGAGAGGGCCATGGTCACCCTCTTTTTTTCTGTTTGATGGGGTCTGGACGTCTGAGAGAGAGGGAAAGAATTGCTTGGTACAGTCATGAAAGGTAGTGGTTTAGCTGCTCTAGTGAATTTAGTTTTAGCCACTTTGTTCTCATTTGTGAAAAGAGTTAATAAATTACTACTGTGGAGAATAATTTCACTAGTAATCAAAGTTGTGTATTCTAAAATTGCAATAGGATTACCACTGCACTTAGTAAGCTTAGATTTTCCCTTAGTAAATTTAGTTTTGCCCTTTGATTTCCAGAAAAATTGAAGGCATAGAAAATATGTGTAATTTGCGAAAGCTAAACCTTGCAGGAAATGAAATTGAGCATATACCAGTATGGTTTGGAAAGAAGTTGAAATCTTTACAAGTCCTCAATCTGAAAGACAACAAGATATCATCGGTAAGTTATTAAAATAGCAAGAATTTTTTTTCAAATTTTAGGACTTATAAAGACAATTTTTTACAAAATGCATTTCTTTTAACACTCTTAGGCAATTGACCAAACACCACATTCACATAAGATGTAGTATTCGCTAAAGTAATTGAAAATAACCAGTTCTAATTTTGCATAGATTCATTGGTAAGAATTTATCTCATAGTGTTTTCACATTCATCATTTCATTTGAGCTCCATAGCAACCTTGTTATGGAGACACAGTAGGAATTATTTTGTAACACTACAAGTTGGGTAGTACAGTCTTATTCTTATTTTACAAGTAGTCTCAAAGAGGGAAAGTTCTTTATCTAAAGTTACAGCTTGTGCCGGAATCTAAATTATTATATTCTACAATACTACCTTATAATAAAGTTCACAGATTTAGGGATTAATCTTAATTGTAGTGGTAGGTCTTATTAGATATTGATCACTAGCTTGTTATAGTAGAATAACTTTGCTAAAATAGTTTATGTAATTGGATAAAAATTACTTATTTCTTCTGGAGTATAATTTATAATTTTCTTTCAGTGTTTGATCACAGCTTTGTTTTCAGTAAACATTTTGTAAGTAAAAACAGTAATTATATATGTATAAATTGGGAAAACTATGATAAAATTTAAATAACGTCATTCTTCAACTATGGGTCAAGATTTTCCTTTGGTGCCCTTAAATGTCCCTAAAAGTCTCTGTTTAAAATGGAGAAAATAATTCCTGTGCTGTCTACTTTGCAGGAGTATCATGGGGATCAGATAAGGGATGGATGTGAAAAAATGAGATCATTAAATAATTCTAAGGCTGTATTCTTAAGCGTTCAACTCTGGAGACCAATAATAATAAGCAGTACTAACACTGTGTTATCAATAATCTATTTTTTTAACTTCATCTTTATAAAGATTTGATAAGGAGACTCAGCCATTTAACCACCACATCCTAAGAGCTTCAGAGCTCAGGTCCCACACCATGTTGGACAGAATCACTTTGGGTCTCATGAAATTTACAGGATGATGGGAAGCAGTAGCCATAAATCAAAAATTTTCCACAAATGTTTAACAGCATAGTTAATTCTTCCCAGTGTCAGCATACTAGCAGGAAAATCATCCAGTAAATACTTATTACTGATTTTACATGCTATATTCTCATCCCAGTTTATTATTTTGACATTGGCATTAGTAAGAATGAAGTATATTGATGGGAGAAAATATTTATTTGAACTAGCTCTTTGGCATCTTCTTTGTCAACCTTAAACCCTCTGAGTAGTTGTAAGAATCTTCAAGGAATGTAGATATAGGGCTACATAGTGTGGGTTAGGAGTATGTAAGGCCCTGGGTTTGATCAATAGCATAGCAAAAGAAAGAATTATGGGTATTTCTATATAGTGCTGTGTCTTTTTTGTTTGTTTGTTTTGTTTTGTTTTTTTTTTTTTTTTTGGCCAGTCCTGGGCCTTGGACTCAGGGCCTGAGCACTGTCCCTGGCTTCTTCCCGCTCAAGGCTAGCACTCTGCCACTTGAGCCACAGCGCCGCTTCTGGCCGTTTTCTGTATATGTGGTGCTGGGGAATCGAACCTAGGGCCTCGTGTATCCGAGGCAGGCACTCTTGCCACTAGGCTATATCCCCAGCCCCCTAGTGCTGTGTCTTTTAACTATCAGTTTTGACCCAGTTTTCTGAAAATTTACCAAAATTGTTTTGTTTTTTTTTAACTTTTTTTTCTAGTCTTGGTGTTAAACTTAGGGCCTGGAGTACTATCCCTGAGCTTCTTTTGCTCAATGCTAGCATTCTACCACTTGAGCCATAGCTCAAAGTTGGAAGCCACAGCTTTTCTGTTTATGTGGTACTGAGTAATCAAACCCAGGGCTTCATGCATGTAAGGCGAGCAAACTACGACTAAGCCACATTTCCAACCCACAAAATCTTTATTTTATACTCATTTATTTCATTTGTTTGATCAATATAATGAACAGACAGTAGGTTTAGAGTTACACAGACTTGAATTCAGATCCTGTTTGATTCACTGTTTTAAAGCTTTGAGCTTTATATAGTCAAGTCACCTAACTCTTATACCTATTTTTTCATCTATAGAGTCAAAATACTTAAATTATATATCTATGCATATATATAATTATATATACAATATATGGAGTCACAGTGAAGTGGTTAATATAAAAAGCCAGGTACTGTCATGGTACACTAAATACTCTGCTCTCTTCTTGTGCCTTCCCTACCACCACTCCTTTTGGATAATGGGTTTCATGAATAGTTTTCTTGCCATTTAGTTAAGAGCAGTTTCCTTGATTTATTGCTTCCTTTAGTTACACTTAGGATATTTACAGTAAATGATTCTAATACTACTGTTATATCATTTCAGCTTCAGGATGTAAGCAGGTTGAAACCACTTCAAGATTTGACCTCTCTGACCTTAGATGAAAATCCAGTTGCAACCCTTCCTCATTACATCCAGTTTACCATCTTTCACCTTCGTTCTCTAGAAAGTTTGGAAGGTCAGCCAGTAACCTCTCAAGATCGACAAGAGGCTTTTGAGAGATTCAGTTTGGGTAAGAAGACACTTGGGAAAAAAATAAACTTGTATCTAAAAGGTCTTTATTTTCAGAAGTTATTTAGGAAAATATTATTAACTTTATAATGCTGTTAAAATTTCCTTGGAAGTTGAACATTGTGGCTTATTCCTGTAATCTTACCTACGTGAGTGCTAAGAAGATCAGGATCATAGTTCTAGCCCAGCCTGGGAAAAAGTTCATGGGATCCTATCTCAACCAATTAACACTTGATGTGCTGATGTGTGCCTGTCATCTAGCTTTGAGGGAAGTAATCTGGTTAATACATTAGGAGCCATTTTTTGAATCAGAGTGATGAATGATTTGGAGCAGAGCAAAATGAAGATCAAGGGGTCTGTTAGGAGGCCATTGAAGCAATCTAGGCTAGAAGTATTGGTGACCTATGCTTAAGTGCCAGATGTGGAAATGAAAAGATCACTTTTAAAGACAGAAGCTGCCACATTTTATGTTGGATTAGATAATTCTCAGCCTTCTTATTTAAGTGGATGGATGATACTATCACTTCTAAAAATGGAAGAATTCTGTTTTCTATGGGACTTGATGAAGTAGAAATATCTGTGAGATAACCATGTAGAGTCAGAAATGTATCTCTATTTCAGATAAACCTGGGCTACAGATACAGATTGAGCATCCCTAATGTGAAAATCTAAAATGCTCCAAAAACTTCTAAGTGATGTTACAGGTAGAAAAATTCTTCACCTGACCTTAAGTGGTAGGTCACAGTGAAAATACAACTGAATTAAGAATGCTGTATACAATTAGTTCAGGCTATGTGTTTAAGGTGTGAGAGGGGGAAGACAAACAGCCGGCTAAGGAAATTGAACAACATAGGCAGGCAGGATTGAAGAAACCAGAAACCAGTGGAGTGGGTTTCAAAAGTACATTTCATGAGAGGAAGTGGCGAGCCATGCTGTTCTCTTCTGAGACGTGGTAAAAAGCACAGAGAAAGGCTTTCAGCTGACAGGGTTGGATGGTGCTCTGAAGGGAGGAAGGATGAGGACAAATGCTAGATTAAAATGGATTGAGAAATGGGAGGGAGAGTGTCTAAAGATTTGAAATCTCCTATAAACTTAATAAATGAGCTTTTTTTAAGTGTTAAAGGAAAAGCTAAACTAAACATCCATCAATAGCTTCCAGACCAGGAAATGAGTTGAAGTGAAACTCAGCTAACCACAGAGCTACTTGTAGAGATATAAAGAGAATGGCTATGAGCAGGATAGACAAATTGTGCCTCAGGTTTATTAGCTCTTAAAAATATATAAGACAGGGGCTGGGGATATAGCCTAGTGGCAAGAGTGCCTGCCTCGGATACACGAGGCCCTAGGTTCGATTCCCCAGCACCACATATACAGAAAACGGCCAGAAGCGGTGCTGTGGCTCAAGTGGCAGAGTGCTAGCCTTGAGCGGGAAGAAGCCAGGGACAGTGCTCAGGCCCTGAGTCCAAGGCCCAGGACTGGCCAAAAAAAAATATATATATATGTGTATATATATATATAAGACAAGGAGTGACATCAAGATACATTGTGCTTATAAACTGACTTATTAAATTATAAACTCTTTGTACAACTAGTGATAAAAATATAATTAAAAAATAAAATATAAGTTAATGTGATTAGAGAAAAAAGGGAGATCATTCCCTGGCAGGAAGGTCATGTTTTTCCATCAAAGTGAAAATACAGGTAGTTTTGTTGCCTTGGTGGTAGGAAAATAAGGGAGTTTCCATTGGTGGTATCTTTTTTCTTAATGAAGTGTGAAGTCAACTGAGAAAGACACTAGAAGTCATTTGGGAGGTTTCAAGAGAAAGGGAGATAGGAAATAACCATTTTAGAGGGTTTTGAGAAATGTGCCTGTATGTTCAAGCCATTTGAAACTAGCATCAGTCCATTGTTGACCTAAAAAATGGCACTTTCTTGTTTTTGGCAATACTTGGATTTGAATTCAAGGCCTTGTGCTTGGTAGCCAAACACTTGTACTATTTGAGCTAAACCTCTAATCTTTAATGCTTTAGGGTTACTTTTTTTCTTGTCAAAATTACTTTTAATGAAATTTGTAGCACTTGGAGGTGGGTATTGTAAATGGTAGAGTACTTGCCTAGCAGGTACAAGGCTGAGCCCTGTCCCAGCAAAACACACACACACACACAAAGCCATAGCACTTAAATATGTATACAATATTGAAAAAAGTCAAGCAGTACACACAGCAGACTCACTGATACTGAGGAATCCTCATGACTTCAGATGAACTTCTTACCACAGCAAGTGAGCTACATACTTAGTATCTTGACTGTTTTACCTCCAGTAAACTGTGGAAGTAAAGAGAAGCTGAGTTCTTTCACAATTATTCTTTAATTTCAAATATCAAGCTAGAAGTTTGGATTCTTACCTGGCTATGTGCTAAGTGATCAGAACAAAATTACTGTAACTCTACACATTCTCAACCACTTCATGTCTTTCACACTTGCTGCCATGTCATAGCAAATGTTTGAACGTTCTCCAGATCCCTTTCCTCAAGGGATGAGCCCAGTGCTCACCCAATGTGATTTCTGATGGGCCACCCCTTACAGTACTCTGAACTAGGCCTGCTAAGGTCACAAGACTGAGATGCAAGGCCTGGTGACCCAGGGGAGACTACTAGTAGCAATTCTGATCTGTGTGTGGACTCTGGAAAGGGAAGTTCCCCTATGGGTCACAGGATGGGCACTTACGCTTGGTAGTAGCTCACTGAAGAGGGGCAGCCTAGACATGAAACCAGAACACAGAAGAGTCAAGAAGTTGAAGTGAGGGGCCTTGGCTCAGCATCCTGCTGTGCCTTTAGAACTTTAAGGTTTGCTACCTCAATAGTGCACGGGCAGCCCTTCTTCCCCATGTAACCAAACAATGATTTTAGAACTAAATAGAGCCAACTAAATAAAAGAAAAACTTTTATGCCAAACTTCCCCCCCAAAAGACCATGTAGATAAAGCTCTGAAATACTGACAGTGTCAATCACATCAGAGGCCTTTTAGATTTCAAATTAATTTGAAGAATTAGGTTTGAAAATAACCATCTTTCCATTCTTTGGGACAACTCATTATTTCTAGTCCATCATTGTTCGATTAAATTTATCTTCTAAAACCAACTTCAACCATGAGAAGCATTTACTTGAAACATTCAAAAACAAGAGCTCATCCATTTTTTTTTCTCTCAAATTTTTATTATCAAACGGACGTACAGAGAGGTTACAGTATCATACGTTGGGCATTGGATACATTTCTTGTACTGTTTGTTGCCTTGTCCCTCATGCCCCCCTCCCTCCCCCCCTTTCCCTCCCCCCCCCAGGTGTTCAGTTCACTTACACCAAACAGTTTTGCAAGTATTGCTTTTGTAGTTATTTCTCTTTTTTTACCCTGTGTCTCTCGAATTTGGTATTCCCTTTGAATTTCGTACTTCCAATACCAGTAAACACGGTTTCCAATATACTCAGATAAGATTACAGAGATAGTGTAGGTACAAACATAGGAAGGTGATACAAAACATTATCAATAATAGAAACTACACATACACATAGGACGTTGAAAGTAGTTACAACTGTGATATATCCCTTGTTTCCATAACATGGAGTTCATTTCAATTAGCATCATCTTATGTGTTTCTAAGGGTATAGCTATTGGGCCTTGTGATGCTCTGCTATGGCTTGCCTAAACCTGTACTAATTATTCCCAATAAGGGAGGCCATAGAGTCTATGTTTCTTTGGGTCTGGCTCACTTCACTTAGTATAACTTTTTCCAAGTCCTTCCATTTCCTTACAAATGGAACAATGTCATTCTTTCTGATAGAGGCATAAAATTCCATTGTGTAAATGTACCACATTTTCCTGATCCATTCATCTATGGAGGGGCATCTGGGTTGTTTCCAGCTTCTCGCTAGAGCTCATCCATTTTTTCCACTGTTCAGAAAGACTGGTCCCACCAAGCGATGTAGCACAGGTCTTGTTTCCTATTTTGGCTCTTCTGTGTTAATGACCAAAGAAAATCTTTGCTTGATTTGTTCTTGCTTTTAGCATGATGGTATACTATCAATATCCTTTTCTTCCTCTGAATCTTGATCTGGCATCCAACATTTGATCTTTTACACTCAAAAAATGAATACTGTAAAGCTCTGCAGTTCCATCCTGGAGCGCGCAGTCCGACTGCAGCAGGAAGGCGCCCAGGTCCTCCGTCATGCCCGCGCACGTGCCGCCCTCATGCTTGTCCTCCTAATACCGCGGCATCTCGCCCCGCCGCCGTGTCCTCGGCGCCCCCTTTAGGGTTATGTTTTAGGTAGTTTTGCTTTTTGCCTGTGCCAGCCTCAGACTGCAATCTTCCTACCTATAGTTTCCCACTTACCTGGATGATTAGGCATATACTAAGATGCCTACTTTATTAGTTGAGAATGGGGGTCTTGTTAGCTTTTTTACCCTGGCTGGCCTGGAGCCATGATCCTGTTTAATTTCTGTCGCTTGAGTAGTTGAGATTATAGGCATGAGCCACCATGTTCAGCTAAAAATGGTAACTTCATTTGGTTTATCCATAGAGGCTGCAAAATAGGCTATAGGAGATAGAGGAAGACAGTCCAGCAAAGGGATTAAATAAGGCCTACTGGTAAAGAGGCACCAGATCTAAAAAGCCAGAGGCAGTTCAGGAAAGCTGTAGTGAGGAATGCTTGAAAACAGTCCAAAGAGAAGCACTGAGACTAAATTATGAAGAGCTTTTAGCTTTTTTTGTGTGTAAGGTTTTTAGATCTTGTCGTAAGAGTAGTAGGGAGACTTTGAAGATTTTATGATAGGGTAGTGTTTTTCAAACATGTTTGTAGTAAGTTTAATTATTAATATAAAATACTGCCAGGTACCAGTGATTCACACTTGTGATCCTAGCTACTCAGAAGGCTGAGATCTGAGGATCATAGTTTGAAGCCAGCCCAAGCAGGAAATTCCATGAGACTCTTATCACTAGAAAACCAGAGTAGATCTGTGGTTCAAGTAGTTGAGTATTAGCTTTGAGTAAAAAAGCTCATGGAGAACGCCCAGGCCCTTAGTTCAAGCTGGACTAGTATTATACATATTAAATATTACTCTGAGTTCAGACCCACAACTGACTAGATAAATATTACATTTTATAAGGGAGATTGAGACAAAAATCTCAAAAATTTAGTGCAAATGAAGTATTGTCATTTTCAATTGTCATCCAAATAATACTGTCTTCTTATTTCAATATTGATCAGAATTAAGCTCAAGATGGTCTTTCATTTTCCCCAAACTAGGGGTGATTTTATTTATGCTATTGTTTTGAGTATTCCTTGCCTTTATGTAGGAAATATAATGATGAAGTATTACACTTTTATTTACAGAAGAGGTAGAAAGACTGGAAAGAGACCTGGAAAAGAAGACAATGGAAACTGAAGAGCTTAAGAGCAAACAAACAAAGATCCTTGAGGAAATAAAAGCTCAAGATAAACTAAACAAATCATTGAAAGAGAAGGCCACTTTACAGAAGCAGAACTGTGAAGAGCTAGAAAGTGACCTAAACATGAAAAATGAATTGGTGAGTCTGGCTTACAGTTTTGGCTGTATACACTAAAGATTTAGAATTCTTTGCCCTTGGGCTCAAAGAATACAACTTCCTGACAATACAATGGGAAAGATGTGGATAACAGAAATATGTGCAAAAAGCTTTACAATTGTGTTGGCTATTTGATAGAACTGCCCAAAAAACCAAGGTATGAAGTATGGTCTAGTACAAAGGGTCAGGAGATGCCTGGCAGTGTGAAGAGATGGTCAGATTACCCCTAGTGTATTCTTAAACTGGCAGTGTGGGATAGGCTGTATGTACATTGGCAAAAACTTTTAGAAGGCCATATGGCAAAGTTATCCACATTTTAAACAGACATACCCAGTGGTATAGAGATTACATGTCCAATAATGTATTCTGTAGAAGTGTTAGCAAGAATGTGTAAAGATAAAAATACACACATATCAAAATAGTCATTACAACATTGTTCATATTAGCAATGTTGCAAATAACTAAAAATGTCTCTTGGTGGATATCCATGTGGTGGAATAGTATGTGGTTTTTAGTGAAATGGGGTAATCTTCCCTGACATGGAAGGTCTGGCACCTTCCATTATGTAGAATAAAAAAGCAAGTTAAGGGCTGGGAATGTGGCTTAGTGGTACTACATAAATAGAAAAGGCCAGAAGTGCTACTGTGGCTCAAGTGGTAGAGTACTAGCCTTAAGTACAGAGGCTCAGGGACAGAGCCCTGGCCCTGAGTTCAAGCTCCAGGACTGGCAAAAAAAAGCAAAAAAAAAAAAAGCTAACACTATGATTATAAAGTATGATTCTATATCTAAAAATATGTAAGATTATATAAAACAACAGGATATGTACCAGACTCCTGATTGTAGTTATTTCTGAAGAGTGGAATTATAGAACACTTTCAAACTGACATATACATATATATGTATATATACGTGTATATATACATATATATGAATTGTCTAAATTTTATATAGTTTGACTTTATGATGGAAATAAGGAGAAATATTAAAACATAAACTAGAGGGCATAATTTGAGAAGGTAACTGATCAAGAGCAATCAGTAGGGGCTGGGGAGTTAGCCTAGTGGCAAGAGTGCCTGCCTCGGATACACGAGGCCCTAGGTTCGATTCCCCAGCACCACATATACAGAAAAATGGCCAGAAGCGGCGCTGTGGCTCAAGTGGCAGAGTGCTAGCCTTGAGCGGGAAGAAGCCAGGGACAGTGCTCAGGCCCTGAGTCCAAGGCCCAGGACTGGCCAAAAAAAAAAAAAGAGCAATCAGTAGAAGGTCCCAGTTTCTAATCAAATTTTGTTACTTTGAACATACAGATATGATAGAAATGAAATCCTGTTGTTTTAATTTTCCATTTTTATACTTGTTGGAAGGTTGAATATTATTCGTGTAGTTTTAATTTAAATTTATTATTTTGTATATGTTTTTTAAGTTACCAGTGCTATTTTGTCTTTTTCTGTTAATTCAAAGGACTATTAATTTTTTTAAAAACAGAATTTTAGATTCTATTTTGAGAGTTTACATTTGAAAAACATTTTTCATTTTACAAAATATCTGATTACATTATCATCTATACTTATGCAATAATTTCCAATTTTATGAATTGCTCACACATTAAACCATTTCCTTTATGAAAGAAAAGTAGCACTGAAATAAGTCTTCTGGTAGCCAGTTAAACTGTAGTTGCCCCTTGATCCACCAGTGACAAATAGGAACTTGTTCTTTGTGCTGTAGCAAGTTATTTAATTCCAACCCTTCATTTCCTTATTTTTAAAATGAGATGATTTACCTGTCCTGCCAGCCTTATAGATTTGTAGGTGACAGATGTGGAAAATAATTTGTAATGAATCAAACTAAGTAATGGAAGGTGAGTAATGATGTGTCCATAAGAGAATAAAACAAGTACTAATACCTATATCTTCCTACAGTTAGTTGTCAACAAAGATCAACTTGTAGTAATACAGCTTAATTCTCTAGAGCTCTTCAGGTGACAATACCTATTTGCTTCTTTCTTCTTTTAGCCCTTGTGCTGGTTTCTTGCAGGTCCTTTTCTGCTGATTCTTTATTCTTCTTTAAAGGTAGTTCCTTCAGAGCTGAACTGCACACTATGTTTTTTGTGGCTTGCATGATAACTTTGTATTAATATGCTTGTTTACTCTTTACGTTTTAAAATGGCTTGCCTCCTTGGGAAATGTGCTTGTGCGTGTACTTATTATTTTTAATGGATGTATACATAAGAGCAAATTTGAATGTGTGAGAAAGAATTTGTATTGTTTTTCCTACTGGTAAATATGCAGTCATCTCTTGATTCTCCACAGCCAACACTATTACTAGCTTACTTCCTAGACATCAAAGTTCCAAATGATAAATTTGGATTTCAGTTTGTTCTCATTTATGCATTCTTCAACAGAAACTTGTTGAATACTTATCATATGCTGACCTTAGGGCTATGAAAAAAGCACAAAAGTACTTTGAAATATATAAGCTGGAAACTAGTTCACTCATCTGCTGGTTTCAGTCCTGTTTGCCTTTTGTTTGACACTGTTATCAGTGAGCCTTGAAGAGAGAAGCCCAAGATTAATTGATTGTGAGTTACTTCCGTGAGACTCAGATGCCTATGAGCATTCAATGAAAATGTCAGTGTGGATAATGTACTAGATACCCTGCTGCAGAATATCGAAGGCAGCATGACACAACAGGTTGTCCCATGGGATAGTTAGATTTCCAAAAAGGCAACTTGGAACTGAACGCTGTTTTCTTCTACCACCAGTTGCACAGTCGGGCAAGTCATTGAATTTCTTTGTGCAGCTTTTATCATTTCTTATCATCTCATAGTACATTTGTGAAGATACAGTGAACTAGCATATGTAAATCATGTAGTACAACATCTAGCACACAATGAGAACTCAGATCAGTGCTGCTACTTCCATCTTGATGGATGCTCAGGAGATGACTGTAAGCAAAGTCATGCACGGCCTTTGATTTCCTAGTCTTGTAAAATGTTTGTGTTTTGTTTTCTTTTCTTCAGCTTGCATTGTATATTAATGAAATGTTACTGCATGTTCTTTGATCTCTATTAGGTACTGGCAAATAAAAAAGCTAAAAATCACTTAGTGGACCTTTGAAATACACTCAAAGGACTGGTTTTGTAGTGATGGTACATAGTTAATGAAATTACTAATTTCTTTTACTAATCTGATGAGTAACTTTTTTGAACAAGTTATTTCACTAATCTGTAACTCTATATTTATAAACTCAGAATTCAATTGTATGATTTTTCTTAAAAATTTTCTAAATATGAATAAGTTGTAATTAGAGTAGAATTACTTTTTAGAAAATTAATATTACATATTTCAATTACTAAAATATTACACAATCTGATGAGCTTATTTACATTTATTTATTTTTAATAAACAAACTTATTTACATTTTTACCCTCTGTTACAAGTAATGATATTCTAGATCAGTATGCTAGGAGCATCTCTAATCCTAGCATTCTGGAGGTTGAAGCAGGAGGATCATTAGTTAAGGAAAGTCTGGGTTATATAGGGAGATCCTGTCTCAAAACAAAAGTTCTGAATACTCAAACCCTAATATTAGTCACCACTAATATAGCAACATAGTATAATTTAAACCAGCCTCTATTTTTCTTCTCTGTAGTTTTTGTCAAATATCATTTCTCCTCATGATTTGGATCTGTCACTAATAGAATGTAAATTAAAGTAAATTAAATTAATTAGTGCTACTTATGAGGAAATCAGGAAGCAGGAACTTAGTCCAATTACTTAAAAATGGTTGATAGGAAGTTATTTCATGTTTACATAAAACAAATCTAAATGACTTTTAAAAATCTTTGTTCATTATATCCTGAAATAGCACATAAACTTCAAAGGTCTTTTATGTGATCTCTACTGAAATGATAATCATTTCTGATAAGATTAAGATTGACCATGCTCCATGTTGTACTATTTGCTGTAGATTTTTTAAAAATGTAATTATTGGTTATGATAAAAACGTCCCATATTACTGTACCTTTACTTTAACTTAGTGATACTATATGTTATGTCATCCTATTGGACCAATAGCTAAAACAGAAGACCATGGAACTAACACGAGCATGTCAGAAGCAGTATGAACTGGAACAAGAATTGGCTTTTTATAAAATTGATGCTAAGTTTGAGCCACTAAATTATTATCCATCAGAGGTGAGTTATTTTAATTTTTTAGTAATCGAAAATTGAAGCCAACATAGGGGAAAGTAGGAGGAAATGGTAGGGACATGCAAGAAACTTTACCACTAACCATTCTAGCTTTTTCTTCTGAGGGTATCATCAAAGTAAACTGGGTTCTGGTTGAATCTGCTAATTACTTGGCTCAGAAATAAGAAATAAGTATCTTGAAGAAATAAATGCCTCCAGATTTTTTTTCCTACAGCCATGTCCATAACCAAAAGCAGATGTCTTAACTTTCAGTCACCTCATTTGAGAGTGTGGGTTGATTAAATCTGAACATTTGAAAAAAGTACTTCAGGACCATTGTGTAAATAACTCCCAACATGATTTGTCAGTACTCATTAGAGTTAGTGTTTGTCACCTATTATTGGAATGATTGTCACAAATGCCACCAAAACAAGGCAATAGCCTAGCTTCTAAGACCCATTGATTCCAATGATACCATTTAATTCTTTTATTTCGTTCAGTTGTTAAAATTTATTCTGCTGAAATTGTACTGGTATCAGTCAAGAAATCAGAATACATTCAGTCTTCTGACTGGAAGAGATTAGGCAGAGCTCAAAAATCACAGAACTGTAGCCTCTCATTAATCCATCAATCCAAGTGCTCACTCCTTGGTAGTAGGAGAAATAATCTTTTGCAGACCACTTTTAGTTGGAATTCTTTTTTGACATATTTTACATAAGATGTAAAAGTATATTTTTCAGCTCCTAAGCATATAGGGTTAAATAAATTTAGGCAGTTCTGCAATATGTTTGCCACTTGTAAAATGAATAATGTAATGACTGGAAGTTGTTTATTTACTTTGCTTTTAGTGTGATGAAGTTGATAAGGCCCTAGATGAGAGCCCTTACATTGGTAAATCCAGATACAAGAGAAATATGTTTGCCACTGAGGGTTACATTGCCAGTGGTGCCCAGGCCATACAGATAAAAAAGATGGGGCCAGACAAAGGAGAACAGCATAGAAATGCTGAACATGTGAACTTGAGAGAACATGAGCTACTGGACATACAACTGGAAGATAAAGAAAAGAAAATAAATGCAGGTTAAACAAAATTGTTTTTTAAACTTATTAAAAATATAAGGCCCTAGATTTGATCCCTAGCACTGCAGAAATAGGAGGGAGGTAGGGAGGGAGGCTTTGCACCAATTTTGACATATATATATCGTTTTGTTTTGTTTTGTTTACTTGTTTGTTTGCCAGTCCTGGGTCTTGGACTCAAGGCCTGAGCACTGTCCTTGGCTTCTTTTTGCTCAAGGCTAGCATTCTACCTCTTGAGCCATACCACCACTTCCAGCTTTTTCTGTTTATGTGGTGCTGAGGAATCAAATCCAGGGCTTCATGCATGCTAGGCAAGCACTCAACCACTAAGCCACATTCCCAGCCCTCCCCTTTTTGGGGGGGTCATTTGTGGGGCTTGAATTCAGCCTGGGCCAGAGCCTTTTTGTACTCAAAGATAGTGCTCTGCCACTTGAGCCACAGCGCCACTTCCAGTTTCTGAGTGGTTAATTGGAGATAAGACTTTGCTGTCTAGGCTGGCTTTGAGCCACGATTCTCAGATCTCAGCCTCCTGAGTAGCTCGGATTATAGGTGCAAGCC
This sequence comes from Perognathus longimembris pacificus, assembly GCF_023159225.1. NCBI lineage: Eukaryota > Metazoa > Chordata > Mammalia > Rodentia > Heteromyidae > Perognathus > Perognathus longimembris. The sequence continues at coordinate 150,791,396 of NC_063161.1, forward strand.
ACTGATACCTAGCAGTTTTATAATTTTTAATGAAATAAGTTGATGGTATTATTGTTTACATGAAAGGTGTAAAACAAAAGTGGTGTTTGCTTGACCATGTTTGGTTGTTTTTTGATTCTAGCCCTGGAGCTTTAACTCGGGGCCAGGCACTGCCTCTGAGTTTCTTTGCTCACGGCTGTGTTCTACCACTTGAGCAACAGTTCCATTTCCAGCTTTTTGGTGGGTAATTGGAAATAAGAGTTTCGGGCTGGGGATATGGCCTAGTGGCAAGAGCGCTTGCCTTGTATACTTGAAGCCCTGGGTTCGATTCCCCAGCACCACATATACAGAAAATGGCCAGGAGTGGCGCTGTGACTCAAGTGGCAGAGTGCTAGCCTTGAGCAAAAAGAAGCCAGGGACAGTGCTCAGGCCCTGAGTCCAAGGCCCAGGACTGGCAAAAAAAAAAAAAAAAAAAAAAAAAAAAAAAAAAAAAAAAAAAAAAAAGAGTTTCATGGACTTATTTGCTTGGGATGGCTCTGAACTTCAATCCTCAGATTTCAGCCTCCTGAGTAGCTAAGATTACAGGTGTGAGCTGCTAGTGCCCAGCCATATATATATATGGATATCCATATATACACGCATATACATATGTACATGTATAACAATATACATAATGTAGGTAGAGCATATGAATGGTATGTTTTTAATTTTTTTGTTCTTATTATAAAGGTGATGTACAGAGCATATTGTTGTTTATGATTGATATTAGGAATTGAGATTTGGGTTTCTGACAGTAGTTGAATGGCAACATGTTCAGATGACTGATAGTTAAATAGAAGACATGGAAAGTCCAGTAGAGGTTGACTTGGCAAGAGGAGAGAATAAACAGTTCTTTTTGACATACACCATAACCAAAGCCCTGGAAGGGGAAAGCAAAGATAGATGAGTGCAGCCTAACCTTAGGGGGTTCATAGCTTTATAAGAATCTGAGAGTGAGAAAGGGTGAGAAAAATCTGAAATTTGAGGTAGGAAGTAATTGATTTGACATCACCTCCCCCCAAGACAAGATAAATTTCTTGGTATTAAGACCCATTTGCCTCAACATAGGAATTAATCTTTTTTTTCTTAGCTAGTACCAGAGTTTGAACTTGAGGCCTCATGCTTGCTCAGCTTTCTTGTCAACAGTGTGTATGCTATCATGCTTCCAGACCAGGTTTTGCTGGTTAATTAGATGTAGAGTCTTGCAGACTTACCTGCTCAGGCTGGATTTAAACAATGATCCTCCAGATCTCAACCTCCTAAGCAATTAAGGTTATAGGTATCAGAATGGCACTCAGCCCAACACAGGATTTTTTTAAACTCATGAATCTAATACTACCTAATTGCAACATATAAATAAAGTGCATAATTCTCAATAAAATCTGTATGCTTTTAAAAGGATTCACTGTGTTAGGGGAAAAAGCAAGTTATAAAATCAAGTTACATTTAGAATTCTATAAATAAAAGGACCAGTTAAGGTATAGTATATCATTAACAATTTATCCTTAGAGTTTAAGAGAAAAAAAAGCAAGTTCTGTGGCTATTGACAGAATATAAGGGAGAAGAAAGTTTGCAGAATTCAGATTTTTTTCTTGTGTGTATATGAGCACTTTTTTAAACATTTGCAGCAAAAATTCAACTGTCAGAACTACATGATGAAATAGAAAAGGCAGAACAAAAAGTTTTAAGAGCTACTGAAGAATTTAAACAACTGGAAGAAGCTATACAACGGAAAAAAGTATGTAAAAGCAAAGCACCTTTGCCAAGAGCAAATAAAAAAGATACAATGCATTTTTTTCTTTCATAATCATACAAAATTATTTTTAGACCAGTATTACCTAATTAACTGTGGTATAGTTTAGTCAAGTATGGTTATAGCATTTCTCAAGTATGGACATTGTATTAGCATTTTATAAAGTGTGTAGAAATAAATTACTTAAACTTTATATGAAAAGATGTATTCAAACTACTAAGTTATGAAAATAGTTCCTTTATACAGGATGTTGCTTTCTATTCTATCTTTTCTCACTGAATTAAGTACCCTCTAACTCTAACATGCTAGGACCTAGATTACCAACCAGAAGACATCTCTTCTGTAGCACGAACATCATTAAACACAAGAATACACTCTCAGAAATGAGTATGTCATGAATAAGTAAGCATTTCAACTGTATGATACAATTTCATAGGGGAAAAAGTTTAAAACAAAGTTTTTGACATTTTCTTTCCTTTCCTTCCTTTCTTCCTCACTTCCTTTCCTTCTTTTTTTTTGGCCAGTCCTGGGCCTTGGACTCAGGGCCTGAGCACTGTCCCTGGCTTCTTCCCGCTCAAGGCTAGCACTCTGCCACTTGAGCCACAGCGCCGCTTCTGGCCGTTTTCTGTGTATGTGGTGCTGGGGAATCGAACCTAGGGCCTCGTGTATCCGAGGCAGGCACTCTTGCCACTAGGCTATATCCCCAGCCCCACTTCCTTTCCTTCTACACTAGGGTTTGAACATAGGACCTTCTGTGCCAGGCAAACACTTTACCACTTGAGCTGGACATTTTCACTTTTAAATGAGTAAATTGTTTTAAATATTTATAACTAAATATAAATAATACATGTAATTTTTAAATATTTCAAATAAAATAATTTTTCTAAGAAAATTTTAATAAGAAAAATAAGCCTAGATATTGCATTTCCTTATACTAACAAATTTAAATTTTATCCTAGTTTTTATCAGTAAAATAAAAATCTCAAGATTTTTTTTGTATTTTACAATATAGTATGATATGACTTTACTAGGTAACGGAATTTTTAATTTTTTCCTGATTAAAAATATATTATGGGGCTGGGGATATAGCCTAGTGTCAAGAGTGCCTGCCTCGGATACACGAGGCCCTAGGTTCGATTCCCCAGCACCACATATACAGAAAACGGCCAGAAGCGGCGCTGTGGCTCAAGTGGCAGAGTGCTAGCCTTGAGCAAAAAAAAAAGAAGCCAGGGACAGTGCTCAGGCCCTGAGTCCAAGGCCCAGGACTGGCAAAAAAAAAAAAAAAAAAATATATATATATATATATATATTATGATCATGGAGAATTGCATACTTGTTAATATTTTTGTCTCACTTCCTTCCATACTTTTATTTTCATCTTCTTTTTATACTTTGTTAACAGATTTTTGAGAAACATTTCTACATTTATATAAACTTTTATGCTAAAAGTTGTTCAAAGTAGCAAATAGCATATAAGCTTCTTGACTTTTATAATTGGGATAAATGTACTTTTTCTTTGGTGGTACCAGGTTTAAACTAAGGGCCTCATGTTTACATGAGGCAAACGTTTTACATGCACTTGGCCTTTTGCTTTCTTTCTCTTTCCTTTTCTTTTTCTTTGATTTTTGCATAGGGTCCTTTACTTCTGCCGAGGCACAAGTGCTTCAGTAGTAGGATTACAGGCAGTAACCACTATGCCCAGCTTACTTGTTAAGATAGAGTCTGGCTAATTTTTTGCCTGGACTGGCCTGAAACTGTAATCCTCTTATCTCTACCTCACAAATAACTGGTATAAGAGGTGTATGTTAGCATGTCCAGCCAGGATAAGTATATATTCTACATTTTATGTTTTGGAGATTAAAGTAAACTGAGTGCCAGTGGCTTACTTCTTGTAATCCTAGCTACTTGGGAAGCTGAGATCAGAAGGATCAAGATTCTAGGCAAGAGTAGGCAGAAAAGTCATTAAGATTACATCTCAGTGAAAAAAGCTGGACATGGTTGTATTCCTTTCATCCCAGCTAGAGTAGGAAGTGAAAAGGGTAGATTGCAGTTCAGGTACATACCAAGGGTGCAGGAAGTAATAACCAATATTAGAAGCATGGTTTAGTGGTAAAGTCCCTGTCTGGTAGGTGCACAGCCCCGAGTTCAAAACCCAGTGTTACCTAAATAAATCAGATTTAAAGTTAGATGGGTTCAAATTTAGAGTGAATTAGTTAAAATTTAAAGCAAATTACAGTTTAGAACAGTGCCTGGGGGCACATTGTAAACTCAGTTATCTTTACTATTATAGTTTTAGTATTTTATAATTTGCATATACTAACTAGAATGACAGCTTTTATTTGTGACTGTTACTAATTATTGATCTTCATAAACTTTTGTAAAATAAGATTTTCTGCATGGAGTGCATAGGTTACTCACACATTTCATTTTAAAAACAAACTGATAGAACATAGGATACTTTTTTTAAAGTGTAGTTGTCTGTACACTTTTTTTTTTTTTGCTGTTCTTTGTTAATTTGTGTGGTTGCGGTGTGGGCACTTAGATTTCAGAAGCAGAAAAAGACCTTCTTTTCAAGCAGTTGAGTAGTAGAATACAACTGTTGAATAAATTACGCCAGGAAGCACTGGATTTAGAAATGCAGATGGAAAAGCAAAGGCAAGAAATGGCTGAAAAGCAGAAGGAGATCAACAATCTGCAAACAACTATAGAGAGCCTGGATCCCAAAGACCCTAAACATGTAAGTAAAGTAAGAACTTTTGACTTCTTCTATGGAGATGAGATTGTTCTTCTGTCTAGATAATACATGTCTCATCACTTTTAGTCAAGAGTTCTTTCTGAAAATCTCTTAGTTTGATGAACATATTTACGTTTTTAAATATAGATATATAATGTGTATATAGTCAAAGAGCATGTTTGTATATTATGTATGTATATATGAAGTATGTATATCCAAAACAAAATAACTTAGGGCTTGAAGGAAATAGTTTTCACTTAATAATGGCTTCATGGTACACTTTTTTTTTTTTTTTTTTGCCAGACATGGGGCTTGAACTCAGGGCCCTGAACACTGTCCCTGGCTTTTTGCTCAAGTCTAGCACTCTTCCATAGCACCATTTCCGACTTTTTCTGCTTATGTGGTGATAAGGAATTGAACCCAGGGCTTGCTAAGCTAAAGCACTCTACCGCTAAGCCACATACATACCCAGCCCCTTGGTACACCTATTTTTAAGTGATTAAGTTTCATTATATTTCAGAGCAAGAGAAACTTGCTTAAAGATGCTCTCCAGACTTCATACTTTTTATCTTTCCTTGCCCTCTTCTTTTGAAAGCAGAAAGAGGCTTGGCACCAGTGGCTCACGCTTGTAATCCTAGCTACTCAGGAAGCTGAGGTCTGAGGATTGCGGTTTGAAGCCAACTTTGGCAAGAAAGTGCATGAGGCTATTATGCCCTTTATCTTCCAAATAAACCAGGAAGAAATCTGTGCCTCATGTGGTAGAGTGCTAGCCTTGAGCAAAAGAAGCTCAGGGACAACACCCATGCCCTGAGTTCAAACCCCAGGGTGAGCACCAAGGGGGGGGAAGCAGAAGGAGCTGAAGAAAGTTGAGACCTTTTTCTACCTCTTCTTTAAACCTTTATGCAAATATTCCACTGAAATTATTTTCTGTTTCATATTATTTTCTTTTTTTTGGCCAGTCCTGGGCCTTGGACTCCGGGCCTGAGCACTGTCCCTGGCTTCTTCCCGCTCAAGGCTAGCACTCCGCCACTTGAGCCACAGTGCCGCTTCTGGCCGTTTTCTGTATATGTGGTGCTGGGGAATCGAACCTAGGGCCTCGTGTATCCGAGGCAGGCACTCTTGCCACTAGGCTATATCCCCAGCCCTCATATTATTTTCTTAAAAATGAAACATTTCTTTGAACTGTGTCTTTTTAAGATATGACCAGATGTGGTTAGTGGCTGTGGTCAGGTGAGTCAGGCTCTTGTCTCTTTATGTCAGTCAGCATTATCTTTTAAAGAACTGTTCTCTGGATTAACAGAAATCATAGGATTAAACAATGCACTAAAATTGCTTTAAATACTTGACAAATTCATTATTCCTTTAAACATTTTTATAAAATATATACCAGCTTATTTTGATAAAGGATAATTTTATCATGATAGACCTAAAGTCTTTTTAATGAAAGCTTAAGACATAGTATTAACATTGAAACCAAGAGTAGTGTCGATTATTTTAAGCAATTTTTGTTGGGTGAAAATTAGGAGGTTTTAGGTACTCTAATTGTGCTGTGGAGTCAATATTACCTTACCTTATTGTATTTATTTGTTCAGAGCCTGATCTCTATAAGATCCCTGAGGATTAGAATTGTATATGGTACTAATGTCTGTGTCACTAGGGGCCAGCCCTTTGTTAATGCATGCCTAAGTCCTGGAAGATAAGAAGGAAAGAGCCTGCACGCCCTATCCCAAAGCTCAAGTACTACTTCTTCCAGTTCTATGACATGAGTCTATAATTAGAACCATCAACAAACTTCTTGGTAGAGAGGGAGTTTAAATTTCAGTGTACTTTTTTAATAAAGAAATGATATTTTGGGGAGCTGGGGATATAGCCTAGTGGCAAGAGTGCCTGCCTCGGATACACGAGGCCCTAGGTTCGATTCCCCAGCACCACATATACAGAAAACGGCCAGAAGAGGCGCTGTGGCTCAAGTGGCAGAGTGCTAGCCTTGAGCGGGAAGAAGCCAGGGACAGTGCTCAGGCCCTGAGTCCAAGGCCCAGGACTGGCCAAAAAAAAAAAAAAATGATATTTTGGAATGGTGTCTGTTTTGAAGGCATCTAGATTAGTCTGTACTAAATGGGGACAAAACATTATAAACCATGTTTCATTTTTGTTAAGAACTAAAAATTTATTTTATTTTATTTATTTTGTTTATTTTTTCTAGTCCTGGAGCTTGAGTACTGTCCTGGCTTCTTTTTGCTCAAGGCGAGCCCTCTGCCACTTGAGCCACAGCACCACTTGTGGTCTTTTCTATATATGTGGTGCTGCCACTAGGCCATATTCCCACCTCCCTAAATTGTGTGTGTGTGTGTGTTTGTGTGTGTGTGTGTGTGTGTGTGTGTGTGTGTGTGTTTTGATCATAGGGCTAGAGCACCAGCACAAAGCTTAATGTGCTGACTTAGAGTGAGCATCTTTTCCTATTTGCTTCAAGTTAGTGTTAGGCACAGCATTTTAGGCTGCATAGAATATAGGCCTTTTAGCAAAAGAAAACAGTACAGTAGGATTCTTGCATATTTTTCTTTAGCTGTAGATTTTATGTAAAATATTTGATTTGTATTACTTAATCAGATTAAGTATCTTTTTGGAGTGGAAAAAAAAAGATATGATAGAAAACATACTAAGTGCCCACCTGGTACATTGTGCTGATATTTTATATATGCTAAGGTACTTTATTTTATCACAGTGTTTTCTTTTCAATTTATAGAGGGTAAAAATGTAACTTAGAAAAATTTGTGATTTGCACTGATCACCCTTTTAGGAAGAGGCAGAGCCATTAAGCTACTAAAATGATCTTTTCTTTACTGTCAAAATGAAGTACAGAGGGGTTACAGTTTCATATATAAGGCAGTGAATACATTTCTTATCCAACTTGGTACCTCCTCCCTCATTTTTCCCCTACCTCCCTAAAGAAATTATTTTAAAATTAGCTCAGAATCAAGCCTAGTTGGGTTTTCAAAATGTAAAAGCATTTTGCTAGGTTTCACAAGGAAAAGGTACCATTTGAGTATCAAGTCCCATTTTAGTTATTAAGTTGTTCATAGCCAGAAGTACAAATAAATGCCCTGGTAGCAAACGTAATAAAGAGCTCTGTGTTGCTCTCTTCTATCAGGAACTACCCAATGGGAGCAAAGTGTGAACAGTTCTCTGGAGGATTAGCCAGTAGTACTGCTTGCAGCTTTTGGTGTGATTGGCCCTCGGGAGCTTCCTCTGTTTTGATTTAAAGAGGGGAGGGTGGGGCCTGCCTGCGGAGGCTATCTATGACTGGAGGCTGGGCTGCCGCTCACTCCTCGCTGGGAACGTGGTTTGAACGCTGGGAAGTTACAGATCTGGAGGCGCTTGCAAAAATGTGGCTGTCAGAGAGGAAAGACCACGTGAATTTGAAGACAGTGTTAGAAAGCATTCTGCCCACAATTTCTCTCTTCTTCATGGTTGTTTTAACAGGACAGATTCTAAGTTAAGGTATGGTCATTTTCTCTCTTTGTACAAAGGACTTAGAGGGAGGAGGAGTCAGAGATGTAAGTTCCTGTTTTTACAATAACTCTTTTGTGTATACCACAATAGTGAAAACAGCTGAATCTTGTTGCTCTAGTGTGTTCATTATATGCCACTGGCACTTGAACTGAATTTTGACCTGCAAATAAGAGGTTTTAATGGATTTTTAGCGGTGAATTTTAAGGATTTATTAATTTAGATAAAAATACAGCAGTTAAAAAATTATCTTTAGCCATAAAAGTTCTATGTTTAGTTACTAAACAATCTGTTAACTACAGTTCTTAGATTTCAGAACATAAAAGTTTTGTTAAACAGATTGATTTCAGAAAGATGTCAGCAGCTGGGTATTTTAGGTATGTTAGAGAAAAGACAAGATTTAAAAAACTCATCAAGTTTACTAGTAAAATAAGAGCCTTTCTATCAAGGTGCCAGTCATTAGTTCATCAAAAATGAAGAGACTTTTTTCCTAGTATTTGAGGTAAGCAGACATCTAATGTTGAAAAATGTGTACCTTTGTGGTTCAGATACAGTTCTCTCCCCTGATGGTTTTATCTTCAGTTCTAGTCCTTTGATCCTATGGGGGCAATGTTAGTCACGGGGCTTGGGAGAGTAGGAGGGCAAAAGTTCTCTGGGGAATTATTTTGTATCCATATCAACAGTTACCTAAGGAGACTTGGGCAAGTCATTTGATGAACCTGACCCACAGTGGGTTTGCTCACTTGTAAAATGAAAGATTAGACTAGGTAATTGGTTCTATTTTGTATTCTTCATTTTAAAATGTTTAACAAAAACAATGCCATCTTCACCACCACCACCACCAAAAAAATGTTGTTTAAGAGTTCTGGACATAGCTTAAGTGGTAGAGTAATTGCCTATTTGTGCAAGGCTCTGTTAAGAATTATTATAAAATGTAAAGAACTTGTGTTTGTTTTTGTCTTTTCAATTCAGTCTCATGTGCAGGCACAGAAAAGGGGTAAAGAACAACAGCTTGACACTATGAACAAGCAGTACAAACAACTGGAAAGCCGTTTGGATAATATACTTTCTAGAATTGCTAGGGAGACTGAGGAGATTAAGGATCTTGAACAACAACTTACTGACGGTGAGAGTTTAATTTGATTTTAGGTAACAAAAAAACAAAACTACCCAGACAGGAATGAATCCAGCTATGAGTTAAATATGTATGGTTCACCAGTCACTGCTAGTATTTGATATGAAAGTGTTTGCAAAATACCCAAAACTATTTTTAAAACTAAAAATACTTTCTTTTTAATGATGTTTTGTTGTATTGATGCCTACTAAGTCAAGTCATTCTACTTAGCAGGCAAGAGTGAAGTCAGTGCATGATGATGATAAGATCTGTCACATGATTGTCTTCCATTGTATAATACCCTTCAGAAGCAAAGCCTGTTGGCATTAGGAAATCCAGTATCTAACAGTATATTAAGAAAATGTATTGGGGGGGGCAGAGTGGGGGAATTGGGGAGGGAGAAGGTGGGAGAAAAATGAGGGAAGGAGGTAACAGGTTTGATAAGAAATGTACTTACTGCCACCTTACATATGAAACTGTAGCCCTTCTGTACATCACTTTGACAATAAATTTAAAAATTAAAAAAAGAAATAAAATATAATTTCCAGAAAGCCAGGAGAAAAAAGAAATGTATTTCACATTTCAGTTTCAACATTTAGTATATCATGAACACTCAAGAAAGACTCTTAAGGCTGGGGATATAGCCTAGTGGCAAGAGTGCCTGCCTCTGATACACGAGGCCCTAGGTTCGATTCCCCAGCACCACATATACAGAAAACGGCCAGAAGCGGCGCTGTGGCTCAAGTGGCGGAGTGCTAGCCTTGAGCAGGAAGAAGCCAGGGACAGTGCTCAGGCCCTGAGTTCACAGCCTAGGACTGGCCAAAAAAAAAAAAAAGAATTCACAATTTTGCTACACATTTTTTATTTCATTTGGAAATTATTTAAATGCTTTACATCACAAACTTCTTAAGCATCCTATGAGTACTTTCCAAATACCTTTTATATTGTACCTGATTAATATTCCTATACTACATATAATAGGAAGAAAATTACCATTATATCTTGAAACAAATATAAGATAGGATATAATTACAAGCTTAGAATTTCACTTAGCTAGTAACAAATCACCGAGGAGACAAAACAATATTTTTTAAATATAATTATTATTCTTTCCATCTGATTTAGGCCAGATAGCTGCAAATGAAGCTCTGAAGAAGGATTTAGAAGGTGTCATCAGTGGGCTGCAGGATTACCTTGGGACCATCAAAGACCAGGCAGCTCAGGCCCAGAATGAGTGTCAGCAGCTACAGGATGAGAAAGAGACACTGCTGCAGAGATTGTCCAGTGTCCAGCAGGAGAGGGATGAACTGGAAATAGTTGCCATGGATGCAGAAAACATGCGGAAGGTATGATTTGTTCTCTATTTTCCTTAGCTTTCAGGAGTAGATAGCCAAGTTAAGACAGTTGAAACAGTTAGAAATAAGTGACAAAAAGTATTAGTGGCTATTGGGTACTTTTTTTCTTATTGGAGGGATTTTTTTTCTTCTTCATCTGAAACATTTGGGATCATTATTTTTTCTTTACTAAGGAAAATTATTTTTGTAAGGTCCACTCCTGGGAAGACTCCATGCAGATGCCCCCCACCTGTTTAAGTCTGCGCCCAGTACCTGAGTTACCTAGGTAACTGGCACACCCGGAGGTCAGATCCAATCCATCTGGCCATATCTCCTACCTTTTCCTATGTAATCCTACTCAACCCGGTTCCCTTTCTCTTTCTTTTTCTCTCTTTTTCTCTCTTACTCTTTCTTTTTTCCTTTCTTCCTTTCCCTCTGTCTCCCCATGCCTCCATCTTGTATGGGCTGGCAGTTTGCTTTCCCCCCAATAAACTTTCTGCTTGAACCATGTGGCGGGTTTCCTTTCCTTTCTGGTGAACCTTAAAATTTTGTCTCTATTTCTTTCTCTGAAAGGTATTATTTACAAATAACTATAAAGACAATTTACAGACACATTTTATCTAAACAGAGTGCTATATGAAAGTTTGTATTTTTATTACTTGCAGAAGAATTATAAAACACATTGTAGTTTATCTTACTGTTATTACTTGATAATAAAAGCAATATTAATTTTGATATTCTACATGAAGACAGGCATTGTTGTAAATTATGCTTTTCTATACCTAATTGTCTACTCATTAGGAAATGAGTTGTCTACTCATTAGGAAATTTCACTTATTCTATTTTAGTTTTTTGGCAGACATTGTTGTGACTAAGAACCAAAGGTTCCCCAAATTTCATGTTCATTAGAGCTGCTTTCCAGAAATTGGAGTTCATATTTTTTAATGTAAAAACTCTCAGGCATATAAAAAGTATCAGAAATACATTTAACATTGTATTTTTACAATGCAGCTTAAGAAATAAGATGTTGCAAATATATATGAAAATCTCTGTGAACTCCTTTCCCAAAAGTAACACAACCCTGAATGTAGTTATTTTCCTACATCTGTTCTTTTATATATATACACATACACACGTGTGTATATACAGTTCCATAAGCAATATGTGCTCTAAGGTGTCATAGTGTATATCACTTCTTTTCTTCCTTCTCATTTATTTGTTGAGGGACTCCCATTTTATTCTCATTGATGTATGTAACATCCCATTGTGTGTACATTCCACAGTTATTATTTAGTCATTCTTCTTTTGGAGGATACTTGGGTTGTTCCTAATATTTTGCTATAACTCACAGTTCTGGATGTAAAATTCTTGTGTGCATCTTGAACTTGTAGACTGCTGTACTTAGCATAAGCGCCTTAAAAGGTATATATTAAAGGCTTGGTCCCCAGTGTGTGGTATTACTGGAAGACAGCAGAACCTTTAAAAGGTGAGGCCTAGTGGAAGGAAGTTTAGGGCACTGGAGGAGATATTGGGACCTCAGACTGCTTTTTCTTTCTCTTTTCTTCCTTACTGCCATGAGGTGAGCAGGCCTCTTCCATGATCTTGTGTACCATCACTAGACTAAAGCAATGGGGCCAAAAGTGGCCATGGACTGAAACCAGAGCAAAATAAACCATCTTCCTCCTTTTAAGTTGGTTGTCTCAAGTATTTTGTCACAGCAACAGAAAGGTGACTAACACAGGGGATTATGATCAGAAGCTAGGATTATAAACGTGAGCCATTGGGCACACAGCTTTATTATCTTTTCAAAATTTTTAGATTTTTAATACTTTTTTATACTATTTTAAAAAGACATTTAAGAGTCTTTCTTGAGTGTTATAAATAAAGATGTCAAAATTTAAACTTGCCTTTCTGAAGTGGGAAATAAATTTCTTAATATACTGTTAGATACTGAATTTCCTAATGCCAACAGGCTTTGCTTCTGAAAGGTTTTATACATAATGACTTGTAGGAATTCTTTAGTCTGGGTATTAATAAAACATTTAGTCCAATATCTAATGGAAAGTAGGCATTAAATGTTAGCCTTTGTGCCCATCTTCCTTGTACGTTTTCTTTTAAAATATCATTTAACTGGTTACTTGGGAAAGCTTGTTGATAGCTTACTGACCTTTCAGATTATATTGAGTTAGGGTTTTGTTTTTCAACTAGTATAAGCAAAGCCTGAGGCTTCATCAGGTAGCAAATGAAAAGTTTCTGTTCCAGGCATCAGGCTGGCCAGCACTGGGTTTACTGTACTCAGGTTACTTAAAACAACATACAGATGTTTAAGCAGCACTGTGAGGGATATGCAGTAAACTCTCTGATCTTCTTCCAGGAGCTGGCAGAGCTAGAAAGTGCCCTCCAAGAGCAACATGAAGTAAATGCATCCCTACAGCAGACTCAAGGAGATCTCAGTGCCTACGAGGCTGAGCTAGAAGCTCAGCTAAGGCTAAGGGTTGCTGAAACCAGCAAGCTCAAGGAAGAGTTGGAAAAACTCACAAGGCTTAGTCAGGTAAGTAGGACCATCCTCCAACTAGAAACTATGAAGCCTTTGCCTAAGATACCTTACTTCTGGATGAGAGGGAGTGAATAGGACCAAAGTACATTGTATGCATGTAGAGAAATATCATGATGAAACCCCTTTATACAACAAATATATGCTAAAAATAATATTTCAATTTAATATTAAATACTTTTGAATATATTATATTTGGAGCGTAAGGAAGGATATATTTTTGGAATCAAACATCCTGAGTCAGATACTATCTGTAAGTACATGGGCGAATCACTTTATGGCTCTGAGTCTCCCAGCCTATCCTTCTGTAAAATGGCAGGTGTTGAGGAGTAAGATAAATGGCTATAAAAACACCTCATCAGAAGGAACATATTCAATAAAATCTAGTTTTTCTTTCCCAGAATAGCTTTAAGAGACTTCTTTTAAGCTGATGTTAAGTTTCACTTTTGTTTCCTTTTATGGTTGGTTGAACTACTAGTTTATTCAAGAAAATATTATCCATTGAATAAATACCATTGATTGGTTATTGGTTGTTGGCCTGTTAACTGTGAATGCTTTAGGGACCACCAAACAGACATAATTACTCCCATATGTGCTAACAAACCTCAGGACACAGGTGAGGAAGAAAGGGACAAGATGCTATAACAAAGGAAGGGAGATAGGGAAGACCATCCTACAGACTCAGCCAAACATTGTTTCTATTTTCAAGTAATAATAAATATGGTTTCTAAATGGCATTTCCTTATAAATTCTCCTGTCTTTTTTTTTTCAAGTGGGCCCTTACTAGTTTGGATGATATATTTGTCACTTGTACGTCCACTAAATTTATATGTGTGTGTATACATACACATATATATACACATACATACATACATATATGTATAAAATATGGTTTGCCTTTTTACTGGCTGACTTGGTATTGAAAGAGATTTTCCACCCCTTAGCATCAAGATCACAAAGATTGGTCTTCAAACTATGCATTGAGAATATACAACATAAGAGATCTTTTCCCTCTGATCTACAGATCTATATACCTGATTGGTACCTTGCAACATTATCAATTCACTTGTGAAGCTTGTTTAATACAGATTATGGGCCCTATAAGAGATTCTGACCCATAAGTTTGAGATAGAGTCTTGACAGCTGCTTGGGTCTTTCACTGTATAGCTCAGGTTGTCCTTGAAATCTCCACCCTCTGCCTCAGTCTCCCAGATGCAGGGATTAGGGGCATGTACCTACACCCAGATGCCATCTTTAATAGATGCCAAATGATTTTGGTACAGTTATTTCAGGATCATTATTTGCTTTTAAAAATCAATGTTTAGGGCTCCTTTGGAAGATTCTGATTTGGTCTTACAAGTTGAGCAGATTCTGATGCTTACTCCTTAAGTTTTAAGTTAGTAGTTTAAGGGATATGTGGGGAAATGGTCTTGGATTTTTTATTTTCAAACTTATAAAACTATAGGTTTGTGCATATATGTAAACCTACTGATGCCTGTTGGAATCCCAAATTTCTGGTGTTTTACACTTTTCTATTATTTCTTCTCCTGACAATAAATAGTTGGAACAATCAACACTTCAGGCAGAACTTGAGAAGGAAAGGAAATCCCTCAAAAATGCCCTTGGAAAAGCCCAGTTCTCAGAAGAAAAGGAACAGGAGAACAGTGAACTCCGCTCACAACTTAAACAGCTACAGGTATGATTTGTTCTGAGTATAATTCAGCTATGGACACCCACAGATGGTGATGACTTCAGTTAAGCATTTAGTCACCTGTTCTAACATGTATTAGCAACTTGTATTATTAGAAAAAAAAGAAGTCTAGGTGTGGTATTACCATTACCTCTGTTCTCCTGTAACATGTTGGTACAGGAAATGGAGGCAGTGTTGTAGTGAACAGTATGCTGTGTAAATTCACAGATGAAGGTAACACTTTGCATTTTTCCTAGATATGGATGTGTCACCAGAGTGAGCTAAAATTATTCTATTGGTATATCCTTCTTCCACTGGATTATCTTTGTCATTATCTATGAATTTAAATATGGTGGACCACAGTAGGATTTCCTGATTTCACAATCTTCCTCTCAGAGATAATGTTATTTAAAATGCAGTCATTTTGTAATTGTTGAGAAAGTATAAAGAATTTTTTATAGCTCTTCTCAAAATAATGTGCAAGTCATAGGAGTAGTTGGACAGGATATTTTAGAAAACTCCCCCAAAGAAGATATGTAACAAATACCTGAATCAGTAGTCAGATCTCCCTGTTAGTGTGGTCAGGGACTGCTTGTCTAGGTGAAGTGGCAGCTAGTATTACCAGAAATAAAGGGGCAGAATGGACATGGTTTGGGGGAAAACCTCCGAAAGCTCATGCAGATGCGTACTCCCCCAAATATTCTTCTACATGTATTTTTCCAGAAAGTTAAAAAAAAATCTGATAACCTAGAATTTAAATTTTACTGCTAGACCCAAAGAAACATGGACTCTATGGTCTCCCTTATTGGGAATATTTAGCACAGGTCTAGGCAAGTCACAGCAGAGGATGACAAGAGCCCAATACCTATACCCTTATGATCACATAAGATGATGCTAAGTGAAATGAACTCCATTTTATGGAAATGATTGTTATATCACAGTTGTAACTACTTTCAACATCCCATGCGTATCTGTAGTTTCTACTATTGATGATGTTCGTGTATCACCTTCTTGTGATTGTATCTACACTATCTCTGTAATCTTATCTGAGTGTATGGGAAACAGTGTATACTGGTATTAGAATTAGGAAATTCAAAGGGAATACCAAAATTGAGATACAAAGGGTAAAATAAGAGAAACAACAACAAAAGCAATACTTGCAAAACTGTTTGGTGTAAGTGAACTGAAAACCTCAGGGGGGGAAAGGGAGAGGGGGGAGGGGGGTATGAGGGACAAGGTAACAAACAGTACAAGAAATGTATCCATTGCCTAACGTATGAAACTGTAACCTCCCTGTACATCAGTTTTATAATAAAAACTTAAAAAAAAAAAGAACAGCTGTTGCTTGTTAAGGTATGTAGTTCGAATAAAGGTTATTGTACTGGAAACTCCTCAAAAATAAATAAATAAATAAATAAATTTTACTGCTATTAGTTCCACTTTTGATGTAAATGTCATAAAGGATGTCCATGTTTTCTTGTGTCAGAGAAGGAAGGTGCATTTGTGTGTGTACATTTGGGTCTTCATTAGATTACTAGTTTTTAATTTTGCTTTGGAAATTCTCCAGTCCCAAAAAAATAAATCTGTGTTGTTTTATGTTTCCATTATCTAGTTTAGACAATTGTCAACATTTCATTGAGTCTACCATTTTTTTTCTGATTGCAATATTTTAAAGAAAACCTCATATCTTTGTTTCATTTCTGAATCTTTAGTAAACATTATCTTGTAGTAAAAAACTAAAATATCCTCAGGAGTCACCCTCTGAAAGGTAGAAACCACGGTCAGCTTGACCTGAGGCTGCTTGCCTCAACATGAATACAGGTTATACTCACTCTACATTTGTATTTCTTAGAAATCACCTTTATAAAAGGAAACAAAACCTAAGGATACTAGATCAAGAAAAGAAATAGCTTGCTAGAAACCAGAATCACTCTACTAGTCTTTTTATTCTTTTCCCAAGTTCTGCCAATTATAATCAAACTTGAATTTGGTATATACAATAAACATACATGTGGGGATCGGAGACACTTGGTTACTTACAAGATTTATGACTTTGAGAAATAGTTAATCTTAGCTTTTGCTTCTCTGTCTTGAATATAAAAATCATATCCACTTTATTAAGTGACTGTGGTAGTGAAATACATCATTTGGCATTGCTGCTAGTACACTGTCCAACTCCATGAATTTCAGTTTGCTGTAGATTATTTCCAAGTCACTGGTGCACTTGTGCCTCAGCCAAGAGCTGATAAAAATATCTAAAGTGTTTTATGGAACCGTGATGAATCATAGTTTTAAAAGTTTTGACTTTTACTGTACCAGTCTTTTAGGGGCTGCATGGCTCTGTCATTTCTCCATTCTTAGTTCTCTGAACATTGTGTTTAGCTCATCATGGACCAGTCCTATGATAGTGAGTCTTTGCAATTCCAGAATTTATTCAGTACTTGCTGTACTGAATCTTGGTTCAAATTTTAGATACAATTTTTGTTGTCCTTTTGGCTGGCCTGGTTCAGATCACTTGTGACCACTATTAGTTAGTACATATGGTCCTCAGTTTAGGATGGGATTGTATCCTGATAAGCCCACCATAAGTTGAAAATATTATAAGATAACTGCATTTAATATTCCTAACCTACTGAATAATATAGTGTAGCCTAGTCTATAGTAAATGTGCTCAGAATGCCTATGAACACAAATCATATTTTATAATAAAATGCATAATTTATTGGAAATATAATGGGAGACAAAAATACAAACCCTAAAACATTCAGGTACTATAGTACACTATAAAGAATGAAGTTTTAGCTTGGTACTAGTGGCTGGTTACACCTGTAATCCTAACTATTCAGGAGGCTGAGAACTGAGGAATGCAGCATAAAGTCAGCACAGGCAGGAAAGTCCATGAATCTCTTTATCTCTAACTATCAAAAAGCCAAAAGTGGAACTGTGGCTCAAAAGTGGTAGAGCGACAGTCTTGAGTGGAAGAGCAAAGATGGTGATCAGGCCCTGAGTTCAAGCCCCAGGACCAGCACACACACAAAAAAAGGAATCATGTTTTACCATCCTGATGGCCTGGCTCACTGGGAGCTGAGGCTTCTTGTTAACTGCCCAGCTTCATGGGAGTCATAATATATAATACCATCCCTGGGGGGGAAGAAAGTTCAAAATAACTGTAATGAGGGGACCATCTGTAGTATAGAGAAAGCTGGCTCAGTAGTGGGCAGGGACAGTTTGCAGATGAAAGTACTCCAGATGGTGAAGGTACTTAAAAACATGTTAATTGCAATTCTGTTCTCCATTATGCTCAACAGCTGAGTTTGAAGTAGATTAACTATTCAAATAGTATAGGTATTTGGGAGAATAGAATCGATAGGTTAAGATATAGAATCACTTTGATCAAATTTAGGGAAATTTTAGTGACTTTTATTTGAATATTATTTGACATTGAATTATCCTCTATGGTCCAGACAATGTTCATTTATTTGTTAGCAGTGAAAATTTCCACACAAATAACAGATTCTCACCATGTCACTTCCTCCACAGGATGATAATAACCTGTTAAAACAGCAACTCAAAGATTTCCAGAATCATCTTAACCATGTGGTTGATGGTTTGATTCACCCAGAAGAAGTGGCAGCTCGTGTAGATGAGCTACGGAGAAAACTGGAATTAGGAGCTGGGGAAATGAGGTAAGAACTCTGTGCAAAGAGTTTCACAACCCCAGACTTGCTAAGTATGAAGGTCCATGGTAAACTGCCTTCCAAAGTTCTAGCAATGGTTGATTTCCTTTTTTTTTTCTTTTATTTAAATACAATTTTATTTTCATTGAGATATTTTATAGAGGGATTATCATTTCATAAGTCAGGTAGTGAGTACATTTCTTTTTGGGGGGCAGTGTTACTCCTTTGCTTTCCCCCAGTTTCTCCCTTTTGTCCCTGCCCACAAGTTACAAGGGCTGATTTCTTTCGAGAAGTTTTCCTTATGATGTTTCCAAAGGCTCTGATATAAGATCATTGAATTCAAATTGTCATTGATACTGTATTTTTATGTTAAGGTTAGCACTCTGCTATTTGAGCCACAGCAACACTTGGCTTTTTGGTGGTTAATTGGAGATAAATTTTATAGACTTCTTTCTACACTGGCTTCGAACCACAATCCTCAGATCTCAGCTTCCTGAGTAGCTAGGATCACAGGCATGAGCCACCAGCACCTAGCTTTAATTTGTTTGTTTATTTTAATTTTACATCTTTTATACTTTTTGATGATATTTTTAAAAGGTATTTCAGAGTCTTTCTTGAATGTTCATTATATATGGTCAAGAAGTAGGGCCACATTATACATTTTAAACGGAGATCATGTATCAGAAGAAAACAGAGGTTATTCAAGCCTTATTGGAGCCTGTGCTGTCAGATTGCTGTAAACACTGTACTTAGGAACTACTTAGTAATTTGCTGTAGGTTGACACCATTCCTTCTGCACATCTCTTTTTACTAGTTGTACTTATGTTAACAACCTCTTTGCATCAAAAATGTCACATAACATCGTGGGTTTTTTCCCTTACCAGGATCCATAGTCCTTCTGATATCCTAGGGAAAAGTCTTGCTGACTTACAGAAACAATTCAGTGAAATCCTTGCACACTCCCAGTCAGAAAGAGATGAAGCACAAGTGAGGGAGAGGAAACTCCAGGAAGAAATGGTTCTGCAGCAAGAGAAACTGGCAAATGGACAAGAAGAGTTCAGGCAGGCCTGCGAAAGAGCCCTGGAAGCTAGGGTAAGAAAAGAGAAAAAAAGCCACTGGAGGCAGCTCTTGGCAAATACTAATGGTGTTGAGCAAATTACTATGCTTTCTTTCTCATGTAAATTCAGCATAATTGTTTTTTCATTCATAACAAGTCTGACCTGTTATGATTACAATCCAACCCTAATTGTGGTTGTTGATGGCAAAGTCAAGCCTATTTGTAACACTGTTACACTGTTTCCTTTTTGGAAGCATGGTGTATAGGCTGATAAGTAATTCATTTAATTCATTAATGTGGCACCAGAATCCTTTTTTTTTGCTGGTCCTGGGGCTTGAACTTGGCCTGGGTGCTGTCCCTGAGCCTCTTTGTGCTCAAGGCTAGCCCTCTGCCCCTTGAGCCACAGTGTCACTTCTGGCTTTTTCTGAATGCTGTATTAGAGGTAAGAGTCTCTCACTGACATTTCTGCCCAGGCTGGCCTTGAACTGGATCCTCAGATCCCAGCCTCCTGAGTACCTAGGATTATAGATGTGTACCACCAGCTCCTGGCTCAGAATCCATATTTCTTAATGTAATGATATTAAAAATAGGGTAAGCATTCAAATGGATCCTCAAGAACCATCAGCTGGACTCCAAGGCTCATGCCTATAATCCTAGCTATTCAAGAGGCTGAGATCAGGAGAATTGTGGGTTTAAGGATGGCTTAGGCAAAAAGTTCAGGAGACCTGCCCATCTCAACTAGTAACTAGACGTGGTGTGATACATGCCTGTCTTCTCTGTTACGTGGGAGGCTGAGATCAAGAGAATTGAGATTCCAAGCCAGCTTGGCCAAAAAAAAAAATTCACAACATCTGTCTCAACAGAAAAAGCTGTTTATAGTGTTCCATACCTATTTTATCCCAGCTATATTAGGAAATATAAAATAGGGTTGTTATGCAGGCCAGTCCTGGCAAGAAGTAAGCCCTATCTAAAAAATATAATTACAGCAAAAAGGACTGAAGGTTTGGCTCAGCAAGCACAAGGCCCATTCTACCATCACCCCTAAAAACAAAAACAAAACAAAAAACAAAACATAAAATGGATTCCTATAACCTTTTAGTAAAAAATTGTATTACAGTCTACAGCTAAATAAAAGAAGGTTCTGTAACAAATTGTTCTTTTTGTAGCCAGGCTAGGCTACAAACTGAGAATTTGTCTCATAAATAAATTTTTGAAAAAAAAATCGTTTACAGATTAATTGTGATAAAAGGCAACATGATGCAAGAATCCGGCAGTTAGAAAATGAAATTCACTATCTGCAAGAAAATCTAAAAAGCATGGAAGAAATCCAAGGCCTCACAGATCTCCAACTTCAAGAAGCTGATGAAGAGAAGGAGAGAATTCTGGCTCAGCTCCAGGAGTTAGAGAAAAAGGTAAGCAGGTCATCTCCAGTGCTTTGCAGTTCAGTTGAATGGTATGGTCCACTGTCACCTCTCTGCATGCTGGCACTGAGCTGACTCTGACCTCAGAGAGACTTGGATGCTTTTTGTTGAGTTAGGGTCCTGAGACCAGGGTATCAATGATAGATGGCACCACGAATTGGCAAAGTAAGGACAGCAGAGTCAATTAGATGATAATTAAATGATCATAGGATGAGTTTGCTTGTTAGAAACTCCTATCCCCCAGTTGGACCCATGAGAAACTTGTTTAAACTGTCTTTTATTCTAATGCTTAGCCTCTCTGATCTGGCCTATCACTATCTCCTCAGTCCCCATGCACACATCCTGGACCTTGTTAAATTCAATAAATCATCCACTACTTCTAAAACTACAAAGTGAAGTATCCCACTCTGACAATAACCTCTATCTACCTACCTCCACGCTAACCATTTCTCAGCTTTATTAGCTTCCAGTTCATTAGTTTACTCTCTTTCTGTCTGTTAAGCCCTTCCTGTCTTATTCCTTCTTGTCCAGCTTAAATTCCTTTGTTTGCCACTGAGCTTTTTTAAAAAAAAAAAATTATGTATTGTCAAAATGATGTACAGAGGGGTTACAGTTTCATACATAAGGCAGAGAGTACATTTCTTATCAAACTTGTTATTACCTCCTTCCTCATTTTTCTCCCACCTTCCCCAGTCCCCCGCCCCTCCCCCGTTATACAATTGGTTTACAGCATATAGTTTTGTAAGTATTGCTGTTGCATTGGTTCACCTCTTATCCTTTGTCTCTCCATTTTGATGTTCCCCTTCCCTTCCCTGCTTCCAATAAACATATACCAGGGTACCAAAATCCATTTCAGTGACATCGGGGTAAAACCATGGAGAAGAAAGACAAAAGTAAATGGCACTGAGCTCTTTTTGACAAGTATTCTCAAATCCTTTATACTATCTTCCCTGACAAACTGAGTCTTTGAGTCTGAACTCGTGCTGGGTATTCCTGGAGAGGAAAGTGTGTGTGTGAGACACAACCAGGGTAGCACTAGAATTTCCTGGTCATCAAGCACACATAGGTTATACTACCTTTTCATCAGTAAAGTCACTGTCATGTCTACCTTTTTGTGCCTTCTCATTCCTCACATCTGCCAATCTCCCTTTTCCCAATCTCAGTGAGTGATTTGTTTCACACTCTACTGAGAATCCATCAGTTTCCAAGACTTGTTGAGTTCACCCACAGTGTATATTTGGGATATATGTACATTTTCCTTCTCTGATACCACCACCCTTATCTAGCCATTTCCTGGACAATGTGATGGTCACCTGAAAGATCTCCTCATTCTATCCATGACCTCCATGGAACAATTAACAGGAATTTTATCAGTCCTTCCTCTCAGAGTCTCCATTTTCTTACAAAATGAAATCCTTAAGCCTATGAGACCCTGCATGATCTGCCTGTTTCACTCACTATGCTGTTTTCAGTCCTTCAAAATGCCGGGCTCTTTCTTCACCACCATACACCCTAGGCCTGATTTTCAGTGATCTTTAAGGCTTATCTATCCATTGATTATTGATGATGCTAAGAAGTGTTTTTTAATGACTGGGGTGAATTTATGATCATTTAGATACCTGAATAAGAAAATTTATTCTTTGAGCTTATTCAGTAGATCTTTATAAAACACCTCTACTGTGTGTCAGATTTTTGTTCTAGACATGGGGCCTGCAGCAGCAAACAGAATCCTTGCCCTTCTGGAGCTTACTTCTATTTATTTAAATTTTATTGTAAAGGTAATGTGCAAAGCAGTTACAGTTATGTAAGGTAATGAGTACACTTCTTTTTGATCAGTGCTACCCCCTCTCTCATTTTCTCTTACTTCCCCTCCTCCAAGTTCCCTCCTCCTGCCCCAAATTGTAAAGTTCATTTCCAACAAAGTGTCTGGTGAGTATCACTATTAGATTAGGTCACCCTTTGTCCTGTGATTCTCCTTCTCTTCTCCAAATCAGATAAACTTACATACAAGGCAAAGGATACAGAAATAAAAACCAGTGACAACAGGGAATAAACCAAGGAATAACTGCAAACAGTATAGTTAAAAAACCTCTTGTTCCCATTTTTTGGAGTTCATTTCGATAAGCATCATTATGTATGGTCGTTTTCACATGGCTATTGAGCTAATATGATCAAGAATATCCTAAACATTTTCTAGTTATTACAAATGAGGGTAACCATGCAGCCTATGTTACTTTTGGTCTGTCTTATTTTGTTTAGGTCAAAACTTCCTAAGATCCAGATACACAACCAATCTAAGAAAGGCTGGATAAAGGGGATTCCATTAAACTGCAGTTTCTGCATGGCAAAGGACATAGCTAGCAGGATAAATAGAAAGCCCACAGATTGGGAGATCTTCACTAGCTATACATAAGACAAGGGTCTCAAATCTAAAGTATACTTGGAGTTTATTTCTTAATTCAAATTGCTACCAAGTAGTTTATCAACTATTTGGTTCTCTTATTTTAGAAGAAATATGAAGATGCCAAATCTCGGGAGCAGTTTCTTGGTTTAGATACTGAATTGAAGAATCTGAAGAAAGCTGTGGCTGCTTCTGATAAACTAGCTACAGCTGAACTCACCATTGCCAAAGACCAGCTCAAGTCCCTACATGGAACAGTTATGAAAATAAACCAGGAGCGAGCGGAGGTTAGTCCTTGTGATCAGAGCATGTTTCCTCCAGTGCTACAGCGGAAAAAATACAGTAAATTGTACTGTTGATCTCGTTTTAGCCTTTGCTTATTTTATGTTGCTGTAAGTTGTGTTTTATGTTGTGTGAGTCTTTTTTCCTTATTAAAACTTCTAAGAATTTACTTTGTGCTTCTATGGGTCCTCAACTTATCCCTGTCTTAAAGTGTAGAGGATCTAATTAGGGACATCACTTTCAGTATTTACCTGAAGCTTTGACATATAATCCCTCCAATCCTCAAATTTTCATTGTGCAGTTATATAAAAATGTTACCACATAAAGTGGTTAGGACTCCTGACTAAAGTCATGTTTGTTATGGTCCTTTATAGGGGTGTAAGTACTAATGAGATTAAGGTAGTGAATCATATGAGAAAAAAAATATATGAATATATGCATAATGATGAGAGGCCAAAGAGACATTAATCATAGAAGACGATAGAACAGTAAAGAAAAAGCTCTTGTTCCTTTTGATGCAGCCCTCACCCTTTTGCCCCTATTGAGCAGGACAGGCTGCCTGGCATTGAGAACACATACGTTAGGTGGGGCTTGGCACCATATGTGCCTGGGACAGACAGGCTGGCAATGTGACAAAAGCAGAAGAATCAGTCTTCCTAAGAAGAAGAATGGATATGACCACCTGAGATGTCAGTGTGTCCTTCTCATACTGTGTCCCAGTAGGAGTTCCAGGAAGCGGAGAAGTTCAGCAGGAAGGCAGCACAAGCAGCCAAGGACCTGACCCGAGCAGAAGCAGAAATCGAGCTCCTGCAGAATCTTCTCAAGGAGAGGGAGGAGCAGGTCAGTATTGGTTTCTGAAACCTCCTGTTCTTACTGGGTCCTTCTCTGTGCCTGAAAGACTAAAGTACTGGAAGTGATATCTCAGTGTGCAGTGAAGAGCAGTTCATGGTCAGCCAGTACTTCGCCCTCTACAGATGCAGTACAGTGTAAGTATAAGGAGTCAGGCAGCTTCCTCACTGGTAAAAGTTAATAAAATTTAAAGAATTATAATTAGCTTGTATGAATAAATGCATCTGGGAAATAATTCATTGACAACTTTGTATTTTTTTAATAGTTTCAGATCGAGATGGAGAAAGCAGATGTAGGTACTAAAAGATCAAATTTACAAGTGCTAGAAATCAAGAACTTGAATGAGGCAATGGAGAGGCAAAGGACAGAGATCACAAGACTTCGGAATTTACTAGATCTCACTGGAGCTGGTAAAGTAGTTGGCTTTGATTTTGTGTTTTTGTAATTTTAAAATTAGTCCCATTGCTGACTTGAATAGCTATAGTAGTTAACTTAGCAAATTAAAAGAATTTAGAAAACATTTTGTATAAGCATGATATTGAGAGATTTGGTTACAGAAAGACAAACTGTTAATTAATTTTGGAGGGGATGTTTACAGATCTGTTTGCTTTCTCTAAACTACTTCATAGTTTGTGGGCTGAAGGATGTATATGTTCTCTTAGCGATAGCAAAATCTAGTTACTACAGATAGGGTGAAAGTCAGCATTGATGAACTGACAAAACTCTCTGGTTCTTGTTTGTTGAGAGAGAAAGTAAGTACATGATTTCATGCCAGTTTCATGGAATAACTTTCCCTTACAGATAACAAAGGAGGCTTTGAAAATATTTTAGAAGAAATCGCTCAACTCCGACAGGAAGTTTCTTTTCAGAATGATTATATCAGCAGCATAGCAGATCCTTTCAAAAGACGGGGCTATTGGTATTTTATGCCACCACCATCAGCAGCAAAAGTAGGAATTCTGTGGTTCTGTGATTATGTACAATTGAAGAAAATATGACATTACCCCCTTCCTTAAGTTTGTGAACAGGTGCTGAGAACATTTCTACACAAAGTCATGCCTTTTTGATTGACATGAAAAGAGGGTCTTCTCATGGATCATAGTGGTTGCTTTTTCATGGTCAGCAGGTCTGTTGTGGGGTTCCCTGACAGGAGATGCTGTGTAAGAGCCCAGAGCTTGCTGCAAATGTGGCTTAGAGGTAGAGTGCTTGCCTTGCATGCATGAAGCCCTTGGTTCGATTCTTTAGCACCACATAAACAGAAAAAGCTGGAAGTGGTGCTGTGGCTCAAGTGGTAGAATGTGGTAGAAGTGGTAGCCTTAAGCAAAATGAAGCCAGGGACAGTGCTCAGGCCCTGAGTCCAAGCCCCAGGCCTGGCAAAAAAAAAAAGAGCCCAGAGCGCAGGTGAAAGTGCATTACCTAAAGGTACCAGGATTTCTTTCTTTTTAACACTTTGTACTTACTGAAGTCCAGGCTAGGTTCTGGGCAGTATCATGATAAAAGATATAGCCTTTGTTCTCAAAGAACTCATGGGCTATGCTAGTGTCATTGCTCAACAGTGACATACATGTGACTTATGATCTAAGTTCTGAGAGGTGGTAGGGTTTCATCTTATGAGGAAGCTCAAGAGGGAAAGCTTGCCAAGGGCCAGTGGCCTATGCCTGTAGTCCTAGCTACTCAGAAGGCTAAGGTCTGAGGATGGTGTTTGAAGCCAGCTGGGGCAGGAAAGTCTGTAAGACTCTTATCTTCAATTAATCACAGAAAAAGCCAGAAGTGGCACTGTGGCTCAAGTGGTAGAGTGCTAGCCTTGAGCATAAAGAAGCGCAAGGATAGCTTTCAGGCCCTGAGTCCAAGGCCCAGGACCAGCCAAAAAAAAAAGGCTGGGAGACTGAGTAAAATTCCACTAGTCAGCTGAAGAGCCAGGGAGTCAGGGAGAAGCAGTTCAGACACACTAGATCCCAGGGACCTAACTGTAGGCTTAACTAGAACCTGAAGAACAGAGACTGAAATTCTCCTAGAAATCTGAAAGAAGTCAATATCCTGGGTACAGCAGTTTGGAGGTGGAAGTGATGTAAATTTGAGCAAAACATTATAATCTTGAGCTGGGTGCAGGCTTGAAGGATAGACCTCCAGACTGGGAGATGGAGAAAATAACAGAGTGAAACTGTAAGGCTCCCAGGACTGCAGGAGATTAATATCTCCAGGCTCAGTTAAGGAAAGGCCGAAGACCACTAGTGAAGATGGGTACAAGGAAAAGAAAG
This sequence comes from Perognathus longimembris pacificus, assembly GCF_023159225.1. Classification (NCBI taxonomy): domain Eukaryota; kingdom Metazoa; phylum Chordata; class Mammalia; order Rodentia; family Heteromyidae; genus Perognathus; species Perognathus longimembris. Next base: position 150,818,045 of record NC_063161.1, read on the forward strand.
ACTGATAGCCAGGGATATGATCACTTACAAAAATTTTGTTTCATCTCTCTCATGGAGAATTGTGGCCCAGTCAACATTTTGGTGTGGCCAAGGGCTTGCTATTCCTAGAAAACTGTGCCAAAAGACAGACTAGGGATGGGCACTCTTAAATGGTATCTAAAGATACAAGCAGATCAGTTTGGTTGCTTTTACCACACTTAAAGCCCTTTTCTTGCACAGACCAGAGAGATATAAATTAACTGAGTCATGTGTATGGAATTGTGTAATCCTGTCTCACTTTAGTGAAAAACAAAATGGGCTAGGCTTGGTGACACTTGCCTTTAATCCCAGCTACTAAAGAGTAAGGGGATTGGGAAATCAAGATTCTAGGTCAAAAAATTAGTTAGGACTCCATCTCAGTCAAGAAGCTTGATGTGGTGTTGGATACATGTGGTCCCAGCGACTTGGGGAAGCCATAGATAACAAATTGCAGTCCAAGGCTAGCCTCTAGCAAAAAACATGAGGCCCTACCTCAAAATAACTAAAATGAAAAGAGGCTGGGGGAGTGGATCAAGTGGCAGAGCATCTGCAGTAGTGTGTGGTCTCTCTGTCATTTCTTTTAGGTTTCCAGCCATGGTTCCCAAGCCACCAAGGACTCTGGTGTGGGCCTCAAGTACACAGCCTCGACTCCTCTTAGGAAGCCATGGGCTGGCCAGCCAGAAGGGACTGACAGCAGTGGGCCTCCTCCTGCCGCAGGATACTGGGTCTTTTCACCCATCCGAAGTGGGTTACATAAGTCATTTTCAAACAAAAGTAAGTCACATCACTTAAGAGGAGGTGCATTTCTCTTGCCTATTTAATAAACTTTTATTGGTACCCTAAGATCCACAGACACAGTTCAAACTCCTTAGCTTGCTCTGTAATATTCTCTCTGATCCCATCTTGGCCAGTCACCTTTGTCTTATATCCCATATCATACCTGACAACATAAGAGTGTGCCAGTTTCCTCAAATCTTTGCTGTTTTCCTCCTTCATTGTTGGGGATTGAACCCAAAGCTTCATGCATGCTCACCAAGTTAGCCGTTTACCACTAAGATAACATGCTCAGCCCCAGACCACTGTCTGAAAGGTCTGTTTTCTTCCTCCTTCTTCCAACCCAGTTGCTATCCATCCTTTAATAGGACCCAGGCTGTCATACAGCACTCCTTTTCTGGAGCTTTTCTCCATCCTTCTTCCTTCAAGTCAGCTGAGCAGCAGCTTTGTTTGGAGCCTGGAGTTTTGCATCCTTGTATTATGGCATTGACCTTGTGCCACCAAGATGTAGTTTTCAAGTCTGTCTTTCAAAGCTTTAGTGGGAAGAGTCAGACCTAGATGTCCCAGCTCTTGCAATTAGTAACTGCTGCTCTGAGACTGTTAATATATAAGATGAGCATACTACCATCTGAGGATTTGTTCAACAACTATTTATTGGGCTGGTGATATAGCAACAATAGACTATTTTCTAGTGTTTTACAAAACCTTAGATTTAATCCTCAAAACTACAAAAGATAGAAACTGTTTATTGAGCACTTGCTCTGTGCTTGGTTCTTTGTTGTCAGTAACATAGTTCCTGATTTTAGGGGAGATAAGTTACAATCACATGGAAGCGTGCTATTCCACGTCCATGCAGTAGTAAGTGCTGAGCCTGTTTGATCTCATAGCGTGTCTCTGTTGATCTTTTGTGTAATATGAAACAAGCACCCACATCATGTAATCATACTATCTAGAAGATGGCCAGGAAGATTTTATGAATGAATGAATGATGACAAGCCATCTAAAATGAGCATAAGAAAAACTCAAATACTGGCTGCTGAAAATACTTTGAATAAATATCTTTTTGTGTGTGTGTGGTACTTGAGTTTGAAGTCAGGGCCTTAGACTTGCTAAACAGGCACTCTACCACTTGAGCAACTCTTCTAGCTCTTTTTGCATTGGTTATTTTTGAGTTAAGGCCTCAATTTATGTCCAGGCCAACCTGGACTGTGTTTCTTCTGTTTGTATTTCCCTGTATTGCAGGGATGCAACCAATGACCACAACTGGTCATTGATTGAGATGGAGTTTAACAGATTTATTTTTTTCTGGGCTAGCCTGTCTCTGCCTCCCCAGTAGATTGGATTACAGCTTTAAGCCAATGCACCAGGTATTGTGATCTGCACCTTAAAGCTGCTTTTGCCCTTTATTGATTTTATTCTTACATTGTAATATGTTGGTATAACAGCTGTTGTTTCCTCCCAAGTCTGTTTGCCTGGTAACACGGTCTTTGATCTATTTCTTTGAAGATGCTGACGGTGAAGGGGATAGCCAGGGAGAAAGTGGGCTGGATGACCAAGAGGAACCCCCATTTGTGCCTCCTCCTGGATACATGATGTACACCGTGCTTCCTGATGGGTCTCCTGTTCCTCAGGGCGTAGCCCTGTATGCACCGCCTCCTCCCCTGCCAAACAACAGCCAGCCCCTCACTCCTGGAACTATTGTTTATGGCCCACCTCCGGCAGGGGCCCCCATTCTGTATGGACCTCCACCCCCCAACTTCTCTATTCCCCTTATCCCCATGAGTGTGCTGCATTGCAATGTCCCAGAGCACCATAACTTAGTAAGTAAAACTATTTCTTTGTCCATATTGCGTAAGTGGGTACCAGAGAAAGGTGTATACTGAGTTAACTATTTATGAATGAGTTACATCATCAAAGTGTGATTTTAAGGCTGATGTTCAGAATTGGGCGTGCATATTAGAATACCATTGTGAACAGAATCTTAGGTCCCAGGCACACCAAAGACCTGATTGAAAACAGTTCTCTAACAAAAATGCTTTCAATCTAGAAATTAACCATTTTTCATATGTTTTTCTATTGAGAAGTGTTGTATTAATATGTGTGTATTCATGTACTAGTGCCTATAACTTGTACATATATAGTTATTCACATATACATACATGCACACAGATATAAACATACAGCAAGTTTTGCTGGAAATTATCTTTGGGTAGTGGGATCTATTGATTACTCTCTGTTTATTTTCATAGTTATTTTTTTACACACCATTTTGAGTTGTTTTCCTACTTAATGTTACAAGCATGCCCCCATGGTTGTACAAACATAACTACAAAACCTTTATTTGTAGGTTCTATAGTTATGAATAAATTTATACTGTTTGATATTGTTTTGTGGGGTAGATCCAAGAAGTGATTATAACCCAGTCACCAGATAGATTTCTAACTTTTTGTCTCTAACAAAAGTACATTCCAAGCACTTCTTTCAGACTTCAAGCTCATAGAGTCTTTGTTTTTCCTTCCCTCCTTAGCATATTGAGGGAAAGATAAAGGCCACATCACTGTGCCGTTTTAATAGGTCAGACTGGTTTCAAAAGACATGAATGCGTTTACATTATTATCAGTGACATGTCACTCACGTTCTTTTGTGGGGTTTTAAATGTTTTCTTGGTTGGGGTGGGCATTACTAATGTTTTAACCCAGGGCCTTGTGCTTGTGAAGCTGATGTTCTACCACTTGAGATATACCTCTAGTCCTATTTTTTTAAGTTCTTGTGAATTTTTCTGCCAAGGCTGATCTTAAACCATAAGCCTTCTCTCAGCCTCCCAAGTAGCTAAAATTACAGGTGTGAGCTGACACCCTGCTGCCTTCAGTGCACATTGTAATTCCTAATAATGATATCTGTTCAGCATCTATTGCTAATTTCTTAAAAGTGGTTCTTTTACTCTTCTAAAGGGCCCACTGCTTATTATGATTTTCCGGTGTGTTTTTATATCTCCTTGCATTTGCACATACTATTTCTTGAGCCTGGGACTCATTCATTCTTTAAAGCCCAGGCAAATTGCCTTTCCTTCTGGACAGCTATTTTAGACAACTAGCTCTCAAGTGCCCAGAGGAGGAAGAGCCCTCCGCCTGTCTCTTCACTAAGACACTGAATTCTTGAGACAGATTATCTTATACAAAAGGCTTGGTAAATGTAGCCAGTAGCACTGATAGAACTGTAAAATTCTGTTAGTTCACATCCATTGCCTGTGAAAAACGAGACTTAATTTTTCTTTAAGTGACTTTACTTAATTTTTCTTCATACTGAAGTCTTAAAATCTACCACCATTTTTTTAGCTCCTCAGCACCACTTTAACCAGTTACTTGAAATCCTGTGTCAGGAAAGGGGAGATGCCTTCTCATGTTACGGTACTACATTACTGTTTTGTTTTGTTTCTTCAGGAAAATGAGGTTTCTAGATTAGAAGATATAATGCAGCATTTAAACTCAGAGCAACAAGAAGAAGAGTGGCTACAGGCATCTAAGCATCGGTGTGAGAAAGAATTGGAGGAGCTGCATCATAATATTAATGATCTTTTGCAAGAGAAGAAAGAGTTAGAACTTGAAATAGAAGAATTGCATAGAACTATTCAGAAACATCAGCAACGAAAGTAATTATTAGTTATTATGCTTTCATAAGTCAGATAATTTTATAGCTTACATTTTCATTAATTAATTAAGATAGCCGAATTTGCCAATAAAACTCTTTGAGGTATTAGAAATGTTCTATATCTGAACTGCTAACAACAGTAGCCACTAGTCATCTGTGACTAGGAACACTTGAAATGTGGCTGTTATGAAAACTCAACTTAATTTTGCAGCCACATGGTGACTATCATTCTGGACAGTTCAAGTCTTAAATCCTCTTGGAAAGTAATCCATATCAGCTCTTGCAGTCCCACGTGGAGATTTGACCTCCTTTGACTCTGCATACAAAGAGCTCTCCTTTTCTGTCATTTCTGGTTCTATGCCCTTTCATCAGTTGCATTCTAGATCACTGTAGTTTCCATACTCACTTCCCATGACTTAATGCTTTCTCTTCTCTTTATTGCCCGTTATGCCTAAAATTGTGTGTCTGCCTGAAATGACCTCCCTACCCCCTGCCTAATTCCATCTTAACTGTCAAAACACAGGTCAGGAATATCCTTTACACCAAGCCTGTCTCTTCTCAGGCACCCACATCATTTGTTGTTACATTTAAAAAGAGAAACAACTCAATCATGTATTTTATGCTAAGAGTTTATTGCCAGTAGTATTCCATGTTTAGTAAAAAGGTAGACTTCGACTTTACACTTAACCAGAGGTAGCAGCTTCTCTTGTCTTGTCTCAGATAAAATTAGGAAATTGCATCTTTTAAGTTGTTACATACTATACATTTACAATCTTTCAATGTTTCTGTAACTTTTTAGGGACTTCATTGATGGAAATATTGAGAGTCTTATGACTGATCTAGAAATAGAAAAATCACTGAAACACCATGAAGATATTATAGATGAAATTGAGTGTGTAGAGAAGACCCTTCTGAAACGTCGTGCAGAACTCAGAGAGGCTGACCGACTCCTGGCAGAGGCTGAGAGTGAACTTTCATGCATGAAAGAGAAGGTATGTCCTGTTGTGGGTTTGGGCATGAGTTCATTATGAGCAACACTTAGTGTTGTTGAAGGTCTTAAAGAGAACGGATGATAATATCATACCAGTTCGAGTCAGACCAGCTGGGTTTTAGGCTGGACTCTAGTAGTTAAACAGCTGTAAGAATTGGGGCAAGCAACTGAAGTCATCAGGCTTTACTTTCTTTCTCTATAAGTTCAGGCTAAGAATGTATATAAATCAAGTGGAATCGCATGTCTGAAGCTTCTGAGTTTATTTCTACCATGTCCAATTCCTTATCCATGAGTGCATACTTTTTAAATTATTTAGGGGGCAAGGACTCAGCAATCTTTTTTTTCTTTGCACACGCACAAGTGTGTTTGTATGTGCATGCACATGCTGGTCCTAGGGTTTCAAGTCAGGACTTGGATACTGGCCCTGAGATCTGCCACTTAAACCACAGCTCCACTTCTGGCTTTTTGGTGGTTATTTGGGGAAAAGGGTCTCATAGACTTCCTTGGCCAGGCTGGCTTTGAACTGTGATTCTCAGATCTCAGCCTCCTGAATAAGCTACAAGTAGCCACCAGTGCTTGGTTCTGCGATCTGTGTTTTAAAAACAAACACTTATAAAGGTATAAAATTAAAATTTGGAAATCACTCTGTATCTTTTAGTTGTTAGGCTACACGTGTGCATACTATCTACATTTAAAATCTTTCAATGTTTATATAACTTTTTAGGGACTTAATTAATAGAAATGTTGAGTAGACCTCACAAATCATGCTTTTCTTCAAATTATAAATGGAGAGATAATGACCAAATATTTTTAGTTCCTGGGCAAAGGATTTCTGTTAGTTTACATAGATCCAAGTTGAAATGACAAAAAGAAATAGGCATTTCTAAGGTATTTCATGTGGGACTTCTTTTGGTTGGTCCTGGGGCTTGAACTATGGGCCTGGATGCTGTTCCTAAGCCTATTTGTCCTCAAGGCTAGTGCTACCACTTGAGCCACAGTGCTACTTCTGGCTTTTTCTGATTAGTTTATTAGAGATAAGTCTCACGTACTTTCCTGCCTGGGCTGGCTTTGAACCATGATCCTCATATCTCAGCCTGCTGAGTAGCTAGGATTATAAGTGTGAGCTACCAGTGCCTGGCTTTCATGTGGGTCTTCTACTTTCATGGAATATTGAGATAGCATTCTTTTAAAAAAAATATTAAGTGATTGTACACTCTTTAGACTATAACACAGAAGGAAGTTAGGGAGGAAAAGGAGCCTCCCTTTACTGAGTCCCTACTATTGTTCATTTATAAATACCATTTTATTTAAACTTTGTGGTAATCCTGTACCTCAGTTTATTAATATAGGTCAGAAAAGCTCATTAATTGTGTGTCTAAAGTCACACAGCTGAAGTTCTACCTCTCCAAGAGCTTTTTCAGTTAGGCAAGAGTTCCAGGATGAAACTAGTAGTTCCCAGGAACTTCTATTTTTACATCGTTATTTTAACTTGGATCTATTTAACTTAATAGAAATGGATTGCTTAGTTATTTTTAAATGACGGAAATCAAATGCTTTCAGGTATTTTTTTTAAAAACTGTGTATGTTGTCTTTACTAATAGAAAAAGTCCTCATCTCTTTTTCAGATGAGATCACATGTTAGATTCCATGACAGAAAATAGGTATTGTTAGAAATAGAGAAAAAATTATCACTGGTAGCTAAAAGGCAGTAAATGACTCTGGTACTAGGCTAAGGTAGTAAGTAAACCACAACTTCTTCCTTCCCTTCAGCCTCCCAAAATAACTCAGAAGACAGCTTGGTAAGGAGAGAGGAAGTAGTTGCACTTTGTAAGGAATGTGCCATACATGTTAAAGTCTGATATGGAAGGAGATTAACAGTTACTTAGTGCTCTGGCCCTCTGGCATATGTAGTGTGTTTGTTCATTGCTTACTGATGAGCTGATGGAAGCCAGCTATGTGAAGTGGGAAGACGTGAAGTGGCTAGCTCTGGACTTGCCAGCTCTCTTGCATCCAAGAGATATTCAACAGGCAGATTTAACATGCAGGCTCCTCCAACTTTGGTCCAACTGCAGAGCTTGCTTCAGTTTGTGGCAGTTGTACACTTGCCCAGCCAATTGCAAACCAAGTTCTGTTTTCAGACTTTGTGATATTGTTATAAGCCTCTTGTTATAGCCAGAAAAAGAAACCAAGATGATTTGCTAAGTGGTTTTATGCCAAATCTTGTATATGAAGACTTTTAAATACTTGAAAGGAATTTATATTTGTGTTTCTTAACCATAATTAAATCACATGAGTTTTCACTTAACCTTAGTGTATATAGAGTACAGCTCTTTGTAGACAAAATCTTGGTAAAATCATGTCATGGCCACTAAATTGGGTAGTTCTGATGCAATCAAATAACAGTACCATAAATGTCCTCAAAATAAAAAGATCATCTACAGTCTCACCATCTAAATGACTGGGGTTTGGGGGCGGAGGATTCATTTTGTTTTGTGTTGGGACTGAGGCTTGAACTTAGGAATTCACACTCTCACTTGGCTTATTTTGTTCAAAGCTAGCATCCTATTATACTACTTTAGCCACAGCTCCACTTCCAGATTTTTGCTGGATTATTGGAGATTAGAGTCTCATGGACTTTTCTGCCCAGGCTGGCTTCAAACTGTGATCCTCAGATCTCAGCTTCCTGAGTAGCTGGGACTACCACATGTACAACCAGCACCTAGCTTGGTGATTTGCTTAGATGTTCTGTCTTGGTTGACATATGTTTTATAGTTGCTTTCACAGCACTTACACTATTTTAAATTTATTTTGCTTAACCAACATATGTGAAACTTTTTGCATGTTTCTGTGTTGTCATCTTACTTTAGAAGTTAGACTGTATTGTTATGTTAATGTACTACCATTTATTTAAATCTTTTATTTTTCAGGTTTAAAACTATTTCAGCACATGTTGATATATTAGTTTTTGATCCTGAATTACATTCTAAGCATTGGGGAATCAAAGTGAATATTCATAAATTCATTTCTAACTCTCTCAATATTATTGTCTTATTGTTTCAAGGAATTGTTTATAGATTGCCAATAGCAATGGGTGAATATTGTGGCTGAATTGCTTTTCATGAGTTTCTTTTCCAGACAAACGATGCTGTTGAAAAGTTCACTGATGCCAAAAAGAAGTTATTGCAAACTGAGTCAGATGCTGAGGAGCTAGAAAGGCGAGCTCAGGAAACTGCCGTGAACCTTGTGAAAGCAGATCAGCAGCTAAGGTGGGTGGAGTCCATAAGGCACAGAGGTGTTTGTGGTGAGATGAATGGGAAGTTTGTCCCTCTGAAAATGGCGGTTGTGAGTTAAGTGTGAGCAGCCAGGGGGGAATAATGTGATATGTTTTAGGTTGCTCCAGGTTGATATCACAAATTTGGAAGAGCACAAAATCAAACAAGAAGAAATCGTGAAAGAAATAAACAAAGTAGTAGCAGAAAAAGATGAAGACTTCCAGTGTTTAAATGAGAAGAAGGAAAAACTGACGGAAGAGTAAGTATGGCCTCTGTCAGGCTCCACGGGGCTCCTGTTGGGGGGCCACTGGGGGGTTCCATTTCACTTAGGGATTGCTCAGGTCCCGCTGGTGCTTTGTAGGCTTCAGAACCTGCAAAGAGACATCGAGGCAGCAGAACGCAATGAAAATCAACATCTGCAGGTCCTTAAGGAATCTGAGATACTCCTTCAGACCAAGATTGCTGAGCTGGACAATCTGAAAAGCCAGGTACAGCAATAGACTCCAGGAAAAGACAGGTCATACAGCTTTAAAGCCTTTTTAAAAAAGTTTTGTGACTATAAAAGTAATACATATTTGATTATAGAAAAGATTGGAAAATAAAAACTCTATAGACTAAATGAGGCCCTGGTCACCTTTCCCATTCCCTTTTCAGGTGGCAAGTCAGCAGCAAGAGATGGCTGTCTTGGACAGGCAATTGGGGCATAAGAAGGAAGAGCTGATTCTACTCCAGGAAAGCCTGGTCCAAGCAAAAGCTGACCTCCGGGAAGCTCTGAGTCTAGGAGAAACTGAAGTAGCTGAGAAGTACAATCATATTAGGGTAGGTTTTTCAGTAAGTTTTCTTCAGATTCCTACATTAGTGCTCATATTTATTTTGAGGCATTTTCATTAGTTCTTCCCAAGTGGAAAAAAAAATTCCTGAATCTTATCTCACCTGTTACATACACCCTTGTGGTCTATGTTATGTAATGCTGAGGCTGTTATGAGGAGCTCCTTCCATATTTTTTTCTTGATAGGCTCATGGTTGTCCTGTGTTTTGCCTTTTACATTCTATTTGTTGTCCAGGAATTCCCTTACTTCCCTGTCACAAGCCAGATCCACCTGTTTGAAATTGCCTAGCTATGGACCAACTCCTCTAAGAAGACTTCTCTAAAGCCTTCATTTGCCCTGAAGGGAGTCTCTTCTCCTGAGTTGTAGCTCTCCACATGTTCCCTAGCATCTTAGTCTTTCACGATCATGTTTGTGTTCCCTGTCTTTCAAGAAGTACTAAGCACCTTTAGGTCAGGAGCCATGTTTGAAGCAGCCTCTTTGGTTCTACCACACATAGCTTTTGCTTTTCTTTTGTTTTTCTTGCCAGTCCTGGGGCTTGGACTCAGGGCCTGAGCACTGTCCCTGGCTTCTTTTTGCTCAAGGCTAGCACTCTACCACTTTAGCCACAGCACCACTTCCAGCCTTTTCTTTGTATGTGGTGCTGAGGAATCGAACCCTGGGCTTCATGCATGCTAGGCAAGCAGTCTACCACTAAGCCACATTCCCAGCCCCACACATTGCTTTTGCATGTAGTAAAGGTTGCCTGTACATTTAAATTAAGATGATATTTTCTTTTTTCTGTTACACAGATGTGTATTAATACAAAGTACAGTGGTGGTCTTGGTGTTCTTTTTTTTTTTTTTTTGGCCAGTCCTGGGCCTTGGACTCATGGCCTGAGCACTGTCCCTGGCTTCTTCCCGCTCAAGGCTAGCACTCTGCCACTTGAGCCACAGCGCTGCTTCTGGCCGTTTTCGGTATATGTGGTGCTGGGGAATCGAACCTAGGGCCTCGTGTATCCGAGGCAGGCACTCTTGCCACTAGGCTATATCCCCAGCCCTGTCTTGGTGTTCTTGACATAAATGGCAAAAAATGAACTTGTTTCTAATAAATAAATATATATATATATTTAAATTTATTTTGCCAGTCCTGAGGCTTGAACTCAGGGACTGAGCACTGTCCCTGGCTTCTTTTTGCTCAAGGCTAGCCCTCTACCACTTGAGCTACAGTGCCACTTCTGGCTTTTTCTATATATGTGGTGCTGAGGAATCAAACCCAGGATTTCATGCATGCTAGGCAAGCACTCTACCACTAAGCTACATTCCCAGCCCTGTAAATTATAATTTTTATGAAACAAAGCAGTAATATCTGATTTTATAGGAATCTATTCATAATTCATGAGAGTGACTTTTTAAACACAGGAAGTGAAATCGCTTTTGGAAGAACTAAGTTTTCAGAAAGGAGAACTGAATGTCCACATCAGTGAAAAAAAAACTCAGCTTGCACTTATAAAGCAGGAGATTGAAAAAGAGGAAGAAAATCTGCAGGGAGTTTTATGGCAAATGTCTAAACATAAAACTGGTAAGTTTAAATGAAAACAACTGTAGAAAATTTAAGGTTGGAAATACCTAATTACCAGTTATAGCAAAATACAAGTGACCAAATGACCTTCTTTTTTTTTTTTTTTTCTTTTTTGCCAGTCCTGGGGCCTGGACTCAGGGCCTGAGCAATGTCCCTGGCTTCCTTTTGCTCAAGGCTAGCACTCTGCCACTGGCCTTTTCTAAATATGTGGTGCTGAGGAATCGAACCTAGGGCTTTATGTACACGAGGCAAGCACTCTTGCCACGAGGCCATATTCCTAGCCCATGACCTTCTTTTAAAATTTAACCTAAACAGTAGTAAGCAAGGAAAGGGGGATAAAATATCCTATTTCCTGCCATTAAGTTTGATAAGGTTTATTTAAAAGCAAAACAGTCATATTTCTGGCTGGTCCAGAGTGTGCTTATAAGGGCACGTATGGGCTGTCAGCTGAACTGTAAAACTGGAACAGTGTCAGGATTCTTAAAATTCACATCTGCCGACCCAGAGAGCCCATCTCTACTCATCCAGATAGGGCAAGCCTTTATGTGAATCACAATGAGAGTTGTATTTACAAGATTTCAAAACAGGACCCATGTAAAAGCCTTACGTTTCACATTCAGTGAATGCAAAAATACTCACGAGAAGTTATTTTATAGTGCATACATGTGCACTGTTGAAAGAAAGCACCTCAGTACTATTGCAGTAGTCATCGCCTTTGGCTGTTGGGGTGGTGATGCATTGTCATTTCTTCCAATCTTGCACATTTTTGTATTTCCCAGATTTTCTACAGGGAGCAAGTACTTTTACAATTAGAAGGAACTTCATACTTATATATCTGTATTTCAAAGGGAAAAATACTGTTATATAAATCTCATTCTATATTTTAAGTTCTCTCTAACTTGATGAATTTTTATTTATATAAAATGTGTTTGGCTTATTTTGTGTGTAAGTAAATAAAAATTCATCAAGTTAGAAAGAACTTTAAAATATAAATCCTGCTGAATATTTTTTGCTGAAATATTTTTAACAATACTGGGCATGTGTGTATATGCGTGCACATGTGCCAGTCCTGGAGCTTGAACTCAGGGCATTTTTGCTTAATGCTAATGTTCTACCACGTGAGCCACAGCTCTGCTTCCTGCTTTTTGGTGGTTAGAGATATGAACCTCATAGACCTACCTACCTGGGCTGCCTTTGAACTGCAATCCTGAGATTTCAGCCTCCAGCCTAGCTACCATTATAGGTATGAGCCATCGGTACCCAGCATTCAACAAAATTTTGAGAGTTTTTTCCCATTATAATAGAATTAACACCATTTACTCAGCTCACAAAATTTGTTGATTATCTGTTGTTTCTGTGTCTGTCAACAGTGTTACTTTCTGGTCCATTTTGTAAATGTTTCTAAGTTCATTTCATAGTACTGACTATGTTTTGTTTCTGTTTGTTAGAGCTAAATAATATTCTAGACATACTGCAACTTGAAAACAATCAGGTGCAAAGTTTGAAGTTACAACATGACCAAAAGGTGTTGGAGTTGGAGAAGACCCAAGTTGAAGTACTGGAGGTAATGACTAGAGGAACTGTCCCCTTAGTGAATGACAAATTTTCTCTTTGGGATATTTGAGCACTCTTTTATCTGATTTAGGAGAAGCTGGAGTTGGAGAATTTGCAGCAGACTGCCCAACAACAGAAAGAAGAAATAGAGTGGCAGAAACAGCTCCTTGAGCGGGACAGGAGGGAAACAGAACGAATGACCACTGAGATCCAGACATTACAGTCATGTGTTGACTGTTTGAGCAAAGAAAAGGAAGATCTCCAAGAGAAATATGACAGTTGGGAAAAGAAGTTGTCTCAAACCAAAAGGTTAGAGCAAGGAAAAAAAAAACAAAAAACAACTTACAATATCACTTTAAAATTTACAACATAGGAAAAAATTTGGCATCGTAATTCTCTAATAAATATTTTTGGTGTTTCCTGCTCAGTTCCCTCTCAAAAAAGATTTTTTTAAAACTAACCTGTTGGGCTGGGGATATGGCCTAGCGGCAAGAGTGCCTGCCTCGGATACACGAGGCCCTAGGTTCGATTCCCCAGCACCACATATACAGAAAACGGCCAGAAGCGGCGCTGTGGCTCAAGTGGAGGAGTGCTAGCCTTGAAGAAGCCAGGGACAGTGCTCAGGCCCGGAGTCCAAGGCCCAGGACTGGCCAAAAAAAAAAAAACTAACCTGTTAGTTTTTTTGTGTTCTTTTTGTGTGTGTGCGCCAGTCGTGCGACTTGAACTCAGGGCCTGGGCACTGTCCCTGAGCTTTTTGTTCAAGGTTAGTGCTCTACCACTTGAGCCAAAGCTCTGGCTTTTATGGGTGGTTAATTAGCAATAAGAACCTCATGAACTTTCTTGCCTGGGCTGGCTTCAAACTTCAGTCTTCAGATCTCAGCCTCCTGAGGAGCTAGGATTACAGGTATGAGCCACTGGTGCCTAGCTCTGTTGTGGGTTTTTTATATATATATATATATTAGTTTGGAAGATAAATTAGTTTTGAATGGCTCAGCACTAGGATTACAGGCATGAGCCACTGGTGCCTAGCTCTGTTGTGGATATATATATATATATATATATATATATATATATATATATATATTTAGTTTTGAATGGCTCAGCACTAATGTATTCCCCCCTGTTTGTTTTGTTTTGTTTTGTTTTTGCAATCCTGGGGCTTGGACTCGGGGCCTGAGCACTGTCCCTGGCTTCTTTGTGCTCAAGGCTAGCACTCTACCACTTGAGCCACAGCGCCACTTCTGGCTGTTTTCTGTGTATGTGGTGCTGGGGAATTGAACCCAGGGAGGGCTTCATGTATATGAGTCAAGCATTCTTGCCACTAGGCCATATCCCCAGCCCCTATTGTGGTTTTTAAAATTAAATAATACATGGTAGAAATAAATGATTACAGTCAAAATTCCAATAGGCTTTTTTTGGTAAATGTTGACAAGTTGATTCTAAAATTCATGTGGAAATACAAAGGACCTAGAATAGAATTTATCAGTGTTTTTAGATACAATGCCAAAATAACTTTTAAAAATAATGGAAGTTTAAGCCTAGCTCTACATTATTTGAATTTCATATAAAGCTGTAGTAATGAAGATTCTGGTATTAGCATAGACTAATTTATCAAATACAACAGATTAGATAGAGTTACACAGAATACACTTAACTGTTCACAGCAACTTTGTTTGTAACCTGGTAAATGGATAAACAAATTATAGTCAATAAGACTTAGCAGTAAAAAAAGGAATGAAGTAGTGATTTGTAAATGTGGATAAGTGTCAAAGAAGCTGAGCCAGGTGTTGATGGCTCACGCCTGTAATCCTAGCTACTGAGGAGGCTGAGATCTGAGGATGGTGGTTCCAAGGCAGCCAGGACAAGAAGCCCCTGAGTCTCATTTCCAATTAACCACCATAAAACTGGAAGTAGAACTGTGGCTTTAAGTGGTAGAACACTAGCCTTGAGCAAAGAAGCTCAGGGACAACACCTGGCAGGTCAAGCCCCACTACAGGCAAAAAGAAAAGGAAAGCCAGACACAATTCCTCTTCAAGGTGATATATGGGATATAGACAGATTGTACATACAACTTCTTTTTGCTTAAGGCTAGCACTCTTACCACTTGAGCCACAGCGCCACTTCTGGCCGTTTTCTGTATATGTGGTGCTGGGGAATCGAACCCAGGGCTTCATGTATACAAGGCAGGCACTCTTGCCACTAGGCCATATCCCCAGCCCCTACTTTTTTCTTTTGTCATGATTCATCAGTACATTATTCTCATTCAAATTTTGGGAATTCTGAATATTATCCATGATTTTTAACAAAATTTCAACTTAGTCACCTTTAAAAAAAATCTGTCTAGATAGCTTTTGAAATTGAGTCTTCAATTGTAAGATGTATAGTCAAGACTTTCTCTGTCATGAAAGGAGAGCATTGCTTTCCAGTCACATCAGCTGTGTGCGTAAATATGCTGTATTTGACAGTTTCATTCATTCTGTGTGGCAGGGTTTTAGCAACGACAGAAGAAAATAGCAGACTAGAGCAGTCAAACTTAGAGAGGTTGGAATCGAATGCAAGGAGGCTCCAACAGGAAGTAGACCAGCTGAACCAAGACAAACTCTTGCTGCATGCTGGCATCGCCACGCTGCAGCAGCAGCTCCAAGGTACAGCAAAGACATGGCTTTCCTCTTCCTTCCTTACGTGGGTTAATTGCCTGATTGTTCTTAGTACAGAAGTCATGCAAAAGAGCCTGGGGATTTCTTTCTAAAATTAGATCGTGATAATAGCTGCACCACTCTGAGTATACTAAGCCTTTGAATCATACAGACTTCAAATAAAAGACAGAAACTATTGTTTTTACCTATTTACAGCTAAGGAAAATGTCATTTGCTCTGGGTCACACAGGTAGTAAGCCACCAAGCCAATATGGATACAAAATATATCTCCAAATTATCTTCCTGCAACTGACCAACATTATTATTTGTACCTTTTTTTTTAATTGACATTTTTGAATATAAAAGTCTTCAAAAAGCTGGGCATCAAACCCAGATCTGTTGTTTCTTTTAATAAGACAGTATGGCATCACTATTCATTTAACAGAATTACATTTATCACATCTAATATAGTTTTTATGGGGTAGTCTGGTGGAAATCTGTATATATATATATATGTACATAAATAATCCTTATTTTTTGAAATTATTTCTATAGAAAAGCGAGAAGTGGTAAACTTACTGCAGGAGGAACTAGCTAATGTCCAGGATGATTTGAATGTAGCAAAGCAGGTAAGAATAACAAGGGTAATTTCCCACTAAGATGTCAGAAGCACACAGACTATTATTTAACATAGCAAAGTAAAACACCAAGTAGGTGTGTTCAATTTCACACCAGCATTCTAGCATAGGGCCACCCATATAACATAGCTCCCAATAAAATGTTGGTGCTTAGCAGTAGTTTCCAACTTATTTTAGCCCTAGAACTCTAATTCCAAACAGTTTCTTTTTCTGTTTGTGTTATTTTTGTGCTGGTACTGAGGCTTGAACTTAGGGCCTTGGTGTTATCTTAGCTTTTTGCTTTGGGCTGGCACTCTACCACTTGAGCCACAGCTCCACTTCCAGAAAGTTTCGTGGACTTTCCTGCCCAGGCTGGCTTTGACCTGTGATCTTCAGATCTCAGCTTCCTGAGCAGCTAAGATTAGCTAGGTGAGAACCACCAGCACCCAGCTCACCAAATTTTACTGAAAGCTAGTAAGTTTCTCCAGGGGTGTTAGGGACTAGAGAGATACACTCTTATGTATGGCACTGGCAAGGCCTCTAGACCACTGTTAGATTTGATTGCTCATTAAATTGCTCTGAACTATCATCCTGTCCAATATTAAATAGGGCATGTAATGTGGCCCTTGTACTTCTGATGATCCTCCTAAAGGTAATTCAGTGAGAACAGTGTAATTTAGATTTCAGAGAAAAACAAACATTAAACATTAATTTTATTTCCTTGTACTTTTTAGATTCTTTATTTCTGAGGTTTTGAACCTATGGAGATATTGCAGACAACTTTATGTTTGTTTTCAACAAGAATTGAGCCATGTTCATAATTTCTCTTAATTTTCTGAATAGTCCTTGTTGACAGAATATTGTTGATCCCCATCTCAAGTGACAAGACAGCTAATGAATGCTAAGAGGATCTCAGCTTTGCTGAGACTTTGCCATCTTTTTTTTGAGAGAATAAAAGATAGGGAAGTTTTGTTTTTCCATAACCTGTAGAGTCTGGATTGGCATTGGGCACCCTCTGGATAGATGGCTTTGTGAGGAGTTTTGATGTGTTCTTCTATCTAAAGGATCTGCTTCTCACCACCAAGCATCAGGATGTGCTGCGGAGTGAGCAGACCCAGCTCCAGGAGAATGTCAGTGAATGGATGGTGAGGTTTGAGAATAGCCAGAAAGAAGCAGAGGCAAAGCAACAGCAACTTCAGGTTCTTCAGAGTGAGATCAAAGAAAACCAGCTCAAGCTAGACCAGCAGGAAACGGTACTACACAGTTATAATTGCATGGAAAAGGAACTGCTGTGTTACTCTGTGAGCCTTTGCTGTGGCAGAAAGCTGAGCAATTGGTTTCTTAGGACTTTATCTTTTCTCTCTCTTCTCCTTCTCCTCCTTCTCTCCCTCCCTCTTCTCTTTCTTCTCCTCCCTCCTCCATCCTCTCTCCTCTGGCTTCCCTCCTTCTCCTCCTCCTCCTCGATAGGCAAGTTTGCTACCAACTGCACTGTATACAAGCTCAACTATATGTCTTTAAATGCCCCATGTAATCTTACATTTTGGGATTAATACAAGTTACAGACCCTTAAATTTTAGGGCATTGATTATGCGAAGAATCTTATTAGCCGGATACCATTGGCTCATGCCTGAAATCCTAACTACTCAGGAGGCTGAGATCTGAAGACTGCAGTTCCAAGCCAGCCCAGGCAGGAAAGTCTAAGACTCGTATCTCCAATTAACCACCGATAAACCAGAAGTGGCTCAAGTGGGAGAGAGCTAGCCTTGAGCTGAAGAGCTCAGAGACAGCACCCAGTCCCAGAGGTCAAGCCCTATGATCAACAACAACAAAGAATCTTAACAGCCACATACTATTTGCTACTGTGTCCTCTCACCTCATGCTTGTAAAGTGGCTTTCCTGATCCTGCTTGACTTCTACCCTGCCAGGCTAGTTACTTCTTTTGTTTAGATGGAATCTGTCTTCATGTTCATTTGGAACACCTAGAGGTTTTTATTTTTTTGTGACTATTGTTATTCTCTATTAAGATGTTTCAAACGCTCCAGAGAGAGAGAGAAAGTGAAGAAAAAAAAATAGAAGCCAGTAAAGTAACACTGAAGGAACAGCAGGAGCAGCTGGAAAAGGAGTTAACAGACCAGAAAAGCAAACTGAACCAAGTCCTTACAGAGGTGATGGTGGCAGAACAGCGCGGCTGGACGCTGCAGGAACTGGAGCGGAGGAGTGAGGCCCTAGAAAAGACGCTCTCCCAGGCCAGTATGTACTTGGAAACAGCACTTCAAAGCAGGGCAGAGGTGGGGAGTGCTGGCTGTGCTGACTGCCTTATAACATGTAGAAAGGATACCCAGGCCCCAGCCAGAACCTGGAAAGGAGATGAAAGCAGCAAATGAGGAGGAAGCAGAGACCCCTAGGAGAGATAAGAGGACAGTCTTAGAAGGAATGAAATTTATCTTTATCGAGAAGAGATTATCCTTGCTAGGATGACCAGAAAGTTTGTTTTTGTTATTGTTTGTTTGTTTACTATATTGTCTCCTTCGAGAATGTTCTATCTCTGGGTGCGGGTGGCTCACATCTGTAATTCTAGCTACTCTGGAGGATGAGATCTGAGGATCACGATTCAAAGCCAGCCTGGGCAGGAAAGGCCTTCAGATTCTTAGCTCCAATAAACTAACTCTTCTCTCACACACACACACACACCCCAGACAACAGGAAGTGGCACTGTGGCTCAAGTGGCAGAGCTCTAGCCTTGAACATAAGAAGCTCAAGGCCATTACCCAGGCCCTAATTTCAAGCCCCAGGACCAGCACCACAAAAAAAAAAAAAGTTCTCACAGAAGTAGAACATTATGGCAGAGAAGTGCCAGAAGCTATTCTAAAGTACATTAGAATAATGACTCACTTTGCCTCAACTAGTCAAGAAAACTATAAATATAAATATGCAATATAAACAATACAAATAAACAATATAAAGCATTCTACTTCTATATACAGATGACATAGTACATGTTGTCAAAATACAGATAGTTGGATTAGAGTCTGTCTATTAAATCATATAAATGAAGGCTAAGCCAGGCATGGTAGTATATGCCTATAGTCCCAGCCTTGGGAGTCTGGGGCAGAAAGATGACTTAAGCTCAGGAGATTACAACCAGCCTGAGCGGCATAGTTAGACTTTCAATCAGTCAGTCAATCAATAAAATAAAAATGATATGAAAAAAATCTATGGGCAAATGATCATTAGGAAACATTGTTTTTCTTTCTTAGGCTTCAGGATTTAATAGCACTGAAAAAGTGTTATGAACTTGGGTCTGAAAGAGTTAGTACTCTTTTTCCTCTAGAAGCCCAGACATACCCAGACCAGATCACTTAACAGCAAGAACAGAGCCAAACAAACATCCCGAGTTCTGAAAAGGAGCATCTGAGCAGGGTTGCTGCTCTAATAAGTGTGATGAGAAAAACCCTGTCCATGTCACTTCTAGATAGAAGCATTGTTCTTAAGGACTCACTGTTTCCCAGTGTCCATATACACAGTTCCAACTGAATACCCGGAAATGTGTTCCTCACCTTAAAATGGAGCTCTTGCCAGCATGGAGCCAGCGCCAAGTCCTGTGCTCTTTCTCGTTAACTCTCAAGGGTTAAGAAACAACATTTCTGCAGTCTATTGCATCTTCCCAACACCTCAAGCACTGTATTTATTCCTCTCATTGGTCTCAAAGACTCAGAGGGAAAGTAGTTGCTGTCTACCACTTTGGGAACAGACCCTCCAGCAACCAGTTTGTTCAAGAGGCACCCTTGCCAGCCTTTGTAGGAAACACCTGTCATCCTAGCTATTCAGGAAGCAGAGGTAGAAGGATCACAGTTCAAGGCTGGCCCAGGCCAAAAGTTAGCATGACCCTCTCAAAAACAAGCCAGGAGCAGTGTGGTATATGCCTGTAATCTCAGCTGCAGGACTTGGAGATGAGATAATTGTCCAAGGACAGCCCTAACAAATGCTTGGTATCCCATCTGAAAAACAGACCCATAGCAAAAAGGCCTGGGGGCATGACTCAACCAGTAGTGTGCCTGCCTTAGCCCCAGTACACCAAAAAACAAAAGAAAACCAAAAACCTTTTTTGGTCCTTTGGGAGTGAGTCAGGACAGACATGTCACGTGAGACTCTGTATTAGTGCTGAGTGCCAGAGTACGTAGCATGTCACCATTAGGTAGTCTATGCATGAAAGGTAGAAGCTGTGGACAAACCTAATGCGGTGCTGATTTCAGAACGACAGCTTGCAGAACGGGACCAGCAATTAGTGGAAAAGTCAAGCGAGCTGTTGGCCCTGCAGAAAGAGACAGATACTGTGAGGGCAGACTTCAGCCTCCTGCGGAACCAGCTCCTGGCAGAAAGGAAGAAGGCCGAGAAGCAGGTGGCCAGCCTGAGGGAAGCACTTAAGGCCCAGCGGAGCCAGCTGGAGAAAAACCTCCTTGTGAGTACCTGCCGCCCTCGTAGTTTATGAGAAATGATGGACATTTAAATGTTCAAGGGCTTGGAAGTGTGGCTTAAAATGGTAGAATGCCTGCCTAGCAAGTATGAAGCTATGAGTTCAAACCCTGATACTACCGCAAAAAACTAATTAAAAGTGTAAGCTGTGATACCACTTTTTTATAGTGGAGAAGATAAATTGCCCATCAGCCTAGCCCATAACCCAGCTGCTGTTTGGTATACCTGGATTTACTTTATTCTTGAAGCTTTTGCTAAGCTGTGCCTCAGGCAGCTGGCTGGGAGGCCATCCTGTGCTTTCTGCTACACCCGGGCGGAGGGCGGGGGGGGGGGGGGGCAGATATATGAGAAGGCTTGGTAGACAGTTTCACACAGCAGCGTTCAGTGCTTACAAGTTTACCCTTTTCAGTGAACATCAGCTGTAATTAATTATTCTCCCCAAACCAAGAAGTCCAGTCCTCCATGCTTCTATCTCTGAAATAAATGGGAATGGTGCTAATCCAGTTATTGGGAAGCATTCCTGATGGGGAGGCAGGTGAGCACAGTGGGCTTTGCAGCGCCCTCTGAGGGACTAGTGCAACCCTGTTGTGTGAAAGGAACTTTCCTACCATATATGTTTCCTAGAGGGAAACTAGTGACTAGCCATGAGACTTAAAAGATGGAGGGAAATAGGTGGCCACAGTGTCATCCTGCCAGTAACCCCGTGGTGGTGGGTATTTGATTGTGCTGGAAGCTCAGAAAGGGAAAGTAACTTTTCATCAAAGATAATGTCACAGATCTAGGATTCAGGCTTTGAGGTTACAGACTCAAAAGTATACAAACATCTCAGCTAGGAAAGCTGAGGTGCAGTTGGGAAATGAAGTTACAGACCAGAATGTGTGAGTCAGCAAGCACACCTCCATACGCTGGACCTCAGAGTCATCTCCTCTTCCTGTTTTAGGAGCAAAAGCAGGAGAAGAGCTGTTTGAAGAAAGAAATGGCAACAATTGAACTAGTAGCCCAGGACAACCATGAGCGGGCCAGGCGCCTGATGAAGGAGCTGAACCAGATGCAACATGAATACCTAGAGCTCAAGAAACAGGTGTGCCTAGGAAACCCCACTGGCCAGCCAGGGATATGGGGGTTCAGGAAACACACATTCCCCCAGGGCTTAGGCAGGCTATAGAGTTAATGTCTTTCTTAAGAGGAATATTTCTTCACATAAATTGTGAAAAGCTGATTGTAAGATTGTACTTCAAGCTGAATCCTTTTTGGCCTTTAAAATTTAAAAATACCCAAGAAAAAGAAGTATTTGTTTAAAAAAAAAAAAGTTGATGGCTCGCACTTGTAATCCTAGGTACTTAGGAGGCTGAGATCTGAGGATCGTGGTTCAAAGCCAGCCCAGGCAGAAAAGTCTGTGAAACTCTTATCTCCACTAAACTATCCAGAAAAAGCCAGAAGTGACACTGTGGCTTAAGTGGTAGAGTGCTAGCCTTGAGCACAAAGAGGCTCAGGGACAGCACCCAGTCAAAGCCCCAGGACGAGCAGGAAAAAAAAAATTCTCTTTAAGTTCAGTAAGCTTTTTATATCCTTGAAAGGAAAGTAATGATTCTTTAGTACAGATTTGATTATATTATTCCAAAGAACTATTTTAGAATTTGTTAGAAGAAAGCCAAATTCACAGGCAAATAAAAGTTGTCCAGGAGATATCTTGTAATATATTTTCCAGGTAAAAATGTAAGACTATGCAAGTTTACACTGGTGGTCTCTTCTTAGCCAGTGTCACCAGCTGAGCCATCGCTGAACCCCAGGGAAACTGTTACATCACTCGGTCAGCTTGGTGTACTTTGTTCCTTAGACAACGCCAAGGGACAAGGCCATTTTCATCTGTGCTGTCAGTGTCCTCATCCCCTCCGCCCCACCCACACACACACATTTTGCTTTTTTAAATGCCTTTTTGAAATTATTGGAAGGCTACAAGTCCTGCTGATTGTAGATGCCTCTGCAAACTAGGTTGGGCATTAGTGCTACAGCAGGTATGAGGAGAGCTATGCCATTTAGTGTTGAGTAGTAAACACAGTGTGTAACACTTAGGCCACACTTGAGGCTGCCCAACCCACCAGATTCTAAGTCCCCAGAAGCATTCACATTTATTTATTGTCAGTCCTGGGGCTTGGACTCAGGGTCTGAGCACTATCCCTGGCTTCTTTTTGCTCAAGACTAGCACTCTACCACTTGACCCACGGTGCCACTTCAGGCCTTTTCTAAATATGTGGTGCTGAGGAATCGAACCCAGGGCTTCACGTGTACAGGGCAAGCACTCTACCACAGGGCCATATTCCTAGCCCAGCATTCACATTTATAATCTAGATCATATAGGACTTGTTTTACTAAGTAATGTTTTTCTTATTTGGGCTTTTATTTATTATAGTGCTCAGTTGTACCACTAAGATGCTTCATATAAATTCCCACTTAGTCCTCACATTTCTCAGCAGAAGGTATTACTGAGATCAGAAGGTAGCTAACTTGCCTTAAGTCATATTAGTAATGTGTGATGGACCAAGATTGGAATCCACCTCTCACTCTAGAGAGACTGACTTCTGCAGAGTAATTGTTTTCAAGGAACATTACACACACACTTTTCTTTTTTTTTTCTTGATAACATTTTATTACATTTTGATTTGCAGAGAAAGATAAAACTTCATGTTTACATTAATGATTTCTTGTTACAACTGATAATAAATAGAATATCTAAGCCTTTATCCTAAACAGCATATCTATAATTAAGATGAAAACCTCTATCATTAACACTTAGCAGTAGAAAAATTTCACTATGAAAAATTCAGAAAAATGATGTGGCACAAAGTGCCACGAATAATGACCAATCTCAAATATTTAACAATCCTTGCTACTGAGGGGGGTCTATGGGGTTTGAATTTGGGGCCTTGGGCATTTTTGCTCACGGCTAGTGCTCCACCACTTTGAGCCACAGCACCATTTCTGGTTTTTGAGTGGTTAATTGTATATAAATATCTCACAGGGACTTTCTTCCTGGGCTGACTTCAAAACACAATGCTCAGATCTCGGGTTTCTGAGTAGCTAGTAGTATGGATGTGAGCCACTGGCACTCAACAAAATGATGCCAAGTACTAACATTTGAAGCTTGTATTTTAGCTATTGTTGGAGACATAAAAAAAACATAGATATCACACTTTTATCTTAGAAAATATAACAATGTCATAAAAGACAGGATGACACACACACTTTTCTAAAGGAAGGTTCCTCCAATCAAAATACTGATAAAATTATTTGTTTGGTAGTTTGTAGATAGTTGTCTTAAAAAGCATAGCTTTTAACAGAATAATCTTGGTACAGAGGCCAGAAATTCATCCCAAATTGAAAATACCATATATTGAAAACACCGTATATTGAAAACATTTAATATACCTTACCTACCATGCATCATAACACAGTACCAATGTGGAGGATTGGTGGTTTACCCCTCATGATAGAGTGGCTAACTTGGGCAGATGGAGCCCAGCATCAAGACAGAATAGGCATACTACTAACCCAGGAAAAGATTAAGATACGAAAGTATACTTTCCACTGAATGTATATTGCTTTTACACATAATAAAGTCGAAAGCTCCTAAACTGAACCATCATAAGTGAGGCACTGTCTGTAGATACTAAGTATGGATCTTTAAATACAAGACACATTAAATCAGTAATTCTAAGTTCCAAACCTTACTCAGTGATATTTGACTCTTAACTCACTGTTTAGATAGCAAGCCAAAAAGATTTGGAAAGAAGACAAATGGAAATCAGTGATGCAATGAGGGCTCTTAAGTCCGAGGTTAAAGACGAAATAAGAGCCAGCCTGAAGAATCTCAACCAGTTTCTTCCAGTAGATCTACCAGCAGATCTAGCTGATATTTTGGAGAGAAATGAACACCTACAGGGAGAGTGGGAAAGTTTGAAAGAGAATTTTCCATTCGCCATGAATGAGAGACCTTTTGAAGAAAGGCTGAACTTCTCCCAAGTTCACATAATGGTAAGGCTTACCCTGCTCTCCCTGGACAAGAGAGTTCGGTTCCCAGTTCACCAGTTAAGCTGGAAACAGATTTGGGAGCAGAACACTGAGGACTCTCCCCTGGAATCTTAGCTATGTGAGAGGTTGAGATTGTTGGGGTGGCAGTATAAAGCCAGCTGGGGCAGAGAAGTTGATGACGAGCCAGATGCCAGGGCTTGCACTTGTTCTCCCAGACTCCAAAGAAGCCTAATTTGGGTGGATCCCACACAACCAGGCGGAAACGGAAAATGCCCAGCAGAATAGAGGGCGGAGGTGTGGCTAGCTAGCCTGGCAGCTGGCAAACTCAGTACTGCAAAAATAAAAAGCGTGTGTGTGTGTGTTAGATTTAGGGTAACAGATGAAGAGGGGAAAGGCGGCTTGGTTGGCTTTCACTCATGGTACCTGGTGACTTCTTGATGTTTCTCTTTTCCTCTGAACAAGGATGAGCACTGGCGTGGTGAAGCACTCCGGGAGAGACTCCGGCACCGTGAAGACCGACTCAAGGTTGCCCTTTTAAAAAAAATAATTAATATAAGATCCTTGGCACTTTGGGAGCTTGGGGAAATTTCTTATATCCACTCTCTTGCAGCACTGTGCAGTTGTATAGCTCACGCAGAAGCAGCATTGAATCGTTGACATCACATTAAAAAACAGTGGTGTTAAATCTGTGTTCTTTAGTCTGGGTAATGCTGCTTTGCCTGAGCTAGAGCCAAGTATCTAGGATGGGAAATACAAATACAGTCTTAAACTGTGCAGACATCAACCATCAAAAGACTGGAAATATTAGAAACATAGGTAGGTCTGGTGGGGCAGATAAGATAGTTTGACTCAGAACACACCGAGTTTTGAAGGCCCTGTGAGATACCCAGATCTTAATGAGTTTATGATTGAGTGGTCAGTGTTACTTTCAAGATTTCAGAGGTAAAGCCACAGATGGTGGGGCACAGCTGTAATCCCAGCACTCAAAAGACTGAGGCAGAGGATTGTGAGGTCAAGGCCAGCCTGGGCCATGTACCCCAAACCCTATATCAAAAAAAAACCAAAACAGAATTGGAGGTTGAGAGTATATATAGGGGCCAAAAGAAGAGAATAAAGCAGAATGAGAAAAGAGACCATCTTTGGAGGCTGGTGACCTCCACAGATAGCTGAGGAAGCAGCGCGGACTGGAGTCCCATGACAGCCAGTGAGACTGCAGCTGCACGTGGCTACTGTCATCAGCCTGTATGGTAAGGCCAAGTTAGAGGCTTCAGTGCCTGCTGGGTGCCAGTGGCTCACGCCTGTAATCCTAGCTACTCAGGAGGCTGAGAGCTGAGGAGTGCAGTTCAGAGCTGGCCCAGGGAGGGAGTCCATGAGACTCTTACCTCAAATTAACTGCCAAAAAGCTGGGCGCTGCGGCTCAAAGTGGTAGAGCACTAGCCTTGAACAAAAACAAGCTCAGGGACAGCATCCAGATCCTGAGGTCAAACCCTAGGACTGAACACACAAGCTCAGCTCCTAAGTTACCCCATTTCTTAAAATAATGACGTAGTAAAGATGATGTACAGGAAAGTTACAGTTACATATAGAGTATATTTCTTATTGGACAATGTTACCCCTTCACTTGCTGTCTCCCAGTCTTTCCCTCCCATCCTCACCCACAAGTTAAAAAGTACTTCATTTTCAACATGAGTACCACTGCTGCATTTGTTCAGCCTTTGTCCTTCTATTTCTGTGCCTCCCTTAATGTACCCAAAGACATATAAATGAACAATTAGAACAAAAGGGAATGAAGAGAAAAATAGGAAAAAAACCCTCATTTTCATATCCTGGAATTCATTTTGATAAATATTATTTTGTATGATCAGATGCACATAGGCATTGTGCCTTTCTTTCTGTTTCTCTCCTAAGAGGATCCTTTGATCGCAATGTGTATGAATTCCTAGAGATTTGTATAATTTATCATGTCTCAGTGTATATTAGATCTAGCTTCCACATGTGAGAGAAAACCTGCACTATTTGTCTCTTTGAGTTTGGTATACCTCACCATGATTTGTTCTAGGTCCATCCCTTTCTGCGTACATGACATAATGTCATTCTTTCTAATGGCTCCGATTGTGTATAGGTGCCACATTTTCCAGATCCACTCATCTCTTGTCTAAGCTGCCCCATTGGAACGGTTTAGACACTGCTGTGTTAATAATCAAGTAGAGAACATTCCCTTCATGGCAGAAGGTTCTGTGGACTGCACTTGCGCGGGCTTTGAGAGAACAGATTTAAGTTCTTGGTAAACAAAGAGATGAGGTGGGTGGCAATTTAGATTGGAGGCAGGGGGCACAGAGATACTAAGCACTGTTGCAGGACAGAGTCCCAGTACTGGAAAAGAAAACCATCCAGGCTGAGTAAAAGGTTAACAGCAAGGTAAATAGTAATTAATGGACATTATGCACACACACGGCATCTCCTCCAACTTTGAAAGGACTAATGACAGCTGCAAGCAGCCACTAGTACTGTAGGACAGACTGGCGATCAAATGTTAAGTGTGAGGAAGCTGAGACATAGTTCTGGTCCATTTCCTCTGTAAAACTCTAATGTTACCCTAACACTTTACAGGCCCAACTTCGGCACTGTATGTCCAAGCAAGCAGAAGTGCTGATCAAAGGGAAGCGGCAGACAGAGGGCACTTTACACAGTTTGAGGAGACAAGTCGATGCTTTAGGGGAACTGGTGACCAGCACCTCCGTGGATTCAACATCATCACCCAGTCCGTCGCAGGTGGAGTCTTCCCTTGTGGAGGACTCAAGGCCTGGACAAAGTCAGGTGAGAGGAAGCCCTAAAGGGTTTAGAATGTCACATGGAAGTGCATGAAAGCCTTGCAGAACATGATCCAGGGAAGCCCTGGCATCTAAATGCCACCTTCAGCTTTGGAGAACTTGTGTTGGGGGCGTTACTGAGAAAATTCAAATCTCCCAGCTTTAGAGAAATGGGATAAGCTGATAGCTTTAGGAAGTAGTCTAGAGCTAGATAGGGCAATGTAGTCTGTCATAGCCTTCAGCCTCTCCACGCATTCCATTTTCTCTTACCTGGTCAGTATAAAGAACTTAGACCTGTGAAGCCCCTACTGAGTTTTAGTTCACTTGTGTGGGGTCCCAGTGTCTTGGGGAAAGATGACTGCAGATGCCTGTTATTTGCAGCAAAATTTGAATGTTAGACCTCTTAACCCAGGGTCTATGTAAAAGTTGAATAATCATTTGGGAGGGAACATGAAACCAATTCATAGTACTAATATTACTGACAGAAAAAAGTGCTTTCTGTTTTTTAGTGCCTACTAAACATTCTACATATAATATCCCATTTAATTTTACATCTGAGATTGAAATTATCCTTTTATGTAGGTAAGGAAATAGAAATGATAAAATGACTTGGCCTAGGATGTAGCAAAGGACAAAATCAGGATTTAGGGACTAACCCACCTTTTCCACAGAGCAGTGTGTTGTGATGTTGAAAACCATTTCAAAGGGAGCCAGTGCCCATTAATATGACCAAATGGGAGAAAGGCGGCAGCTGGCTTACCTAGGGTATATAATTGTCAGCATAGTTAATTTGAATATGATTACCATAACCACCGTGGTGGAGACCAAAGTCAGATTAAAGGCCCAAACCATCAGGGTCCCTCAGAAGGGGTTAAGGAAAAGAGGCACTGGGCATTGGAGATGTGGATGGGCTTGTGTGAGTTGGGAGACAGCACATGGAGATTTAGGAGTCAGATTGTGCTGCCTAAGGTGGCAGCTAGCAAAGCTCAGGCACTCCAAAGGCAGGAAGGTAACAAGACACCGGAGGCCCAACAGAGAGGGTACTAGAAATGTTCCAAGGTTAGGCCGTGCAGGCTAAAGCTCCAAACTAGGTTGGAGCCAGAGTGGTAGGGTGGCTTCTGGGCCTAATATTTCTTTTCAGATCTCCTTCCAGGTTCTGCAAGGTTCATCAGAACGAGACGGTTACTGACGCTGAGGCCGTTGTTGGCTTCCTCACAGGGTACGTGTATAGAGACCTTTCAGCTAGCACTTTGAATCAGTAGATCATGTTATTCTAGCAGTCTTGAATTCAGGGCTTCATAATTTCACTAGGCTTTTGTTGTTGGATTGTGGAGCTTGAACTCAGGACCTGGGCCCTGTCCCTGAACTTTTGTGCTCAAGGCTTGGCACTCTACCACTTTGAGATACAGCTCCACTTTCCGTTTTCTGGTGGTTAATTGGATGAGTCTCAAGGACTTTCTTGCTCGGGCTGGGCTTTGAACCAGTATCCTTAGATCTCAGTCTCCTGAGTCACCAGCACTTTTTTGCTCATGGCTGAAATTCTGCTACTTGAGCCACTTGGAGGTTTTTAACTGGTTAACTGGAGGTAAATCTCATGGATTTGTTGGCCCATGCTAGCTTTGAACCAAGATCTTCACATCTCAGTTCTTGAATAAACTAGGATTATAGTCAAGAACCACCAGCACCAGGCCTATTTCTCCTATTTTGTAGTGTTTATCTCATCTTCAGCATTGAGGCCTGGGGTGGTGGCTTGTCTAGCTTGCACAATGCCCTGGGTTCAGTCTCTCTCCTGAAAGACAAAATCCCAGAGGTGCTCATATATGTGCTATCTTACCCTATCAGCCAGTACCATTACTTCCTTAAGGTAATTTCCATGGTTACAAGAATTCTACTTTTTTGTCTTTCTGCAGGAAAGGAATGCTCAGACAAGATGTCAACACCACTTTGCATCAGTATCTGAGGAATTAACTTCTCCGCTACCTCAATCAACTTCCTAATTGGAATGTTATTTGGTTTCTGTATAGACTGAATGCTGAAACTCCACTGTAATTCACCATGCTTGTACCAGTAATGCCAAGACTTAAGTCACTTGTATATATGGAAATAATTGTCCAATTTAATGTGGGGTTCCAGTGTGCTGACTTTTTAAAATCTTGAACCTTATTTTTATAAAGCCAATGTGGATATAACTGCATTATTTGAATACACTGGTAAATCTAGTTTAAAAGAATGTACTTAATGCCTATCTTCATTTATATATTTTTTTGATTCATCTTAAAATCTATTTTTATATGGAAATAAAAGTTAACTTGGCTCTGCCATGATTTTACATTTCAGATTCTTGGGTAAAGCTATCAAATTGGTACCTTAATTCCACGAAAACTACAATATTCCAGATGGTTTCCATGCTTTACTTGGAGGCTGAAGTAATACTTAACATTTCTGAATCAAATATTTTAAAACTATTAACTTCAAATACTTTATCCAAAGTCTTTTATAGAAAATTAGAAAAACTATACTTTGGATGGAGTCAGTTAAGTTCACATTATATTCAGACTTAAATATTTGAATTCCTAAAACAGCTCAACTCTATGATCAACACATAATGGAACACCAATAAAATCAACCCCCAGAAATATGCAACCCACATTCCTAAGAACTGTCTAGGCCACTAGACAGCTCTGGAGCCATAACCAGAAATATATCATGTCAGCACTGTACCTCACCACTAAGTAGTTAAGTACTTACGATTCCTAAAACAGTTTGGCTACCACTGGACCATTAAGATATGAGATAACTATAAGACCAATAAATGGAAATGACAGATTTACTGACACATTGTTCTAGAAAACTACTTTCCAGACAAAATTGGCTTTTGTATAAATGCTTAAAGGTTGGCTTATTCAGTTATTGGTATCACTGACAGACACAACTTTCTGAGCCTACACTAAATGAGGGAATCATACATCTTCAACTACCACTTGAGTCCCTTTAAAACTCCCGCATGGACAGGAAGACAAGGTATTTGGTCTTCTGTTTAAGGTAGGTAAACTGAGCCATTCCTTTTTTTCCTTTTAGGCCACACTTTTTTTTAATTCATAGACAAAACGGTTTGCAGAGGCTGAAGTGAGGTAATGAATATATGAAGACAAACACCTGGTTTCCAAAGGTATTTTTTCCAGTTTCAGAGAAATATTTCCAAAGAAATTTACTACCTCTAGGACATGTACACCACCATCATCCTCTAACCCCGTGTCACAGTCTCTAGACCAAACACTCTAGTCCCCATGAAAAACACTCCTGGAATGTCACACAAATAGTTCTAAGCACCAGTCACTACCAGAGGGCATCCTTAAGGTAATGAGTAGCCCAGAACATCGGGTGACCTGAACAAACAGTAAACACCGATAGGTTAAAAATTAAATGACTTTCTCTTCAGTGGACTGCCCCATGTCTGGCACACGTATTACAATATGACAGTTTGCTCCTCTATTTTTAAGCACCCAAGTTTATTATAGAGGATTATACATGCAAGTTTAATAGAATTTGGCCCCAAGTACAGTCAGGGTGAACACTATTAACCAACAAATGTGCTGGCCTCAAGACTAAAGGATGACTGAAAACATTGCAAAGGGGATGCAAATACAAGAATAAAACTAGTTCAATTACTTAGTGATGTGGTTTCATATGCTACAGAAGTAGACTTCTCTTTATACAACAAGTAAGCACAGTTCTGCAATAAAAACTGACAATGTACACCAAATAATTCACCTGAAGAAAGTAGCTTCTACTATATAGTTCAGAAAAAAATGCGACCAATTTTAATCTAGATACAGGTACTTTATTTACAAATATTTAGATTAATAGCATTTTGTTACATCAAATGAATACAGCAGTCTGAATAAATCCTTCTGTCACAAAAACAATTAAGACCCATTGTAACTAACTTTGGGAATCAGGGTATTGCACCTAATAGACAAGCCTCAGTCCTTAGTTTGTATATCCCAATCCGTGGTTTGCTTTGTTTTTTGTAAATATATACACACCAGCAGGTCATGGTCCCAGGGCGAATCCCTTGTGATGCAACAGCAGAAGCAAAATGGATCACTGCAGGTCCTGAACAGAATAAACCAATCAATATACTCCAGGAATCTTGTTTTTTGAAAAGTTCAACAGAGGGGGGGAAAAAAAAAAAAAGGATGATTCCACAAACAAACCAAATCCTGTTTTCTGCACACTCCAGTTTGGGCTTTTATTTAACATGGAATATAATACTCTGGAACTACCACTGTTTATAACCCAGAAAGATGTAACTATGTTTCAGTGTCTGTAAAGAGGGATTTAAAATGTGTATTTTAAACAGCAGTTCAGTCAAGTGCTTTTTAGTAATCAGTTCAGGCTTACCTATCCTACACCTCAAATAACTTCTCAATTCCCAGCCACCAAACCATAAAAACTAGAAATTACTCAACAGAAGTGAAGAACTTAGTAGAAATTGTTTGCTGTCTAAAACAGTAAGACTGTTTCTCTTACAAGCTGTTCCTTCAGTAGCCAAACCTCTTGGCAAAGGTGGTTACTTGTACTTACTTTGTATCAGCACAAACACTGAACCACCATTAGAAACACTTTTCCCTTTTACAAAACAACTTATTCCAACATGACATAAAATAGCCCCTCATACTGTGAACACAAGGGATAATCTCAAAATTTCATTGTAGTGTTAAAAATGCACAATTAAAAATCCCTTAACAGCTGACCTGTGGTTCTGACCATCTGGTTCAGAATCTGACCATTCCAAGAAGATAAAGGTATAAAAGCTTAAAATGTGCAATAATAAACCCAGCCTTTTTTCTTTTTCTATACAGTAAG
This sequence comes from Perognathus longimembris pacificus, assembly GCF_023159225.1. NCBI lineage: Eukaryota > Metazoa > Chordata > Mammalia > Rodentia > Heteromyidae > Perognathus > Perognathus longimembris. The sequence goes on from NC_063161.1 coordinate 150,850,123, forward strand.
GCAAGAATGCAGCCTGTAATGCAAAACGTTTACAAAAAGAAAAGCAGGTTAGCACATTGTCGATTGCACAAGAACAATTAAGAAAATCAGCAGGTGAGCCACAGTGCAAAGATGGAATAGAATCTGCTAGTGTTGATCCGCTGATGCTAGGAGCTTTCTCCAGCATGTCCCCAAACACTGCCAGCACCAAGGAGCGGAGCCAGTACTACAGTTGTGAACTTCTTGTGTGAAATGGAAGGGAGTACATGGTCACGTATAGGTCATACTGTACAAACTGGTATTTTATACTGTTCCAAAGCCAGTAATCAATTTATTTTCTTCATTAAAATAATATACACAGAATGTAGTTAGTTCGGTTCCTTCAAATTTTATACATATTTACTTTCTGTTAAAGAGAAAAGGATAAAATGATGTGAAAAAAAGATAAAGCTATTAAGCACAAGAGAAAAGATAAATATTTTTCCTGTGCAAGGCCAAGACAGAAGCAAACCTCATCAAGAAAAATGCTGCCCCCTACAATAGGGAATTTATCCAACAAAAACAAAACCAAAGCAGTTTTATAGAACCCCTTCTCTACCACCGGAAGTCATTTCTTAGCAATGAACTATTGGTTACAACAGCCAAACTTGAACAGTTAAAGACAGGAGGAAGGCTGAAGGTACCAAATTAAACCGTACAGTGAGACAAAGCCTTGCCAAAAAGGAGGGTAAAAATCATCAAGTCCAGCATCAGTGCTCAGTTTAAATCATAGATCGGTGACAGATACCTACCACGAGGACGATTGAGGGGGGAAAAAAAAGTCTAGATTTACCATGCAGGAGAGATTTATTACTCTACTTGCCTTTGATAACCTGATTACATCTAGTTGTTTAGCAGTTTAGTATTGTGTTAAACTGTTTTTTTACAATAGAGTTGTTTTTTTTCTTTTTAATTAAACCCAGTAAGATGTACAGAAGACAACAGGCAGTAAAAAGTACTGCTTCCAACAGACAAGAGGTGAAAGGTCAAATGAGGGGCCATGGCAAAGAGGTCACTAGCAGCCACAGCCTTCTCTCTGGGGTTGGGGTTCACTGGTTAGCCGTCCTCCCTGCGGGGCTGAGGGTTTGTGTTGTACACCAGACTCGGCAGCATTCAGATCCAGGCTTCCATCCTGAATGTTCTGGTAGATTTTCTTGGCAGCCTCAAGGAAAGCATCTTCTACATTTTCTCCCCTAAGAAGCAATGGACAATTGATTCCAGGACCACAGATTTCTACCAAAGTAAGATATTATACACTGACCTTTGTTAACCTTTAGTCAAATGTCATGATGTCTTCAACTTAGCCATTGTCATCTAATAAGAGATTATCAAAACACTGAACTAAGAGAATAACATGGAAAATGTTTCCTCTGGAAAGCATATATAAAGCAGTACTAAACATCCTACTTGTTCTAATCACTAAAATGCTACATGTTAACAAATACAATGTAATTGGCAGTTTCCGTGACATGAGAGTTCTCCAAATGTTCTGAAGAGCACTCTAGGATTTATATCATCTGAGAAGGCATGTGTCAACTGTGCTGTTTCTATCATGCAGTATGACATAGTCATGCTTAGCCATGTTCACCATTTAGTTCAGTTCTATTGAAACTAACAGCAAAGGTAGTGAGACTTCACAGAAACAGGTTAGCACTCCTTGCCACTGCAAAGGTAACAACAGATGACATGATGACTTGGGACTGGGAGTAGTTCAATAATGGACTTGGAAGCACCACTGAAAAATACCAATTATGTTTCTAATTAGACACTATTTCTAAGTTATGTTTTTTGTTTTTCCTTAGTGCCAGTCCTGTGGCTTCAACTGTCCCTTAGCTTTTTCACTAAAAGCTAGTTATTAGTGCTTTACCACTTGAGCCACAGACCCATTTCTGGCCTTTTAGTAGTTAACTGGAGATAAAGCGTCTCAGGCTTGCAATCCTCTAATCTTAGCCTCCTGAGTAGCTAGGATTACAGGCATGATCCACCAGCACCTAGCCTAAGTTATGCTTTTTAAGGTGATATATGAAGTATTATATAGGCTGGCCAAACTAGAGTTGAATTTCAGGTGCTAAACTCAACCGCAGTTACAAAAGTGAAACATTTTTAAGATGTAAACAATTTTATTAACCAGGGTTACCAATGGATGTAATAATCAAGTTATAATTTTTAAGTAACAAAAACAAATTACATTTTGAAACGAGAACAGGAAGAGATATCTGCTAATTTTTCTTCCTGTCCTAAGCATTATACATGTATATAAGATAAAGTAAATGATACATATATACATATTATGTATATATGACATGTGCTATATATGTACACATATACATATACAGTCTACTTTTAGAAACTGAATATAACTGAAAGATATACAGTCCAAACACTTACGTTTTTGCACTTGCTTCAAGGAACAATAAACCTAAAAATAAACAGGCTATAATTAGGACATTTCAAAGTTAATTGACAAGAACATTCCTTTGGAACTATCTGTAAGCTGCCAGTACTCCTACCAGTCTTTATAAGAGCATGTGATTCTGAAATATAGGAGCTGTCATGAAATAATTATATTCCTCCTAATGTGAGTTTCATAAATATATTTTATCCCTTCATTACTGAAATTTTTGAATTTACATTTTTTTAAATTGTCCAATCTGTAGTATTGAAATCCCACCACCTTGCCTCAGAAACTCTCCCAAGTGTGGTCATTAAAAGAAACCCACCATTTTCTTCAGCAAACTGTTTGGCTTCTTCATATGTAACGTCTCTCTGTGCCTCCAAATCTGCTTTATTTCCTATGAGAATTATTACCTAGTTTGTGATCAAAAGAAAGATATCTTAAAACAAGGAACCATTTTAAATCAAACGTGCAAATTTTGAGATTCAAAAATATTGACCAAACAAAATCACAACTGAGTTCAAAAAGGAATCAAAGAATTAGCATTATCCTAGGAAGCATAAAGGCATTAGTAAGGGCTTAGCAACGACATAGGTAGAAATGTTGACAATCTTTCAGTAAAAAAAACTTTTTTTCAAGTGAGTAAACCATTGTGGTCTTTACTGCAATTTTTGCTGTTGCTTTTACACTCCCTTAAAATGCAAAATATTATTGGTTTTGCAAATCATTAAAAACAGACTGTGGGTAAAATATTGCCCAAAGACAACAGTCATTACACAAATGGTCTAAGGCAAAGAATATTTGAGTAAGATTACCTAAGGGAATCTATAAAAAGTCTACAATTAGGCCTGAATTGTGTAAACATGAACACCACTAGGGAAGAGGTTTCAGAGCTTTCATCTAAAAGGTCAACGTGGGACTCTCAAGACATTAAAACGGACAAGCACTAGCTCAACTCGTTCAGGCTACAGGCAAAGAAATTAAAGCTCAAAAGACAACTGGACTTCAGTGGTACAAGCACATTAGAACCCAGGTACAAAGTCCAAATTGACCTACAAAGCAGTATTCCCAAGCAGGAGTAAGTTTACAGTAACTAATAATACAAGGTGTACATTCATGGGGGGAATGAAGAGCTGGGAGTGTGGGATGAGGGCACAAGTTCAATGGATTCAAATTCAGGTTTTAGAATCATTTATGCAAATTATATAAAAATTAAAGAACTCTATAGTTTTAAGAAAAAAGGAAGCATAGCCTTGGAAAACCAGAGTATTTGGCCTTTACTTAGGAGAAAGGAAGATGAATGGATAAACCAGGGCACAGGTAGAATCTACAGCTGCTAGATTTCAGTTTTTACAGGCTCTCATGTGGGGCTGTACAAAAGCGTATTCTTTGCAGTTTTGTCACCAGCATAGTTATATGTCACCACCATCACATCACTACAAGGAACTGCTCTGGGCCACCAAGTTTATAATCATACAATCTGCGTTTTTGTAAAACTCGACATAATGCCCCAGAGATGTGCCTTAGTTGTTGCAGGTGTTAACAGTTCATTAGTATGTTTTCCAGAGTAGAGAGGCATACATTGTTTCACTTTTCACCTGTCCATGGCCAACTGGACTGCTTTCAGTGTTTGGCTATTCATCTATACGTTACTGTACACCAACAGTGGGTCTAGTACAAAAATGGTACCGTTGCTGGTATACATTGTTAACTGACTTTCAGTTATGACTTAAGACTGCTATTTGAGGCTGGGAATATGGCCTAGTGGCAAGAGTGCTCGCCTCATATAAATGAAGCCCTGGGTTCGATTCCTCGGCACCACATATACAGAAAATGGCCAGAAGTGGCGCTGTGGCTCAAGTGGCAGAGTGCTAGCCTTGAGCAAAGAGAAGCCAGGGACAGTGCTCAGGCCCTGAGTCCAAGGCCCAGGACTGGCCAAAAAAAAAAAAAAAAAAACACCAAACAAAACAAAACACCAAGACTGCTATTCCCCACTAAACCAAGTCTTACCATTGACTGTATATATACTTGGCTTCTGCTAGGTTCTGGGACACACTAGGCTTGTTCTTAAGAAGACCAGTCCATCAGAGCTCAGTGATATTCCCCTATTGTTCCTGGAATGCCCTCCAATTATGTAATGAAACCTTACCCCAAAATCAAGCTAATACTCCACCAGCCTATAAAACTGATTTCTTCAGCCAACCCTGCTCACCCTGTTCTTAGTACACTCCATGTCTAATTCATTTTAGTCTGCTTTGCAGCACAGTTGTCTGTACACCTGCTGGTTCTCTCGCAGATCAACTATAACCTCTTAGGAACCAAGAACACAGGTTCATCTTTGGGTACTGTCAAGTGTGGTGGTGAGATCATTAAAATCTCAGTATGTCTTAGTTAAGAAGTTGGGTTTTTTTTGAAGCATGCAAAATACCTCTTTTAGGGCTGGGGATATGGCCTAGTGGCAAGAGTGCCTGCCTCATATACATGAGGCCCTGGGTTCGATTCCCCAGCACCACATATACAGAAAATGGCCAGGAGTGGCGCTGTGGCTGAAGTGGCAGAGTGCTAGCCTTGAGCAAAAAGAAGCCAGGGACAGTGCTCAGGCCCAGAGTCCAAGCCCCAGGACTGGCCAAAAAAAAAAAAAAAAAAAAAAAAAACCTCTTTTAATTTAAATTTTATTGAGGTAATTACAAATTCACATGAAGTTGAACTAACAGATCTCTTGTGTTTTCTCCAATTTCCTCAGATGGTAACAGTTCATAAAATGACTGGATTTCTTATTAGATTACAGTCTCCACTTGACCACCCCATTAACAAATGATTTCATTTTAAACCACAAATATAATAAAAATCAAACATAATAGAATGATAAACCTGAAACAATGAGAATTGAAAAAAATTCTTCAGTTAATATAAGAATAAAATCAAAACTAGAAATGGGGGCATAGCTCAATAGTAGATTGTCTACAGTGCATGAAGCCCTAGGTTCCATCCCCAGCACTACAGAAAATATAAAAATAAAAACTAAAGATGTAGTATGTCATCCATAATACTCAAATCTTACAAGGAGGCTTTCTTGTTTGAGTTTTTGTACAATGTGATGTCATTTAACTTACAGTATTTGGATTGGTGAGATTCCTTGCATCTGTCAACCAGCTGCTTAAGTGGTTATATGTACTTCTTCTGTAAAAACAAATTTTTAATTTGTTGATTTCTATATACAATTGCCATTAAAACAGGAAACATAAAATAGTCGCAATATGGCCAGGCAAGGTGGTATGCACTTGTAATACCAGCAATTGGGAAGCTAAGGCAGGAAGATGGCTAAGTTTCAAACGATACCTAACAAGTGGACTACATAAGATCCTGTCTAAAATAAAATGCACATGCACACACACATAGTCTTATATATTATCAATAGATCATAAGTGTATTTTTATTTTGACTAGTTTCTCTGAAGGAAACTTGTGAAACAAAATCAAAAAGTTCTGGGAAAACTTTTTCTTTAAGACACAGTCTAATTTCTCACTGCCATGAGGCCCAGGCTGGCTTCAAATCTCAATCTTCCCAAGGGCGGAAATTACAATTATGCACCACACCACATCTGGCCTCAAACTCATTTTTAAGTAATATAGTATTCAACAACTATGCTAAAGACATGTCAGAAGTAAGCTGTTTACATTTGAACAGATCAGTAAGCAAGGAACATAGAAAACTGATTTTAAAAAGTCTAAATCAGAGCCAGGCACTGACAGCTCATACTTGTAATACTAGCAACTCAAGAAGCTGAGATAGGAAGATTATAGTTTGGAGCCAGCCAGGACAGGAAAGTCCATGAGACTCTTATCTCCAATTAACCCTCCAAACCCTGGGAGTAGAGCTGGGGCTCAAATGCCTTGAATTGAGCAAAAACAAAGCTCAGGGGATATAGTGCCCAGTCCCCATGATGTTCAAGCCCCAGAACCAGCATGAAAAAAATCAGAATCAAGACTTTCGATCTCAAGTGGAAACTAGCATTATTTTTAAATCATCCATATTTTCAATCACAAAATGGAGACAATGAATACTAAGTTGCTAAGCCAATGATACACTCAGTGGGAAACATGTTTGCTTCTGCATTCAAACTTTAACTTTAAGCAAATACCAGGATTTTAAATTTCATTAAAAATCAAGATTCTTTTTTTTTTACTATCTAACCCAGGCTGGCCTCAAACTCTTGATTCTCCTGTCTCAGCATCCCAAATGCTGGAATTACAGGTGTATGTATATGTTACTACACCCAGCTTAATAATAATTACACAGCATAAAAAGTGAATAAATCTCACTGGAAATTCAGAAAGGAAGTTTATACTACCTTGGTACTCTCATTTACCTCATAGTTAAATTATTTGGAGATTGAGACTGCACAATCGCTATTTTCTCTACTCCAAATTTTAAATACTCACACTTATCATCTGCACCAGCCAAGTCAGCCCAAAGACATCAAATCCAAATGTAAATAACTTAGAACAGTTAATCTTTTAACTTTGGATTTACTGAGATGTTAATAATTGCATTTCTGATTGATAATACCTTTGACTATTGATAGGCTTAATTAGAATGTAAAACCCATCCTACAGCTGAGGAATACAACCAAAAGGATCAAAATAAAAATTTTTAAAGATTAAAAAAAATCTTTACTTCCATTATCTTCCTCAGTTAACAAGTGATTAAAACAAGTATAAGCCCATAAACACATGAACATCACTGGAACTGTGGCTCAGTAAGCAAGAACAAGGCCTTGAATTCAAAACCTAGTGTGAGGGTTAGGGATGGGGATTGGGGTGACAGGAGAGCCCACAGGCTGAGCCCAGGGGCTCCGTCCTACCATCTTAGCTATACAGGAGGTGAAAATTGAAAGGTCATGGTTCTAAGCCAAATGAAACAAAAAGTCTGCAAGATCTCACCTCAATCAACACACAGTGGCATGTGCTTATCACCCCAACTATACAGAGTCTTAGGCAGAAAGACTGAGGTCCAAGACTGGCCCTGGGCAGAAACTATCAGATCCTTTCCACAAAATTATCTAAGCCCGACACCAGTGGCTCACACCTGTAATCTTAGCTACTCAGGAGGCTGGGAGCTGAGGATCATGGTTCAAAGCCAGCCTGGGCAGGTAAGTACAAGAGACTCTTATTTCCAATTAACCACCAGAAAACAAGAAGTGGAGGCTGTGGCTCAAGTGATAAAGCACTAGCCTTGAGCAAAAGAGCTCAGGGACAGCACCCAGGTCCTGAATTCAAGCCCCACAAGCAACCAAAAAAAAGTTATTATTTTAAATCCCTGAATATAGTATCATTCCATTATTCACTAATTTGCAATAGTAATGCTTTTTAAAAAATGGCTAAAACATTCCTAAATTTGGGTTGATGGATCAGATTGAACAATCGTTAAAAGCTTTGCTGTCAATTTAGAAAAGTGCCCTTGAAATGGATAAAGCTAGAAAAAAAATGTTAAGCCAGTCTCAGAGAGACAAGGGGGTACATGCTTTCTCTCCTATGTGGAAGTCAGACCTAAAATATAATCACATATGAAAACACATCCAGGGCCATAGGAATACATGCATGAATGGGGGTAGATTCTCATAGTGTAAACCCCTTTGAACAAGTAATAGCTTAACAAAATGAAATGCCAGGAAGCTGAAATACACTTATCTGGTGGTGTGAGGCTTTAGAAGAGGAGGCAGACAAATAAAGAGAGGAAAAGGGAGTAATAGAAGATACACTGTTCATTGTACACATGTGAATATAGCACTAGGAAGCAAGGGGAAAGGGGGAGGAGGAAAGGAAGGGGAGGGATGGGAAGAAGCACTGTAATGATTGCAATTGATCAAGAATGAGAGGTTTTATTAAGGCAAGAATTTTGAAGTTTGCAAAATATCAAGGATTAATAGAAAAATAGGGGAGGGGTCACAATTCCAATATCAATTGTCACTATAAAGTGCCAGAGTCAAGAAAGCATGTTTATAAAGCATGAAGTACCTTTCTTTCCAACAAGGTATATTGAGACATGACACATATACCATATTACCATTTTAAAGTATATATAATGTAGCTGTTGTATTATATTCACAAAGCTGAGCATTGATCATCACTATCTCATTCTAGAACATTTACAGGGCCCCAAAGACAAGACCCTGAGCCCATTAAGTTATGCTCTGCAATTCTGTCCACCATAGGTTGGCTTATTCTGTACATGTCATGTAATAAACAGAATCATACATTATGTGGCCTTTGGTGTCTAGTTTCTTTGATTTAGCATAATTTATCAATCTACCTATATCATACATCTCTCTCACTACTTCATTCCTTTTTACAGCAAAAAAATACTTCATTATATGGGCATACTACATCGTTTATCCATTTATCAGCTGATGGACATTCCCATCAACTATTTCTATCTATAGTACTTTTGAGGACTTAATAGACACAAATTGTACCATAGTATTACTATGCTTAAGGGTATGTTTAAAAGCAAAAGCCAATTACATTGTAAGTATACATTATCACATTTAAATTTACATTTATCACATTTAAATTTAATGCACAGAGCTTTTAAGTACATGAAATCTTCAGGAATACAGAACCCATAAAATGAGACAGCTCAGCATAGATGGCAAGATTCTTCAATAGTCATAACACCACTGACTATGTCACCAATGGCCCACTGCCATGAAGCACATTAAAGGATGTTTCACTCAAGACCACCCAGTCTGAAGAATTTATTGAAACTTTATGTACTGGAATTATGATCAATCACTATCTTTATTCTTACTGTAAGGTATCTTTATTCAAAGTGGCTTCCTCAATAAAAACTTAGGAAACTGCCAAATTAAACAAAGTTAAATAGTAAACTTCTTTATTATAGAAGCTGTCAGGGTCACAATATACCAGTGTGCCTTGTGACTCTTAAGGAGAAAATAAAGAATTTACCAAAGAAAAATGTATTTCAAATAAGATAAAGATAGCTCTCCTCACTAAAGAAGAGTCACACTGTCTTTGACTGGTGCTTCCCATCAACATGAAAAGTAACCCCTTTTTTTCTTTAATCATCTTTTGGGGAAGTTACAGCGGTTTAAGCGCAGGACCTTGAGCTTTGTAAGCAGTTGCTCTGCTTCTTCAGCAAGTCCGCAGTCCTTTTGTTGTTTTGTTTTAGTTGTTTTTCAAGTAGGGTCTCAGAGGCTAGCCATCTTCCTACTTATGACCTCCAGAATAGCTGACACCACAGACTGCAATGCCACGCTGGGTTTGTTTCCATAGGCTGTTCTGGGCCAGGCTGCCCTCAACCCAGTCTTCCCCATTCTGCCTACCAAGTGGCCAGGCTTACAGTGGCCAGGCTTACAGGCATGACCACCATGTATGTTGGATCAAGTGCTTTGAGTTTCCAGAAATAACCATGTTGATATTACTATCTTTTTGTGTATGGGCGGGGGGGGGGGGGGTGGCTACTAGTACTCAGGGCCTCGGCACTGCTCCTTAGCTTTTTTACTCAAGACTGGCATTCTACCACTTGAGCCCATCTCCACTTTCAGTTTTTTGGTGGTTAATTGGGATAAGAGTCTTAGGGGCTTTCTCACCTGAGCTGGCTTTGAACCCCAATCTTCAAATCTCAACTTCCTATGTAGCTAGGATTACAGGCGTCCACTAGTGCCAGGCACATGGTGACTAAATGTAATCCTGCTACACATAGTATTTTAAGTCACTTCAATACATGTTAGAACAAAAAAGAACTTAAGTAAATGAATAATTAAATAGTCAAGTGTTATACATAAATCACCACCTTAAAAGAAACACCTCAGATATACCAAAATAGCACCTTTTAAGCCTGAAGAGAAAGCATAAGAAGTTTTATAGTCCATCACACTAAACTAGCAAAACTTCATTTTTAACTCTTTGGTCGACTGATTTCCAGAAATTTCAACACTGAAGACTGAAAATAGAATGCCGTAGACATGCTTTTCAGAATTCCACCCACCAACTTCAGAAATGAAAATCAAGTTCTCATATTAAGTTTTATAGAAGAATTTAGAGAAACCATATATACCAAATAAATTTATTTACAATTATCTAACTACAAACTAAAGAATACCTAAATCAATTTTTTAAAAAACCTGCATTGTCCAAAGTAGATTTCTACTCCTAAGTATGAAGGTTGAAAAGTTATTTGCCTCTTACCTAGTAATATCATACACCATAAGTGCACCCGCAGCTCCTCTGTAGTAGCTTCGTGTAACAGCTCTAAATCGCTCCTGTCCTGCTGTATCCCAAATCTGCAGTTTGATTTTTTGGCCACTAACTTCAATTATTCTTGTACCAAATTCAACACCAATTGTGTGAGGACAATCAGCCATAACTGTTAAGGGTAAAAATAATATCCCAATGTTCAGAAAATTCCAAAGACTAGTGGGAGAAAATTCACTGAATAATCCAATGACTTATTAATACTTGTAGGGGCAGGGAAGAGGAGAGATAGCAAAGATCAACAAGAAATGTGACTGGGCTAAAAACAGTAAATATTAAGTTTTGTAGGCCAAATGGTATCAGTCACAACTACTCAAACCAGCTGAGGCATAAAAGCAGTCATAAACAATGAATAAAATAAGCATGGCTGTGTTCTAATAAAAGTTATTTACAAAACAAGCAGTGACTAGATTTAGACAACTGGTCAGTTTGCCACTGAATTAAAAATTTGCTAAGTAAAACTCTAGGAATTTAATAAATTCATGACAATTCCATTACACAATTTAAGCCTTCTAGCAATCTTTAACTATAACAATGATCAATGGCCATGGGATTCTAGGGGTTGTTAGTAAAACACTTATCAGTGTCTCCAAGAGAATCACCACATTTCATGTTATTTATATACTGATAAGCCATAGAATAAGTAGCCTTTTCCTCTTAAAATTAGGTGACATAAAATCTATCTCACTGTTCTTTAAGTACAAGTACACACATTGATGGACACTCCATAAAGCGTTATATAAATTTCTGTGCTAAGTAGCACAAAAAAAAAATCACAGAAATAATTTCAAATATTCTAAGAAAAAAATTCACCTATATTTAGTGCATCAGTTACAACAAACTGGTCCCTTTTCCCTATCATCCAAGAGTTATCTCTGCATCTTTATCAACTAGCTATAAATATAAAAAAAACTTCATTTTAGGTATTTCAAATCTGTTAATTGACATGGAATATGCAGAAAATGTCCCATAAACTATATCTATAATAAAGTTAAAGAACAAGAGATTTAAATTTGACCTTTATGCATTTTTATGTTCATTAAAAAATAAGAAATCCAAACAAGTAAATCAGATTATGTATCACATATACAAATCAATATATGTACATACTGGCAATAATACTCCATTCTACCTGTACCTATTAAAAAAATCAGTATCTGAAGATATCCGGGCAAATACTGGTAACAGTCATAATCAAATGCATAAAGTGTGCTGAAGATAATAACACTTGTTAAAAAGAATTGTAACAATAAAGTTACTAATGGTTCTACCTCACATATTGAACTTACATTTTTTTTCTGTAAATTGATGAAGCAAGCAAGATTTTCCTACACCCATGTCCCCTGTTTAAAGAAAAAGAAAAAAAGGTTCAGGTGGCAATTCTACTTCTTTCTCAATTACTCTTATAATCCTATGTAATGACCGAGATACTGCTTACCACACCACATCACAAATTTCTGGGGCAGTTAGGAAACGTGTATTTCCATCATAATGAATTCAAAAGATACATAGATCAGTTTTTACTGATAAATACCAACTGATCATTCCTAACTTTTCCTAGTGACATAAATTGGTTATGAATTATGTTTAATAAATAGATACCAATTGAAAAATTATTAAAACAGTATTTTTTACTTTGAGTATTTAACTTTGAGTTAATTTAAACTTGCCCTAACCCTACCCCCTTGGAATGTATTACAGACGCAAAAGCGTAACAAATGAGGTAGAATATATATAGCAAGCAAAAATAACAAGTTCAATTTTGGAAGCCTGACTCACTAGGTCCCCTGTTGTAGCTCCTATTTCTTTCAGAATTCCAAAAGAGACAAAACTTGACATTATATGACAACTATAATAGAATAGATGTCATCTCTGGCTCTGCTGCAGCAACTGTAACCCATGGCAAAGAAGTATAACAAAGTTACATAAAGTCAACATTAGATAACTTAGAGAACTCACTGAAAAGCAAGTGGGCTTTCAACTGTAATCACAACTATGCATGGATAAATAGCAATCAGATTTAAATTGGAACAAAATATTGAAATTGAAAGGGAAAGCACTAACATTACATTTTAAGTACATTGTACAACTTACTCTGAATCAAACAAAACTACCAATTCTTGTTATCTAGTGGGACCTGAGAATTTTCATGTTATTTTTGGAATATTTCAGCACTGCTAGGAAATGAATCTTATTCCCAAAATTAACAAGCTTTCCAGTTGTCTTCAAGAACAACCAACATCACTTCACTAGTCCTTAGCACTATAGCACAAAAGTACCCAAAACTACAATGCAAAAGGCACTTTATCTTTATTAAAAGAGTGTTAAGTTCTGAAGTGAGAAAATTACTCACTTCTACAAGACTGGTATGATTAAGTATTAAGAGCAAATGTCTTATATGTCAACAAAAGTATAAGTTAAATAAACTTACCAATAATAATATATTTAAAGATGTAAGAGTAGTTGTATGGTGCAGTTGCCATGGTGGCACTAGAAACAAAGAAAAAGATGTTACTTCAGAAATTTAAAAATCCAGACAAGTTATTTAAACTGACCATCACTATACATTCAAAGAAAATGTAAAGATGAAGCTGGATGCTGGTGGCATATCCTGGTAATCCTAGCTAATCTTAGATCTGAGGGTCATAGTTCAAAGCCAGCCTGGGCAGGAAAGTCCTTGAAACTCTTATCTCCAGTTAACTTCCAGGAAATCAGAAGTGGTGCTGTGGCTCCAAGTGGTAGTGCACCAGCCTTGAGGAGAAGAGCTCAGAGTTCAAGCTCCAAGGCAGACTGAAAAAAAAAGAAAAAGGAAGGAAGGAAGGAAAGAAGAAAATACAAAGATGAAACATGAAGCACACTGAGTTCAAACACAACGCTGGTTACAGTAAGGCAGTAAAGCTACATTCCCAAATTGATCAATACAAAACAAATATTCTCTTGAATCAGTGTTTCAATATTCTTACACTATCCACAAAATTTTTGTAAAAAACATACATACAAATAACTCTAATGTTTCACTTTATAAAACATCCAAAAAGAGGAGCTGGGAATGTGGTTTAGTGGTAGAGTGCTTGCCTAGCATTCATGAAGCCCTGGATTTGATTCCTCAGCACCACATAAAGAGAAAAAGCCAGAAGTGGTGCAGTGGCTCAAGTGGTAGAGTGTTAGTAGAGTGTTAGCCTTGAGCAAAAAGAAGCCAGGGACAGTGCTCAGGCCCTGAGTTCAAGCTCCAGGACCGCCCCCCCAAAAAAAAATTTAAAAAAAAAATGCCATTCTGAAAAGTTTCATAGAAAATCTTTTTTTTTTTTTTTGCCCCATCTGGCTTCAAACCATGATTCTCAGATCTCAGCCTCTTGAGTAGCTACGATTACAGGTGGAGCCACCAGTCCCCGGTTTTCAGAGAAATTCTTTGTAAACGTAAATATAAATTAAGCATTATAAATACCTTTTCCCCTAAGTTTTTTTTTTCCATTAACTGATCAACTTACAGGTCATCTACTTGCTCAGAATTGTGATTTTAAACATAACAGTATAAAAAGTACACTGATAGGGCTGGGAATACATGAAGACCTGGGTTTGATTCCTCAGCATCGCATTTATAGAAAAAGCCAGAAGTGGAGCTGTGGCTCAAGTGTTAGAGTGCTAGCCTTGAGCAAAAAGAAGCCAAAGGCAATGCATTTCAGGCCCTGAGTTCAAGCCCCAGGACTGGCAAAAAAAAAAAAAAAAAGTAGACTTTTAATATGAAACAACTCCTTTATACTCTAAATCAATACTTAGTAGACATCCAAAGAAACAGCAATCATATTTTTGAATTCCAAACCCAAATTACAAATTTTTTTTCTACAGACTCTTCTTAAAGGAGGGCAATTATTGACAATTTCATGTCTAATTTAACATAGGACCTTCAGGTTAACATATGAATTACTTGCCATATAATGCTCTGGCTGAAAAAATAATACTATAAAATGTGCTTTTTTGTTGGTGGTGGTGGTTGTGGGGCTTTAACTCATGGCCAGGGTGGTATCGCTGAGCCTCTTGGTTTTTGAGTGGTTAGAGATGAGTCTCATGGGGACTTTTCTGCCCTGGCTGGCTTCAAATGGTGATCCTTAGATCTCAGTGTCTTGAACAGCTAGGATTACAGGTGTGAGCCACTGGGGCCTGGCTAAAATGTACTTTTTATAACTGAAAACATTTTTAAGTTTATACATTAAGAGATATTCCAAAAGATCACAACCCATTTCTTACAATCAAGTACACTTGACCTAAACAATTCTCATTTCTGGACAGGATACAATGGAAATATGGTAGAAGAGGTGAATTTGTTCAAAATACACTATGTGTATGTGTTGAAATATCACAGTGCAACCCCCCCCACTACAAATGTACGCTAATAAAAAGTCAATCTCAATTCTCTCCTTTTAACAAATTAAAAATTTGTAAGGTATATGTTTCTAATTCTAAGTACATGCATATAGTCGCAACTATTCTGGAGGCAAAGGCAGAAAGACTGCTTACACTCAGGAACTTGAGGCCAGGCTAGGCAACAGTCTCAAATAGACAAAAATCTCTCCAGGTAATTCATGAGTGCTTTGAATATATTAGTCACAGTGCTCGGTAGCAGAAAAACAATACTGTTAACAGTTTCTTCTCATCAGTTTTCAGCTGAAGGAAAAATATGCACTCCTTTTATTCTATCAAGACTTTGAATTTTAATTTACAGTACTTTTTAGATATTTGATGTAATAGGAAAAAAATCCCATTACTAAACTAGGCGCCAATGGCTCAAACCTGTAATCTTAGCTACTCAGGAGGTTGAGATCTGAGGATCTCAGTTCAAAGCCAGCCTGGGAAGGACAGGCTGTATGTGGGCTGTGAGACTCTTTTATTTCCAGCTAACTACCAGAAAACCAGATGTGGTGCTCTGGCTTTAAAAGCTGTAGAGGGCTAGCCTTGAATGACAGAGCTGAGGGACAATGCCCAGACTGCGATTTGAAACCCCAGTACCAGCACAAAAAAATAAAATTCCTTTAGTGAAATTAACACCTCACTATGTACCATATCTCAAATATAATTTCAATATAATAAAATTTACTAGAAATGGGTTATAATTTCATGATTACTCCTTAGAGCAGGCTAGAACAGGAAGGATATTTATAGAATTATCAAGGAAGAGGAATTATTATTATTATTATTTTTTGCCAGTCCTGGGCCTTGGACTCAGGGCCTGAGCACTGTCCCTGGCTTCTCTTTGCTCAAGGCTAGCACTGTGCCACTTGAGCCACAGCCCCACTTCTGGCTGTTTTCTATATATGCGGTGCTGGGGAATTGAACCCAGGGCTTCATGAGGCAAGCACTCTTGCCACTAGGCCATATTCCCAGCCCGAGGAATTATTTTTTTGACTTCAAGTCTTGGGCCCACAGTGGCCCCAAATTTGTGATGCTTTTGCCTCAGCCTCCTAAGAGCTGGAATAACAGGTGTGTGCTAGGAATCTTTAATTGCCTTACATTACTAAGCAATCACTTCACGCTTCACTCTACATCACATTCAGTACAAGTCTTGCTCCACAGTGCAGTTTAACATGTTGTAACACACAATCAGTCTCCTACAACGTGAAGAACTCCCTTAACCAGTTTTTTTAGGAGTTTTTCTGGTTAGACCAATTCTGAACATGTTAACTTTCACCTCTTTTCTAGACACTAGGGAATCAAAACTTTTAAGAGAGATAGGTGCCAGGTGTAATCCTAGCAACTAAGGAAGCTAAGACCTGGAGGATCACAGTTCAAAGCCAGCCCAGGCAGAAAAGTCTAAGACACCATCTCCAAAAAAAAAAGAGAAAAAAAACTAGCAAAAAGCTAGGCTGGAGGTATGGTTCAAGTGATAGAGCACTGGCCAAACAAACAAACTGAGCAAGTTCAAGGCCATGATCTCAAACCCCAGTACAAGCCAAGAGAATAACAACAAAAACACTTTTTAAATGTACGTGCCCTTAAGTCTAAGATGCCAAACCAAAAGCTAAATATAAGGAAATGTTTTGTTCTTTTTTAATCTTTGATTTAAAAAAAATGTTTCTTAAAGTGTCAAGCACAGTGGCTCACACCTGTAATCATAGCTACTTGTAAGGCAGAGATAGGGGGATCCAAGTTTAAGACCAGCCAGGGCAAAAGACCCCATCTCAAAAAAACTGAGCATGATGGCACACGCCTGTAAGACCAACAACAAAGAAAGCCTAAGTGGGAAGAACACAGTCCAGGCTGGCCCACGTATAACACACTGAGACACTATCTGAAAAATAACTAAAGCATAAAGGCTGAGGCATGGTTCAAGTGGTAGAGTTACCTACCTAGCAAGCAAAAGATAACTTCAAAAAACCCCAGTACTTGGCTGGGGATATGGCCTAGTGGCAAGAGTGCCTGCCTCGGATACACGAGGCCCTGGGTTCGATTCCCCAGCACCACATATACAGAAAACGGCCAGAAGCGGCGCTGTGGCTCAAGTGGCAGAGTGCTAGCCTTGAGCGGGAAGAAGCCAGGGACAGTGCTCAGGCCCTGAATCCAAGGCCCAGGACTGGCCAAAAAAAACCCAGTACCACTAAAAAAAAAAAAGTCCTTAAGGGTTATTAACTTCACCTGTGTTACTTCTTTTCTACGTGAAAATGGTGTGGCTTCTCCATTTATTTAATTTTTAATTACCAAATTCTCTACCTATTCAAGATCAAAGTAATCACTTAGTTACTTTTTAATTAGTTTCTCTGGTGTTTTTCCTATTTTCCTTCCCTTTTGTAACTGACACTGAACTATATATACACTGCTTCCTTCTATCTTGTTATGTTAAAATTACAGGGGCTAGGGCTTGGCACAGTGGTAAAGAGCATGAAATGTAGTGTTCTGGGTTCAAGCCCCAGCTCAAGCGTGTGTGCATAAGTGTGTATGTATGTATATGTGCACATACATATACATATATGCACATACATACATACACATACAAACACACATACCAATTATGGCCTCTAAAAGTCCCAAGAAGTAACTTCAAATGCTCTAAAGTATAATCATGCCAGGTGCTGGTGGCTCACATCTGTAATCCTAGCTACTCAGGAGGCTGAGATCTGAGGATCACAGTTCAAAGCCAGATAGGGCAGGAAAGTTTGTGAGACTTATCTTCAATTAACCACCAAAAAACTCAAAGTGGAGCTGTGGCTCAAAATGGTAAGAGCTCAGAGTTCAAGCCCAATGATCAAAAAAAGAAGAAGAAGAAGAAGAAGAAGAAGAAGAAGAAGAAGAAGAAGAAGAGAAAGGAGGGCTGGGATGTAGTTCAGTGGCAAAGTGCTTGCCTAGCAAGTGCAACATCCTGAGTTCGATCCCCAGTACCAAAAAAGAAAAGACAAAAACAGAAAGAAGAAGAAAGGAAGGGAGGGAAGAGGGAGGGATGAATTACAACCCAATTCTAGTTGTACTAACTTACACACTACCACATAAAATGTTCATTAATTAAATACCTTCTGAGATAAGCCCTAAAGCAGAACTAGAGAAAAACAGTTAAGCTTAAGTTTCTAACACTGTAACACAAGTCTTCTCTTAATCTAATTATATTCTCATAGTTCATAGATATATGCAGCCAAAATTATATATACAAAGTGGAACTATAACTATGTTTAACACTGCTTAACAAAAGATTTCTCAATTGTATTTCTTAAATATGAAACACCAATTTCAAAGAAAGAAATATGTTGGCTAACTTTAGAAGGAGAAAAAAAATCTTCTATTATTTATGGGGAAGTCTACTTATTGAGAACTCAAATGTCCAAAAAATAGCTAAGAAATGGTCTATGGACATGTGCTGGTGACTCATGCCTGTAATCCTAGCTAGTCAGGATGCTGAAACTTGAAGATTGCAGTTCCATGCCAGCCTGGCAGGAAAGTCCATGAGACTCTTATCTTTAAAGAACCACCAGAAAACTGAAGTGGTGCTGTGGATCAGAGTGGTGGAGTACTAGCCTTGAGCACAAAAGCTCAGGGACAGAGCCCAGGCCCCAAGCCCAGGCCCCACAAATTGACCAAAAAAAAAAAAAAAAAATTACAACTAGATACAGAACAATTGTACTACAAGTGAAGTTTCTTAGGTGAAGGAACATTTGAGAATAAAGCATGTAACCATCTGCACTACTTTTTCCTATATTGTCTTACATAATGTGTGTGTGTGTGAGCACATGCACACCAATTCGGAGGCTGAAACTCAGGACCTGGGCACTGTCCCTAAGCTTTTTTGCTCAAGGCTAGCTTTTTGGAGAGAACTCTCAGGAGCTTACCTGCCCATGCTGACCTTGAACCACAATTTTCAGATCTCAGCCTCCTGAGTAGCTAAGATTAAAGACAGAATCACTGGTGCTTGCCCCATCTTATATAATTCTTAATTCTCATAACTCTATAGAGCCATCCCTGAGATTTGAAAAAAATTCACTAATTTGTTCAGTTTTACAAAGTGATTAAGTGGTAGAGCAACAACTTAAACCCTAAGACCCGATTCCATGATTTTCCCTACCTAAGATAGCTTAATTAGCAAAGGCATATACATTAGACTAATAAATTTCCCACTGTCAAGAGAAAAAAAAAAGAATAGGAAGCAACAACTGCACTCTATATTCAAGTGGTACTTCTTCTAAATATTAACTGTGTTTAATACTGGTTGAACAAAGGATTTCTCAACTATACCTCCTAAACATGAAACTACTGATAAGGTGAGAAATATATTTAAAGATGAAATGTGCCAATGCAAAAACCATGAAACGTGCTTTCAGTTAACAAAATTATAGGCATGTTTCTACCTCAGTACATTGAAATCTAAATGGTTATTACTAAATATGTATTGAATCCTAAGTATTATGACAAGAAATGAATACTTGTTTTCCATTTAGTCAATCAGACATCTCCCCTAATAACATTATACAAACATATAAATGATTAGTTTTGAAGGGTGACAATGGACACTTTCACACACATTGCTATAATGCCACATTTTGGAAACCTTATCAGTATTATTTAAACATCTTAAAAATAATCTGGTGTGAGGATCTGGATTTCACCCCCAGTTCCATAACAATCATCATTATTATCCAAATCACTACTGGACCAGAAATCCACTTAGAGGTAACCAATAGAAACAAAAGCTCCAGATCACAGAACAGGTAAAAGTGCATTCTAACACTAGTTTGACAGCATAAAACTAGAAACAGTCTATACTTCCCCCAGCAAAGAAATGACTTAAGTGAACCTTTTTGGAGAATGAACTATGAACTAATATGTATGCAGTTCTTTTTAAAAAGTAGATCCATAGACATTGATGTGGAAATATACCCACAATTTTGTTAAATGAAAAAAAAAATCATGTGGCAGAGTTTTGTGAGACAGTGTATCTCATTTTTAAACACACACTCAAATCCTGTATATAGGGGCTAGTATGTATATATGGCCTAGTGGTAGAATGCTTGCCTTGTATACATGAAGCCCTGGGTTCGATTCCTCAGTACCACATACATAAAAAAAGCCAGAGTGGCGCTGTGGTTCAAGAGGTAGAGTGCTAGCCTTGAGCAAAAAGAAGCCAGGAACAGTGCTCAGTCCCTGAATTCAAGACTCAGGACTGGCCAAAAAAAAAAAAAAATCATGTATATACAAAATATGGGAAAAAGATACACAGCAACCTATGAAAAATGTATACATGGCCTAAGTAGAAAAGGAAAGTTGTTAGCTTTCTTTACGTATTTCTGCAGTATCTTACAATGAGTATGTACTATATTTGGCAATATGTTCTGAAATACACTAGTGAATCTATACTATGTAAAGTTTACTACTTATTATCATCTATGTAAAGTTTTACATATAATTCTAATACGTAAATCAGTTTTAAAATAACCAAAAAGAAAAACTACTCATTAGCTAAGTGCAGGAGGCTCACACTTGTAATCCTGGCCACTCAGGTTGAGTTCAAGATTTCAGGTCCAATTCAGACAGAGAAATCCAAGAGACTCTCATCTCTAATTAATCAGTAAAAAGCAAGAACTGAAGGTGTGGATCAAGTGGTGGAGCCTCCACTCTAAGCCAGAGCCCAAGGCCCTGCTTTCAAGTACCAGTACCATTACAGAAGGAAAACAAAAGTTCATAGCATTTCTGACATTATCTGTATTCACTGATAACATAGCTATGAAGCCAACCATACAAACGGCCTCAAAATAATAACAACACCCAATAATAGAGGGCATTTTTTTCCGTTTTTCATAGTTTAATTCCTTACTGTCTGTTCTGAAGCTATTTTCTTCTATCCCTTAGAACACTGGATTGTTTTTACATAATTGATTAAGGACAACAGGAAAAAAAGCAACCCACTAAATATTCCTGGTCATCTAGTCTTTATCAAAAGCTTTGACAGTACTGAAGTGATCAAATAAGACAACACTGTCTCTTGCCTCCACAGAACTCAAGAACAGAAACATCCTGTGCTTACAGGAAAAGAAAAATGCTACTTGATTTGTCAGTCAGAGGAACACAAAATTTCTACAGTTAATCTAATAACTTAATCAAATTGATTAGTCAATTTCCTTTCCACAACAGTACTATAACCACTAAAAATCACGCATCCACTTTCAAGACAAACTTAAAAAGAAAAAAACAAAACAAAAAAACACCTCACATTTTGCAAGACATTTAATCTCACATATTTATGTCAACTAATGCAGACAAGAAAAACATAGGTGGATTTGGTTAGAATGTCAAAATGAAAGGAAAATTCTTCCAGCTAGTTATGGTGGGATGCAAGAAATAAAAGTACTCCAAAACTATACCTTTGTTGAAAGTACATAACCAAAAAACAAAATCCTCCACTTACTACTACTGAACAGAAACAGTAATAGTGAAAATTTTACTGATGCAAGACTGCTTTAATAGAATTTAGTGTGGAGAAGAAAAATGTACACAGATTGACCCAACAAGCTGATCACTGTTGACAATGGCTGATAGGTGTATGTATGAATGCTCAGTATACTACTTTATTTTGTGTGCTGTTTTGTTTTGGGGGTTTGCCATTCCTAGAGCTTGAAAAGCCCAGGGCCTGGGCTTTTGCTCATGGCTGGAACTCTACCACTTAAACCACAGCTCCAGTTTTTTTTTTTTTTGGTGGTGGTGGTTGATTGGAGATAAGAGTTTCAGACTTTCCTACCCAGACTGGCTTTAAACCACAATCCTCAGATCTCAGACTCCTGGGTACTAGGATTACAGGCATGAGCCACTGGCACCTAGCTTTTGTGTATGTTTTAAATTGTCTAGAGTAAAAAAAAAAAAATTAAAAGTAAAATATAGGAAGTGGTGCTGTGGCTCAAGTGTCAAAGTGCTAGCCTTGAGCTGAAGAACTCAGGGACAGTGGCCAGGCCCAGAGTTCAAGCCCCACAACCAACCAAAAAGAAAAGAAAATGTAGTGTTTCTCGTAGTACTGTTTTTTAGTTGTCTCCTGCTGCCTCTATTTTTAACCATACAAAAATGGTTCCAGCTTTTTAAAAAAAAGAAACTTCTCAATAGCCCAAAGCCATAATCTTAACATTTTCTTACATACCTTAAACTCATGCAAAGTACTTGACAGCTATAAACATCAGTTTTTAAAACACTAAATTCTGTTGCAAAGTTGAACCATGCAACACTTGTAAAAGGCTTCACATCTTTACAAAGTGCCTATTATATAGCCATACTACTTCACACAATATTTAATCCTATGAAAATATTCTACAAATAAGGAAACCAGGTCAGAGAAGTTACCTACTCAATATTGTATGTTGTATACTACTCAATGGAGAACTAGGAATAAGGTCCAGGACTAACTAAAGGGCTCAAAAGCCTTCCTCCTCTCATTCATTCAACACATATCAACTATGCACTATGTGGGCCTTAGCAATGTTGCAGGCACTGGGACAATAACTATATGCCAAAGCAATGTGCCAAGTGCTTTCTTTAAACCTCACTGAATCCTTGAAACAGCTCTTTAAAATGTGGACACAATAATTCCCTTTTATAGATAAGGACCTTGGGTCTGAGAAGTTAGGGAACTTGTTTAGGGTCACTTAACTGAGAAGTAGCTGTGCCGGAGAGGGAATCCTATGCCACAAGACTCCACAACCTTAACAACTCCATTCCTCAAGGCAAGAAGACCAAGTAAACTCATCTAAGCTAAACTTAAAAGGAAAACTTTCTCCTGGAAAGGCATGCAGGGAAAGAGAAATGCAAGGTCAAATCTATCCTCAATAACCATATCATCTAAAAGTAGCTGGAACTTGTACAAATATGCAATTATTAGTCAACTTAAGTAAAGCAGAAAATAGTAAATTGCCAAGAGTTTACACCTGAGTTCTGACATTTTCTCGCTGGTGGACCAACAGGAAAACACCTGCTCTCTGCATACCTGTTTCTTCACCTATAAAATGGAAATTCTGCCCCTGAGGTTGTGAGAACAAAGACTTGAATATGAGAAGACTTTAGGTCACAAAAGGGTAATTGGTTGTCATCTCATGCAAACAGGAAAAAAAGAATTAAGCTGCCACTATACACAGCCTGTCGGTAACCCTGGTCTAAATCTGAGTGCAGTATGGAATGCATCAGCCACCATGTGGGAGAGGCTTGTTTATACCATCTTAGCCGGCTATATTACAACTTCAGGCCTCAGTTTCCCATCCCTGTCCCCTTATAAAACGAGGATAACTCAAACTTCTCTCCCAGAGGCAAAGCATACATGTATGAGGACACCCCCCGAATCTGTTCCTAGCACCACCGCACAGTGCAAACCCCCGAAACATTCTTGTTGCATCTCTTCTTAAATTCTAGAAACGCCCAAACTTTCTCCCCCCTCCCTTTATTATCTCTGCACTGTTATGTAGTTGCTGGGCCTTCAAGGATGATCGCGGGCCTTATGGGGGGCGGGGGGCTCACTTGAACACCAGAAGCTCACAAGCATGGACCCACCGGCCCCGTCCCAGAGGGGTCCAAGGACTGGCTAGCGACGGCGACAAGGACAAGGACACCGGGGCTAGTCCAAGATGCCGGCGAGGCTGCGAGGTGCTACTGCTGCCTTTTGTATTCGGGGACCGACGCGGCCTTGCGGGATGGCAACGCCACGTCGGGGGCTCCCGGGTGACCAGACCGTGCGGCACGCGTGGGTAAACACCGCGGGGGTGGTCCGCCGGCGCGGGCCAAGGCGGCGGCGGCAGCAGCGAGGGGCCTGCGGAGGCCGCGCCGGAGAGGCGGGGAAGGCGAGGCCGGAACACACCCTTCCCGCAGCCTCGGGGATCTCCGCCGGCCGGGGTGCACCTGGGCGCCGGGGAGGCGCGGGAGGACCCGGGAGCCCCCCGCACGGCGTCCTGTCAGGTTCGCCGACCCCCGGGCTCGGCGCCGCGGCCTGCGAGGCCTGGCCCGGGGCGCCGCCCGCTTGCCTCTGGGCGCGCCGCCGTGCCACCGCGGCTCCTCGGCGGGGCCGGGCTCCGGGGCCCGAACTGGAGCCCGGGCCGGACGGACACTGCGGAAGGCCTGGTTACCTGGGGGGTTGCTGGTGGCTGGGCAGCTTTCCGGGAGGGAGGGGGGCTTCAGGACGAGGAAGACGAGTGCGGATGCGGCGGGAGAAGGGAAGGGGACGGTTGGCCGAGGCCCCGGCAGGGAGGCGGACTAGCCCGGAGGTGCAGACGCGCCGGCGGCGGCAGTAGCGGTGACGGCGGCGACTGCTCCTGCGGTTCCCTCAGGATCTTCCTCGGGCTGGTCCAAGATGGCGGCGCTCCCTGCACAGGGTTTCCTGTCACCCTCGCAATGGGCCGGACCACAAAAGAAGGGGGGGAGGATGCGCGCGCAGCCGGCGGAGCCCGGAAGAGGGTGGCGGAGGCCGACCTGGTGGCCACGCCCCTCCCTTGGTCTCCCCGCCCCTCCCTCCCCTCTCCTCCAGGCTCGCAGCGCCGCCGCCGAGACCCGCCCCCTTTGGCCCTGGTGCCTAAAGGGGCGGGGAGATCTCTGGGCGCACGCGCAGTCGCGTGTCCTGGGATGTTCGTGCGCAGGTGCGTGTGGATCCTGTTGAGGGTGCGCCTGGTTGAGGGTTGTTGCAGTTGGAGACTTTTAAACTACTTTTAAGCTACTTCTTGCCGGACTTTCCTCAGGTGCTGGCATGCTTTCAACATGTCTGTACTGATCGCTCCCATCCGTGGAGAGAAGCAAACTTCATTTTCTCAGTGGCCAAAAGTGGCTCACATGGACCCAGTCACTTGTCCAACATCTTGCAGCTAGGAAGCGACCCTTTCTGCCCAGTGTTTCACCGCTGTCCCTTCTTACCTTGCTTTAGGGGTGCCTTTTGAGAGAAGAGGGAACGAATGTTCTCACACTTTGTCCACCACCTGCCATCTTCCAAAGTGGCTTCTATTATTAGCACCGCCCCACAAAGTTAAGCCACCTTGGGGCAAGCCACAGGCTGGGTTGACTTTGGTTTGACTTTCTTGGGCTTAGGACGTTTTCACCTTGTTGGCTGTGGATATGGATTTATTTATTTTTGCCTTTCTGCATGTCTTATCCTTGCATTGATAGAATAAAATGACATGCAGGAAGGCATTTTCTTCCACCTAAAAGTTATTTTCCCCCCTCTTGACTCTAAAAGAGCTTAAAATATTCTTTGTGAATCTCTCTCTACAGGTGTTGTGGACCCCTAAGCATTGTGTCTCCAGTGCCGAGCAGATAAGGGGATCCTGCCTCAAAAAACACAAAATGAAGTTTAAACTTACTGCTGGCATTTAATACCTTTCATAAATGGAAAAGTGAGAGTTCATTGGGTAAAATGTATGGCCATTTACAAACCTTATTTTCAGAAAAGCTTGGGTACAAATCTCTTTTCTACAGCCTACTAATGGGTTGGCATAGCATGTGTCACTTGATTTCCCAGATCTTTAGTCTCTTTTACAGAAATAATGTGAGCATTATCTAACTCACATGGATCCTTACGAAAATTAAATTAGACAATGTATGCACCATGCCTGGAATTAATAAAAATTCAAATGGGAATGGATATTATATAGTAATATATCCAAATCTCTTCCCGTTCTGAAGTGTTTGCCTCAAATTACTTATTTGTTAAATATTTTGTTGTTACATTTTAGTATTCTTGAAGAAATTTTTGAGACTGGGAATATAGCCCAGTGATAGGACATATACCTAGCATGCACCAGGTAAGGAAGAAGGGGAGCAGGGTGGAGAAGGAGGAGAAGGAAGGAGGACGGAAAGGAGGGAGAGAAGGAAGAAGACAGGGTAGAAAGCAGGGAGGGAAAATAAGAAAGCTGTGGGCCAATTACTTGTTCAGGTATGAACTTAAGATAGGCTCGAAAGTTACTATGTACCCAATTGTTACTTGAATTGGAACCTTTCCTTATTGCTACTGTTGACTGGATAATTATTAGGTGCCAAGAGCAATCATGTGTATTTTCTTGTTTAGTCCTCTCAACATGGTTATGAAGTTGTTACTGTATTCACCTACTTGATACTTTTTTGAGGAAAAACCCTGGAGACTATTATCTTTGTTTTCCTTCCATGTTGGATCTTAGGACCATATGCTTATCTAACCACTCAAAGACATGGGTGATCTCCATTTAAAGGCCATGTTTCACATGGGACACACACACACACACACACACACACACGTGTCTCTTTGGCATCTAGAGTTTTATTCAGTGGGGGAAAATGAGTACCCCAAGAGCCACCCCAAGAGATTCACGTGGAACCAGATCTGCTGAAAAAACAGACCCTACCCTTGCACTATATTCTCACTCCAAGACAGGTTCTTACCTAGGAAGTAAGGATTGCAGTTTAGTATTAAAGATTTTTTTATTGTTTTGCTTGACCTCATATGTTTAGTCAAAAAGGTAAGTTAAAGCCTAGTGGTAAAGTGCTTACCTAGGGTGTGTGATGCCCTGGAGTTCATCTCAACACCACAAAGGAGGGTGAAAACTGTGTGTATTACTATATATCATAAATATGATAAAACATGTGTAATGAGATACAACAGTATTAAACTATAGTGACTCTCAGAATAGAAGTTGGCAGGTGATGTCAAGATAAGACTTTCCACTCTTTACAAGCCAACTTAGCCTGCTGGAGTTTTCCTGTGCAAACAAGATGAAAGATTTCTGGTCCTTTACATCACAGCAAGCAGTGTGGGCATCGTTGTATTTGCCTCCATTCCCAATGTCTACAACGCCCATGGGCAGTGATATGAATGAACACATGTACACACAGTGTTTTTAGGAGAAGAGCCTTGGGCTGAGGGAAAACCTGGGACTTGAACTCAGGGCCTGAACACTGGCCCTGACCTTTTCCACTCAAGAATAGTGTGCTCTACCACTGGAGCCACAGCTCCACTTCCACCTTTTTGGTGGTTAATTGGAGATAAGAGTCTCAAAGGCTTTCCTGCCTGGCTGGCTCACATCTCAACCTCCTGAGTAGCTAAGATTACAGACATGAACCACCTTTATCTTTCCTTCCTTCATCGATTTTTTTCATATATGTAAATCAGGCACACATTTGGTACCCTTCCAGAGCCCTAGACCCCCTTCCTTAAGTTGGGAAGCAATTTCCTGGGTTCCTAATTGCATTCCTAAAACCATATGGGTCCAGGTGTTATAACTAAGACTCCAAAATGATCATGGCTTTCATGAGATAGAATGTATTCCTTGCTTACATGGAAGTCTGAGTAGGTGGCCCAAGCCTGACATACAAGCTTGAAATTGCTTTGGTTGTTCACTGCCACCCAAACATGTGTTTACATCTCATGGTTCAAAATATTTGATCTAGCTGCCACCAGGAGAGAGGGGAAAAAATAAGTGTATGGTATATGCCTTTAAGAATAGGGCTCAGAAGTTGTACACATCATTTCCACTCATATCCTATTAATGAGTCACCTGGTCACGCCTAACTTCAAGGGGACGCTGGGAAATTCAGTCTTTATCTTGGAGGAAGATTATTACTAATGGAGGAATAAATGGTTGGGCAGTCATCTCTGCCCATACTACACTTCTTTTGCTAAAGGAAGGGCAGATATTAGAACCAGGGAGCTCGAGTTAAACCTTAAGGCCACTAAGATGAGACCTGGGATGAGCAATAGGATTGAAATGTTTCCCAGCAGTTCATTCCTTCAGGATGCCTGCTTGGTGCTCTCAGTGAGACTGGGGGTGAGGGGGTAGGGGTGGAGGTGGGAAGCATCTCTTGGCCTTGTTTGAGTTCTGACAAAGTTAAAGGAAGAAACAGAGGGAAGTCAGAATGTCCCCTTTATTACTGATATAATCTGATTGTAGAAGAATTTTAGAACTGGAAGTCAAAAGACACAGCTAATTGTAAACCTTAGACTTAGAGCTACAAAACCCTGGGCAGGGGCTGTTGCTGAGGGGGACCAGAGTCCTAAGAGCACCTCCCTTCCTGTAAAAAAAAAAAAAAGGCCATGCGGGAGTGGGCAAGACTATGTATTCTCCAATTTACTGAGTAGACAAGTCATGCATGTTGTTAGGAAATGAGTGAAGCAGGGAGAGGAAGAAAAATGAGGTAAAGCTTAGGGGGAAAAATCCTTCCTCACTGAAAGCAAGACTACAGAAATCAAGTTCCCCTCTGCCATCATAAGCAAAGGATGGATCTTAGAAATAGCACACCAAGAAAGTATAACTTCAAATGTTAAGAAGTACCCAAACTGCAAAATCAGATATTACTCAACACTGTAGTTGGATTGGAGCCCAGCCTTGCCTCTTACAGTTAGGAGGTTTGGGGTAGGTTCCTTGAGGAAGATCTCTAAGTCGTCATTTCCCTGTCTATGAAATGAGGATGTAACTATGTCAAATTCCCCAGTCATCACAAAGCTTACATAAGGTAACACGTGAAAGGCTCTTAGCTTAGTGCCTGGCAGAAACTAAGCATCCAGGAAACAGAAGAGGCTATTATTTTATTATTTTTTAAGAGCCAATCAACAGCTCATGAAGCAGTTTCTCCATATCAACTGGGAAAGAAGAAAGCCTTCATCTGCTAGCATGGAATTCAACTGAGATGAGAAAGGTTTCTGAAGAGCAATAAAAGTAATTGGGAAGAGATGAAGAAGAAGGAAAGAATAGGAAATAGGACTCTGTAGGCTCTACTGTTCTGAGTGGTTGGCTGGCTTTCAAGACAATCTAGGCTTATCCCTCCCCACCCCCATATCTCCTGTGCCACTGCAAACACATGTGCATGCACACATACGTGTACACTCTCACACAAAGCCATAGACAGGTAAAGATTGATCCTGAGTCTGATGTTACAACTCCCTGTCTCAGGAAAGAAGATTGCATTTATAGATAGATTGGTTAGAAGAGGCTAGGTTTTGCTGCATGACAAATGAACCCTTCCCCCTCCCCTCAAAAAGATTTGCTTCTTACTTGCCCCTAACTATGTGTCGTCTGCTTCCTTGTGCCATGTCATCTTTACTGTAGAACCTTGGCTCAGAGAGCATGCTCTGTCTCTAAACCATGGCAGCCGGGACACAGTAGTTCAACACCCTGAGTCTTCAAGTTACTGCTTGAAGAGCAGATCTTACAGCCACAAGATGATAAGATGAGAGTGGATAATTCTCACATAGGGTAGTGACGATAGGTGGACTGTATTCCAGTCTCTACTCAAACACACCCCAAAACTGGGAGAGACAGACAGCTGTAGAGATCTATCCTCTGAAA
Organism: Perognathus longimembris pacificus; assembly: GCF_023159225.1. NCBI lineage: Eukaryota > Metazoa > Chordata > Mammalia > Rodentia > Heteromyidae > Perognathus > Perognathus longimembris. The sequence continues at coordinate 150,879,549 of NC_063161.1, forward strand.
TAAGGACAGCAGTACCTGTCCTGTGAACCTTTGGAAAGGGAACAGGAACTGACATGAGACCACACATAGGACTGTGGTTTGCCAACTGTCAAGTTCTACACACCCATTGGAGAGTTTTCCCCTCCATATGAGTGTATGGGGAGAGATAATAGTATCATAGTATCTTTTCATAAAATGCCACACCCTCTCTCTGCACACAGAATGGTATGTTGACCACATCAGCATATAACCAGGTGCTGTGCTGAGCACCCTACCTGGCCTTAGTTTTCAACAGTATGTGAGCAGGCAGGTTATATTTTCAGCCCCAATCACAGATGTGGAATCAACCCAGAGGATCATCAATGTATGGATGACGGAAAAACAAAACATAGTCTATGCATACGATGAGGTATTATTTAGCCTTCAAAAAGGGAGAGTCTGATAGGTGCTATGAATGGATGAACTTTGAAAACATGCTAATAAAATATGTCACAAAAGGACAAATATTGTATGGCTCCAAGTGTATGAGGTCCCTCAATTATTCAAAGAAATACAGAAGATAGAAAGATGCTCAACTCCTAGACGTTGAAGGGCAGAGAAATTGGAGAGGTTAATGGGCAAAGTTTCAAGTTTAAGAGGATGGAAAAGTTCTGAAGATAAATAGTGGTCATTATTGCACAATACTGTGTATCTCATTGCCACCAAACTGCACACTTTAAAAGGGTTTAAATGGTAAGTGTTATGTGTTACACACACACACACACACACACACACACACACACACACTACATCACCATTGAGCAAATCCTAGCTCCTCGGGAGACTGAGATCTGAGAATCTCCATTTAAAGCCAATCAGGGCAGAAAAGTCCTTGCAACTCTAATCTCCAGAAGTAATCAGCAAAATGCTGAAAGTAAAGGGGTGGTTCAAGTGGTAGAGCTCCCATTTTGAGCAGAAATGACCAAGTGAGAGTGTGAAATCCTGAATTCAAGCCCCAGTACCAGCATGCACTTATACACACACGCACACGTGTACACATGCATGCACATCGACATCGACACACACAATTACATTGAAGCAAAAATGGGGGGGATGGACTAAAAATGTCTTCAAATTTTGTGTGACTTGGTTCATCTAAGACTTCCTTTAACCACTGTGTTAGTCTCCAGTAGCATTTCAGTATAAAAGCAATTGTGCCAATTAATACTTTCAGGTGTAAATGTGGTTTCCAGGTATAAATGTTGCCCATTGGGGCTGGGGGGGAGGGGAAGATGAACTGCATAAAACACCAAGCAGAGGGGGGAAGGCGGAGCTTAAGAGCTAAAGGTAGGGATTAACTCAACTGAAATCAGCTGAGAGCTGAGACTTGGTTAGATTGTTTCCCCTACCTGGGCCTCATTTTTTCCCTCTGGAATGTGGAGAGATTATCTCATAGCAAACCAGCTCAAAATGCCTCAGCCTGAGGAGCTGCAAGAGGGGGAAGGGAGTCCATCTTTTCCTCCCCCTCCTAACATTGCTCCCACAAAACCCCACAGCAAACTACTGGTTGACAGATTTTATGGTTTGATCTGTTTCAAAACTTTAAAAGCAGCCTGATCTGAGACTGTCTGATGTCCTGTTCGGTTTTGCTGATCAGGCCGTGAGTTGACAGAGCATTTCCCCCCCTAAGTTAATGCTTAACTGTGGACGTGGACTATAGCCTTCTGTCCTCCCAAACATCTGAGGCCCCTTCCTATTTTTCTGCTCAGGCCCAAGAAGAGACCACAGATACCTTTATAACTAGGCTCCCATTATGCAGATAGGAAAACAGATGTTTAAGACATGGACTGACCTGCCCAGAGCACACAGTATTTTCATCTGTGTTTTCAAAATTGGGATTTGATATCAGATTTTAGAGTCCTGATTTACTGCCTTCTCAAGACTTGAGTTTCCATCCTGCAGCTTCACAGTACTGCAACATGGGCAAGCTTCATTTAACTGGGCAGAAATGTACATACATTTCCTACTCCATAGTCCCAGCTTCTCGTGTTCCCTCTGCTCTTCCTGCCAGAGAGCCAGCTGCCTCCTAAGGAGACCCACAGAGCAGCCTTTAAGGTCGAGTCCCAGCATTGACTCAGTCCAGTTCACAACTTCAATAACACTAGACGCTCCAGAGTACACTGCCTGTGGTGCTGTGACAAATGACACTTGAGGGCAAATAGACCTGATTTTAATGAATTATTATACCTAAAAAAATCTTTCTCATCCTTTGATCTTGCCAGAGATTCCACACAGCCCTTCCAGAGATGGAAGAGAAAATGAGGAAGAGTGCAAAAGAAGCAAATTTCTTCCTGCCTATGAATTTATTTCAGGTTTTACAGATTGAACGGCTGATCTCCCCAACCTAAGCAAAAGAGGAAGGGTGATCTTTCTTGTGGGTTTGCTGCTTTATACCTCATGGAAGTGCGGACTATGATGTAAACAAATCACTTGTTTCATGGTAACTGAACCCAGGATAACAGCTTCGTGGATAAATCATTAACGTGGCTGGTTTCCAAAAATGACGGAGAAGAACAGGTTCACACTTTTCCTGTGTCTATTCTGACATTAACACTGAGAGTCCAGTGTGTTTGGGGTACAACCATTTCGGGCACACTCCACAAGAGGGGGCAGCAGATCCACACAGGACTTGTGCAGCCAGGCAGCCAGGCTTGGGCTTGCTGGCCCCAGCTGTGTTGCACACACACACACACACACACACACACACACACACACACACACTTGGGGTTGACAGCAGCAGTTCCTCGGCCTCTTGGTTAGCTCAGGAGCATCGGAGTCAGGTGGACTTGGATTCAAATCCTGGCTTTCCCATGTGCTAATTGGCAAAGTAGCTAACTTTCGGAGCTGTTGCATTAATAATTGATGTCTGAAGATCACAGAATTATTGACACTTGACATAAAGGAATCTTCTAGATCAGCAAATAGAGCCTTTCTTTCTATGAGGACCCTGAGATCTAGGCTAGATCATAAACCCATTAAGCCCATTTCTCTATTTCTCTCTTAGTACTTGAGTCACTGTTTTCTTAGTTACCATAGAGTGAGCTCCCTCCCTCCTTCCCTCCCCCTCTCCCTCCCTCCTCTCTTTCTTCCTCCCTCCCTCTCTTCTACTCCCCCTCTCTTTTCCTCCCTCCCCTATCCTGCTCTTTCTCACCCTCTCCTTGTTCCTTCTTCCTTCTCCTCCTTCCTACTTCCTTCCTCCTTCCTACTTCCTTCCTTCTTCCTCCTCTCTCCTCCTCTCTTCCTCCCTCTCTTTTCAAAACCAGAGGTTTGAACTCAGAGCCTCATGCTTGCTTGGCTTGCTTGCTCAGCTGTTGCTCTATCACCTGAGCCATGCCACCAGCCCTGTAGTTTTGTTTTGGTTATTTTGGAGAGGAATCTAGCAAACTTTTCTCCTCAGGCTGGCCTCAAGCTACAATCCTCCAGATCTCAGCCTCCTAAGTAGCTAGGATTATAGACATAAGCCAGTAGCACCTGGCTCTATTCTCCAACATGAATGAACATAAAGTGCATTTGCCAACAAAATAAGTGAATGGAAGTATTTTTTAAGTCCAGTTAACCAATAAGCTTCTTTTTTTTTTTTTTTTTCCTGCCAGTCCTGGGCCTTGGATTCAGGGCCTGAGCACTGTCCCTGGCTTCTTTTTGCTGAAGGCTAGCACTCTGCCACTTGAGCCACAGCGCCTCTTCTGGCCGTTTTCTATATACGTGGTGCTGGGGAATCGAACCCAGGGCTTCATGTATACAAGGCAAGCACTCTTGCCACTAGGCCATATTCCCAGCCCCACCAATAGGCTTCTTTTAGAGTGAGGGCTTTGGATCCAGAGAAAGCTACCAAGAGTGCATTCACCATCCGTCTTCAGCGGTTGCTCACTCAGCAAAGGTTACTTCATCTCTTACCCCTCGGTTTCCTCATTGAAATGGTGGGGAGCACAGAGGAGGGATGAGAATAGTGCCCATTTCAGAGGATATTGTATTGTAAGGGTGTAAGGAGTGGGCCCAGCACCTGACACCTCAATGGCATTGAATAAACATTGCTCCTGCAAGTCTTAAGTCACATAGGCTTTCTGAACTTTTGTGTTCTCATCCTTAAAGGAGGATTTTTCCTAGGGTTGTGGAGAAGGTTAAATAAAACATAAACTCTCAGCACAGGACCTGCTTCTCAGTAATAATTCCAGAGACAAGAAACAACAATAATCATTAGCTTATTCTCTTTCATGAAGCAAGGAATGATCATTCCTCCTCCTTCTTCCCCGCTTCCTCCTCCTCCTCCTCCCCTCTCTCTCTCTTTCTCCTCCTCCTCCTTCTTCTTTTTCTTCTTTGACAGTTGTGGGACTTGTACTCAGAGCCTGGGCACTGTCCCTGAGCTTTATTGCTCACAGCTAGCACTCTAGCCCTCTACCACTACTTCCGGTTTTCTGGCAGTTAATTGAAGGTAAGAATCACAAAGACCTTTCTGCATGGGCTGGCTTTGAGCTGCAGTCCTCAGATTTCAGACTCTTGACTAGCTAGGGTTATAGGTAAGAGCTACCAGAGCCCAGTAAGGGAACCAGAGCCCAGTAAGGGAATGATAAATTTCTACAGGACAAAGAGGGCTAAGTCTGCATTCCTACCAGTTCCAAAGTCCTAGCAGTGACTATGCCTAACAATGCACAGAATTTTTTAAAATAATTACTTATTTATTGTCAAAGTGATGTACAGAGGAGTGACGGTTTCATAGGTAAGGCAGTGGGTACATTTCTTGTACAATTTGTTATCTCCTCCCTCATTTCCCCCCTCCGCCTTTCCCTCTCCCCCCCCCCCCCCCATGAGTTGTTCAGTTGGTTTACACCAAATGGTTTTGCAAGAATTGCTTTTGGAGTCGTTTGTCTTTTTATCCTTTGTCTCTTGATTGTGACATTCCCTTTCCCTTCCCTAGTCCTAATACCAGTATATACAGTATCCAGGGTATTCAGATGAGATACAGTGATAGCAACGGGGGCAACCACAGGCAGGGGATTAGTTAACTAGCTCCTACTAAGCTTCTGGCTAAAGTCTCACCAGTCAGCCCAGGGTTCAGTCCCCAGGAATTCTTATTCTCTCACCTCTCCTAGTTATTACATCAGGTGACACCCATGTGACAGTATTTGCACCTCAGGAGGAAGGAGTGATTCCATCTAGCTAGAGACTGGTCCCCAGGGGTGCCTTTACTGCATTCCTTATTGTTGCTAAGAGAGACTGTGGATTTCTTCTTGTTTGACTGTCCCAGGGCTGCTGTGGCTGAATGGCTTCAAACCACAGGACTGTATTCTCCCAGGGTTCTGCAGGCTACAAGTCCAAAATGGGCTATTAGCAGGGCCAAGCTCCATTTGAGTCTCCCTCTCCTCCTCTCTCTCTCTTTTTTTTTTTTTTTTTTCCAGTCCTGGGCCTTGAACTCAGGGCCTGAGCAGTGTCCCTGGCTTCTTTTTGCTCAAGGCTAGCACTCTACCTCTTGAGCCACAGCCCCACTTCTGGCCTTTTCTACATATGTGGTGCTGGAGAATCAAACCCAGGGTTTCATGTATGCGGGGTGAGCACTCTTTCCACTAGGCCATATTCCCAGCCCCTCCCTCTCCTCCTCTAGCGGACATTGCTGCCTCCTGCAGGAATGGCTTGCAGCTGCATGGCTGGTGTCTGCCTTTGTCAACTCACATGGCCACTTTTTTCCTATGTCTGTGTCTCTTCTGTGCTGCATATTTGGATGCTCAAGACCCATTCTACTTCTGTGTGACCACATCTTATTTTATATTCTGTGTGTGAGAGTGCGTGCGTGTGTGTGTGTGTGTGTGTGTGTACATGCACACGTGTGTCTGCCGGCCTGCCTGCCTGCCAGTACTAGGGTTTTTATTCAGAAACTTGCTTGGCTTCTTTGCTCAAAGCTGGTGCTCTACCACTTGGGCCACACCTCCATATCTGGCTTTTTGCTGGTTAATTGATAACAGCCTCACAGATAACAGATAACAGCCTCACAGACTTTTATACCCAGGCTGGCTTTGAACCAACTGTGATCCCCAGATCTCAGCCTCCTGAGTTGGAGACTAGAGCCATCATCATCCACCGAATTTACATCCTAATGGCATGTGTGGCAATTTTGGAGCTAGACAGATCTGCTTCTGGTTAGAGATAAGAGACCCATGAACTTTTCTGCCTGGGCTGGTTTTGAACTGTGATCTTCCAATCTCAGCCCCCAGAGCAGCTGGGATTACAGGGATGAGCCATCAGCACCTGTTCTATTCTTTTGTTTCTGTTTTTGTTTGAGATGGTGTCTCACACTAGGTTGTGTCTCACACTTATGATCCCCCTGCCTTGGCTTTTCCAGTACTGGGATTACAGACATGTGTTACCAGATCTGGCTATAATACTTTTTGGAAAAAAAAATTGAAATTCATGAACTCTTTCAACTTATTAATTACTATAATTTACCAGGCACCAGTGGCTCACTCATGCCTATAATTCAGCTACCCAGGAGGTTGAGATTTTGAGGATCATGTTTGAAACCAGTCCAGGCAGCAAAAGCCATGAGACGCTACCCATTTCCCCAAAGTACATCTAATACCAAGAGGTTCAGGTTAAAGGATTTTACCAAAGCCTTTCAGATGGATAGCATTATTACTCTCATCTCTCAGAAAACATAGCACGTGGTTAGTACTTAACATACACTGCACCTACCAGACACTAGTTGGCAGGTAGGTTCTATTAATGTATTCATTGTGCATGTAGACATATGAGACTCAGAATGGTTGAGAAGCTTTCCTGAGGGCTCAGCCGACAAGTGGGAGAACAGATCCTGTCTGAACTCTTTTAAGTTTGGCTGTTATCAGTTAAACTGCAGCTAATTTTAGCTGATTCCCACAAAGACCTGAGGTAATGGAGCCACCTGATGAGATAATCAATCCATTTTTAGTTGTCTTTCATTCCTCTTGATTAAATCAAAGAAAGACTGTTTCTAATCGACCTTTGAAAATTCTGACACCATCCTAACCCCCTTTTCCAACAAAGGCAGAGCGAAGTAGAGCAACATGATCCAGCTAAAATGTAATCACATCCTTAGGTTTCCTTTATGTTTGTTTTTTATGGGAATAGAGTTGATTTCCATTTTTTTAACTGAATTTTTTCCAGGTGAAAAAAAGTCGACCTAGTCATATAAATGTGCTTTGAATATCCATTTGCTGCTAAAAGTGAATAAAGATGTGCAGAAAAGTGTTAAATAGAAAAGAAAGTGATTCGCTCATTGCAAATGGCAAATTTGTGAGTCTGGGGACCGCTCAGCTGGGGACACTGCCTGTAATAAAGAGGAACTGAAGACTGCCAGAATCCTTGTCTGGCCTTTTCAGAGTTCTCCTCATTTCTGGCAGGGGTCCCAAGAAGAGCCCACCCCCCCCACCCCCACCCCCCACCCCCACCCCCAGGCCCAGCCAAGCTCCAGCTCCAAGAAAAGCCAGTTAACAAACACCACAAGCTCAGCTTTTCCTTTATGCAGCCTTAATTGTTCAAAACAGCTCCATTTCAATGTGGGGGGTGGATTTCCATATTCCTTTGCAAACAAGAATTCTGACCTTGTTTTTCCCCAAATAACATGAACAAAAAGCAGTCAGTTTTCCCCCTAATGCCATTAAATGACAGGCTGCTTTGCAAGGACAGTTTACTAAAGGCCTGGTAGAGTATTCGGCCTTAAGAATGGTCCTGATGGAAATGTAAGCTAGTACATCCACTCTGGAGGTCCCTCCAAAACAACAAACATAGATCTTCCCTATGACCCAGACTTACCACTCCTGGGCCTCTACCCTGAACATCATGAGCCAGGGTATGATAAAGACACTTGCATATCCATGTTCATTGTTGCACTGGTCACGATAGCCAAGAAATGGAAACAGCCCAGATGCCTCACAAAAGATGAGTGGATGCAAAAAATGTGATACCTATACACAATGGAATTTTACACAGCCATTAGAAAGAATAAAGTAATGTCACTTGCATGGAAATAGATGGATTCAGAATAAATCATGTCAAGTGAGGTAAGCCAAACTGAGAGAGACAAACAATGTATCTTCTCTCTGATATATAGAAATTAGATCTGATATACACTGGGATATGACAAATTATACCGGATTCTAGACAGCCACACACACTGAGACCAAAAGAGGATACTCTTAGGAGAGAAATATAAAGGTGCAATGCCTAAGTGTCTCTTCCCACTAAAGTAAAATAATATACATATTGAAAGGAATTTCAAGATATGGAAACAAGAGACCTCTCTCTCTCTCTCTCTCTCTCTCTCTCTCTCTCTCTCTCTCTCTCTCTCTCTCTTTAGTTTTTAGGGTTTTGTTTTTATGATTCTGGCTTCTTTATCTTATGTATGGTGTATTCAAGTAAATATCTTTGGAAAGGCTGGGGGGAAGGTACAGAACTGGAGGGGAAAAGGGTAAAAAACAGCAGCAGTAGAGCTTACTAGACACTGATGGAAGTGAACTGCACAACTCGTGGGTAGAGATGGGAGGGAGAGACTAGAAGAGAGATGGGAACAGATGACACTGTACAAAAGGAAATCTACTCATTACTTGACTCAAGCAATTGTAATCCTTCTGTACATCACCTCTATAATAACAATAAGGTAAATTAATAATAATAATAATCGTAATAAATAATAGTCCTGAAAACATGTTTGTAGACCCCAAGCCCAAAGGCCAGGAATCACAAGTTAGGTTCAGCTACTCACCCCCACAGAGACATGGATAACAGTAGAGAGAGATTTATTACATGGCAGCCATGGGAAAACAGCACACCAGTAAGCCCAAATAGCCAGAAAGAGCTCAAATGAACATCTTCAGCCTCCAGTCTCCAGCCACTGGCTTCAAAGTAGACAGAACTGGGAGCAGAAGGTAAGAACAATGATGGGAATCTGCTCTATTCACATAATTCAGTGTTGGTCCCCTGGCGTGGCCTACTGCCCATCACCCTCCCCCACCCCAGGGGACTTTCCCACAATTCCTCAGCCTATTCTCCAGCCAGGAATCTTAATATAAATGTGAAATTCCACTCCTACCCCCACCCTTCAGGTGCCCTACAACTGAGTCCTCAGTACAGGCTACACTTGGTGGAGCTATTAACCTATAGGCTCCTGGAACTAGGTAATCTCAGGCTATTACCATGAACTCAAGGCCTGTCCCGAAATTCCTTGCAACTCTCCAGCTACATGTGACTCTGCCTCCACCTATGACCCTGCTTAATTCCCGTAATCCCTGCCTCCATTACACCATGTCTCATGTCCCCTGACTCTCCTCAGGTCACTATGGCATCATCTTCAACTCTCCATTAAAGTTGATCTGGTCTGTTGAGGTCATTTTCTGCTTTTTCTTTATTCTAAAACCTTTGACTCCGTTTCCCAACAAAAGGCATACACAGTTAAACAATCCTCTAGCTCAGTCTTCTATTTTTTTTATTGTTTAAACTGTTATTATAAAAGGTGGTATACAGAGGGGTTACAATTATGTAAGTCAGGCAAAAGCGTATTTCTTTTTGGACAATGTCCTTCCCCTTACTCTCTCCCAACCACTAGTTTAGTCTTGATTCCAAGGTGAGTTCCAGGGAGGTTATTACATTTATTAAAGAACAGGGACAGGGGCTGGGAATGTGGCTTAGTGGTAGAGTGCTTGCCTAGCATGCATGAAGCCCTGGGTTCAATTCCTCAGCACCACATAAACAGAAAAAGCCGCAAGTGGTGCTATGGCTCAAGTGGTAGAGTGCTAGCCTTGAGCAAAAAGAAGCCAGGGACAGTGCTCAGGCCCTGAGTCCCAAGCCCCAAGACTGGCAAAAAAAAAAAAAAAAAAAAAAAAGAACAGGGACAAAGAAGTTACCTGAGTTTTGAACTGGTTGTTTTGCTGGTTGAGGGGGGTAAGGCTTGAAATCGGGGATTAGGTGCTATGGCCTTGGCTTTTTCACTAAAGGCTCATATGCTCTACCACATGAGCTCCAGCTCTATTTCTGACTTTTAAGAGATTCTTTGGAGATAAGAGTCTCACAGGCTTTTCTGCTTGGGCAGGCATCCAAATGATCTTCAGATCTCAGCCGTCTGAGTAGCTAGGGTTACCAGGCTTGAACCATCTTCTGTCATGAGGGGATTTTATTGTGATAATTCCAAAAATGCATACAATGTATTTTGACCAAGTTTACATCTGCATTATATTCCTATATCTCCTTCTTCTTCCTTCCTTCCTTCTGTCCTTTCTTTCTTGTTGGTCCTGGAACTTAAACGCTGGCCTAGGAACTGTCCCTGAGCTTCTTTTGCTCAAGGTTATCTCTCTACCACTTGAACCCCAGCGCCACTTTTGGCTTTTTTTTTTTTTGAGTAGTTTATTGGAGATAAGAGTCTCGAGGGCTTCAAACTGCAATCTTCAGATCTCAGCCTCCTGAGTAGCCAGGATTACAGGTGTGAGCTACAGGCACTTGGCTTCCTACTCACTTTTTGCAATAGCATTTGGTGGCTCTGATTATGCTCTCTCTCTCCTCCCCTCCCCCGCCCCCCGTGACATACTTTGATCCACTTCAGTCATCAATGTCCATCCTAAGTCTACTCTTATCAAGCCAGCTGCTCCTGGATCACAAGAGGAACCCTTCAGGCCAACAGTGACAACAGGCCACTTGTGTTTAAAGTAAATTCTTTAATAAAAAGCAGTGTTGTGTGACATACCATGCCTGGGTCAAAAGCTTTCTGTAAACCTATGGGCTTTTGGTGCTGGTCCAGCAAATCCAAATCAGGGAAAGCAAATCCAAATCAAGCATCAGGTTAGGAGATTGCTGTGGTGCCATATATTCCCTCCAGGTGGAGGTAGTGAGCAGCTGTGCAGTGGAGAAGGGTGTGTCAGAAGAAAGTGTTTGCTTCCTTATCCCAGAATGCAGGTGCATAGGAACACCTGCCCACTGAGGTCAGTCAATGTGCAGGGGGTTTTCAAATCCTGGACAACCTCCAGATAATGCCATCCATCTAGAAAAGAAGCCTGGTAAAGTGATGTAGCTAGTTCATATTGGAATTCAGAATTTTTTTTTATTCTGAGTTTGAAGTCAGCAATCTTAAACCATGTCTGCAATAAAACATCTTTACTTGCCTGCAGAAAAGTCTTGAGCTTCAATCTGTACCTTAATGGCAAATATCTCAAGACCAAGAATGTAGCTCAGTGGTAGAATGTTTTCATAGTTTGTACAATACCCTGACTTCCATCCCCAGCAGAGCAAAAGAAAACATAAAGTATTCTCATAGGCCCAGACATGGTGACTCATGTCTATAATCCCAGATACTGTTGCAGTGCAGATCAGAAGGATTAGAGTTTGAGGTTAGCACAGGCAAAACTTCATCAAGATGCTTTCTCACCAAATAGACCAGGCACAGCGGTATATGACTATAATCCTAGCTCTGTGGAAGGTCAATCCAAACCTGGCCTCAAGCAAGATCACAAAACCTGACTTGGAAAAATAGAAAATAAGGGTCTAGAGAAAAGAAAGATGAGCTTTTCATTATCCTCATTTCAAATACCCAGTGTTTTTTTTGGAAACTGCTAACATACTAGTGTCAAAATCTTTTGTCTCACTTTTGTAGGTTGCAGAATATTTTGCTTTCAGCTTGTCTCTAGTGACTCAAGAGGTGATTCACCCCCTGTGATCATAGGCTAACACTTTCCATTCTAGAAGATAACAAGATTCTAGATGCCTCGCTCCTGCCTCAGCTTGAGAACCACACATCAGTTACAGGAAAAGTCAAGCAGCTACAATGCAAAGGCCTATTTCCCCCTAAGTGAGCACACAGCAAGACAAAGAAGTTTTACTCCTTTGTCATTTGTTCTTCCCTGAGGGCAATGTTTTCTTCTAGATAGAGTTGGCTGCGCTCACTCACATCTGGTTCTAGTGGAAAGGGAGAAGGAAGCAGAGGAAGTTTGTTGGCTATCTTAAACCAGAGCCAGAAATGGTGTACATCATTCTAACCTCATTCCATCAGTGAAAATTCCATTACATGATTGTTCTAAACCCTAGAAGGTAATGATCTAATGGGCCACCATGTGCCTAGCTACAGTGGTAATTGTAGATGAAAACAGGGGAGAAGCATGTCCTTTGCCCAAATCAGTCTAAATAGCTCTTGAGAGTCTATACGAGTTTCCCAGGGCAACTATAAAAAGTACCACAAACTGACAATAGACATTTGCCTCATCTTGTAGAGGCCAGAAGTCTGAGATCAAGGACCATAATCTCTCCAGTGATGCTACAGAAGGAAATGTTTTCCTGTCTGTCTCCTAGCTTCTAATGCCCAAGGTATTTTTGGCTTATAGATACCTCACTCCAAGACTCTGTCTTGTCATGGTCCTGCCTCTGTGTTTCTCACATTGCCCTCTCTCTGCAGGTGCCCATGTATCTCCTCCCAAACCTTTTGATTTGTTCATTGCTTGTTTGTGACAGGATCTTTCTATATAGCTCAGGCTGGTCTCAAACTCTCATTCATCCTGCCTCATCCTCCTGAGTGCTGAGATTTTCTCCCTCCCCGCCCCCGCATTTTTTTTTGCCAGTCCTGGGACTTGAACTCAGGGCCTGAGCACTGTCCCTGGCTTCTTTTTGCTCAAGGCTAGCACTCTACCACTTGAGCCACAGCGCCACTTCTGGCCTTTTCTATATATGTGGTGCTGAGGAATCAAACCCAGGGCTTCATGTATACAAGGTGAGCACTTTACTACGAGGCCATAGTCCCAGCCTTCTTTCCCCCTTTTTAATGACCCCAGTCATGTTAGGTTAGGACTCCATTTGTTCATCTCATTTTAACTTGATTACAGCTACAAAATTCCAAGTAAGATCATATATGGAGGTCTAGGGGTTAGAACTTCAACATATTGGGGCGGGGGGAGGAAGTAAGAAAGAACTCAACCCATAATAGGGCTGGCTCATCGTTTGCAGTTAGCTCTTAGGTGCCAATATCTGTTAAGACTGTCAGCAGAAGCAAACTTCTGCAAAGAAAGTGAATGCACTAGAAGCAGGCCAAGCAAGAGCATGAGGGCTAGTGTAAGCTCCAGCACTAGAAGGAAAAAAAAAAAAGAAACCCAGGTTCTGCTGGTTCACCTCTGACATGGAATCCTAGCAAGAAATTCTGCAAGACTCTTATCTCCAATTAACCAGCCCCCCCCAAAAAATGTCAAGAGTGGAGCTGTGGCTCAAGTGACAGAGTGCTATCATTGAGCAAAAAATCTAAGGGACAGCACAAAAGCCTTGAGTTCAAGCCCCAAGAGCAACTCACAAGAGGAGGAGGAGGAAGAGGAAGAGAGGAAGAACAATGGGGAGAGGGAGGTGTTGTATAAGACAAAGCAGAGGTGTTGGTTTCATATCTAAGGATTTCAGCCAGGCAGCTATGTCTCCAAATATGGCGCTTGTAAAGGAATCATTTAGCCATCTGGAAAATGCAGCGTTGTGGAAAAAAATGCAATCTTGTGGTTACAAAGAGTATTCGTGGTGGGAATCAGGAGAGCAGGCTTCGCATTGCTCTTCTAAACATTTGCAGATGTGATCGTTCTATCTTGAAAATGGAAGGGAATCAACAGAAAGGCTCCTGGAAACCAGAGGCAAGTGCCACTTAGTATCAAGTTACTAACTAGAAATAATAAGAATAGAACATAAACCGAGAACGAGAAAGAGAACATTTTTATTACTGCTCTACTTTGCATAGCTGCAAAAGCAATTTGTAAAGGGGACAAACTCAGGAAGAAATTCAAAGACTTGAGCTGGGGGTTTTAACCCTGTGGTAGAGCACAGATCTAGAATGTGCAAGGTCCTGGGTTCAATCCCCAATCTCTTCCTCCCCTGAGAAAAGACAATGAAAACATTCTTCATTAACAAACACAGACAAACAAACAAACAAAACCCCACCAAATTCTCTTTGGAGGCATAAAAGATGGAAGATGGAAAGACTTGAGATTTATTACCTTCATCAGATATCATAAATAAATAAATTGACTCGGTAAAGAAATTTCAGCTGAATAAACAAAACCGTGGGTCATAAAAATATTAGATTTCTTTCAGTTGAAAATAGAAGCTTAAAATTCATAGGAATAACCCCTGTCCTTGGATGTTAGACCCTCATCACCAACAACTTCTTCCTCAGGTTTTAATTCTCTCTCTCTCGTGTTTTATGGCCTTTGACACCTCAGAATGTAACTAACCTTCTTTGGGCCTTAGTTTCCTCATCTGTGATGTGAAATGATTACCTTTTCTATCTCCCTTGAGCTGTTGCAAGAATCACATGCAAGATGTATATGAATGTGCTGTATATATTGTAATTGTTATTCTTGTTTGTTTATTTTTCTTCCCCAGTGATGGGGAATCATTGGGAATAGTCACAAGGAGAGAAGTATCCATTGCTGTGATTCTGCAAAAATGACAAATGCCTTTCTGGCACCATTGCAAGGGAATTTGAAACAATTCGCTTCCTGTGAAGGAGAGAGAAAAGCAAATGTGAGTTATTTCCTTCACCACAGGGAAGCAGCAACCAATGGCTGTAAATTGACTCTTGTCATGGAACTAAGATGCTTCTATGCTTCCTTGCCATTTCACCTCCACTGCTGCTGTCATTCCTTCTATGAGTCCGTCTTTTGTGACTGTAACATCATACTAGAGACAGGGTAATTTATCAAGAATAGGGTGTTACTGAGTTCACAGTGCCCCAAGAGCACACTGCCAGCTTTTACTTGGCATTTGGTGACAAGGCCTTCGTGATGTGTGAAGTTATGCATGCCAGCTTCAGTCCTTCTTGCTTTTTTTTTTTTTTTTTTTTTTTTTTTTACAAAGCAACTAATGTCAACCTGAGAGCCTGACCCTTAAGACCTCATGTAATCCGCCTTACCTCTTCAAAGCCCTCCCTGCCAGTACCATTAAACTGAATTGAGGAATTCAGTTTCCAATACCTGAACTTTCAGGATTCACATTTAAGCCATAGTAGAATGAAAGCTGTTGGACACTAGGAATTTTGAGAGGAGAAACTCTGGAATCTTTATATATCCTTATTTCAAATCCTGATGTTAGTATCTACCTTGAACAGCTCACTCTTCACCTAGTTTTCAGGCCTACTTGGCAGACACCATAATACATACCTACCTTGTCTAGATGGCTTGAGGATTACATGCAATGCTATATGCAAAGTGCCTAGAACCTAGTAAATGCTCAATAAATGAACATTGTAAATAATTCACTGTTGACCTTATCATTCTTATTTACTTTAAGAGCTTCTGGAGCTCTGAAATTGTAGGATAATATGTCAGAGAAAGGATAAAACAAGCCAAGAAATAAAAAACCTGTTTCCAGCCAGGCACTGGTGGCTTACGCCTGTAATCCTAGCTACTCAGGAGGCTGAGATCTGAGGATCACAGTTCCAGCCTGAGCAGGAAGGTCTGTGAGACTCCTATCTCTGATTAACCACTAGAACACTAGCCTTGAGCAGAAAAGCTCAGAGATAGCGCCTAGACCCTTAGTTCAAGTCTCATGACAGATATAAAATAATTAAAACAAAACAAAACTTGTTTCCTTCATGGAGCTTGAGTCAGTACTTGTAAGTGATTTTTTTTTCTTTTTGCAGATGTGTGTTCCTAGGGCCTCATTTAACCTCCATGATTCACAGCAAAAGCTCAGCTGGGACATGTTTCCTTTGCAGAGAGAAAGAGAGGAGGCAGAGCTAATGCGTGCTAGACCGAGAACAGTCCTGGCCTGAGTGGCAACAGCTGTTGGTTCCCCTGAGGGTCTTGGGCACCATTTGTGTAAACTGAGCAGCTTTCTCCCCTGAAAATAACTTTTGAAGTGCCACTATTGATCGTCTTTCTCCTCTGTGGAGAAGCAGTTCTGCTACCGTCCCAGTATCCAGGGGTTATGAGGCGCAAGAGAGAATGGTCCAACTATCTACAAGGGGTAGGAGGAAGCTTGTTTAATCTTGTCAGTAGTTTGTTTCAGAATGGGCATGTGACAGAGTTCTGGTCAATGAAATATAAAGGGACATGTACTCCAGGACTCCAGGGAAAATGTTCCTTATTCTTAAGGGATCCTTCCTCTCTCCCTCCCCTCCCATCCCTTTCTCTCATGAGAGCAAACTAATGGCATAAGTGTACTTGCAGATTTTCTCTAGTGTTGAGAAGATTCTTCAAGTCTAGGATAGATAAATGAGGTAATAGGAAAGATATATATATGTATATATGTGTGCATATGTATATATGTGTATACATATATGTATATAATTGCTAGGCATTGGTGGTTCATGCCTATAATGGCTCATGCTGAGATGTGAGGCTCTCAGTTCATGAGACTGTGATCTCCAATTAAGCACCAAAACAGCTAGTCAAGTGGAGCTGTGGCTCAAGTGGTAGAATCCTAACCTTGAGCACAAAATCTCAGAGACAGTGCCCAGACCCTGAGTTCAAGCCCCAGGATCGGCACACACACACACACACACACACTAGAAGTAGAGTGTGGCTCAGATGGTAGAGCACCAGCCTTGAGTGAAGAAGCCAAGTGAGCATATGAGTTCAAGCCCAAGCACCAACATGTGCATACACACACGTTCGCACACACGCACAATTAAAAGTATTACAAGAACCAAACTCAGAGTAAAACAGAATAGGAAGTCAAGTTGAAAACTGAGAGGAGCAAGCTTTCCTCCCATCATTCTTCCTCTTCCTTGTAATTCTGAGAAGCTAGAGACTCTTAGTACAGGTAGAGAGATAGAAAATGGAAGGACAAGTCTCTCACAAATGGAAGTCCCCATATTTTGAATAATAACAAGTTTACCCTAGAGCACTTGTTTGCATGTTTTGAGTATTGATAGTATCCATCCTAGCCATGTTTTGGGTAGGATAGATATTACCAAATGCCTGTGTCCATGTTTGAAATATCAGCAGATGGTTTGGTGGTTGATATGACCTCACAACTGTGAGGATTCAAGATAGAGTCCTCAGCTTACAAAGTACGAAGACCCCCCAGATAAGGGCCACCATTTTGAATCTTTTCTATTCCCATCTCGTGCACTCCAAGCAAATGTTTCTTCTTAACATACCTATTTCTTCCTATTTATTCTATTTTACTAAAAGAAATCCTTGCCAAACTTCTACCTTGGGAGATCCTCCTTTTGTGAGACCACTTAAAATGCTTTTCATCAAGTTACCATCATGTATGTGAAAATTGGGAGGCTGAGCCAGGCATTAGTGGCTCCTATCTATAATCCTAGCTACTCAGAAGGCTGCGATCTGAGGGTCACAGTTCAAAGTCAGGCTGGGCAGAGAAGTCTGTGAGACTCCCATCTTCAATAAACTATCAAAAAAAAAAAAAACAAAAAAACAACTGGAAGTAGAGATGTGGTTCAAGGGGTAGAGCACTAGCTTTGGGCAAAAAGAAGTTCAAGGACAATGCCCAGGCCCTAAGTTCAAGACCCAGGACTGGCACACACACAGGAAAGAAAGAAAGAAAAAGAAAAAAATATTGGGAGGTTGAGGGTTGGTTTCCTTTTATCCTGTCTCTTTTCCCTGGTAACAGGAGTAGAGGAGAAAAAATAACCTGTGTGTCGGAGATTGGCAGGGGAGAAAAGAGCCTTTCCTCTATTTGCCTCTCATGTTGCATTCAGGTCAAATTTATGTAGTTAGTATTTATGGCAGTGAGGCCGATTTTGTGGACCGTGAGCCAACAACAGTTTATCAGTGACAAGTAAAGCTCAAGGTGCTCAGGCCTTGGTGCTCCGGGGAAGGCTCAGCCAGCACTGAAGGGTTCACCTGCTTCCAAGAAGGAAGCTCTTGTCCATGGCTGTTTCGCATTTGTTTCACATAGTTCCATTTCCCACAATGCCTTGAGTCTTATTCAGGCCCCTCATGTCAGTTCTGGATGCTTATCGGTGCAACCTCTCCTTTCCTTCTGCCTCTAGTTGCAGAAGCTACACAGTATTTCTGTGAAAACCCTCATCCGCGCAGACAAGGAGTCACAAGCTGAAATACCTTTACAGCATTGTCAATTGCAATGGGGAGTTCAAGCTCCACTTTTTGCAGAGGACATGGCAGTGCTGGGGGTTGAACCCTGGGTTTTGTGCACGTAGATAAGTGTTTTACAGTTAGATACACGAATGGTCCTTGGGCATTTTTTCAAATTCAATCCACCCTGAAATTTGAGGGAGAAGCCAGTAGAAAATGTTTGGTTTGGTTTGAAATGATGAATATGAGTTTATAGCTGTGGTTATTCTGTGATCAGGAGTTGTGTGCCCCCTGGGATGAGACACAGGTTGGGAGTGAAGTTGTTTGGTGGAGCTGGGCGGGCCTCTGGTGAGTTACTGGTGTAGATGGAGTGGTTCGGAACCCAGCTGTCCACAGAGGGAACAATCCGGGTGCACTGAAGAATTTGGTGCTGGGCCCAGGTTCTGGCCATAGCTGAGTGTTCTATGATGAGAAATCAGGTCTCACTCTCCTTGGTGCTCAGCATTCATCGAAGCCCTTCTTGATAACTTTATTCACCTGTCTCAACTGAACTTTGCATCCTCCTGTTGTTGGTCAACTGTCCCATCAGCTCCCTGGTTGCCAGGCCCTGGTGGGGAAACCTCCCTCACCTTCTCTCTCTCCTCAGACACCCGCCCCACCCCACCCCACCCCATACTGGTCATGAAGCTTGAACTCTGGGCCTGGGGGCACTGTTCCTGAGCTTTTGTGTTCAAGGCTAGTGCTCTACCACTTGAGCCTCCATTCCACTTCTGGCTTTTATTCTGTGTGTGTGTGTGTGTGTGTGTGTGTGTGTGTGTGTGTTTAATTAGGGATAAGAGTCGCACAGGCTTTATAGTCTGGGCCGGCTTCAAACAGCAGACCTCAGATCTCAGCTTCTTGAGCCACTAGGATTACAGGTGTGAGCCACAGGTGCCCAACCTCAGACATCTTATAGCTGGGAGTATTCAAAACTACTTCTCCTTTTCTCTCTTCTAGTTCCACCATTCTTCTTGGGTTTGGTTTGTTTGTTTTAATACAAACATTAGATCTTAATAACCTATGTGAACCAGAAAAAAGAGATCTTCTCTTTAAGAGTTGGGTTAAATTGTTTGTATGGGTAGGCAAGAGAGGCCACTGCAAAGCTAGTAAGCTTTGGTACTGGAACACGGTCAGCTTTCACAGCCCTTTGCACACATAACAGCAAGACTTGGCTCCCCCGTAGAACACTATCACTTGCTCTGAAGGTCGGGAGCCATCTCTCTGGGTTCCATTCTTATCTAAGGCTAAGTTCCTTTTCTTTCCCTCTACTTTCAGAGACTCAAACTCCTGGGTCTTGGTCTATCCCAGAAGTAGAAAATTATTTACAATTGGAATGACCTCTTCACCTGAAGAGCCATCCCTCACTCTGTGTGTGTGTGTGTGTGTGTGTGTGTGTGTGTGTTTGCATGTGCACATGTGTGCATGCACATTTCTTCTCTCTTTATTTTTTAACACAAATTTTGGACTTCTACCTACATTATCTGTGCCTTGTTTTATATTTAAAACTATAGCTAACTCTTGGGAATGCCCCTATTTAACTTACAGATTACAGATACACATTGATTTTTCTCTATTGACAATATAATTGTGTTCTAGTATAGGCATGTATCATGATTTGTCACCCTCTACTGATGGACTTGTAGGTGATTTCCACATTGTGCTGCTATAAGCAATGGTTACATAACCTCCTTTGACATGTGTGAGGACATCTGTTGAAAACAACAACAACAAGCAAACACTCTCTCTGGTGTCTGGTGGGAATTGGTTGGAGGAAGAGGACCTGGAGTGGAGTGGGAAATGATTACAGGTGAGAAAAATGGAGGTTGAGTTGAAGTGAATTGTTCTGAGCAATTTAAAGGTATGTTGTAGCATGGAGAAATGTTTGCTAAATAATGTTACAAGGAGAAGGGGAAAAAAGCTGTGTGCATAATTGTTTAAATGTGCTGAGTACAAGTATGTAAAAATAGAAATATCTGTGGGTGTGCTGACTACCAATCTAAAATATTTTAGGGCAGTCCTGGGCTTAAAGATCCTGTTTGTTGACAATTCTATATCAGATGCTTCACTCTGACTTTAAGGAATTTGGAGATATATGACTAATTTACTTAAAATTAAAGATGAAGACATTTCAGTCATTGCTGTATTTTTGTAAATATGAAACTTGGAGAAAAACTAAGGAGTGATATCTGATACAAATCTAGGAGATTAAGGAAGCAGACATTTGGAAAAGGTATCTTAGTCTTACTAATTAATGTAAATTGATATCTGTGTCTTGCCTAGTCATGAAAAGGCTACTCCAGTCATTGGATTTCTGTGGTGATTGTTTTTTTTAAAGGTTAACCTGAATAAACTCCATTATAAGTTTTATTTTTCCCTCAGTAGTACAAGTGAACAAAATCAAAAAAGCAACTTTATATATTTAATTCAAATAGTGAAAATGATCAATTTGTTGTCCCCAAAAGTTTTAAAAATTCTTTTATTGGGTCATTTAAAAAAAAATCCTGCTTTTGTATTAGTTCTTCTCTCATAATTTCATCCATCCATCTATCCAGCTACCCACCCATCCATCCACTGATCTGTTCCTTCAATACTTCCTAGTCTTCTATTGTGTCCCATGCTCAGTACTGGACACTCACAGCATACAAGAATTGGTTCCTGCCCTCAAGCTATTCACTAGTAGAGCTGGAACATAAACACATAATTAGAACACAGTGTAATAATTCAATTGAATTTTAAGAGTGTGTTGAAGCTCTGTCTAGAGTGCCATGCTGAGTTATTTTTGAGGTAGTGGAGAAAATACTACCTGGCTCTACCCCAGTGAGGTCACACCCTAATGGAACCAGTAACCATGCCATTACAAATAACCATCACTTGTGAGGGAATTTAGTGTGACTCTGGGGTGAAGAATAACAGGGCAGAGGGAGCCCAGTTCTGCAGAATGGTGGAGGGTGTGAAGTATGTCTAGGGGGACATAGAGGGATAGCTAATGTAATATATTGGAGGACAAGTAAGGAAAGGCATTCTAAGGAATTTCCCACCCCCCACCTCCCATCAACTGAATCTGAAGAGAGAGCTCGCTAGGCGCAGAGGTTTAGAGGTATCAAGGTGACAGAAAGCATGACTTAACAGAGGACTGGCAAGTTATTCCGTGACATAGGGGTACAGGATTCAGGTGGAAAGGAATAAAGATGAAGGTGAAGGGAGACAGCAAGGCCAGGTCAGCTGTTGCTTCCAATGCAGAGTTAGTTTGTCTGGATAATGGCCACATGGGGCGCTTACCGGCCTTCCTAGCCCTGCGCACTTGAGAGTCTCAGAGCCTTTCACGAGTTCCCACAAAGCCACAATACATCCAATGAATGTTATGCCACGATCAAGCTGTATACTTTAAAAAGGAGTGTCACACAGGTTGTCCGTTGAAGATTTGATCGATTTTCCTCTTCAGATACAGGGGAAATCGACTTGAAAGTTCTCTTGAGATGTGTCTCTTTTAACTGCCTGAAGGCTGATTTTTTTTCATCCGTAAAAGGGGACATTGCAGGACATCTAGAGGCAATCAGAGGGTGACCAGAGTGCCTTAGGGACATAGAGATGTGGATTCAGCGTGCCCGGGCAGCTGGGACCTGAGAGAATGGGTGTGTGAGGAACCTAGCCCAGGTGTGGGCTTAGCAGAGCAGAAGTTAAGCAGCACAGTCCCTACCCCACCCACCACCTGCTCAGTGATCAGCGTCACCTCCCTCAAGTCAAGGTCAAAGCAGCAAACCAAAAGTAACAGTCCGGTTTGCCTGCTTGGCGTGGTAGCCAGTTCACCCGCTCTGTGCTGGAACTGCTTTAGCTCCAGAGTTTGGGGAAACCCATGGAGGTGGGGAAAAGCTCCCTCAGGAAAACCACATGGCTCGCTAATTGGGTTTCTCAACTCAGTCAGTGGTTTTCACCTGAGAAGAGAATGAAGTGATTGCATTTGCATTGTAAGTTTTTAAAGACATGCTTGCCAATTATATATGTAAAATAGGATAAACCAGGCTAATTCACCCAAAGGGCTAAGAAGTGGAAGGGCAATTTATTGGATCCTATGAGACAAACACTCTGTGGCCATCCCTGGGGTTGGGCCAGTATAGGCAATCAGGGACCGGAGTATTCCTGGTCCTAGGGGCTAGAGATGAGCTCTCTCTGGGCTAGTTACTTCTATTGTCCCTGTTTGCAAATGAGACCAGGGAGGCTCAGAGGAGTGAAGAACTTACCCAGGGTCATTTGCAAAGTAGAGCCACATGATGGAGCTTGGCAAGATTACCTGAACTTCAGCAAAATGCTGCTTGTGCCGAAGGTAGTTGTGGGACAGGAGGAAAAAGAAAGGGCGGAAGAGGAAAAAAATAGGAAGAAGAAATAGAGAAACAGGAAAGAAAAGGAAATGAGAAAGGAGGAGAAAGTGATGGGGGATGAGGAAAGAAGAGAGAAAGGAAATTTTGACCAAACCCTCAATGATATTAGTTCTCTTCCTTCTTTTTCTCCTTCTCCTCTTTCTTATCTCCTTTTTCCCCTTCTTTTTCCTCCTCTTCCTCTTCTCCAAATCCCAAGTGAAGTAAAGCACTGCTGTCGGGTTGTGTGTATTTCAGCTGGAAGCACAGCATCACATTTGAAAAGCCCATTGTTCCTGGTGCTGATAATATAACTCTGTAAATGGTGCAGTCCAGGGCCCAAAGCTCCACTCCTCCCCCACCCACTGGTGACCTGTGGGGACAGCTGAAAGCCTTCTGGTGTGCTGCACCCAGAAGAGTAGGGCTGGCCTTTCAGCAACAGCTGGCCTGATTCAGCTAGAACAAAAGCCAGCTCTTCCTGCTAAATCCCTAGCAGGCATGGACTGTGAGGCCATCAGGCCCCTGTGCCCCATCTGTGGGAAATCTCTCTCATCTCTCTCCCTCTCTTTTCCTCTCTTCTCTCCTTCCTCTACCTCTTCCCATACTTTTTTTGATGTACTAGGAATCAAACCCAAGTCTTGATGAGGAAATCATGATCTAGGATCCGTTGGTATCAGTTTCCTGCCATCAAGAGCTTCCTGTTCCCTCAGGCAGACATGCCCCCTGGAGCTCCACAGACAGTGTCTTGGAGGGACCTGGTTCTCATCCCAGCTTTGCCACTTCCCAGCTGTGCAGCAGAAATAAGTGACTTTACCTCCTGCAGCCTCAGTTTCTCCATCCATGAAGTGTGAGTAGCAGCAATCTGAGCTAGATTTGGAGGAGGTAAGGCTCAGAGCAGGCACCCATAATTATGTTACCCTGTTTCTTGTAAGTCTAACACAACTCTCTAAGTCCATAACTGAGTTCAAGTACCTTGCATGGTACACACACTGGCAGAAGCTCACTTGCCTTAAACACTTCCAGCCTCTTACCCACAGCTTCCCATAAGGATGCCAACTGCTCTTTACAGAGCCCTTCTATGCAGCAGGCCTAGGTATGGATAATTTCATTTCAATTCCCTACAAGTTTTGGAGTGAACACTATTCTCAGATGGAGGAATCCAGAATGAGTGATGAGGCCAAAAATAGCATAGCCTCCATGATTGTGTGTGTGTGTGTGTGTGTGTGTGTGTGTGTGTGTGTGTGTTAATTAGATATATATATCTTTTGGATTTGTCTGCCTGGGCTGCCTTTGAACTGGGATCCTCAGATCTTAGCCTGAGTAGCTTGGACAACAGGCATGAGCCACCAGAGCCCAGCAAAAAAAGTGAATTCTTGATCATATTTAGCAGGCCTATGAGACTTCTTGTGGCCAGTGGCCTTCTTTCTCTTTGACTATAGAAAGAATTTGTGCTTGTGGAGAAAGACCTGGGTTCAAATCCCATTCTATGGGTCACCCAGCCATGGAAGCTCAAGCTCAAGCTTACCTTTCCTGAGTCTGCTTCCTTTCTGCTTTAGGTTTTTGTTTTTTAGTAGTTTTTTTTCCAGGTACACTCTTGCTTTTCTTGTCCAGATAGGCCATGTTATCATATCTAGGCTTTTGTTATTACTGTTGTTGAGATGTGTGTGTGTGTGTGTGTGTGTGTGTGTGTGTGTGTGTGTTTGCCAGTACTAGAGCTTGAACTCAGGGCTTCACCTGGCTTTGTATTTTGCCATATAAATAAATACCTAAAACAACCTAAGAGCATAAATACATGGGGCAAAGTGATTTACACCTGTAATCCCAGCACTTGGGAGACCAAGGCAGGAAGATCATGAATGGGGTGCTAGCCCTGGATACATGGTGAGTTCCAGGGCAGACTGGGAAGCATAGAATAACTAAAACAAAACAAAACAAAACATGGATACTAGGAAATATTGCCATTACAACTTAATGATAAATTTATACGAGTTGTTACTTACTGTGTTACTGCTATAAAATGTTCCTAGAAATTTAATAATTAGCTCCTGTGAGCTATTGTGAGCTGGTTCTGGCATCTCATGGAAAGGGGCTGAGACCACAGTAGAGGGGAGTTCCTTCCCGCCTCCCAGCCGTCCGGAAGCCTCCACACCTAGGCTGGTTCTGAGCCCCAGCAGTAGACACATCCCCTTCCTCACCTTTCTCCTCCCATCCTTCCAGGGCCACCAGAGGCTTTCGGCCTGGTGAGGCTGTTTTCTAGGCTAACCACCTTAGGAGAAGTTGGGTTTGGGCAGTGTGACCCTTCCACTCCAGTTGGAGTTTTTGAATAAAAGGTAGGCTTCTGGCCCATGTTAGGATGTGAACCACAATTTTAAAATTAAAATTAACTAGCCCACTTGCTAGTCAATGCTGCCTTCTGGAAAGCAGAGATGCTCTGTGATAAGAGATAGAGGAATGAAGTGCTGGGTAGAGATGAGCCCAAGTAAATGGATGTTCTGGGCTCCTATTAATATGAAAGTCCTGCTTGTGATCTGCTACTGAGGGCCAGCTGCACCCCTGCCTAGAAATTCCTTTGCATAGTCCAGGGTCTTCTGAGAGTACGCTCTCCATTAACCCCTTGCACAAAGCTCCCATCTTGTGTTGTGTGTCTGGGAATCTACTGTATACTCAGCACACACTTGCCTTAATAATTTTTCTTCCTGACACTATGTCCAGGTAACACCTGCAAACCAAAGAGCCCCACTGATCTAGAAATCTTCCCTAGGCTGAGCATGCTGGCTCATATCTGTAATTCTAGATGCTCAGGAGGCTGAGATCTGAGGATTCTGGCTTGAAGCCAGCCTGGGCAGGAAAGCCCATGAGATTCTTATCTCCAATTAACCACTAAAAAGTCAGAAGTGGAGCTGTGCCTGAAGTGGTTAAGCACCCAGCCTTGAGCAAAGTAACCCTAAGGGACAGCACCTAAGCCTTAGTTCTGGCACAAAAACAAAACCAGAACTTTTCCTGGCCAGCTCAGCCATGCCCACGAGTCATTTCCCAAGGCTCTCTCACTGCTTCTCTGTGAACTTGATTGAAGATGGCTGACTCATTATGGCAGAGATGACCTCACAGGCCTAGTTAGGCACCTGATTATCTTAGTGCATGGCCTATGTGTGGCCTTCATTTCTTCCATCCTCACTCTAGGGAGGAAAGGTCTTCTACAAAAGACTGTATCATGTCAGCAAGGCATTTCCTCTGAGGTGACCACCCAAGACCAATAGGCCTTAGAGAGGCCTAGATAGATGCAAGGAGTACAGAAAAGAGTGACTATAGGACAGCAAGGAGGAGAGGACTTCTAGGCACCTCTGCCAGGCAGTCCTGAGCTTTGAAGAATGAGCTGGGATATAGCTTGTCAATATATGTGTCAGTACATAGAGCAAAGCACCTGAAATGTGCTTGGCCCTCCTTTATAAGTATTGATCAGCATCCTGATCAGCATCCTTGTCCTCAGTTTGAATCTTTCCATGATAGCCTGTGATGATGTGCCCCACTACTAAAGAGAGCAATCTTAGAGTTCTGGTGCAAGTCCCTCTTGCTCTCTTAGCCTCAGTTTCTCCATTCTAAAAGGAGGGATAAATGGATCAAGAAAATGTGGTATATACACACA
The DNA here is from genome assembly GCF_023159225.1 of Perognathus longimembris pacificus. Classification (NCBI taxonomy): domain Eukaryota; kingdom Metazoa; phylum Chordata; class Mammalia; order Rodentia; family Heteromyidae; genus Perognathus; species Perognathus longimembris. Next base: position 150,905,573 of record NC_063161.1, read on the forward strand.
ACGGACTTCTATGCTTCCATCAGAAAGAATGACATGGCCCATTCATAAGGAAATGGAAAGCCTTGGGAAAAATTATACGAAGGGCAGTAAGTCAGACCCAAAGAAACATAAACTGCATGCTTTCCCTCATTTGTAATAATTAGAATCTGCCTATAAATCTACAAGTAAACCCAATGGAAAATAAAAGACAAATAATTACTGTTGGACATGAGTAATTAAACAGCACTATAAACATTCACACAGTAAGACCAAAGGAGAGGATCACAAAGACTCAATAGCTATGTGCATATGACCTGTATAAAATAATGCTTATCAAAATGAACTTCAAGTAATGGAAACAAGAGGAATTTAAAAAAATTGTACTGTTTGCGGTTCTTTTTTTTCTTCCATTTTTCTCTGGTAAATTCACTTTTGTCGATGTATTTGATTTCTGTACCCTTTGTCTTGCATATGAATCTATCTGATTTGGGGAGGGAAAGGGGAAAGCACAGAAACAGTGGGACAACGAATGAACCAATTCAGCAGTGATATTCACTAGACACCATGTTGGAAATAAACTATATAACTTTGGGGAAGGGAAGGTAGGACAGGAAAAACTGAGAGAGAATGAGGAAGTGGGTGACACTGTTCAAAAGGAAACATACTCATTACCCAAATTATGTAACTATTACCCCTCTGCACATCATCTTTACAATAAAAATTTTAATGATTAATAAAGTAAGATAAAATAAAATGAGGGGACAGGCCAGATGTGGTCTAACATTCCCTCTATCCTGATAGGATGTTCTCCAGCCCTGTGGAGACACAGATTTAGAGAGCCACCTCCCCTTTGCTGGGAGAAGTTGCTGAGAGGGGTTGGAAATGATACATTGGGTAATTTCAACGTATGTGAATGTTGGGGTTTGTAATCAAAGAGTACAAAGCCAACAACCTATGTTTTTGTTCTTTCTTTCCACCATTGGGACACAAATAGCCTTTGGAAACTCAGGAGGGGGGGGGCACTTTGCTTCAGTTCTCAGGGAAAGTAGAACTTGGCAGTTTCCCAAACCAGGAAGGATGACAGGCTGTGACATAGGACAGTAAGTAAAACAGTGGGGAACGAGGACTCACACATGGAACACCAAAAGAAGCTTGATCTCTACTCCTAAAAAATGCACATGATAACTAACACCTACCACCAAAGCGGAGAACAGGCCAGGAGACATTGAGAAATGGTTCTTGTGGTCACTGGTGTGAGAAGAGAGAAGTGGGAGAAGGAAGAAAGGAAGAGCCAGGCTGGGATTCCCCAGGCCCTGTGGTTTCCTTGGCTGTTTCTCGATGGAAAAAAAAAAAAAAAAAAAGCAGGATGCCAAGTTCTGTGTTCTTGCTTTTTTCTCTGCTACTGAAATGCTAGCCTTTCCTGCTGGGATCCGTAGCACCCAGCAATTACTGTCTCTGGTACACTTTATCTTGTCTTCCAGGGAGCTTTACTCGGGAATGAACCCAGGGCTGATGCCAGCCCGTGGGCCTGGAATGAGTGTCTTTGTCATCTGATCCAGTGCCCTGTCCAGGAGGAAGTTCTTCCAAACTAGATTTATAGAGTAACTGCTTGAGGCCAGGGGAGCCATATTTCTATCTACCACGACTGTGGGGAGACTGTCTTGCACCCTGCGGCACCAGCTACTTCTCAAGCGTGTGTGTGATACATTTGAGATCACTAAAATCTTTTTTTTTTTTTTTTTTTGACAGTCTTGGGCCTTAGACTCAGGGCCTGGGCACTGTCCCTGGCTTCTTCTTGCTCAAGGCTACCATTCTGCCACTTGAGCCACAGCGCCACTTCTGGCCATTTTCTATATATGTGGTGCTGGGGAATCGAACCCAGGGCTTCAGGTATATGAGGCAAGCTCTCTTGCCACTAGGCCATTTCCCAGCCCCACTAAAATCTTACAATCATTTAAAAGCGACCATTTCTGACCAGTGTGGATTTTCTCTCTCACCTATGACAATAACTGTCATCAGACTAATAACAACATAATATTATAACAATAAATACTAATAATGTGGAGAACCCATTGTCCTTGCCATTGTTCTCTAAGGCTTTCTCCCCGTGAAAGCTCCCCTACCATCCCCTGGAGAGGTGATTTAGTTGTGTCCATTTCACTAATGAGTCAACTGAGACTCAGATACTCTGACTCAGTTACCCAGAATGGCCGCAATGGCAAATGTGAAGAATTCCAACACGGGTCTCCGGACCCCAAAGCTGGACTTCAACTGTTCTCGTTTCAGGATGGGGGGATGCGCTTGACATTTCTGCTTTCTCCATTCTGGATGAGGTTGGGAATGAATCTCCTGTGTTGGGTTTCCTCTCCTCTTGGAGCAGAGCCCGCTTCCTTTTTCAGTTCGTCCTGGCCTGGAACCTGCCTTCCATTCGCTGCCCAGCTGCCCAGCCCCTCACCCCCCAGGAGCTCTGAGGTGCCCTAGCCGGGCTACGGAGCACCCTTGGGTCTCCTTCCCGCATCCTAGGCAACCTCAGACCTCCCCTCCCCCAATTCTGGGCCTCAGTTTACTTCTGCGTAAGGCAGGGAGCTAGCTGTCTGCCGTCTTGGGGGACACGGTGGTGAGGATGTTCCTAAAATGACCCAGGGTGGTCTCAGAGCTGGTCTGGGTGGCTGCCCGCTCCTCCCGCCCCGCCCTGCCCGCAGGCCACGCCCCCCCCCGAGCAGGCCCCGCCCCCCCAGGCCCGCTCGCTCCCCGGGGCCCGCTGCGTCCCCGCCCCACCCCGCCCGCCCGCCCGCCTGCCCGGAACCAGCTGAGCACAGCTGGACCCAGCGGCCGCCGTCGCCAGCGCCAGCGCCGCCGCAGCCGCAGGTAGGGCGGAGGGAGATCGCCAGCCGGGGGCATCAGGGGATCCCGGGCCGACCTCCGTCCCTTTTCTTTCTCCTTCCTGGTCCCAGCCCCTCCTCTGGGCATCTCTGCAGGACTTCCAGGGTCATCCAGGGGGAAAGACCAAGGAGGGTGGGTCGAGGTTGGGGCAGGAACGGGGAGGGGTCCTGGCCTCCAAGTCTCATCCTCCTCCTCCCCACTCCACCCCCCAATACTGCAAAGACCCGAACCCACCACGACCCCGCCCTCGCGCGTGGGGGAGCCAGGCCCGGGTCTCCCTCCCTGACACCTGGGGTGTCCCCGGCTGGCGTGCAGGTGACTGACTGCCCCGCTCCAGGTGAGGGCGGTGGCCCTGCAGGGGGGGAGCTGGGTAATACCTCTGCCTGCCCTTCCCGGGCGCCTCCTTCCTCTTTCTAGGCCCAGGACGGTTAGAAAGTTCTTCTCTGTATAGAAAGTTCTTCCCTGTATTGGCCTGACACCTGCATGCGTCTGTGATCTGTAGGTCACCGTCTCCTCCGGGCTCCACAGTCTTTCAGAGTTGGGACTGCGACTTTCTTTTAGAGCTGAGACCGTGATTGGATTCCTCTTTCCCTGGGCTCCCATCACTTCTCAGGTCTACTCTCCCCCTCACCTGAGGACAGCAATTTCCCTGGGTCCTCGGCATGCCAGCTGCCCTGGGCCGAGCGGAGGGCGAGGAGGGGGGTCGTGGGGGAGGAAGTCCTGGGAAGTCTGGGGTGTGGGCAGGCAGGAGAAGTTGCTTTTCTTTGGAGCTCCTCCTCTGCCCAGACATCCATCCACCCCCAGGTTCTGTCCTCATACCCTTGCCGAAGCCAGAGGGATCTTGAACAAATCCAGGGCTCTGGCCTGGCTGTCCCAGCCGCAGAGCGGTTTATGTGGAAGGCTGGGCTGTGGGGAGGTGCCTTTCTGGCTTTTGTTTGGCCTCGGGGAGTTTTTTTTTTTTTTAAGATTTATTCCTGCGCGTCCTGTTCTCCCGGAGCCACATTTCTGACCAGGGCATCCAGGACCACACCCTGCGGGGGCACTTCATATTGAACTGAATTCTCAGCTCATCCCCCCCCCACCCCCCACCCCAAGGGCTGAGCGATTTTGTGACCTGCTCTTAGCTAGGCAGTGCTGGGGATGCACTTCCATGTGCTTTGTTGCTGATTCCCAGCCTTCAACGGGACTTGGCCGGGGAGTACTTTTCCTTTCCAGTACTGGGGTTTGAACTCAGAGCCTTGCACTTGGTAGGCAGGCATTTTACCTTGAACCAGAAGTCACTAGAGGACTCCCCCATACACTTGGGGGTGCTGTTTCATATTTTGAGGAGTCATTAAGGGAAGAAGATGGAAGGAGGGGAACCAGTGGGCCTCTAACTCCTTTGAAACTTCCTTTTCCTTTCTTGGGCATCCTATTTATATGTGCCAGAGAAATTGGAAACAGCCCCGGGGAGCTTGGTTTGGCATTTGGATGAATTGCACAGCAGCAAAGGTTTCTGTGTGAATCCCACAGAGAAGGGAACTTTGCTTCAGAATTTTCCATAGTCTTTTTATGATGAACTAACATGAGCCCCAGGAAGCAGGAGATTTGACTATTGTGGCATTTCCTCCCCTCCCTCCTTCCTTGATACATCCCTCTTCTGAGCTGTGCTTTGTGGCCAGAATTATGAGGGGCCCAGCAGCCCCAAAGATCCAAGGAGAATAAATTTCTTTGCTCTCAAGGTTCTTCCTGTGGGGAACAATGGGCACAACCATGCCCTACTGAGAGTTACTGACCATGAGAGGGGTGACTAATTCTGTCTGGGTGAGCAAAGTCTTAGAAATGAGTAACAGTTTGTCAGGAGAGAAGGAATCAGTGGAAAAGCTATTCTGAGAGGCAGGGCCAGTTTGTGCAAAGGCACTGAGGTTTTCTGATCAATCCACCTTAGCTAGAATAGAGGGCAGGGCCACAGTGGGGTCATCCAGTTGGGTTGATAGATAGAACTGGATTGTAAACGTTGGGCTTGGACTATATTCTAAAGACAAGGCACTGAGAAAGACTTACGACCCAAACCAATTCTCATTAATATGATGGTTGATGTAGAGGATGTATTAGGAGAGTTGAGCCAGAAGTAAAGAGACTACACGAGGCTATTGCATGGTCAGAAGGCAGGTCCAACTAGAACAGGGCCTACAGGGATGGGATCTTAGTGGCATCATGGAAATTCAGATGAAGATCTCAGAACCTGCTTCTATCTACAGGTAGTTTTATCTCAAAGCAGGCTTTTCACCACTGAATACAGCTGCTGAGTTATGTTCAGTATTACTATTTCTTCTTTCTTGTTCCTTTTTGATTTAGAGAAGAGTGTACAGTATCTTCCCCTCTCCAAACCCTCTTTCGCTTGTGTGGCCACTCGGTTCCATGAGTCACTTCTCCCAACTCCCTAGGAGCCTGGTCACTGAGATGATTTCTAGTTGATCTGCATTTCACTTTTCCTCCTCCTACTGAGGTTTGAACTCAGGGCCTTGGACTTGCTAGGCAGGCACTTTACTACTTTAACCACACGTTTAGTCACCCCCCCCCTTTCTTCTTTTCTGGTTTTTTTTTTTTTTTTTTTTGTCCTGCAGCTTGAACTCAGAGCCTAGGCACTGTCCCTGAGCTTTTCTGCTCAAGGCTTGAGCCACAGCTCCACTTCTGACTTTCTGGTGGCTAGCTGGAGATAAGAGTCTCTTAGACTTTCCTGCTGAGTCTGGCTTGGAACCTCAATCCTCAGATCTCAGCTTTCTGAGTAGGTAGGAATCATGGGTGAATCACCAACCCCTGGCTTTTGTTTTCATTAAAAAAAAAAAAAAAGGATCTTGTGTTATGCCTTGACTGGCCAGGACCTTGATCCTCCTATTTGCACTTCCTGTTTCCCAACATTGCTAGAATGACGTGTAGGTTCCACTGAACCCAGTTTTTTTTCTTCTTCTTCTTTTTTTTTTTATTGGTTGAGATGGAATTTCATAAACTTTCTGTCCAGGCTTGCCTTAAGAGTTAATCTTCTCCATCTCTGCCTCCCAAGTAATTAGGATTGCAGGTATGTGCTACAAAGGCCAGCTGGTCTGTAGTACTTGCTGATATCAGGGTCTCAGTTTCTACCTATCGCCTCAGTTTGCCTGTTAGCTAGACTATAGGCATGAGAGGAGTTAGAAGGCTTACCTGAGTGGAAGTGCAGTCTCAGTTCTTCTTGAAAAAGTCCTTTCTCTCTGGGGCCTCAGTTTCCTTTTTTGTAAAAGGGAAGAATTTTGGTGCATGCAAATCAAAAAATTCTACATTTTAATATAACAAGCACTGGAGATTATTTCATTGACTCAGTGTAACTGGTCCTGTGAAGCAGATAGGATTCTTCTTTCTGACAGATGAGGAAACCAAGAGTTAGACAGGTTTTTGATTGAGTGGCTATAAATGATGGTGGGTCCTGGTGATCTGACTATAGCCCCATATCTCTTAATCACTGCACTAAACATTCTCTCCAGACCTAACAGCAGAGGGACAGATGGGGGTATTCTGTGATGGCTGTCAGGAGGGCATAGAGTTGTGTGCAAACTCAGCTGCTACAGTGGGGCCAGGAGGGGCTGCCCACAGTTATTTATAAACACATACTTTTCTTTACCATCATTGGGCCCCAGAGTGAAGAGGAGGGGGTGGGTAGGTTGGCCTCCCATCCATTATAGGAAATCAAGGCTCATAGATACAGAGTTTATGGGCAAAAATCATGGGCAGATGGGAGTCTAGCCAGGGCTGGCTCCCCCCTTTTCTACCATTTGAGCTTCTCCTCTGGAAATCTATCTGGAGAAGCCAGGAAAAGTCCCCCCCCCCCCCCATTCCCTTGTTTTATACCTTGAGAAAATGCTGGCTGCTGCAGAGAAAAGAAGGTCCCAGGAGTTCTGCATTTTAGAGGGGAGGGGAAAAAAAAAGAACCCAGTGTTTAAGCAGCTGAGGATTGTTAAGTAAAAATATGGCCTCCCTGCAGCTGAATGAGAGTGTGTCAAATTTCAGTCTGATGTGGTTTGTTAAGTTGGAGACCACAAGCAGACAGTTCCTGCTGTTAGCCAGCTTTCCCCCTCCCCCCCAGCCCTGTGAGGCCTGGACCACATCTGCAATTGAAGGGTAGGGCAGAGAAAAGCAGTGGGTGTAGTGAGCCCGGCTGCCCAGCCGAAGGCCTGGCCTTGGGTCAGTGTTGCAACTGATAGTGATGGCTGGCTTAACCCAGTGCCGATCTTTTCTCTGGGCTCCAGTGTTTCTGCCACACCGTGGGTAGATAGCATGATGCAGGGCTTTGTCATCTCCGCTGGCATCAGGACCTGAAGGCTCTGTGACATGCATAGGAGCCAGCACCTGTGTGTCTGAGAGTGTAATGGGAGCCCACAGCTGGCTTACACCGAAGTCCAGCTGCCATTTGTAAATGTGGACTGACGTGCAGCCTAATTGTGATGATGATGATGGCCACTGTGTGTTTTCACTGATTTGTTTGATCATTTATTGGTCCCAGGAGGGAAGAGGTATTGACTTGATTTTATAGGCCTGGAGCATGAGCTTCCTTGCCCATTGGTCACTAGGGGCCCCCTGGCCAGCCAGGTTCCTCCCAGATCCTTCCAGATTCTCCCACTCCTTCTTAGCTTGCTCTTTTCCACAGGCCAGACATTGCATCTCTTGAATTCAAGGCTTAGCTTAAGGAATGAGAACTTTAACTATACAATATTCCCAAAGTCCTTTTCTTTCTCCCCAAGAAGGATCTAGAAGGGGTTTGACCCATGAAATTGTGCTGAAGGTTAGCCATCTTGTGGGAGTGGATTCCTTTACTCTGCTGAGTTGGTTAGGCAAACAGTCTTGTTGCTCTCCAACTTCAACAAATATATCATCCGGGCCAGGCTTATTTGCCAGGCGAGGCGTTTGTATTCCTCATATTTGAGCCTTCAGGGCTGGGCTTGAACTGTGGCTGGGTTGGGTCCTTGGTGGGCACTCAGTAAATACTTGTTAAACTTGGGGGAGGGGCTTGATGGTAGCAGTGGCATGTATGCTTTTGTCTCCTCACCTTTTACCCATTATAATATATGCTTGTGATGGAAAATAAAACATAAGAAGTATCTGTAATTCTGCTAACCCTAAACTATCATTGCCAACGTTATGGGAGGTGGGGATGTTTTCTTGCTGGAAGTTTCAGTGAATGTGTATAGGCCACATAGTTTGTGGTCACACTATAGTTACATTTTTAAGTAAACTATTAACCTCTAAGCTGAATACCAGTGTCTCACATCTATAATACTAGCTACTCAGGAGGCTGAGATCTGAGGATCATGGTTCAAACCCAGCCTGGGCAAGAAAGTCTGTGAGACTCTTATCTACAATCAGTTACCAAAACAGGCTGGAAGTGGAGCTGTGGCTCAAGTGGTAGAGTGTTAGCCTTGAGTGAAAGATGCTCACAGAGCGCACCCAGGCCCTGAGTTCAAGCCCCAGGATCAGCAAATAAGTAAATTTAACATTTTATTTATTTTTAAAGTTATTTTTAAGTAGTTGCCCAATTAACATGTCAGTTTATAAGTACAATGCATCTTGGCCAATGTCAGTTCTTTCATCTTCTCCCCCATCTGCAGTTAACATTTTTTATTCCAACTTTTTGTTTCTTTTTACTATTATAGCCTGAATATTTCTGCATGTCATTAAAAACTCCTTTTATTTATTTATTTATTTATTTATTTATTTATTTTTTGCCAGTCCTGGGCCTTGAACTCAGGGCCTGAGCACCGTCCCTGGCTTCTTTTTGCTCAAGGCTAGCACTCTACCACTTGAGCCACAGCGCCACTTCTGGCCATTTTCTATATATGTGGTGCTGGGGAATCGAACCCAGGGCTTCATGTATACAAGGCAAGCACTCTTGCCACTAGGCCATATCCCCAGCCCTAAAAACTCCTTTTAATTTTAAAATTTTTTGTTAGTTTTTGTGCCAGTATTGGAGCATGAAATCAGGGCCTCATAGTCTTGGTTGTTTTTTGATTTTTGTTTTTTCTTTCCAAAGCTGGTGTTCTACCACTTCTGGCTTTTGGGTGGTTAATTGGAGATAAGAGTTTCATGGACTTTCTTGTCCAGGGTGACTTCCAACAGTGATCCTCAAATCTTAGCCTCCTGACTAGCTAGAATTAAAGGCATGAACCCAGCATACTTTACACCTTTAATAAAACTTTGAGCACCTCACCCCTCTGTGCTTCAGTTTCCTCATCTGTAAAATTAGGACTTCAGCACTGACTTTATATGATTTTGGAAAAGTGCCGAACAGGGTTTTTTGCAAGGGCCAGTCACTCGGGTGCTTCTATTCTGTCATCTGCTTCAGAACTACCCTAAGGGTACACATTCCTTGTGTGACACAGAGGACTGGCTGTGTGTTCTTGGCTTCTTGGATTTAGGGTGAGGAAGTGGTGGCACAGTTGAACAATGTCTCCGATGAGGTTGGCTTTTGTGGCTAACCCAGGGCCCAGCCCCTATGCCCCTCTGTTCCCCAGGGTTTCTCTTGAACTCAGGGCCTCCAACTTGTTCATTTCTAGTCCTTTTAGTTTAGTCCTTTTGCTTTTTATTTTTTTTAATCTGGGTTTGAACCCAGGGCCTCACACTTGCTTGTTGGCTATAGATTCAGCTTGGTTACGCATGGCTGGATTACTGAAGGAAAGTCAGTTTGTTTTTTAAATACTGTCTTGGTTTTGCCTGGAGGGTCTAGGATTGCAATTCTCCTGAGTAGCTGGGATTACAGGTTTGTATTGCCTTGCCCATTCTGAGAACCTCTCCTTCCTTCTTTCCTTCCTTCCTTCCTTCCTTCCTTCCTTCCTTCCTTCCTTCCTTCCTTCCTCTCTCATGTGTATGCCACTATTGGGATTTGAACTTAGGACACAGGCATTGTCCCTTAGCATGTTCACACAAGGTTTGTGCTCTACCACTTGAGCTACAGCACAACTTCTGGCTTTTTGGTGGTTAATTGGAGATAAGAGTCTCGTGGATTTTTCTGGGAGGGCTAGCTTTGAACTGTGATCTTCAGATCTCAGCTTCCTGAGTAGCAAGGATTCCAGGTGTGAGACACCAGTGCCGCCTTATATTTCCTACACTTCTTTTTTTTTTTTTTTTTTTTTTTTTTTTTTGCCAGTCCTGGGCCTTGGACTCAGGGCCTGAGCACTGTCCCTGGCTTCTTCTCGCTCAAGGCTAGCACTCTGCCGCTTGAGCCACAGCACCGCTTCTGGCGGTTTTCTGTATATGTGGTGCTGGGGAATTGAACCTAGGGCCTCGTGTATCCGAGGCAGGCACTCTTGCCACTAGGCCATATCCCCAGCCCCCCTACACTTCTTTATTATAACATTCTAAGAAGGTGGGAGCTGCCTACCTCGTTTCTTCAGTAACCTTTAAAAAAAATAGCCCAGAATGTTATAGTTGCATAGAATTCTATTTTCATAAATTTAAATGCACAAGGGCTTCAACTAGAAGCATTTTTTTTTTTGAATGTGGAATCTCAGGCTCTGCCCTTAGGGCTGCCATATTTAGCACAGAATAAAACAGGATAGTGGTTAAATTAGAATTTCAGATTACGAAAGAAGAATAATTGTTTAGTATTACTATCCTCCATGTACTAGTTAGGGCATACTTGTGCCCCTGAAATTTCACTGTGTGTCTGAAATTCAGCCATCAGTGGGAATCAGTATTTTATCTGGCAACTCCACTTACCTGGGCTTAGGGAACCATGTGCATTTTCACAGGATCCTCATGGGATTCTTACACAAATCCAAGCTGAGGGACATTGTACCAGGGACCTTGCTCTCTCAGTCCAGCAGAGGTGCTTTCCCAAAGGAATGCATGCGTAAGAGAGAGCACACTGTTAATGAGAAGAAGGATTGTGCTCATATTGATCATTTGCATGGCTGCATATTCTTTTGTTTGTTTGTTTGCCCAGTCCTGGGCCTTGGACTCAGGGCCTGAGCACTGTCCCTGGCTTCTTTTTGCTCAAGGCTAGCACTCTGCCACTTGATCCACAGCGCCACTTCTGGCCATTTTCTGTATATGTGGTGTTGGAGAATCGAACCCAGGGCTTCATGTATATGAGACAAGCACTCTTGCCACTAGGCCATATTCTTAGCCCTAGTGCATATTCTTATGCCCACGTATTCTTAGGCCCACAAGTGCTGAGCTGTGGTCAGCTCCGGGGAGAAATTCTTGATGTTGGTAAAGAGATTTGGCCTTTCTTGAGGCCTCAGTTTCCTTACCTGTAAAATGGGCACACATCCTGTAAGTCCTCATGCCAGATACCCTCTTCTTCTACACTTGGGGACTGCCTGACTAGACTTGAGGTGTCCAAGCCCCCAGGGTCAGCCACCCCTCCTGACTGCCTCCCAAGTTTGCCTAGCCCTGCCTGCCCCTTCACTTCTCACTCCCTGAGGGAGCTAATGCATTTCTAGAAGCCCCGGCCTCGTCCTCCCACTGCTGGTCTTCCACTGGGAGAATTCAAAAGTTCTGATCTAAACCTGTTACTTTAGCTGTTATTAAACTTAGGGCTGAAAAGAATGAGGAACTTTTACGGCTTGAGAAGAACGAGGAACTTGGCCCTGGGCCCATGCCTGCTGCCACCTGGGTAGTCTTGGGTAGGTCATATCTTCAACTCTAAGTTGATTCTCTGACCTGGTCTTCCTCACTCTGTGAACTAGGAGTGTCACCTTCTGTCCCGCCCCCACCCCCCAAGTCTTCTTCTCCATGTATCTCAGGTCAGATTTCAACATCTGGAGTGGCATGTTTGATGACATCATTGGCATGGGGTTTACAGTGACTGGATACTTAACCCTATGACATCATGAGAGACTACTTTAGACATCTTCTCTCCTCTGGGGAAGGTTTTGTTAACAGTGTTGCACTTGTAGGCAAAAGATATGCTAGGAGCTAGCTGGGTGCGGGTGGTTCCGTTTGTGGTTTGTACTTCTGAGGCTAAGATCTGAGGATCAAGGTTCAAATCCAGCCTGGGCAGGAAAGTCTAAGTCTGTGAGAATCTTATCTATAATTAACTAATTAAAAAAAAAAAGAGCTAGAAGTGAAGCAGTGGCTCAAGTGATGGAGTGCTCGCCTTGAACAAAAAATAGCCCAAGGACAATACCCAGGCCCTAAGACTGACACCAAACAAACAAAAATGATATGCTTGGGTATCCTCAAACTTACTGCACACACAGATCACCTGGGATTTGGTTCAAATACAGGTGCTGGCTTGGGTACTGTCTGTGATTCACATTTCTAATGAGCTCCCAATGGATGCTGGTCCTGGAATCTCACCTGGAATTGCAAGATTTAAAACCAATTATCAATTTAAAGCCAATTCTTAACCAGGAGCTGGTCTTTCATGCCTGTAATCCTAGCTACTCAGGAGGCTGAGATACAGAGAACAACAGTTGGAAGCCAGCCTGGGCTGAAAAATCCATGAGATTCCATCTCAAAATGTTGAACTGGAGACATGGCTTCAGTGGTTAGAGTGAGAAAGCCACTTAAGTGCAAGTTCCTAAATTCAAACCCCAGTACCAGCACAATAAAACAAAACCCCTAGAATCTATACTTAGGAGATAAGGAATTTAACAATTAAGTAACTTACTGAAGAATAAAGAGCCCAGAGTTTTCATTTCTCTTTGTGCTGTTAGGGATATAGCCCAGGAACTTGGGCTACACCCCCAGATCTAAGCTATACCCCTTGAGCCCAGATCTCTTAATGGTTTACTCTTGAGATTCTTTCTAAACATCTTATTTGCCTCTATCTATTTAGCCTACCACTGTAAGTTTCTAGAATGTGAGCAATCCTTGGAATTGTGTGCTGCCTAGTTGCTGAGTGATGTAGGGCCCTTGTCAGAAGAGAGTGATTGAATAGAAGCCATCTGAAGGAGAGAAGGGCTAAGGGGCCTCTTTTGTGGTTTAGATAAACCTAAACCTCTCTATGAGGAGGTTTTATATTTAAGACCAAAACCATTATTCTCTGCAAATCTACAGAAGGAAACGATAGTCCCAGCAAGGCCCCAAATTGTGTGTGTGTGTGTGTGTGTGTGTGTGTGTGTGTGTGTGTGCGCGCGCACGCTGTTCCTGGGGCTTGAATTCAGAGCCTGAGTGCTGTCCTTGAGCTTGTTGCTCAAGACTAGAGTTCTACCACTCGAGCCACAGCTCTACTTCCAGCTTTTTGGTGATTTGACATGAGTCTGACTCACAGATTTTCCTGCTTGGGCTGGCTTTGAAATATGATCCTCAGTTTTCAGCCTCCTGAGTAGCTAGGATGACAGCATGAGCCACTGGCTGCCAGCCCTAGTCTGGTTTTATATGCTCTGAGCTAAGAATGTTTCTGCATTTTTTTTGTGTGTTGTTGTTTATGGGGCTTGAACTCTGGGCCAGGGCACTGTCCCGGAGCTCTTCAGCTCAAGGCTAGCTCTCTACCACTTGAACCACAGCGCCACTTCAAGTTTTCTAGTGGTTAAGTGGAGATAAGAGTCTCATGGACTTTCCTGCTTGGGCTGGCTTTAAACTGCAATCCTCAGATCTCAGCCTCCTGTGTAATTAGGATTAGAGGTGTGAGCCACCAGGGCCCAGTTCTTTTTGCATTTTTAAAGGGTTGTTAATAGAACAAAACAAAACAAAAATGTAAGCAGGCAAGGAAGAACAGAGAGGATAGGTAGCAGCTTCAAACACATGATGTACGTACGGTCTGGCCCTTAACAGAACTTTGCTAATGTCTGAGTTAAAGCAGTCACAACTTCTTGAATTGCCTGCAGTGAGCAAGAAGCCTCACATTCTGGCTTAGAATTTAAGAAGAGCAAGATGGTGGGGGGGGGGGGGGGGGAAGGTAGCTTTGCTGGGTAGAAACTGCCCTGATGTCTTAACTATGACCCTCAATCCCTTATTTTACCTCTCTGAGCCTCTTTCCTTGCTTGGTAAAAAGAGAACAACGATGTTAGCCTGGCAGAGTTATTGTGGACATGAGACATGATGCCTGTCTAGAGTCTGCTACTTAGCCAACTAGTGGTAGTTTGGGCATTTGAATACCAATGGCATTTACCAGACTCAAAGTCCTCCTGCTGGTTTGGAAATGGTCTTATAAGGATGAAAAACAAGACTCTGCTCCAACTTCCCTATCACCTGCAAGGTAGACGCTCCCCTTTAGTCACCTAGACAGATGGGGTCCCAAGGAGGCCTACACCCTTTCACTAGCAGCAAAGGGCTACCCAAAGGCTAGCCCTTTATGGGTGGCCATCTCCGGATGGTGACACCTGGAACAAGACCTCTCCCTTCCTGGCTCCCTTGGGAGCATGTAGGCGGTGAACTTGAGGCCATGGCTTCCAGGCCTTGAAGTCTGAACTAGAAAACAGATGAACTTGGTTTTAGCTGAGGCTCATTGCAAACCCACTCAGTTTGGGATCCTGATGGCCCAGCCTTGGGAAGAGCGCAATGCTTTTCTGGCCCATAGATGGCAGCATCTGTACTGTTAGGAGGCTCTGTGTGAATGCGCATGCGTGAACACTTGAGTATGCGTGTTATGCATGTGTGCAAGTCTGTGATTGACTCACTAGTTTCTCCCTGTAGTGAACCTGAACTTGTGGCGGGCCTGGCCCCAAGCCCAACTCTGGGGCACAGATCTCCATCTAGTGAGAGAGGCTGACTGTAGTGACCAGACCTGGACACTGTGGGAACACACAGTGTACAGTGATTATACACGGGATGCAATGGACACAGGGCCTGGCTGGGGCCTGCGGGGTGGCAGAGGAACTGGTGGGAGCTGAAGCACAGGGGGTTAGTGACAAAGGGCAGACATTGCACATAGTCTGGGGTCTGTGGGGAGCCGGGGCAGAGTCTGAGCCACAGAGTGATGTGGTCCTGACCTGCTCTGAGGAGTTGCATTGTGGAGGAGCTGGAGTGGGAGGAAGAGGGTCAGAGGTTGAAGTGGCAGGTTGGAGAGGAGAGTGAAACAGGTGTGTTTTGGGGAGGATTGAGGAGGTGGCACCTGGTGTCTGGCTTTATCCCTTGTGTAGGTAGTAGGTAGTGGTGAGGTTTATTGAGTTGGGAGTGCATGCAAGCCCCTCAAGTGAACAGAGAGTGTGATTGAGCACCTGTGGCTCACATCTGTAATCCTAGCTAATCAGGAGGCTGAGATCTGGAAGATCGAAGGTCAAAGCCAGCCTGGGTAGAAATATCTGTGACACTCCACCTGCAATTCACCAGTAAAAAGCTATCAGTGAAATTTTGGAGGTGCAGCTCAAATAGTAGAGCACCAACTGTGAGCAAACAAGCCAAGCTATCTATCACAAGGAGGGCTGGATTTGACATGTTCATCCTCATGCCGAGTTAACAGGGCGTAAAAGTTCATTCATTGTTCACAGGAATAACAAAACCCAGCTCTGCTTTGATCTACTCTTGGGATGTGGGAAGATTCCACAGAGTTTCGAGAAAGGTTCCAGATGATACATGGGGCCAAAATAAGCTCCTACCCTCCGACTTTTCTAGTTATTGCTCAATACTTTCTACCTGTGTAACCCACCGTGCAGAAACCATCAGTCATGTTGGAGCCATCTACTGCTAGCCTGAGAACAGGGCTCATTTGTGTCTTAATGCCAGCGACTGGCTGGGCCGCCTGCATTTGGGATGGTAGCTTCTTCCTTTGGCTTAGAGATGCTGGTTTGGGCAAAGGAACCTTCCTCCATGGATAGGTGACTGGAACTCCAGGTGTTGATGTGGGTGAAACTCTGGGTTGTGTGTGACAGGTGAGAGCTGGAAGGCTGAGCTGTTCCATCCACAAGCGGGCCTTGTGTCACTGTCAGGTACTCACTGGTCCTGTGGCTTATAGAACGTGCCCCTCTGGCCCAAAGAGCGTGCCCCCTGGTGGAGGGGGAGCACACACCTGTGTGGCCACTGCCTGGCTCACTGATGGAACAGCCAGATAATACTAGAACCATGCTTAGGTAGAGAAGTGAGGTGCACTTCCAAGTGCACTTGCCTGGGTACCCAAACTGCATATATACATGATGACAATGAGTTTATAGGAAAAAGAACTTAGGACTTAAGCCATTAATAATCACAGTCCACATGTGCACTGTGCAAAACTCTGGACATTTTTTTGGCCAGTCCTGGGCCTTGGACTCAGGGCCTGAGCACTGTCCCTGGCTTCTTCCCACTCAAGGCTAGCACTCTACCACTTGAGCCACAGCGCCACTTCTGGCCGTTTTCTGTATATGTGGTGCTGGGGAATCTAACCCAGGGCCTCATGTATACAAGGCAAGCACTCTTGCCACTAGGCCATATCCCCAAGCCCCCTGGACATTTTTTTTAAAGTTTGTTTTTAAAATTTTTTTAACTCTCTATGACTTTTCAAAATGACCTTATGAAATAGATTCTAAGATTCTCTCCCTTGAACAGAGAAGGACACCGAGTGAAGTAATTTGCTCAGGTTATCCAAGTAGGGTGTTAAGGGCTAGTTTGTAAAACCCAAGTCCTGAACCACAGCTAGCCTACCCGAACCATGCAAGCCTACCTCATGGCTGCCTTAATGTGCTAAGGAAATTCTAGGCTGGAGGAATTGAGGCATGGTATCTTGAATGAAGAAGGTGAGAGTCCTTCTTGCCCCACCCTAGATAGAACTTGTCTGAATGTCTAATCCGGGGCCTTCTGTTGATGGTAGAGACAGGGTTCATCCAGCGCATGCCAGAAGAGGGTGAGATAATATGGCACCTTTGTGTTAGGAAGAGCTGGAGGAAAGGGGCTGTGAACACGGTTGTGAACACTTAGAACGTTCAAGAAGGTCTTACTGTCTTCAAGGCTCTGAGGAATCCTTAGGAAACAGGTGAATGGACTAGTTTGGGGTCACCCCACCAAATGGGGATTTGGCTAGCTGCCCTTTCACCCTGACACGGAGGTTCTTGGGTTCTTTTCTAGGTACTGCTGATTTCTGTTGTGAAGGACTGCCGCCACAGCTGCCGCCCCTCCCCCACGGAGCACCTCTTCTCTTTGTCCAGCCCTGGGAGGTAGGTAGAGCAAGGCAGACATCTGTTATCATCCTCTTCTGTTCAGCTCTGGATGCCCAGGGGAGTCTAGAGGGCCACCAGGGTAGAAGCAGCTGCTGGTGGTCTCAGGGGAATCAAGAGGAGCCTCCCCTCCCCCTTCCCCTACTTATGGCACACACTGTACCTGAACACATTTCTTCCTTACCACCCCTGAGAGGAATCCAGGCCAGGGGGCTGGCCTTGGAGGGGGAAGACAGGGACTAGGTTGGGTGCCCTGATGTCTGGCCCCCACCCTGGCTGTGCAGCTTGCTTGCTTTGTGACTTCCGGAAAGTCACTTTCCCTCTGCAGGCTTCTCTGTAAATACTTCCCGGGGAGGAAGGGCAGGAATGCTCTCTGTAAATTGTGGAAAGGTGAGAAAAGCTGGGTGTGGCCACCCGGTCCTTTGGCTTGTTGACTGAAAAGTGTGAGTCAGGGACTCTGGATGAGTCACCTCTACCTGGCTGGTGGCAGGGTGGTGCCAACCTGAAGATCTGATTCCCAGGTGAGGGCTGAAGTGGGTGGGGCCCATTGTGGAATCCTGGGCTGAAAGCCAAGCCCTTCTCTTTCTCGGTCCAGCTGGGCCCTCAATTTCGCTACCTGTCAGATGGGTGCATTTCTTCCTCTTTTGATCAAAGTTGAATTTCCAAGTGTGGAAAGGGCCTGGAGAACACCTATCACCAACTCGGGGCATGGCTGCCAGCTACCAAAAAGGAAAGGGAGTGACTTCATACAGAGCTTCCTTATCAGCCATGACTGGCTTCTTGGTGGAGTAGGAGGTCCCTCCCCCAAGCTTACACGGAAACCCCCCTGATGGTTTCAAGGGAACTTTGTCCTCCTAGCCAGGGATCCCTAGAAGGCCCATGGAACTGTAGTCACTGCTGGAGTCTTGAGTCCTTTTCTTTTCTCTACCACATAAAGAATTATGAGGCAGGAAAAGTAGGAATGGAGGTGAAGTGTATGTGAAAGCAAGAGAAGGTTCAGATGGGCTCTGCTGTTGGTGGGTTGGGTTGGTATGGGAGGGCCACGCATGCGGTGTAAGTCCTGTCTACCTGGGCACAGAGGGCAAGGGAGGAGGAAAGTACAGAGTTTGTTTGTTCCAGAGTTGTTAGGGGCATTGCTTGCCTCAGGGTTTATCTCAGCTTTCCAAGGTCCTCCAGGAAAAGGAGGGCATGTTATATTTTGGGGGAGGGGTCATCATTCCTCCTTATCTGCCTAATCTTTCTCCTTTGGCCTCACTCTGGTCTGGTCTGTCAAAAAGGAGCACATGGCTCTGCCCCGCTCTGCCTATGCGTTTGCTGATGGTGGCACCCCGGACCTTGTCTCCTGCCTGTCCCATCTCTGCAGACCCTGCAGGATTGTAGGCCAGCCTGAGGCCCCATTACTTGAGAGATCTGCGTGATTGGTCCTCTGCCCCCTTCTGTATCTCTACGTCATACCCGCCTTCATGGGCTTGGGTTCAACCAAGCAGCTCCAGTGCCAAATCCTCAGGTTTTCTTGGCCCTGTCTTAGGTGCATGGGAACCTAGACGCTCTCCCTCTGCTTTGGAGGGTCTCTTTGACCTTTCTTTTAATTATATTTCTATTATCTTTAAGTAGTTGTACAGAGGAGTTGCCATTCAACAAAACAGCTTACATATACAATGCATCTTGATCACTGTCACCCTTTCATTATTCTCTCCCATCTCCTCTTCCACCTCTTCCCTCACTTTTCTTAATTATGTAAGATATGCATTGAACTTTATGACTGCATTCTCCTGCCTTCTCTTCATTTGTCTACCCCCCTCTCTTGATCCCACCACCCCCCTTTTGGGTACCCATTTCCTGGTGTTTATTTTGTTGGATTGTGAACCTTTCTAAAGAATTACACCATTTGAATTCTCCCCTCAATCTACCGTGTGTGTGTGTGTGTGTGTGTGTGTGTGTGTGTGTGTGTGTGTGCATTTGCCAGTCCTGGGGCTTGAACTTAGGGTCTGGGTACTGTCCTTGAGACCCTCTGTACTTAATTAAGGCTAGCACCCTACTACTTGAGCCACAGCACCACTTCCAGCTTTTTCTGAGTATTCACTAGAGGTAAGAGTCTCACAGACTTTCCTGCCCAGGCTGGCTTCAAACCACAATCTTCAAATCTCAGCCTCCTGAGTACCTAAAATTATAGGTGTGAACCATCACTGCTTGGTTGAACCTACCATATTTTGATTAATACATGTATATACACTAGAGTACCACTCTGAAGTGTGTATTTATATATTTATAAATTAATTTCATTTATGAGAAAAAAATTCATCCTTTGTGTCTCTGGACCTGAGTTCACATGACCTTTTCCAAGTCCTTCCATTTTTTTTTTTGCAGATAATATAATATCATTCTTTCTAATGCCTGAGTAAAATTCCATTGTGTATACATACCACATATTTTGATCCATTGAGGGGCACCTGAGATGATTCCATACCTTGGTTTATGGTGAATATTGCTGTAATGAACATGGTTGTGCTGGTGGCTTTACTATATTCTAGTTTGTAATTTTTTAGATAAATGTCAAAGAGTGGAATTACTGGGTCATAGAGTAGATCTACGTTTAGTTTTTTGAGACCTTCACACTACTTTCTAGAGTGGCTGAACAATTTTACATTCCCATCAACAGTATATTAGAGTTCCCTGGGGCTGGGAATGTGGCTTAGCGGTAGAATGCTTGCCTAGAGTTCCCTTTTGGCTGCATCCTTGCCAGCACCTGTTATTGTTTGTAGTCTAGATAATGACCATTCTAACAGGGTTAAGGTAAAATCTCAGTGTTGTTTTGATTTGCATTTCCTTTATGGCCAGAGATATTGAGTATCTTCTATCTTTCTGACCTTAGACAGAGTCCTGTTTTTCTGCCCCAAATGTTCTCAGTATTCTGGTTCTCTTATTTATGTTGAGTGATAGCATTAGGTTCATTCATTCACTCATCCATTCATTCATGGATTAATCTGGCTGATACTTAGGCTAAAGCTGCATACTGGAGAATCAGCAAAGCATGGAACTTTTCTGTCTTACCTGAGTGGTACAGTAGAGTTACGGGCAGCACAGATTCTTCATCCTGGCTTCAGCTGTGAAGGGAATGAGGAGTTGTGGAAGCAATGTTGGAATAGGTGTCTTGTCTGGACAGATCTGAGAAATCTCCTTTCAAGGCAGAGCCTTGGAGAGGGAGCAGGGGATGGAGGGATAAAGCAGGAAGGGAGGATTGCCTCAGCACAGAGAACACAGGACTTGCTGGATCATGCTGCCCTTGAATTTTCATTTTAGGCTGGCCACTGGAAGCCATGGGGAGACTTACTTAGTAGAACCCTTGAAAAAGACAGACACAGGGGACCAGCCTGATGAACCCTGAGGATGCTATGTTAGGTTTTTCTACACCCAGACGTCCTGACACTGCCTGGTATAAGGCTTGGTGATGCCAGTCCTGGGAAATGGAAATCTCAGGGTTCTTTCAGTTCTCTCTCTCTTTCTCTCTCTCTCTCTCTCTCTGTGTGTGTGTGTGTGTGTGTGTGTGCTGATCCCAGGGTTTGAACTCAGGGCCTAGGTGCTATTCCTGAGTTCAGGGTTACTGCTCTACCACTTGAGCCATAGTTCCACTTCTGGCTTTATTTATTTATTTTTTTAGTAGTTTATTGGAGATAAGAATTCTCTGGCTTTGAACCACAATCCTCAGATCTCAGCCTCCAGAGAGTAGCTGGGGTTACAGGTGTACACCGCCCGTGCCAGTTCTGCAATTACCAGCCAAACCCTCTCTGACTTCTGCTCTGAAGGGGGAGGTAAACTGATGCCAAGAGTACACTATGATAAGGGCCAAGGCATCCATGGAGCTACTGAGAGCTCTTTATCCTCGAGTACACACTGGGCTGAGGATGGGAACTCAGGCACTTAGGCTAGAGAGGGTGGGAGTGTGTGCAAAGGCCCAGCCTCTCCAAGGAGCCCTCTGTACTTGGGAATCAGTGAATAAAGTGTGGATGGGCTGTAGGAGAAGTGATGGGAGATGTTGACAGGGAGAATCAGGTTGGGAGAAGACTTGAAAGCCAGGCCTTCGTTGTCTGGGTGCCTTGGAGCCATGAATGGGTCTTGAGCTGAGGAATGACCTGAATGATAGGATTTCAATCTGAAAGGGTGGAGCAGAAGTGGGCCATGCTGGAAGCTGGCTGGAGATAATGAATGTCACAGGTAAAGCCTTGTCACTCTCCCTGCCCGCCCCTCACACTCACAGAGCAAAATCTTTTTTGTGGGGCTGGGAATATGGCCTAGTGGTAGAATGCTCACCTCATATACATGAAGCCCTGGGTTCGATTCCTCAGCACCCACATACATAGAAAAAAATGGAAATGGCGCAGTGGCTCAAGTGGTAGAGTTCTAGCCTTGAGCAAAAAGAAGCCAGGGACAGTGCTCAGGCCCTGAGTTCAAGCCCCAGGACTGGCAAACAAAACAAAACAAAAATCTTTCTTGTGCCTCTCAGTCCCTTATCCTTGCTCCATTCTGCCCCTGCTGGCCAGAAGCCTGAGTTGCCCAGACTGCAGCCTGGGTTGGGTGTGGTTAGGTCAGTAGGTCTGAGCCTGTAGCCAGCTCTGACCTGGATTCCTATGTGCCCCTTAACATGACTCTTAATTTGTCTCTGCCTCAGTTTCTCAGCCATGAAGTAGGGGTGAGTGAAAAGACAGGGGAGTGAAGTCCTTAGTCCATGCTTAGTCATGGGACAGCCAGTTCATCTTAATTTCTTTGTTGGCTGGTTACAGCTCAGTCTATGTCATCAGCTGCCTTTTGGGGAGCCCTTCTCTTGGACCATAAATCTGTGGACATCTCCAGCAGCCATCATGGAGGCCTCTAGGGGACATAGACAAGGGTGGAAATGTCTTTAGCATTGGTATCTGGCTCAGACAAAGCACTGGGGACTGGCCTATTTATGTCTCTCTTGCCAGCACTCAGCATAAGATGAGTGTATCACGTCAGCTTACTGGGTTCTCAAAAATGCTAAATGAGAAAATGAATTTAAAGAACTATCATAGATCTTTGAGCGTCACCCCACCAAACATCTTCATTTTATGATCAAGGAATCTTGGTCCCTAGGAGGGACAGTGGCTTACTCACTGTGGACCCATTCATTTAATTGTAGTTTAAGAAACATGACCAATTCCCATTGCCCAGAGTGGTCAGGTATACCTGTAATCCCTGTATGTGGGAGACTGAAGCAGGAGAATCTTGAGTTCAAAGTCAGCCTGGACTACATAGTTGACTTTGTCTCAAAAAGTCAAGGACCAGGGATATAGCTCAGTGGTAGAGTGCTTATACTCCATGCACAAGGCTCTAGGTTTGATCGCTGGTGTTATAAAATAGATGAATTCCTTAGTGAAATGAATTCTCAAGTTGAATTGGGGGAGAGGAACAGTAAACTGGCCCTCAAGTGGCAGGGGCTATCTTCAGCACTAGGGAACATTCTGCCTGTGGGTGCACATCTGACTTTCTTACTTCACATTTGGGGAAACTGAGGTCCAGAGAGGAGAGAGAGAATCGCTGGCCAATGGTCCACAGAGGGTCCAGGCTCAGTCCTGGCATCAACAGTAGGCAGGTGGGGCTCTTCCCCCTAAACCCACCCCACCCAATAGAGTGGAGCGTGACACTGGGTTTCCTGAGGAAGTTTTGGTTTTTAATTGTGTTGGGGGGGATCTTTTCCAGAACCATGTGTGCCCCTGATGCCTGTGGTGTTGGGCTTGGCACAGCTATTTTGGACAAAGCCACAGGCTCCTATTTATAGGCTGATGTGATTAGGTTGGCCTGTTAAGGAGGTGGCTTAAGGAGGTGGCCTTGCCTCTGCTCAGCCCAGCCATAGCAGAGGAAGAAGCCCTTGGGGGCAGTTGGCTCATGAGTAAGCAAAAAGAGACTTGGGGTCCTCTGAAGACTGCTAGGAAGAGGGGTATGGGGGCATGAAGAGATGAGTTCTAGTCCCACCTTGTTCTCTTCTTGCTTACTTCTCCCTGAGCTAGGACTGCAGCAATGGTAGCAGGGCCCTCCTCCTCACCTACCTGCCCGCTCACCCAGCCACGCCTCTTCCACGCACAGGCCACGCCTCCCAGCCACCCTCTACCTGGCTTACCAGTTCCTGTGTCTGCAAGGAAAAAGCTGGGTTCATCCTTCAAGGCTCTGCTCAAATGCTCACCTTGTGTGGCTCCATTAGACTGTGGACTTCCTGCTGCCCACAGCAACTTGACCGTGGTCCTGTGTATGCTCCTCACTGGACCTTTAAGTACCATGGCAGGGCCAGGGAGGAAGGGAGGAAAGCAGTCAGTCGCACCTGTCCTGGCTACTCACCTTGCATATCTGATGAGAGCCATGGGCACACCCCTCTGGGCCTTAGCTACTTTTTAAAGATATCAGGGCTGGGTGCCTGTGGCTCATGCCTTTAATCCTAGCAACTCAGGAGGTTGAGATCTGAGAATCCTGCTTTGAAACCATCCAGGACAGACAAATTCAAGAGACTCATATCTCCAATTAACCAGTTTAAAACAAAACAAACCCAAGAAGAACTGGAGATAATGACTCAAGAGATAGACCGTCATCCTTGAGTGGGAAAAATCTAAGTCAGAGCATGAAGCCCTGAGTTCAAGCCCTCCTACCGGCACATACACACAAAAATAAAGATGTGAGAGAAGGAGAATAATAGTTCTGAGTGCAAACCTTGTTCTGCACTTCCTAACTATGTAGCCATCCATCAAACCTTTCCAAGCCTCAGTTTTCCCATTAATTACATGGGGTAATACTAGCCATAGGTTTGGGGGAGAATTCAACCAAGTAGTGTGTGTCACAGTGCCTGGTTCATCAGCAGGAGGGATTTAGAGAAGCTCTAAATGGAAAAGCTTCTAATACAGGGCCTTGCACAAGCCAGTGGCCAAGAGGAGAGATGTGATCTGGAAAATCCTGGCCTCCCACTTGCCCCTACACCTCCCTGCCCCCAGTCCCCTGGGCCTATCCTGTTCCCCAGCTCAGGAGAGCTTTGTGTGGGGATTGTTTTTCTTAAGAAGTTTCCTCTGGTGCCAGGGAATGACTCAGAGTCTGAGTCATGAAGATTGAGAGCCAGGGAGTTGTGGGAAGAGAGGAGGAGGAGGGAGAAGAGAGAAGGGAGAGGAAGGAGGCCCCACTTCCAGTCTTGGCTCTTCCACTGTTCAATCTACCAGATTTGATGAGCACCCTCTTTCCTGTTTGGCCTCAGTTTCCCCAAGTGTGAAAGGAAGGCTTTGCTGAGTGGGTCTCATTGGTGGCTGAGCCTCAGAGTCAAGCCTTACTTGAATCTTCAGATTCCGAGGTTGGGCACAGGGGTTGTGGCCTGGGAATCTATCCTTGGCCTGAGCTCCCCAGGGGAGTTTCCTGCACACCTGAGCTACAGAGGTGTTCCCCAGCCATCTTCTGGGGTTAGTAATTCCAGGCTGGGGCAAGTTAATATGGAGAAAAGCTCTTGCTGAATGTTTTGGAGAGTGATGTGTGGGAAGGACAGGGCTTTTTAAAAACAATTTAAAACAACAACAATAAATGTAAAAAAACAACAGCAAGAGCAAAAACAGACCAAGAGAAAAGAGAATAATGTCAATGGATTTTTGCTTGGGGAAAACATGTATCTCATTACTTGTTTTGTTTTTGCCAGTCCTGGGGATTGGATTCAGGGCCTGAGCACTGTCCCTGGCTTCTTTTTGCTCAAGGCTAGCACTCTGCCACTTGAATCACAGCGCCACTTCTGGCCTTTTCTATACATGTGGTGTTGAGGAATCAAACCCAGGGCTTCATGTATATGAGGCAAGCACTCTTGCCACGAGGCCATATTCCCAGCCACTCATTACTTGTTACTATTAAAGTCATTTAAACCCCAAACAAAACAAAAACCCAACAACAACAGCTGGTACTTCACATCTGTAATTCTAGCTACTGAGGAGGCTGAGATCTGAGGATCCCTGTTCAAAGCCAGCCCAGGTAGGAAAGTTTGTGAGACTTGTCCTGTTAACCACCAAAAAAGCTGTAAGTGGAGCTGTGGCTCAAGTGGTAGAGTGTTGTTAGCCTTGAGCACAAAAAGCTCAGAGACAGCCCCCAGGCCAAAAGTTCAAGTCCTAGTACCAATACACACACACACACACACACACACACACACACACACACACACACGAAGAATAAGTAGTTTAAAAATAGTAAAAATAAAAGAATATTCTAAAAATACAGTTTGCATAATTCATCGAAATCAAATCACAAATATTTACATAGCATCTATTTTACTCATTTTCACTAATTCAATGTGTGTGTGAATGTGTGCTGGTCCTGGACTTGAGCTCAGAGCCTGAGCACTGTCCCTGAGCTTTAGTAGCTCAAGGCTAGCTAGCTTTCTACCACTTGAGCCACAGCTCCACTTGTGGCTTTTTTTTTTTTTTGTCTGTTGTGGGGCTTGAACTCAGGGTGCTGTCCCTGAGCTTTCTCACTCAAGGCTAGTGCTCTACCACTTTGAGTCACAGAGACACTTCTATTTTTTTGGTTAATTGGAGATAAGAGTCTCACAGACTTTCCTGCTTGAGCTGGCTTTAAACTGTGATCCTCAGATCTCAGCCCCCTGAGTAGCTAGGATTACAGGTATGAGCCACCAGCACCCAAGTGAATTCAGTGATTTTTAATCAGTTGATCACACAGTGACCCAGTTTGGGTTTGTTTGTGTGTTTTTGTGTTTTGACATGGGGTCTCACACTGTAGACCAGGCTGGTGGTGAACTCAATCCTCTTGCCTCATACTCCTGAATGCTAAGATTACAGGCATGTGTCACCATGCTCTGCTTGTGCACTCCTCTTCAGAACCAAACTTTTTTGCAGCCAGTGTCCACTCATCAATTTTGCCTCTGAATGCCCAGATCCTTGTTCTCCTCCCAGCTTCACACTTATGGCCCTACAACCCCACACAAATGATTGTTGTGTTCTGAACTTTGGATTTCTCCTCAGTACAAAAGGGGGAAAAAATCATACCCCTTCCCCCCCAATTGCAGGGTGTTGTTTGAGTTTTCCCAGTGTGTACAAAGTGTTCTGTGCACAAGAGAAGCTGGGGATGTGGGAGGGCGGGATGTGTTCTAGCACCCAGAACATTCCAGCAGCCCTAGTCAACATTTTTGTTATTATTATTTATTATTATTTTATTACTACGTGTGTGTGTGTGTGTGTGTGTGTGTGTGTGTGTGTGTGTACCAGTACTAGGGTTTGAACTGGGCGCCTCCCACCCTCGCTTGGCTCTTTTGCTTAAGGTAGGCACTTGACCACTTGAGCCACATCTCTCCTTCCAGCTATTTGATAGTTAATTGGAAATAAGAGACTCACGGATTTCTTGCCCGGGCTAGCTTTGAACCTTAATCCTTGGATCTGAGAATCCTGAGTAGCATGGGACTGAGCACCTCATAATACATAACTGGTGTTCATTCTCCAGGAATGTGTCTGATGGGTTAATACCATTTCATTTTAGAGCTGAAGAAGCTGAGGCTCTGGGCAGGGTCACACGGAGCCCATTCTTTTTAGCCATCCTATCAAATTACCTCCTACCCCTTGGGCTATGCATCTTGGAGCCAGAGACACAGTTGATGGATGGAGATTCAGGCTTATAATACTTACTGCTAAAGGCTAGGACCAGACAGGTGCTGTGGATGGAGCGTACATGAGAGATAATCCAAGGCAAAAGTGACGTGGGATGCAGCTATCAGGTAGCCCCCCCAGAGCAGGGTGTGAGGAGCCCAGGGCCAGATGTGTGTCCTCCTGTCATGGGCTAGGTGACCCAGCATGGTGCAATGTATATACTTAGCCATATGGTCCCAGCAGGGGATTTGAGCTACGGCAGTGGGTCCGCTTTGAGGCCACAATGGGATCCTCTCTGTTATGGCAGTGCGTAGGGCTCCAGCAAGCAGCAGCCAGAACCATTTTTCCCCCTCTTCACAAAGGGTTGCCTGTTTTTCCTCCTTCCTGTCTTTGGATGCCAAGGAGTGGGAGTGTCCCAGAGGAGCGGTGGGGCCTGGAGCGTGCCCCAAGACCCCATTAGCTTGGACAGGGGTCAAGTCCTGGGGCCAAGGACATGGTGCAGGAAGGGCCTGCCACACCCCTCAGATCCCTCCTTTAGATCCAGCCCACCAGCATGGGCTGGGACCGACAGAACCCAGTAATTTTCCTCCACGTGGCCCTCCCTGTGCGCCCCTCCCTGGCAGTCCCTGTGGACTGTGGGCATGTTGGTATTATGGACATTAGAGGACAGCAAGCCTGTTTGTGGTTGGGGCTGTGGAAGCGGAGGTTGAAGTTGCTGAGAGCTGCTGAGGAAGCACGTGGGAACTCAGGAGAGGAGGCAGTGGAAAGGCCTTGGAAGTGGGCTGGTTCACTTGCTAGCTCAGTTCTCTTGGCTGTGTCCCTACTGAATTTCTTGAAGGAAGAAGGAATAGAGCCAGTGGGTTCTTCCCCCAATTTCTCTCTCTCTCTGTGTGTGTGTGTGTGTGTGTGTGTGTTGTTGTTGTTGTTGTTGTTGTTGTTGGGCTTGAACTCAGGTACTCATGCTCTCACTTAGTTTTTCCATTCAAGACTGGCAAGTGCTCTACCACTTGAGCCATAGCTTCACTTCCAGCTTTTTGCTGCTTAATTGGAGATACAGAAGTCTCATGGACTTTTCTGTCTGGGCTGGATTGGAACAGTGATCCTCAGATCTTGGCCTCTTGAGTAGCTAGGATTATAGATGTGAGCCATTAGCATACATAACCAATTGCTTTTATTGGGGGTAAAACACACACAACATGAAACTTGCCATCTTAACCATTTTAATCATATAGTTATATGGTATTAAATACACTTACTATGTTTTGTATTTATCATCACCATCCCTCTCCAGAACTCTTAATCACACAGAACTGAAACACCAAACACCCCTTTAAACAGTATCTCCAGAAACTCCCTACCCCTCACTCCTTCACTAATAACAACCTTCAATTCCACTTGTATCTTTGAATGGTTATGGGGCATGGGTGCTGTCCCTGAGCCTTGTTTGCTCAAGCTAGCTCTCCGTCACTCGAGCCACAGTTCCACTTCTAGTTTTCAGGTGGTTAACTGGAGATAAGAATATCATGGATTTTCCCTCTCTGGACTGGCTTTGAACCATGATCCTTGGTGCCCAGCTTGTCATTCTACTTTCTGTCTTGATGAATTTGACTACTTTAGGTCCCTCATGTAGTTGGAGGCCTACATCAATTGTCTTTTTTTGTGTGTGTGATTGGTATATTTCATTTTTATTTCTTCAAGGTTTATCTGTATGGGCAGAACGTCCTTCATTTTTCAGGCTGAGTAACTTTCCATTGCAGGGACATATGTGTTGCTTAAGCAATCATTCACTGATGAACTCGGGTTGTTTCCATGTTTTGGCTAGTATGAGAAACTGCTATTAACATGGAAATGTGATTTTCTCTTGAGAGATCTTGATTTTTTGGAACCTAGTATTTTTTAATATCTATTTTACAAAAAAAATCATGATTCCTCAGAACTTTCACATTCATGGCCTCATTTAATCCTTTTGATTAGCATTATTTTACACACAAGGAAATGGAGACTCTGAGGTAGAACTTACTCATACATAAATAACAATAATAGGCTCTCTCCCCTTCCCCTCCCCCTGCCCCGTCATGGGGCTTGATCTCAGGCCTGGGTGCTGTCCCTGAGCCTTTCACTCAAGGCTAGTGCTCTACCACTTTGAGCCACAGCACCACTTCTGGTTTTCTGGTGGTTAATTGGA
This sequence comes from Perognathus longimembris pacificus, assembly GCF_023159225.1. NCBI lineage: Eukaryota > Metazoa > Chordata > Mammalia > Rodentia > Heteromyidae > Perognathus > Perognathus longimembris. The sequence continues at coordinate 150,934,261 of NC_063161.1, forward strand.
GACAAGTCTCTTGGGCTTTCCTGCCTGAGCTGGCTTTGAACCATGATCCTCAGATCTCAGCCTCCTGAGTAGCTAGGATTACAGGTGTGAGCCACTGGCACTTGGCTCTCATTAGAGGCAGGGTCTTGCTATGTACTCCGGGCTGGCCCAGAGCTCACCACATAGCCCAAGCTGGCTTCACACTGGAGATCCTTCTGGCTTGGCTTCCCTAGCCCTGGAATTACAGGCCTGCACCACCACACCTGGCATCACCACACCTGCCTAATAGCAACTTCCTTTACTTACGCTTAATCTACACTAAGCCCTATGTTAAAACCCCAGTGTATTTTACCTGGTTCCATTTTTTTTTTTTTTTTTTTGCCAGTCCTGGGGCTTAGACTCAGGGCCTGAGCACTGTCCCTGGCTTCTTTTTTGCTCAAGGCTAGCACTCTACCATTTGAGCCACAGCGCCACTTCCGGCTTTTTCTATATATGTGGTGCGGAGGAACCAAACCCAGGGCTTCATGTATACAAGGCAAGCACTCTACCACTAGGCCATATTCCCAGCCCCCTGGTTCCATTCTTAAAGCAACTGTAGGAAGAAGGTACTAGAATCCCCATTTACAGATGAGGAAATTGAGGTGCAGAGATCCAAGGCAACTTGCTTCACGCCACTAAGTCCAGGTGCAGATTCCCCCAGACCTTTCTGTGGGAGCTCTCCTCTGTAACATACCCGTATGTTCCCTCCCTTTGTTTTTCTCCCTCTGTGGAGCTGCCCCGTGGCTTCTCCTGCTTGTTCTGCCTCTGCCTGGTGTATCTCGAACCCTGCCTTCCTTTGCCATCAGACCTACATACAGACTGTGTCCCCCAAGACTTCTGCTCCTTCCAGAGTCGCATGTCTGTGCCTGGTCCTCTTTGACTTGCTGCTTGTTTGTGTTGGTGCCTAGGTTCCCTTGGCAGGGTCCAGGAACCTGGAGGGTGTGGGCAGGGACAGGATAGAGGGGCTAGGATACAATTCTTTGTATCCCCAAGTCTCCCAGGGTAAGCTCCTCCCCTAAGGCAGGGGAAAGCCAGCTGCTGCTGTGGGTCTTGGCACAAAGGCCCCTGGGGCTCACATCATGGCCAGATCTTGCAGCTTCCAGGGCACAGGGTCAGGAAGTGGTGGGGCCGGACCCCCTTTGCATGGCCTGCCCTGGCTTGCTGCTTGAGGCAGGGTTGGTTGCGGAAGCCGGGAGAGGGCCAATGGCTGGCTTCAGTCCCTGGGATGGTTGGCCTCTTAAAGGTGGTGTCAGCCAAGACTCACTGGCCATCTTCCCAATTGCTGTCCACACCCAGGATGGACTTGGCCAAGGCAGAGGCCCAGCTGGTCCTGTCGGGAGCCCTGTTCTGTAGAGACCTAGTCCTTGGCTCTGGCCTGGTTGTCCAGAGACCTGGCACTGGCTTTGTGGTCTTGAGGCATCACCCTCTTTTCCTTGGTGTTGTCATGACAACAAGGAGAGACTGATACCTGTTAACTTTGCTCCCCAGCTCCCCAGCCCTGCTCTGGGCAGTGTACTCTAGCAGGCTCCTCGCCTTCCCCCCACCCCTGCCCACCATATCCTGCAACTGGACACCTCTGCCCCTGTTTGTAGATGAATCACCTGAGACTCAGAGAAGGAAAGACCTCGCTCTTGGTCACACAGCTCAGTCTTGAACACAAGTCCCACTGCAAGACCCATAGCCTTCCTCCCCCACTTCCTTGCTGCTCTTCCTCGGTGGATGTGTCCATCCTGAGTGTAAGCCTCAGTGCAAACCAAGCAGACGGTTCAGGGAGACAGTGTTCACATTTGGGGAGGTTGTGAGTGTCAGGCCTTGGGCCCCCTCATTGCTTCCTGGGCTTAGTCTCATTCTCCCCCATTGTATAGGTGAGGACACTGAGGCCTTCATCACAGGAGCAGAGGCCACTAGATTCTAAAGGCTGTGTTCTTCGCAGTCCGCAGGGCTCGCCAGAACCTGTCCAGGCCCCTGTCCAGTTTCACTGGGTTTCATAACTGGCTTCTCTGTTTACTGACCATTGTCCATGCTGGCAGAGCCCTAGGCCAGAGGGGCGGGTACTCCCAGGAGGACTAGAGAGAGAGAGAGAGACAGTGTTAGCAAAAAGCAAACAGGCTGCCAGACAAGGCCAAGAATGGCTGGCTGCCTGGGAAATCCAGAACAACAGTGTTTGGGATGAAGGAAAAGAACAGGGTGGTGTCTTTTGGGTCTAGCCAAGGTCTTTGTGCACCACGGCCGGGGGTGGGCCTTGCATCCTGAAAGGCCCACAGAAATACAGAGACTGGCCTGAGGTCAGTCACAGAAAGAACAAGGGCCTAGGGCTGGTTCTGGGAGGATCTTGGGTGCAGCCACACTCTGTAGAAGAATGTGGCCTGTACCACTTCATCCTGTCACTGACACTGGGTAGCTGCTGTGTGTGTGGCACAGAGCAGGACCCAGGAATAGCCAAGATCAAGATGGAGGTGCAGCAAAGAGCAGGAACCAAGATAGACTGATGGAGTAAATTGGTGGGGAGGCTGGCTGTCCCTCATCAAAGACCCCCTGGGGTGGGCCTTTGTCCTGGACACTCATGACAGGTCTCTGGAGGGCTTTCTCGGTGCCTACTCCTGTCCGAGACTCCTGACTGCCATCTTGGCATAGGCTTGACTGGTTTAGCACCTGTAACCCTCAGCCTATATCGGGTGGTCCTGCTCCTGCCAGGCAGTGCCAGGACTCCCACCGGATCCCACCGGCTTTACAGTGGGCCAGATGTATGTTTAAATCTCATAATGCCTCATTCCAGCAGACTAACCCTGACCAAGTGAGTGTCCCTCCCCAAGACTCAGTTCCCCTGGCTTGGCATGCTGCTCTTACTGGCTCAAATCAAGGGTCCTGGGCTATCTGATTCAGAAGGACCCATAGGGGTAAACAGTCCTCTCCCCTGACCCACAGCTCAGGGACATGTACGTAGAGTCAGACCATGGGGGCCATCCTGCTTTTTTTTTTTTTTGTACATGGAGACACTGAGGCCAGGAGATGGACAGTGAATTGTCCACAGCAATCCAGGAAGTCAGCGATAAAGCAGCCCAGACGTGGGGGAGGGGAGGTGCTTCTTTTCCTAGGGGGTCTCTCTCTTGTACTCAGTTCTCTTGAACCCACATATCATCTTCCAGGCAAGGAACTGAGTCACAGTCAGTATTGCCCTGCCCTGCTCCCTACTTGTTGATGTCCTGTATGAGGGTTCCTCACTCTGGGGTCCCAGAGGGCTAGGACCAGGGACCAAGTTCCAAACCTACATGGCAGGCCATGCTGCAGGACCTATGTGATCATTAACTTGGGGCCAGGGATCCTGGACTGGGGGTCACGGACCCTGGGGTCTACGCCCAACCACTGTAACCTGTTAATCACCAACTGGGCAAGTCCCAGCCACACTGCTCTGTAAGGGGAGCTGCTCAGCCAACCAGGCTGGCTGTGGCCTCAGGTTCCCTATAGGGGGGGTTGGGAGAATAAGAACGTTTCCTCTTGATGTTCACTTGGATTTTCCAAATTGTCTAATGAGCAAGTATCACTTTAAGTCCCTTTTAAAAAGTGTTGTTTCTATACTGGTACTAGTCTATACTGGGTACTAGTAGTGGCTCACACCTGTAACCCTTAGCTAATCAAGAAGATGAGATCTGGGCTGGGGATATGGCCTAGTGGCAAGAGTGCCTGCCTCGGATACACGAGGCCCTGGGTTCGATTTCCCCAGCACCACATATACAGAAAATGGCCAGAAGCGGCGCTGTGGCTCAAGTGGCAGAGTGCTAGCCTTGAGCAGGAAGAAGCCAGGGACAGTGCTCAGGCCCTGAGTCCAAGGCCCAGGACTGGCCAAAAAAAAAAAAAAAAAAAGAAGATGAGATCTGAGGACCATAGTTCAAACACAGGTGGGGCAGGAAAGTAAGTGAGACTCCTGTCTCTTAACTAGCCAGTAGAAAAGCCAGAAGTGGAGCTGTGGCTCATGCCCTGAGTTCAAGCTCCAGTACTGGTACACACAGACACACACACTTAGTGTCCATAAAAAAGAAAACCATATTGGATATATGATTTCGGAATTTCAATACCTACGGCAATGCTTTAAAAAAATTTTTTAATGCCTAGTTGTTTTTTACTATTTATTGTCAAAGTGATGTACAGAGGGGTTACAGTTTCATACGCAAGGCACTGAGTACATTTTCTTATCAAACTTGTTACCTTCTCCCTTGTTTTTCTCCCCCCTTTCCTATTCCCTCCCTCCCCCCCACCAGAGTTGTACAGTTGGTTTATAGCATATTGTCTTGTCAGTATTGCTGTTGCATTGGTTCACCTTTTACCCTTTGTCTCTCCATTTTGATGTTCCCCTTCCCTTCCCCAGTTCCAATGAACATATATACAATACCCAGGGTACTAAAGTCAGTTACAGTGATATCAGGGGTAAAACCATGGGGAAGAAAGACAAAAGAGAAAGTCATAATTTCACATGGTACATTGAAAATAACAACAATGATAAGCCATTTATTTGCATAACTTGGAGTACATTTCGCTTAGCGTCATCTTACGTGCTCATATGTACATAGCTCTTGAGCTATTGTGATCTTCTAAAAAGGTTGACACTCACTAAAAGTAAACATGGTTTATTGTGTTGAGGAAAGAAGAACAGCCATTTAGAATAAAATATTAATTAGGTTACAAACCTTGTATGTAATACAAAAATAAATTCCAAATGAATTGGAGAAAATGTTTTAAATATCATCTTTAAGTAGTAGTATAAATGAGTTTCAGTTCAGCATGTCAACTTAGGTGTATAATGCATCTTAAAGCTTTTTCCAGCAAGTGTATGATTTGAGGTATAATTTGCATATCGTACACAATTCATTCACTGTAAGTGTACAGTTTCATGGTTTTTATTTGATTGGATTGGTCACATGATTCTCACTATACTCCATCACTCTGGAAAGTTCTTTCATGCTAATTTCAACGATTTGGGTCGTTCCTCCAGCTTCAGACAGCCACAGCCATGTCCTAGAGTGAAATCTCTTTCGTCCTTTCAAGTAGACTGCCTGAACAGTTTAGGATTTATTGACTTCTTGTGGGTGGGAGTGGTATGCAAAAACCGCACCACTGGGAAAAGAGGAAAAGGAGAAATGATTGTTCTGCCGTTTGCACCTGGAGATCTCTCTGAGCTTACTGAGTGCCTACTGTGTGCCAGGCACCATCGAATCGAGCTCCTTCTCTTCTATTTCCCCACTCACAGCTGCATAGTGGTCCATTGTATGGCAGCGCCATAATTTATTTAAGCCTGCCTACTTGGGTCCTTTCCAGTTTCCTTCAAACAATGTGTCAGTGAACATCCTTGCACGTACATTTTGGTGTTCATCTGTAAGTAATTCTGTAGGAAATGTTGCATTGTATGTTTTCAATGGAAACAACCAACTTGCTATCCCAGAGAGGTGACACTGGCTTATGCATCCATTAAGAACGCATGGGCAGTGAGTGGGCTTAACTCCTCCTTGTTATGGCTGGGTGGAGGGGAGAGCACACTGAGAACTCAACATCCCTCTAAGGCTCTCCACAGACACCCAGTGTGACTCATAGGTGTCTGGGGCACCTGCCTCCCTGGCCAGCCTCGCCTCCTCTTGTCCCCCATGCATCAGCTGACCCTCATTATTCCCTGGACATGCTCTCTGTTTGCCTGCCCTTTGCCCAGGCTGTTCCCCGCGCCCCCCCCCCCCACTTCAAAGCCCAGATTGCAAGTCCCCTCCTCCACGAAGCTTCTTCCTTGGGTGGCACTTGCCATCTCTCCTCTCTGTGTTCTCTTAACCTTCAATCTGAGCCCCACTCCCCCTTGAGGAGGAGGAAGGTGTGGATAGGAAAGAGCAAGCAAGCCCTTAGATAAGAAGCCATCTTACCTGGGCTCCAGGAGGAGTTGGGATGGATGACTCTTTGCCCAGCTGCAGGCCAGGCTGTTATTATAGGAATAATGGAACCTTAAGCAAGGGCTATGGCATACAGTAGATAAGGAAACTAAGGTACGGAATAAAGCAAGTAAAGTACCAGAATCCAGCCCAGGTCTTCAACTTCCTACTTCCCATAATGAGCCTGGGAGTGGGAGAAGACCCAGACCCTCTTCTCACCCAGAAAAATGGGAATAGGGTAAAACAGGCCACCAGCTCAAGAAGCAAGGGCCTCTTACCCACAAGATATGAAAGCAAACCCTTGGGCATTAGCTGAAGAGAAAGTGTTCCCCCCAGGACAATATAAAGGGTGTCAAGAACAAGCAACTTTGGACATGAAAGTGACTTTAACTTTTGTTCAAAATAAAACTGTTTTAAAACAGATGAGTGTTGCTGGATATGAGTGGCCTGTACCTATACTCCTAGCTACTCAGGAAGCTTGTAGATTGAAGCTAGCCTGGGGAAGGAAAGTCCATGAAATTCATTTAAAAAATCGTTATTGTAAAGGTGATGTACAGAGAGAGGGGTTGCAGTTATGTAAATCAAGTAATGAGTAACTTTTCAATAGTGTCACCTCTTCCCTCCTTTTCTCTCTTTTTCCCTCCCGACCCTGCTAGTTGTATAGTTCATTTTTCAACATAGTATCTAGAGAGTGTCATTGCTGTGTTTGTTCACACTTTGTCCCACCATTTCTGTGCTCCCCCTTACACGCTCCCAAACAGATAAACTTACATAGCACTTACAAGACAAAAGGTACAGAAATCAAAAGCAATGACAAAGGAGAAGGGAAAAAAGTAAACGAACACAGAAACCTCTTGTTTCCATTTCTTGGAGTTCATTTCAATAAATACCATTTTATCAAAACAGAGAATGCCTCATGAGTTTGCATGTCAGCCGTTTGCAAGGACCGCATTAATCTCTGTGTTGTTCCAACTTTAGTATCTACGTGCAGCCATTAGCCACTAAAAAAAAAAAAAAGGCTGAAAGTAGAGCTGTGGTTCAAGTGGTATAGCATCAGCCTTTAGAAAGAAAAAAAAGCTGAAGGACAGTGCTCAGGCTCTGAGTTCAAGTGCCTGTACTGGTGCAAAAAAAGAAAAAGTCTGTTAGGGGCTGGAGGGCAGAATTGGGCTGGTTTTGGGTCTGTCATCCCCAGATCTCCGTGGTGCCTGTTTCTGTCTCTGACCCACCTGTCCTCTCTGAGGCTTGCCTCCTCGCCTGAGTCCTTTTGGTGACTATGCCAGCCGCCTGGGCAGGAGTTCTGCCTACATCCAGTAATGTCTGACATTACCAAGCTGCTGTGGATTCAAGCCGTTTGAGTTCACGTGGGCTCTTCCTAAGTACTCGGCCAGAAAACTATGTTCTGACATATTATGCAGAGAACTTCAGGAACGCGTCGTGCTCCTTAAGTGTGTTTGCTGGCCATGTTAGGTGCAGGACGCAGAGGCTACACTGGGTCCCAAAGTTGGAGACGGAGCTGGGCTCCCCACCCTTCTTTCTTGGATCCGTTTTGCTCGCACCGACTTAGCACCTGCAGTATGTCAAGCTCGGTGCTGGGTCTCTGCCCAAGGGTGCGGGGTGAGGTGAGGGGGTGGGGGTGGGGGGCTGTTCGAGACCGCGCCCCGGCAACTCAGCTGTCTCCAAGATCCAGGACAGATCCCCGCCTCCCCCTCAGGGATCGGGGTGCAGCCCTGCCCCGCGCCCTCCCTGCGGGGCGGTCCCGGGTTTGGGCGGACTGGGCGGGCGGTTACTTAAGGTCTGGGACGGGAGGCTGCGAGGCTGCGGACCGGGTCTGACCTCGCACTGCGGCGGCCATGGCTCTGCACGGCTCCGCGCTGCTGGGCGCGCTGGTCCTGGCTCTGTGCGCGCTGTCACCACCCCGCCCTGGCGGCCACTGCGTCGCGAGGGGCTGCCCCGGCGCCAGCACCCCAGGGGAGGGGGGACCCAGGCCCGGGTGAGTGCCCAGAGGGGTCCCCAGGGGGCTCCCGGAGTAACTCTCTATTGTAAGTTCTTGCAGATACAGCGCTAGGAAAAAGGGAGTAATTCAGGTCTAGAATGGAAAAACTGTTTTGTTGCTTTGTAAGTATCTCTTGCTGCTTCTGGGCTCTGGCCAGGGGACTGGGGGTGGAGGGGGACCTGGGGGGAACATGGCTGTTTCCCTCCCTTCAAGCTAACCTCACTTTGGAGGAACTTCTTCCTCGCCCACTTCTGGTTTCTTCCTCATCCCTGCAGCCTGATTTCTCCTTTTTCTTGTCTAACTTCTCCCGGTGACCTCCCGCTCTCCTCTCCTCTTCTGATCTCTTGTAGTCCAGATTCCCTCTCATTTAATACTCTCTCTCTTCCTCTCTCTCCTAGCTCCTGACCTTTCCTGCATCTTATCCCTGTCTGCATAGTGTCATCACTGTCTTCTCCTCTCTGTTCTTTCCCTCTGGTGATACTACTCTTCTTCTTGCTGCCTGAGCTTTCCTGCCTGTCCCCTCTCTCTCTCCTCTCTCCTCTCTCTCTCTCTCTCTCTCTCTCTCTCTCTCTCTCTCTCTCTCTCTCTCTCTCTCTGATTTCTCCCATCTGAGGGTTTTTTTTGCTCTGGTCAGATCTCCCTTCCAGCCTGAGTGACTTGAATCTACTGGTTTCTCCCCCTCTGGCTCCAGCTTAACCATCCTGCCCGTCTCCAGCCGCCATGCACGCCTAACAAACAACCTTTCCCCATCCTTGACCACCGCCTCTCCAACAGGCTCCTGCAGATGCAAGGCTGCATCCTCTCCACCTTGCCCAAGAGATGGGATTCGGGCTGGGGTGGGGCACTGGGAGGGGCAGGAGGGGGGAGGCAGACAGTTCAGGAGGCCGCTTGGGCTTGACAGTCCAGTCCCTTCTTGGCAAGTGATGGCATGAGTGATAGTCCTATCCTCAGAAGCAAATAGACCTTAGGCTGGGCCCTCACGTTCTTTGGTCTTCGATTTCCCACAGTGGGGCTGAATGATGAACTCTCTGAGGGCCCTTTAGCTCTAAGAGCCATAAAGGCATGAGCTGAATCCCTGGGGCTCCCTATATTTGCCACGGTTGGGGGGCCAGGAGGTGGGGGAGTTCCCATAGTCCAGAGAAGTGTGTGCCCCCTCAGTGCTGTTTCCTCCCTGGCAGAGTTGGTCTACCTCTCTGTGCCTCAGTTGTTATGATCAACTGATAATAAAAAGGGAAGCGAGAAGGGAGACAGATTCCCCCTGCCTACCTCTTCCCCTCTGTCTGCCCTGTTATCCAAAAAAGCAGGTGAAGGAGTCTTGCCCAAGGCACCCATGCTGGTCAAGGCTGAGGATTTAGAGGATAAACTCTCAGCCTGCTAACTCTCAGACAGGGGTCGACTTGCCTTGGCCACAGGGACAACTGGAGGCCCAAGTGAGAAGCTCTTGGTGCTGGAACTCGGCCTCCCTCATGCCTGGGGTCTCTCCCTGCCCTGATGTCTGTGCCTGCTGAGCCTCTGTTCCTTCTCTCCCCAGCCCAGCAGCATGGTGGTGGAACACCCTGAGTTTCTCAAGGCAGGGAGGGAGCCCGGCCTGCAGATTTGGCGAGTGGAGAAGTTTGACCTGGTACCTGTGCCCCCCAACCTCTACGGAGACTTCTTCACAGGCGACGCCTATGTCATCTTGAAGACAGTGAAGCTGAGAAATGGGAATCTGCAGTATGACCTCCACTACTGGCTGGGTGAGGCTGTCCTGCCCAGCCCCTGCCTCAGTGCCAGGCTTCCCGCCCCCATACAGCAAGAACCACTGAGGTACAGTCCCCAAAGGCATGTCGGCAAGCGAGGTGATTGCTGTGTCCTAAAGATATGCCAGGCCCTTGGCTAGTAGCTACTGTACCCCAGATTGGCTGACTTGAGACCCCAGCTCTGCCCCTGACCTCCACCTGGCCTTTAGCTAAGTCACCACACCTCTGTGGATGAGACTCAACCATAGAGAAGTAGGATGAGGTTAAAGTCAGTTCTGAGGACCCTGGATCCCCTCCATCGCTTCCAGGGCGCAGCTGCAGTTACCCTACCCACCCCCACCACCCCCAGCCTCCAACCGCTGGTTTGGCGCTTGTGTACAGTAGCTCTCCTCTGCACTGCTAACACCTCTGTGTTTCCACTATACAGCTGGATTAATTGAGGACACTGCAGGCAGTGGCTTGCCCAGCTTCTATGACTAGGTCCAGGCAGTGCTCCTCTTCTCCCTGGACTTGAGAGCACCTTCCAGAAGCCAGGCTCATGCTTCTCTGATGTCTCTAGGTGAGAAGTGCAGCCAGGATGAGAGCGGGGCAGCCGCCATCTTTACTGTGCAGTTGGATGACTATCTGAATGGCCGGGCGGTGCAGCATCGTGAGGTCCAGGGCTTCGAGTCGGCCACCTTCCTTGGCTACTTCAAGTCTGGCCTGAAGTACAAGGTGAGTTGGGCTCCATCTTGCTTGGGTGGACAGGACATATGCCCCTGGGGCAGGACTCACTCAGGTCCACTGCTCTTCTGGCTTCATGAGATGATGGATGGGCAGTCCAGAGGTCGGGCTTTGGAGTCAACCAGTCCTGGGTTTGAATTTTGAACTCTTCCTAACAGTGTGATCTTAGATACATCAGCCTCCATCTCTAAGCTTCTGGGGAAAAGAAAGTTTCCAGTAACTTCCTAGGGTTATCTTCTCAGCCATTGATGGAAACTAACCCTTTTACCCTGTAGTTCCTAGGGTTTTGCCAAAAAGAGGTCCTGGGTTAGGATATTCTCTTTGCCAGCCTTGGGGCTTGAACTCTGGGCCAGGAGGACACTGTCCCTGAGCTTCTTTTGCTCAAGGCTAGCACTCTATCACTTGAGCCACAGCGCCACTCACAGACTTTCTTGCCTGGGTTGGCTTTGAACCACCATCCTCAGATCTCAGCCTCAAGAGTAGCTAGGATTACAGGCATAAGCCACCAGTGCCTGGTTGATAAGATATTCGTAATCACATTTCTCTTGATAGAATCCCTCTTGAACTTGAACTCTTAGGAGTTGTGCCAAGACAGACTTCTTTCCCTAAGCTCCCAGCCAGGTGAGGCTGATCAAAGCCATGCTGGGAGCCCCAGGCAGCTGTGCTCCAATGTGCTGTCTGACTCCCCCCCCCCCCCAAGCCCCCCAACCCCATTCCTGGAGAGCCCGTTGAACCTGACCTGCAGGGTCTGGGAGCATTTGTTGAAGGGGCAGCAGAGAAATGCTTCCTGTGGGGCTTAGTTCCTTGAAGGGCTCAGGGAAAGCTTGGATTTACAAAGCTAGTTTCCTCTTTTTTTTTCTTTTCATTCTTCCCATGAAACCACTCCTGGCTGGGTTCTAGAGTGAGCTCAAAGCTTGTGTATGCTACCCATATGCTGGGTGCTCTGAGGGAAGTTACTGCCCCTCTTTGGCTCTAGGGTCTTCTGTGTCTATGTGACTTTGTCTTGCTCAGGTGAAGCAGGGACTGAATGCTGGGCGAGTATTCATGAGACTCTGATAGCAAATGCAGGGTGTGGCCTGGGTTTGGCAACCTGGCCTGACTTCCCTGGCATCTACCCAGGAAATGTCTGCCAGCTTATCATCCTGAGCTCCCTGCTGCTGAGCAGAGCAGCATTGTCTGCGAGCCTCAGCCACTCCTGGGCCCTGAGGTGGGGAGGTGGGAGCCAGGCCCCAGAGCTGGAGAAGGACCGGGATCTTCTCCCAACTCCAGGGACAGGAAATGGGAGAGTGCTTGAAGAGGTCCCAGCCAGATCAGGACACATGCTAAGGCCATTCATTCTGATGCCTTTAGTCAAGACCTGAACTCCCTCTCCTCCATCTGTTAGTCATTTCAGTTTCAAGGCGCCATCTCAGCGATGCCTGCTTTGTGTTGTCTGTGCTGAGGATGTGCGTGGTCTCATTTAGACCTTCTGGTTGCCCCCAGATCGTAGGCTAGTGGATCTCCATTATAGAGTTAAGGAGACCTGAGGCCAGTAGTTGATGGAGATTGCTTCAAACCCAGGCTTGTGCTGCCCTCTCTTCCTTAGGCTCTGAGCAGAGCACTGGGATGTCCACGGAAGCAAGGCAGGTGACAGGCGGTGTCCCGTGGAGAGTGTGGCCAGGCCTCTGAGGGGTTCAGGGACTAGAAGAAGGTGTTTTACTCATCTGTGTCTGGCCACCTGTTTCTTAGGGCCTAGCTCAGCACGAGTCTGATATGGTCACAAATGTGAGCATTCTCAAGTATGAAGGACAATTTTCCCAAGTCTAAGAGCACTGAAGAGCAGGTGACAGGCTCGTTCCCAGACTTCTAAAAATAAATAAGGACAGTAAGAATCATGGCCACACGTGGAGCCCTTGCTACTAGGTCTTGATGCCACACGTGGAACCCTTGCTACTAGGTCTTGATTAATTCTCATTACAGGCTGAAGCTCAGTGGGTAAACTCCTTTCTCTAAGTCCAGCCAGTCGAAGATGCTTTAACTGTGTCAGGGACTTTTTGGAGCAATTGTCTTATGTGTGCCGGTACCGGGGCTTGAACTTAGGGCCTTGTGCTCTTGCTTGGCTTTTTCACTCAAGGCTGGCATTCTACCACTTGAGTCATACCCCCACTTCTGACTTTTTGCTGATTAATTAGTTCAGATGGCATCTAGCATTTCCTCCTCTGTCCTGAGGTGATTTTTGTTGATGCTCTTGAGGATGATTGGGGAAGAGAGGAGTGCCCTAGAGTGGGATCTCCACCAGGGCCCAGATTTGGGCCTTCAGTTCTGAAAGGTCCTGGATCCTGGTGGAAAGGTGAAGTTCAAGGCCAGTCCTGTTTACCACCCTCTGCGAGTCCTCTGGCCGCCCCCGCAGCTGGCAGCCCAACCCAAGGCTCTCAGCCCCGGTGTCCTCATCAATTATAGATCCGGAGGAGCAGGGCTTGTTATGCAAGACTTGTTCCTGTGAAAGCCTCTTCCTGGGAGCCACGTCTGACCTGGAGTGTGAGAAGGGGCAGGAAGGGGTCAGGAGCCTCTAGGAAGCCTCTGGTTTGGGGTCTGACACCTCTTTTTCTGGGACTCCACCCCTACCCCAGGTCTTAAGGCCCTGCCGAGATGGTTCAGAATCCCTTGATCTTCTTCCCATCCCTCTAGAAACCCCTCCTCTCTATCTTCCCACAGACTCTGGGGTCCCCCTGGGGCTGGGTTATTTGAAACCCTTTGTTCAAATAGAATCTGGGCCTGGCATAGTCCTAGGAGCCCCTGGCCTGAAGAACAATTGGAAACCTAGTCATAGGAACCTTCCACTTCTCCCATTTTCTTTCTCTCTTTTTCTTTCTTCTTCTTTCCTTCCTTCCCTCCTTCCTTCCTTCCTTCCTTCCTTCCTTCCTTCCTTCCTTCCTTCCTTCCTTCTTTCCTGTCTCTCTTTTTCTTTTCTTCTCTCCCTTGTTTGTTTTCTCTCTGTGTCTCTGTCTCTGTCTCTCTGTCTGTCTCTGTCTCTGTCTCTGTCTCTCTCTCTCTCTCTCTCCTCCCATACTGGGGCTTGAACTCAGGGCTTAGGTGCTGTCTCTTAGCTTTTCCACTCGTGGCTGGTGCTCTGCCAATTGAGCCACACCTCCACTTCCAGCTTTTTGGTGGTTAATTGGAGATAAGAGTCTCATGGACGTTGCTGCCCAGACTTGCTTCAAACTGTGATTCTCAGATCTCAGCCTCCTGAGTTGCTAGGATTACAAGCGTGGGCCATTGGTGCCTGGCTTAAGTGTTCTTTTATTTTAAAGTATGGGAATAAGAAAAAGTTCTAAGGGAAGAATTTTGAGAGCAGAGATTAATGACACAAAGCAACCATTTTGTAAGTGTCCATTTCTAAATAAGAAAATAAGCATCTTGGAACAAGTCAGATATTTCAGGGTTGTGTGAAAACAAGTGAATGAGCTTTGTTCCATCCTAGTGCCCCATTCCTTGTCTCTAAACAGTTGGTAGAAATGGTCTGCGCGTCCCTTAAGCATTCACTCTTTAGGAAAAGGTTTTGAGAGCCCACAGAGTAGAATCTGTCAGGGAGGCCCCTGACAGGGGGGCTGTCCGTGCTTAGGCTGATGGATGATAAAGCTGACCCTGAAGAAAGCACTTGGGGTGGAACTCAGCACTGTGGCAAATCATGGGGATCCTACATGTACTTCACCTTTCTGAAGCTCCGTGCCTTGCTTAGAAGTGGGGCAGTGAGAGTCCCCACCTTACAGGCTAATGATGCCCAGATGATGCTCAGTCAGTGGCATCCCCATAGGTCCTGCAGATGAGTGCTGGCTGTTGCTTTCCCACTTCCCAGTGGACTCTCTGCCTCTGCATTCCCTCTGCCACATAGCAGGCATCTGCTCTACCCAGTCCCCTCGACGCCTGGCCCTACACCCAAATTCAGTTCTTCCAGTGATGGGAAAGTTAATGGTGGTCTGTAGGTTGTGGGTGGTCAGGTCAAGAGTAGTAGCCATAAGCCTGCATCCCTACTGCACACTGAGATCCCTGATACCAAGTGACCCAAGGGCCACTGGCACAGTGGCCTTGGCCTTGGCTGCTTTGCTCAGCTAAGGGAACTATTGAAAAGCTTTGTGGTCATACCAATAAGGGACACCAGGGGGCGCTCAGCTTCTAGCAAAAGTGGGATTTGCAGAACACTGTGGTGCTCCCCTTACCCTCCCCCAAATCAGAAAGATTTAAAAAACAAAAGGTACAGAAATTTAAAAAAAAAAGCGACAGAGGAGAAAAAGAAAAAAGAAAAAAATTAAAATAACCCTCTTGTTTCCATTTCTTGGAGTTCATTTTGATAAACATCATTTTATATGATAATATGTCCATAGTTATTGAGCCTTTGTGATCTGAGGAATAACGTGAGGAAAAACAATAGATAGAGTGTAGGAAGTCACAGAACATTCCTTGATGAATGCTGATTTTGAAAGAAATGTTTGTAGTTCTTTGATTCAGGAAAGTGTTTCTTGGGTCTCTTTTGAGTAATTATGAGATTTAGTGGGGTTCAGTCTGTTGGGAATCTAATACTCTTAACTGTATGCCCTTGGGAAAGAAATTGTTCTTTTGGGGCTGGGAATATGGCCTAGTGGCAAGAGTGCTTGCCTCATATACATGAAGACCTGGGTTCAATTCCCCAGAACCACATATATAGAAAATGGCCAGAAGTAGTGCTGTGGCTCAAGTGGCAGAGTGCTAGCCTTGAGCAAAAAGAAGTCAAGGACAGTGCTCAGGCCCTGAGTCCAAGGCCCAGGACTGGCAAAAAAAAAAAAAAAAATTGTTCCTTTTCTGATCAGTTTTCCTTCCTGTAATGGCCATAAGGATGTTCTAGCCTTAAACTGAATAATAGGAACGGTCAGGTCTGTGACTGCCATCTATCCCTGTGTTGCTGGAAGGCCATTGATCTATCCAAACCCTTCCTCCGTAGCTGGACTAATGCTGTCTGTCTCCTTGACTCAACAGGAAGGAGGCGTGGCTTCAGGGTTCAAACATGTGGTACCCAATGAGGTGGTGGTGCAGAGACTCTTCCAGGTCAAAGGGCGGCGTGTGGTCCGTGCCACTGAAGTGCCTGTGTCCTGGGACAGCTTCAACAAGGGCGACTGCTTCATTCTGGACATGGGCAATGTAAGTCCTGCCTGCCCTTTCCCAGGGGCCACTGGAAGGCTCCAGTGCCCAGGCCCAACCCACGGGTGAACAGACGTGTAGATATGGGTAGGACAAACCAAGTCTGCCTCACTGCATGGTGCACTGAGGCTTTGATGGGCATGTAACCACCCCGCCCCTCCATCTTCTACTTATGCGCACAGCTTGGGTACCCTTCGAATACCAGAGGTGTGGGCAAACCCTGTAGGCCTGACAGGCATGAACATGTGTACTATGTACTGTGATCAGTACCCACACAGGCAGAGACCCACATGTGTATGTTGTACATCTATTATCATGTACCTGGTACATGATAACACCCAAGGCCTGACTACTGAGACATAGGTGACTGATGCTTTGTAACACACATGCCTTACATGTCCCTGTGAGCACAAGCCTACGAATGGCCATGGCCTGAAACTGCACCCCCAACTCATGTGCATAGAGGACCATATATAATGTTCATTACACTGATTTAGTGTAAGAGCTCTCTCTCTCCTTTTCTTTCTCCTTCCTGCCTGCCTGTCTGACTTCCTTCCTTTCTTTCTTTCTTTCTTTCTTTCTTTCTTTCTTTCTTTCTTTCTTTCTTTCTTTCTTTCTCTCTCTCTCCCTCCCTCCCTCCCTCCCTCTTTCCTTCCTTCCTTCCTTCCTTCCTTCCTTCCTTCCTTCCTTCCTTCCTTCCTTCCTTCCTTTCTTTCTTTCTTTCTTTCTTTCTTTCTTTCTTTCTTTCTTTCTTTCTTTCTTTCTTTCTTTCTTTCTTTCTTTCTTTTTTTCTTTCTTTCTTTCTTTCTTTCTTTCTTTCTTTCTGACAAGATCTCATTCTTGATGTAGCCCAACCTTGTTTTGAACTCACTGTATAGCCCAAGCTGGCCCACAAACTCACAGTCTTCTTGTGTCAGCCTCCCCAGTCCTGGACTACAGGCATACATCTCTAGGCCTGGCTTTAGAATAATCTCAAGTGTGCAGCTCTACTGATTTCACAACGCAAACCCTGGCAACACTGGATCAAGAAACAGAACATCCATCATTTCCCCCTTCTCAGCCTTTTGGCTAAGATCAAGTGTAGTATCTGTTCTTACCAGTTGAATATCTAAATTTGTCCTCCATCCGAGGACATATTAATATATAATTATATATAATTATATATTTTAATTATATATGCATTGTATAGGAATATATATTCATATTATATAAATATATTTAAATGGATACACATTTATGTAAATAGTTGCATATTCTATATAAATTATATAATTCAACTATATTAAAACATGATTATATCACATAATCCCTATGTGAAATAGAGATCTGAAACTAGGAGATGGAAGAGAAGCTTGTTCCATCTGCGTCATGCATCTGCCTGGAATTGCAGCGCCTCCCCCTCCCCAGGGGGAAGCAAGGAAAAAAAGAAAAGCAACAAACATCAGCAGTCCTGATTACTCACCCCCCCCCCCGTGCCTCCCCAGGGAGACCATTATCCAAAAGGCTCTCAACAACACAGATTTGCTTTGCCTGCTTCTGAACCTCGCATACCCAAACACTTGCCCTTATGTCTGCATCCTTTGCCGGCACTGTGCGCTCCTGAGCTTCATCCACAGATCATCTGTTCTCTCTGCTTCCTAATCTTCCCCTGATTTACCTTTTTTGCTGCGGATGGGCACTGGGGTGGGCTGTGGTTGCGCTTCTCTGGCTAACCCTCCACGGGCCTCTAGATGGACTCATACTCTGTCAGATCCATCTCTCAGAGTGACTCTGAGGGTATAGGACCATTGAGCTTTTGTACCTCTGGCCTGGTGGCTTTCCAAAGTGCGGGTACCAAGCTACCTTCCCACTGGCAGGTTGTCTCCATCCATTTTCCGTTGTCATAGCAGAATACCTGAGACGTGGACAATTTATAAACCAAAGAAGTTCATTTAACTTCTAGTTCTGGAGTCTAGGAAATCCAGGATCTGGCTTCTGTGTCTGGTGAGGGCTTTGTGCCGCTTTATCACAGGGCAAGAGTCAAAAGGGTGAGCAGAGACAAATGTTTAAAAGTGACCAAACGCAAGGGGCGGCCTTGCCTTGCAACAGCCTGCTTTGGAAAGGCTCCACTCCCTCCCGCAAGCAAGGCCCCAGTCCTGGTAGTGCCCGGACCCTGTGAATGTGGCTTTTGGAGGGGACAGACACATAGCAGTACTCCCATGTCTTTTTGGTGACACAAGCTAGATGAAGTGACAATGTGTGTGTGTAGGTAATGCACACCCCCAGACACGTACAGCCCTGTACCCTGATATGTATGCCACACTCACTGTACTTGGGTAGTGCCTGTGTGCCACAGACCATGGTGAGTGTCTCCCTCCCCCCCCACCCCCACCCCCCACCAGTCTCCTCCTTGGCATGCGGCAGTCTGAGGGATGACTTCCCCGTGTCTGTCTTACAGAACATCTACCAGTGGTGCGGTTCCAACAGCAACAGATTTGAGAGACTGAAGGCCACCCAGGTCTCCAAGGGTATTCGGGACAATGAGCGGAGCGGCCGTGCCCAGGTCCACGTGTCTGAGGAGGGTGCCGAGCCTCAGGAGATGCTGCAGGTGCCTGACGATGACAACGAGGGGAAGAGTGAAGATGAGGAAATGGTCCCGCAGGGCCTGGCATTGTAGGAAGAGCAGCAGGGCCCCCAGACTTGCCCCAGAGCCCAGGGAGAGCCCCAGATGCATGCTGGGAGCGTGAGCTCTGAAGGAGCTGGGAGAGACCATCTCCCAGCATCCCCCGGGGCTCGCTGAGGTCCAGCCCCTCTTCTGACCATGGGTGATAGATTAGTCAGTGGGGTGATGTCAGCCATTGTGTCCTGAGGAAGAGTCCATAGGGGCCAGGCCAGGAAGGGGAAAAGGAGGAGACCCAAACTCTGCCCCCACTAGCCTCCCATTTGCCTGCGGGAGGAAGGGGTGCGTGCTTCCAGACCTGGTGTTTTGGAAAGAGCAGTGGTGTGAGTGATTTTATGGAGAAGAGGACCTGGGCCCAGCGTGAATGTAGATCCAGTCATGGGTACGAGGATGCAGTGTGCTGCCATCCAGAGCCACTGTCAGCCATGGTACAAGGCAGGGGTCCTTGGGAAGGGAAGTCCCTGGACCAGACACTGGGACTGGCAGATGGAGGCAGGGAGAGGAGGACTGACAGGCAGATCTGGTGAGCACCAGGAGGCCTGGGAACGCACTGAGGCTGTCACAGAGGGTCAGCCTCCCCATCAAAGGTCACGGAGAGTCTTTCCATGTGGCTGTTGGCCTCCTTGAGGACCCTGCATGCCCATGACCCCCTTCTCTCCCATCTCTCCCCCTGACTTGCAGGTTCTGGGCCCCAAGCCAGCTCTTCCCGAAGGCACGGAGGACACAGCCAAGGAGGACGCCGCCAACCGCAAGCTGGCCAAACTGTACAAGGTGAGTCCTGGGCATGGGGTCAGGACAGGCCTGCCCCCCCCCCCCCCGCCTCCTCCATGGGACACGGGAAGGGGGTGGAGTCAGGGGCTGCACTTTCCCCAAGTCCTGTGGGTGCCTTGGATTCCCATTGCCTTCCTGAAGGAAGAATGTGAGCGTGCAGGCTGTGCTTACACATGGGGTCCCCAGAGCTCTCCCCTCCCCTCCCCTCTACTCCCCTCCCCTCCCCTCATCTTCCCTTCCCTCCCACTCCTTCCCTCCGCTCCCCACTCCCCTGGGAGTTCCTCCAGTGCTCCCAACACTCCCATGGGCTCCCTCTCGCCGTCCTCTCAGGTCTCCAATGGTGTAGGCGCCATGTCTGTGTCCCTGGTGGCCGATGAGAACCCCTTCGCCCAGGGGGCCCTGAGGTCCGAGGACTGCTTCATCCTGGACCACGGCAGGGACGGGAAGATCTTCGTCTGGAAAGGTAGTGAGGGTGGAGGAGAGGTCCCGCCAAAGCACAGAGAGCCTGGGTGGAATCCCGATGGCTCGTACACTCAGTGCTGGGGAAGAGAGTGGCAGGCACCTGGGTGGGTGGGTGTCATGGAAATAAGGGAGTCTTGAGTCACACACGAGCTATTGCAGTCAACTCGCTGTGTGATCCTGGGTACTCTGCGCACCCTCTCTGGGCCTGGATTGGCTAGTGTAAATGCTGAGCTGTTGGTTACCGGTGGTAGGACTTGCTGGTGCTCAGTGCACTGGAGCCATTCATGAAGGTGATCTGGTTTCTGTTGTGGAGGCTCATGCTAGAACGGTACAGAACTTTTTGCAGATTAAGAAAGCAAAAACACCCATACAGGGGATTGAACTCAGGGCCTCACGGTTGCTAGGCAAGCGCTGAATCGTTGGAGCAATGCCTCCGGCCCTTTAGCTTTGCAATGTCTGTGTGTTCAGGTAGGGCCTCACACTTTTTTTTTTTTTGCCAGTCCTGGGGCTTGGACTCAGGGCCTGAGCACTGTCCCTGGCTTCTTTTTGCTCAAGGCTAGCACTCTGCCACTTGAGCCACAGTGCCACTTCTGGCCATTTTCTGTATATGTGGTGCTGGGGAATTGAACCCAGGGCCTCATGTATACGAGGCAAGCACTCTTGCCACTAGGCCATATCCCCAGCCCCGGCCTCACACTTTTGCCAGGGGTCTCCTACCATCCTCCTACTTTTGCCATTCAAGTAGCTGGGACGAAAGGTGTCTGCCACCATGCCTAGTGCTTGCAGAATGTCTATGGGAGGCTTCTAGAGGTTGTTTAGTTCCAGCAATGTTCTCAGAGGATCCTTGGATGCTCTGAGACTAGTTCTGGAAAGAGGATGGGGGGATGGGGAGAGCACTTTCAAACACATGCAGTACAGTGGTGACAGTTTGTGTACTCTGGGCTCCTAAACCTGGGTCACGAGACATCTGGGCATTGACAGGTGTGTCAGGAGCTCACCTATGCTGGGAGCTTCCCAGGGTTGGGAGGAAGTTGCCTGTGCAGTGGGGAGGAGCCCCTCGGCTTCCGAGTTCACGGGGGCAAAGTTTGAATCATGGCTTCCCTCCCACCTGCAGCATGGCCTTGGGCAAGCCCCACAGCTCCCTGGGACCCTAGTTTCCCTGTATGTACAAAGGAGCTCCATTATCTTCGCCTTCGTCCCCTAAGAGTGTGGTGTGGCTGAAATGACATCCGCATCTGTTCTGAGCACAGAGTGCATGCGCAGTGAAGGAACCCCACTGGTTATGGTGATGGTTATTGGCAGCCACCACCCCAGCCAGGTGCCGGGAGCCCTCAGCTCAGCTCAGCTCCTAACCGCCACCCCCCCCCCCCCCATGCTGTCTGACCACCCCTCCAGGTAGGCAGGCTAACACGGAAGAGAGGAAGGCTGCCCTCAAAACAGCGTCCGACTTCATCTCCAAGATGAACTACCCCCGGCAGACACAGGTGCGCCTTGGAGGGAGGGCAAGGGAGGGTGGGCTGGGACCGGGCACTTCGGGCTCCCCTGGCGTCCCCTTCAGGGTCATCTCGGTACATCACCCTGATCACTTGCCTTCCCAGGTTTCAGTCCTGCCTGAGGGCGGGGAGACCCCGCTGTTTAAGCAGTTCTTTAAGAACTGGAGGGACCCGGATCAGACGGATGGCCCTGGCTTGGCCTACCTCTCCAGCCACATCGCCAACGTGGAGCGCGTGCCCTTCGACGTCGCCACCTTGCACACCTCCACCGCCATGGCCGCCCAGCACGGCATGGATGACGACGGCACAGGCCAGAAACAGGTAGTCCTGGGGGTGCAGGGGGCTGGGCTGTGTCCTGGCTACTTCTACCCTCCATCACTCCCAGATGCCCCCTGGTCCCTGCACCGTCTCTGCTCCTGGAGGCTGTTTCCCTCTCATGCTTCCTCTGCTGCTTTGATAGATGAGATTCTGGGTGACTTTTTTTTTTTTCACTCCATGTATCTTGAATACCTACTATGTTCCTGGTCCTATGTTAAGCATTAGGATGGCTTATATAGAGACAAGGGCACTTGGGGTTGGGTATCACTATAGGAATAGGAGTTTTCTATGAAGGAGAAGGAGTGGAGAATAGGAGAGGTCATTCTAAGCAGGACTGCTATTTGAAGACAGTGGTGTCCCCGAAGCTGGTGTTGTGAGAATCCTCAGGGATGGGCCATGTCCCAAGAGTGTGGGGGGACTTGATCTCTTAGCCAATGGGTGCTACTAAGGGTTTGCCCCTTAGTAACATGAGAGGCTCCAAGGTGTGCTTTAGAAACTCACTGTGAATCTGGGCTGGAGGGAGGAAATGAAGATAGTCAGAGGTTGCCATGATGGCTTAGGGGAGAGAAGACAATGCTCTCGGCACTAGGAAGGTCATGGGGAAGGTGTAGGGCCAGGGATGGGGCTAGGAGGTATGTGTGACTGCACTCCTGATGGGAAGAATAGCAGTGGTGTTCATTTTTCACCTGCTGTTTATTTACCTGCGCTCAGGGCCTCATGCTTACTAAGCAGGTGCTCTGCTACTTGAGCCAGGCCTCCAGCCCCGGTATTACTGTTTTTGTCATTGGTGTCATCATTCATTCCTGCGATGGGTAAGGGAGGATTCAGGATACTCATGGTATTGGCTGTGGAGCCCTGGCAGCCTGACTGTGTGGCCGGGGCAATCCACTGAACAAATCTAAGCCTTAACTTTCTCACCCAAACCTGAGGTTCAATCTCACCCCATCACGTTCAAGAATTTTGCCAGATGTGGAGGTTGTAACATCTGGGGGGGGCAATGCCGCCACTTAACCACCAGGTGGCGCCACAGAGCCTCCTGGCCACTTGTAACACAAGTCAGGTGGTCTCCAGATCTCTGCAGACAGAGATGGCCGGCAGGGTTCACTAAACCGAGCCTCATGAATACACACATAGTCCCAGGTCGCTTGAGCTCTAAGGGGATGGAGCGTGAGTCCGACTGACTGTATAGCCCCTCACCCTCACTGGGCGGCATTCATCAGGAGTTCCCCAGGCACACGGAGACTGGGTCCCAGCTCTGCCTCTGAGGGGCTCTGCCATTGGGGAAGTTTCCCTTTCCCTTCTGCCTGAGCCCATTTGGAATCACATACGTATGCAAAGCTTACCCTGGTGACGAACCCCAGTCCCCAGGCTGTGGTCTCTGGGTGGCTGAAGTGGGGAGCGGGAACAGGTGTTTGACCCCAGCCCTGCCCTGGCAGATCTGGAGAATCGAAGGTTCCGACAAAGTGGCCGTGGACCCCGCCACCTACGGGCAGTTCTACGGCGGCGACAGCTACATCATTCTGTACAACTATCGCCACGGAGGCCGCCAGGGGCAGATCATCTACAACTGGTGAGGGCCCGGGCCCGTCTGTGCGTTGGGGGAACACAGGGGTTCTTGATGGACTGAAGCATGGCAGTCAGGGAGGAGAGGGCGTGGAGCTGGAGGACATTGGGGTGTGGGCCTGAGGCGGCACAGCCAGGCTCTTTCTCCTTGTCCTTGCCTTAGTCCTCCTCTTGCTCCTCCTCCTCTTCCTCTGGCAGTACTCTGGCAGCATTTGAACTCAGGACTTGGTGCTTTCTAGGCAGCTCCTCGCTTTTAGTTCTTTTTCAGTAAGGGTCTTGCAATAACTTTGCTCTGGCCAACCCTGGATGATCTTCTTATTTCTGACTCCTGAGTACGGAGAATTGCAGGCATACATGTACCATCATGCCTAACTTGTTCTTGAGATAGGGTGTCACTAACTTTTTGTTGGGCCTGGCCTTGAACCTCAGTCCTCCATCCCCCATTTTCCTATGTCCACCTCCTATTTCCAGACAGTTCTTTGACTTCCTCATATGGAAATGCAGCTGGTCCATTATGGGAGAGGTGGTCTGTTAGAGAGAAATAAGCAAACCAACAGAACATCTCCCACAAAGTCTATGTCAAGCGCGGCACAAGTTTACCCCTTTCTATAGCTTTGTTGTTGTTGTCAGTTGTGGGCCTTGACCTCAGGGCCCGGGTGCTGTCTCTGAGATCTTTTGCCCAAGGTAGCAGTCTACCACTTTGAGCCACAGCTCCACTTCCAGGTTTTGAGTGGTTAATTGGAGATAAGAATCTCATGCGAACTTTTCTGCTCCGGCTGGCTTCAAACCACAATCCTCAGATATCAGCCACCTGAGTGACTAGGAATATAGGCATGAGCTATTGATGCCTGGATAGGTTTTCTTTCTTTCTTTTTATTTGGTGCCAGTCCTGGGGTTTGAACTCTGGACTTGGGTGCTATCCCTGAGCCTTTTTTGGCTGAAGGCAAGTACTCTACCATTTGAGCCACATCTCTACTTCCTATATAGATTTTTTTTAATTAAATTATTTTTCTCTATCCCACAAATACATACAATTGTTTTATGTATATAATTCTTTCATAAACAGGAAATAATTCAAAAAATATTCTCAGATCACAACAGAATAAAAAGGTGTTATTGAAAAATCGTATTCCAGGTGGGCACTGGTAGCTCAGGCCTGTAACCCTAGCTACTCAGGAGGCTGAGATATGAGGATCGCAGTTCAAAGCCAGCTGGGCCAGGAAAGTTCGCGAGATTCTTATCTTCACTTAAACACCAGAAAACTAGAAGTGGCACTGCGGGCCCCACAATTGATAAAAGAAAGAAAAAAAAGAAAAATATTTCTCATTCCGACATGGGTTATCACTTTCAAGACTTCCTGTCCTTCCAGCAATGCTTTATGCTAATGTAAGCAAATGGGAGTCAGTGTGCCTAATTATCTTCTGTGATTGTACAGAAGATGATTTGCTATAATTATTACCCTGCTCCTTTCTTCCTTCCCTCCCTCCCTTCCTTTCTTCTTTCCTTCCATTCTTCTTCCTTCTTTCCTTCCCCCTCTATCCCTCTCTTTTCCCCCTGAATGTATGTATGTATGCATGCATGTATGTGTGTGTGTGTGTGTGTGTGTGTGTGTGTTTGTATATATTTATCTTGTGCTGGTACTGGGGCTGGAACTAGAGACTTCAAGCTCTGTTCAGCTGGTACTCAGTCACTTGCACCACATCTCTAGTCTGGCATTTTGCTGGCTAATTGAAGATAAAGTCTCATGGAGTTTTCTGCCTGCACTGACTTCAAAGGTCTCCATGAGTCCTTCTGAGTAGCTAGGATTACAGGCAAGAGCCGCCAGTGCCCTGTTGCTCCTTTATGTTTTGGCTGAGTTCTTCCTGGAGATCAGTCTAGGCCATTGCATGGGCAGATTCCTTGTTTTGGCTTTTGTTAGCAGCTGTATAACATTCCTTTGTTGTGCTTTATTTAACAAGTTTCCAGCTGGTACATACTTGGGTTGAGGCTGGTCTTGAGCTATTGTAGGCATCACTGAGATTAATAACCTTAAATAAATATGTTGAATGTTTAGAGAAAGTTCCTCCAGGCCCAACTCCCAGGGGTTGCTGGGTCAGAGTCCAGGAACGTGACATTTTGATAGATAGCATTAATTTCCCTCGAGAGCACTTGTGGCAGTTCACATGGTCACCCTCTCTTCGTGAGAGTCTCTCCTAAAGCCTCACCAGTGGACTGTGTGTTCTCATGCTTTGGGATGTTCATCAACTTGTAGTTTATACAATGGTGTCTTGCTATGCTTTCAATCTGTGTTTGGGGACTGGGGATGTATAGCTCAGTGGTAGGACACTTGTCCAGTTTATGTGAGAGCTTGGGTTCAAGCCCCAGCTGAAAACAAAACAACAACAAAACGAAACTTGTATTTCTCTTACTATGCAGCTTCCACATCTGACTATTAACTGTGGGATTTTTTTCTTTTTTAAACCTTTGATTTTTTTTTTTTTTTGCCAGTCCTGGGTCCTGAACTCAGGGCCTGAGCACTGTCCCTGGCTTCTTTTTGCTCAAGGCTAGCACTCTGCCACTTGAGCCACAGTGCCACTTCTGGCCATTTTCTATATATGTGGTGCTGAGGAATCGAACCCAGGGCTTCATGTATATGAGGCAAGCACTCTTGCCACTAGGCCATATTCCCAGCCCATTAAACCTTTGATTTTGAAATAATAAAATCCTTTCTTCCTTTTTGCTCGTGTGTGTGTGTGTGTGTGTGTGTGTGTGTGTGTGTCTGTGTGCGTGTGTGCACGTACCAGCTGGGGCTTGACTTCAAGGCCTAGGTGCTGTCCCTTACACCTTTTTTCACTCAAGGCTTGCACTTTCACTCAAGTGAGCCACAGCTTCACGCCCAGCTTTTTTGGAGATTAATTGGAGATAAGAGCCTCATGGCCTTTCCTGTCCTGGTTGGCTTTGAACCATAATCGTCAGCTCTCAGCCTCCTGAGTAGCTAGGATTACAGGTGTGAGCCCCAGCCACTCAGCTTATTCTCTGCCTTTCTGTGCAGAAAAATGCCCTGGCTACTATTGTACAG
This sequence comes from Perognathus longimembris pacificus, assembly GCF_023159225.1. Classification (NCBI taxonomy): domain Eukaryota; kingdom Metazoa; phylum Chordata; class Mammalia; order Rodentia; family Heteromyidae; genus Perognathus; species Perognathus longimembris. Next base: position 150,960,112 of record NC_063161.1, read on the forward strand.
CCAAGATTTAGATGTCTGTGCATCTGTCATGGCTGGCAGCCCTGCATGACCAGCCAATCCCCTATGGGGCCCATTTAGGATAAGGAAATCTGTTTGCTGTTCTGGGAGCTAAGTTGGAAGGCAGGAGGTCAAGCTGAGATCATTGGTTTGGCTCCTAGCTCTGGCTCTGGCTCTCCATCTCCATCTCCATCTCCAATTCCATCTCCATCTTCATTGCATCACAGAGATGGTGGTTTCTCAGACTCTGGGCTCTGTACAAACCTCAGTGCTTTGTCTCATTCCCTCTTCCAGGCAAGGAGCCCAGTCTACCCAGGATGAGGTTGCTGCATCTGCCATCTTGACTGCGCAGTTGGATCAGGAGCTGGGAGGTACCCCTGTCCAGGTGAGCCAGTCCACTCCACTCTGAGTGACAGCTTGCTTTTCTGTCCCTCCATCCATCCATCCAGCTATCCATCCATTCATCTACCCATCCACCCATCCATCCACCCATCCACCCATCCATCCACCCATCCACCCATTCATCCATCCACCCACCCATCCATCCGTCCACCAATCCACCCACCTATCTACCCACCTATCCACCCACCTATCCATCCATCCACCCACCCATCAACCCCATCCACCCACCCACCCATGCAACCATTCATCCATCCACCCATACATACATACAGGCACCCATCAATCCACCTATCCATCCGTCCATCCATCCATCCATCCATCCATCCGTCCATCCATCCATCCAAGCACATGCCGGACTTCCATGTGCTACACATCATGTCTGCAGCCATGGAGACCCACATGGGCTTTCCAATGAATGGTGAGACATTGCTTAAGCATGCATGATCACATACTGTGATGTATACAGCCAGCAAAATGATGACACCCTTTGGGACGGGGTAGCAGGACAGGCAGCAGCGATTAAGAGAATGGATGTGGAGACAGCATGCTTGGGTCTGAATCCTGCCTTCACCTCTGGATACTTCCTTGCTGTTCAAATAGGAGTAATTGTACCCCCCCTTACAGGACTGAGCACCCATTACATTGATATGTAAAGCATTTGGAGCCATGCCTGACACAGAAGCCTCCTCCTTTATATAATGCATGTGAAGTAGAAAGTCATAAATCCCAGGTCGAATCTAATTTGGGTTAGGAGACCTCCCTCCTTCCCGAAGAGACGCTGAAGGTAGGGCCTAACTGATGAGTAGAAATTGGCCAGGCATTGATTGAAGGAAAGCACAAACCAGGCAGAAGGAAGAGTCCTGTGTAATGGCCCTGAGGTGGGAGGGACATTGGATATCAGAGTGGGGATGGAGAAAGGAGAGAGAAAGGAGAGAGAAGGGAGAGAGGCCATGTTGTGAGGAGGACCGCCAGCAGAGACCCCCCACGGACACAGAGTATAGCCAAAAGAAAGTCTTCATTACTGGCTGGGACTGCACTGGGCAGTCAGATGCCCCAAAGTGTAGTCCTGAGTTTTCTTTTAAGGTCTCTTTTAAGCAAAAATGTACATCCCTGTTTGCTCAGGGGTGGAAAGTCCCTAATGGTTCTTTCAAGTGTAAGCCAAGCGTGAAGTTACAGAAGCTTAGACAAGGCTGTCAGCAAGGGTTGAGCAAGGGTAGCATGACCTGTTACTATGATCGTTTCTATGACCCATTACTACGATCGCTACCTAGGAACAAAAATGGAACAGTGGACAGTGGATACACGTATCTTTCAATGTCCAACCATAAGGAATTAGTCTCACAGGTGGGGTGCAGTCCGTTCTTAAGACAGAGTCACAAAAGCAAAATGGAGTCACAGAAGCAAAGAGTCAACTCTAAGCCGGTGAGGATTTATAAGCCCTACTACAATGTTAGGAGGCTCCGTGGGGACAGAGCCCATGGGGGTGATGGTGAGGATGTTGACTTTGGCCTGGAAAATGATTGGAGTTTGCTGACTGGTGAATCTGAGCTCAGCAGGGGGTTTCTGGTCTTGAAGATGGTTCTGGCTGCTGGGAGGAGCCCTGGAAGTGGGCGTGGCCTGGAGAGAGGTGGTAGGGGAAGCAGTCTGTTGCTCTATCCAGCCCTTGGCCTGGGCAGGACTCTGGCCTGGATCTGAGCTGGTGTACTGACCATCATGCTGGCCTGGGTGCCAGGCACTAAGTGAGATACCATATGGCAGAGTTGGCAGGAGCAATTAGCAATTTGGGCTCCATGTTGCAAGAGGAAGGCCCTGAGAGATTGAGGCCAGCACCAAGTTTTCACCATCAGGGTGGGCTTAGGATCTGACCTCTCACCCGGCGATGGCTGGTCACTGGGTTCACTTGGCCAGGGCCAGGCCTCCAGTGTGAGTGAGGAACACTGAGCCAGAGGCAGATGAGGGTGACCCTCCTTGGTAGGGCTCTCGCCCCTCCCTTCCCCACTGTACCACTGGCCGAGCAGGAGGCTCTCCAGACAGACCTTCCAGAAGGCTCTTTGTGAGACTCCACCAGCCTTCACCGCTGGGCCTGATGAGACTATTCTGGAAGAATGTCCACAGACAGTCCCTGGGCTTCCATTTAAGGCAATCTATGCAAACATGAGCTCTCTGGGTTCTTGGGCCAGACTCTCAGGGGCAGCACCGGAAGTCCCCAGTGAGGTGGGAGTGGGTAGAGATGGAAGAGCAGCCGAGGCAACACCCAGGGGACCCCAGGCCCTGGCATCACATCCAGCCTTCCTGCAAGTCTTATTTCTCTGCCCTGTGTGTTCTGGGCCCACGGTGCTGCCTGCCAGGCTCAGTGACGGCCTTGTTTGGCAAATGGGCCCGGTGCCATACAAAAGGCCTAATGCCCCTGTCCTCCCTCCCCTCATCCACTCTCCTGTCTCGCCACTAGAGCCGTGTGGTCCAGGGCAAGGAGCCCGCCCACCTCATGAGCCTGTTCGGCGGGAAGCCCATGATCATCTACAAGGGTGGCACCTCCCGGGATGGTGGGCAGACAGCCCCTGCCAGTACCCGCCTCTTCCAAGTTCGGGCCAGCAGCTCAGGAGCCACCCGGGCCGTTGAGGTAACACCAAGACCTGGACTATCAGGGGAATCCACCATTTCTGAAACCTGTCAGGCTCCTTGGGCAGTGCTCCAGACCCCAGAGGTGGGGTGGAGGGGCTATAACAGGAAGTGCACTGCCTTCTGGAGTGTCATGGCTCCACCCTGGACACCCATCCTGACCCCCCTCTCCCCTTTCCTGCACAGCGGTCTCCAGGGTGGTCTAATGCACTTCCTTAGTCCCGGGCCCTCCAGCCCAGAATTCCACATCCTCTTGGTTAGTCACAGTGGATTCTAGACTCCATGGGGACCAGGCCAACCCCAGCTCTGGGTTCTCCTGGGCTGTGAGGAGGGGGTTGGGGCTTTGTTGTCTGGTTTCTGATGAACTGGGGACACTCCCTTCTCAGGTGATGCCCAAAGCCGGTGCCCTGAACTCCAATGATGCTTTTGTGCTGAAGACTCCCTCGGCGGCCTACCTCTGGGTGGGCACAGGAGCCAGCGATGCGGAGAAGGCTGGGGCTCAGGAGCTCCTGAGGGTGCTGCGGGCCCAGCCAGTGCAGGTGGCCGAAGGAAGCGAGCCAGGTGGGTGCTAGCAGGGAGCCCGCAGCTGTCCTTCCATCTCCTTGGCCCTCCCGGTGCCTATATCTTCACTAGAGTCCCTGTGGGCAGGGAGAAGTGGGTCTGGAGAATTAAAGGAAGGAGAGAGCCTGGCATTGGCCAGGCAGTCTAGGAAGGCTTGCTGGAAGAGGCGGGCATTTGCTAGAAAGCCTTGAGAGGCTCAGGGCAGGAGTAATAGCCTCAGAGTGGCAGCCCTCTCCTCTTCCTCTTTCAAATCTGCTTTGTTTCTTGAGCATCAATCTTGGAAGTTCTCTCTTGAGTCAGCCCTTAGTCTTTCTGGCTGTTTCGTTGTGCCCTTTGTCCCTTATGTGGTGTTTGATGGCAGAAGGGATGAAAAGCATTTAGGTCTGTAGCAGGTCCTTCCCGTAGAAGCTTCTTTGAGAATGTTCCATTTTAACCAGCTCCACTTTGGTGGCGATTGGACACTAGAAATGCAACTAGTGGAATGAGGAGTCAGACATTTAATTGTATTTGCTAATGAGGAATTTAAATGTAAATAGCCGCACACCGCCTGGGCAGGTATGGACAGAGTGGATCAAGTAGAAAACACAGGGAAATTGGAGTCAGAAAAGATTTTGCATTCTGGCTTTTACTACCTCCAAGCTGTGTGACCTTAGGTGAGCTGCTTAACGTCTCTGAGCACCTCATTTGTTGAGAGGGGCTAATGATCCCCATCCTGCAGTCCTGCTGTCCCTTGCTGTGTGTCTCCTGCCAAGTCTACCCTCCCTGGGCCTTCCTTTCATCATCTTCACAGTCCCTCAGGTCCCTTTTCTCTTGGGCCCCTGGGAGTTTTAAGATGAAGCCAAGGATGACGGGTTCATTGGCTTGGGCGGGATTCATCTTCAGGTCTGAAGAGGCCTGCTAGGGGGCAGTGGCATCCCTGCCCCCCCCCACCCCCCTGCCCCGTAACTGCTGTGACCTCCCCTCCCTCTCCCCTCCACAGACAGTTTCTGGGAGGCTCTGGGCGGGAAGGCCGCCTACCGCACATCCCCGCGGCTGAAGGACAAGAAGATGGACGCCCATCCTCCTCGCCTCTTCGCCTGCTCCAACAAGATCGGCCGTTTCGTGGTAAGTGTGTGGAGGTCTTGCCTCCTCTGGCTTCTGCTTCCTGGGGGGGGGGGACGGGGGTGCCGGGGGGGGATGATGAGCAGTAGGGGCGGCAGAGATGGGTTGGGGGACCAGTGTGGTATAGCAGTTCTGCAGTCCCTGCCTTAACTTCCACGGGTTCTTCCCAGATCGAGGAGGTCCCTGGTGAGCTCATGCAGGAAGACCTGGCTACTGATGACGTCATGCTTCTGGACACCTGGGACCAGGTGAGTGAATGCAAGAAGGCGGGGGCCACAGGCCATGGGGGAAGCTGGACTTCCACCTGGGTCACCGAGGGCCAGAAGGAGGCAAATAAAAGAGGCAGCATGAGGGGCTGCCAGAAAAGCCCTTGACCTGTGGCAAGTCACTTCCGCTCTCCCACTTCCCATTTCCTCAGTTATAAGATGGGCATGACTGTCACCTGGAGCTTTGGCAGGGCCTCTCCTGGCTGAGAAGGCCCTGGGCTCTCCTCTTGCTCTCCTAGGGGAGGCTGTTGAAGAGGACTCAGTGTGGGGGAAGGGCATTCATTCATTCACTCATTCATTGAGTAGTAACAGAACCCCTGATTGTGTCCAGTGCTTTTTTGTTCGGGATGAAGGAGATAGAGGAGTAAAATGAAGCCGACACCATGTCCGGTCCCCACAGAGTCTGTCCGTGTGTGTGTGTGTGTGTGTGTGTGTGTGTGTGTGTGTGTATGTGTGTGTGTGTGTGTGTTAGAGTAGCCTAGGCTGTCAACAACCTTTCCTTCACACAATACACTCTGTGTACTGATGAATGAACAAATGAATGAGAATGTGCTTGCCGTCCATGTGACAAACAACTAAACATCTTTAAAGGGATGGCTCGTGAACTTCTAGAAGGAGATTTCCAACTCAGTGTCTTATGGCACTATGTTGTCAATGGTAATGAGTAAAGAAAGCTGGGATGGGGATATGTGGAGTGGTAGAGTCTGGGGCAAAGCGGGACTGCCCATCAAAGGGACCTCTAAGATGGACTGCTCCACTTTATCCAAGTGAAGGCAGGGGTCCAGCATGGCCAGATCCTCCAGTTTTTCAAGACAAGTTAGAATCTAACATGTTGGTGAGCTGGGCGCTGCCGGTGGCTCATGCCTATAATTCCAGCTACTCAGAAGGCTGAGATCTGAAGATCATGATTGGAAGCCAGCCCGGGCAGAAAAGTCTATGAGATTCCTATTTCCAATAAACTACTCAGAAAAATCTAGAAATGGTGCTGTGGCTAAAGTGGTAGAGTGCCAGTCTTGAGCAAAAGCAGCTCAGGGACAGTGCCCAGGTCCTGAGTTCAAGCCCCAAGACCAGCTATCACTTTGTAACCTCTGTTCCACATCCTTCTGGTCACTGTCTGTGGTCTCTATAAATGGAGGTCAGGGCTTTGTCCTGTCTGGTACCCCGAACCTTCTCCACCAGCTGTGAATTTGGCCAGTGGCCTTCGTGTACTTAGTGTTTCTCATCTCACCTCCAGGTGTATGTGTGGGTTGGAAAGGATTCTCAAGAAGAGGAAAAGACAGAAGCTTTGACCTCTGGTGAGGACCGACGTCTCTGTGGGGCTTTGGCTGTGGGTTGGTGGGCGAAGCATCTGGTATCAGTCTGTGAGTTAGTAAATGTGGAAGGGGGACTTCTTTCTCCACAGTTAGACCTATCTGGAGTGGTGTGCTAGTCAGCTTTCCATTACTATAACAAATACCTTGGAACTATCAGCTCATAACGAGAGAAGGTTTAGCTGGGCACCGATGTCTCATGCCTGAGATCTGAGGATTGAGATTCGAAGCTAGCCTGGGCAGGAGAGTGTGCGAGACTACTATCTCCACTAAGCTACAAACAAAAAAAATCTGGAAGTGGATTGGTGGCTCAAGTGGTAGAGTGCTAGCCTTGAGCATAAAAGCTCAGGGATAGCACCTAGGCCCAGAGTTCAAGCCGCAGGCCCAACAAATAAACAAAAATGTTTATTTTGGCTCACCACTTTAGAGGTTTCAGTCTATGGTCAGTAGACTCTGCTGCAAAATGTCATGGTGGGCAATCTGTGTAGGAAAAAAAAATATATCAATTTGCCTGGTAGCCAGGACTTAGAAAAAAGAGCAAGAGGAAGGGGTGGGGGTCTCACTGTCTCCTTCAGTGACCACAAGACTTCCCCAAAGATCCACCTCTTCCTTATCAATCCCCCCAAAGTTTTCACTACTTCCCAAACCTTAGCAGGTGCTGAAGAACAGATTCATTCCTTCAGAAAGCCTTCAGCATATCTCAGGGGAAGGAAACGAACAGTGCACAGCCGTGCCGGCTTCCCAAGATGCACAGGGCCGGAACTTGCCAAGGGTTCTGTGTTAGACAGCCAAGCTGAGGGCGCTGAGGAGAACAGACCTAGTGAACTCCAGTGAAGAACTGAGAGCTTTGCAAAACAGGAAGTGATGCCCTCAGCCCTGTCCCTTCCTGTCTTCCTGGCAGAGTGGTAGAGAAATCATGGGGGTGTCATTGCCTGGAAAGGATGCTGGTGTCCAAGGCAGGACTGACCCCTGGGGACAGCGACACCAAAGTTGCCCCCTGTCCTGAGGCCCCCTCTCCCTGGTGAGAGACACAGTGAGAATCCCAGAATGTCCTTTTCTCTGTGTGTGTCTGCAGCTAAGCGGTATATCGAGACGGACCCTGCGAATCGAGACAGGAGAACCCCCATCACCGTCGTGAAACAGGGCTTCGAGCCTCCCTCGTTCGTGGGCTGGTTCCTGGGCTGGGATGACCAGTACTGGTCCACAGACCCCTTGGATAGAGCCCTGGCTGAGCTGGCTGCCTGAGGAGGGGCAGAAGCCCCCCGAATATCACCAGTCAGTGCCTTTTGGAACTGTTCATCTCCCAAAGAGACCTCATGGTGAGCAGGGCAGCGCTGGGATGTTTGTGTGTGTGGATTTGTTGTTTTTTTTAAAAAAAATAGTAGCCAAAAATAGCCCTGCAGACATTCAGGGTTCTTGTAAAACTATTTGAAATTGCTGTGCTTTGGAAATGAAATCCAATAAAAAGCCTTTTGAAGTGTGTTCTCGCGTTGCTTCGATCCATGGCCCCTCTCACCAAGGGCACCCATCAGTCTCAGTTCTGTGTCTGACCCTGGAAATTCAGAAGACACCTGAGTCACCTCCCATGGGCCCATGGCTGGGTGACATCCACAGCCTGGGTAGAAGTGTCCAGGAAAGATGGTCACAACTCACAGGCAATCCCAAGCCAAAGGCAAAATGCTCTTTTTTAAATGTAATGGTATGAGCCAGGTGCTGGTGGCTCATGCCTGTGATCCTAGCTACTCAGGAGGCTAAGATTGGAGCATCACGGTTCAAAGCCAGCCCAGGCAGGAAAGTCTGTGAGACTCCTATCTCCAGTTAACCACCAGAAAACCGGAAGTGTATCTGGGGCTCAAAGAGGTAGAGAGCTAGCCCTGAGTGAAGAAGCTCAGGGACAATGCCCAGGCCCTGAGTTCAAGCCCCATGATGGACAAAATAAATGAATAAATAAAATAAAATTGAATGGTATGGTAGTGTTGTCTTGTGTGTCTTCTCTTACCCTCACACCACTAGGGGTTGAACCCAGGGCCTTGTACCTGGTAGGTAAGCATTCTTCCACTGAGCTATACAGTCCAGTCCCTGACCCTTCCTGTTTTGTGCCAGTACTGGAGCTTGAACTCGAGCACTGGATTCTTGTTTGGCTTTCTTGCTTATGGCTGGTGTTCTATCACTTGAGCAATACCTCTGCTACTATAAGCTCAATCTCAGAAGCTCAATCTGCTGCCCAAGCTGTCTGGAGAAATCTGCTTTTTGTGGCTGTCAAGCTAAGAGCTACCCTACATGTGCCCAAGTTTGTAGTCTTTGGGGTACTGGAGAGGGACTCCTTGGTGCCCCCACATGGTCCCCTGAGCCTGAGTCATTGCTTATGGCATCAAAAGAACCTCTTGGGGCTTTCCATGAACTGCTTCACAACCTTTTCTCCATGGAGGCTGCTGGATGACAGAGCCCATCCGCTCCCTCCTTCCTCTAGACCTCGCCCCATTCCCCCGCTTGCCCATGCTCTCCCGTGGTTTGGAGGGAAGCTTCTGGGGACAGAACTACAGAACAGAAGGCAGTGCGAGATGTATGGGATTATGTGGTGGTGGTGGTGTATGCACACACGTGTGCTTGTGCGTGGTGTGTATGTGTTTACACTGCCGTTTCCAAAGCTGGCTGAGTCCTGAAATCCTCGAGAGATCTTTTTAAAAGCAGGATTCCCTCCAGAGGCCTTACCTCGAGAGATTCATCACAGGAATGACGAGGGTAGGTGGGTGGGGGAAGGAATTTTCCGAGTGAAGTTTGGGGACAGGCAGGGAGGGTCATGTCAGGCAGAGGGTGTGCCAGGGTGTGCCCCAAGAACAGCCAGCCTGTGGCTGGAAAAGGTGGGGAGTGCTGGGAAGCTGAACGATAGGCAGGTGCCTTGAACGCCATGCCCAGGGGTTTAGATTTTACCCTACACGACTCGCTCTTGCCTACCCACCAAAGGTCGCTTTCGTTAACGCATAATGTGCTGGAACAAAAGTAGCAGTTGGCAACAGAGGCTTCTAGAATCTTCCTTATTGGAGGCATTTTGAGGGTTGTAAGGACGACACCGGCTTACTTCCTTGTGACATGAATGGACTTGCCCATAAGTTCTCTATTTCGTCTCTGCTGGCATGTTAGGGCGCAATTGTGTCCTCAGCAAAGTTTTGCAATGTCTTCAGAAGGGAAAATTGCCTGGGCCAACTGAATTGCCTGACTTCCTTATTATTTTTTTTATTATTATTATTACCTTCAAGGCAGAAGAGCAAATCAGGAGTAGTTTCATTGCAACCACATTTTATCTTCCTCATAGTTTTAGATCTCATGATGTCGCACAATGGAGAAGTCACTGTGACAACAGACCAAGACAGAAGCCACAGAGACATCTCTTTTTTTTTTTTTTTTTTTTTAATTAAATTTTTTTTTTGGCCAGTCCTGGGCCTTGGACTCCGGGCCTGAGTCCCTGGCTTCTTCCCGCTCAAGGCTAGCACTCCGCCACTTGAGCCACAGCGCCGCTTCTGGCCGTTTTCTGTATATGTGGTGCTGGGGAATCGAACCTAGGGCCTCGTGTATCCGAGGCAGGCACTCTTGCCACTAGGCTATATCCCCAGCCCGAGACATCTCTTAAAGATTGGCCAGGCCTGGGGTCCTATATGGAGGTGTCATAAGCAATAGAACGGATGTACTTATTTTGAACAAGCCATTGTGATTTTTTTTTTCTGAGTTGGGGATGTAGCTCAGCGGTAGAATACATGCTTACCACAGATTCAGTCCTCAGCACCAACAATATTTTCTTCAGGCAAAGGTAGCTCATACTGGTAATCTTAGCTACCCCGGAGGCTAGAACCTAGAAGATCGAAGTCAACCTAGGCAGAAAAATCCATGAGACTCTGTCTCTAAAATTACCATAAAAATCAAGGCAGGCTCAAGTGGTGGAGTGCCAGTCCTGAGTTCAAGCCCTAGGACCACCAAAATGTTCTCCTTCTTAAAAAAATGTTTTCTCTAAGCTCCCAATTCTCCCCTTGCAAATGGGCAATATTATGTTTATTACCTAACCCCAAGGTAGTATAAAAAATGGCTGATGGCTTAAGCCATTTTCTTAAGTTTTTTGCTTAAAATTAAAAAAGGTTCTTCTTCACTTGATCAAAAGGCTGGGAAGCGATAAGAAGGTTCTTTTTTTTTTTTTTTTTTTTTTCCTGGGGCTTGGACTCAGGGCCTGAGCACTGTCCCTGGCTTCTTTTTGCTGAAGGCTAGCACTCTGCCACTTGAGCCACAGCACCCCTTCTGGCCATTTTCTGTATATGTGGTGCTGGGGAATTGAACCCAGGGCCTCATGTATACGAGGCAAGCACTCTTGCCACTAGGCCATATCCCCAGCCCCAAGAAGGTTCTTTTTAACTCAATGTATGACATAAGGGCTCAAAATTGGAAAGAGAAAATTCAAAGAACCCAGTTTGTCATATACATTCAGATGGTAGACACATGTGCTATGGAGCAGGTTGGATATTTGACTGTAAGTAATGGAGAACCAAACTCAATCCAAATGAAAGCATGAGCACACCACATGAGTCCAGAGTTTCGGGGCCTTCATGGTTGATTTAATCCAGTGGATTTGGGATTCCTGTTGATTCTATTGGCTTTGCTTTCCACAGTCTGATAGCCAAGAGATGTGTGGACGACTGTTCGAGAACATGTCTTAGATGAGGTTAGGAACAACTGCTCCCAAAGGGCTGGGGATATGGCCTAGTGGCAAGAGAGCTTGCCTCGTATACATGAGGCCCTGGGCTCAATTCCCCAGCACCACATATACAGAAAACGGCCAGAAGTGGCGCTGTGGCTCAAGTGGCAGAGTGCTAGCCTTGAGCAAAAGGAAGCCAGGGACAGTGCTCAGGCCCTGAGTTCAAGGCCCAGGACTGGCCAAAAAAAAAAAACAAAAACAAAAAAAACAAAAAACAACTGCTCCCAAATCTTGAGATCTTTCCTCAGATTTCAAGTTCATATGGAGACACAAGACCATTACTGACAGAAGAATGCCATTCCCCACAGCTCAATTAAATTTGCCTCTGCTTCCGGAAGCTCTTAAGAGGCCCCACCTGAACAAAGTGATCACTTCTGGGAAGGAAGAAACACTTCTTTTTGCAACCTAGCTTGATCTGAGCCTGAGTCTGCTGTAAACTTGGTATTACTGGCATTGGTAAATGACCTCAATAAATTCAGGGATTTCCCCTAGCCTGGTCAACACAACCAAATGGGATTATGAGTGTAAATGAAAGATAATACACCATCTTGCAAGGTGATCAGCTTTCGCCTTCTCCCTGGTTTCCATGAGGAAAATGTCATAGGTAACTGGAAAACATTGAGGTTAGGATCTTAAAGGGGATCTAGTCCGGTGGTTCTGAAGTAGGTGCACCTGTGTGTGTGTGTGGGGGGGGGTCAGTGTCACTCCCCAAGTATGCACATTTGTGTGGCATGTGTCTGTACTTATCAGACAGCTGCACAGCTTCCAATGTATTCTCAAAAGAACCAAGGCCTGAACAGGTGAACTACAATCTCATTTGATAGGTGAGGAAAGAAGTTGAAGGGAAAGGACTTATTCAAGATCACATCAGAAGCTGGAGACGTAACCCAAGATTCATAGAACTCTACAGAATCCTGGAAATACTTCCAGGATTTTAAAAATAGATGGTTCAAATATCATTTTTAAAGCAATAATAAAAAACCAGATACTTAAAAGCAGAAAAGAAATTGGGGGCAGAGCCTGATTTTAAATTGTAGCACTTCTATAACTAATATTTTTTAAAGACTCATTTCTCATGGTTTACTTTATAGTATGTCACAAATATGGGCTTCATAATTTGTCCTAGTGAAAGGCACTTCAAATAGTTTACTCATGTACAGTTTCTTTTGCCGGTGGTAAAGGGAGAAGAGGAGCTTGGTGCTATAAAACAAAGTTCAAAATCCCTGAGTAAAATGTTCTGGGTTCAGTATGGATTAGCTAGCTGACTGACCTTGGGAAGATATGCTATTGAGATAACAAGATCAATACATAGTTCAGAGAACTATGAAAATGGAAAGTCTATGGAACTTTGGCTTCTTCCACCAGAGCCAGTGTTGTTATAACATGTTGTAGTAGTTACAAACATACCAGCAACTCCTCTAACTTTTGTATTGAACTTGAGCTAAATCAGATGACCCAAAACTACATTGTGGTAGGCCGCCATTAATTTCAAGTGGTTCCTCAAAGGTTGGACATTGCAGGTAAAACGCAATGATTTCCTGTTGTTCTTTTAAGTAGACATAGGTTTGTGGCAGGTCGAGATAGGTCTGTGTGAATAGCTAGACAGCAAGAAGTGGGGTCCTAAGCATATGAAGGGCAATGAAGCCACTCAAGGCTTTGTGGGTCTGTGGTCTCACATACCCTGGGGAAAATTCTTGAATCAAGGTGGCTACCCTGGTAATGGAGGCTCTATTGAAACACTTTTGAAAAATGAAACCCAGAGAAAATGCATTCCAGTGCACATGCTTTATTCTGCGTTGTTGGAAGGGGAGGCAAGTGGCACCCCGCACCAGTACACCTCCAGCCTGGAGGGCTGCCTCCCGCCACTGAACTTCAGCCTACTGAACTAGGAATTCACAAGACGCAAAAAGGCGGGCATTCAATACCTGAAGAGGAAGACACATGGAACCTGGAGCACTGTTATTCACCCGGATATGACATTTCCTGATCCTTAGTCAGCATGCGTGAGCCACTTTACTGCACAAAAAAACAGGACTTGAAGAAAATATATTCAAGTTCAAAATATAAGTGTAACTTGAGTCCCTAGTTGAAATGCGCCATAACTGCTAGTCATCTCCACCAGCAAACTGGTTTTTCTAAAATGAGCTCAGAAATGGGGTAGACAAGACAGGAAGGGACACACAGGCTGGGATTGACAGTGATTCAGCTTAGGGTTAAGGGCAGATACAGACAGTGCTACCGGGAATAGATGACTTATATTTAGACCTGGGGTGAACTGAGAGCCTCAAAGAGGAAGTGCTGCAAATGTCAGCAGCTAGCGCTCCAGGCTAGGAGGGAAGAGGCCAGGTGACACAGACTCACAGGTATTTGCAAAACAGAAGAGGCTTCCTAGTATTACAGACTAAGAAACTGTGGTCTACACCAGCTCTCTCTCCACTTCTTCTTTCCACATCAGCTTCTACATCTCTGTAGACACCCTAAATTCACCAGTGTCTTCCCAAGATTGTCACACATTACATGTCCACTGTATTATGAGTTGCTTATGCTCCTTATTAATGGAATAAGTAACCAAGATATCCCAGAGCCTGTAATAGTTTGTAGCATGCGGTGATTGAAATATAATGGTCCTCTGAAGATACTTTTTTTTTAAAGTGTTTTAGTCCTTAAGCTATTCAGAGGGATATATAACAATTGTTTATAAAACTCAGAGAACTCGGAAAACATTGTAATAAAATGTCAAAACTATCCAAAACCTGACATATGAAAAAAATCGGCAAGGTGAGAAAAGCACTTTTATGAAAAGTATTTAGCTGGCTTGAAAGGCAGATCATAGAGAGTTGTTTACTCATAAAAGGAGGCTCAGAGAACTGAAAAAAATGTACTTGTTATTTTCAAAAGGCCCACCACAACAGTGAATTTAAGTCTTTGAAAGGTTGGGGTGATTGTTATCATTTCCCGTAGTTCTGACAGGTTCCTGGCAAGAAAGGGCCTATTCACTGAGGATTATCTGAAACATGGTTTGGGTTTAGCAAGGAAATGGACATGAGAAAGATGAAATCATGCTTAAGAAACCATGGAGATAAGGCACAGATGGCCCAAAGAAGCTGTCCATAGCCCAAGTCATAATTTTCTGCAAAGCACTAATCAAGCCAGGAGAGTCGGATGGCAGTTTACTCTGTGTTCTTGCTCTTGGCCTGGCTGCTGAATGAAAATCCAAAAGAGGAGAAACTGAATCTATTACAAAATGATCTAAAAATACAAACTCTTAAAATATTTTGAAGATTTAGGAGATTGTCATATATATGTATATTATATATAATCAATCTTTCTCTTTCAGTATTTACAAACTAACAATTCTTTGCCACCTATCCCTTCCTCAGATCAAACTCAGGGATTCAGGAATGCTATGCAAGTACTCTACCCCTGAGCAGAACCCCAACCCCAAAGCTAACGATTCTTTCATCTGTTTTTATGACCACTATACATTCTAAAAGCTCCACATTCAACATATTGAAAAGGAAAGGGCGGGAGGATATGCAAGGTTCCCTGCCCTACTCTCTTTCCTTGTGAGCTGAAAGCTAATTTGGTCCCACTTTATCCTTGGAAGCATACAGCCAATCTCTCCCCTAGCACCTCTTGACTCAGTGCTTTGCCCCCATGATGCCTTGCAACATATCGATGGGCAGAGGGAAGACGATGGTGGAGTTCTTCTCAGCAGCAATGGTGGTCAGAGTCTGAAGGTACCGGAGTTGAAGGGCTGCAGGAGACTCGGTGATGACAATGGAGGCTTCTTTCAAAGCTCTGGATGCATTCATTTCTCCCTCAGCTGCAATCACCTGTGGATGGGAAAAGAGAGTCAGACCAGAGCAAGCCACATAACATCATGGCACAATCACCAAATGTTTACAAATCCTTTTGCAATTCTTTGATTTCAAAAAAAGGAAAGAGGGCTGGGAAGGTGGTTTAGTGGTAGAATGCTGGCCTAGCATGCGGAAAGCCCTGGGTCCAATTCATCAGTACCCCATAAACAGAAAAGGCTGGGAGTGGCGCTGTGACTCAAGTGGTAGAGCACTAGCCTTGAGTAAAAAGCTCAGGAACAGTGCCCAGGCCCTGAGTTTAAGCCCCAAGACTGGCAAAAAAAAAAAAAAAAAAAAAAAAAGGAAAGGAAAGAGAATCTTACTAAAGCAAAAATTGACAGGTTATTCAATACATGTTTTGATAACAGGTTGGTGTAAGGATTTAATAGTACTTGAAAAAACTTCTACTTCTATTTATGTATGTAAATTAAGGCATCTTGGTCCACCAAAATGAAAATAAGAATGAAACTGACATAGAATCCTGTCTCGTTCTAGCAATAATTAAGTACATGGTTATGAGTTAATTCATTTATGATACTGAGAAGCATATCTAGTAAAAATGATTTTGTGTGTGTGTGCAGGTACTGGAGCTTGAACTCAGGGTCTGAACGTTGTCTCTAAGCTTGTCTTTTTTTCTCAAGGCTGGTGCTCTGCCACTTAGGACACAGCCACTTCTGGTTTTCTGGTGGTTAATTGGAGAAAAGAGTTTCATCAACTTTCCTGCCTGGGCTGGCTTCAAACCACCACCCTCAGATCTCAGCCTCCTGAGGAGTTAGGATTACAGGCGTGAGCCACCAGCACCTGGTGTGGAAAAAGCTTTTTAAAGGAGTTTAATTCATTTTCTGCCCTTCCTTCTTGCTGCCTAATTTGAGAAAATACAAAGGGATGTGTAGAGATAGCTGAGAAGAAACTGGGGGAGTGGCCGGGGGGTGTGTGGGCTGGTGATACATTGGTGGTGAGGTTGGAGGGGGACATTTGGGGAGGAAATCAACAGTATTTGGAGATGGATTTGGTATGGAAAGGGCAGGGCCGAGGGCCCAAGACTCAAGTTTCTGTGTTTTACTTGTATAGATATTGACGTTAACTGATATAGGATCTGGGACTTATGGAGAGGAAGAACAGAATTAAACCTTCAATTTATCAAAGCAAACCACTATGGCCTGCCTTGGTAAGCAAGTGCTAGACACGGTCAGAGAGACACATGAAACTGTATTCCAGGACGAGCACCAGAGGATGCAGAAAGAACCACTACCATGGGACCACCAGAACTCTGGTTTTGTTTCCATGTCAGCTCATGTGTCCAATTAGGCACTTTTTTTTTTTTGTCTGAGCAAGGACCAACTGCAGAGCTATCTCATTTCCCACTACCAATTAATACACAATCTCTTGGCAGCAAAGCCAGACCCATCAGGATGGGGACACATTTTGTTCGTAGAAAAGCTTCGCTGAGCAAGCTGCCAAAACTGTGAACACAATACTACAGGCTTTGTCTAGAGGTAGGCTGAGTGCACGCTGGATAGCATCTTAGAGAACAAAGCAAGCTCCTTTGGGGGGGGGGGGGTTGCCAAATGTGTAGTAATTCCAGGTCAGTTGACCCTTTATAGCCACCATTTTACTAATTGATTCTTATATTTTGTTATTCTTTTGTTGTGGTGGAGATTGAAGCTGGGGCCCTGTGCATGATACACAGCTCTACCACAAAGCTACATCCCCAGTCCTGCAACCATCATTTTAAAATGTGACCTTTTCCCACGGGTGAGATTGGTACTGCCTGTTCCCTTCTGGAAATCAGAAGATCAGAAGGGCATGGAATGGCAATCATCTATACTTTCTCAATTAGTACACCACTCATCCCAGGACTATAAGCTAGAAAACATGTGCCAGGCATGTTTCTGATCTGAGGCCATTAAAATCTGGTCTATACCCTTTGAACAAGAAGTTTGGCTAGCCTACTGTAAAATGTGTAGGGAATCTGTCTTCTTTTGTGTCTCATAAATCTTTCTCTTTGCTGGATAGTATTCCTTCATGGACATTAATCTAAACGCTATTCATTCAACTAGCAATGGGCGTGGGAGTTGCCATTTTGGGGGCAATTATAAAGTGCTGCTATGAACATCCCAGTCATGGCTTTTGGTGACCACCAGTGGATTGCTGTAAGCCACATACTTAGGAATCAAGCTATGGCTTACAGGGTTTAGAAAACATTCAGCTTTGGTAGATACTGCCAGACTTGGTTGCAAAGTGGTTTTATCAGTGTACACTCCCACTAACAGAATGCGAGCACTCCAGTCCCTCACCCACATTTGGTTCTTACCTTGTTTTTCAAGCCACCCTGCTGTTTATCAAGGGAGGCACCTCCTCATAATCCCTATGGCTAATGAGCTGGAAGAATTGTTCTCTAGTGTCTTTTAATCTATCAGTTCCCCTACCGGCTTTTTCCATTTTCTGTAACTGTTTTGTTAAAATAAGCAGGTTCCTTATTTTTCATGAGAACTTGAATATAAGGCATGGTTGCTGCAGAATGACTGTGCTTTGCAGAAGGACCAGGCTCATTGTATAAACCCTAACCTTGAAGATAGGCAGCCCAGGTTCCTGAGAACCTTCCAGATACATCCAAATAAAAGCATACCAACTGAGAAGTTTTTTCTTCTCGCTATAAAGAGAGGACAGGCACTCTCCATGCTGTTGAGAATGGAATGGAAGGCAGAGGAGGCCGGGAGGAAGAGAAGCAATTTCTGGTTTCTGCTGCCACTGCGTGACAATGAAGAGCTCAGTCACTTAGCTTTCCTGAGCTTCAGTTTCTCACTGCCAAGGACGGCAAGTGACTTTCACTTCTTGGGGCGAAGTGCGTTACCTGGAGTATTGCAGATGGCTTCTGGAGCCAACTCTCCACTCAGTGGAAACTGTGCTGTGGTTAATTGCTGACAAGGGAATAGGAGGGTACAGCGCCTGGGCAAAGTACCAGCACCTTTGGACGATGAACTCTGAGTCCACGTATGGTAAATTTTATTACCCAATATGGTTTAGAAGTGGGGTGTAAGATAATGACTAGCTAAGAGCAATTTCAAAATAATTAGCTGATATTAGGGAACACTTATTAACAAAATATATCATATATATTATATCATACACACACATATCATATATATAATTTAGTCTTTAAAAAGTTATGAGTTTAAAAGAAGGCACTTGAAGATTGTATAGTATCATTGGGTTATTATCCTGAGCATCAATGATCAACATCCCATGTGAAACCATAGCTTTTTTTTTTTTTTTTTTTGCTGTTGTTCCTCTTGTATCCCCTTCCTGTGGTTGTGCCCGTGCTATCACTGTATCTCATCTGAGTACCCTGGATACTGTATATACTGGTACTAGAACTAGGGAAGGGAAAAGGAATATCAAAATCGAGAGACAAAGGATAAAAAGGCAAACGACTCCAAAAGCAATACTTACAAAACCATTTGGTGTAAACCAACTGAACAACTCATGGGGGGAGAGGGAAAGGGAGAGGAGGGGGGAAATGAGGGAGGAGGTAGCAAGTTATACAAAAAATGTACCCACTGCTTTACATATGAAACTGTAACCCCTCTGTACACAACTTTGACAATAAATAAATAACTAAAAAAAAAAAATTCTGGAAGCAGTATCCCAAACAGTTTATTCCTCGGCCTGGGAGTGGCTAGGAAATGATAGTGGCCAATTTGTGGCTTAAAGGGCAAGGTTCTGTGGTGAGCCAATCTTCACCAGCTACTACTATATTCTAATGAAAACTTGATTCATTCTTTGCATTTAGTTGATTTGTCACATTAGTAGCAACACCCCTACAAGAACTCCTCCTCCTCTAGCTGCTCACAGAGTGAAGCTATGGGGCTGTATTATATGTAGCCATGCCCTTGGGCCAAAGTTAGACCAAAGAGAAGCTCTCTTCTGTGAATGTCCTCTATCTCTTTGACTGCTCATCTGGGAATGCACCTGAACTTGGGAACCACAAGTCCTCCACCAGCGCTATCTTACAGTGGGACATGGCCTAGAAAAGAGTGACTAGCTCCCTTTATCCTTGACTGCTTTCTGGTTCCCGCATTCAATTCTGGCCAGGCAGCCTGTATTTTCATACATTCTCATCTTAAATGATACTATGTTCCAGGCCAGCTCAACAATTATTTCCTCAGTGCTTCCCAAGGGGCCACAACATCCAATATAGGGTTCATACAATGGCAGGGTTCTAATGGACTGAGAGGCCCATGAGACATAAAGTGAAAGGGGCAAAGTGCAGAACAATGTGCACAATGTGACGTTCTGTTTAGTCAGTCCTGCAACAATCTAATCAAATAAAACCCAAGAAGAGGGCTAAGAATGTGGCTTCATGGTAGAGTGCCTGCCTAGCATGCATGAAGGCCTGGGTTCGATTCCTCAGCACCACAGAAACAGAAAAAAACACAGAAGTGGTGCTATGGCTCAAGAGGTAGAGTGCTAGTCTTGAACAAAAAGAAGCCAGGGACAGTGCTCAGGCCCTGAGTTCCAAGCCCTCAGGACTGGCCGAAAACAAAACAAAACCCAAGAACAAAAATGTTACAAATGGTGGTCTTTGGGGGAACAATGAGAGGTGATGGGGATAGCTTTAAAAACCTGAAACAATCCCAAAGTGTGGAAGAAAGGGTAGAAGCTCCAAAGAAACAGAAAACATTACCTTGGCTCTGGCCTCCCGGGCTGCTTCTGCCTCTGCAGCCATAGCTCTCTGGAGCTGCACGGGCAGCTTCACGTCCTTAATTTCCACACGCTCCACCTTGATTCCCCAGTCATCTGTGGCATCATCCAAGGTAGACTGTTGGGAAGAGACAGCAAGCAATCAAGTCATCGTCCCTTGCCTACATGCTAAGAGTGGCTGTTTACACCGGGCCGTGGAACAAAAAAGATACTGGGAGAGTGGCACAGAAAAGTTAATCCTTTGTGGAAGGAATGCCTAATTAGGGGCTGGGTTGTTGGAGAACTGATCTGCATTCTGTTACTAATTGAGCTGGGGCAGGGGTTGGCCAACTTCTTCTAAGAAGGCTATGTGAGAACTGTCTTTTGGGGTGTGTGCGTGTGCTGATCCTGGGGCTTTGAACTTAGGGCCTGGGTGCTATTCTTGAGCTTTTTTGTTTGTTTGTTTTGGCTCAAGGTTAGTTCTCTACCACGTGAGCCACTTCTGGTCTTTTCTGAGTAGTTTATTAGAGATGAGGGTTTCACACTTTCCAGCCTTGGCTGGCTTCAAACCATAGTCTTCAGATTTCAGTCTCCTAAGTAGCTAGAATTATAGGTATGAGCCACCAACACCCAGCTGTAGGAACTGTTTATTTTCAGTTCGTGTTGCAATTATTCATCCCTACTGTTGTAAGTAAAAAGCAACCATCATGAATCCATAGATGAATACCTATGGCTGTATGCCAATGAAACTTTGCAAATACAGGTGGCTGACTTGGGAACTATGGCTTGCCAACTCCTAACCTAATGTGACTCTGTATAAGCCATATTAATTCTGGTGCTTTGTTTTCTTCCTTTATTTCATTAAAAAAAATTGCCAGTCCTAGGGCTTAAACTCAGGATCTGAGTCTGTCTTTGAGTTTTTAGGCTCAAGACTAGCATTCTACCACTTCAGCCACAGCTCCACTTCTGGCTTTTTATGGTTAATTGGAGATAAGAGTCTTATGAACATTCCTGCCAGGGCTGGCTTTGAACTGCAATCCTCAGAGCTCATCCCCCTGAATAACTAGGACTAGAGGTGTGAGCCACTGACATCTAGCTGTTTTCCTCCCTTAGAAGGGCAGGAATGAACCCACATTTGGTATCTCATGAGGTTGTAGAGGTGTGGAATAAGATCACAATGAGATCTACACAAATCACATAGGAATTCAGATTTACAGCCTGTGAATCTGCCACCCATTTCTCCATTATATCTACTATCTTTTTGGACAATCCAGGTTTAACTAGACACCTATCATGCAAGTAAGACTGGGCACAAGAGAAGGGGAGCTGTGGGCCTCACCCATGGTACAGAGCTCTAACAACACGTACGCCTTTACGCTAAACCAAAAAGTTTCACTGCTTCTTGAAAAAGAAAGCGCAGACAGGAAAGAAATAAAAATAACATGCACTGGCATGTTAGGGACTCAGAAGCTGTTCATGTGAAAACTGTGTCCTTCTAGCAAGTCTGAAAAACTTTACTAAAAGACAAAGAGGCCAGGGATACCCTCAACTTCAATTAGTGAAGGATTCTCACACATCCACACACTCTTTGCTTCCATTGTCAGGCTGCCATGTCGGTGTGTTCCTCACCTGCATGTTGTGGGCGATTTCTTCTCTGTCAGAGAGGATCTGAGAAAGGTTCTTGGTGCCTAGAACATTCCTGAGAGTAGTCTGGGCCAACAGACGGGTGGCAGAGTCTGCGTTGGTGATATTTGCCACGGCCAGGGTTGCATTCTGAACGCGGTAGTACACCACACCATCCACGCTGATAGTCACGGAATCCTTAGTGAGGATCTACAGGAGGAAGGAAGCAATCCTGTAGCCCATTTCTTTCCTATAATGGCTACAATGTAGCTAAGTTAACTTGGTTAAAGCAGTAACCCATTTTCTGTAAGAAGTCATCAGAAGGCTCACTCTATCTTTAGAAATTTAATAAAATACACTCATTTATCCATCAAGTCCACAAACCTATTCAATCATTCAACAAATGATGAGAAGCTACTCAAGAGAAGGCATTGTGCTAGGGACAAAAGCATGATCAGTTTGGGGCCCTACTTTAGAGGAGGTGGGGGAGCCAAAGGGGAGTTTAAGGGGGAGAAAGTAGGTAGGTAGCTGTGGGTGGAAGGGTGAGATTTGACTCTCCAAGAAAGGAAGAAGAAAGTGTGAGGATGGGAGAGTAGAGTGGAGAGCATTCAGGAAGAGAGCATCTCCTGTCAAAAAGCAGAGGCGTGAGAGGCGAGGTCTGTGGAACATTCACAGGGGATGCTTTTACACAGCAAACGTGTGGTATGCTGCATGTAACATCATTTCGTTTTGACGAAAAGATCAATCTGAGTGGTAGGCTCCAGGAAAACAGTCATCCAAATTAGCAGTTAACCTCTCTGGGACTCAGATTTCTCATTTGTAAAGTGGAAATTAATAACTTCACGAGTTAGTTGTTAGAATTAATGAGTTTTTAAGTGGTGAGAAAAAGTGCCTGACACATGATAATGCTATCATCACCAGGATTTGTTTTTCATCTTAGATAATGGTGTGAACTTTGTTGAGTAAAAACTGACCTTGTTGAGTGTGGTAAGTTAATTTAGACACTAAGAGGAAAGGCTTCTTCTCACTTTATTTCTAATTCATACTTCATACATGCACATGTGATCCCTGACTTTGCAGGGGTCAACTTATGATCATTTAGCTTTGTGATGATGTGAAATTCAGTGATGTGTATTCAACCAAATTATTGTTTGCATTTTGAATTTTCACCTTTTTCTGGCTCTAGTGCACTGCAGGATGATATTCTCTTGTGAAGTTGGGCAAAGGAAGTGAGCTTCAGCTCCTAGTCACCCCAAGATCATGGGGCACCCAACTATACTTGTGAGCCATTATATTATAATGTTTCGTTAGGGCACACATATTAAGTATATTTTTCATTTATGATATTGTCAACTTATAGGGGGGTTACTGGGATATAACTCTGTCCTGTGTCAAGAAGCACTTGTACTTATGCAAGTTAGCTTTTAAAACCACAGTCCTAATTTATTGCCCCTGGCTAAAATGCTTCAATGACGTCTTACCACCTTCAATACAGAGTCCTTGACATCTGACCTTGCGGTACCTCTGACCTCACTGCTCCTGATTCCTGCATGCCCTCTGTACCTGGCCACAGGTGGGGCCCTATGTACAGTGCTCATGTCCCCAGTACTGATCTTGCCGGGATGTCCTCTCTTCCTTTCCCTTCCCAATATGAGACTGGCTTCTATTCATCATGCGGGTACTGTTTTCTGCATGGAACTTCCCTGGCTTATTTACATGGCAGAGTTGATTAAACTCTCTTCTCTCACACACCTTACTGTAGTGAGTGACTTTATGAACCGATGGCTACTGTATTAGATTATGAATTTCTTTCTTTTTGTGGTACTGGGGAATGAACTAAGCAACCACCTTGCATATTATGGGTAATGCTCTACACTTAAGCTATGCCCTCAGGTCTTTGTTTTTATTTTATTTTCTATTTTGAGATAGGGTCTCTCACTAACTCCGCTGGGCTGGCCTCTAAGTCGAGATCTTCTTTCCTTCAGGTCCTGAGTAGCTGGAATTACAGGCATGCACTATTATGCCCAACTAGACTATATTTTCTCTCCCTCCCTCCCTCCTTTTTGGTGATACTGGGCGTTGTACTCAGGGCCTTCCACTTGATAAGCAGGCAATCTATCACTAGAGCTTCTCCTTCACTCTCTTTTTGCCTTGCTTATTTTTGGAATAGTGAGTCTTGCAGTTATGCCTGGGCTATAACCCTCCTATTTGTGCTTCCCCTTGTTGTTGGGATGACAGGGGCATGCCACTGAGCCAAGCCACTGTGCTTTCCCCCATAGCTTGGGACAACACAACTGTGCCCAGCCATTGGTTGAGATGAAGACTTGAAAACTTTTATGGCCCAGGCTGGCCTTGAGCCATAATCCCCCAAGGATTTAAGGCTTGATCCACCATGCCCAGCTCAGACTATGGATTTGTTAGAGGCAATTCTTTACATCTCTAGCACTGGCAGAGTGCTCAATACACGGCAGGTGGTCACTAAGGGATGGATGAATTGGACTGAATCATGGTTCTAGGAAGTGAATGATGAAGAGCACAGGAGTCAATACAGTTCCAGCTCTGAACATGCCCTTGGCACCCTCTATCTAGCAGGGCTTTAAACCATGTGTCCTGGTGAGCCCCCGTTTGTGAGACAGTGCTAACAATATCTCCCAAGTCTACCCACAATTCTGTGAAGATCAAGGGAACTGGATGCTCGTAAAAGATGTTCCTTGGAAAGTATAACAGGCTACGTAAATAGAAGGTAAAAACAACCATCTTGCTAAGTAGCTGTTTAGCTTTGCCAGGCATCAAAGCAGTCCTCTTCCCCTCCTCTCACTGAGTATTCTAAAAATACCTCTAACTTGGAAGCAAAGAGGATCTGTACATAAAGACACAATAGATTATTATTCTATGTGAAAATTCTTTTCCATAAAGTGATGGGAAAGCAAACGTCGTTTCTAAACAGATTCTTGCCACTGTGACTCTTCTTCAGCTGCTTGCAGAGCTGCAGTGTCTCTGGTGTGTTTACTGTAGGCAAAGTGTTCATGGGTGTGTGTGTGTGTGTGTGTGTGTGTGTGTGTGTGTGTGTGTGTGTGTGTGTTGCCTGCCAAGTCCAATCAGCTCTGTATTCAGCCGCTTGCAGGGAGGGGAGAGCAGCTGGAAGACAGCAGCTCTCAGCAACCCCGACAGATGCCCACAGTGTTTACAGAGGAAGATGCCAGGATTCTGAGAAACCCCGAAAGAGGGTCTTCTGAGAGTTTATCTCCTCTGAAAGACAGAGCATACACGAGATAGAGGAAAGATCTGGGACTTTTATTTATTGGCGCTAGTCCTGAGACTTGAACTCAGGGCTTGGGCATTGTCCTTAGGCTTTTTTGCTCAAGGCTAGGACTCTGCCACTTGAGCCAGAGCTCCATTTCTGTTTTTTTCTAGGTAGTTTATTGGAGATAAGAGTCTCAACGACTTTTCTGCCCCAGTTGGCTTTGAACCATGATCTTCATATCTTAGCCTCCTGAGTAGCTAGGATTACAGGCATGAGCCACTGTGCCTGGCTTTAGATTTGTTTTTATGAATGAAATAGAGGTGCTGTTTTTTTGTTTTGTTTTGTTTTTTGTTTGTTTGCCAGCCCTGGGGCTTAAACTCAGGGCCTGAGCACTGTCCCTGGCTTCTTTTTGCTCAAGGCTAGCACTGCCAACTTAAGCCACAGTGCCACTTCTGGCCTTTTCTATATATGTGGTACTGAGGAATCGAACCTAGGGCTTCATGTATATGAGGCAAGCACTCTTTTCACTAGGCCATATTCCCAGCCCGAAATAGAGGTTTTGATTATTTCTGGTATTACCATGCTTGTGTGGACTAAAACGTCTGACCGTAAACAACTATTTAGATCAGTATCAGCAAGGTCATGTCTAAGCTGCTTTCTGGATTTTTGTGATTAGAAATGGCAACATGGCCAGATTCCAACATTGTGCAGAGTTCCAGAGGCCAGAAAACAAGACAGGATTCTCCCAGCCCCCGGCCCCATCAGCCTGCCTGGCAGGTTTTCTATCTGCCATGATGATTATGATTCCTATGACACAGTACCAGGATGGCCACTGCATAAAGGGCATGACAGAACTAATGTAGAATGCCAACTAATACTGAGCTAAGGAAAAAGCCCTAAATAGGGACTCCAACGAGCTAGATTTAGTCCTGGTTTTGCCGCTGTAGTCTGAGGAATGAACCTTTGTCTGTATTCTTCTGGTACTTGGCTGTATCACCCATGACAACTTTGTGAAGTAGCTTGAAAAAGTGCAGTGTGACTTCTAATACAGCTAAACTTCCAAAGGAGAAATTCTAATTCTTTGACTTCTAACCAATGTCTCTAGAATGAAATTGTCATACAAGGAAAGAATATTGGGCTACATAGGAGTTTCTGCAGAGGATGAGGGCAGTAGTAACTCTACACTCCCATTAGCTACACTATGGTCTGTCATGACCACTTTTACACCCAGTAATTCCTGTTAGTCAAGGTGAAGGAGGAGCTCACCTCCTGAGGAGGAATGTCAAACGAGATGGTCCTCATGTCCACCTTGATGAAGCTGTCAGTGCAGGGCAGGATGAAAAACAAACCTGTAACAAAGACACACACGGCATCAGAGTGCACAGAGGGACCTGAGCAGCCCAAATCTCTATTGACACTGGTGGACTCGACCTACTCAACACAAGTCACCATTTTTTCTTTGTGAAGAACCAGAAGCCCAGAATGTGGTCCTCGATTCCCTTTGCTCACTTCCCACCCTGAACTTTCCCCACGAAGGCCTGTGGGGTTCATTTCCTTACTCCACTGTCGCGCTTACTTTTTCTTTCAATGCAAACCTCTTCTCAAGCCATCTTTTTGTTTCTGGTAGTTTTTCTTCGACAATCTATTGCCTATCCTAAGATACCAAGCCTGCCCTGGGTGTGATCCTGCATGACCACTGCAACTTGCCTTTTCTGCCATGTCTGCACGTCCTGTGCTCACCAGACCTTTGGTGATTCTGAAGATATTCCCTGTAATAGTCTCCCTTCCATTGCTTTCTATGTGGTGCTCTGTCTGCTAGGAATCCTTCCTTCTCAATGGTCAACACCTTCCCCTGTCGCAAGTCTTAGCCAGGATGTCTCCCTCAGGAAGATGCATGATGGTGGCTTATGCCTATAATTCTAGCTACTCAGGAGACTGAGGTCTAAAGTTTGTGGTTTGAAGCCAGTCTGGGTAGGAGAAAGTCTGTGAGACTCTTATCTACAGTTAAGCACCAAAAATCCTGAAGCAGAGCTGTGGCTCACATGGTAGAGCGTCAGCCTTAAGGGTAAAAGCTAAGGAACAGTGTACAGGCCCTGAGTTCAAGCCCCAATAAAACACACACACACACACACACACACACACACACACACACACACCCTGTCTTTCTCATCTACTGCTATTTGAGGTTAGGTACGCTGCTCTGGGAGTCACTTGTTCGTACTACTTAGCACATGGGATGTAGCTATTTCCTTGTTAGTGTCCTGGCAATAGACAGAGCCTTGAGGGAAGGGACTGTATTCTAGTCTTCCTTGAATTCTCAGGCTTTGGGAACACAGTAGGAACTTCACTGAAGTGTACCAGATGAATAACTAAAGGGCTTTCTTTAGTAGGGATTCCCATGACCTGACTTCTAAAGCTATAACTATTCTTGTCCAGCGATAATCTTCTGGGCTCAAAGGGAAGGGGAAGAGAAGGGTGTACAGGGATGGAGAATACTGAGAATGGCTAGAACCACAGCTATTGTTCTACAACGTCTGCTCCCACAAGGCCCTCACAGGGAAATCTCTTCAGAGTGCTCCTGTCTCAAGCTAGGGTGTGATTGATGGCTTATGTCTGCAATCCCAGTACTTGGGAGGTCAACGCACAAGGATTAGGAGTTCAAAGCCCACTTAGTCTATGTAACAAGTATTAGGCCAGCCTATGCTATATATTGAGGACTCTGTCTCAAAAAACTAAACAAGTCAGGCACTGGTGGCTCACACCAATAATCTTAGCTACTCAGGAGGCTGGATCTGAGGATCACAGTTTAAAGTAATTCTGGGCAGAAAAAAAAACACCTGTGAGATTCTTATCTCTAAATAATTACCAAAAAATACAAAAGTGGAGCTGTGTCTCAGGTAGCAGAGTACCAAACCAAGTGAGAGTGCTAGGTCCTGAGTTCCAGCTTTAGTACCAGCATAAAACCAAAATGAAACACCCTCTTCCACAAAAACAAAAACAAATGGAAAAAACAACAACAACACCCTGTAATTCCAGCTATTTGGAAAGCAAAACTTAGGAGGTTCAAGATCAGCTTGGGCGAAGAAGTTTGCAAGGCCCCATCTCAATCAATAAGCAGGGTATAGTAGCATGAGTCTGTGGTCCAAACTGTTAAGAGCAGCCACAATTAGAAAGACTGTAGTATGAGGCTGGCCCTAGGCAAAAAGGCAAGATCTTTATTATTATTATAATTGTTTTTTTTGTTGTTGTTTTGTGGTTTTTTTTGCCAGTCCTGGGCCTTGGACTCAGGGCCTGAGCACTGTCCTTGGCTTCCTTTTGCTCAAGGCTAGCACTCTGCCACTTGAGCCAAAGTGCCACTTCTGGCCATTTTCTGTATATGTGGTGCTGGGGAATCAAACCCAGGGCCTCATGTATACGAGGCAAGCACTCTTGCCACTAGGCCATATCCTCAGCCCCCTATTATAATTGTTTTTTAAAGTACTTCTTCAGATAATCCTCCTAGCATCCCAGTACTGACCAGGTCCTTTGGCTCCTCCTTGTAAAATGCGACCCAATCTAAAGATGATGGCTCTTTCATATTCTTTTATAATCTAGAATAAAAAAAACATAAATAATTATTTAACAAGGAGTGCAGACATTTACATACAGAGATTCTTAAATACATACTTATGTTCTTAACTGGTTAGCTACCTCCTACCTTTTTCTCTGTATCTATACAATATCTACAAACAACATGTCTAGTCTTTACCCTTTGCAAGCACGATATTTGCTATTTTCATACGGCTATATAAATTTGCAAAGTATAGAACAGCATACAGAAATACATCTATAATCTCATTCCTGTTACCATTTCTAATCAATTGTTCGTGTATTATTTATTCAGAAAAAAGAAAGCTTAAGGTTTTTCTTTTTCTGTCTTTATGCTGGTCCTGGGGCTTGAATTTAGGTCCTGGATGCTGTCCCCAAAGGTTTTTTCTTACAATAAATGTGTCTGAAAAAAACTTGGAGCTTATTTTAGGTTTCTAAGAATATGTAAATGATAGTCACTTATCTAAATATTAATAATTTTGTAGGAGAAAGGGCCTTTTCCTTTACGATGTGGCAGACACCGCAATAAATACACTCAGGCTCATCAAGTCATTTCACCGTCACCAGTCCCCAGAAGATGGAGGTGTCACTATTTAGTTCCATTTTATAAGTGAAGACCCACGACAAAGGTCACATAGTAAACAATGGAGCCAGCAGTTGAACCTCATCATTTCTAATTCTTAAGAACTTGCTGTCAAAGGACCTCTCATATCCCTGACCTAGAAAATATTTGATGGTGATTCTTAAACAGAAGGAAAGGATTGATTGGGGAATTAAAAGAAGAAAAAAAAAACCCTTTACGATTCCAGTATAATTGATGAATAGAATCAGTTTTCCAAAAGAGGGAAAAAAATTATAGGCCAGACCATTGACATCTCTTACACATATAATAGTAGGCTTCGTAAGCTGAAACAAACCCCATCCAGATGTGAATGAAATGGTCTTTACCTTTATGCACATCCATACCGATATTGGGAAAGTTATAAGTGTGAATAAGAATGATGCAACCACTAAAATCCATCCACAAGGTCCAAGGCCTTTATTCGGGCTATCTGTTGAAAACAAAACCAAATAGCTTGAATCACTGGAATTAGCATGGCCACTGCTTATATCATACCCATTTTTATATCCCCACTAGTTCTTCAGAGCTTTGTGCTAGGCATTTACTTTAACCATCTAATCCTCATACAGCCCTGGAGTGTAGGTACTTTATTGTCCAATCTATGCAACACACTATTCTTTCTTTTCTTTTATTTTTTTTGCCAGTCCTGGTGCTTGGACTCAGGGCCTGAGCACTGCCCCTGGCTTCTTTTTGCTCAATGCTAGCACTCTGCCAACTTGGGCCACAGCTGGCCCAAGCTGTGGTCAACAGCTGGCTGTTTTCTGTATATGTGGTGCTGGGGAATCGAACCCAGGGCTTCGTATACAAGGCAAGCACTCTTGCCACTAGGCCATATTCTCAGGTGTATTACTGAACTCTCACAACAGTCCTGAGAGTCTAAGTATTTTTTATTTGATTTGTGAGATAGCGTCTCAGTATATAGCCCAGGGTAGCCTCAAACTCACTATGCAGCCAAGTGCATGGCTGTCCTGCCTCAAGCAAGTGTTCGGATTAGAGGTATGTGTCATCTTGCCTAGTAAAGCTAAGTACTTTTTAAAAACTAATTAAGTAATTTTTATTGTTATTATAAAGGTGATGTGCAGAGGGATTACAGTTATGTAAGTCAGGTGGTGAGTACATTTCTTTTTGGACAATGTCACCCCTTCCTTCACTCTCCACTAGTTTTTCCTTCCTGTCCCCATCATCCACAAGTTGTCTAGTTCATTTTCAACAGTGTCCAGTGATTATCACTACTGCATTTGTTCACCCTCTGTCCCTCCATTTCTGTGCCTCCCCTTACAGTTCCAATGACAGATAAATGAAGAAACAGAACAAACAGGACAGAAAACAAAAAGAGTGAAACAGAAACAAACCTCTTGTTTACATTTCCTGGAGTTCATTTCAATAAATATTATTTTGTGTGATCAGATGCACATTGTGCTTTTCTGTTCCTCTCCTAAGAGTATCCTCCTTTGGTCTCACTGTGTGAAAGTGCCTAGAGTCCTGTGTAATTTATTATGTCCCAGTGTATTTTAGATCTAAAAGCTAAGTATTTTTAATCTCATTTTAAGAATGAGGTAATTGAGGCGACATAATTTTTCCATGGTCACAATGGGATCCAAATACAAGTCACTTACTCCAAAGCCCCTGTTCTAAGTCTCTTTGACCCCTTAACTATTTAAGAATATTTGTTTTCATGTTTGGGCACTTTCTTGAGACAATATCTATATTGGGAAAGTACAGCACACAGAAGTTTTGAAAGTGAAATCTGATATTCTTACAGAGGAAGGAAGCCTCCTTAATTCCAGCTGTGCCTATTTATAGCAAAAGACAGTTTCAGGGCTCTGTGCCAGGCTTAAGGGTCTGGATTTTGAATGCAACAGATTCGAAACAAGAACAGATGGATTACAGATACTTACACCTGACAGCATTTGGTGCTTTCTAAAATACTGTCCCATACTCTCATACTCCAAAGCACACAGCTCTGTACTACGCTATAAACTCCCTAAGGGTTGAGGCATCTTTTTACTTTTCTCTCTTTCTTTCCTTCCTTTTTTTTTTTTTTTTTTTTTTGTAGTGCTAGGGATAAAACCCAGGGCCTCACATATGCTAGGCAAACACTATACCAATGAGCTACACCTCCAGCCCCTCTTACTCAGTTTCATATTCCCAATGTCTAGCATAGCATCCTACATAGAACGGATATATGGCCCTTAGTTTCTTCACCAGTATAAAGTAAGGATTATTACTAATTCAGCTTATAGAGTTGAATTAATGCTCTATAAATATAGATGATAGTTTTCTGCAACTCTTTTATTCTACTTGAATATTCAAATTTCCATGAGAGAAATCCATACATTTGCTCTTTCTGATAAAAGTTTCTTAGAAGACCTAGTTAGGGCCTTGATGTTACCTTCCTTCTTCCCCTCATACATATAAACTGCCAGTCAAGGCTTGGATATTCAGAGATTCTTAGGAAATATATTTACAAAGAGGCACATGTGGACAAGCCAGAAAGCTCTGCCCAGATCATGTCTGCATTCACTTTCCATTGTCAAACAGTGTATCTTCAAACCCTTGTAAGTAAGTGGGACTGCAAGTCAAGAGAAACAAGGAAGTTCAATAGATACTTCAAAAATCCAGCTTAGTCTTTACTACATCAAATGCTCAGCTAGAAATAATCAAGGTTGTGTTCACACTTAAGTTTCCTAATAACTTTGCAATTATAAGATTCCATTCTCAACCCTCACACTTCACAGCTTGAAAAGCTACATAAACTACATTCCTCAAGGAAAAGAGGCCTAGACTCCACTTGGCTTATAAATAAAACTTCAGTCATTTACCACTTCTGGGAAAAAGCAGATAAGCAATCTTAGCTACTCACTCACATTTCATGTAATTCATTTTCTTCATATTTCCCATTCATTACTTTTTCAGATTTCCTATTCATTACTTTTCTACCAATAGAGAAGGTAAATGACAAATAATGGGTAAACAGAATTCCTGGGATGAATTAGCTTGTCAATGTTTTACTGGGTAGGAGAAACTCTCTCTCCTGAAGATTAGGGATTCCCAACATTCGGTGTAAACACTGCTTTGCCATGTTTTAGTTCATTTTCTTCTTTTACCACTGAACTTTTTCCTGGAAACTGCATTAGAATACATTCTTAAGCAATCAAAGACAAGGTCTGAAAATGGATATGAGCCCATATATTTAAATTTTGGCATTAACTATTCAAATTGAGCTTACTGCCAAATACTAATATAAATTAAAAAAATCATTTTTATAGAAAAGAAACATAATCACTAATATCTAGGAAATTACAGTTCAACAAATAGAAAAGTTGTCTCTATCTCTGGATGATTATTTTTTTGCCTTGTAACATGTCTATTAAATCCTTTGTGTTCTAGTTTTTTTCAGAAGTAAAATAATAGAATACAAAATGATTTAAAATCTTTTCCTTCTTTCATATTATGAACATCTTTCATGTCAGTATATGTTCTATATTATGACTAATGGTGGTAGATTGCTGTGTTATATAATGAACATTTAGGTTGTGTTTGAATTTTTCAATGAGAAACTCTGCTGCAAACAAGGTATGGTAGTGTAGGCCTATAATCCCAGCACTTGATAGAGGCTGGAGGATCCTGATTGCAAGGCCAGTCTGGTATATACAGGTTATTAAAAAAGAAAAAGAGAGAGAGAGAGAGAAAGGAAGGAAGAAAGGAAGGAAGGAAGGAAAGGAAAGAGCAGGCACTGGTGGCTCATGCCTATAATTCCAGCTACTCAGGAAACTGAAATCTGTTTGAAACCAGAATGAGAAGGAAAGTCTGAGAGACTCTATCTCTAATTAACCAGCAAAAACAGCTAGGCTGCAGGCATGGTTCAAGTGGTGGAGTGCTAGTCATGAGTACAAAAGCTAAGCAAGAACATAAAGCCTTGAGTTTAATCCCTGTACTGACATACCAAAACAAAATACCTGCTGCATTTAATGTACTTTTAGCATAACTTGTCATCCTCATTTACATGTCTTGAAAATTAATTCTGATAAAATATAGAACTTTAAATGTCATTCTGTTATCTCTTATTACTGCTAATCATTATTACTTATTGCACATCTAGTCATGTTAAGCTCCTTACATACACCATTTCTAATGTTTATAAAAATCTGTAAAGTTTATATAGCTGGAAAATATTCCTCCTGCAGATCCAGAGTAATAAAGAAAAACACATTCTAAAAAGAAATAAAGGAGGGGCTGGGGATATGGCCTAGTGGCAAGAGAGCTTGCCTCCCATACATGAAGCCCTGGGTTCAATTCCCCAGCACCACATATACGGAAAACGGCCAGAAGGGGCCCTGTGGCTCAAGTGGCAGAGTGCTAGCCTTGAGCAAAAAGAAGCCAGGGACAGTGCTCAGGCCCTGAGTCCAAGGCCCAGGACTGGCAAAAAAAAAAAAAAAAGAAAGAAATAAAGGAAAATCAAACCATAAAACATGAAAACAGGCAAGTTACAGAGCAATTTTCAATGGATTGGTTTCAGAAAGAACAGTACCACATTCTTTCCAGGACGATAACCTCCTGGCCACATTGAGAGCAACATACCCATCGCAGCATCTGGTCTACTTTAAGATCTATTGAACTTGGCATGACTGGAAGTCATATGCAGTCATAAATCTGTTCTTCCCTGAAACTTAATTACTCTAAAGTTCAAAAGATAATGGCTTTCCTCTGCTGACAAAAGCCAGAAGCATGTCTTCTAAAAATATGATTTGTCTGCGCGTGTGCACGCATGCATGCACGCATGCACACGCACACGGAGGTTAGGCTAAAGAGTCACTGAAATAAACTAAGTTGCACCAGTTAAAGGAATCTTTTCCTTCCCCTTTAACAGAACCATAGTAAAAATATTTGATAGTGTTAACTGCCAGAAATGCTGTTTTCTGGGTGGAGAAAGATAGGTTGACGGAGAATTTTATCTCAAGAATACATATGATCAGGGCTGGGAATATGGCCTAGAGGCAAGAGTGCTTGCCTCCTATATATGAAGCCCTGGATTCCATTCCCCAGCACCACATATACAGAAAATGGCCAGAAGTGGCGCTGCGGCTCAAGTGGCAGAGTGTTAGCCTTGAGCAAAAAAAAGAATCCAGGGACAGTGCTCAGGCCCTGAGTCCAAGCCCCAGGACTGGCAAAAAAAAAATACATATGATCAGTTCTCACAGCATTTTTTTTTCCTGGTCCTAGGGCTTCAACTCAGGGCTTGGCCACTGTCCCTGAGCCTCTTTGTGCTCAAGGCTAGTGCTCTACCACTTGAGCCACAGCACCACTTGTGGCTTTTTCTGAGTAATTCATTGGAAATAAGAGTCTCACACTTTCCTGTCTGAACTGGCTTTGAACCAGGATCCTCAGATCTCAGCCTCCTATGTAAGCTACCCAGTGTGTGGTGAGATAGGTTTTTGGTGGGTTTTTGGTTTTTTTTTTTCATTATTCCACACCAGATTTTGTCAGGATTTGGCAAACCTTCCCTTTAAAGGGTCAGAGGGTAATACTTCAGGCTTTGCACGCCATAAAGTCTGTGACAAGCACATCTCTGCATTACTATGCCAATAAATGCATTCATAACATATACAAATGAGCAGGCTGGGTTAATTTATGGACACAGAAGTCTGACTTTCATCTAATTTTCACATATAAGGAAATACTCAACTTTTTTTAGCCACTTAAAAATAGACAAATTGGGCCTGGCACAGTTGGCTCACACCTGTAATCTTAGCAATTCAGGAGGCTAAGATCTTAGGATCATAGTTCGAAGCTAGCCTAGGGAGTATTGTAGGGATTTAAAAATTTAAAAACTATACAGAACTTGTGGACCATACAAAAACAAGAGGTCAGCCAGATTTGGCCCATGGACTGTGCTATAAATGCCTGTTTTTGTTCTATATCATATACCTTTGAGGAAAAAGACTTGTAAGGAATTTAACAATGCACTCGAACTTTCTTCCAGATACTCATATAGATATAATTTCTAGTTTTCCATTTTCTCTTTCCTTTGCTTGTCTGAAACAAGGTCTTTATAAGGCCTAGTAAACAAAAACTTAAGGTAAAATATGCAAAAGGGACATTTTCAAATGGCATTTTACAAGAGATAAAGAAAACAATAGGAAATAAAATGTAAGAAACAAAGGAGTAAAGAAAAACAAAAATGAAAGCAGAATTCTACAAAGAAAACATACTGCTTGAGTCTCAAGATACTTTGAGAAAATAGCATTTACTTGTAGATCAAAACCTGCAGTTCATTGAGTCTAAGAATTTCAAAGCCAATAAGCATATACTTTATAACCAGTCTTCCAGATGATTAATTAGGCAGTGTTTATAGTTAAAATGTCTTTATCCTAAAATCTCTAGGGACGTGATTATTCTCTGGGCTAGAGTGACTACAGGCCAAACAAGAACTCTTCTTAACTGGGCTGGGGAGGGGGTATGGTTCAGGTAGTAGAGCATCTACCTAGCAAGCACAGACCCTGAGTTCAAATCCTAGTACTATGGGAAGAAAAAATGACCCTTGGTGAAAACTGCACCTTTCCTCCCATTCATGACCATCTGCAGCTAGACCCAAGGAATTGATATTGATGAAGTATTATCCGATGAGTATGGTAGATGTTAAAATACGTTCACCCCACAATCTCCAGGGAAAGAGAGGGACTGGTTCTATTAAAGATTATCCTAGGCCTGGGGATATAGTCTAGTGGCAAGAGCGCTTGCCTCGTATACATGAAGCCCTGGGTTCGATTCCCCAGCACCACATATACAGAAAATGGCCAGAAGTGGCGCTGTGACTCAAGTGGCAGAGTGCTAGCCTTGAGCAAAGAGAAGCCAGGGACAGTACTCAGGCCCTGAGTCCAAGGCCCAGGACTGGCCAAAAAAAAAAAGATTATCCTAAAGTTGAAACCAAGAAAATCCTTTGCTTGGTACCAAAAGAATGGAGCAATTAAATAGCTATATATTTTATTCCCCAAGTATTCCTTCATGTATATGTTTCAAAGCCATAATAAAACAGGAGGGGGGGAAGAGGAAATAGGAGAGCAACATCAGTAAACTAAAATTTAGGGAAAAACAAAACCAAACGAGAGCATAAGGAAATTGTCATTACGTTCCCAATTCTTTCTTGAGGCCAAATAGCTAAAGTGTAACTGAGTATTTCCTGACTGATTTGAAATCCACCATTGCATTTTCTTATCAGTAAAAGGGAAGAAAGGAACATTACTTACTTCAAAGCTTTATGAAGATAAAATAACTATATAATGTGTTTGACACTTAGAAGTGTTCAATAAAAATAGCTATTATTATTTTTATGCTCTCAACATTAAGGTCATTATTGATCACAGTTTATAGGAATAAACCTTTTAGTAAGTGAATTGCCTTCTGGGACCTACGCACAATGGAGGGAAAAAAAGAAGACTAACAATCTGCTTGGGGACTCTGTCTCTGGAGGAGGAACTTCATACATCTTTCCAAGTTAGCCTTTAAACCTGAACTTGCCGGGACGTGTCTAGGCTTTCTGAAGGCTTTCTGGACATAGCATAGGAAAATGTAGCTTTCCTGTTCAAAAGTTCTAGTCCTTGTGAATCTTTGTTTTTCACTGTTTTCTCCATTAAATAATATATATTAATGTTTTCATTTTAAAGTTTCAAGAGGATATATATATATATGTGTGTGTGTGTGTGTGTGTAGATGGATACATATATATATACATATATATCCATGTCTCATACTTGAAATCTTGAGCTAGAGGGCAGAAAAATTATAGCCACAGTATACAGGAGAAACTGATGTCGATGATAAGATGACCAAGTAGTAAGTTGAGAGAACTTAGATCTTAACCCAGATCTTCCCATTCCAATGTCTGTTTTCTTTTTCGACACTACGTTAACTTCCCCTAAGGACTCACTCTAGTGAACCACAAATTTGTATCATTTTTATTATCTAATCCTTTAAGACAGGCATTTTCTTGGTTGTATTTTCAAGGAGAATCTACTAATAGCAAAGTCAAAGCTTGGGGTGTAAGTTTCTCTAATGGTCCCAGGACTTGGACAAAGATGGAAAAAAGGACTGAGGAATCAATTCTCTACTGATTCGCATTTCCTTCTTTCTTCTTTCTATAACAGGGATGCCTAACTTCTCTATTTCCAATTTTTCACAAATGAGGCTCCTTACTAGGACAACGTATTATCTTGGTAATTATAGACCGTTTATTTATAATATTAACCCAGATAAGCAGCCTATCTATACTAAGAATACATGATAAAGAACATGATGATCACACCCTAAAATCAATTTTGTGTTACAATGAAAAATAAAGTAAGCGGTCAGTATTTCATAAGGTGATTTACTCCACATCCACTTTCTTTGTTCACTTTTCTGTCATTACAATAGTTTTCAGTGTGGGAGAAAAATGGGGAGGAGGTAAGAAGCTTGGTAAGAACTATATTCACTGCCTTACATATGAAACTGTAACCCCTCTATACAGAACTTTGACAATAAATAAATTAATTAAAAATAGTTTTCAGGAAACTGTTTTTCCTTCCTCTGAAACACTTTTTTTTTTTTTTTTTTTTTGCCCGTCCTAGGGCTTGAACTCAGGGCCTAAGTGCTGTCCCTGAGCCACCTTGTGCTCAAAGCTAGTACTCTACTACTTGAGCCACAGTGCCACTCCTGGCATTTTGGAGTAGTTTATTGGAGATAATTTGACTGCTTACCATTCTCACCTGTTCTTTCACTTTAAACACCTGTTTATTGTACTTTAATCTAGAATACTTCTCTGAAGTATTGTGTATAATTTAAATGCTACTTTGGAATTGTTCTCAAATTTGCTTTCTTTGCTTAACAGTGTTTTTGAGACTTATGCATGTTAAGGAAAGATCAGTGCATCCTTTTCAAAAAAATAAAAATAAAAAGAGTCTCATGGACTTTTCTGCCCAGGCTGGCTTTGGCTTCAAACTATGATCCTCAGGTTGTAGTCTCCTGAGTAGTTAAGATTACAGGCATGAGCCACCAGCACCTGGCTGATTTTGAATCTCAACCGTATCACTTTTTCAAGGTTGAATCCAAGGCTTCATTCTTGCTAGACAGGTGCTCTTAGTGCTTAAGCCACCCCTCTAGACTCCACACTTTCTTTAAGATCTTACAAAGCTCTTTTGCAAAGCTAACTCAGCAGCCAATGGTGGTATCTTTTACAGTGTAAAATTTACTATTTAGATGGCACAAAAATTTATTTAAGTATCTATACATAACAGCTTCTGCAGTCTTGATCTATAAGTTAATTGAGTTAACTTATGACCATGAATAGTTTAACTCAGACTGATTATTAAGTTACAATCTCCCCAATCTGACACTGTAACAACTGAAATAAACAAATCAGTCCCAAGATTCTGCTTACTTTCTGAGACTCTCCCAGAGGGATTTATCCTGTTGACATGGCTCTTAATTATAATGATACATTTCTTTGCAATCCATCTGCATTATTTCATTACAAAGCTAGAGCACTGGCTTTAGGACAAAGTAGACATGTTTTAGTTTGGGTCATATTTACCTTCTAGGATTAATCCTCAGTAGATACACTAAGAGGCAGAGTTGGGCTTTTGTAATTCTACTGCTTCCCTTAGAAGCTTTGCTTGTTTACTGTCTCACCTTCAATGAAGTACTGAAGTTGGCTAAGATCCCTACACTTTGGTGTGCATGTTGGTGGTAGCTATACGACAGAGAAAATAGTTTGGAAAACCAGAGAGCCTAAGTGTGAAACCTGATTCTGAGTCTTATGAACCGTATGTGATTTGTGTCACTCTGGCCCTCAGTTTTCTTACTGTAAAATGGAAAATGGTACTTTACTTGTTGCACAATTGCAATTAGATGTCTGTAAACATTTAGGTTGCTTTTGTCACATGACAAGCACCCAAGAGATAATGCTTGTTTACTACTTAGGTGGTCTCTGGCACATGCCAAGCATTTAAGAAATTCGATTTAAGACATTCCAGCAGTGGGGCTGGGAATATGGCCTAGTGGTAAAGTGCTCGCCCATGAAGCCCTGGGTTCAATTCCTCGACACCATATATATAGAAAAAAGCCGGAAGTGGCACTGTGGCTCAAGAGGTAGAGTTGCTAGCCTTGTGCAAAAAGAAGCCAGGGACAGTGCTCAGGCCCTGAGTCCATGCTCCAGGACTGGCAACAAAAACAAAACAAATAAACAAAGACATTCCAGCAGTAAAATTTCTCCCACTGTCAAATCTTTCAGGATTACCTTTTTTTTTTTTTTAAAGACACGGAACAAGCAGAATTTCATTTGTATGAATGTATCTGGGGAGTGGATGCATTCATTTTTATTAGTTTCTTAAAAGAAAGAGGTTTAGTGTAGAACCAACTAAAAGACCTTAAAGTAAAAAGTTGTTTGGTGGCTGAGCACTGTGGTGTTTGTCTATAATCCTAGCAATTAGGAAACAAAAGCTGAAGGGGTTTGGGGCTAGCCGAGGCTATAACAGTGAGTTCCAGGCCAGTCTAGGCTACTTATAGTAACTTTACCTCAAACAACAATGCAACAGAAAACAGCTGGACTTTGACCATGAAAAAATCTAAATGTCCCTTAACTACCAAACAATTCTCCCAAAGTAAATCCTTACTGTAGTTTTCTCCTAGGTCAGGGTACAAGAGGAAAGTGAACTAAGGAAATATAACAGAGGGGGGTGAATTTACATTATATGCATATATGGAAATATCACAATGACACCTTTTGTGCAATTAATTTAAACAAAAATAAGTAAATAGCTGGGCACCTATGGCTCACACCTGTAATCCTAGCTATTCAGGAGGCTGAGACCTGGGGATTACATTTTGAAGCCACCTTGGGTAGGAAAATCCATGAGACTCCAATAAACTACTCAGAAAAGCTGGAAGTGGTGCTGCGGCTCAAGTGGTAGAGTGTTAGCCTTGAGCACAAAGAGGCTCAGGGCCTGGTCCTGAGTTCAAGCCCTAGGTCCAGAAACAAAAAGTACATAAATGTACAAGGTAATAGCTGTACCAATAACAGGGTCAAGGTTATTCAACCCACCTTTTTTTTTTTATCTAGGAAATGACAACTATTAAAGAGGCGGTAGTGGGCTTTTTTTTTCCTTGTTCAAGTTTTAGAATCAGTTATATACAGGTATTAAATATGATTCCAGTAAACCTAACTGTGTGGCTTTAAGGAATTTAACCTCTGTGAGTATCAGTTTCTTAAAGTATAAAGCATGGATAGGGACAGGAACACACCAGTCATGAGGATCCAGCAGATCCAGTAAGATGGATATAATACGTGGCACTGGATCTTTCCTATTTATTGTTCAAGGTTTTCCTTTTTTTGCCATTATGCCCATCAATGTCTTGCTATTAGACTCTCATTTTATATTCCCAATTTGGGGAGCTAGGGCTGGGAATATGGCCTAGTGGCAAGAGAGCCTGCCTCATATACATGAAGCCCTGGGTTCAATTTCCCAGTACCACATATATGGAAAACGGCCAGAAGTGGTGCTGCGGCTCAAGTGGCAGAGTGCTAGCCTTGAGCAAAAAGAAGCCAGGGACAGTGCTCAGGCCCTGAGTCCAAGGCCCAGGACTGGCAAAAAAAAAAAAAAAACTAACCCAATTTGGGGAGCTAATTCTCCATTATGATCCTTAGTAGAATCATTTTCTTTCTCGTGTGTGTGTGTGCGCGCGCTAGTGGGAGGGATGGAATCCAGGGCTTTCCTGCCTTGCACTCTACCACGGAGCTACGGTCTCAGCACTCTAAAATTCGTTTGGTGCAAGAAATTTTGGTGCAAGGAATTCAAGACATGCATCTCTGGGCAGAGGAACTTATATTCAGATGGGTGAAAAATAGGCTGCTCACAAATGTTTGGAAGTTATTTATTTATCGATAATTCTGCTGGAGTGTGCCTATAATCTCAGCCAATTGGGAGAAAGAGAGAGGGGAAGAATAAGTGAATTAGTGGCTAGCCTGGGCAAAACTGAGACTTTCTCCAAACCAAAGCAAATGATCAGAATAGATTCTTTCAACTGCAGTGTTTGTTGTGGGGTACAGGAAAAGCTCATCTTGCCTCTGTTTCACTGTTGTCCATTCTGAAATTCCATCTTTAGATATAATTCCTTAAGATTAGTAAGGGCTCCTAAGAAGACCTCAGTATTCCTGATTTGTGGCCTCTTTATTGGGCATTCTTTCCCCTCTTCCCACAAGGAGTTAGCAAAAAAAAAAAAAAAAAAAAAAAAAAAAAAGGTTCAGAGTGGCAGCTCTCTTGATGGCATGGGTTTCTTCAAAAGTGGATATGATGGTACTACTCACACAGCTCCTGCCTCCAGGGCTGCTGGGAAGGCCCTCATGGGGTGATGATGGTAGGGGAATGTAGAGTTTTCAACTGGAGCTGGTGGGCTAATTAACTTCTCAATACCTCAGTTTCTTCATCATGTATGTAATAGAAATAGCTACGAGCCAGCTACACCTGTAAACCTCGCTACTCATCAGGAGGCTGAGATCTAAACAGCATGGTTCAAAGTCAGTCTGGGCAGAAAAGTCTGTGAGTCTCTTGTCTCCAATAATCTAACCAAAACGCTGGAAATGGAGCTATGGCTCAAAGTGGTAGGGCGCTAGCTTTGCGCACAAAAGCTCAGGGTCCGTGCCCAGGCCTAGAGTTCAAGCCCTAGGGCTGGCACAACCAAACAAAACAAAGCCCCAAAGGGCTGGCACAACCAAACAAAAAAAAAGTCCCAAAGGATGGGGACTGAAGCGGACAGAAAGAAAGGAGGGAGGACAGCCAGTGACGCTCTACGGTTTTTGTTGTTGATTGATTGTTTTTCCACACATACCGTCTGCTCTGCGTCCAGGGTCGGAGTCTAACTTCTTACTAGGTGAAACTGACGGGGTTCTGACGTCGGACATGGCGACCCCACCAGTTACCGCTGCGTTTCCGCGTCCTCGTGGATGTCACAAGCTACGGAAGCGCTGGCACCGGGCCCTTGCGGGGACCTGTGGACCGCGGAACCACGCGAGCCCCGCCAGAATGCTGGGCATTGGACACGCCCCTGCCATTGGCGCCCACCGCACCCCAGCACCCTGAAGTCGTAACCCTCGGCCTGCGAAACAGGGAGTAAACGAGAAGACGACCTACGACTGGGCAGCGCGAAGCCGCGAGGACGCCGCGTCCGGAACACAGTGTTCCTACCGCACACCTGGAGCCGCAGGCGGGGGGGCCCCCGTCAGTCCCCAATCGGAAGGTTCCCTGGGTGGGACGGACCCACCCAGGACGCACCTTCAGGCGTTTACAGCGGGCTCAAGACTCACCATTGAAGGAATCGGGGAGCCGTCGGGCCTGGGTGTCCTCTCCGTGCCGCTTCTCAGCCATGCCGTGGGAGCTGGAGCCTCACTTCGCAGCGCGCAACAGAAGCTCGAGTCTCGCCGAGTGTTGTGATCGAATGGGCGGGAGACCCCGGCTGCCCCAGAGCGGCTCTCCTGGGGCCCGCCCTCACGGCAAGACA
Organism: Perognathus longimembris pacificus; assembly: GCF_023159225.1. Classification (NCBI taxonomy): domain Eukaryota; kingdom Metazoa; phylum Chordata; class Mammalia; order Rodentia; family Heteromyidae; genus Perognathus; species Perognathus longimembris. The sequence continues at coordinate 151,002,253 of NC_063161.1, forward strand.
GCCAATAGACGCCCAGCATCTATGAGGCAACGCCCCCTTCGCTCCGCCCAGCCACGCCCTAGGTTCCCGCGCGGAGGGGCGTGGCCTGAGGGTCCGGGGCGGGAAGGACGCCACTGAGGCGGCAGCCAGGAGAAAGACCCCCGTTGGCCTCCTCGGAACTTGAAGCTGGGGGGCGGGAGCCGGTTTTAGGGGGTAGCAGCCGGCGGGATGGCAGGAGGAAAAGGTGCGAACGGGGGAAAGGCGTCCTACGGGGTGGCAGTATTAATGCAAGGCGTCTTCCCCTTCTTCCTCGGGGCGGAGGAGTTAGCGGGGAGAAAATGGCGCCCTCTCGTGACGGGGTGGCACAGACACGGCCCCGGGGAGGGCGCCGAGGCCTAGGGGAGAGGGCGGGGGCGCAGTGTGGAGAGGAGACGGGGAAAGGGGCGGCGGTGACCACCCTAACACCTGAAACGAACCAATTCCAGTTGAGGAGGTGCCTGTGCTGTGTCCCCACAGAATCCCTGTGGAGCCCCCGGCCTGTGGCCGGCGGGATGTGCGCTTGAGGGTGCTCTGGATGGGGATAGGCGTGGTGACAGTTGTGCGCTAGCGCGGAGAAGGCAGCCTTGAGCACCCCAGGTGAAGAAGGGAGTAGCCCAGGGCACCGCGGGTGAAGGCGTTTGGTACCTGACAGGACAGACACCTGTCCATCCCTTTGGCCACTTCCTCTCCACCCCCATCTGTCTGAGTTGACAATTTCGTTTGGATGTTTTGAGCATCCAAATGGTGTTTGGAAGAAAACAAAAGAGGTTTCCCCCGCTCTTGGGGGGGGGGGGGAGGAGTTGGAGTGCAGGGGAGAGGGGATAAGGGAAGGCATCTTTATATAAGGAGGTGACCTTGGGATATCATTGGTGGTTCTGGAGGACAAAGGGAATCCAGGTCTGGGGAAAGGTTATGTCCGGGTGTTCCCAGTCTCAAACCTTCTTCCTTGGAGGGTTGTGGCTGAAAAACTTCACCTTAAAAAAAGAACTGTGGTGTTTTAATTCTCCCTAATTTATCCTAATGCAAACTGTTCCCACCATACTCAGAAACATAAGAAGGTACACTTTGTAAACAATATTTTATTTCAAAGTAAATACAGTCACAAGAAGTTGCAATGGCATTAAGCTTATAGAATGTACCCCCTGCCCCCATACATAAGGTCTGCCCTTGGCAATGCGACTCGGCCCTTGGCTGATGATACCTGAGGGGCAGGCGGAGCACCTCCCAGCTTAGTTGCATGAAGGTATAAAGACCCCCCCAGAGAGAGAGTTCAGGCGCCATTTTCCTTTCCTCTGTGAGAACTTGGCCTTGCTGGCCCTGCTGGCAATAAACTCTTTGCTTACATGACTTCACCTATGGTCTGTGGTTCTTCTGGGATAATTTTCCTTTCAGACATTACAGACAGAAGTCACATGTATCCTCTTACCTAGTTTTCTCCTATATCTACATCTTTTCTAACATCTCAAAACTAGGAAATTGACCAATGTATACATTTTATCATTATGGTGTAGATTCCCATAACCATGATGATGCAGATAAGAGCTATTTCACTAGCACAAATATCTCCTTCATGAGAAACACCTTTATCTCTTAGCATCTGAAGTTAGCTATGTAACATCAGATACCTTGTGCTTCTGGCACATGACATGGTAGACTTTCTTTGATCTTATAGCTCTAGAACCTTGACTCATAGAATCAACCGAGAGGTGCTACAGAGATCCTTTCTCTAGTGCAAAGGCTCTTGAATCTGATGAAAGCCTGATTTGCATTTCTCAACTGACTTCCTAGCAAATGCAAGCAAGGAGCCTTATATATCCCTGGGAGGGGTGTTATATATAGTTTATGTGCATGATTATTAGACTTCTGGAGAAGATAAGGTGGTGAGCACAGTTATTTAAGGATCCCTCCTCTTTAAGTCATTCTTGAGGAAGTCCACAGCCTCATTTTTTCCATTCTGCCATGAACAAGCTCCAGAGGCGTGAACTTCCTGTTTATGCTGTGGTTCCTAGGAAAGAGAAGCAATAGCATACGAAACTAATGACCTTTTCCAGTAAATGAAGGAGGAAGACTAGATTACAAATTGCATAGGGTGAAAAGGTATTGAGCTTAAACTTTTACTGGAGGGGAAAATGCTATTTCAAAATGTATTTAATGTCTGTACTTCCACCTGCTATGATAGCTCAAGTCTCAAGGCAATCCCAACAACATCACTGCAGAAGTGTCCCTTTTGGGACGGAGACTTCAGTAAACACTTGGCTCTGGTGTTAGATTGCATCAGTTCTAGAGATAATTCCTGGCCTTAAACTAAGAACAAGCTTTGACTTACCTTCAGACTACTTGCAGAACAGCTGAGAGTTTCCAACATTTAAATATGTTGACTTTTACTTGCCTATGAGACTGCTATGTTTTGGCTGTCTCACACATACTCTGTATGAATTTATAGATCAAATGTACTTTTAAATTAAATATTAACATATATATTCCTTTGGGAGATATCTAACTTTCCTAGTAATGATTAAAAGTTAGAATTTTCTAAAAGTACTTCATGCTTTAAAAATGGAAACACAAAATTATGAATAAATTGGAAAGGAAATTGCTAATAATCTTATCACCTCTAACAAAATGATTACAATTTTGGTGAACTTTCTAGATATTATTTAAAGTATATTTGTATGTGGTTAAAATTAGAATATATGTTCTATTATTGCTTTCATGTTTTATTTTTTCTGTTATTTGCCAAATTAGACTAAGGACAACAGTGATGACATTGAAATGGAGAAATGAGGTTGAAAAGATAAACCATAATTGAATTGAAATGAATCCATAATTGAATAAATCAGAAATAAATTTAATTAATCTTATTCCTGTGCTCACAAGAAATGCTTGAATAAGAACAAGAAAGTCCTTATTTTCTTTTCCCTTAAATTATATTTGTTTTGTTTTTTGCCTGGTGGCGGGGGCCTGAGCACTGTCCCTGGCTTCTTTTTGCTCAAGGCTAGCACTCTACCACTTGAGCCACAGCACCACTTCTGGCTTTTTCTATTTATATGGTGCTGGGGAATTGAATCCAGGGCTTCATGTATACAAGGAAAGCACTCTACCACTAGGCCATATTCCCAGCCGATTTTCCTTTATTTTTTATTTTTTTGTCCAGTCCTGGGGCTTGGACTCAGGGCCTGAGCAATGTCCCTGGCTTCTTTTTGCTCAAGGCTAGCACTCTGCCACTTGAGCCACAGCGCCACTTCTGGCCATTTTCTGTATATGTAGTGCTGGGGAATTGAACCCAGGGCCTCATGTATACGAGGCAAGCACTCTTGCCACTAGGCCATATCCCCAGCCCTCCTTTAAATTTTAATCTGGGCTGTTCTTGCTGCCTTTAATGAAGTCAGCTAGTCATATACTTTGCGAGAATAGCAATATCAAATTATATATGTTTATCCCATTTTGTCCATGAGAGCACTAACAAATCAGATGTCCTTTTCTAGATGGATTAGTTTGCTTTTATTAAATTACAGTAAAGTTTTATCTCTTCTTCAGGAAGTTATTCAGGAGTTGAGTCATCATAAGTTTCAGCAGAGCATTTAGTACATTGGGGGTGTGTGGCAGCACTACCAGTACACTACTAGTACATTACCAGTAAGACCCTGGAAGTCCAGGTGCTTAGATCTTATGAAAATAAAAAGCATTACTGTGATATTGACTATAAACCTAAGGGAAGATTATTAATTTGCTTGATTTATATGTCCACTCACACATATTTATTGAACATTTATTATGTCCCAGGTGTCATACTGTTTAAGATACATCAATGAAGAGCAAAAAAGACAAAATTTCCTCTTAAGTTTCAGGGAAGACAAGTGTCAGGTTCTTGGTATTGCTGATGAAAGGGGATGACACACAGAGGATTTTTTGTGTGTGTGGTTATTTGCGATATTGAGGTTTGAACTCAGGGCCTCATACTTACTTGCTAAATACTCATACTTAAGTCATACCTCTAGGGACCTTTTGGTGTGTGTGTGTGAAATATATATATATATGTACACATATATATATGCACAAAAATATACATGTATACACATGCCGGAGCCAGCCAACACTGAAAGGGAATCCTGCGTAAGGGGGCGAGGATTAAAGAAAAAGAAAGATATAAGACAAGAGACAAAAAACAAAAGATGGGGTTCAGGAGGTCTGCAGCTCAAGACTGTAGCTCAAGACTGCAGCCCCATTTATTCTTAACTTCCAGCTTATATACAGTTTAGGAATCAGGGAATGGCATAGGATTAACTAAAGTTTAAGAAAACAAGAAGGCCCTGAAGTTGGTAAATAACAAAAGACAGTAAAACAAGATTAGGTTGAATGGTTAACATAAAACAGACTCTTGTGGACATAATAAAACACCTCCAATTAGTGCTGTCCTTCAAGTAAACCATGTCTTTGAAAATCCTTGAGATAACAACACAGCCAGAGGTCAGGATGAACTTTGCTGTTGGCTCCCTACATACACACCCAGACTTTTTGCTTGGGGCTGGCACTATTCTTCTACCTATGCCTCCTATATAGCTAGAATTACACATGTGTACCACCACACATCAGTTTATTTGTTGAGATGGAGGTTTCTTTTTTGCCCCAGTTGGTCTCAAATTGAGCCTTGTAATCAACCTACGGAGTAGTTGGAATTGCAGGTGTGTGCCACCAGGCTTCTTATAAGATATGGTCTTGGGGCTAGGAATATGGCTTAGTGGCAAGAGTGCTCGCCTTGTTTACATGAAGCCCAGGGTTCGATTCCTCAGCACCACATATATAAAAAACGGCCAGAAGAGGTGTTGTGGTTCAAGTGGCAGAGTGCTAGCTTTGAGCAAAAAGAAGCCAGGGACAGTGCTCAGGCCCTGAGTTCAAGGCCCAGGACTGGCCAAAAAAAAAAAAAATATATATATATATATATGTATGTATATATGTGTCTTGCTATGCTGTTTTTGAGATATAGCCCTGACTAGCCTCAAAACACTATCCTCCTATCTCTGTTTCCTGGGTAGCTGGGTTTATAGATGTGTACTGATAGTCTAACACACAGGGTTTTGTATTTTTTAATTGGAAAGATTTATTTAAGTATAAGCTTCATTTTATTGAAACAGAAATGATTGCAAAGTACACCCCAAAAGGAAACTGAGGGTAGGCGAGTTGACTGAGCAGTTAGTAGATTGAGCTTAACTTAGGCACTGTTATGGCTAGGATTTAAAGACTGTGCTAAGGATATGTTCATAGTTGTGAAGTTTCCTAAGAAATGGGAGGGCCTTTCCAAGAACCAGGGAATAGGGAGCAGTTTAATAAGTTATCCTCAGAACCAAGATGGCGATTTGAGGGTAGGTACACACATGGAACTGAAATTTTGATGTGATGTAAACAAGGCCTCTAGAGTTGGAAATGTTCCTTCCTACTGGAGATGTTCCTGGGGATTACTGGCTTCTATATCAAGAGTAATCAGATTTGTCTTACCAAATTCCACCCTGGTTTATGGCCTGAGGGAAATGATTATACTTCAACTAGAATTACCAGTTTGAGCTGAGGCACTGTTGGCTCACACCTGTAATCCTAGCTACTAAGGAAGCTTGAGATCTGAGAATTGCAGTTCAAAGCCAGCTTAGGCGGGAAAGTCCATGAGATTCTTATCTCCAATTAACCACCAGAAAATTGGAAATGGTGCTGTGGCTCAAGTGGTAGAGTGCTAACCTTGAGCTGAAGAGCTCAGGGACAGTGACCAGGTTCAGAGTTCAATACCCACAGCTGAAAAAAAAATTATTATTGGTTTGTTGCCAAGGTCATCTGACTTGCCTTGAGAATGTGTCTCTAGATTCCCCCTTGGGGATCTGGGAATGGGGCCTGGAAACTGTTTCCTGTCTTTCTCTTTTGCCTTTCTGTTTCTCTGTGCTTTGCACTTGTCCTGCCACCTCTTTCATGATGCTCTTTCTCCCTCTCCAAAATATAATTTCTTCTGTTACACATCTCTGCTCAGTCAAAACAGAGAACACTTCTAATCTTTTATCTTGCCTATAAATCTTAATTTTTTTTTTTTGCCAGTCCTGGGGCTTGGACTCAGGGCCTGAGCACTGTCCCTGGCTTCTTTTTGCTAAAGGCTAGCACTCTACTACTTGAGCCACAGCGCCACTTCTGGCTTTTACTATATATGTGATGCTGAGGAATCAAACCCAGGGCTTCATGTTTACAAGGCAAGCACCCTACTACTAGGCCATATTCCCAGCCCCAATGCTTATAAATCTAAAACCTTTATTTCAAAGATGGAACTAAGGGCTGGGAATGTAGCTTAGCAGTAGAGTGCTTGCCTAGCACTTGCTTCTCAGTCTTTACAAGATTTTGTGGTATGTTTCAGTTTAGACTTTTTCCTCTACTGTATCCTAAGTCATTTTTTCTGCAGTCCAGATTCTAAAATTTTGTTGCTGTATTTATAGGGATATGGGTTTAAACAAAACCCCTCTATTATTGCTTTAGTGGACTTTCAGAGGGAATGAAATTGTACTATTATTTTCAATCTGCCATTTTTATCTGGAAATTCTAGGGAAAACATTCTTAATCACCCAGTTGATTTTTAATCTATGTTTGAATTTGTCATTCATTCTTCATCTCATGATTCTGCCATGGGTATAATCCACAGGTGCGTCATGATTTTGTTTTGTACCATTGTTATATTTTATAGATCATTGTGATGTGTCTGAAACTGGATTCACAGCTAAGAAAGCAAGTCTTCTATTGTTTCTTGATGGATGGGTCCTGATTTTCTAAGGGATTATGGTTACTACTATGAAGTAGGGTTTGTGGGTGTTGTGCCAAGTCGTAAGACCACCACCAGACATTCCGAAATGCAAAAGCAAGGCAAGGCTTTATTTAAGCGAGCTGCAACTCGGGCCTCATCCTACCCACCGACACAGCGGAGGTTAGGAGGGAGCCTCGAGCTGTGATTACACAGGGCTTATAAAGGCAAAGAACAAGGTTACAACAATCAGGTGTTCAAGCAATCAAGATTAGGACACAGGTACAAATCTGATTGGCTCAGGGTTCGATTCTAAAATGGGGCTCACGTGGTAAAATGGGGTTCACGTGGTAAAGTGGGGCCTGACTTCAAAGTCTGGTACTTCAGTGAGGAGTCTGGAGTGTTGCCTGTAACTACCACACTCAGATATCTAAATTTTTTAAAAAGATAGGTTTGGATACCTCAAGAATCAGTGCTTATTCAGCTCACCAGGCAAAGGAACCGTACCTAGCCAGTTTATCCTAGCCACTAAAACTTTAATTGGGTATAGGAGACAGTTAAAAAATATCCACTATGGTTTCTTTACCCACTATGGTCTCCCTTCCTTCTCTTTCATCTTTAGGTTTCCTATAGTTTATGGTTATTTGATGTAATTTCTTTTTATCATTTAATGACTAGATTTCTAGATTTTCCCCCTTTAATATATTGTTAAATATTTTCAATAGGTAATATGTCTGTGTGGTTAAAAACCAAAACATGGGCTGGGGATATAGCCTAGTGGCAAGAGTGCCTGCCTCGGATACACGAGGCCCTAGGTTCGATTCCCCAGCACCACATATACAGAAAACGGCCAGAAGCGGCGCTGTGGCTCAAGTGGCAGAGTGCTAGCCTTGAGCGGGAAGAAGCCAGGGACAGTGCTCAGGCCCTGAGTCCAAGGCCCAGGACTGGCAAAAAAAAAAACATGAAAGGCATATATTAAAATTCTCCCTCCTATTCTTTTGTGCCTTCTTCCCTCTTACTCTTTCCTGCATGTATAACCATATTGTTTTTTTTGTGTGTATTTTTTGATATTTCTTTATGCAAATATGAACTTATGTTATTATTTTCCCCTTCCTACCCATTACCCTTCTTTATGCTTTCCTTATTGAAGAATATGTTTTCTTTTTTTATATAGCTATGTGGTATATCAGTATTTATTTAACTTGTTCTCTATAGAAAACAGCATGTTTCTCATTTTTATTTATAAACAATATTGTAATGAAAAACCTTGTAAAAACTTTATTTGCCTATGTAGGTATATTTGTATGTAAATTTCCAGAAGTAGGAAAGTTGTAGAATATTGACTTAATATTGTAATATTTCTAGAGTGGGATTAGCTATCTAATCTGTTTTAACAGTCAGGGTCATCCTGGTACTTTCTAAAGAAAAAAATTAAATGTTCTTGATTTTTTTCTTAAATTTTTTTAAATTTTCTTGCTTTATATTTATTTTTAATCCTTTTCATTTTTAACATTTTTCAGCTCTGAGAATGGAAGTTAGGGCCTTCTGGATATTAGGCAAGCATTCTTCCACTGAGCTACACCTCCAGCCCTTTTGGTTACTTTGTGTGTGTATGTGTGCGCACGCATGTATGTGCATGTGTGCACACACATGCTGATACTGGGATGTGAGTTCAGGGGTTCTAAGCCATTATGTGGCTTTTTTGCTCAAGGCTGGTACATTGCCACATGACTCAAGTGGAGCCCACCAAACAAACAAAAGAAACAAAAACTATAGGGGAAGAGGAAGAAAAAAATAGGCACACACACACACACACACACACACACACAGTGTTCTTATTTTTTGTAAAAGGTCATCAGGTGTGACAAGGTCACAAGGTGTCACCAGGCTACTGGTGTTTTTTTTTGTTTTGTTTTGTTTTTTGTTTGTTTTTGCTGTGCCTGGGGCTTGAACTCTGGGCTTGGGCACTGTCCCTGAGCTTCTTTTGCTCAAGGCTAGCACTCTACCACTTGAGCCACCGCACCACTTCCAGCTTTTTTGATTAGCTTATTGGAGATAGAATCTCATGGAGTAGTCCTCAGATCTCAGCCTCCTAAATAGCTAGGATTACAGGCATGAGGCACCAGCTCCCAGAAGTGGTACTTTTTATCACTATCTTCTTATTCTATGTCCACTTTGTTTTTGTAGTCACTGGTACCACAAAAGGTTAAGGTTCTTCACTTGGTAAGGTGACTGTATTTGTCAGAAAGCAGTTGAAACAACAGAAATATCACTTGGTATTTCAACAGCAAGAATTTAATTATAATAATCTAGTTAAAATTGGAAAGTGAAAAAAAAATAAAAGGAATACTGAACTAACACGGAAATTGCAATCATACGAAGAACTACCACTCCTAGTGCTGGGAAGGTTAAAAAAAAAGAAAAGCTTGAATTAAATGAGGCTTGATGAGCAGCATCTTAGATCTCTGAGGAGAGGCCATTGCCTAACTGCTGCTGCATCTTTGAGCTAGGAATGTCCCCAAAAGCTATGGGTATTCTTATTGATAGGCATTTGTGAGGAAGGAATACATCCCTTCTTTTGCCTCCCTTGAATTTTACAGCTGCCATTTGGCAAAATAAAGATATAATTCTCCTGGCTCTGGTATCCCAAATAATAGGAGCATGAGTTTGGACAGAGATAAAATAGCATTACAACTGAGACAGCTCATTACTTTGCCTACTTGATATGCATATACAAATTCTACATATATTGAAACTTCCCAAATAATAAGTCTCTTCAACAAGATACAATTACTCTTTATTGAAATAAATGCTCAAACCCTTCCCCCTAAAAGAAAAGATTCCAAATGTCATTAAATTAATCTCTGGGTTGTATTAATTATTCCTCCATTTAGGTAAACAGAAATTCTTGAAGTTACAATAGAAAAGGAAAAGAAAAGTATCTATCCAACTGGACCAATGGGCAAAGAAGGGATTACTGTATTATCTGGGGTTATTGATCCTAATTGTTAAAGACAAATTGGATTGTTGCTACAACAAGTATCTGAGGGGACACTTCTTAATATTTCCATTTTTGATATTATAAGTTAATAGAACCATTCTGGAAAGCAGTCTGAAGATTCTTCAAAAAACTAAACATAGACCTTCCTATGACCCAGTCATATTACTCTGAGGCATCTACCCTGAACATCATGAACCAGAATATGATAGACACCTGCACATCCATGGTCATTGCTGCACTATCCAAAATAGTCAAGATATAGAAATGGCCCAGCTGCCCCACAATAGATGAGTGGATCCAAAATATGTTGTGCCTATATACAAAGGAATTTTACACAGCAATTAGAAAGAATAAAATAAAACAGGGAAATGGATGGAAATAGAACAAATCATGTTAAGTGAAGTAAGCCAAGCTCAGGGAGACAAGTGGTGCATGTTGTTTCTGATATGTGGAAGTAAGATCTAAAGCACACTGGGATATGACAAATTGTACAGGATTGTAGATCCTCACATACAGTGAGACCAAAAGAGGATACTCTTAGGAGAGAGTCACAAAGGCACAATGCCTAAGTTCCTGTTCATATTTATGTAAAATAATATACATACTGAAATGAAATCCAAGATATGGAAACAAAAGACCTTTTTCTTTTTAAGTTTTTGATGATTCTGTCTTCTTTACCTTACATATGATGGATTCATGTGTATATCTTCAGGAAGATGGGAGGAAGGCACAGAACTCAAGAGTAAAAGGGCGAAAAAGCACAGCAGTGGAGCTCACTGGACATTGATGAAAGTGAACTATACAACTTGTGGATGGAGATGGGATGGAGGGACTGAGAGAGAATGAGGAAACATGACACTATAGAAAAGGAAATGTACTCATTACCTGAGTCACATAATTGTAATCCCTCTGTGTATAAACTCCATAATAACAATAAAGTAAGTTTTAAAAAGATGATACAATAAAAAAGTTAATGGAAAACTACCAAAAGACAAGACCATTGATTTTTCAGATCCTGCAGAAATGATAGGTTGAGTGATATCTCTGGCAGACTAGCTGTCCTTGGACAAAAGAGTATGTGATAAGATTAGTGATTCATAGAATGTAAATGTTACTCACACACCTCTTGTCAGATATGTTCCTTGGTCTCAAGCTGTGTGAAGGAGGATACCATGATAGTGTGCAAGGGATTATGTTGTAGACAGACAAAACACAATAGAAAAGGCATGCCCATACCCGGAATATATGTCTATTCTAGTACAAACAAATGGTTTTTCTATGTGTGATGGAAATGGTTAGCTCAGGAAACTGTGTGATATTGGGTATTCCATTTAGATTCTGCTCTTAGAAATTCCACCACTTGAAAGTGGTAGTAGACAGATCAGCTCAGTGAGGGAAAGTACAGATTGTTGAGTCTGTGGTTCCATCCCTGCCACTATAGTCACTTTGTGCATATGTCCCTTGCATACTAGAGTGAGGAAACATATTGACTGCTCAACACCAGACATGTCATCTTTTTCACCCTTATTGTTGAAGCCTCTGTAGTAGTGGTCTTTTTCTAAATATACTAATTCCTTTATATTTTGTTCTCATTTCTGAAAGACCTGTACATGTATCTCTTTTTCACTTTTCTTCCAGTCTTTCAGGCTTGTCATTTTCTATTACAGGCTACCTCTCCTCCTGGCCAAGGAGACTACAAGATATACTACCAAAATGTCTGCTCTCTGAGAGGATTTCCTTCACTGGTCTCCTTTATGGTATCCCCGAGTAAGTACACTGGTACTTGTAAGGTTCACCAGAAAGGAAGAAGGGAAAAACAGAAAAAGAGCAAGAGAGAAAAGGAAAGAATGGGAACTCATGTTGAGCCAGATTATATAGGGAAAGGTGGGGGATTTGGTCAAGTGGATTGGCTCTGACTTCAGAGAAGCAGGAGGTAACTGCCTCCAGGTGTGCCAGTTACCTAGGTAACTCAGGTACTGGGCACAGACTTAAACAGGTAGGGGGCATCTTCATGGAGCCCTCCCTGGGGTGGGCCTTACATCCTGGCCTTTTAATAATTATGAAAAAGGGCACCCACTCTCTCTCTCTGGCTACTTCCCCATGGCAAGGAGCATCGACATTAGGGGCAAAAGGCAGAGATAGGGCCCCTCCAGGAGAAGACAAGCAGCAGCTGGCCCTTGGTGATAGATGCCAGTCCTTGAATGAGGCAGGGGCTGTAGCTCATTCGGAATTGACCACAAATACTTGTCATAGTTCTTTCTTTCTTTCTTTTTTTTTTTTTTTTTTTTTTTTTGCCAGTCCTGGGCCTTGGGCTCAGGGCCTGAGCACTGTCCCTGGCTTCCTTTTTGCTCAAGGCTAGCACTCTGCCACTTGAGCTACAGCGCCACTTCTGGCCCTTTTCCGTATATGTGGTACTGGGGAATTGAACCCAGGGCTTCATGTATACAAGGCAAGCACTCTTGCCACTGGGCCATATTCCCAGCCTGTCATAGTTATTTCTCTAAAACTGTCTGCTTTTTCCTTTGGCTTGTGGAGTAGACCAAACAATGGCTAGCCTTTGGGACAGAACCTAGAAGAGGATCTCTGGAACCCAGCCTGCATCACACTCAGCATAATCCAAAAGGTTGGGCCATTGTGACTGATTTACTAACTATGAGATGTTTTGACTTCATGGAGTAGTCTGGTGAGGACATAGGAGTCCAATAAGAATATAGATGGGGGTCCACAAGGATGTAGACTGGTGGAGGGGTCCACAAAGATGTAGAGTCAAATTCTTGATTCAGGCATCCCTGAAATGAGAACAGACTGGCCAAAAACGCAGGTGGTGGGGGCATCTCCATGGAGCCCTCCCTGGGGTCGGCCTTACAGCACTAGCATATTACCTTTTTTTGTAAATTTGGCCCCAAATTTTGTAAATTTGGCCTACACGTAGGGTTTTTTCTTACTCCTTGAACAGTTGATATGGGACTTCCCTAAAAAACCCTAAGTGTAGGCTGAAGAAGGGACTGTAGGGCATAAGAAGTAGAGGTTTTCACTGGCTGCCGGTGACTCACTCCTATAATCCTACTACTAGTCAGGAGGGTGAGACCTGAAGATCACAGTTCAAAGCCAGAACAGGCAGGAAAGTCTGTGAGACTCGTCTCCAATAAACTACTTAGAAAGAGCTGGAAGTGGCCCTGTGGCTCAAGTGGTAGAGCGCTAGTCTTGAGCACAGACCAGCTCAGGGACAGAGTCCAGGCCCTGAGTTCAAGCCCCATGACTGGCAAAAAAAAAAAAGTAGGTTTTCTATGGGTCTGAGCTAAATATTCATGCAACAACTTGTGACTTGTGTCTTACTGAAGACTTAGTTTGAGTTTGAACATCTGCATACAATCTCCATTTTATGATTACTGCTTTACATACCTAGATTTTGGTATTTAATGTCTTTCCAAGACAATTCTTGTTCATAGTGGGTAGCAAAGTCATATAATCATTTAGAATACCATATTAATGACTTAATTTCTTCACTAAAGAAGAAAATTATCAGCAAAAGAGCATGATTCTGTTCCCCAACCCTAGCTATCTCATCTGTAATTTCTTGTTGGGGCTTACAAAAGGATCCACTGACACTTTGAACATGATTGGGTAGTGTGACTCACATTACTGCCTGACTTGATGCAAGCCTTTTCCTGCCCTAAGCACTTCTCAGAAACAGCTGACATAATAAGATGCCCAGTAAAAATGAGTCAACAGTGTATCCAAGAGTATTTTGTGTGTGTACATCATCAGAAGAGGATCAGGACTGCCACACTATTGATCCCAAACTTGGAAAGCAAGGACTTCGTTGTTACCTATTGAGCTGGACACTGCTAACTCCCAATTTAGGGAGTTCTATACTCAGGAGGCTAAGACCTGGAGCGTCAAGGTTAGAAGCCAGTCTGTGCAGAAAAGTCTATAAGACTTCATCTCTGGTTAACTACCAAAAAAAAAATGGACAGAAAGTATGACTCAAGGGGTAGAGTGCCATCTGTGAGCAAGAAAGTTGATTGGGAGTGTGAGACTCTGAGTTCAAGCCCCAGAATGGCACATAAAAAATATTGATATAGGGGCTGGGGATATAGCCTAGTGGCAAGAGCGCTTGCCTCGTATACATGAAGCCCTGGGTTCAATTCCCCAGCACCACATATACAGAAAATGGCCAGAAGTGGCGCTGTGACTCAAGTGACAGAGTGCTAGCCTTGAGCAAAAAGAAGCCAGGGACAGTGCTCAGGCCCTGAGTCCAAGGCCCAGGACTGGCAAAAAAAAAAAAAAAAAAAAATTGATATAATGACAGGATGTGACTGGCTGTTTTATTTTTCTATGAGATTGAACTTGAAATAGCACATTATGCTTGTTACATAGGAACTTTTTAAAACTTCTATTATGCTATGAAGGTTATATGCCAGCAGTGGGTAGAATTCAGGGAACCAGTCCTTTCTTCCTTCCTCCTTCCCTCATTTCTTCCTTCCATCTACATAGCAGTCTTTGCTCTAAGGGAAACTTTACTTTCCAATTTAGGTAGTTCTGATGAGTAGAAGTTACCAGATATAAAATGAGTACCACAGAGGCAAGAGCCCATAGGCCTATAGGTTCTAGTAGAAGCAGTTATTCAATATAAGTAGAAGTAGCACTTTGGGTGAAGAGATTTGGGAAAGATGAGAGACAAAACTGTAAAGATTTGGATAGAGCTATAACTATGAGATTTATGTACCATACTAAAATGTAGATAGCATCCTGTGGCCTGAGAGAAGGTAGTGAGAGTTTGCTACAATGTCATGGTACATTTCAGTTGGTATAAAAAATATTCCATACAATGAGAACAGAAGATTGGAGATGGGCATTACTGCAGGAAGTCATTATTTGAGATTATTTATGAAAGCTAAGGTAAAGTAATGAAGACTGAAAAAAGACTGCAAGTATGGAGGTGAAAATATACATGAGATGGAATTAAGATGTGGTAAGTGATTATACATAGATTTAGAGGAAAGAACTTATATATGTGATAAAAAAAAATTTATGCTAATGTGGTACTATTCTGGTTTTGGTTTGAATGAGGTTCAAATAGATCTGGACCTGCTGAGCCTGATGAAGAGCCACCAAGTGTTTTTGCTCACCCCAAAGTGATTTCCTGAAATTTGAGATTTCTAGCACCAAAGATGAGACAAGATTATCTCTCTCTCCTAATATGACTGATGGGCAGGTTAGTGACAGGAGTTTATTGCCATAAGCATGGAGAAGCCTATAAAATAATTATGACCTAGTAAGATAGTGTTTAGTGATAAAAAGGAAATAGTAGGATCTGTGTTTTTGTGTGTTTGTTGGGGGTGGGGAGGGGATTGGGGTTTGAAGTCAAGGTCTTATACTTACTAAGCAAATGTTCTATCATTACGCCATGTTCCCCAGACCTTTTTTTTATTGTTTTTTTTTTTTCTTAAAGACTCTTGCACTTTTGCTCAGCTGGCCTTGGACTGTAATTCTTCTATCTCTACCTTTTGAGTTCTTAATGTTACATGGTACTGCCATTCAGATTCCACTACCCGTTTCTCTCCCCCTCCCCCCCCCACATACACACACCCCACATACACCCATGGATCCAGTCTGTCTGAGGTTCCAGGAAAGGAGATTAAAAAAGTAAAATATAAAATAATATTGACATTAGCAGGCTTTCCTTGAAGCAATTCTTCAGAAAAAATGTTATTACTTTTTATTATGTTGTGCCCTCTACTGTTAATTTTTATACATTTCATGTTCCCATGTTAGGATTAAGCAAAAACAGATGAATCAAGAATGTGAGGACCATTTCCTATTTCCTAACTTGTCATTCATTTACTCATTCCTTCCTTTATTTACTTGTCTGAAACATGACTGAGTATGACAACTTTCTTTTACACCAGTTACTTTCCCAGGTTTTAGAACTATAGCAGGGATCAAATTTTAAAAAAACAAAAAACTCAAAAGTCATTGAAGGGTACCCTGATGAGAAAAAGCTACATTTTTATTTTTTCCATATTTTTCCTATGAACCCAGTACCATTTGCTAAAATTTGACTTTGTTTTCTTTAGTACTCTGCCGTGCCATTATTGTAATATATGATATCTCCATTTGTATGTGAGTCATTGCACATGTTGGTTATGTCAATTTGCCAGTTTCTATGATAATTTTATTGTATTATCTTACCTTATAATCAATCTTAATATTTTGTGGAATAAGAACTCTTGCCTTAGTTGAGCACTAGTAGTTCACTCCTATAATCTTAGCTACTCAGGAGGCTGTGATCTGATGAATGATGTTTGAAGCCAGCCCAGGCAGACAAATCTGAGAGAATCTTATTTCCAATTAATTAGAAAAAAAAAAAAAAAAGCAAGAAGTGGAAGCATTAAAACACTAGCCTTGAGCCAAAAAAAGCTAACTAAGAGTGCCAGGCCCTGAGTTCAGGTCCTAGTATTAGTACACATGTGCGCATATGCGCACACACTGTATGCACACATTATCCTGTTTTATCATTTAGCTTGTTTTGAATATTTTTGGCCTTTAAACATTCCATAAAGATTGAAGCTAGCCTAGGCAGGAAAGTTCATGAGAATCTTATCTCCAGTTAGCCAGCAAAAATCTAGAAGCAGGGCTGGGGATATAGCCTAGTGGCAAGAGTGCCTGCCTCGGATACATGAGGCCCTAGGTTCGATTCCCCAGCACCACATATACAGAAAACGGCTAGAAGCGGCGCTGTGGCTCAAGTGGCAGAGTGCTAGCCAGCCTTGAGCGGGAAGAAGCCAGGGACAGTGCTCAGGCCCTGAGTCCAAGGCCCGGGACTGGCCAAAAAAAAAAAAAAAAAATCCAGAAGCAGAGCTGTGGCACACGTAGCAGAGCACTAGCTTGAAGCAAAGAACTCAGGAGAGCTTCTAGTACCTGTGTTTAAGTCCCAGGACTGGCACAAAAAAATTGCATAGAGATTAAAAGCAATTATAAAATAGATAGCAATCTATTTATATATGTTTAAAAGCATCCTGAAAATTTTAACTGAGATAAAACTATCCATCATTGGGGCTGGGATATGGCCTAGTGGCAAGAGCGCTTGCCTCCTATACATGAGGCCCTGGGTTCGATTCCCCAGCACCACATATACAGAAAATGGCCAGAAGGGGCGCTGTGGCTCAAGTGGCAGAGTGCTAGCCTTGAGCAAAAAGAAGCCAGGGACAGGGCTCAGGCCCTGAGTCCAAGCCCCAGGACTGGCCAAAAAAAAAAAAAAAACCACAAAAAAAACTATCCATCATTTTTAATGGATTGACATTTCTATCTTTTTGAGTCTTCCAGTTAACCATCTAATCTAATTTTCTTTAATACCTTTCAATGGACACTGAGGTTTTACAAATGCTTGTAGATCCATTGGTAGATACTTGATTTTTATGCTATTGTATTGTAAAAAGTCATCTTTAAAAATATTTGCCAATGATTTGTACCAAGTGGTAGTTTGGAAATGCAGTTGATTTTTGTTATCGGAAAATTTGCACAGATCTATACATTGGGCCTTATGTCTAGTGAGAGAAAAATTGATTCACGCAAGATGTATCACATAGTAAAAGTGATAGGAAATTTATTACGAAAGAAATATGGTAGAGTTCTTTTGTTTGTTTGTTTGGAAGGCTCTTTAGTGCAAGAGTCTGATTATTATATCATTGGATTGGATCCTCACTCTTGAGGGGTGGGAGAGGAGCAGATGGTGATAGGGTACAAGAGAGAATTTACCCTATTCCAGGCATCTAACAAAGGATAACAGTTTTTTGCAATTCATTTGACAGTTTTGTAATTCACAAAAGATTTTTGAAAGGAAATATGAAGACAAAGAAAGCACATACACCCCCTATAATAAATACTTTTTGCCTAACAAAATAAAAACAGCAGAAGTTCCTTGCTTTTTCTTCTCCTATGCTTTGCATGTCTCCGTAGATAGCTCTCTTTTGTTCACATACACCAATTAGCACTAAAGTCTGTTCAGATCTGTCTAGCACTAAAAATTTACTTCTTCCCCAGAAGCTGACATTTGTACAGAGCATTGTTCAGCACATTGGTAACATATCATAAAGTACTTGGTAAGGAATTTTAAAGGGAGAAAAAGAAAAAAACATGGAAAGACAATTTACAAATAGAGCATCAGAGTTCTCTGTGCTATTAAATGAGATGAAAGTGGTGCTAAGCAAATTGAACATTAGTTTTTATGTGGCTTAGTACATACTTTTAACTGCTCATAATTATTCAGCTTTCTGATTCTATGGTTGAGGTTTCTAATGTGAAATGTTCATAGCACATTGCCATGGCCACTACAGGCTGCTGGCATCCTCATAAGTTTAGAGTTATTCTGTGTAATATCTTTTAAAAAAAAACAACCTCAATCCAGCACCCATTTATGTTAAAATCCCTGGAAAAACTGGGATTCCAGGGAACACTCCTGAATATAATAAAGGCAGCCTATGACAAACCAACAGCAAGTATAATTCTAAATGGTGAAAAACTAAAGCCATTCCCTTTAAAATCAGGAGCAAGACAGGGATGTCCACTCTCTCCCCTTCTCTTCAACATAGTACTAGAATTCCTAGCCAGAGCAATTAGGCAAGAAGAAAATATAAAGGGGATCCAAATAGGAAAAGATGAAGTTAAACTTTCTCTCTTCACAGATGACATGATCCTATACCTAAAGAACCCCATTGACTCTACTCCCAAGCTACTAGAGCTGATCCAAAACGTTGGCAAAGTTGCAGGATATAAAATAAACCCTCAAAAATCAATGGCATTTCTATATGCTAATGACCCGAATGCCAAGGCTGAAATCAGGAAAGCAACTCCTTTTGCAATAGCCTCGAAACACATAAAATATCTTGGAATAACTTTAATGAAAGAAGTGAAAGGCCTCTATGATGAGAACTTTAAAAAAAAAACACACCATGAAAAACGAAATTAAGGCAGAACTAAGGAAATGGAAAAACCTCCCATGCTCCTGGATTGGGAGGATTAATAGAATCAAAATGGCAATATTGCCAAAGGCTATCTACAAATTCAATGCAATACCCATTAATATCCCAACACAATTTTTTAATGAAATAGAGGAAGCAATCCAGAAATTTATATGGAATAATAAAAGACCCAAAACAGCAAAAACAACCTAAGCAGAAAGAACAGTGTTGGAGGAATTACAATACCCAACTTCAAGCTGTATTATAAAGCTATAGTAACAAAAACAGCTTGGTATTGGCACCAGAACAGGCCTGAAGACCAATGGAACAGAATTGAAGACCCAGAAATGAACCCACAGAACTATGCCTACTTAATCTTTGATAAAGGAGCTAAAAAAAATAGGAAGGAAGACAGACAGCCTCTTTAACAAATGGTGCTGGCAAAACTGGTTCAACACATGCAAAAACTAAAACTAGATCCTTATATATCACCCTGCACCAAAATCAATTCCAAATGGATCAAAGACCTCAAAATTAAAACAGATACCCTGAAAACACTAAAGGAAGGAGTAGGAGAAACACTTGGGCTCCTTGGCACAGGACGGAACTTCCTTAACAAAGACCCAGAAATGCGACAAATCAAAGAAAGGATGGACAAATGGGACTGCATCAAACTGAAGAGCTTCTGCAGGGCAAAGGACATAGCTCACAAGATAAACAGAAAGCCCACAGATTGGGAAAAGATCTTTACTGGCCATACAACAGACAAAGGCCTCATATCTAAAATATATGCAGAACTAAAAAAATTACATTCCTCCAAAACAAAACCGCAAAGAACCAATAGCCCCCTCATTAAGTGGGCTAAAGACTTAAAAAGAGACTTCTCTGATGAGGAAATGAGAATGGCCAAGAGACATATGGAAAAGTGCTCTACATCACTGGCCATAAAAGAAATGCAAATCAAAACATTGAGATTCCATCTCACCCCAGTAAGAATGTCCTATATCAAGAAAACTAACAATGGGCTGGGGATATAGCCTAGTGGCAAGAGTGCCTGCCTCGGATACACGAGGCCCTAGGTTCGATTCCCCAGCACCACATATACAGAAAACGGCCAGAAGTGGCGCTGTGGCTCAAGTGGCAGAGTGCTAGCCTTGAGCGGGAAGAAGCCAGGGACAGTGCTCAGGCCCTGAGTCCACGGCCCAGGACTGGCCAAAAAAAAAAACTAACAATGACAAATGTTGGAGGGGATGTGGCCAAAAGGGAACCCTACTTCATTGTTGGTGGGAATGTAAACTGGTTCAGCCACTCTGGAAAGCTGTATGGAGATTCCTCAGAAGGCTAAACATAGAGCCCCCCTATGACCCAGCAGCCCCAGTTTTGGGCATCTACCCAAAAGACCACAAACAAGAGCACACTAAAGGCACCAGCACAACAATGTTCATTGCAGCACAATTTGTCATAGCTAGAATTTGGAACCAGCCCAGATGCCCCTCAGTAGACGAATGGATCAGGAAAATGTGGTACATATACACAATGGAATTTTATGCCTCTATCAGAAAGAATGACATTGCCCCATTTGTAAGGAAATGGAAGGACTTGGAAAAAATTATACTAAGTGAAGTGAGCCAGACCCAAAGAAACATGGACTCTATGGTCTCCCTCATAGGGAATAATTAGCACAGGTTTAGGCTAGTCACAGCAGAGGATCACAAGAGCCCAATAGCTATACCCTTATGAACACAAAAAATGATGCTAAGTAAAATGAACTCCCATGTTATGGAAATGACTGTTATATCACTGTTGTAACTACTTTAAATATGCGATGTGAAACCGTAGCTTCTATTATTGATAATCCTCTTGTATGCCCTTCCTGTGGTCGTACCTTCACTATCTCTGTATCTTATCTGAGTACATTGGAAACCGTATATACAGGTATTAGAACTAGGAAACTGTAAGGGAATACCAAAATCAAAAGACACAGGGTAAAAAAGACAAACAATTATAAAAGCAATACTTGCAAAACTGTTTAGTGTAAATCTACTGAACAACTCATGGGGGGAAAGGTAAAGGGGGAGGGGGAGGGGGGAATGAGGGAGGAGGTAACAAACAGTACAAAATTGTATCCAATGCCTAAAGTATGAAACTGTAACCACTCTGTATATCAGTTTGACAATAAAAATAAATAAATAAATAAATAAAAGCATTTTTAAAAAAAGAATAAAAAAAAATAAAAAGTGAAAAAAACCAACCTCAACTTCTACCATTATATCTGTTATCATTAAACTAAGGTAAGTGATTGTGAAAGAGGCCTATTTGTGCAAAAAACATTTTAGACTTCTCTGAATGTGAAACAACACCCAGTGGTATTTCTTTAAGTCCATACTCACTCCAAGAAATAGAACAGTCTGCCCTCTGCCTTGAGTTTTTGTTGTGCTTTACTACAACCCTGAAGCATTGTGGAGTAGGTGACTGGGTACATTTTTGAAGTCATAAGGCTATCACCAACAAATCCTCAACACTGAGCCCAAGACAGATTTTTATGTGGCATGATGCTTCCGGAAGATGGCACTACAGCTCCTCTTCAGCCATCTTTGAATACAGACATGAATGTAAGTTTAAATAAAGAATTAGGGGCAGGAAGCAAAGGATATATAGTTTAGGAGTCCCAAGACTGGTTTGGGAATATGGCCTAGTGGTAAAATGCTCGCCTTGTACAGGTGTGGACTGACTGGTTCTCAGTTCTGGTTCTCTTGAATTCCAGGGAAGTGGTTATAACTGTTATCACTTGAGGGTCTCAGTGTGGTTCCCATGATCTGTTCTACAAGACTTAGCTACTCA
Source organism: Perognathus longimembris pacificus (assembly GCF_023159225.1). NCBI lineage: Eukaryota > Metazoa > Chordata > Mammalia > Rodentia > Heteromyidae > Perognathus > Perognathus longimembris. The sequence goes on from NC_063161.1 coordinate 151,023,839, forward strand.
AGGTTTTGTCTTTTTTAAACATCATCTCTTGGGCTGGGAATATGGCCTAGTGGTAGAATGCGTGCCTCATATACATAAAGCCCTAAGTTTGATTCCTCAGCACCACATATACAGAAAAAGCCAGAAGGGGCGCTGTGGCTCAAGAGGCAGAGTGCTAGCCTTGAGCAAAAAGAAGCCAGTGACAGTGCTCAGGCCCTGAGCTCAAGCCCCAGGACTGGCAAGAAAAAAAAAAAAATCATCTCTTTAATGAACTTTTCTTGAATAGGAAATGACCCACAGAAAAAATTAAGTATCAAACTTATCCTCCTAAGCCTCTATCTTTCTGGACCCTCCTGTTGAGAAATTGTATAATAGGTCTCTGATGTCATCAAGAAAATTAAAAAAAAATACTTTCCCACAGTGGGTGTCGGTGGCTCACTCCTGTAACCCTAGATACTCAGGAGGCTGAGATCTGAGGGTCATGGTTCAAAGCTAGCTCAGGCAGGGAAGTCCATGAGACTCTAATCTCTAATTAACCATCAAAAAGCTGGAAAAGTGAAACTGTGGCTCAAATGGTTGAGTGCTAACCTTCTTCAAAAAAGCTCAAGGAGGGCTGGGGATATAGCCTAGTGGCAAGAGTGCCTGCCTCGGATACACGAGGCCCTAGGTTCGATTCCCCAGCACCACATATACAGAAAACGGCCAGAAGCGGCGCTGTGGCTCAAGTGGCAGAGTGCTAGCCTTGAGCGGGAAGAAGCCAGGGACAGTGCTCAGGCCCTGAGTCCAAGGCCCAGAACTGGCCAAAAAAAAAAAAAAAAAAAAAAAGCTCAAGGAGAGTGCCCAGGCCTTGAGTCCAAACCCAGGATCAGCCAGCACACACACACACACACAAAACAACAACAAAACCCTTTTCCCTAGCTTTGTAGTCCTCAGCATTAAGACATATTACTTAGAATATTTCCCCAAAATTGTGACTTTTTATATTTAATGTTATCACTGGTATTGAAGGTACTTTTACTTTTTTCCTTATCATTTTAATGAGGATTCAGGACGGACTATAGGTAAGGATGTAAATATGAGACAAACTTGTTCCCTGACTTTCTATCTTCTTGGATGTTGGGAGCCGAGCTCCCAGCTAAGCTCATCCTGACCTCTGGCTGTGCCGATGTCGCCAAGATGTTGGGAGCCAAACTTGCAGCTAGGTTCATTATCACCTCTGGCTGTGCTATTATCACCAGGACGTGCTAAATGCAAAGATATGTGTCCACTGCCACTATCCGGAATTGCTTTGTTACCTTGTGTTTACTGTAATCAAATGTTGCAAACTTCTAAGCCTCTTTGTGTTCTGGAATTTTAACAACCCCATGCTATTCCCTGGTTCCAAAACTGCATATAAACTGGGAGCTGAGAATAAACTTGGCTGCAGTCTTGAGTTACAATCTCAAGGTGCAGACCTCCTGAACCCCATCTTTTGTCTCTTGTCTTCTTTTTTTCTCTCATCTATCTATCTTTTTCTTTAGTCCTCGCCCCCTCAGTCAGGATCCCCTTTTCGCTGCTGGCTGGCTTGGCAGGCTTGGATCCTGGCTTGGGAATTAATTCTACATTATTTTGTTTACTCTGATGTTTCTTCAATTAGTAAAAGAGTTGGATCTTACTGCCTTGGCTAGAGGTAGGCAAATCTCTAGAGTCAGCAATCTGCATATTTTGTGTGAACTAAGAGCTAATTTTTTAAAAATTCTTAAGCTTTTTGTTTTCAAATAGTTTTTGGTGTGTGTGTGTGTGTGTGTGCTTGTGCATATGTGTGTTCATCTTTGGCTTTCATTGGAAAACACTGACTAGTACCTTGCAATTGGGGGGAGTGGACAATAAAGTTTCCATATAGGTTTCAGAGCCTATATAAAACTATTTGGTGCCACTAAAATTCCTGCTTGATCTTGCTGATCCTGCTTGTAGGGATGGATTTCGCTTCCTCAGGCCTGGTTTCTGCTAGGTGGAATGAGGGAGGTGCTAGTATTTGTGTCAGTGAGTGCTTCTCTGATCTTCCCATCTGGGCTGGCTAGTGCCAGTGGGCCTCCTGTTGATTACTGCTTGTGTTGTTTGTAGGGATGGGAAGTGCCTTCTTGGGCTCCCAGGGCTGCTAGGTGATGGGGGGGGGGGCGGGGGATGGAGGGGAGGGCATATGGATAGAGGGTGTTTCCAAGCAATTGCTTATGGGGTGCTGATGGCATCTTACCTAATCTCTACCAGCTACTGAGGGAAAGAAAGTCTAGTAGTAAGAAAAAAGCATATCAGATGCCATTTTATACTAGGATAGGATCTTATAAGATCATACGTAAATAGGATATAAGAGGTAGATAGTTTTTGTTGTTGGTGTTGTGTTTTGCTGGTCATGGAACTTCAACTTAGGGCCTGGGTGCTGTCCCTGAGTCTTTTTGTGCTCAAGGCTAATGCTCTACCATTTGAGCCACAGTGCCACTTCCAGCTTTTTCTGAATAGTCTCACAGACTTTCCTGCCTGGGCTGGTGATCCCAGTGGTGATTCAGTGGTGATCCTCAGATCTCAGCCTACTGACTAGCTAGGATAACAGGCATGAGCCACTGGCACATGGCTCAGATAGATCTTGTATATAAGATCATATTCTAGTTAAATGGCATCTGGCATGCTTTTGATTGGAAGTAGATCAATATTTTGAGCTGACTTTCAAGGTGAGAGGGTGAGAAAGTCATAATATACAAAAGCATGAATACTAGGAGAGGTGGTCAGTGTAGGTCCTTGTAGATCTTCCTGCCATAGTCATCATCAATATTCCTTAAAATTTTAGATTTAATTGCCAGTAACATCTTTTAAAGAATGCTTACTAAATCTCAGATTTCCCCCCATAAAAGTAAATAAAAACAATTTTCTCTGGCTTTAGAACCTTTAGTTCTCATAACTATGCTATAATGCCTCACACATTCTTACAGAAGTGATTTCTCTCCTTCCTGGATCACTATAACACTTTAGCCAGGTCTTTTCTCCTTTTAATCTGGGGACTTTAAAATTTGCCAAATAAATATTTATACATAGTTTTATCTTCCTTGATAGACTGTATGTCCTTGAGAGAAAAATAGTGTTTTAACACTTTCCTACCTGTGATTGCACCCAGAAGAGCATAGAGAGCCTCCAAGAGTTCAATAAATGTTTGTTTGAAAAATGACTCCTATGTACCACTTAAAAATATGAACTCAATATCTCTCTTTGTAAACATACAAGATACATGTTTGATGGAATGTCTTAGTTCATCTAAGTTCAATTACATACCAGAGAGATTAAATATTATTGAAATTAATCACAAGTAATATATATCCCAACACTAAAAATATGATAAATATCTGATGAACAGTTTGCTGAATATTATTTTCCCTTTCACATATCCCTTTCATATGATATATGTGTACTAATGTTACATCTATATATGTGTGTGCACATGTGTTTTCCATTAGTATGTATGTGCATATTTTTTCAAAAAAATTATTTTATGAAGTACCTCCACATTATTTTAAATACACATGTCATTACATTATACAAGTAATAACATCACATTAAATTTTATACATTTATTTATTTATTAAAATTTAGCAAGGATTTATTTACTATAACAGGATTAAAGTCAGAAGGAATAAAAAATAAGAGAGAAACATTTCCTGCTTCCTGTGCAAGAAATGGAAGTTAAAGACTTCCCATTCATTTATTTTTTTATACAAACTAGGTAAGATTAAATAGCCCCAGATTGCAATAAAACAATTTATTTTAGAAGATTATACACTTTTGTAAGTTTCTAAAAACTGAGAAGTTTCCCATGTTTTTGCATTCAAGAAATTACTGTAATTTACTTGTTAACCCATAAGCCTAATGGTATAATCATCAAATAATTTCTGACTGCCATGCTATATTAATATGTTTAATTTGTGGAGGAGTTTTAAATTTGGGGTCCCAATTATATTCTGGTGATAACAGCTTAGTGGGTTTGTTGACAAAAAAGTATTTGTTTAGATGGCTTTCATACAGGCTGTTAATTTTATGTGTGGTGTCATTTTTTATTCCTCGTAGACAGTGTTTAATGAAGATTAAAATTTCTTTGGGTGTGCCACCAAAAATGGCCCGATGGTAATAGAAATCTCCCTGTCCAAAGGGGATAAAAGCTGCTGATTTATGTCTTCTCTCATAAGGAAATTCAATAATGGTTCTAAAATACCACCATGCATGGAGTTGAGCTACAGACCTGCCCAGGGTTTCAACTCCAAAGTCATTCTTGAAGATCTGGTTTACATCCATAATGAAGAGAAAGTCAACTTCATGCTGAATTATGTCCACAAGATGTTTACCCAAGTTCCTCATGGTTCTGATACTAATGTCTTGCTCTATGTTTTCTTTGACTAGAGGAAATATCTTGAGTGTTCGAAGAGGACTCAATTCTATATAAGGAAGCGTGGTTTTGCCATCAAAAAAGATGTAAAAGATAACATTAAATCCAACCATAAAGTGCTTATCAGCAGATTGTAGAAACTTTTTCATGTGATCTACAAATCTGAAATATGAAAAAAACAGAAAAAATACTTTGATAAAATTCATCATTAGAGTATATGTCATTAACATGATGATTAATATATGTGTCAATGATGGTAAAGAAAGTGAGGATAGAAAAGCTGGGTTTATAGATGACTATTTTGGCTAGTATAGGAGAATGTAGTATGTCTGGGGAACTGAAAAGTGCCATAGCATTTGTTGTAAAGCATGAAAGCTAAATGTATATTAATCAAATTATTTCTAGGTAGTGTTAAGGACTGAACTAAGGCCGAAGTGAATAGCCACTCCATGATAGCTAAAAATCATTATTAGGGTTAATTGTGAATCATTCTTTTGGTATAGAAAGTCCATAAATTCTCACCAAAATTTAAAAAGACAATTATTAGAAGCACCTACTGTCCAGAAGCAAATACAACCAAGCCTATTGTAATGTTCAGCTTCTTGTAGTAGTTTTCTAGGACTTGTCTATTGTAAGTTCCTTCCCATATGACTGGAGCAAGCCAGTCAGTTGTTGTTATAACATCAGGACGTATTCTGTTGAGCAAAGAAGAAACAAATTGAGTAGATGTTTTATTATGGCAGTAGAAATTGTGCAAATGATAATAGCTAATGATTATAGAGAACTTACTAAGTGTCAGGTTCAGTGTTCATTTACATAATCCATTTAATCCTTGCAGTGTCTTATAAGGGAAGTGTTGCTATTATCTTGTTTTTCATATAAGAAAGCAAAGACACAGGTTGATGATTATCTAATCTCGTATACCCAAAGTCCATTAAAAACATAAATATAGCCAGGAAACAGTGGTTCATACCTATAATCCTACCTATGAGGGAGGCTGAGAATTGGAGGTTTGTGGTTTGACATCAGCCTGGACAGAAAAGTTCTTGAGACCCCTTCTCAACCTGTAGTTGGGTATACTGGGTGCATGCTTGTCATCCTAAACTATATAGAAGACAGAATGGGGAGGATGGTGGTTTAAAGCCAGTCCAAGCAGAAAAATCCACAAGACTGCATTTGATAAAAAGAAGCTGGGTGTGGTGTCACATGCCTATCATTCCAGTTATGGAAGCCAAAAATAGGCAGATTATAGTTCAAACACATGCCTGGGCAGGAAGCAAGTAATCTTAAAAATAACAGTGCGGGCTGGGAATATGGCCTAGTGGTAAAAGTGCTCACCTTGTATACATGAAGCCCTGGGTTTGATTCCTCAGCACCACATATATAGAAAAAGCCAGAAGTGGCGCTGTGGCTCAGGTGGTAGAGTGCTAGCCTTGAGCAAAAAGAAGCCAGGGACAGTGCTCAGGCTCTGTGTTCAGGCCCCAGGACTGGCAAGCAATAAACAAACAAACAAACAAATAAATATGCACAAAAATAGCTGAAGGTGTGGCTCACCTGAATTCAAGCCCTAGTACCACCAAAAATCCTCCCCTAAGTTGGATGAAATATCCAGAGATTACGTATAGGTGAATAATAAATATAAAATGATGCTCAAACTCAGTTTGGGGAATGAAAAAATAATTGAAATATTTTAACCGGTAGTTTTGCCAACTGTAGAATTTGAAATTACTGGACTAATAGCAATGAGTAAAATAACAAAATAAATATAATATTGCTAACATTTTCCACAGTAAATTAGAAAATAAGTAGTATAATTAAGGGCAATTGAATAATCTGAAAAAAATTATTTTTTTCATACTCTTCTCTTGCTTCCATTTCTTCCCCCCTCCCTCCCTCAATCCTTCCCTCCCCCTCTCCCTCCCTCCCTCTCTAGGATTACAAGCATGAGCCATCATGCCTAAAGACATTTTCCTTTTTAACTGATGATTCCATTCTAGGAATTAATCCTACAGTAATTCTGCACACTTATGTGAAATCTACATACAGAGATTTTCGTTTTAGCACTACTTACAATAGTCCCCAATTGTTAATAACATAAAACAATAGAAAATTAAATAAATAAATTAGTACATAAACATAATGTGGATTATTACATAGCCATTGAAAATAATAAACTTCTCCCCTGAATGTTGCTGTTAATTGAGGATATTTCAGATATACATTCATGGAAGTGACACAATGAAACTCATCTATTTGTACAATCAAAATATGCATTATAACAATTTTTTTTGCCAGTTCTGGGGCTGGAACTCAGGGCCTGAGCACTGTACCTGGCTTCTTTTTTGCTCAAGGCTAGCACTCTACCACTTGAGCCACAGCGCCACTACTGGCTTTTTCTATGTGTGGTGCTGAGGAATTGAACCCAGGGCTTCATGTATGCAAGGCAAGCACTATACCACTAGGCCATATTCCTAGCCCAACAATTTTCTTTTAATCAGGAGTCAATGGTATCTTCAGGCTGTTGCTAGTGACATTTTTTTCTGATTAATGATAATGAGACTATTAAACGAGATAGAGTGTGAGAGATTTCTTATCACAACTCTTAACTGCCTGAGTCTTAATGAGCAGAGTCTAAGACTATATGTAAAAGCCTTAAAAATAAAAACTATTAGTCCTAGGAACCTCTTAGTCCTAGGTATCTCATGTATCTAAAATTTGGTGACAGAAAAAAACACCTTCTTCAAATAGAGTTATATTATTTGTGAACAGAATTCTTTATTCTTACTTAGAATTAAACCAGGCTGAGAGCTGAGGTTCTTCCACTTCATCATTCCTAGGTACAAAGAGAAAAATCCATTAGGAACAATCCACTCACTCAAATAAATATCTGTTGAACTTCTGTAGTACAACAGGAACAGTTAAATGCTGATTTTATTACTATGAACAAGAAGCTTGTAGAACAGCAGGAAAAACAAAAGAGACAATTGCAGTATAGAGTGAAATGCTACATTGAGTTTTGTGGGAGCATATACATGAGTTACCCAACATAAATTTGAGGTTCAAGGAAACCTCTTAGAGAAGAAATATTTAAACTAAACTTGAGAGCATAAAAACTAGTCCAGAAAGGACAACATGATAAAGAGGTCATGGCCAAAGGCCAGAAGCTAGGAAAAAGTTGGTTCTTAGGGGTGATGGTGGGGCAGATATAATTTTAAAGTAACAGAGCAGACAGAAAGCTCTATATTCAGACAAGGTAAGGATTTCATTAACTCCTACTAGTCATCAATGGCTTGCTATGTGAGAGGTACTCTTTTTTGTGTTGAAATAATACGGTGGGAGTAAAAATACAGATTTTTGTCTTTGATATTCATTTTAAGGTAGACTCTACCTAAGATTTTTTCTTTTCCTTCTTTTTTCAATTTCTTTTTTTTTATTGCAACGGTGATTTATTTCTTCCTTTTTCTTCCTTTCCTTCCTTCCTTCCTTTCTCTTTATTTTGTTTTTGTTTTTTCCAGTCCTGGGGCTTAGACTCAGGGCCTGAGCACTATCCCTGTCTTCTTTTTTCTCAAGGCTAGCACTCTACCACTTGAGTCACAGTGCCACTTCTGGCTTTTTCTATGCAACCTGGCAAAGCAAAAGACTTTTAGACCCTAACCATTCATTCCACTGCAGTCTAATATGACAGAAAAACTGTGGCCTTCACTCTCCTCTGTCCAGAGGAAATTAGAACTTTAACCACTACTCAGAAATTTAGGTCAGTCCTCTGTGGGGATTCTGACTTCTGATCTCTACTCTTCAGTAACAAATCCCAAATCTCCCAAATCCCCCTCCATTCTTGATTTTGATAGAGGCAGGATAGAGATTTCACATGACGGCAGCTGTGTCAGAAAGTACCTGAGAAAACACAGGATTTCAATAAAATCTATAATGGCACAACCTCACACCCCAATGTCCAAGTTTCAACAAAAATATCATTTATCATACTAATGACCAGCAACATCTCAACTTAGATGAAGAAAGGTAAATTGTGCACATGCAAAATATAACACATGTATTAGGATGATCTCACTAGTACTTTAAAGAAATCATTGTAAAAATTTTTCAGTGAGTAACTATAAACACTCTTGGAACATATGAAACAAATAGAAAACCTCATCAAAGAAACAGAAAACCTGACCATAGTTTTAGAAGATACAAAATTTTAGAAAATAAAATTTGAAATAAATAAATAACTCAGTGAACAGGCTCAACAGCAAAATGGAGAAGACAGAGGAAGATCAGTTAACCTGGAGATAGGATGATAGAAATCATTTTGAGAAAAAGAAAATGAATTGTAAAAGCCAGCTTCAAGGACATGTGAGACTATTTAAAAAATGAACAATTATTTAATTCTCAAGAAGAGAAGAATAATGTAACTGAAAAAGTACTTTATTTTTATTTTTGGCAGTTCTGTGGATTTGGCTCAGAGCCTTAATACTTTCTAGGCCAGGGCTTGACTAAATGTAAAAAATCTTGACTTAGTGTCAGTTTCCTGGTTTTGATTATCACTATTAAAATCATGTAAGATGTAAATTGGAGGGGAAATGGTCAAAAGTTGGTTAAAAGGTATACATGAGCTCTTTGCAGTTTCCTGTGATCTGTAATTTTCTTTTGAAATAACATGGAAAAAAATCAAAAGTGCATTCTTTTATATTTTCAGATGGGTCTTCACCAAAGATATTTCATTATGAGATTCCTCAGGAAAGCACTGGGGAATCCAAACTTCCCATGTCTAACTTGACTTAAAAATAGTGATGAATGCTGACATTTTAAAAAAATTATTCTTTTGAGGGTTGCTTTCATGAATCTTGAGATCCTACACAAAATGAATTAGTAGGCTACCGGGAGCTATCATAACCAAAAGAAAAACATCCTGGACAGGAATACTTAAATCATAGCAAATTCCAGAACAATATTTGACATCAACACTATGAGAACCCAATTGGTTCCAGCCATTTTTCCTCTAACAGTTTTTAGAATATTTATAGAACAGACTCTTACCAGCAGGCATACATCTTCTGTAGGTGACTCTTTATACTTTGGATAAATGAAAAAAGTTATTTTAGTTTTAAATTTGGAAAATATGTCTATTTCAGTTAGGCTAACAAAAATCTAGAACTCAAATTCAATTTATTAGCCATATCAAACTAAACACTATTTTGCCTGGAATAATGCTACAGTTATGGAATATATGACAAAATCCATGCTTGTTATGTTTATAGTCTATTACTTAAAAAAATAAGTTAGACCTTTATTATCTTCAAAATATGATTTTAATACTATTAGATCCAGCCATTAATCTTTTTTCATTAATATACAATACCCCTGGAGGACAAAATCCACAGAGACTATATCAAAGCAATAAGGTTAATTTGAAAAGATATTAGCTCCCACAATATGGCTGCTTCTCAAATGGCATTCTATAACATTGTGTTCCTTACCAAGGGCAAAAGAAGCTGGGCATGGTGACTCACACCTGTAATTCCAGCATGTGAAAGGCTAAGATAGAAAACTCACAGGTTGAGGCCAGCCTGACCTTCATAGTGAGAACTTGTTTCAGGAGAACGAAAGAAAGGAAAGAAGGAAGGAAGGCAAGAAGGAAGGGAGGGAGGGAAAACAATCATAAAAATAAGGCATGGATTAGGTAAGAATTTGAATTCTCATTATCTTTAGTTGTACGAAGGGGTTTTAATTTGGCATAACTATTTTTGAGTACAATGCATCTTGATCAATGTCACCCTTTTCATTGTTCATATATATGTATATATGTATTCATATATGTACGTACATGTATATTTGATTTTGAATCTTTGTTTTGTTTTGTTTTGTTTTTTTTGGCCAGTCCTGGGCCTTGGACTCAGGGCCTGAGCACTGTCCCTGGCTTCTTCCCGCTCAAGGCTAGCACTCCACCACTTGAGCCACAGCGCCGCTTCTGGCCGTTTTCTGTATATGTGGTGCTGGGGAATCGAACCTAGGGCCTCGTGTATCCGAGGCAGGCATTCTTGCCACTAGGCTATATCCCCAGCCCCATGATTTTGAATCTTTAGTGTGAGAAAATTTTGGCAAGTATAACAAATTTTTATCCTAGCCATATCTGCCTAGCAGGTTGCTTTTAATCTCATTCATATGAGATGAAACTTTGATGTAAGTTAAAATTTTTATCTAAAATAGGCCAAAGCTATTCTCTTAACTTGCTTTATTTATTCCTCCATAATTTTATTACAAAAAACTTGCACGCCTAACATTATATGATATACTGCTATGTTGTGTTTATTGACCTCCACCTAGAATGTAAAGCTTTGAGAGAGAGGTGGCCTAAGAGTCATTTTTGCTTTCTACTGTCTAGAACAGGGCCTACACTAAGAAGGTGACAAATAAATATTTCCTAAATGTTGAAAAAGACTGAAAGAATTAATACTTATATCACCAAAGAAGACAAGATTTCTGGCTAATTTAGGAACTAGTTTAATTTCTTTTTGGATAGAACTCAGCATTTTCTGTCAACTCTGCCAATTATTAAAAATAATGATTCATCAGACTGCGTATTTACCTGAAATGATGCTCAATCAACATCAGCAATAAAGAAAGTAAAATCAACATCTGCATTTTTCTTTTATAATTCATTTCCTCCTAGAAAAGGAGGCAGAAAAAGGTCGGTTAAAAAAAATAGCTGCTTCTTTACCATCTTAGCAAATGAACTTATGTAAGTTTGACTGTCAACTCCAATATCTGATTCTAGATTGCTCAGCTTTAGGATGAAGGTGAGTGAGGGAAACCATCTTTCTGTTTGAAGTGACCAGAAATCCCCCTTAGGATGCCAACTGAATCTTTTTAGATTAGGTGCAAAATACCTATGTTCTTTTTTTTTTTTTTTGCCAGCTCTGGGGCTTGAACTCAGGGCCTGAGCAGTGTCCCTGGCTTCTTTTTGCTCAAGGCTAGCACTCTACCACTTGAGCCACAGCGCCACTTCTGGCTTTTTCTGTTTATGTGGTGCTGAGAAATCGAACCCAGGGCTTCATGCATGCTAGACAAGCATTCTACTGCTAAGCCTCATTCCCAGCCCTCATGTTCTTTTTTCATTAAATTATCAAAGTATATCCTGATTTCATAGAAGATATTTGATAAGACTGTCCTATTTTACTAGAGCTTTTGTGAAAATAAAATTAAGTTATCTATGAAGATGTTATTAGGTGCTTGGACTTATTCTACCTTAATATTGATATATTTTTTCAACAAAGACAATAATACAAATAATTTATTCAAAGATAGCAGAACTAAAAAATTCAAAACATATGAACTCTCTCAAAGGTATATAGTTATGATTTAAAGTCTAAAGATATTACGCTCTGTAGTGAAATCTTGGCCCCAGTCGATGCTTGAGCTTAGGGTAGAGATATTCTGTAGCTACAAGCACAAACTGGTTTTGGTGAGCAACATTCAAGAGCAAGTATTGCTTTGGGGTTATGCATTGGAGTAAAACAAAGGTTTCCAATACTTAACTTTTTTTTTTTTTTGCCAGTCCTGGGGCTTGAACTCAGGGCCTGGACTCTGTCTCTGAGCCCCTCTGTGCTCAAGGCTAGTGCTCTACCACTTGAGCCACAGCACCACTTCCAGATTTTTCTGTTTATGTGGTACTAAGGAATCGAACCCAGGGCCTCATGCATTGCTAGGCAAGCACTTTACCACTAAGTCACATCCCCAGCCCCCAATACTTAACTTTTGGACACTCATTTCAAGAGTAAGGTGTTTTAGTTCTGTACCTTATAATACAATGGCCATTAGCCACATCCAGTTAGCGTATGTGAAACATTTCTAGTCCAGTCAGGCCTGAAGACTTACTTAATATGAAAAAATAAACTAAAGGTACTTAGTAATTTTTCTATACTGAATACTTGACATGAAATTTTGATGTAGTAAGTTAAATGAAGCAGTATATCTATATATTTATATCTATCTATCTATTTATATATATATATATATATTTTTTTTTTTTTTTTTTTGCCAGTCCTGGGGCCTGAACTCAGAGCCTGAGCACTGTCCCTGGCTTCTTTTTTTCTTTTTTTTTTTTTGGCCAGTCCTGGGCCTTGGAGTCAGGGCCTGAGCACCGTCCCTGGCTAATTCCTGCTCAAGGCTAGCACTCTGCCACCTGAGCCACAGCACCCCTTCTGGCCGCTTTCCATATATGTGGTGCTGGGGAATCGAACCGAGACCTTCATGTGTAGGAGGCAAGCACTCTTGCCACTAGGCCATATTCCCAGCCCCCCTGGCTTCTTTTTGCTCAAGGCTAGCACTTGGCCGCTTGAGCCATAGCGCCACTTCTGGCTTTTTCTATATATGTGGTACTGAGGAATAGAACCCAGGGCTTCATGTATACGAGTCTAGCACTTTACCCCTAGGCCATATTCCCAGCCCCCTATAAAATTTTTAAATCTGTTTCTTCTTACTTCTTTGTACTATTAGTTCCTGTAATATTTAAAGTGAAAAGGTGTGGCTTGTATTTCTGTTAAAAAGTTCTCCTATGGATAATGTCATCCTGGGAGTCAGTTTGGTACATTTTAACTGTTCCAGCAATGTGCATGACTACCTTTTAAATTCAAGATCATTTGGAATACTGTATGAATGAGGTAAGACTGATCCATTTAGCCAGATTACTTTCTGGCAATGTGCCTTCAATGACATTCTTAAAATATGTTGACATATCACCTAATATTTTATATGATGCACTTTTAGGTAAAAAAAATTTGAATCCCTACTTAGGATTTTTGCTAACATCATCTCAACTTCATATAATGCCTTCCTAAGAGGAACTTTACCTTGTTTTGATGATTCAGTTGAGTGCTAGAACAGATGACTTCTAAGCATTGTATTTGTAAGTCTGCAAACAACAAACAAGATCAAATGTAATATTTTGTACCACCTTGCTGTCCTGTGAGTCTTCTAGTACTGGTGATGTCACCAGACTCTTTTGATGATGAAAGTCTTAGAAATCAGTGTCATAATTATGCAATGATGGCAAGTTCCAAACAGTAGAACTTCATCTCCTTTGAAAAAATTTAAGTATTTAAATATATCTTAGTTTCCTTTCTTGTACTTCTGTACTTTTATTTATAACTTATCTTTACAGAAAATATATTTCAGCTGGGTGTCAGTGGCTCACACCTGTAATCCTAGCTACTCAGGAGGCTGAGGTCTGAGGATCAAGTTCAAAGCCAGCCCAGGCAGGAACATCCGTGAAGCTCATCTCCAATTAGCTACCAGAAACTTGGAAGTGGTGCTATGGCTGAAAGTGGTAGAGCACTAGCCTTGAGCTAAAGAGCTCAGGGACAATGCCCAGGCCCAGAGTTCAAGCCCCACGACTGAGAAAGAAAGAAAAGAAAAGGAAAAAAAAGAAAAAAAAGTTTGCATGTGTATTTATGGTAGGAGAATTACCACCTTTTTTCAACCTCTTTAGACATTGCCTATTTATCCCAGGCAGAGGTAAATAGCCCTTTAGAATGTTTGTAAAACATACTTTTATGATAATAAAAATAACATATTTTCATGTTACTAAACTTGTCAAATGCATAAAAGCACAAGAAAAAATAAGCAAATATTCGATATCCAGAGGTAACTACTCTTACTTTGAGATTATAACATGCACCTTTGTTTTTCCCTCCATTCTAAACCTAATTCTGTTTTGTTTTGTTTTGTTTTGTTTTTTGGCCAGTCCTGGGCCTTGGACTCAGGGCCTGAGCACCGTCCCTGGCTTCTTCCCGCTCAAGGATAGCACTCGGCCACCTGAGCCACAGCGCCCCTTCTGGCCGTTTTACATATATGTGGTGCTGGGGAATCGAACCAAGAGCTTCATGTGTAGGAGGCAAGCACTCTTGCCACTAGGCCATATTCCCAGCTCCTGATTCTGTTTTTTTTTAATTGGAAAAGATATGTGCATGAATGTGTGTGCACATGTGGAAAAATTTTAACAGAAAACAAGGTGACTTGATACACATTGAGGCTTATATTCCAGCCTGACTTTTCTTGTTACTCCATTTCTAGTAACTACTATTAACAGTTTCTTGGGTTTGATCTACATTTTTTTCTGTGCCAATATAGGTGCATGTGTATATATGTGTTTGTGTGGTGGCAGTATACTAAATATGCTCTTAGTACTTTCACTTTCTCACCAATATATTTTGAAGATAATTCCATTATAATTCACATAATGTGAGACATTCTTTTTTTCCTGGTAAATTGTATATGTCACAATTTATTTAACTAGTTTTCTATTGCTAGACCTTTTGGTTGTTAAAAAATAAAATATGGGGGGCTGGGAATATGGCCTAGTGACAAGAGTGCTTGCTTCGTATACATGAAGCTCTGGGTTCGATTCCCAAGTACCACATATATAGAAAATGGCCAGAAGTGGCGCTGTAGCTCAAGTGGCAGAGTGCTAGCCTTGAGCAAAAGGAAGCCAGGGACAGTGCTCAGGCCCTGAGTCCAAGGGCCAGGGCTGGCAAAAAAAAAAAAAGAAAGAAAGAAAGAAAGAAAGAAAATATGGAGCTAGGTATGGTGGCTCACACCTATAATTCTAGCCGGCTGCTCAGGAGACTGAGATTGAGGATTTTCCAGAAGCCAGGCCTGGCAGGGAAATTCATGAGACTCTTATCTCTAATAAACTACTCAAAAAACGCTGGAAGTTGTGCCATGGCTCAAGGGGTACAATGCTAGCCTTGAGCACTGAATTCAAGCCCCAGGATTGGCAAACAAAAACAAAGATGAATCAAAGATTTGAGGAGCCACTTCAACAAAGCTAAATGATAAACACAAACACACACAGTATGTATGTGTGTGCAAGTATGTATAATTATTGCATTGATACCTATGAGGATTCAGTTCAGGACTCTTCATTTTATGCTAAGCAACTTGAGTATCCCCATGATTTGACACACATTACACCTGGGACATCATTTTCAGTTCAAAGTACAGCTTCCCATTACATTGACTTTGTAAATCAACGTCCACATATGAATCACCTTTATAAGTATAAATAAGAATAAAAATTAGCAACAAATTTAAGACAAAGGAGCTTTCCTTTTTATAAACAAACAAAACCATTTACACTAACAATGCACATTTTTTATATTTTGGCTACCCCAAATTGAATACCCTTCATGTAGGGAAAACTCTAATTTGAGAAGCAGCAATGTTCTTCTGTATGGTAGTTGAAATTGGCAACATTTTTTCCCTTCTTCAGCTAAAAAGTGGGTATATGACAAACCACCTGACACAC
Organism: Perognathus longimembris pacificus; assembly: GCF_023159225.1. Lineage (NCBI taxonomy): Eukaryota > Metazoa > Chordata > Mammalia > Rodentia > Heteromyidae > Perognathus > Perognathus longimembris. The sequence continues at coordinate 151,039,531 of NC_063161.1, forward strand.
TAAAAAAATCCTTCTTCCTGGGTCTCTGAACCAGCCATTAGGGGGCTCTGTTAGAGTTATTTTTAGTAGATTCAAGGATTAACATTGTAGCAGATGTTTCCGGTGGTGGGGGCAGTAATGAGCAATGAGTGTCAAGGGAAATGGGGTAAGAGCCCACATCCAAAAAGATTGTTCCCCATGGCAAGATCATGTCTGTGTCTTTCCTCCCTTAGTTCTTTTCTGTTACTTTTTTTTTCTAGGCACTATGAGTACTAGATATTACTAACTTACTGTATTATTACTACATTTCTATTACTATTATATTTTCTGTGCTGGGTATTGCTAATATTCACCAGTATTTCTTCCTAGAAAATGGTATAGTCCATTTCCTAGTTCTTTTACACTTAGGCAGGGGCATATAGTAAATTCAGATTGAGGGGCTGAGAATATGGCCTAGTGGTAAAGTAAATTCAGATTGAGTCATTCAAGAGCCCCTGGCCTTTGGCCTTTTCCAGTCCTTCTATCCTACAGATGGTTCTATTTAACTCCCTAACAGTTCCTAACTCCTTAGAAAATCCATCATCTTTGTAACCAGTCTTGCATGAAAATCTCTCATTTGAAACAGTCAAATGCCGGCAGTGTTTGGATGTTGGTTGATACAGTTTCTAGTATTAGGGTGTGGTCCAATATCAGCTTTTGCTATATAACAGACCACTCAAAAGCTTAATGAGTTGAAGTTACAATGCTTTATTTCTGTTCATGAGTCTAAGGTTCATTTGTATATTTCTGTTGATCTACTCCAGGCTAATTTAATCTTAGATGGACAGCTATACTAGATCTGCAATCATCTGGCAGGTTGATTGGGAGCTTCCTGGTTCAAATCTACTTATTTGATAATTAGGTACTTTCTGGAGGCAATGCAGAAGGTTGTAGATACAGAGAATGACTAATAATAATCATTCATACAATTGTTTACCAAAGACTGAGAAATAGACTGTCACCCTGGGATTCTTAAATTAGGTTACATACCTATTTGAAATGGCTACCATGAGTTGAAGTCTCTTTCTTGTGAGGAGAGTCTTTTCTTTACAATTAGAAGAATTGTAGCCAGGTGTCTGTGGCTCACACCTGTCATCTTAGCTACTCTGGAGGCTGAGACCTAAGAATTGCAGTTCAAAGCCAGGTATGGGAGGAAAGTACTTGAGATTCTTACTCCAATTAACCACCAGAAAAGTCCCAAGTAGAGCTTTGGCTCTAAGGGATAGCTTCCAGGCCCTGAGTTTAAGCCCCAGTACCAGTAAAGGGAAGGAGGGAGGGGAGGGAGGGAGGGAGGGAGGGGAGGGAGGGAGGAAGAGAGAGAGAGATTAGCTATGGTAGCATCACAGTTGTGCAGATAATTAAGAAGACTCCCTGGACATGAAATCCCTGCATATTCACCCTTGGGGTTATAATAAGATCTGTGAATGCTTCTGTTTGTTGTAGAGAGTTACAATGTTGTCATAACTTCCCTGGCACAATATAGAATAAACCCAGAGGATGAAGGAAACATAAATTTTGGAGTTAATGAATTGTCAATCTCTTCCTATACCTGTTTGTTCTCTGATGAAACTTAGAGGATAATTTCCTTCAGCAAGCCATTGAGAACTGGGCCATTGTGGAGAGACACTGAAGTGAGCTTTCTGACTTCAATATGAATTATGAATTATGTGTTACTGGAAAAACTTTGAGACCTCATAAGTCAAAATACAAGTTGAACTGCTACAATTAGAAATTATGGTGTCTTGCTGTGTTTCTACGTGTCAGTTTACAGATGATAGTCTCCCTGATTGAAGGAAAGCCTACATCACCTTGAAGAAGGACCTATGGATATTTACTGAGATGACCATATCCCTGACAGAAAGCACAGAATGGATACTAGTCCTGAGTACATAGTAATTTATAGAGGTTAGAAGTGGCATGTGATCTACTGAACAGAGTGAAGACTCAGGGAGTATAGAAGACAAACTGAAAATTTCCCTGCCATCGTCAGCTACACACAAACATAATAACTATAGTATGGTATATGCAGGAGAGAATTTCAATGGTGTAACTCCTTTGAAACACTAACTTACAGTCTAACAAAATGAATACCAAGAAAGGAAACTTGAGGTGTTGCGGGAAGGGTGAGTTCAAGGGAAGGGGGGTGGAATAGACAAGAGAAGAAGGCTGAGAGAATGTAGCCATAATATTCCATGTATATATGTAAGCATGGAATTTGGAATTGAGTTATGGGATTGATGGGGTTGAGAGATGGAGGAGAATAACGAAAGGGTGACTGATCAAGATGTATTGTGCTCATAAACTCACTATTGAATTAAAACCCTTTGTACAATTAATGATAATTTTTTTTTTGCCAGTCCTGGGCCTTGAACTCAGGGCCTGAGCACTGTCCCTGGCTTCTTTTTGCTCAAGGCTAGCACTCTGCCACTTGAGCCACAGCGCCACTTCTGGCTGTTTTCTGTATATGTGGTGCTGGGGAATCGAACCCAGGGCCTCATGTATACAAGGCAAGCACTCTTGCCACTAGGCCATATCCCGAGCCCCAATTAATGATAATTTTTAAAAATTAACAAAAAGGAACTAAAATAAAGTCTGCCCTGGATGGGTAGCAGAAAGGGTAGACTGAAGTAACCATTTGCCTGTTCACTCTCCAATCTATCTTTCTAGTTTTTTTCTAATAGTATGCTCAGCATTTCAGGGGCCAGCATTACACAGACTGGATTTGGGTATATAAATGTACATAAATTAATGTGGAGGTTTTGTTTTCTTTTCTTTTTGTCTTGTTTGTTCATTTATCTGTCTTTGGGAAGGTAAGGGGGAACAGAAATGGAGGGTCAAAAGGAGAACAAATGCAGCAGTAGTACTCACTAGGCACTATGTTGAAAATGAACTATACAACTTTTGGGTGAGAATAGGAGGGGAAAACTCAGAGAGAGAGGAAAGAGGGAGTGACGTTGTACAAAAAGAAATGTATTCTTTACCTGACTTATGTAAGTGTAACCTATGTAACTTTACATCACCTTTATAATAATTTAAACTTGAAAAAAAAAAGAATATGGAGGGGTCTGGCTCCAGTGGCTCATACCTATAAATCTTAGCTACTCAGGAGGCTGAGATCTCAGGATTGCAGTCCAAAGCCAGCACAGGCAGGAAAGTCAGTGAGACTTTTATCTCTAATTAATGACCAGAATAAAGTGAGGAGTGGAGCTGTGGCTCAAATAGTAGAGTGCTACTCTTGAGCAAAAAAGGTCAGGAACAGACTCCAGACCCCGAGTTCAAGCACCAGTACTCTCTCCTTCTCCCTCTCCCTGCCTCTTACACACACACACACACACACACACACACACACACACGAATATGGAGAGAAAGTCTTTTCAAGGAAGATTATTGAACAGCTTTCAACTTTTATTCTTTATATGTGTATTTTATTAGTTTTTGTAAGAAACAGCTTTGCAGTCTTAAAACATATAGTTGTGTATGACTAATTTTTTTCTAAGAAACCGTGTGTCCATCTGGTGGCAGCTTTAATGTTTCCAAGTTGTATCCATACTTCTAGGCAATCTTTTCTTTCAGTAACACAAGAAACATATCCACTTGGGTCAATTAAAATATTTCAAGTTTCATTTTCTTGGTCCGGAATCCATTCTACTCCAGTGTGATCTAGCAAAATCATGTTCCCTCAACATTCACCCAAGATGTGAAACTGCTGCCTCTCCATCTGGTTTCAACAAATTCTGCAATTACTATGTCCTACATAATACGGTTCAAAATGAATGTGAGGACAAGTATGAATCATGTTGGCAGGCTTACCATTTGGTAGTGATATTGTAGTGCTAAAATGTATTAGGTACTAATTTTCTAAGGAAAATAGCAACTTGATGCTCTCAACTTGAGAAACACAATTTTAAGAATGGCCATAAAATTATACGGTCACTCTAAGTCATGAGCAAACTTAATAGCCCAAGAGAGTTTAATAGTCTTTATATCATCTGAGGGTCCAACACGGTTATCCCAGCAGTATTCTGGTGATAAGATTTTACTGGGTTTATGGAGAAAGAAATACTTATTTAAGTGACTTTCATCATGCCACACTGCTTCAATGTTATTTTTCTTGTCATTCATGATTCCTTTGGCACATTCCCTGACAATATCAAGAACTTGAATGGTTGTGCCTCCAAAGACAGCAGCATGGTAATAAAAGTCTCCTTTCCCCTTAGGTATATAAGCTTCCGATAAATTACTTCTTTCATAAGGTAAACTTGAAGGATGTGCCTTATACCAGTATGTATGTAGCTGAGCTACTGAGTTCCCCAGAGTCTCCAAACCGTATTTATTTCTGAAGACTTGATCTACATCCATGCAGAAGAGGTAGTCAACCTCATATTGGATGTGATCCACAATGTGTTCACCAATTATCCTCATGCGCATCATACTGTTGTCTTGCCATCTCTTCTCTCTTCTAACTTCAAAAACTTTAAACGTTCGGAGGCGGTGCAAAGATATCCAGGGCATATCAGTGACATTTTCTACCATGACATAAATGATGACTTTCTGACCAACCATAAAAAATTTTTCAGCAGATAGCAAAAAGCCACGCAAATGGTATTGAATATATCTGTGAAGTAAACCAAAAGTGATTAAGTTGGTCTTCTTTAGAAAATAATTATTTATTGTTATTATAAAGGTGGTGTACAGAGGTGGGGGGGAGTAACAGTTACATTAAGTCAAGTAAAGAGTACATTTCTTTTGTGACAATGTCACCCTTCCCCTTGCTTTCTCCCAGTTTTTCTCTCCCATTCCCACCCATAAGTTGTATAGCTCATTTTCAATGTAATGTCTAATGAGGTATTACAAAACATCCTATATTTAGTATTCAACTCTCTTAAAATTTTGGAAATTTTTGCAATTAATTTAATGTTTTCTATGCTTTTATCTTGCACTTCTTTTATGACCATGATCCATAAGTTTGGTATTTTAATAGTGTCCCATAGGTCTTACACCACACTTCTCATTTTTCCTTTAAATATTCCAATTTATGTATCTATTACTTATTATAAGATATTATCAGTCCTGTCTTTTCTGGAACACAAGTCAATTACAGGAAACAGCCCTGGAATAAAGAAGACTGATATAAAATGGCAGACATGGCAAGCTTTTGTTTATTCTTTAATCTTGTTTTTAATTACCCGTGGATAATCGTAGGCCCAAGTAAGAAGTCAGTGCTTTTCAGCTAAAGCAGTTTCTAAACACTCATAGGCTTACACTCTCCCAGTAAACTGGGAACACCCATAACTCTGTTGTTAACTAGCAATCTTGGGGGAAAAGAGACTTGTGTCACAGCCAGGAAACCACCACAAGCTTCAATATGTTTTAATGTCTTTCTAAAAACAATGCTTAGTTCATGTAAACACTAATCAAACTGTACATTATAATTCCAATCAAATGAGAATATTTATGTCCCCAATAACTCAATAAAATTCAAAAATACAAAAAAAATAAAAACAATGTTTAGAGTTATACTGACAACACAAATCCACAGTAAATATTCAGCAAGACAACCACGGATATCTGCTGTGAAGTCCATTTCACTTATCTGTTCATTCAGATGTGTCCTGAATACACATAGATATGAAAATGACCCTTCGGCTTTCCTGACACATGGGGCCTGCCAGGCTCCTGCTTATGCAGATAATACTGCCACACATAACCCTGCCTCTTGGCAGTATCCCTCTTTCACATTTAGAGTGCTGCTGGTCTGGCAGGTCATGGTTTGCTTGCCTTGCTCCATACAGTGCTAACAGTGCCCCCTGGCTTTCCGACTGTTGCCTGAATATCTGGAGCATGTGCCATCTGACTGTATCTCTGACCACACTGGGGGCTCTATGTGGGTGGAATCTCTCAGAACGATTCTTTTCTAGCTGGATTCTTGCACTTAAAATTCTATCTTCAAGGCTTATTTTGTCAGAGTTCAGTGTGTGTCAGAGAGAAATGTTTTTCAGAATTTCCTTTTCCTCAAAGTCTGGTAGTCAGGGATCTATTTCTACTACATTCTGCCTGAATCCTCTTTGCATCTGGCAGGCACACCAGATATCGATAGCTATGCACAGTCCCTGTTTCCTCCATTCTATCCTCTGCAGTATAGTGTACTTCCTAGAGGCTCTGGGGCCTGTGACATCAGTGTGGGATTCACTCTCCTCAGCAACAAACAGGGAAGACAGGGACACAGCACAGAACAGCAAGTTACCTGCATTGGCCATGTATTAAAGCAGTTCTAAAGATTGTAAAGTTGCAGCCATTTACCCCTTAGATTAAGGTGTTTGGCTCTGCAGGTGTAGATGGTGGTCACACCTTCTCCTCCCCTTTATTCAGCTCCATCTCCAGTCATATCTACCTGTTCCTGCACCTTGGGCTCCTGCTGATGGCCTCTCTCAGGCCCTGTTTTCTGGCTGTAGGTATGCCAGGTGAGCTAGTTTCACAGCTCATGTATCCATCTGAAAACCCATTTGCTTCTAACCGACCCCACCTCCACCTTTAATGCCTATGTTCAGCAGTGTTCTGTCTTAAAACACCCCTGTCCTTTTACCTACATTTATCTTTCATAGGGTTTTCATAGGATTTTAGAAGAGATCAGTGTGATGATCTTTTAGTGGAAATGTTTCATTGCATTTGTTTTTTCTGTTTTAGGAATCTACCTTCATGGTTTTCATTTTCTATTAGATTAACAATACAGCAGACATTGGCTGCTCTAAATATGCTCAAAGAACTAAAGGGAACTAAAGGTAAAATGATTTTTAGAGATTCTTTCTATATTTTTACCTTATGATTGTTTGTCAGAAATTGTAGGATATAAAATTTCTACTGCATGTAATTGCAATTACCTTGTTTTATTGTGTATTGAACTATTATTTCTGTGAAGGATGAATAACCACAGTTAAATAGGTTTACCTAGAAGTAGTTTATGACTTGGGGAATGCAGAAAAGGACATAAACTGCTGGGTTGATCTAGTGTAAAGACAATGAAGGATAGCTATAATAGAAGTACAGACATTAAAATAATTGGCAGATGATTGTAAAATCAAAACTAGGAAAACTGACAAGTAGAGATTTTTTGGTATGTACCAAATGGGTGATATTTAGAATTATGTCAGGATTTGGCCTAAAGAAATTAATTATTAAGTGAAATTATAAAGTGCTCCAATTGATTGCCTACTGTTTTCTACAACAAATAACTGAATGTGAAGGACATTTGGAATCAATACCTACCTTCCCACAGCAAACACAATCAACCCCACAGCAACATTACGACGTGCATAGTAGTTTTTCAAGAATGATTCATTGTAAGTGCCATGCCACACAATTGGAGCCGACCATTCAGTAATAGTACTTAAGTTATTTCTATATCTGTAAGAAAGACATGAGTTTTTTAAATTAGCATATATTGTATAAAGACGCTGAACTTTAATGTTTTCATACATATACAATGCTGTTTTATCATATTATCCCCCTTTATTACTTGTAAAGGAAAAACAATAAAAATACATTTTAACAAAATAACAAGAGAGATTGCTAATGCCTAAAGCCTTGAATCTCAATGGAACATCTTTATACATCTCAAAGCCTTGTCAGACATAATAAACTGCAGAAGCAGCATACCAGAAATTGCCAAATCATTTCAACAGTTCACCTGCAGATTAGTTATGTTTTAATCCCAAGATCTTTAAAGATACATAATTGAAAAGTCTCCCCAAATCGAAAGTTATCACTTCCATTATATCTAGCTGTAATGTCTGGTCTAAATTTTTTCTTTTTCACTGATAATTCTTTTTTTTTTGGCCATTCCTGGGGCTTGGACTCAAGGCCTGAGCACTGTCCCTGGCTTCCTTTTGCTCAAGGCTAGCACTCTGCCACTTGAGCCACAGCGCCACTTCTGGCCATTTTCTATATATGTGGTGCTGGGGAATTGAACCCAGGGCTTCATGTATACAAGGCAAGCGCTCTTGCCACTATGCCATATCCCCAGCCCTCACTGGTAATTCTTTTTTTTTTTTTTTTGCCAGTCCTGGGGCTTGGACCTGTCAGGGCCTGAGCACTATCCCTGGCTTCTTCTTGCTCAAGGCTAGCACTCTGCCACTTGAGCCACAGCGCCACTTCTGGCCATTTTCTGTATATGTGGTGCTGGGGAATCGAACCTAGGGCCTCATGTATACAAGGCAAGCACTCTTGCCACTAGGCCATATCCCCAGCCCCCTCACTGGTAATTCTTAAAGCATAGTTTTAATTACTTTTTTAAAAAATTACTTTTATTTATTTATTTATTTGCCAGTCCTGGGCCTTGGACTCAGGGCCTGAGCATTGTCCCTGGCTTCCTTTTGCTCAAGGCTAGCACTCTGCCACTTGAGCCACAGCACCACTTCTGGCCATTTTCTATATAGGTGGTGCTAGGGAATCGAACCCAGAGCTTCATGTATACGAGGCAAGCACTCTTGCCACTAGGCCATACTCCCAGCCCCTTAACACATAGTTTTAAAAAATGAATTCCATGGTGTTTGAAAAAAAAAAACTGCCAGTGCTGATATTGGTATGTCTCTGTCAACTTTGTTATATTTAGAGCAGCCGAGTCAAAGTTAGGTAGGAACAGGAAAACTTTGTGGTCTTTAATTTATTCTCACCCCCGACTCCCTCCACAGTATGGTAGTAACATTAAAGTCATCAACAGTATTCCTGCTCTGGGAATCTGAATCTGCAGTGAGCAGAGTGAGCCTCATTCTCAAGGAATTGTGTTTGTTCTGATCTGAGGGTTTTCTGAGGGAATGATACAAAGAATTTCGTTTTACCTAGCTGAGACCTCTTTCAAAGTGGTAAAGTAGCTAAGGTAGCTTAGAAGGGGAGGGTGTTCCTGGAATGAACTGTAAAAGAAAAAAGTGTCTGATGCCATGCCAAAAAAAAAATTATAGTTGGAGCAAACACTAGAGATGCTGAAAGGCTGTTAAGAACATATAGGAGATGATTTATTTTGGAAAATAAGGGATTTGATAGCGTTCTGGTATATAATAGGAAATTTACAAATCTAAACACATGCCCAGGGTAGAATATATGCTAGAAAAGACTTGCATTTTCATCTCTGGCAGAAAATTCAGTCTAAGACACCATTGTAAATCTGGGAGGAGGGATTCAAAACCAGTATGAAGAATGAAGGTCCATTTCTTTACCCTTTTCTTTTTTCTTTGTTTCTGTCTTTCTTCCTTTTTTTCTCTTTTGTTGTTTTATATTTCATTCTTTTCATTTTTGGTCTTTTTTCTATTCTTTTTTTTTTTTACCCATTTTCTTTCTTTTTTTTTTGTCCTTTGCTTCTTTCTTTTTCTTTTGTTCCCTTCTGTCTTCTTCTTCTTATTCTTTCCTCCTTTCTTTCTTCCTTCCTCACCTCACTATTAACCACTAACTAAATCTAAGTAAAAGGAACAGAGATCACAGAGACCAATAATGGAGAAAAAAACTTTTTAAAATTGGTTTAGAAAAGTACTAAACAACAAAAGTATAAGCCACATAACTTTTTTTTTTTTCTTGGCCAGTCCTGGGGCCTGAACTCAGGGCCTGAGCACTGGCCCTGGCTTCTTTTTGCTCAAGGCTAGCACTCTGCCACTTGAGCCACAGCTCCACTTCTGGCCGTTTTCTGTATATGTGGTGCTGGGGAATCGAACCCAGGGCTTCATTTATACGAGGCAAGCACTCTTGCCACTAGGCCATATTCCCAGCCCCAAGCCACATAACTTTATCTTTTCTTTTTTTTTTTTTAACCAGTCCTAGAGCTTGAACTCTGGGCCTGAGCACTTTCCCTGAGCTTTTGTTCTCAAGGCTAGTGCTCTACCATTTGAGCCACAGCTTTACTTGTGGCCTTTTGTAGTTAATTGTACATAAGAGAATTGTGAACTTTCCTACCTGGGCTGGCAGGATTACAGGCATGAGCCATCAACACTCAGCTTAGCTATATAACTTTAAGGAAGAATACAATATGATCATCAACATGCCCATTTTAAACAAAAAACATGAGACATAAAAAGGAACAAGAAGTATAGCTCTTGGGGGGAAAAGGGAAAGGGGGAGGGGGGAAGGGGGAATGAGGGACGAAGTAACAAATAGTACAAGAAATGTATCCAATGCCTAACGTATGAAACTGTAACCTCTCTGTACATCAGTTTGATAATAAATTTTTTTAAAAAAAGAAGTATGGCTCTTTAACAAGAACAAAAAATGTCTCCAAGGAATCCTAGACATTATATTGAATAGACAATGACTTTAAGTCAACTCTTCTAAATATGCTCGAAGAACTAAAGGAATAGAACTAAGCAAATCCAAGGAAACAAGGGTTCAATACTGATATAGCATATAAGTAAAGAGGTAGAAGTAATTACAAGGGACCAAATAGAGATTCTAGAGCTGAGAAGTGTAATGGGAAGCACAGTGTATGGTTTTAACAGCAGATTTGGGTAGGCAGAGAAGAGAAGAGAGATACACAAAACACCCAGCAACAGAATGTACAAGTATACATGGAACAGCCTATAGGCTACACCATATGGTAGGCTATAGCATAAACACCTATAAACTTTAAAAGACTGAAAACATAGAAAATATATTCTCCATATGCAAGGAAATGAATTTAGAAATAAAGAACAGAAAATCTGGAAAGCTCACAACATGTAGAAATTAAACAATATACTTTTTAAAAGTTGTAGCAAGGATTTATTTTAGTATAGCAGAGTTAAAGGAGGGAAAAGTGGAGAAGAGAGAAAAACAGTTCCTCCTTTCCATGCAGAAAACAGGAGTTAAAGGCCCCAGTAATATACTCTTAAATAACTTATGGGGCAAAGAAGAAATGGCAAGGCAAATGAGAAAATAAGAAGAGACAAAGAAGGACAGTACCTATTAATAAATGTCCATCAGGAGGGCAAAACATCTATGCACTGAATCCTAGGACTCCCAACTTCATCAAACAAATATTAATTTATCTAAAAACATTCAAACTCCAAACACACAAAAACTCAGCAAAGAAACCTCAGAGCTAAATAACTGCATTGATGAGCTAAATAATTGCATTGATGGGCTGGTCCTACCACACATCTATAGAATATTCTACCCAGCAATGTCACAATATACATTCTTCTTAGAAGTTCATGTAATATTCTCCAAAATAGACTACATTCTAGGTCACAAGGCAAATCACTGCAAATTCAAGAAAATAAAAATTACTCCCTATATCCTATCAGGCTACAATGGAATAAAATTAGAGCTCACCAAAGCAAAAACCATTACAGAAAATACTCAAATTAATGAGAACTGAACAATATATTGCTCAGTGATCAGTGAGTTATTGAAGAGATAAGAAAGGAAATTCAAATGTTTCTGGAATTCAATATAAATGAATATACAAAATGCCAGCTCTTCTGGTACACAGCAAAAGAGGTACTCAGGAAAGTTTATGACAACCAGCAATGTAGAGAAATCTCATGTCAATACTCTAATGATGCACCTCAAGTTCCTAGAAAAACAGGAGTAAGACAAACCCAAAACTAGCCTATGGAAAGAATAATAAAAATGGGGCTGGGAATATGGCCTAGTGGCAAGAGTGCTCGCCTTGTATACATGAAGCCCAGGGTTCCATTCCCCAGCACCACATATATAGAAAATGGCTAGAAGTGGCGCTGTGGCTCAAGTGGTGGAGTGCTAGCTTTGAGCAAAAAGAAGCCAGGGACAGTGCTCAGGCCCTGAGTCCAAGGCCCAGGACTGGCAAATAAATAAATAAATTATTAAAATAAATAAATTATTAAATAAATAAATAAATAATTTAAAAAAAGAATAATAAAAATTATATCAGAAATAAATGGATTAGAGAGAGACTAAATAATATATAAAGTGTCAACAAAATAAAATATTGACTTAAAACATTTTTAATTGACAGGCCCTTAGCAAACCTGACTAAGAGAATCACCCAAATAGATAAAATTAGATTTGAAAGGGAACATCACAATAGAAACAAGCAAAATTCAGAATATTATAAGGGAATACTTTGCAAACCTTCGAACCAATAAATTGGAAAATCACACAGAAATGGAGAACATCAATATATCTAAACTGAGCCAAGAGTATGTAAACCAATTAAGTAGACCCATAACAAGCATTGAAATTAAAATGACAATAGAAGACTTCCTGTCCAAGAAAAGCCAAGGACCTGATGGATTTACAGCCAAATTCTATATGCCCTTCAAAGGAATACTAACACTAAAACTCCTCAAACTCTTCTATGAAATAGAAAGTGAAGGATTAGAAGACAAAGGATGCATATTTTTCCTTACATGTGGAAGCTAGAATTAGCTTATAATTTAGTAAGAAAATACTTTGAGTAGTATGCAAGTATATACAAATGTATCAACTGAAATATGGTAGATTCAAGGGAAAATTCCTTAGAAAGTATAATTCCTTAGAAAGGCAAAGTCAAAGTTCAACATAATAAACACCAGGCAGGGCTGGGAATATAGCCTAGTGGCAAGAGTGCTTGCTGTGTATACATGAAGCCCTGGATTCGATTCCCCAGCACCACATATATAGAAAACGGCCAGAAGTGGTGCTGTGGCTCAACTGGAAGAGTGCTAGCCTTGAGCAAAAAGAAGCCAGGGGACAGTGCTCAGGCCCTGAGTTTAAGGCCCAGAACTGGCAAAAATAAATAAATAAATAAATAAACAAATAAACAAACAAACACACACCAGGCAGCAGGTACAGGAAAGGAGTAGGATAGGACCTACAGGAAAGGGGTAGACAAATGAAGAGGAGGGGGAGAATGCAGTCAGGAATTCAAGGTATATCCTACAAAAGAAGAGTGAGGGAAGGGGAGGGCTCTAGAGGGATGGGTGAGAATGTTGGAAGGGGTGACATGGATCTAGATGTAGTATAGGGCTGGGAATATGGCCTAGTGGCAAGAGAGCCTGCCTTGTATACATGAAGCCCTGGGTTCGATTCCCCAGCACCACATATATAGAAAACAGCCAGAAGTGGCGCTGTGGCTCAAGTGGCAGAGTGCTAGCCTTGAGCAAAAAGAAGCCAGGGACAGTGCTCAGGCCCTGAGTTCAAGGCCCAGGACTGGCCAAAAAAAAAAAAGATGTAGTATATTCATAAACTGCTTTGTTAAATGGCAAGTCCTTTGTGTATACAACTACCTAAAGATGATAAAAAATTAAAATTTTGACTTTGGATAGGGGAAGAACCCTCATTTCTTTAAAATAACAAGTATCAATAAAATACATAGAAAAGATACATTGAGATTGCTATAAATGAAAACATATCTTGACTTGGCAATGGTATTCTAGATATAACACCAAAAACACACGTGAAAAAAAAATCAACAAAATAATAAATTAGACTCATAGAGCATAAAACTTCTTTCACCAAAGGATACTATTTAAAAATGGAAGACAGACCCATAACACGGGAGAAGAAAATTACAAATTACCTGTCTGATCGGAGTCTAGTGTCCATAATAAATGAAGAAACTATATAGCTCAACTTTAGTGTCGTTTTACAATTTGTTTTTTGTTTTTGGCCAGTCCTGTGGCTTGGACTCAGGGCCTGAGCACTGTCCCTGGCTTCTTCTTGCTCAAGGCGCTAGCACTCTGCCACTTGAGCCACAGCGCCACTTCTGGCCATTTTCTGTATATGTGGTGCTGGGGAATCAAACCCAGGGCCTCATGTATAGGCAAGCACTCTTGCCACTAGGCCATATCCCCAGCCCTCATTTTACAATTTAAAAAAAAAAATCAAGAGCTGGTTGTTGGTGGCTCACACCTATAATGCTAGCTTGGTACCTAAGAGGCCAAGATCTGAGAATGGCAGCTCAAAGCCAGCATGGCGGGAGACTCTTATCTACAGTTAACCAGAAATGGAAATATGGCTCAAGTTTTAAATCAGCGCTGGAGCATGTGTGCATGTGCACACACATACATACACATACACACAGACCAACTCAATTTTTAAAATGGCATGTCTATACATAAAAGGCCAATACGCATATTAAAAGGTCATTAGAAACTAGACATTGGTGGCTCACATCTTTATTCCTTGCTACTCAGGAAACTGAGATCTGAGGATCATGGCTCAAAGCTAGCTTGGGCAGACAAATCTCTGAAACTCTTCAACCAACCACCAGAAAGTTGGAAGTAGAACTGTGGGTCAAGTGGTAGAACACCAGCATGGAGCAAGAAAACTAAGGGACAACACTCAGACCCTGAACTTAAGCCTCCGTACCAACATATATTTGTGCGCACACATGCACGCACACAGGTCATTAGATACCATTAGAGAAATACAAATCAAAAGCACATTGAGATATTATTTCACACACACTAAGATAGTCATGATGTAATAAAAAGGTAAGTACTGGAGTCCCAACTACTCTGGAGGCTAAGGCAAGAGGCTCACTGGAGCACTGGAATTTGAGACTATCCTGGACAACATAGTAAAACCCTGCCTTGAAAACAACAGAAACAACAAAAGCCTATCAAAACAAAGCACAAACACTAGAAAATTGGCAAGGATGTGGAGAAGTTAGAACCCTCTACAGTATGGTAGGAATACAAAATGGTGCAGCTACTATGGAAAACAGGTTCATGGTTTCTCAAAAATTTTGACATGTAAGTACCACCTGACTCAATAAAATTCCATTTGTAGTAATTGCATTTATACACCCAAGAGAATTTTAACTATATCCAAATAAACACTATACATGAATATTTATAGCAGGATTATCCATCATAGTTAAATATGGGAACAAGTATCTAATAAATTGATATGTCGTATGTTCATATGGAATAATATTCAGCTAGAGTAATAGAGACATGCTGAAAGGAACCATACATAAAATGCCACATATTGAATTTCATTCCTATGGAATATTCCAAATGATTAAACTTATGGAGACAGAAAGCAAATTAGTGTTTTCCAAGGGGGGTGGGGCAATTGGAGAATAGCAGGACAACATTTTTTTCTGGACAAAAGTGTCCTGCAATTAATAGACACACAACATTGGGAAAATACTAAATTTCAGTAAATTATACATTTTAAATGGTGAATTTTATCTCAGTTTTCAAAATTGAGGAGAGAGACCTAGTCTATTACATGTGGCTAACAATAAGATACTAATTCAAAAATATATAAAGAAAGCCTTCAAATCTATAAGACAGATATAGGGAATCTTGGAGGAAAACACACAGAAAGACAGAGAGGGAGCGAGATTGAATTTGATATAACATTGTTTTAGGAAAGTCAATATTAAAGGGCCCACCATTAATGATGAAAATCAAGAAAATTATACAATGGGAATTACCTGAAGCCTATTTAGAATCTATTTCATTGATTACAATTTTCTCTCTTGTCCAATTGTCATAAATCACCATTCATTTCTAGGACATACTTTGCTGTTGTGTCAGTGGGATGCTATACCAGTTATAAGCTATTGTCCTTCACAACTAAACCTAAAATCCTATTTATTCTGTTTCATTTTATTTGAGCTGGAATTCTGCTAACTCTGTTTCTCCTTAGCCAGTTGGTGCCCTGCTAGAATTGGATAATAGTGAGCAGTGAGGGAAAATCCAAAGGATGAAAGGAAAAAACTTTCTCTTTTCTATGGTCTGTGGGCTTCTTGTTCTTGCAAATCCCATACCAGCAATGTTTCTTCATCCCAACAATAGCAGTACCTTTCCAGAGCAACATTTAAATCTGATGTTCAGAATTTCCAACATTTATACTAACAGTCTGCATCCCAGCCCCCAGAAGATTCTGTTGTTATCAGAGACACTGAAGCAGCATCAGAGTTGAAGTTCCCCAGGCCACTACTTTGTCTAAGGTCTGATGATTCCATCCTTTTCTTTAGCCCAAGTGGAAATAACTCCTGTGGTTGCTACCTACATACCTTGAGTCTCCCCCCACCCCTTTTGTTTTGGTTGGTCTTAGGGCTTGAACTCTGGGCCTGGCCACCAGAGCTCTTCACCTCAAGGCTAGTGTTCTACAACATTGAGCCAAAGTGCCACTTCTGGTTTTCTGGTGGTTCATTGATGATAAGAATCTCATGCACTTTCTTGCCCAGGCTGGCTTTGAACCATGATCCTCAGATCTCAGCCTTCTGAGTAGCTAGGATTACAGGTGTGAGCCACTGGCGCCCAGTTTGAGTTCCTTTTTTTGTCATTTCATTACCTACCTAACAATTTCATACTAGTTAATTCATTATATTGAATTCTCTGCCTGAATAATTGGTGTGCTTTCTATGCCCTGATTAGCTTCTGACAATGGTTATAATAATCCAGTCATGATTTTCACCCTTTCAAAGTATTAATCAGGTCATTTCCTTAAAGCCTGTAGCACTGGGGTGAAAGACAAGTGGACAGAGGGAGAAAAATGGAAGCAGAAAAGCCACAGGGAGCTTCTGTGCTGAAGCAGGGTAAATACAAGAGTCCATCTCTCCTCCTCGGGCTCTGCTTCTCTCATTGGTAAAATGAGAATCAACCAAGTGATCACACTTGGGGCTGGGAATATGGCCTAGTGACAAGAGTGCTTGCCTTGTATACATGAAGCCCTGGGTTCGATTCCTCAGCACCACATATATAGAAAAAGGCCAGAAGTGGCGCTGTGGCTCAAGTGGTAGAATGCTAGCCTTGAGCAAGAAGAAGCCAGGGACAGTGCCCAGGCCCTGAGTTCAAGCCCCAGGACTGGCAAAACAAAACAAATCCAAGTGATCACACTCATGATCTGCCCCTATCCGAACACCTTGAATTTGTACAATTAAAAGTCTCAACTTGGGGATGGGAGAAAAAAACTGGGAGGAATGAGGAAGTGGTAAACATTGTCCAAAAAGAAATGTACCCTTTACTTGACTTATGGAACTGTAACTCCTCTGTATATCACCTTTATAATAACAGCATTTTTTAAAGTCTCAACATGAAGGATATAGACCCAGCTACTAAATCCTAGTGGGTCTTGGTCATTGCTTTTTTTTTTTTAATGCTATAATTAGAGCTTCATCTACTCTTAAGTTTTCTGGATGCCAATAATGATATAGTTGCTATCTATTTAGCATTTATGGATTAACCTCCCATATACCAGATTGGTTTTCTTACGTGGGATCAAACCAGTCTGATAGCTGTAATTCTTGATTTTTCAGAGACCTGAAGGGAAAATGAATGCAGAATTAGTAATTAATTAATGAATTAATTAATGCTATATCTACTAGAATTTGAGATAATCAATGATCTGTATAATAATAAGATATAAAATCAGAATAAGCAGTAAGAAAAACAATTAAATTTGATGATTAAATGATATGGAAAAATCAGGATTTCCAACTCAATTCTTTGTGCTGGCCAGAAATCTGTGTGTGTGTGTGTGTGTGTGAGAGAGAGAGAGAGAGAGAGAGAGAGAGAGAGAGAGAGAGAGAGAGAGAGACACAGAGAGACACAGAGAGACACAGAGAGAGAGAGAGAGAGTCTTAGAATTTGAACTCAGGGCCTGAGTGCTGTCCCAGCTCATCTTCTAGCTTTTTATGGTTAATTGGAGGTAAGTGTCTCATAGATAGTCCTGCATGGGCTGGCTTCAAACCTCAGTCCTCAGACCTCAGCCTCCTGAGTAGCTAGGATTACAAGCGTGAGCCACCAGCACCTGGCCAGAAATCTTTTTTATTCATCTAATTTATAGAGAAAACAGCAACCATCAGCTTAAAGCTCTCTGAACTTTTCCCCATCCCACCTTTAAAGTAACCTATAGGATTGTGTCATCGCTTTTTTTTTTTTTTTAAATCTTTAAAAGTCTAACCCAGACTTCAAACATTGTTAGCCACATTTACTACCAGGAGATAGTTTTCCTGGCTCACTGACCTTTTTAAGAAAATTCTTCAAGGGACTGGGGATATGGCCTAGTGGCAAGAGTGCTTGCCTTGTATACATGAGGCCCTGGGTTCGATTCCCCAGCACCACATATACAGAAAACGGCCAGAAGTGGCACTGTGGCTTAAGTGGCAGAGTGCTAGCCTTGAGCGGGAAGAAGCCAGGGACAGTGCTCAGACCCTGAGTCCAAGGCCCAGGACTGGCCAAAAAAAAAAAAAAAAAAGAAAATTCTTCAAATATACAACCGGAACTAGCTAATTCCACATAGCCTTCAGATTTCATTTTAAATAGCCCTTCCTGAAGGAAGTGTTTCCAAATCTGCTACATGAGATTAGAGTCCCTCTATTAAGTTAATCCTTACTGAATACTTTCCTGAGTATATCTGGGTTAGTCTACACAGCACCCATAAAGGGGTACTATGATTACTATTCCTAGTTACTAGTTCAAGATATTGGAAAACAAAGGACTTTTACTTTCTTGCTCAAAGTCACAAGCAGGTTTTTTTTTTTTCAAACTCCTCCCTTTCCTTCTTTGCCATAAATACTCATGTCACCCAGAACCCCATTGTAGAGTTAAGACGTCTGTGGAGAGTTGACCCTGAGCTGAGTCAATGAAAGAATGGAGCAATTCATATGTCATGAGCTGGTTCATACCTATCTTTATCTATGCAGGTAGAGTAAGCCAGCACAATTTTATAAATACATGATGAAGGTAATTAAGATCAGATACCAGGAGCCAAAGAAATAGACTGGCAGAATGTAGTCTGTGGAAAATGGGTAGAAACTAGGTAGGTAAAATGTATTGTGTGTGCACAAATAGGAAAAACTTTGAAGTCAGAATTTACTAAAACATGGCATTATACTCACTATCATTGCCTTTAGGTGATGCCTTAGTATCCTTAGTATAATAAAGCTAACATTAACAATACAACTGTCAGGGGGCTGGGATATGGCCTAGTGTCAAGAGTGCTTGCCTCGTATACATGAGGCCCTGGGTTCAATTCCCCAGCACCACATATACAGAAAATGGCCAGAAGGGGCACTGTGGCTCAAGTGGCAGAGTGCTAGCCTTGAGCAAAAAGAAGCCAGGGACAGTGCTCAGGCCCTGAGTCCAAGCCCCAGGACTGGCCAAAAAAAAAAAAATAAATAAAAATACAACTGTCAGAATGTGTTGCACTAAATGCATTTACCAAGAAGCATTTAATCTATTTATGTTGCCAGTTTCTGATGCAGAAGACTTTCGTGAATTGTTCTAATATTTACTCATAGGTTTTCTGAAATTTACTGTTCTCTATTAGCCACGGTTGTATATATAGGGGAAACGTGCCTTCTTAATTGTTTTGTGAAGGGTACAGTTTAGCTTAGTCTCAGTAAGGTCTCAGTGACAGTGTTGTAAATCATAGACTCGTTGGAGAACAAAGGCCCCTGGACACAATAAGCATCAGAGAAGAAAACCATTTTTCTATATGGGCTCTATAACTACGGGGGAAAAAATGAAGAACCTGTTATAGTACTGGATCTTACATGCTTTTTGAAAAAGTTTTCCTTTCCATATACATGAGACTGTGGCTAAGCCTTCATTCCTGAATGTTTTCCCAGAGTTTTCAAAGACCAAAAAATAGTTATGGAAGGCTGAATTCTCACTCCTAATAATTCATTTCTTCTAGCCAAGTCCCACTCCTCTATCACAGATGCCTCTCTGTCAGTGTGCCTAGGTTTCTGGCTCCTGACTTAATTACCTCCACCATCTATTTGTAAAATTTCAGTGGCTTATCCAGGCTGCAAGACCCAGTACCCACAAGTACTCAATTGTCTTCCAAATCATTTTGTACTCAGAATTTATACATATTTGTAAATAAACACTTACCAACACTGATGC
The DNA here is from genome assembly GCF_023159225.1 of Perognathus longimembris pacificus. Lineage (NCBI taxonomy): Eukaryota > Metazoa > Chordata > Mammalia > Rodentia > Heteromyidae > Perognathus > Perognathus longimembris. The sequence goes on from NC_063161.1 coordinate 151,059,342, forward strand.
ATCCTCTGCAGTTTCTTTATGCTTTAGACAAAAGAAAAGCATTACTTTTTAATACATATAAAAAGTTTTTACATGTAAGATGGCTAAGGCTAGAATAGAAGCCACCAGTCTATCACTTTTATTACCTAATATTATGAAATATCCTACTTACCTATTAATATTGTTGGTTATAGATTACAACAGACTCTTTAATTGCCAATTAAGTCTACTTGTGTCAGGTTTATGAAAAGCAAATACAATGTGTAGTACCCGCAGTTAGAAATTGTAGGTTTTTTTCCTTAAGAACATATCACCTATACCAAAATGGTAGTTTTTCTTACATTTATAAACATTACACTGCTACTGTAGCTGGTAGCTTCCTATTGCTTTTTTTTCCCATACATATGGGCCTACAAACTTATTTTAGCAGCATGTCAGCAAATGACAATTAGGACTAAGGGCCCAGAGTTCAGACCCTCTGAATCATGACTCTTTCATCGCCTTCTCTTCCTCACAGGGAGGTGAAATGCTAGACAAGGTCTATAAGTGTTGAGACCAGAATTCAGTGAATCTAAGTTGTTACTTATTTCTCCCCCAACCAGTGCAGAAACTCTGTGCTCTTTTTGCTGTCTTTGCCTCTCCCTACCCTGACACATTGAGATTGGACAATTGCTGTCCCTGGGTACATAAACTGGACAGAAGGATGTGGAACAAGTGACCTGCCCAGGCCACAGGCTATAAACCTTCCTGTAGCAAAACAGCAACTTCAAGCTATATAAAGAGGAACTACTATAGTTAAAGCATCCAGAGTGCCCACTAGTGGGAGACTCCATTGAGTTTACCTCAATTCAAATGCAATGGGAAAGGCTTGATGTCCTATGTGGGAAAATGACTGACTGCTTGCTAAGTCATATCCCCAATCTATTTGTAATGAAACAGTGCCAAAACTCAGCCAGTACAATGCCCTGCCTGAACACTAATAACTATCTCAACCGAAGGACTACAGGTAGTGATTAAAACTTCTAAAGCATGACTTGGCCTCAGATGCGTAAATCTTTTTTTGTTGTTGTTGCCAGTCCTAGGGCTTGAAATCTGTGCCCGGGCACTGTCCCTGGGCTGCTTTTGCTCAAAGCTACTGCTCTATCTACCACTTGCCACTTCTGGCTTTTTCTGGGTAGTTTATTGGAGTTAAGAGTATCATGGGCTTTCCTGTCTCAGGTTGGTTTGAACTGTATTCCTCAGATCTCAGCCTTCTGAGTAGCTAGGATTATAGGTGTGAGCCACCAGTGCCTGGCAGTTGCCTAAATCTTAATGTAGAAACACAAGTAATATGACACTACAAGGCAATATGACACCTCCATAAATCAACAATTTCATGATAGATGACTTGAACCATAGTGAAGCACATGAAATTTCAAAACAATGGACTGAAAAAAAGAATAATGATATGAATGACCAATGAAATTAGAGGACATATATAAGCACCTGAGTGAAAAAAAGATACAAATAAACAGCTGAATGAACTCAAAGAGAATTCAAATAAACCACAACTGAAATAAAACATGCAGAATATGGAAGAGGAATTCAATAAAGATATAGAATTCCTTGGGGAAAAATAAAGTTGAAATGCTAGAAATGAAAAGCAATAAAGTTTTTATTAAGCCAGTTGAAAAGCTTGCTATAATATAGAGGAACAAGTTGAAAATAGGTATCAAGAATTGAAGATAAGGCTGGGAATGTGGCTTAGCGGTAGAGTGCTTGCCTAGCATGCATGAAGCCCTGGGTTCAATTCCTGAGTACCACTCAAGAGGTAGAGTACTAGCCTTGAGCAAAAGGAAGCCAGGGACAGTGCTCAGGCCCTAAGTCCAAGCCCCAGGACTAGCAAAAAAAAAAAAAAAAAAGAATTGAAGATAAACTAGAAAAGTTCAATCAATCAGACAGAGGTAAAGAAAAAGATACTAAGAAAACTAATGGGGCCAGGTGCTAGTAGATCAATGGTTTGAAATCTGAGGATCATGATTTGAAGCTAGTCCATGTAGATAAATCCATGCGACTCTTACTTCAATTAACCAGCCAAAAGCTGGATGTGGAGCAGTGGCTTCAAGCGGATCACCAAGCATTAAGCAAAAAAAAAAAAAAAAAAGCTAAGGGACCACACCCAGGCCCTGAGTTCAAACCCCAGTACCAAAGACCAAACCTACGAATTACGGGTATAGAAGAAGGAAAAGAGGGAAAGTGGAGGCCTAGATTCAATGGGTCAGAGTGCCAACTGTTAGCGGAAAAGCTGAGCAAGTCCCTGAGTTCAAGCCTGAGTACCAGCATAGAAAGACAGAAGAGTTACAATCTAAATGCATAGTTTGCATGCAAGCACTCAAAAAATAATAGTAGAAAACTGTTCTAATCTTGAGAGGTGATTGTCCAGGTATAGGCAGCTCTCAGAACACCAAACAGGAAAAACAAGAAGAGAGAAACCAGGGGCTGGGAATATGGTTTAGTGGCAAGAGTGCTTGACTCTTATAAATGAAGTCCTAGGTTCAATTACTCAGCACCACTATGGCTCAAGTGGTAGAGTCTTGAGCAAAAAGAAAAAAAGGAGCCAGAGATAGTGCTCAGGCCCTGAGTTCAAGCCCCAGGACTGGCAAAAAACAACAACAACAAAAGAAAAGAGAAACCACTAGACATATTATAGTCAAATCACTAAATTTACAGAACAAAGAAAAAATATTAAAAACCATAAGAGAGAAGTGACAAGTCACATATAAAGGCAAATACATTAGAAAAACAGTAGGTTTTTCTGTAGAAACACTAAAAGAAAGGAGAGTATGGAATGAGATGTTCCAACCCTGAAAGAAGATAGCTCTCAACCTAGATTTATATATCCAGGAAAGTTAGCTTTTTATAATTGGAATAGAAATAAAACCACACCACAGTAAACAAAAAGGAATTTATGACAACTAAATCCATCAGTCCATCACTGCAGAAGATACTTTAAGGAATCCCGTACACAGATGAAGATAAATGCAATCAGAAAAATACAAAAAAGAGGGCTGGGGATATGGCCTAGTGGCAAGAGTGCTCACCTCATATACAGGAGGTCCCAGGTTCAATTCCCCAGCACCACATATACAGAAAATGGCCAGAAGAGGCGCTGTGGCTCAAGTGGCAGAATGCTAGCCTTGAGCAAAAACAAGCCAGGGACAGTGCTCAGGCCCTGAGTCCAAAGCCCAGGACTGGCCAAAAATAAAAATAAAAAAATAAATAAAAGAAAAATACAAAAAAGAATAGAGTCCATGAGATGAATAGATTAGCAAATGTGGATTACAAAAGAAGTAAACATCACAAAAACAATAAAATAACAGGATCTGCTACATACATTTGATATTAATACTGGTTATTAACTGTCTCCATTTTCTAAAAGACAGAATAATAGGTTGGGTTAGATCATTACTGATAAAGACAAACATTGGTTTAGGGAGAAAGAATGGTAAAAAGATTTTACAGCAAAATGAGCTCCTAAAGCAATCAGGGGCAGCTGAAGTCATACCTTATAGAACAGACTTCAAATCAAATTTGCCTTAAGAGACAAAGTCACTTAATATTTATGAATGGCAAAATCCATTAAAAAGATACAACTGGTAATGTGGGTGTGCCACATTTTATTAAACAAACACTTACTGGCCTTACAAACACAGATAAACCCCAACACAAGAATAGTGGGAAAGGTCAGAAACTCATTCTCATCAATCAATAGGTCTTCAAGACAAAAAAAGTATGTAGAGACAATATTTTTTAAAACAACAGATAGTTTTTTTTGTTGTTGTTTTTTGGCCAGTCCTGGGGCTTGGACTCGGGGCCTGAGCACTGTCCCTGGCTTCTTTTTTTGCTCAAGGCTAGCACTCTGCCACTTGAGCCACAGCGCCACTTCTGGCCATTTTCTGTATATGTGGTGCTGGGGAATCGAACCCAGGGCCTCATGTATATGAGGCAGGCACTCTTACCACTAGGCCATATCCCCAGCCCCAACAGATAGTTTTGAAATATATTTTAGCACAGATTCCATTAAGATACAAAGAATTTTGATGATTGGGACTATACTTATGCTATGTATTTGGATATAATTTGTATATATTTGGATCAGTATAATTTGATGCCAATTTATACAGGATTGGCAAGTCAAGCCTGTTAGCTTTTTGACATATGAGAATCTTGCCATGTACAGAATGAAGCATTAAGCTTTATTGTTACCTGAAATGATGCTCCATAAAAAAGGCCCATAGATACATTAATATCAGCAACAATAGAATTTTTCTTTTGCATACTATTTTACCTGGGAAGAGGAATAAATGAAATAGATTAAATATCATATAGCATATACACAGTAAGTTGTATGTATGCCTCTTTATAATTTAAACAAGATAATTTAATATAAATTAATTAGCAGTTAAGGCACTTCAGCTCCTTCATTGGTTATCTGTCTATATGAAAATAGTTGAGTTAGTGGATATTCTTGGTTGTATTTCACCTAGCTATAAAAAGTCTTAGAACATTATCTGGTTTTAGCTGCCTTTGATATAAAAGGTCTTATATACTTCATTTCTATTTTGCAACTTACAAAGGACTTCATCTTCAAAAACGTTTCTATAAAAATTCTACTTCCCAGGCTAACTGCATAAAAGTGAGGTATTAGTAAAGAGTTACTTTTGAAAGTACTTACCTGGAAGTTGTTAACTAGCTTCAGTCACACGACATTATATAATTAATTATGCCAGGGAAGGTGACAAGACCGTAGCGTACAATATATGCCACTTCTCCCAAATAACTGAATATATATACAGCTCATGGGTTAGAAGATGAACTATAATTTTTAGGTTATCCATACATTGATATTGGAATTTTAGCCATCAAACTTGAACCAAACCTTTTTGTGTTATTTATTCAACCTGGTATGAAATTATGCACAGAAAAAAGAAATGTGGTTGTTGGGTTGACTTTAGGACAGTCTCTTACCTATTCTTTTCCTCAGATCATATAAGAATTTTATAGTCTTCATTAGAGACCCTTAACATTTATGAGAACTGAGAAGATATATGGAGAATCTTAAGTAGGAAGACAGTTTTAAAAGCTTTAAGGAAACATTCAGGGTATTGGTTCTATGACACTCTCATTTGTATACTTAGTATTCTGTCCTCTGAGAATGATGATATCATCAAATTCTTTAGATGATGAAATAATCAGATATTCTTATGCCAGTTGTTTCTTCTTCATTGTCAGAGAACTAGCTTGTGTCCTACTTATAAAAGATCCTTTAAACTGTTTTTGTTTTGAGAGGGCTTAAGGCTAGGGTTCTAATACTTGAGCAACACTGCCACTTCCAGCTTTTTCTGAGTGATTTATTGAAGATAAGAGTCTCACAGACTTTTCGGCCCTGTCTGGCTTTGAAGCGCGATCCTCAATCTCAGCCTCCTGAGTAGTTAAGATGACAAGCATGAGCCACCGGAGTCTGACTGAACTCTAAAATACTTTTCATTGAAATATAACTTATATGAAGCCAAACATGCAATTAAGTGTACCTTTCAATGTGTTTCCTGTACATGCATGGAAGTATGCAACAACCATCTTGGTTTTTTGTTTGTTTGTTTGTTTGTTTTTGCCAGTCCTGGGGCTTGGACTCAGGGCCTGCGCACTGTCCCTGGCTTCTTTTTGCTCAAGGCTAGCATTCTGCCACTTGAGCCACAGCGCCACTTCTGGCCATTTTCTATATATGTGGTGCTGGGGAATTGAACCCAGGGCCTCATGAATATGAGGCAGGCACTCTAGCCACTAGGCCATATCCCCAGCCCCTGCAACAACCATCTTAGTTAAGAGAAAGAATGTCTTCAGGGCTGGGATGTAGCTCAGTGGCAAAGTGCTTTGCCTAGTAAGTGCAACATTGTGGGTTCGATCCCAAGTACCAAGACAGAAAAGACAAAAGAAAATACAGTAAAAAAAAAAAAAAAAAAAAAAAAAGAGCATCTTCATAAATTCCCTTGTTGGGGCTGGGAATATGGCCTAGTGGCTAGAGTGCTTGCCTCTCATACATGAAGCCCTAGGTTCATTCAATTCCCCAACACCACATATATAGTAAACGGCCAGAAGTGGCGCTGTGGCTCAAGTGGCAGAGTGCTAGCCTTGAGCAAAAAAAAAAAGCCAGGGGCAGTGCTCAGGGCCCTGAGTTCAAGCTCCAGAACTGGCCAAAAAAAAAAAAAGATAAATTCCCTTGTGCCCCTTTAAATCAATACTCTCTTCTATCCAGTAAACCGATGAAAAAGTAGTTAGATCCAAAAATTTGTCAAGGATCCTAAAAATATTTTAAGGACTTAACAGGAAAACATTGTCAGAAAGAGTAAATACATAGGAATTGTCAGCCAACCAACGGAAATTACAAAAACAATGACAATTCTAGGACTGTGAAAGAATTGAGAGCCAGATATGTTGGTGTACATATAACTCTCATCCTAGCTCTTAGGAGGTTAAAGCAAGAGGATCATGAGTTCAAAGCCAGCCTGGGATACATAGTGAGAATCTGTTTTAACAACAACAAAAGTATGTATTTCAAATAAAAACTTGCTGAATGAGCTTACCAATGGTTCCTTCAAGAATAAAAGGGCTGGTGAAATGAAATGTAGTCAGTGTGAGGTATGTTATAAGAAAGAGAGAAGTGATGGATAAAATGACAGCACCTCAGTGACCTACGAGACAATATCAAGAAGTCTAACACGCATGGAATTGGATTCTCAAAAACAGAGAAAAGGGGGCTGGGGATATAGCCTAGTGGCAAGAGTGCCTGCCTCGGATATACTAGGCCCTAGGTTCGATTCCCCAGCACCACATATACAGAAAACAGCCAGAAGCGGCGCTGTGGCTCAAGTGGCAGAGTGCTAGCCTTGAGCGGGAAGAAGCCAGGGACAGTGCTCAGGCCCTGAGTCCAAGGCCCAGGACTGGCCAAAAAAAAAAAAAAAAAAAACAGAGAAAAGGAAAAAAACGAGAAATTAAATCTTTAAAATATTAAAGCCAAAATTTCCCAAATTTTATTTACAAAAAAAGTACAAACTTATAAATCCCAAACAGTAAAAATACAAAGAAAACCACACCTAGGAAATTATAGGGCAGATTGCTGTATTTTGTGCTAATCAATTCTCAACGTTGTAGCAAATCCCGTAGAAAGCTTTCTTTTTAAAATCTAATATCCAGGTACTACCTGATGCCATTGAGTAAGAATCCTCAGGGTGAGACCTAGATATGAATATTAGTAATCCAGGAAACTATTGAACAGCCAAGTTTGAGAACCAGTGCTTTATGTCCCTTACCACTAAGAAATAATTATAATTCCCATGGGCTCCTCTGGATTTTGGAGGCAGTGTCCTGCATGTGTAAATAGCAAGCTGCCCCCATCTAGCTGATGGATGTAACAGCAGTGAACTTATAACGCAGCCCTGGACAACAGAAAACTCTTCAGCTGGTCCAGATTGTAGGCAAGTAACCTGGGGGGTGGACCTTTACAACCAGTCATATTCTATGTAAGTAAGTCAGTCAAAGCCACTCTCACGATCCCTAATCCAGTCCTATAAAGAGATTTAACTTTTCCCTCCATTGCCTTTTTCCCCTTTTGGTGCATGTACTGAGGGGTTTGAACTCAGGGCCTCACACTTTCTCAGCTTTTGTTTCATTTTGTTTTTTGCTCATGGTTGGCTCTGTACCACTTGAGCCATGCCTCCAGTTCTCACAAGCCAAAGGAGCCGGCCCTTGCATACTGTTGCCTGCTTTTCAACTTCCCCTTGTTTTAGCAGAACTTTCCAGCAGATTCTCAGAAAGTTCTTTTTGGGATTTACACAGATCATGGCACCCAAAGCATCTGTAAAACTTAAAGTTCCTGTTATTAAGACAGTTACAGCCAATTCACTAAAAATGTGTTCTAACTAGCTGTTTTTTTCCCTAGCCACATCCTTTTAATTTTTATAGCAATTTTCATTTTTATGCAGCATTAATACCTTTTTCTACAAATGCCCAGTCTTCGCCAACTCTAGAAATGCTTTTAATCATTGTAGTTGCAGAAACGGGATTATTGTTGGAAAATCATGCCCTCTGGTGTCCAAATGGGAAATTGTGTTTTTTTTTTAAGCTGTGAATTTTTTTAAGTTACTTAGTGGATGTTAAATGTACAAGAGGCTTCCTCCAGGTATTTACATACATACGTGCATACATACAATACACGATAATTGAATTCACCTCCTGGAGTCATTCTCCCTCATCTTCTTCTCCTCTTTCTTAAAACATTTCAGCAGGTTTCATTGTTCTGTTTTCATGCATGTAAAGTTCTTGGACCACACTCACCCTCCTGCATACTTTCCATTTGCCCTCCTCCTTCCCACTGCTACCCATCCCATCCCCACTAGGCCCATGTATTCTGTCATATGCAGAAACTACAGAGAGGGGGTGGGGAGTGGGGAGAGGGAGATTATGATTGTAACTGTGAGACTATATTTGGGAGAACAGGGTGTCGAGGAGTTTAGCTATGGATTTTTACAGAGGACCAAGAGGTACACTAGAAGCTCCTGAGGGTCATCAAGTCCTATTCCAGAGTTTCTTAATAAAGCCCAAGAGAACTTGATGCCAGGGTTTTTATGCCTTGGTACTAATGACATTTTAAGCCAGGTGTTTCTTTGCTGTCCTGGGCATTTTAAGTTGTCTAGCCCCATCCCTTGCCTCTACCCATTAGATACCCTTAGCACCCACATACACACACCAGTTGTGACAACCACAAATGCCTTCAGACCAGACATTGCCACTACCAAATGTCCCTAAGGGTGGAGCAGGGAGGGGAGTAATTCCCAAGCTAAGAAGCAGTGATGAAGCAAATGTGAACCACACAATACTGACCTTGAAGTAGCACTAAACCCTGTAGATTATGGCACACTGTGTGAGCCTAAACTGGTAAGCAAGCTGCAAGTCCTCTGAGTTCCCATATGGTATACCACAGGAGGAAAAGTTTCAGGGGCCAGGTGCAAAAGCTCCTGCTTTTTAAATAGGACATGCAACCCGCAATCAAAAGATGACTTTGAAAAATTAAGCTCATTTCTTATGAGGCATAATAAGAGTGAAAGTCAACATAGTCATCCACTTGTTTAGTAAATGTTTGTTAAGCAGTGCTCCTGAAATACATGAGATCATAGGTACTAGAGTTGATCCAAAGGCAGACAGTGCTGCCTGTCTCGAGGGGTTCGATGGGGGATGTTTTAATTATAAGTTAAAGCCCAATTCCAACTGGCTTAAAACAGTGATGGGACTCACATATGGTTCACATATTTGAGAAGCACATGAGTAGTACAGATCTTAGGTAGTTTTGTCAAAATTGTTGCCAAGGCCTGGGATCCTTCGGCATCTCATTCTAAGGCTTACCTCCTCATCTGGAACAACCAGAATGATAAGCTTCCTTATTTCTAGTAAAACATCTGAAACTCACCTTGTTTGGACTACTTTAGGTACCTGCCCATCCCTTAACCAATCACTGCAACTGAGAGTGGGGAATTGGAAAGAGCCGATGAGCTCGGCCTAGATCACTTGTTCCAACTCTGGCAGGTTTCCATAGAAATCACATAGGTTCCCTAAAGATGAGACTGCTGGGAAGTAGGTGTGAACCCCACATCCTAGATGAATGTGAGGCAGCCAGCCAGCCAGAGCCCTCTTTGCTTCTTTTCATGCATGCCCTGCCTGATGATTTTATCTTGTCCCTAAGCCCCATTTTATGGGTATCTATGAAACGTGGGTTTCCATGCTTCACACTTGCTGCTTCTCCCTCAGAGACCTCAATCCATCCAACTTCACAGTGACTCCTCTTCTGTCAAAGCTCACATCATAGTCAGGCCTCCGAAGCCTTTTCCAGCTCCCTAGACATCCTTCCTTCCTCCCTAGTTCCTTAGCCATGTACTCACCTACATTTTGTGTCTGTTCAGGTTCCACAGTCTTGCTTTTCCAGCTATAGACCGTTGACTTAACCTTTGGAGAGTTTTCTGGATGCTCAATTCTCTCCATTTAGTACATAACCTTTTGATAGTGATTCTCATGGTGTCCAGATATTTCAAGATTGTCAAATCCTAGCTGCGCACCCTTCCAGATCTGAGACGTTGAATAAGATCCCTACTTATCCCTATTAAAATATATGTGAAGTGTCCCATCCATTCAATGACATGTTGCTTGTGAAACTATTGTCATGCCCATGTATTCACTATATTGTACACATTTAATGAAACTTGTGCTGTCAGAGCAAAGGGGTCTTATGTGATGGTGATTTTAGCAATGAGTGATAAAAGCTGTCATTCCAAGGACAGAGAGCCAGGTTTGGTGGTACACACCTATAATCTCAGCACTTGGGAGGCAGAGGCAAAAGGATCATGAGTTCTAGGCCAGTCTGGGCTACATATTGGAGCCCTGTCCTCTGTCTGAAAAATACCAAAATTAAAAGTAGGGGCAAGAGAGAATCCTTTAGGCCTTGAACAAACCTCTCCCCTTCCAGCTGCTTGCCTGCATGTGCTTGATTCAAACTGGCATGGAAAGAGGTATGGCTGACCTGTCCACCTGTCCCATGCCCAGGCATACCTTCCAAGGGACTACCATGGTACAGCAGCTCAATGGTTACACAGTGCTTTTATCAGCTCTGCATACAGAATTGGTAGGTTAGAATAACAGAGTCTTTCTCACATGATGCATTTAAACTTATTTAATGACTTTGAGGCAGGTTTAATGCAGTAGAAGTGGGAGATGGTACAGGCCTAGTATGTTACCTACTTTTGAAGCTATTAATTCCTTTATGCAAAAATTCGTTACAAGAATTTGCACTTGTAAATTTTTTGCATTTTTGAGTGTATAATTTCTTAACAAGTTGCATTTTCCAAGACAGGAAATGTGGCCCACCATATGTGCTGGCTTGGCACATTTGTTCTGTGGGCTTCTGGGTTTGTGCTTCAGCACAGCCATTTACCAACTGGATAGTTTTGCTTTTCAGAACCTGGTTTTCCTCATTTGTATAATAGGACTAATCCTCTACAATGTGGCCATCATACATACACTATTGAATCCTAGCTCTACATATTTTCAGATCTGAGTCTTTAACTAAGGTATTCACACTTATCCCTATTTTTAAAAAAAAAAAAAAAATATATATATATATATATATATATATATATATATATATATATATATATATATGAAAGCCAGGCAGGCAATGGTGGCTCATGCTTTTAATCCTAGCTACTCAGGGAAGTAGCTAAAGTAGCAAAAAGTTTGCAAGATCCCATCTCAACTATTACCTGGGTGTGGTGGTACATGCCTGTCATTTGAAAGTTTAAGTAGGAGGATTGGAGTCCAGGCTAGTCTGGACAAAAAGCAAGACCCTGTTTCAAAAACAAGAGCATAAGGGCTGGGAGTGCAGCTCAAGCAGTACAGCATCTGCCTAGAAACCATCTCACTACATCACCCTCATTATCTGTAAGTTCTTTGGCAGTATTGGGATTTGAACTCAAGATTTTGTACTTGCTAGGCTAGTGCAATACTACCCAGTCACATTTTCAGCCTACCTTCAATTTTTATATTGTAAATATACCTATCTAGGCTTGCTGGAAAAACTGGCCTTTTCCCTTGGCTGGATGTTCTCTAGATGTCATGACTAGCAACTCCCAGGTATGGTTATGGCATTGCTTTCTCCCTCTGCCCTGTTGTCCCACTCTGGGCTTCAAGTGATCCCTGATAGTTCTACCACTGGCTGATAATTATTTCAGTGCATATTGCAAAGCTCAATATAAGCATATGTTTTACAAGTTTTGGAGTGAACCTCAAGCCTGATCTTTGTGGTATTGTCTTCGTAATAGGATACATTTTTCCAAAAGGCAAGAAGGATTTCTAAGTCTAAGAACCTCTAATATCCTACAACTGACAGCTCTGAACATCTTTGGAAGGAAATGTATAATCCACGACCAGACCAGAATGTATTGAGAAAATAATTTATTCAATTGAAAAGGAGAAATTAAAAAAAAGTTTAAGAATTATCAGTAACAAGGCCCTGAATTTTTTCCATTAATGATTTAAAGAATTTTTTTTTAAATCAAGAAATTCCCTCAAAAATGCCTTTTTCTCTAAACTTCCATAGCAGATAATTTCTTTGGTTCCAGACTTCAACCCTTAACCACAACCTACTCTAGATGGGGTCCAGCATAACTTGTATAATGGAGAAACAAGATCTTTAACTGATATGTGATCTCCATTTTCTTTTTCAAAGCCTATTAATTCAGGAGATGTTTGTGGGCGCAGGGATTGGGAATGTGATTTCATTCATTCATTCACTCATTCATTTGGCAAGATTCAGAGTTAATAGGCACAGTGAAATGGTAGAGAAAATGTACGTTTCATTTTTCTCAAGCTTTTGCTCTAGATATCAAGCCAGTGCAAAGGCTCTTCAAATACATTGCTTGAAAACGAAAACAAATGACCTAACCTGGAACATAAGAAAAATATAAATATATATGCAGATGTATATGTTGCCTGCCAACTTTCTTGGTGTTAATTTGCTTATCTTATGTAGAATGTCACTGCTTCTCTTAGAGAAGAAGGTGCTTGAATGTACAACTGCTCAGTCATGACAACTGGGCCTCCCACTGCTATTCCTTATGCTTTTGTCACAAAATCAATTAACCGTTTTGTCAAATACATCTGGTTGCTATACTAGTACAGATGGAATAGGAGAAATGGAGATCATTTGATGGCAGGGCTTTATCGCCAGTCTACTTGATGCCAGCCCTCCATGTTGAGTTACAACGGGCTGAAGAACCCTGAGGTTTAGAGAAGGTAGCAGGACCAGCTGATGACACATTGTCTTCTGATGAAGCCCGGCTTCTTGAAGGCCTCTTTAGTCTACTGTGGGCTCACGAAGTGACTGTATATGACTTAGGCAAAACAACAAGTACCTTCCATTCAAATCCCTGCTCTGTCAGCCATGGGGTTAAGGAGGCTGAATGTCACCCACATTCCTTGTGCCACTTGAGTGACACAGCCCCAAGGGTGGTCAGCCCCAATTTTTTCACTTTTTTTTTTTTTTTTTTTTTTTTTGCTATTTCCTGGAAAGCACAAAATTGAGGCTTTGTTTTCATGCCAAGCTGGGCACCATTCAGATTCCCTGGGACTCTCAACATGCACAGCCAGAATCTCCATTGGGAATCTCTACCAATCTATCCGGATGAGCAAAGGGTATGGTCTACTCATGACTTGAAGCAATCAGCTTTTAAAGCCTTTGAGGATTGCCAACATAGATGGTGTAGTTACTAAGATTTATCTTGCCACAGAGCAAGTTTATGTTGCTGTAGACCCCTCAAAACACAAAGACACTGAAATTAATGCTCTTCGCCCTACCCCCTACCAGCCATAGCTTGCTGTCAAACACTTTCCTTACCACTTTGTTCTCCACTATGTTTGCCTGACATGAGTAAAGTGTTCTGGCTTTTTCTTTACCTGTGGCAAATTCTTTTTGGTTCAGCTGATAGTATTTCCCCCAATCTATTATAGATAAGAAATCACTGGGAAATTTACATCTGATTACCTTAGATTCACTCTCACTTATTACAAGGCTCATAGTTATAAGGCAGAATAGTATGGTTTTGCCACGTGGATGGTTTTGTTAGTATTTTTTAAATTAACATTTCTGAGGAATTAGCCAGAATGATACTCTCTCAAATTCAGAAAATCCATCGGCTCAATGTAAAATCAGACATTATTCCTGACCAAGTTATACTCTTTTGTTTGCCAAGCTATCTTGACAGTTCTAATATCTGTTGGTAGACCTATATGATAATCCCAGCAGTATTCTGGAGATAAGATTTTAGTGGGTTTGTTGAGAAGGAAATACTTGTTTAGGTGGCTCTCATCATGCCACTCAGCTTCTATGTCATTTTTCTTGTCCTGGAGAATTCCTTTAAAGCACTCCTGAGTGAGGTTGAGAACTTGAATGGGTGTTCCTCCAAAAATAGCTGCATGGTAATAAAAATCCCCCTGTCCAAAAGGAATGTATGCGGCAGACTCCTCCCGCCTCTCATAGGTAAATTCATCATGATCTGCCTTGTACCACCAGGCCTGGAGCTGAGCAACCAACTGGCCCAAAGTCTCCACACCAAAACTGTCTTGAAAAGTCTGGTCAACATCCATACAGAAGAGGAAGTCAACCTCATGCTGGATGTGGGTTGAAATATGCTCCCCAATGGTTTTCATGCGCATCATGCTGATATCCTGCCACCTCTTCTCAGACTTAATCTCAAACACTTTGAGGGAACGCAGAGGATCCAGCTCTATCAAAGGCATTCGGGAGACATCATCCACCATGATGTAAAAGATGACTTTATGGCCCACCATGAAGTACCTATTAGCAGATGTTATGAACTCTTCCAAGTAATGCTCAATATATCTGAAACAAAGAAGAAAAGGAGTATGTTTTATTTTTGGATTCTTACAGGAGACCACATGCTACTATAATCTGATTGTCTACATTTTATAGTTAAAAAGGGAACGATTCTCCTCAACCCAGATGGGTATTTCTCTGTGGAGGGACATCTGTGAGTGTAACACCCCAGCCTACTCTCCACCAGTCAAGTCACTTAGCTCTTAGGGAAGTGGAATGATTTATCTGGCTGCCAGTTTTGGAAGAGCAACTGGGCATGCACAGCCCTGTCCTCTTGCTCTTGTAATCCAGCCAGCCTGTGAGAGCATGTGTTTTCAACTGTTCTGCCTTACAATGAGCTTAGGTGCAGACTCTATTTCTGTATCTGGAAGGATGTAGTTTCTGATGTGGATGGCTGGGTGTCTGAGTCCTTCTAATTTTGTGGTCCAATCATTTAGGATGTTCAGGGCTTATAGTTCCAATGCCAGCTTTAACTGTAAGAGATAACTGTAATGATGATTTTTTGTTTGTCTGTCTTATTTATAAATTGATTTAGGCTTGATGAAGTCAGAAAGGCACTCATTTTTTACCTCCTTCAAAAACCCAAACTAGGGCTGGGGATATGGCCTAGTGGCAAGAGAGCTTGCCTCGTATACATGAGGCCCTGGGTTCAATTCCCCAGCACCACATATACAGAAAATGGCCAGAAGTGGCGCTGTGGCTCAAGTGGCAGAGTGCTAGCCTTGAGCAAAAAGGAAGCCAGGGACAGTGCTCAGGCCCTGAGTCCAAGGCCCAGGACTGGCCCCCCAAAAAAAAAACAAACAAAAAACCCAAACTATACCTCTGCATTTCTACTGCCAGATCAGATGCAAAGGTGACATGAACCTTGAGGCCATTTCAGATGCATACCCCCAGTTTCATCCACCTCTATTTCTGACTAAGTCCAACCTCTAGCACTATCTCTTCCTCCTCTTAGATGCAGAGAATGAGGCCTGGACATAAACTCGTTCCACACAGCACGGCCACCCTCCTATGGTCACTCCAAACATGAATCCATTATACAGATGTGGGCCAAATGCTAGAGCAAAGATTTCACCTTATTTAAACTTCTTTTAGCCTTTAAAAATAAAAATTAAAAAAGCCAAGCGCTGGGCTGGGAATATGGCCTAGTGACAAGAGCTCTTGTCTCCTATACATGAGGCCCTGGGTTCAATTCCCCAGCACCATATATACAGAAAACGGCCAGAAGTGGCACTGTGGCTCAAGTGGCAGAGTGCTAGCCTTGAGCAAAAAGGAAGCCAGGGACAGTGCTCAGGCCCTGAGTCCAAGCCCCAGGACTGGCAAAAAACAAAAACAAAAACAAAACAAAACTGAAAGTATGGAGAATTCCCATGTGCCTTCTGCCTACATTTATGCACTGCCTCCTGCCCTGTCCATATGCCTAACGTATAATAAGTTTGTTACATGATTACACCACTATATCCAAAGTTCAGAGTTTATATTAGCATTCATGTTATGTATTGTGTATTCTGCGGTTTGGGAAAATGGAAAATGACATGTACCCACCATTATGATGGTATTCAGAATAGTTTCACTACCCAACATTCCTATATGCTGTCTCTGTAGTTTTGCCTCTTCGATAATGTCATAGTTATAAACATACAGCCTGCAGCTTTTCAGATTGGCTTATTTCACTCACACACATATGCATGAAAGATACATGCACATCTTTTCATAGCTTGATAGCTCATTTATTTTTAGCACCAAAGAATATCCTATTGTCTGAATATTCTACATTTTTCTTTTCCATTTACCTGTCAGAGGACAAGTCAGTTCCTTCCAAGTTTTGACAATTGTGAATAAAACTTCTAAAAATATCTGCACACGGGTTTTTGTGTAGACATAAATTTTCAACTCATTTGGATAAATGCCAAGGAGTGTGATCACTAGATTATGATAAGACTTGGTTGAGTTCTATAAGAACTATAAGTTCTATAAGAAACTGTCAAACTTTCTTCCAAAATGGCTGTGCCATTTTGCATTCCTAGCATCAGTGAACAAGGGTTCCTATTTCTCTACATCCTTGATATTTAGCAGTTAGTGTATCTTTTTCCATTTTGATTATTCTAATAGGTATCTGGTGGCATTTTGACTATTCATTCAAATGATACTATATTAAATATCTTTTACATAAATCAGTACTAGGGTTTAAACTCTAGGCCCAGGCACTTTTGTCTAGCCTTTCAGTCAAGGCTAGTGTTCTACCACTTGAGCTACCCCTCCATTTATGGATTTTTTTTTTCTTTTTTCTTTTTTTCTTTTTTTATTTTTTGGCTGGTTAATAGTCTCAAGGACTTTCCTGCCTAGGCTGGCTTTTAACCTCAATTCTTAGATCACTGGCTCCTCAGTAACTAGGATAATAGGCTTAAGCCACTGGCACCTGGCTTTATATTGATACAGACTGTCTTTGTGAAACTATGAATGCTATAAGAAGAGGAAGAAGTCAGATGGCTAATGCAATTCATCTAAACCTAAAATTCATGCCTGGTGAATATGGACTGAACACACTACCTGACAATCAGGATGTTTTGAAAATAGTAATAACTGGCATTTTTTTCCTTACTTCTCAGATTTCCTTTCTTTGTTTGAAAAAAAGAAAATGTGTTTTTATTGTTAAATGCTATAAACCTCAGGCTTTACAGCATTGGTTCTTTAAATGAATAGAATATATCCAAGTACTACAAAGAGAGACTTTGGCATGGCTTATGGCCAGGACATTATTCTGTACTCTAGAATTTTAAGAAGTCTAATGTTCTCTGAAGCTTGGGAAACAATACTGGAATGGGGGTTAATGTGGTATTGTGAGGTTTAACATTATTTAGATATTAGAGCACTGCAGACAGCTCAGTGCATTATTTGAAAATAAACTAAGCATAATACCTCCTAAAGATCCCAATCCACTTTACTGTTGCTGATTACAAACAGTCCTCTTTTGCCTTGGAGCTGAGAGCACAATTTCACCAGTATATGCAGTCTACAAAGTGGTTTTGTTTTGTTTTCTGCAGAGTTGCAGTTGGGTGGTTGATGTTACTGTTCATCAGTGAACAATGTTCTGTTCTATTTGGAAGCCCCATGATCAAATAAATCTACCTGCAAAGTGGTTGGTCTGTCCCCTTTTATACCAATTGATTAGGTGAATTAAGCATTGGCTCCCATCACAAAATGAGAGATTCTTCCAAGTAAAGACTCAAAATTCTGGTCACCTTTTTCTCTTAGCGGCACTATCAGGCCCTTGGAATCAGTTCATTTGACAACAATTGAACTTGACTGGCTTTGGTACTGACAGCAACAGCAGTGCTGCTGAGCTCTAAGTTGGGGAGGATAGTCTTTACAGTTTTGTCAGGTCTTCATCAGGCCCATTTTTAGGCCTTACATGACAAAGCTCAAGCTCAGATCAACATTGTGTAAGGCAGAGAAGATCTTTCCATGTAGCTTTTCCAAAAGAGTTGTAGGTGGAAAGGCCCAGAGGGCAGAAGAATATAAATAGGAAAACCTCACTTACAGTTTTATTTTAGAAGAAAACAAAAGGATTTGCTTCTCCAAGAAAAAAAAATAGCTGTTTTTTTGTTGTTTTGTTTTGTTTTGGTACAGGTACTGGGGCTTGAACTCGAGGCCTTAATGTTCTTAGATTTTTGCTCAAGGCTGGCTGGCATTCTACAACTTGAGTCACAGCTCAAGTGGAAGATTGGTGGTTAATTGGAGATACGAGTCTCACAGACTTTCCTTCCCACGCTGGCTTTGAACTGCTATCCTTAGATCTCAAGCTTCTGTGTAGCTAGGATTACAGACATGAGCCTCCAGTGCTAAGTTACTATCTGAGATTTTAAAACTCTAGCTAAACTTTTAAGTATGAATGACTCCCAAGTTTTCTACATCAAATGTTCTGAGCAAGGAAATGGAAGCTGGAACTAAAACCTGTCCAACCTTAGCAAGTTCAGAGCAGCCAAAATCTCCAGGGTCAAATCCAGGATGATCAGGCACAAGTAACCTGAGGAATCCATGAATGGGGAGCCTTGGGAGCACAGGAGGAGAATCAAGCATGTTTGGGTTGTCTAGCTGGCTAGACAGAAAGTAGGTAGTTTCAGGTATGCTGTTGTCTCTGGATACCATATATGTTGCAGATGTTTTTGCTGAAAATCCGAGACCCACCTTCTGAGGTAGGGATATGTGGGCTCATCTATTAGTTGCCATTTAGGTCTCAGCAGAAAAGACACTAAAAGTGTCTTACTTAAAGGTTCTACTATCTAGAATTCAGGTGAATCATCGATAGCTTTTATGACACTGTGGGTTTCCTGACAGTGAAACAAGAAAAAGCCAAGGACAATTTTACCAGTGACACTTACTTTCCGACAGCAAAAACTGTCAACCCCACGGTGATTTCTTGTTTGGCATAGTACTTTTCTAGGATATCTCTGTTGTAAGTGCCTTCCCATACAACCGGTGCATTCCAGTGGGTCACTGTCACAACTTCTGGGCGTTTCCTGGTGATAAAACATACAGCCCCATGAGTCGGGGACAGATCTGAAAAAGCAGGGCAAAAACTCCAAGAAAAGAAAAGAAAAAAAAAAAAGGGGGGGGATCAGCTCGTGTGCCCCTGAGGCTATCCTGGAGGGTCATATGAAACTTTATTTCTTTTTCCAGTCCGGGGGCTTGAACTCTGGGCCTAGGCAGTATCCCTGAGCTTTTGTGCTCAAGACTCTACCACTTGAACCACAGCTTCTCTGGCTTTTTGTGGTTAACTGGAGATAAGAGTCTTGTAGATTTTTCTGCCTGGCTGACTTTAAACTGCAATCCTCAGATTTTAGTCTCCTGAGTAGCTAGGATTATAGGCATGAGCCACAGGCTTGCGCCACTGGTGCCTGGCCCATATGGGACTCTTCTTACGCATCATTTGCTGTTCTTTCTTCTCCCACTTTCTTTGTTTTCCTCCTCCTTCTGGATATCTTTCCCTTTTCCCCCAGTCTCTAAGCTGTCCATGGTATCTCCAAGTTGTTATTTAGCTCTGTGGATGTCATCTGGGCCTCAGAAGACTCTAATCCTTGGTGAAGAGAGATGAGAGAAAGACAACAGAGCTGAAAGAGAAAAGGCATACTTTGCTTTGAGCCAGAGAGAGATTTTCTGGGTAAGAACCTGGTTATTGGCCAAAGGGGCTCCATACTAAAGAAGATTCTGGGGTTAGCATTTATTTCACAGAAAAGCACACAGAGGCAGCCAAAATTGAAAAGGACTCAACAGTGGCCCAAGGAGAAGAAAGCTAGAACAGTGCTCCAGCAAAGACCCCTCTTCTTAGGCCATGCTGTTTCTTTGCTGGGAACACGAAGTGAGAAGGAAGTAAAGGAATATGGTTTCTGTAAAGAGAGAACTTGAAAGGGATTCTACTAGGCCAACACAAACACAGGAAGCCACCTGGGAAGCACTTATGAGCACGAAACTGTGATGGGGAAATACAGAAAAGATGGAACAGTATCAAGACCCAGCAGAGATGGAGCTTGAGGCAGAATGGATTGGTGGCAACTCACCCTGTACCCTACAAGAAATACTTGTACTTCCCTCTTGGGAAGCAGAAACTAGTGCATGACCACTGAGAGTTACAATGCAGTCTGGGCCTGGCCTCTGGCCTTTCTGGGGTAATATCCTGGCTTAACCCCAAGAAGGGTAGGCAAGTGATTAGGGCAAAGTCTGGTCCCAATTGGCTATGCTCATACAGCCTTGCTGAGGCTAACAGGGAGACAAGGAGGAACATTGCATCATTTGCAGCAGTGTGAGGAGCAGGCCTTTAGCCTTATTCTTTCCCCATAGCATGCACAGGGCCACCTGAGCTTAGCCAGCTGGGAGCATCAAGACTTTACCCCAGTGGTGCTTCTACTCCTATAACAAGCCAGCTTAGTTGAAATGACAGGATTTCAAGCCACAACATATGAATAAATAAGCACACATGGCACATTCTTCTTTAACCAATGCTTTTTAATTGAATCTCATATATGGCTAGCTGTTTCATTCTAGTATTAGTTTTACCCTATCAAGGATCTTTTGGTAGTTTTAAACCAGTCCTTTAGCTATGTCTTACTTGCTGTGTTTGAGCCATGCATTTGGCAAGCAGGTAATTTATTTAAGGGAAGAAAGAAGGAAGGAAAGAAGGAAGGAAGGAAGAAGGAAGGAAGGAAGGAAGGAAGGAAGGAAGGAAGGAAGGAAGGAAGGAAGGAAGGAAGGGAAGGAAGGAAGGAAGGAAGGAAGGAAGGAAGGAAGGGAGGGAGGGAGGGAGAGAGGGAGGGAGGGAGGGAGGGAGGGAGGGAGGGAGGGAGGGAGAGAGGGAGGGAAAAAAGAAAGAAAAGGTAGTGGGGAGCCGGTGGCTCACACCTGTAATCCTAGTGACTCGGGAGGCTGAGATCTGAGGATCATAGTTCAAGGCCAGCTTAGACAGGAAAAGTTTATGAGACTCTGATATCTCTAATTAACTACCCCCCCAAACAGAAATGGAGATGTGGCTCAAATGGTAGAGTTGTAGCCTTAAGCAAAGCAGCTCAAGGACAGTGTCCAGGCTCTGAATTCAAGCCCAAAGACTAGCACAAAACTAAAAAAAGAAAATAAGGGAGGAGCAGGTATATTTAATTCAGTATGCATCACAAGCTAAGTACATGACTTTCAGTTCCTTACTCAGTTCCCATGCCTCACCTACAAAGTGCTGCCATCACCCCATTTTACAAAGTGAGGCTAAGAATGAGGGAGGAAGGGGCTTTGGGCCATTTAATTCCTATGAAGAGCCAGTTCTTCCCCTTGAGACCCCAGTGTGAGACCAATCTGCCATCCTCTCCTCAGCTGTATGATGGCCCGTCACACACCTCCTCAAAAGAGGCTGCAAGAAACCCAGTGTCCATGTTCGTTACTTGGATGAGGATTTTTCCAAGCAGGAAGAGAAAGTAGCAATGGGGGGGGGGGGGTGGGCGGCGGGGAAGGGAGAAAGGTAAGAAGGAAAAGAAAAAGAGAAAACCTAATGTTTAACTATAAATTACAAAGTTCTATCTCCCAGAAGTTAATTATTCAATTCCACTGACAATTCTAACATATTAACAAGCCTAACTAAGAAGCCAAACAATAGCCTAGAAATCTAGAAATGCAGGCAGTGTAGAGGAGACAAGAGGGAGGGGAAATGAGGCTGAGATCAACTTCCTGGATGAACCTCTGCATCTAAGAGTCTTAGTCATCCAAAGTCAAAACAGAAATTACCCAGGGCAGCCCACATATGTGAAAATGCTCATCTTTGACAATGTTAACTGCCTGAGATATCCAAGATCACTAAGATGGAGCTCTGAAAAGAAGAACAAGTACCAGGAAAGAGCTGTTCAAAGCCTTTCCTTCTAAACAGAACACTCAACTGGGTGACCTCAGCATGACCAGTACAGGCCGAAAGCTTCCTGAAAAATGAGAGTCTCTGTAACCAAAGTACACATGCCTTTAGGCGGTTGGTAACTTTTTTTTTTTTTTTTTTTTTTTGCCAGTCCTGGGCCTTGGACTCAGGGCCTGAGCACTGTCCCTGGCTTCTTCCCGCTCAAGGCTAGCACTCTGCCGCTTGAGCCACAGCGCCGCTTCTGGCCGCTTTTTCTGTATATGTGGTGCTGGGGAATCGAACCTAGGGCCTTGTGTATCCGAGGCAGGCACTCTTGCCACTAGGCTATATCCCCAGCCCGGTTGGTAACTTTTGAGTTTTATGTCTTTATTCATGGGTACATTGTGATACTCAACAAATGGTTAGAGGAAGTACTGAAAATTCTGTGTATCACTCAGTAGGTTAAGAAATATACAAAGCCCATCACTCATTAAGATACAGTGTGCTTTATGTCCTTTAGGACCAACCAATGCAATAGCGATACTTACAAGACAATAGGTTGTCAACTAACTGTACAACTTGGGCGGGGAGGGGAAGGAATTGGGGAGGAGGGAAGGTGGTAGAAAAATGAGGGAGGAGGTAAGAAATGTACTCACTACCTTATGTATGTAGCTATAACCCCTTTGTCCATCACCTTGACTATAATTTTTTTAAGAACATATTGTAAAAAAAAAAAAAAAAAAAAAAAAGATACAATGTGCTAGATTAAATGAGCCAGCAAAGAGCTGAGGGCAGAACAAACCAGGACAGTGGCTATAGAGAAAAGAAGAATGTGAGAGAGTTTTCGGAGCAAGCATTGACAGAACATGCTAATTAATTAGACTGTGGGTAGACAAAGGAAAAGGTGTTCCAGACTCTAGCTTGAGCTATTTCCCGATATGGGAAATGAAAGCAAGGGTGGGGTACAATTAAGAAATCTCTTTGGCTCATGTGAAATATACAGAGATGGCAGGCAGGCGGGCGGGCAGGCAGATACAAGCCAGGTTCCTAGGAAATACGTGAGTCATCTGCTCTAGGTGGTATCTAATGCCATGGGAATGAATGGGAGCAGAATGGAAACCAGTGTGGGAAAAAGAGAAGACAAGGCATGGTCTTAGCCCCTTGAAACTTTACTGTCTGATGGCTGGGAAGAGAGGAGCCTTTACCAAGGACTCTGAGAAGAGGGCATGGAGGGGAGAAAAGTGAGGATATGGAGCCATGGAAGCTAAGAGATCTTGAGGTAGAGATAGTGCACAGAATGCTATAATGGGACTGAGGTGGTTTACAGAAAAGGATAAATTGATATAAGGTAGATTATGTTGATTTACCCATTCATTCTTGTATACAGTGATTGATACAGGCAAGAAATAGACTTCCCTGAAAACTAAGCCATTTGTAGGGAAGGAAAGGGTGATAGAAATTGGCCATGGTCTATCTCTCCTTTCTGCCCTTACAAATTCAGCTCTGGCCCTGCCTAGCAAAGCTCAACTGCCACAGAAACATTGGCCTGTCTTGGCTGGGTGCCAATCAATGGCTCACGCCTGTCATCCTAGATCCTCCGCAGGCTGAGAGCTGAGCGTTGTAGCTCAAAGCCAGCCCAGGCAGGAAAGTCCATAAGACTCTTATCTCCAACAAACTCTCAGAAAAAGCTGTGTTGGGGTCAGCTGCACCTTTAAGGGCCACAGCTGACCTCAGCCTGTCCCTCCCCTTCCTGTCTTTAACACGAAGAGAAGGAAGTCTGACATCACTTGAGGGACAGCTCCTTGGGACCAATCAGAGGCCCTTCTCTTGTGCCCGCCTTTGGGGTATATCTAGGAGGCTCCTCATTTGAATAACCAGAAGCCCTAGAGGTTTTCTCCAGGGACCCATGCGTCCGTGTGGTTCTTGGCGGCTTTGGGGCACCCTGCCACCACACGCCACCGAGCCTACCCGTGGCCATCGCTCCCTCCTGAGCGATCATGGACCACCCAGGAAGGGGCAGACAAGCCCCTTCCCCCCCAAGCGAGGGGAAGTCCAGAGAGACAAGGCTACCTGTGGCCATTGCTCCCACGTGAGAGTGATAAAGGGCCACCCAGGAAGGGGCGGACAAGCCCCTTCCCCCACCAAGCGAGGGGAAGTCGAGAGAGAGAGCCCACAAGCTGGAAGTGGCACTGTGGCTCATAGTGATAATGTATTAGGCTTGAGCAAAAAAGCTCAGGGAAAGCACACATGTCCTGAGTTCAAGCCTCAACCAAAACAAAACAAAAAGTAGGAGTTTCTGCTTTCAAGTTCCAGTACACCTAACCCACTCCAAAAAAATATGGTAGTATTCAATCCACTAGGTTCAACATATCAGATCTCAGTTTCTTGCCAAAGCCATTGCTCAAGGTCTAATACAAGCCAGGACTCTTTCTCCCAGTACAGAATGTGCTCAGTGGCACCCAGGGTACCTGCAGTGCCCCAACCTCCTGCAAGCTATGGACTCACTGCACAGGGACCAAGCTTTCTCTTCTTACTTTGGGTCAAACCAGTCTTGTAGCGGAAGCTCCTTGTGTCTACCGCTTTCTATGTCCTCTTCCTCTTCTTGATAACTGTGAATTCTAAGTACAAAGAGAAAACACGTGTGTGAGGAGGGAGATCCGGGGTGGTAGGACAGTGGGGTACTGTCTCACAACATATCCTAGCCAGGCACTGGTGGCTTACACCCAGTCAGGAGGGCTTACAATTGCTGTTCAAGGCCAGCAGGGACAGAAAAGTCCTTGAGACACTTACCACCAATTAACCATCAAAAGGTTGTAGGCAGAGCTATGGATAGAGTGGTAGAGCACTAGCCTTGAGCAAAAAAGCTCAGGGAAGGTGTTCAGGCCTTGAGTTTAAGCCTCAGAACTCACACACACACACACACACACACACACACACACACACACACACACAGAGAGAAAAGACACGAAGGTAGTTCCACCAGTGCTGTTGCAGGAGAACTCATGACTCTATGCATTATTTATACTTCAGATGAAAAGGTTCTGTGTTCGCCTTTAGAATCACCCATCAGCAGTTAGTGGTTTAATGACCCAGAAACCCCTAGGTTATTTCAGGGGTTGGAGAGGAGTTTTTAAAATAGTCCTCTTAAGGGGCTGGGGATATGGCCTAGTGGCAAGAGTGCTTGCCTCGTATACATGAGGCCCTGGGTTCGATTCCCCAGCACCACATATACAGAAAATGGCCAGAAGTGGCGCTGTGGCTCAAGTGGCAGAGTGCTAGCCTTGAGCAAGAAGAAGCCAGGGACAGTGCTCAGGCCCTGAGTCCAAGCCCCAGGACTGGCCAATTAAAAAATAAATAAATAAATAAAATGTATTAAAATAGTCCTCTTAAGGACATTACTACTTATGATTGTCTTTCCTGAAAATTTAAACTTTCAGCCCTTATCCCACCCTTTACAGGGAAAAGCAAAGACAAAACAAACATCTTAACATCCTAGCCCCACCTTTAAAATAGATTCCTTGAAAGATTTCTGTGAGCAAGCAAGATAAGGGAGGGAGAAGGTCATGAATGTGAAATTCATAGACCATAAGAGAATTGGATTGTCTTCAAGTGTTGGGTGGATACACAAACACACCTTGCCACCCCCTGCCACTGCCTTACCCATTGTTTAACCAGCTCAGAAACCACCAGTCCTTCTGAATGCTGCTGTCATCAACCTCTGGGTTTCTAGGAAATGAAAAAGAATATAAACATTGCTAGAAAATGAGGTATTCCCAAAACTAGAAGGGGGAGGGGTGCTCAAAGCTTTTTTTTTTTTTAATAGCACAGATCACTATTTTTTTTAAAGCTAACTTTAAGCTGCCAATTCATAAAACATCAAACCCTCTGGATGAATAGAAAGAACAGACCAGAAGCTCCCCTCTCCCCAAGGCAACCCCCAATATTCTTCATCTAGTGCCCCAGCAGGAGAGAAAAAGGGAGTAATTGGTGAAGCAACAATAAGAAAAAAGCCCCTAAGCTGCTACTTGCTAGTTGTGTAACTACAGCAGGCTATTTTCCTTTTGGGATTTCAACTTTGTCCTCTGAGAGGTATTAGTTGATGATGAGGAGGAGGATGATAATAATAACCTACTCTGAAGATAATTTTGAAGACTAAATAAGAAGCATAATGTAAAAGCTTGATAAACTGAAAATTATTGTAACAAGCTGACATCTTAGTGGAAAAAAAAAGCACATTTCTAAGAATTATCTCTTCTTTAAAACTATGAGAATCCAGGCTGCTACAAAGGGCAGCCTAAGAAAATTTCACTGGCCCAAAGGTCACCAGCAACAGCCTCAGAAAATCTGAGGATTACTGAGCAAGACCTTTAGGAACCTGTCATTAGAAGCCACGTCTACCATCCACTTAAGGAAGTGGCTGCACTCTCTCACTGTGACATTGTGAAAGTTTCTTTATATGGGGGAAGGGGAGATTCAGGAGAAGAAAGAAGGGGAAGTCAACCATACAATGTTCTTCAGTGGTACAGATAAGGTTGCAAGATAAGTCTGAGCAGGCTTGATATTAAGAAACTCTGTGTGTGTGTGTGTGTGTGTGTGTGTGTGTGTGTGTGTGTGTGTGTGCAGTGCGTGCGTGCGTGCACCAATACTGGGACTTGAACTTAGAGGCTCATTCT
This sequence comes from Perognathus longimembris pacificus, assembly GCF_023159225.1. Classification (NCBI taxonomy): domain Eukaryota; kingdom Metazoa; phylum Chordata; class Mammalia; order Rodentia; family Heteromyidae; genus Perognathus; species Perognathus longimembris. The sequence goes on from NC_063161.1 coordinate 151,085,830, forward strand.
CTCATTTGGCTTTTTCATTCAAGGGTGATACTCTACCACTAGAGCCACACCTCTGCTTCTAGGTTTTTGGTGGCTCAATGGAGATAGGATTATAGGCATGAACCACCACTATCCAGCAAGAAACCTTTTTTCTTTTTGTTTGGTTTTGTTTTTGTTGCCAGTCCTGGGGCTTGAACTCAGGGCCTGAGCACTGTCCCTGGCTTATGTTTGCTCAAGGCTAGCACTCTGCCACTTGAGCCACAGCGCCACTTCTGGCTTTTTCTGTTTATGTGGTGCTGAGGAATCGAACCCAGGGCTTCATGTGTATGAGGCGAGCACTTTACCACTAGGCCATATTCCCAGCCCCACCTTTTTTTCCTTTTAAAGCCAGGTCTTGCTATGATGTTTAGGCTGGTTTTGTACTTATAAACTCAAGTAATCCTGCTGTTTCATCTGCTAGCTGACACTATAGGTATGTATCACTGCGTCTGGCTAAGAGACTTGTTTTAAAGCTCATTTACTCAGGAAGTATTTTAAATGATTTTTGATACGGATGCAGTTGTACTAATCAGAGAAACAACACACGGATGAACACCACTAAAAGAAACAAAGAAACTGATTTGGCTACCCAGGTATGAATTTTCTTATGACTTTGGTCAGCTCAAATAAAGTTTACCTTCCTTTTCATTTTACAGCAGAATATTGTCTGAGTAGGTTGAAGCCAGTTCCCACGGCTCCACGCAATATGAGTATAAAAATCAGGATGTAATAGTAGCAGATAAATTATATCAAAAATGACAGTAAGGCAAATAGAAGCAGTTAAGAACAATACTTTGTGCTAAGCTTCCTGGGAACCAAGCCAAAGGTAGGAAAATAAAAGTTTATGTAGCTCTGATTTCTTTACTTTCAAAAAAATTGTTTTAAACAATGACACATGCTAGTCTGTCATGAGACTCAGGATCTTTCTTTTCTCCCTCATTTGTATTCCCAGGGCAACTTTTGTGTGGTTCTTTAGGTAACATAGTCAGGGAAAAAATAATGGATGATATCTTCCCAGATTGTTTTTATCAGTAAGACAACAATGTTGCCAAAATGATATCACATAAAGGAACCCTTGATAGAACCAAGGCCAAAAATGTAAGTCATACTTCTATAAACTGGGACTGGAGGAATACAGTTCTGGTCCCTAACACCAACCCCACAGTTGCATGCTGTTCTCTCCCACTTTGGCCTGAGTACCATCATGGATAGGCTTGTGAGGAATCAGCAGTAGGGGTGTGTGTGCAAGAATGGATGTGGGAGATAGCCAACAGATACCTAGAATTCAGGACACTTACTTTGAGTGATAGATCCACAAGAAAGAGCCTTCTGGGCTAAAAGCAAACAAGAAATAAAAACATCATGTTACTTTTATTCTGAGAAAGGCTGTTCTACCAACACCCTCACTGAGCCCTGGTTGGGCTGAGGACTAGGTTTTACCTACTGCAAGCTTTCCAGCTTCCTTGGAGATATAACCAAGGATCAAAGTGTCTGGGAACTTCTAGTTGGGGTTACTTGAGGATCTCCAGAGGAAGGGAGTGTCTGGAGAATCTCACACCTTTGTTTGTTTGTTTAAGACTGTTTTCTGGCCATCAGGTCCTCTTCTGCTACCTATGCACAGGTGCCTAATATACAGGATGAGGCTCTGGAGGGGGAAACACCTGGCCCAGGCTTCCTTACTGAGTTTATCTCTCTCTAGAAAACAGAGTATCAAGTGAAGAGCCAAAGCTATATTGAGCTAAGAGCCTCCTGTAAGGTGGTACCCAAAGGCATCTTGACCAACTGAGGCAGGGAGACTGTCTTGAAGTACCTACAAGGCTGCACCAGGATGATGACTCCTTTGGGGTATCACCTCGATTCAGCCATGCTATAAATATTTGATGGGAATCTCTTACACATCAAGAGCTGGGATACACTGCAGGCCAGGATGTGTAGTCCTCGTCCTTATGGGACATATAGTAAGGCAGGTAGAGCCTATTCAGATAATCACCCAGCTATGTGACTTCATATTCCAAGAAATATGAGAGAGAAAAGGCATAAGCAGCCATGAACATGTCTCCAGAATCCCCAGAAGAGTTGGTGTTCTAGCTGAAATCTGAAGAATAAATACGGGTTCACCAAGATGAAGAAAGAGTGAGAGAAATGTCCCAGGCAGAAAAAGCAATATGCAAAAACCCTGGAGTGGGAAAAGAGGCATCTGCAAGGAAGTTAAAGAGAAGTAGCTGAAGACCAGAGCTTTCTGGGACCTACTAGAAGGTTTGTCCTTGAGTTTCAGCAGGGGTGAGACAGGGTCCCATGTGTTCCAGGGAAAAGTTCCTTGGAAAACGGAGTGCAGGGAGCTGAGGGGTAGGTGTGGAGACCAGGTAGGAGGAAGAGGCAGTGGTCTCGACAGCAGAACACGAGGACACTGACCAGAGAGACATGGGGGGGGGGGGGGGAGTAGAACAATAGTTGGTATCATACTTGAGATCAGGTTCTAAGCCTCACTAACTCATTTCTCCTCCCAGGGAAGGAAAAGACTCATCTCTGAAACTCAAGGAGGGATAATAGATGTTTCAGACTTTGCCAAGGCCCCTTAAGGCCTTTATTCCCTCTCCCCACCTTCTTGCCCTGCTAGGATTCTCCTAGGAAGAAAACTCATCTTTTGTTACCACCTTGTTTCCCCTCTGAGTCCAGGAGTCACAGACCAAAATCCCTGGTTTCTAAATCAGCCTATCAATTCTGATTTATGCTATTCATAACAGCAAGTATTCAGCCAGGCACTGTCCTAGGCAACTTACATTTATCAGCTTAAGAAATCCTCTCATCGGCTGGGGATATAGCCTAGTGGCAAGAGTGCCTGCCTCGGATACACGAGGCCCTAGGTTCGATTCCCCAGCACCACATATACAGAAAACGGCCAGAAGGGGCGCTGTGGCTCAAGTGGCAGAGTGCTAGCCTTGAGCGGGAAGAAGCCAGGGACAGTGCTCAGGCCCTGAGTCCAAGGCCCAGGACTGGCCAAAAAAAAAAAAAAAAGAAATCCTCTCATCAAAGAAGCAATTTCTGGTTATAACCTCAGTCCACAGATGTGGAAAGTGAGGCACGTGGGCATTAAGTGATTTTTCCTGAGGGAGGAGTAGAAATGGTATTTGAAAATCTGAGTCCACATCTTGCAATAGGAGGGACAGAAAAGGAACAGAGGAGTAGGAGGCAAAAGGGAGAGGAGTAGGGGAGAGAAGAGGAAGGAGGAGGGAGAAGGAGATAAAGAGTAGGATGCAGAAGCAGGAGGTGTAGCGGACAGAAGAAGAAGAAGAACAAAAGGAGGAGGAGGAAGCGGAGAAAGAGAAGGAGGCCTCCTGCCTTCTGGACCTCCTTGTCTGTGCTGTGCGCTGGGAGGGCTGTCAGCCAGGTTGAACTCCCTCACCCAGGGCATTAGTACAATCTAGATCAACAAATAACTAATAGAGTAAATAAATAAAATAAATAGAAATACTAATAATAGGAAGTATATGAAAAATGTAGAGGGAGACCCAGAGGCCTAAGTTTTCCTGAACTGTGACCTTAAGCCTTGCATTTAACTTTTTTTTTTGGTCAGTTGTGGGGCTTGAACTCTGGGCCTGGGCACTGTCTCTGAGCCTTCAGCTCAAGGCTAGCACTCTACCACTTCAGCCACCGTGCCACTTCCAGTGTTTTGGTAGCTAATTGGAGTATAAGAGTCTCATGGACTTTCCTGCCCCACTGGCTTTGAACCGCAATCCTCAGATCTCAGCCTCCTGAGTAGCTAGGATTACAAGCGTGAGCCACCAGCGTCTGGCTAGCATTTAACATTTTTGAGACTCAGTGTTCCTCATCTAGAAACTTGGGAGTAGTACCTACCCAGATCTATTAGGAGACCAGAACTGATTGTGTGGCCCAGGGTCCTGGTGCTCAGTAATTTGTAGCTGCTGTCATCACCACCACTGTTATTTTTATTATAACATTTAGGTTTTCTCCAGCTCCAAAATGCTAAGATTTTTTTTTTCAAATAACCTTAAATTGAATGCTATGCTGGATGACATACTTCTCAGGTGCTTACTTGACAAAAATTCTTCAATTTACTAATTGGTACATGTGCGTACCTTAGTTATTTTTAAATCTTTTTGAGTTTGCTACTAAGGAAGAGCAGACCTTCTTGATGACCATTCATAAACAGCAAGCACACCCAGCACTGAAAAATAACCCTCTTCCAGAGAGGCAGACCCCAACATGCATTTGAAACTTTGGCTCCTCTATTTTGGACCACTCTGAATGTGAAGCTACAACTGTGGCTACAACTGTGGCTACTAATCACCAAAGTTATGTAATCAAGTGTTCAGATTCAAAGCTTGAAGGCTATCTAAACAAGTATTCCAACTCCAAGTAGGAATCCCAAAGGACACTTCTCTAGGATACTTCTGACTGCTAGAGTTATTCCTTCCTTTGCCAAAGTATCCTGTGCTGTGTTGTCCTCTGAGCAAATGCTGTTGCTGCTGCTGACTCTTTATTCCCACCCCTCCAAAATTTGTATGTTGAATACCTGTCACTCAAGTTATGGTAACTGGAGGTGGAGCCTATAGAAAGTCATTAGGTTTTAGATGAGGGTATGAGGATGGGACCCCATGATGGAATTGGTGACCTTATTAGAAAGACTAAAACTTGCTTGTTCTCCATCATGTGTGGATAGGGGGAGAAAATGCCTATTTGCAAGCCAGGAAAAGAGCCATCATCTGAGACCCAAATCAATTAGTACTTTGGTCTTGAATTTCTCAGCCTCTAGAACTGTGACATATAAATTCCTGTTGTTAAAGTCACACAAGTTAGCATCTCTTTTTATGGTATGCTGAACTGACTAAAACAATGATGATGGTGGCAGTTAACATTTTTTTCAGTGATTATGAGAAGTCATAGACATTGCCCCAAGTACTTTATATACAACATTCCTAATACCCCCCCCCAAGAGCCCTATGAAACAGATACTATCATTATATCCTCATTTATTTATTTAAAAGGTGTCACCGGGTAGCCTGAGTTGGCCTGGAACTCACTCTCTTGTCCAGGCTGGCCTTGAATTTGTGATCCCTATGCCTCAACCTCTTAAGTGCCAGAATTACAGCCTTATGTTACCACATTCACTCATCATTCAGTTTTAGAACAAGGGAAGAACAGAGTGATTGAGTAACTTGCCTAAGATCACAGTGGAGGTAAATAGTAGCCCAAGACCAGCCTGGGAAGTGTAGCTCTATGGTCCAGCGAGGATGTTTCCTCAGTTCTTATATGTCTAAGGGCGTTCTAGGGTCCCCATCCCAACTCTGAGTCACCTCTTCTTTGAACTAGTTTCCTCAAGACTACACTTTTTTTTTTTTTTTTGCCAGTCCTGGGGCTTGGACTCAGGGCCTGAGCACTGTCCCTGGCTTCTTTCTGCTCAAGGCTAGCACTTTGCCACTTGAGCCACAGCACCACTTCTGGCCTTTTCTATATATGTGGTGCTGGGGAATCGAACCCAGGGCTTCATGTATACGAGGGCAAGCACTCTACCACTAGGCCATATTCCCAGCCCAAGACTACACTTTTTAAACTTGATCACATACTAGCTTGTCAAGTTTTTCCTCAAAATTAGTTATTCAGAATGAAAGGAGAACATTCTAGAAGTGGATAGACTGGTGCCACACCTCAAGACTAATTGGTTCTGTGTTCCTGAGATTTCTCCTGCTATTAATGCAACCAAAGATGTAGTTCCTTTTTTTATAGCCAAGACAGTCAAACTGGTTCATCAAATCTTAGAATTTAAGAACTGAAAGAGATTCAAATGTTAATCTAGGCCACCATCTTAAATTCAAGCCACTAAAACATTTCACTAATGGTACCATGACAATGTTGTACAATTCAGTTATTCAGTGAAATTCTTGAAGCTGAAAGCTGGGCTTTGCCACAGTCTCTTAAGTCAAAACCATCCTGTATTTCAGTAGCAACCTGTGGAGATTATTAGGCTAGAATCCTCTACTGTTATAATCTTCAAGGCACTGGAATTTCTTTCAGAAAGCACAGAGGCAGCTCATATAGTTGAATCCACAGGTCAGTTTGATAATTCACATTCAACTCATTCTGTTTTTACAAGTTAAGGAGAGAGACAGACAGACAGACAGACAGACAGAGAGCCAATGTTTCAGCTAGGCACAAATGAATCACCAGCAATTCAATGTGTACTTTTCCAGCAAAAGCCAACAATTTGAATTGCTCCTTTAAAACTCTGCAAATATCTTAGCGGTTGCAAAATTCAGGATGGATTTCTCATGGAATTCCTGTCTTAAGGATGATTTCCGTGTCTGATCGTACTAATTACCTAACATATTTTGGACTTGATTTGGCCTGACTTTCTTTGGATCTAGCCTACCACTAAAAAAGAGAAAATTTCAAAAATCAAGAAAATAGGAACATAAGAGCAATTATGAACTCATTAGCCAGAAATTTCTTGGAGGATCTACTGATTTTTAAAGACATTCTGGGGTTCAAGAATACAGGAAGGATGGAATCCCTTGTTTATGGTTTCTGTTAATCCTGATTTAATTCAATTTGGTAACTTGGCTGATGTTAGTAAAATGGAATTAAAGCAGTACTTCCATCAACATAATTTTATCCTGTTCCATAATTACCTGTTGATATATTCCCAAAACACAACAATCACAGTTGAGACAACCAGCATCAACAGAATTACTTTTCCTTTGACATTCATTATTTTCTCCTGGAGGCAAAAAAAAAAAAGAGAGAAGAGAGAGATGGAAAATAGATTAAATAAATGTAATCCAGAGCAAGAGATGGTTTTTTAAATGTTTTCTATACATGTTCATTCAAGAGATAAATTTGTAAGTATTGAATTAGAGCGAAGGAGTGTGTTCTACCTTTAATTGCATAAACAGCCCAAATTAGGCAAACAGTACAGTAGGCTGACTGTGTTGGGAAAGATGCCAAAAAAGGATCCCAACCCAGGAAAGCTGTAAGTGGTTCCCCAAAACTCCAGGTAACTCCTGGTTCAGATCTCCCCATCTTATGACATGTGTCCTTGGGGAGCCACTCCTTGAGTCTGCTGCCCATGGATGACTGGGTACATGTCCTCTGCTCAGAGGAGAAAATGATTCCGGTGCGTTATGGTGTAGGTCTTGCCTGCTTCCCAGCCCCACCCAGTTTACCTCTACCACATTCACAAGCAAGCAAACCATTTGCGCATGAGTATACAGATAGTTTTGAATTGCTGCATGAAATCGTGATTGAAAGGGAAGCAGAGCTGGGTGGGGAAGGACTTCTATTTTGTAGTCAAGGAAGGATTGCTGTGGAAGGGAAATCAAAGTTGAACCCCTAAGGGTGAGCACAAGGTGAAAAGGAAGAAAAATGATGCAAGACCATAGGATTTGGTTTTCATCATTTCAGGACGGGACACCAGACACCTACAGTTCACCCATATAGCTTAGAGCCTGCCAAAAGGATTCCAACTAGCTAATTCCAAACTGTTCACTTGCTGTGCCTGGTCTTTCTCATGGAAACCCCAATTTTCTCCTGCCCACCACCACCCCACTGCTGCACATCTTCTGCCTCCTGATAATCCTGAGGACTTCCCCCATGTGACCTTGCATGGTGTTGCATCCTGTATTGATGTCCTGTTAGCATAATAAACGTCGCTTCTTTCCCTGAGCCTCTTCCCTATGTCCTCTCTTGGCCACTTGACTGACCATCATATCAAAGAACACGAACTGGGTGCCAGTGGATCATGCCTGTAATTCTAGCTACTTAGGAAGGTGAGAGCTGAGGATCACGGTTCAGTGCCAGCACAGGCAGGAAAGTCTGTGAGACTGTCATCTCCAATGAACTACTAGAAAATGGAACTGTGATTCAAAGTGATAGAGCACTACGGGCCTTGAGTGAAAAAGCTTAGGCACAGTGCCCAGGCCCTGAATGTAAGTCCCACAACTGACAAAAAATAAAATAAAAGAACACAGAACAGTGACCTGTGCTAAAAAGGAGACTGAGGGATGAATAGAGGTAAATTCAATCTAAATATACTTTGGAGCCAGACACAGAAAGATAAGTACTTGCATGATCTGATTCATGTGCAATCTAAAAAAGTTCATCTCATAAAAATTGGTCACCAGACAGTAGGAATGAAGGGAGGGGGCAGAGGAATGGGGAAAGTTGATCGATGGGTACTAGACTATGATTAGAAAGGAACAAGAAGTTCTGATGATTACTGTTGATTCACTTTGAATTTATATATATATGTATATTTATTGCAGCAAACAAACAAACAAAAGAGTTCTGATGTATCATTGCACTGTTTGGTAACTACAGATAACAAAGTTGCACTGTACATTTCAAAAAGCAAGAATCTTATAAGTTTTCATCATAGGAAATTTAAAAAATGCTAGAGAACATATGTTTAACGTAAACATTATACAAGGTACTCCATTAATCTATTTAATTTTTTAAGTTATTGTCTACTGGGAAAAATAAATTTAAATTATTTATCCACTTTGGAGAAAGAGTTGATAGGACACGGCTGGTAATTTTGGCATCAGGGACAAGCAAGAGGAGCAAAGCCAGAATTCTGCCTCATCAGCTGAGTGAAAACTGAAGCATTTAAATGAGAAAATGGGAAAGGTTAGAGGAGGAAGTAGTTGGAGGATAAGAAACCTGAGTTCCCACGTGGTCATGTTGATTTTGGTATCAGCAGCCACCCGGGATCTGTCTTCTGTGGCAGGTGGTGAGTGAGCTTCCTGATTCAATTCTGGATCCCCAGTGGCCTCGAGTGAGGAACATCCGAAATCATTTGGTATATGATGACACAGAAGCGTAGGCTTCTTGCCAGCTTCTAGCAGCCCATCTGCCTATATTGATTTTTTTTTCCTTTTGTCCCAGTCCTGGGGCTTGAACTTAGGGACTATAAGCATTGTCCCTTAGCTTTACCACTCAAGACTAGAATTCTACCACTTGAGCCACAGACCCACTTCAAGCCTTATTTGCTGGTTAATTGGAGATAAGAACCTCCCCGTATTTTCGTGGCCAAGCTGGCTTCAAACTGCAACCCTAGGATCTCAGACTCCTGAGTAGATAGGATTATAGGTGTGAGCTTCTCTACCTGGCTGAATTGATAATTTTATATGATAAATAATGATGTTCCAATATCTACATTATCCTTCGCAGAAAAGGTTCCTTACCCTTCAGTGAGTGAATGAAATGAAATTGACACTGAAAATTTTCCCTTCTGGGGGCAGGGAGGGTGTTTTCCAACTTCTTGCAAAGAAGTTCTTAGATGATTCCAGTCTCAGATCTTACTGCCTCATCTTCCATACCTCTCTCATTATTGCCTTTATTATTCAATACAATTTTTTTTTAAAGAAGGAGCCAAAGGGTTTTTCAGTTGTGACACTCTATTCCCCTTCCTCAGAGAGGGAGCTGTTTTGAAACAAAAGAGCCAAGATTGAACTTAATGGCAACTTGAGGTGTCTATAAACTCCTAAAAGGAGTTTGAAGAATTTTACGGACACTATTTGGAAATCATTATGCTTTGACATAGAATAAATGCATTTTGAAAAACGTTAGTTCTTGTAAATAAAGTTTAAAGTTGTTTTTTTTTTTTGGGGGGGGGGCCAGTTCTGGGCCTTGGACTCAGGGCCTGAGCACTGTCCCTGGCTTCTTTTTGCTCGAGGCTAGCACTCTGCCACTTGAGCCACAGCGCCACTTCTGCCCGTTTTCTATATATGTGGTGCTAGGGAATCGAACCCAGGGCTTCATGTATATGAGGCAAGCATTCTTGCCACTAGGCCATATTCCCAGCCCCAAAATGTTAGTTCTTAATACTGGTGTTCATAAAATGGGCCACTGAGAGAATCTAGTGGAACAGCACAGAGCCTGGTGCTTAGCAAATGCTCAAAAATTATTTGAAGGGAAGAAGGGACAGATCAGGAATAAGTATACATTATGCAATGAGGTGCAAATAGATGCAAATGAGTAGCCTCTAGAGGCTTACCCATCTGTTCCCAGCCTCAGCCTGATGAGAACTGCTCAAAAGTGGGACCAAATTTGATTTTCTCTGATCAAGCCCCAGGCACTACTACAACACCCAGTGTGTGCAGAGAAGCAAAAGCAAGCCTGGCTGGAGTTTCAGCTGTGTCAGCCCCACCTGAGGGTGGGGGTCCCATGCAAATTGTCTCTCAGTCAGGAGGCTCATTAAATGCAGAAAAGGTGAAAACACTCCCAAGAGAGAACTCCCATCAGGGAGAGTCCAAATCAAGCCTAGCTCTGCCTCATCTATCCAAATATGTAAGTGTTTGTGATTGTCTTTCTTTTTTCCTTTCCTTTTTTTACATTAATTTCAGGAATTAACACCAGAGGCAATTCCCATAGCCCATTTCTTTCTGGATGTCATAAATGGCTTGAACCTACTTACTCCTTGGCTGTGGTCAACGTGAGTCTTACCATTGAAAGCTGTCCTTAGCAAAGCCCTAGAGCCACAACACTAAAAGCATAAACATGCTTCCTAGAACCAAAGATTTCTAAGAAGGCAGCTAATGACTCTTAAGACATTTTTATTTTTCTCTCTGGGGAAAAAAAAATGAGGCATTTGGCAGACACTGTAATCTGTAAGTCCTTCTCCTACGTGTTTCTGTCTATATTTGTGTTTTTTCAAAACTGTAATTCTGGAGGTTGATGGCTGACTCTTACCTACCAGGAAAGAAACATAGGTTTAAATATAAATGTACGCAAGGGGCAAAGCACAGAATTATACTACCCCATTGTTTTTAAGCAGGGGAGTAAAACTCTGGTGTCCCCTGGCCCCACTCCTGGGTTACCTCAACCAGCCCCAGTGGTACAGCCTGTCAGGGGGCAGAGCCTTCCAGGACATCTCTGAGAAGCCTCTGACTTAACACTTGTGATTTCCAACTCTATGGCTCCATTGGCTCCGTTCCCCAGGCTACTCCCACAGTCAGCCATGTAAACCTGGCTCCAGCACAGGATCCCAGATGAAAGCGTTTGTGCTCCTGGTGCAGATGGTGCAGGCATTTCCACAGGCGGGTCACACTGCAAAGTGTCACCACTCCCCTCGTTCCCTCTTCCCCCTTTCTCTTTTCCTCAGTTATTTCCCTGGAAAGTCAGGAAGATTTGTCTATGTGTGTGGCCCATAAGTTAATTCTTCCCTGCCCACCTCCAACCCACCCATCTCACTCAGAACAATGCTCACCCGATCAGAGAACCACACAGATGCACACCAAGTGGGAGGTGTGGACGTGTCCCTTCCAAACAGAGTTCCTCTCTGGAAGGAACACTTGTGAACTCTGTTTTCTCCCCCTCAGCTGAATATCTATGCACTCCGAAGCCCTGGAAAAGCCATTATCTCTGCAGGCAGGGAGCAGCCCAGGGTAAAAGCAGTGGCAGGGGAAACCAATCTTTCGCAGCCATCTTAGGAGCCCTCCTCCTTGCCTCTATCTCCTCCTCTGCCCCCAGAACCTCTCCTTGTCTTCCGTGAGGTGCTACCCTTCTCTGCATGAGCATCAGCCCTGTGCCTGTATGATGGGTCCAGGTTGGCATAGGCTCCCTAGCACCCAATAGGTACACCCCATGTGTTTGTGGAGTGGATTGATGGGTAAGAGGAATGGGGTGGGACTTCAGTCTTGCTCCACCATGGGTCCATCTCTCAACATGGAACCAGGCTTCTGAGCTCACCAGGCAGTACTTAGACCCAAGTTCTTAGATCCATGGTACTTCCATGGAGACTTACCAAGATAGTGACAAGAATTACAAAGGAAAACTAAGCAGAAAGGTAACAAGCCCAGTGTTGATGTTTTGGACAAGACTCTACTCTTTTTAAATTTTATCTATTTATTTTATTGTTCTTGCAGTGCTGGGAAGGGAATCTTGCACATGCTAGACCAGCATCCTATCACTGAGCTGTATCCCCAGCCCCAAGACTCCATTCCTTGTCTCCTATGTCCTTGATTATGAATGAGAAGGTTTAGATCCAGCATTCCAGGTAAAAGTTAGGCTACGGTAAATTAGGCTAGCGTCTTAGGTGTATACTTTGGGCAAGCTACTTTACCCTCTGAGCCACTGTCTAATATACAAGATGGAGATAAAATATCCTGCTGGTACAGAGTTCCAGAAAGGACAGAAATAGACCAAAAGCACATTATTCCCAGCAGTCAGTAAGTGTTCCACAAATGGCAGCTGTAATTATGAGGTTCATTAGGTTTAGAGATTCAAGTCCTGAAAGCAGAACTGTGAGCTTAGCTAGGAGAAGACTCTCCTTCCTGTGTGAAAGCACCTCAAAGAGCAGCTGAGGGGAGCCCGCGTCTCCACCTGTTGGTTGAGATAAAAACAACTCTGATCCACCTCTGTCAGGCAGAAGAGGGGATCGAGGCCCAGCCTCACAGGAGACCTACAGTCAGCCCAGGCCAGCACATCATCAAGCTTTCAACACTGGAGGCACCAAGTTCTCTGGCCTCAGTTTCCTTGTCTGTGAAACAAGTCTTTTGCCCTTAAATGTCCCCTGCAGGCTTTCCTAATGGACCCAGGATCTAGGTGAGAAATCAACCACAGGGTTGGAAACTTCATTTTTCTAAAAGGGCCAAGTCACTTAGCAACATAGAGCTCATCTTGCTGCAGTGGCCCTCGGGCCTTCTTGATATGGTCATCAAATGATACAGGTTTACTAAGCCTCCTGTATCAGGGTCCCTGTCCCTTACTACATGGATCCCTTTGCAAGACTGGGCCTGATTCTGACTAAGGGGTGTGGGAAACCCCCAATGCTTCCTACAGTGAAGGGTGCTACCTGCTTAGAAAAGTCCTAGTTGATCTCTGGTGACTTTCCTGGGACTGTAGGCAGAAATAGGAGATGACTCAACTTTCTTTGCCTACCTGGGTGCCAGAAACAACCTACCCCCAAGACCCTGTCCATCACCCAGAACCTTCCCCCTTGGCCCTAAGGGCAAGGAGCAGAACATAGCTCTGCTCCTTGATTCCTGCTCCCTGCTCAGGTGCCATGACGGTCCAGGCTAACAGCCACCAGTGCCCCCTTCATCTAGGACATAGGCCCAGCGTCCCTACACACCATATTCTATGCCTAGTAAGGAGCAGAGAACTGAATTCACTGGGGCATCTGGCTGGAGCTACCTGAGCAAAAGCCAAAGCTTTGCAGATATGCCAGCACTAGTAACAACTGTGATTAACTATGTTGGAGGCAAAATAGAATTACTCTGGATGTTTTTTTCCTCTGTTGAAAAGTATACTAGACCATGGCTACAAAGAGAAAATTATAGAATATGAAGCTAAAATATAGCAGGTACATGGGGCAGCTCTGCACAACTTGACACATTTTTGTGTTGCTTATCAATCGGTTTATTATTAAGCTTCTCTGGGTTGTGTCATACCTGGAGAATGGTCTGCTTTCATATTGGCTGTGATATCTTCTCATAATCTAAATACTCAACTCCATACCTAATAGTGAAGTTGCAACCTTGCATCCTTCTCCTTTAAAAGGCCCACCGCTGCATCAACTTGAAGCTGTCAATCCTGGGTCCTTCCTGACTACCAACCTAACTGAAATCCTTTCCCAACAGTCCCAGTTCCACCTCCGAAATCCTGGGAAGTCCCTCCATTAGCAAACCCATTTTACAGTGAGGGAAACAGAGGCTCAGAAAGGCTAAGTAACTTGCCCAAGGTAAACCAGCATGAAACAGTGGGACTGGAACTCAGAGCCACTGCCCCCTTTTAATGACTCCAATGCTTATCCATAGATTCGTCACTCACACCTCCCTAATGCATCGTCTCTTTTTGCCGTTCGTGATTACCCAAAGCTAGCCACACGCTAGCCAGAGCCACCACAGGCCAGGTTTCCTTGGACCATGTGGGAGTCTGGTTGGCTCAGCTCTTCTGCCAACTGCAAGCATTTCCTGTGTGCTGGTATGGGGCATCCTTACTCATTTTGTTTACCCCTCATAGTGGTCAGTGTGGTAGCCTTAGCTTCACTTTCTGGCCAATACTGAGCTTTAGTGAAAGAGAGTAGCTGGCCTGAGCCGGCTGAGTGCGCCCAGCCCTGGCAGACCCTGGGCCTCCAAGCCCAGTCATTGGACAGTACGGGAGGTAGGGAGGGACAGTGTCTTGTTATCCTAAAACCTCTTCCAAAGTATGGGTCAGAGAAATGCTCCCCATTGGAAGAAACAGGCAGGCAAGTCTGTTTCTAGTTATGTTTCTCATTATGAGGGTCAGAGTAAACACAGACGCAGGAAAATGTGAGCCAGGTTTCAGACTAGATACACAGCGAATTGTTGCTCCAGCCATCACACATGGAACAACCTGTTCTCTGAGTTACATCTTGTAGTGCCTGTTCTTGAATCCCCTTCAGGAAATCTAAAGTGTAGATCCAGCCGTAGCTTTTCCTTGTTGTCTCACTCAGAAGTCACTGTGCAAGGATTTCCCCCCCACCCCAAAAAAAAGACACAAAGGAAGAAACATGGCTGATATATTGTGCTGTGTTGAGAAGGCTCTGCACGCTCCCCACAATGCCCACCCTTGAGCCCCCATGCTGCCCCTTTCCCCTGCCTTTTCATTGATCCCTGCAGAGAAAACTCCCAGCCAGAGCTAGGACCAGTCTGCAGCCCTTTGAGAGCCTTAGAGGGAAGCAAAATAAAGGAGGACTTACAGCAAAAGTCCCTGAGCCATTATCCTGACAGCTTCCATTTCCAGATCCACTGTGGAGGGAGTGGAGGACTTTGGCCCCTTCTAAAACTATTGACGGGATCTGGAAATGGGTTAGAGAAGAGCAGGGGTCCTCCCCCGCCACCCCCCCCCCCCCAGCATGGATGCACTGGACAGCCTCGTGCTGTTGCCAGCGACCCTGGCCAGGCACAAGCAAATCATGTCACAGTTTCACATACCTCATTGTTTGCTTCTTTTCCTCCAGAGCGAAACACAGAACAACAGAGTTCTATTGAGCTCTGTTCACAGGAGGAGGCAGAGCTGAGAGGAAGGGAAGGTGCTGAATTCCAGCGCCTGTCAAAAGAATAAACAGCTGTTTCAGGAAGAGGGGGGTGGGGTGGGTGGATAGACAGAGCTGCCACTAGCTCTGTTCCTGCAACCCCGGGAAATGGGTTGTTTATCAGGTCTGTTGACTCAAAGCTATATGCCAAGGCAGAATTGGTCCTCTCTGGGCCAGTTCATGGCTGGCCTCTTGCACCAAATGAAACTAACAGGACCAAACTGGAGGGTGGGCCAACACCCAGGTCACCTGCTCCTGGGGAAAACTGGGAGCCATTTGGGACCCAAACAACCTCAAGTGACAGCTCTCAGGAACAGCCAATGCTGATTAACACCCCACACCAGAGGTAAGATGGGTTAGGAACTCTTGAGAGTACTTCTCAAAAGTCCCTAAAGGTCCCTTAGATCTAAGCCCCTCCTCTTCACCCTTGGGGGTTTGGACCTGCTCAGTTTTGTTGGCACGCTGTATTTTTAGAGTGCTATGAGATCCCGTAGCAAACTATCCTGTAAAAACTTTAAAAGGTCACAGTGGCCCACTCTGCTCCTGGCATGAACAATGCTCAGCCCTTCCCATACCCGCCCTCTGATCCCAAAATAGAACTGTCCCACTGGACGAGACCTGGGAGCCGGGGATTTTCAAGCTAGAAATAAAAAGCCAAGCTTTTCCAAACAGCAAATGAAGTCATTCTCAGAAGCCCTACTACACCTAACAGCACAAGAGGACTGGCTCAAGAGGGGAGCACGCAATATGCTAAGCTCCTTGCTTCAGCCTTCCCATGGGGACACCGCCATAAGTACAGGAATCCCAGACCAAGAGGACAAAGCCGGACAGGAAGGAATCAGTAACTGGCCCTTGGGCTGCTCCGCCACGATTCCAGTTTCTTCCCCATTCTCAGAAGGAAGTTTCGCAGTTTCCTTTTCTAAAGTCATGTGCCAGTTGATTACAACAATCTTTAGAGTCTGGAAGTCCTTCCCAAGAGCTTGCCTAAATTCTACCCCCAATCCTCAAAAACATACACATTGTGATAGTGACTGGACCCAATATACTGGATAACTTCACGTTCTCTTAGAGTTCAGAAGTAAGCAACATTAATTTGTGGTGTTGGGCATCCAGGAGGTGTTTTCCCTGGGGGTTGATAGAAGGGACTCTGCCCCTTGGGTTACATGGACCCGTCCACTGTGTAAAAATGCATCACCAATACAGGTATTAAGGATGAGGGGGAAAAATACAGAACCTTTCCAGCCAGAAGCTGTGTTTTGGGGGGGGGGGGGGGCTGTCTCTCCTACCTCTTCTTCAAAAGCCCACTGATGACAGATGGTCTCAGCTTTTTCTTCTTTTGGGTTGCCCATCCCAATCTTATGTACTGAACCCCTTGATCTGCTGTGTTCAGAGACTAGGAATGTGGACCTATGGTCAGTGTGAAAGGGAGAGAGAATGGAATCTGAAGGGCGGCTTGACTGATAAGCAGGGACTCTTTATTGGAGGAGTCTGGAGATGGACCCCAGGGTGTCCTGCACACTGAGCAATTTCTTTAGCACTGAGCCACACACCCAGATCTTACGAGAGCCTCTTAATGTGCAACACGATCTCTTCTATTGATCACACACACACACACACTTTATACTTTACAAAGCAGCCTCTTTCTTTCTTTCTTTCTTTCTTTCTTTCTTTCTTTCTTTCTTTCTTTCTTTCTTTCTTTCTTTCTTTCTGCCAGTCCTGGGGCTTGGACTCGGGGCCTGAGCACTATCCCTGGCATCTTTTTGCTCAAGGCTAGCACTCCACCACTTGAGCCACAGTGCCACTTCTGGCCATTCTCTATATATGTGGTGCTGAGGAATCGAACCCAGGTCTTCATGTATAAGAGGCAAGCACTCTTTCCACTAGGCCATATTCCCAGCCCCAGCCCCTCTTTCTTTATCTTAGGGGACCATCAGGGTCACCCAGAAAATGGCAGGGCTGGCCCTTTACTCCTTTCACAGATGGGAGCTTTATACAGGCCACATGTTGGGACATTTCCCTGGCAGGTCCTGTGCTGCCTTTCTTACCTACCTGGGGCCCTCCAAGGGTCACATTCCACATGAGCAGAATAATAAGGCTCCAGAATGGTTAAGCTATCTGACAGAGCGCTTGCAAACCTGCAAGGCAGAAAGTGCAATGTGTGTGTGTGTGCATCTGCGCTCGCGCACACGCATATCACACGCATGCTCACCAATCCTGGGGCTTGAACTCAGGGCTTGGACTCTGTCTCTGAGCTTTTTTTTTTCCTTTCCCCAAGGCTAGTAGTGCTCTACCACTTGAGCCACAGCCCCACTTCTGGCTTTTTGGTGCTTACCTGGAGATCAGAGTCTCAGAGACTTTCCTGCTAGGTCTGGCTTTGAACCACAGTCCTCAGATCTCAGCCTCCTGAGTAGCTAGGATCACAGGAGTGAACCACCAGCTCCTGGCCAAAAGCTATAATTTCTAGAAATACTAGAATCTAGAGGATTCCTCCATCCCAGACACACTTCATTCTGAAGCTCTCAAAGGAGCAGGTGTTGTGGTCATTCCTTCATAGAGAGGCAGGGAGCCATAACAAATAGCCCTGGGCTACAGAACTCAGCTGCAGATCAAAGTGAGGACTCTGCCAGGGCTGGAATGAGGAAGCTCATCATGCCAGCCCGTGGCACCTGTGGATCTATCTAGTGGCAGCCTGCATTCTGTGCATCCCACCTTCCACATCCTGAATAGACAGAGGTCCAAGGTCCCCCTGCATCTGGGTGGGGTCCACTGTAGCACTAGTGTGGCAAATGCTGGCTTCGCATCCCAGGTCACTCCCGTGAGAAACAAGAAGGTCAAGAGTGCCACCCTGCTCACTTCTTTGGAAAAAAAAAAAAGAGGATTAAGTGTCCTTGGCAAAGAATGCTTCTGACACAAAGCTTGCAAATTATCATCACTTGTTTAATCCTGAATAGGTGTAGGGACGTCAAAAGAGACATGCCTGCCACTGCTTGCCAGTGATAACGCAATATGCTTGGTTTCCTCCCCTGGGTAATGGGATACTAACAACCCCCCATCTGCCTCTCAGGTGGGCTGAGGGCTGCTAAGCAGGCTGGTAGTGAGCACAGATGCTGGAACATGGCTGCTTGGCTATATATGAGTTCCAGCTCTGCCTCTTAGGCAGTTCTGACTGCAGGTACAACAAAGAACTCCTCGAGGTGCCTCAATAGCAAAGCTAAGAGGGGAGGAAACACAGCTTCTTGAGACAGAGACTGGTGTGGTTTATGGGGAACTTTTCTCCCACTCTAGAATGCAGCAAGGGGCAGGGCAAGATGTGAACACCGAGAGGGCGGCTGAGGACAAGCAGTCCTGCTGGGTTCTCCCACCTACCTAGGATAGCTAGGAAGACACTACAGAGCCTGTGAAGGTAGCTCGTTGGGGGGGGGGGGGGGAGAGAATTTTAGAAAAAGTTCAAATCAATAGTAAGAATATAACTAGAAGAGAAAAAGAGTCTCACCAAGTACTGACAAGGCCGGTGACACCATTCTACATGCCATGTGGCCTTAGGTAGGTTCTTTTCCCTGTGGGAGTCCCAACTCCCATCTCAGCACCAAGACACCATCAGAGTTGAAGCAAAGTATTCCCAGGGTGACCTAGGTCCCTAGTGGCTCTTTGATTTGTTGTTTTCTGAGTGGTGGGGGCTTGGCAGGGATGCACAGATTCGGTGGTTGTAAAGGGCCTGGTCTTACTTACTGTGCAAACCTGGCTGATAAACGAGCAGCCTTCAAAACTCAGAGACCTACTTTCTGGCTGAGTTCTCCCCTGAATTTCCACATGCCCTGAGAGGTTGCTCATCTCTCTGTACCTGGAGCTTGCAGGTTTCCATCTTGTCCTCCACCTCTACCCCAAGATCTTCAAGGGAAGTAGTGGGCACCTGATCTACCACAAAGTCCCTGGTTAGTGGTGTTCACACAGGGCCTAATATATAGAATAGAGATGAGGAATGGTGGTCAGGCAGACAAAGGTACCCATAATGCATCCATTCCCTAAATTATTCTAGGTAACTTGACACATTTATCACAGTACTGGAAAGGATTGGTTCCTTTATGTTATTGGCAGAGGAAACATCTCTTTTATGCTTCTTTTCATGCCTTCTGGTGGTGGCTGGAAATCTTTGGGGGTTTTTTTGTGGCATCCAAAGTCAAAACTCCCTCTGTTGTCACCTGTCACTCTTGGCCATGTCTTCTATGTCTGAGTTCCAATTTCCCTCCCCTCCTGAAGAGGTGAGTCACCACAAGTCAGTATGACCTTGAGGACATCCCAAATAGCTGCCTTTATAGGCACCAGGGCTTAGCACCTGAACAGATGCTTTGGGGGAACCGTCACTAGTGACAGTTACCCAAGCAGCCATTGTCTGAAAGCCTGCAACCTCTGTGGGTACCAACTGTGAGGCTGAGCCCTAAGTACAATGACAAGAGTTCAAAGCCCAGGGCAAGAAGGAGGTGTTCCTGAGAAGGAGGAAAGTAGATGAATCCTTATAGTACATCTGTTTGACCATGATTTTTCTGAAGAAGGATGAAGGAGTAGACAGCTAAGGAGGGAGAAATGAAGCTCCTCCCCAGGACAGGCTTGGCCCCAGCAGCCTGGGCAAGGGCTCCTAGGGGCAGCTGGCACCAAACCCTAGGTCCAGGAACAAGCATCAGATGAGGAAGTGACATCAAGTAGCTGAAGGACCTCTCTCAAGATGTTTGTCTGGGAAGGGCTGGAACGAGGATGTTAGCTAAAGGAGACTAGAGGAAAAGAAAACGACTCCTACGGTATCCAGTGCCCATGGAAATCAATGCAAATACAAAACCAGACTCAGAGGGAGAAGGCAGTGCTGAAGCCTCCCACACAGGTCCAGGTGGGGTCAATCTAGGCACCAAGCAAGGGCAGAGGTTGATGCTCTTCTGCACAAAGGGGAAGGGGACAGGATGGGTGCGTTGATGATCTCAGGGGACAGATGAGAACAGGAAGTGAAGGGGTTGTGGCCTACAGCCATAAGTGGAAGGGCATAGTGGGACACAGGAGGCAGATGATGAAGGGAAGAGCCCCTCAGAATCTGATCCTGATTCTCTTCAAAAGTGAAGGGGATCATAGAATGTCATCCATCCTGTAGAGTGAAAGAATGAGTGGAAGAGAGGAAAAAAACAATCTCCCCATGAAGGCTAGCTACCCAGGAGGCACAGGCTGAGGTTCAGGTGAAAAACTGAATGAAATCAATGGAAGGAGCTGGAAGATAAACGAGAGCAGTAGTCTGAGAGAAGGAAGAAAGAAGTGGTACCCTGTGACCCTTGGATGGTGTGAAATAAATTTCCTCACAAGCTTTGCATGAAGGTCCCCTTCTTGGTGAGACAGTCACCAATTTACATTTTAACTTTACATTTTAACTTTTGGTAGCTTATTGATGTGTCTTATACATTTCTTCCTTTACCAGAATGGCAATAAGTCTGTGGACAGATACTTCTGTAGTTTGTACTCATGTGAAGGCACCCAGGACTTGTTCAGAATTTGTAGAAACATGTCCAGCTCAGGGCCTGGACTTGGAGCATTCAAAGCACACAGACTCTTTTGAGAAAGGGTGGCAACAGTGTTGGTACTGGGTGAACAGTGGGCTGAGGAGAAAATAACCAGCATCTGAAATGACATAGATCCTTGGGCACCACCTAAGCACCCCCAAACAAAAGTGTGTCAGCTGGGCCCCAGAACCTACATGTGAACCAGGTCCCCAGAAGATGTGGGCATCTACTTCAATCTGCAAAGCACCCCTCTAAGCTGGTCCCCTGATTTCTAGTTGCAGTAGGCAACAGATGGTGTTGCCCACTGACTGAGAAAAGAAAGTGAAGGTCAGGGGTTGGGGAGTTGGGGAGTTCTGTTCTGTATGTGTCCAGTCTGAGGGAGTCATTGGAGAATGGGCAGTGAATGTGGCCAGCCAGAGCCTGATTTGGGAATTACAGGGTGTAGGCAAAGGGGAAGCTGAGGTGGGACAGAATGAGCAGGTGTGAGGAGGATTGGAAGGAAGAGGGAGTAGGTGGGGAATCCTCACTGGGCACAACAAAGAGGCAAGAGAGCCAGGATCAGAGCAACACAAAGGCCAGAAGAAGATGCCAGGTGCAGTCAAAATATCTCACAAGTTGAAGATCTGCGAGTAAGAGGGTGGTAAGCCACGTAGAGTCCAAGTTAAAACTCTTTCCCGAGCCTTCTCCATTATGCCTGTGAAAGCCCTGGCAACCTGGGCCAGAATGAACCACATTGCCATTCCTGAATGGTTTGGGGCTTACTGTTGAAGGCACAGAAAGCCACCATGAAAAGGTGAGCATCGCCTTCAGTGACACAGGGACAGAGGGTGGAGGCAAGGTTGTGTTCAGAAAGAACATCATCTCCCTGGAGGATACAAAACCGCTCAGAAACAAAGCAAGGCCATCTCAGAGATGCTCCACTCATGAGACCCCAACTCTATCCCAATGCTCTGCCCTCTCCCATGAATGACTCCTCAAGTTCTGAGCAGGGACTATGTGTCCCCTTCCTAGTTCCCTCCTTCACTGAGCTTTGGCCTTTTGTTCCTCTGGAGATGCCAGCAGACAGCCCTATGGTGTCTTTCTGTTCCTATGCTTGGCGCTCAGGGCTGAAAAGCGGTTTGGGGTTTTACTTCTCTGGGTGTGGTTTTCCCAGCATTCACAATGGAAAGCTCACAAGCTGCTGCTTTGTCTTTGGGACCCCAGCAGGTACCTTGGCTGTCTGGAGTTGACGTCAGCAAGCTAGGCACAAAAGGGAACACAAGTTTTAGTATTGTTCAACCAGATAGTTCCAGCTCTCGCACGTGATGGGATTTCCCGACCCCTTGTGGTTGCTTGGGGATGGCCACATGTCTAGTCTGATTGAGAAGATGGAAGTGGTTCTAAGCACAAAGTTGTCTAAGACTGCCTATAGCTCTCAATCTTTGCACCATGGAGTATACTGCAAAGGGTGACTGCTCTATCATTCTGGCTCCTTGAACAAGGAGCACAGCCCCCACATGACCCAAAGTGCTGGTATTAACTGGAATGATAAACTAATCCTTTGTCTTAGGCTCAAAGATCTCAGGGTTGTTTGTTACTGAAGCCTAACATGACTCACCCTGATTGCTACATTGCCCACCTCAAGAGAGCAGGAGGGGGTTTACATATTAATTACCTTCTTCCCAATGAAACTATTCTCCTGTTTGGTGAAAACTCTGTCACTAAGAAAAATTGAGGTAAGGACATTTTTCTAATGTAAAGTAAACAAGGGAAGATAACATTGGACTAAAATGGAAAGGAGTTCGAACAGTTCAATGTGTTTTCTCTGGCTTCCCTTCCCTAGAAAGTAAGATTAGTCATTTGCCAAACATTTATAACTTGTATAAAAATTCCACATCCTCATATTGGCCACCTCAAGATGAAAACAGATAACTCCCTAAATGTTAACTGGCTCTACTCCCCTAATATTAAACATAAAAACCACATGGGAAATATAGAAATTTAAATAGAAGTAACATAAACCTGTCATAAATCGTAAACAAAAAACTATTTGTGGGACAGCATGGATGACAAATGGTCTACTGTGTAAATTTTAGAATGAGGCGGACAAAAGTTGGAAGACCAGTTAATTTTCCCCTCCTTCTCCTGCTTCCGCTTCGTCCCCTTGGGTCCACACACACAAAAAAAGATTAGTCATTTGTGTCACTGGTGCAAAATACCCATGACAAATAACTTAAAAGAAAGAAAAGAGAAGCTGTGCGCTGACGGCTGACTCCTATAAGCCTAGCTACTGAATAGGCTGAGATCTGAGGATCAATGGTTCAAAGCCAGCCCGGGCAAGAAAGTCCATGAGATACTTATCTCCAATTAACAACCAAAAAGCTGGAAGTGGAGCTGCAGCACAAGTGGTAGAGTGCTAGCCTTGAGCAAAAGTGTTCGGGGACAGCTCCCAGGCCATGAGTTCAAGCCTCGGAATCAGGGGTGGAGCCTACCCATTCCTACAAAGCAGATTCCATTATCCAGTCCTAGGAACCTCACAGATGTTATCGCTGATCCTTCTGACAACTAAAAGCAATTCCAGACTGGGGACCGGAGATACAGCTTAGCAGTAGAGCACCTGCCTAGCAAACATTGAGTTCAAACCTTGGTACCACCAAAAAGCAAAAAAGAAAGTTAACCAATTGTAACTCCTTCTGAGCAAGGATCTGAATTTTAAATGATCATCACAATAATCATTGTAATAGCAATAGCTACAGCACATGAAACTCTATTGAGGGTACACACAGCATGCCAGTGGGGTTCTACATATACAAGGTCCGTAAGTGTATTGACTGAGACCACCTATCATGCCTCCTCCAACTCCCAAGGCCAAGGCCAGAGCAGTTTTTAGGGCTCCTTCCCCAGGAGTATGCCAACAGTAACCTCAAACACCTGATCATCCTGCCTCAGCCTAGCCTCCCAAGTGCTAGGACTATGGGTATGCACCACTACTACACTGCTAGTTTGCATTGAACATACTGTCTAAGCAAATCTAATGTGCAAGTAGTGGGGTCTATGGGTTCAAAATCATAAATGAATGAATGAACTTGTCCTCAGACAAGTCTCTCTGAAGTTATGCACCCTTTCTTTAAAACAAAACCCTGGTGTTTTTTGAACTGTGTTTCCAAGACTCCCCCAAATCTTCCTGACATCCCTCAGAGACCTTGGAGAGAGGAAGTAGGAGACTCAGGGATTAGGACTCTAATACCATCCATCCTTTACACCATTGTCCTGTTTACCTTGTCTGCTACCATGCATCATGTTTCCGTGTTGGCAATAAGGGTTTCTTGGCTTAAAAAATAGTTTTAAAACACTGAATTGGATGAGCCCCAAGAATCGTCAAGGAGAAATTGAAAGAACTCCTTGAAGTCAATGACTTCAATTTGTTAGGTTTTCTTGAACAAGTATGTACAGAGTATGAGGCTATTATCAGAAGCTGTTTGTTTTATTGCCATAAGTTAATATATTTTGCTCTGGCCCCAAAATCAACACATAGATTAAAAAATATAGTTTAGCAATATAGTAGAATATTGTGTACTTTTTGATACACAGTACTGTGTGTTTGTGTGTTTGTATGTCTGTGTGTGTGTGCGTGTGTGTGTGTGTGTGTGTGTGTGTTATGCCAGTACTAGGGCTTGAACTCAGGGCCTCAGACTTCCACTCAGTTTTCTCAGTCTTCTTGTGTTCTACTGCTCAAGCCATGCCTTCATTTTGATATTTTGCTAGCCAATTGGAGATGAAGTCTTACAGACTTTTCTGCTCTGTCTGGCTTTGAATAGTGATCCTCAGTTCTCAGCCTCTTAAGTAGCAAGAATTTTAGGCTTGAGCCACTTGCACCCAGTAATTCACAATATGTTTTAAGAATAGTCTAGTGAAAAAATAAGCAAGAATATTATTAAGCAAGATATTAGGCAAAAATGTTATTAAGGAAAATGTTAAATTGTATATGGAACTGATACATCGAAAATACTGGTCAAGTACGATAATTCGGGGCTGGGGATATTGCCTAGTGGCAAGAGAGCTTGCCTCGTATACATGAGGCCCTGGGTTCGATTCCCCAGCACCACATATACAGAAAACGGCCAGAAGTGGCGCTGTGGCTCAACTGGCAGAGTGCTAGCCTTAAGCAAAAGGAAGCCAGGGACAGTGCTCAGGCCCTGAGTCCAAGGCCTACTGCCCCCCCCCCAAAAAAAAAGTATGATAATTCCTCAAAACTTAAGCATAAAGCTGGAGGCCCTGAGTTCAATCTTCAGTAACTAAAAAATAAAATAAACATAGGATTGCCATGTGTTTCAGCAATGCAACGTTTTCCTTATATACCCAAAAGAAATGAAGGCAAAGATTCAAGGAGATATTTGTACACCCATGCTCATAGCAACAGAAAGGTGAAACCAACTCAAAAATATCCTTGGGATAGATAAATGCATAAACACAATGTGGCATACACATGCAGGGAAATATTCTTGGGAAATTCTGATGCATGCTACAATATGAATAAATCTGGAAGTCGGGGCTGGGAATAAGGCCTAGTGGCAATAGTACTCACCTTCCATACATGAAGCCCTGGGTTCGATTCCCCAGCACCACATATACAGAAAATGGCCAGAAGTGGCGCTGTGGTCCAAGTGGCAGAGTGCTAGCCTTGAGCAAAGAGAAGCCAGGGACAGTGCTCAGGCCCTGAGTCCAAACCCCAGGACTGGCAAAAACAAAACAAAACCTGGAAGTCATTACATTAAGAGAAATACACCAGACATAAAAGGGCCCCTTTTGTGTGATTCCACTTATATGAGGTGCCCAGAGTGGACAACCTCATACAGTCACAAAACAGAAAGGTGACCTGCGGGGAGGGAAAAGAAGGGGGAAGAACAGGAAGTTATTGCTGTATTGACAGAGTTTCTCTTTGGGATGACAGGAACATTCTGGAGATGGATATTGGTGATATGATGAGTATACTTAATACCACTGAACTGTAAACGTAAGATGGTAAATTTTGAGTTATGCAGCTGTCTATAATCCTAGCAATTCAGGAGGCTGAGATCTGAGGATCCTGGTTCAAAGCTAGCCTGGGCACACAAATCTGAGACATTTATCTTCAATTAACTAGCAAAAAAATGCCAGAAAGGAGGGACATGGAAATTATACAGGATAATAGACATTCATACCCAGTGAGACCAAAGGAGGATGTTCTTAGGAGAGCAACACAAAGGTGCAGTGCCTATGTGCCACATCTGATTCTATAAAATAATACTTACTGAAATAAACTCCAGGAAATGAAATGAAAACAAGAGTTTGTTTTAAAGCTTTGTTGCAGGGGCTGGGGATATGGCCTAGTGGCAAAGAGTGCTTGCCTCTTATACATGAGGCCCTGGGTTCAATTCCCCAGCACCACATATACAGAAAATGACCAGGAGTGACGCTGTGGCTCAAGTGGCAGAGTGCTAGCCTTGAGCAAAAGGAAGCCAGGGACGGTGCTCAGGCCCTGAGTCCAAGGCCCAGGACTGGCAAAAAATGATAATAATAAAAACAATAATAATAATAATAATAAAATACACAAAAAATAAAGCTTTGTTGCTGTTTCTGTCTTGATTGTTCATTCTCTTTTTGTCTTGTTTGTTCGTTTATCGGTCTTTGGGAGGAAAAGAGCAGGACACCGAAATGGGGGGACAAATGTGAATAAATTCAGAGGTGGTACTCACTAGACACTATATGGAAAATGAATTATACAACTTGTGGGTGGGGATGAAAGGGAGAAACTGGGAGACAGCAAGGGAAGGGGTGACACTGCCCCAAAAGAAATGTACTTATGACCTGACTTATGTAACTGTAACCCCTCTTACATCACCCTTGTAATAACAATTAAAAATTATTTTTTAAATGCAGAAGTGGGAGAGCAGCTGAAGTGGTAGAACATCATCCTTGAGTAAGATTGCTAAGTGAGAGAGGACGAGGCCCTGAGTTTAGGCCCTAGTATCAACATAACTTTTTAATTGTGTTATGTAATTTTTGTTATACTTTAAAAAATCTTGGCCCAAACTGGATTCACATACTACTATTAGTGGTGAATAACATGCAAGGAGATGATAGAAAAAGGATCAGTTCATCCTGTCTCCTCTAAATTTGCAAACATTTTTCAATAAGAATTTCTTACTTTCATAACCAGACAGAATTGTCTTTAATTAAATAAATCTGCTCATTCCCCCGACATACTCCAAACCCATTGTTGATCCTACATAAATGCAACTAATATTTCTGTTCTTAAGAGAAAAAAGCCAAGTTCAAGGATGCTAACTAAAGTATGCTCCAAGCTGCTTAGTCAAAACAAGTGACAGGCAGAGTGATCTTCTTTTCCAAAGTCTTGTCATTCTCGTCTATATTTAAATAAATCTTGAATAAAAACAGAACCCAAGAAATCTTCTCATGAGCCATCCCAGAAGCTGTCTGGCCTGGAAAAGTTCAACCACAAACCAAAGAGAAAAAGAGAAGTTACAGACGAGTGGGGAATGGTCAGGGTGATGTTTGTTTTCTTTTCTTTTCTTTTTTTTCCAGGACATTAACTCACTGCAGCTGAAAAAGTGACTTTGTCAGTGAATTTCTGTCCCTTCTTGCTTCTGCCTGGAATTCAGAAGCCAGAAGAGCCTCGCCATTTGTATTCATTGCAAAGTTTCCTCCAACACCTTCCACTCAAGGTAAATGTTGAATAAACATTTAAAGCATATTGACTTGAAGGACAGCCAGTGGGTCTGTCTGCCAGCGTGCCCTCGGTTCACAGACACAGGGGTTCACCTTGCCTGGCTCCTGGGCTGCCTGCTCTCTACTGGGCTGGCTCAAGGACAGACAGCAGAATTCACCTCCAGGAAGGTTTGGGAGAGCTGAAACAAACCCCCTAAGTCTCTCGCTCCACTACACAGTGTTCGTAGGCTCTGTCCTTCAGGGCTCTGATGTCCCCGTCTAACCAGTGGGAAGAAGGCCGTTCGTAGGCTGTCTGGGAGAAGGAATGGGTAAGTGTGGTCACAGAAGTAAAATGCCCTATTCTTTTGAAATACACATCTGCATGGGGTGATTAGGGAGAGGGGAGGTTGCCCAAATTGTAGTCCATGCTGCGTATCAGATTACAGGATGACACTAAAACCAAGAGTGGGGATAAGATCTCCCCCAAATCTAGCTCGAGGAGGGGAGCCCTGTGATTCCCTACTCTACCTCCACTATTAAGCACACAGCCACCTTCATAGAGGCCATGTTGAAATTAGGAGGGCAGGACATGGGTTCTGATTCCCAGATAAAGAATTTATCAAGGTTCAAGAAAATTATATTGTAAGACCTTATTTAAGGTCACAGTTAAGAAATAGCCAGTTTGAGGGTTTTCTGGAGTTGGCTTGATATGAGGGAGAAGGGTTGTGCTGTTACTCAATTATCTCCTGCCTCTTTCCAAAGACAGAAGGAAAGAGAGAGAGAGACAGAGGCAGAGACAGAGAGAGAGAGACGGGGGGGGGGGCGGCAAGGGATATGGCCCAGTGGCAAGAGTGCTTGCCTCAAATACATGAAGCCCTGGGTTCAATTCCCCAGCACCACATATACAGAAAATGGCCAGGAGTGGCGCTGTGGTTCAAGTGGTAGAGCAAAACGAAGCCAGGGACAGTGCTCAGGCCCTGAGTCCAAGGCCCAGGACTGGCAAAAGAAAAAAAAAAGATGATGAAAAAGAGAGAGAGAAAACACACACACACACACACACACACACATCAAAAAAAAATTTTAAGGGGAGAGGCATGAGTCTTAGGCAGTACATTACACAGTCCTTAGCCCTGTGTTCTCACCTGTAAAGTGAGTGGGTAGATGGCCTTCATGATTCTTTGGACATGAATGGTTATCTTATTCATTTTGATTATTTGATTGATATACACCCCACAGTACCTACACTAGGCATAAACTCCTTAGTCAGCCCCCAATAGAGAGGGGCCATGTTGTGTGTTGATTGTATGAGAAGCAATGAGTTGTTCTCAGGGCACAGCCAGCAGTCAATACTGTGATTGTAAGCAAAACCAACCTGTTCCTCACCCATCTCTACTTCCTACCTCAGTTTCTTTTCTGTGCAACATGCAGAGATGAACTGGGAATGTTTAACTTTCTGCCATTTCCCACATCCTATGACTTTACAATCTCGATTTAAAAAAAAAAAAAGCTAAAGAAATAGCACTTATGATTCCAGTAAGCTCTGTAACTAAGACAGGCTGTCACACGTTCTCTGGGCTTCAGTTTCCCCAACCACAAAAGGAAAGTTGAGGCGCCATATTCTAGGCTCTACCGCCCATCAATGTGATTCTGGTAAGGAAGGTTCCACCCTCCCCTCCCCCTTCACCCAAAGCTCCATTTGGGTCCTCCCAGCACACAAACAGGAAATGTGACCTGTGAAGCCAGCGAATGTGCAGCTTGTCGCTCCATGCCTGGCATGGACAGCCCCCAAGTGTACAAAGAGTTTCTTACTTCATTTTCTAGCTAAAGCCTGGTCCTCCAACCCCAAGGCCATTGTTCACCTCTGCTGGGTCTCCTGGGTCATCACACCCCATCTGTTCAGAGGTGGCCTGCAGCACCGAATGGGCAGATGAACAGGCTCAGGTTTTGCACAGTGACTGACGGCGATGGATGCTGGGTGCTGTAGGAGGTAGGAGGCTCAGGACTCCTGGCTCCAGCCTGGCTCTGTAGGAGCTCAGGGAAGCTCCTGCCACTCTCTAGACCTGGCTTTTCCCCTTCTTGCTGGCTTGGAGATCTTTCTGCAGAGTGCTATGGTAAAAGGGTATCATTTTATTGCCTGTATCTCAGCCCCCAGATTTCTCCCTACATGGCCCCCTGGACATTTCTTAATGTCCTGGGAATTCAGATTCCCCATTTGTAAAATGAGTGGTAAGAATCCCTACCTCTGGCTTTCTGGTTAGTAAGGCAGGGTCCTTAAAAGGGCCCAACATGGTGCTGGGAATGTGACCTAGTGGTAGAGTGCTTGCTTAGCATGCATGAAGCCCTGTGTTCCATTCCTCAGTACCACATAGACAGAAAAAGCCGGAAGTGCTCTGTGGCTCATGTGGTAGAGTGCTAGCCTTGAGGAAAAAAGAAGTCAAGGACAGTGCTCAGGCCCTGAGTTCAAGCCCCAGGACTGGCAAAAAAAAAAAAAAGTTCCCAGCATAAGCCTGGTGGCTCACTGTAATCCTAGCTACGCAGGAGATTGAGATCTGAGGATCACTATTCAAAGCCAGCCCAGGCAGAAAAGTCGCTGGGAGGCTCATATCTCTAATTAACCACTCAAAAACCAGAAGAGGCACTGTGGCTCAAAGTGGTAGAACACTAGCCTTGAGTGAAAGAGCTCAGGGACAGCACCCAGACCCTGAGTTCAAGCCCCACAACTGACAAAAAATAAAAAATAAAAGTACCCAGCATAGTATCTTTCTTGTCTTTTCTTTTACGCGCACACATATACACACTAGTACCAGGACTTGAACCTAGGGGACTTACACTCTTATTTAGCTTTTTCCACTGACAACTAGGGATCTACCATTTGAGCCATATCTCCCATCTGGCCTTTTTGCCGGTTAAGTGGAATTACAGTCCTGAGGACTTTTCTTCCTAGGATAGCTTCGAACTTCTGTCCTCAGGATCTTACCCTCCTGAGTGGCTAGGATTACAAGTGTGAGCCGCAGCAACCCAGCCCAGCACAATATCTTCAAGAGAGCAAGAAGTGTCCAGTAAGCATGAGCTATTACTGTTTTATGATTTGCTTAATCTGGTCTTCAAATACTTCCCTTTCCCCGTTTGCCCATCTGTGAAGGGGGCGAACAGAACTCAGACAGTTCTGTTGGCCCAGCAGAACGTCTCCCAACCCCAGCCCTCTGGGAAAGCAAATCTGAACACCAGGCTGAGCCAAGCAGAGCAGGAAAAGGAAACTGGAGGGGGAAAGGCAGGAAATCTCCTGATGCTGCCCAAAGCACATGGATTAGGGGATTGGCTGCTGCCCCAGTTTCTGGGCACCAGAGAAAGCCATCAGCTGCTCCCCAATTCAGTAGTGGAGGAGTGTCTGGCCCATTTTGTGTGGGGGCCTGGAGAGATGAGCAATCAGAGGCTGCAGAAGGCGATGGCTCTGATCCTACCTCTGCTCTGAGCTGCATGGGACCAAAGGAAGCTGGACTCATCATCTCAGCTCCCAGATATCTCCATGAGCCCTACTGGGTGCTGCATTCTCACCTGCAAAGTTGCTGACTCTCCACTTAGAGTAATTGGATTTTTTTTTTTAACTTTCTTTTATGTGTGCCAGTACTGGGGCTTGAACTCAGGACCTGAGCATTGTCCCTTAGCTTTTTTCACTCAAGGCTGGCACTCTACCACTTGAGCCATATCTCCACTTCTAGCTATCTGCTGGCTAATTGGAGATAAGAGTCTCAGGGTTTGTCTGCTTGAGCTGGTAAACCAACACCCTCAGATCTTAGCCCCCTGGGTAGCTAAGATCACAGGCGTGAGCCACTGACACCCAGCTAACATTTTCCACTTTCTAATGGTACAAAAACCATTTGGTGCGTGCCATGAAAACCACTCTTTAAAGCTCTAATTTGGATCATTTTTCTGGGCTAACCATCCCTGGTAAGCGCCTCTGCCATGTTACATTGGGCAGCAACGGCCCTGCAGTCCTGAGAGGACACAGGGGACACTGCGGTGGGCTGTGCTCCTGCCCCAGGATGTTCCATGGCTTAGGAGCATTCAGTGCATTTTCCACATATGACGCTTTCAACCTACAATGGATTTACCTGGGTGTAGCCCCGCAGTAAGTAGAGGATCATCTATGTCTGCTTTTACAGAAGCTGGGAGAATGAAAGCTAAGGGCTATGAGTAATATTTCTCAGGGGAGTCCTTCCTGGGAAAGCCTGCAGACAGATGGCTGTTGGTTCCTCCATAAGGAAGCACAGAAATGGAGAGTCATGCATTTTTGCTGTATTTGACCAAAACACCCGTGCATAGAGTATTAAAAATAAAGGAAGAACTGTGTTAACATGTTAAAACAAAACAGGCCAGGTGCTGTGGCTCACACTTGTAATCCTAGCTGCTCAGGAGACTAAGATCTAAGGATTTCAGTTCAAAACCAATCCAGGCAGACAGGTCTGAGTGCTTATCTCCAAATAACTTGCAAAAAAGCTGGAAGTAGAAGTATGTCTCAAGTGGTAGAGTGCCAGCCTTGAGTGAGAAAGCTAAGGAAGAATGTGAGTTCTGACTGCAATATCAGCAATGAGGGAGGGAGGGAGGGAAGGAGGGAAGGAGGGAAGGAGGGAGAGATATTTAAAGCAGGATGCAAGGGAGAAGTAGGACCATGTTCTGCCTGTTCAAGATGGACTTGTGAGTCTACCTTGCTTGAGCCATGTGTCCAAGCCAAATGCTGTCCTTGACCCTCACATACCTTACCCAGAGGCAAAGGCAATGGGCCACAAAACATCTGGGGTGCTGAAAAATGGAGCCTTTGAGAGCTTTAGAGGGCCAGCACAACCCTGAAGGGAAGGGGCAGGACCAACCACAGAGACCAGGGGGAAGTCATTTGGCACTCCATGTGAAATAGCGGCCTGCAGAGGAAGAAACCGGACAGCCTAAGAGCTCCTGTCCGAGCTCCCAGCCTCCATCCAAGCTGCTCAGCTGTGGATTTCTGTAGCCCCGGCTACGTAGAAGCCATGTCTTCATCGTTAGAGACTTTTTATAGCTGAAAGGGCTCTCTGTTTAAATCCTTGTCATTTACAGAAAAAGAAACCAAGCCTCAAGGAAAGAGGTAGCTGGTAGCAGAGGCAGGGTGAGAACCCTTGAAGGTTCCTTGCCCTATCTCCATTTGTCCATTCAATCAACCAACCCATACTTGTTGAGGACCTACTGTGTGCGGGCAAGTATTAGACTAAGCACTGGATATAGCCATAAATGAATGAATAAATGAAAAAATATAAAGCAAACAAAGGACGTGGTGGACTTGTGGAAAATGACTTGGGATAGAGCAGAGGACTCAGCCCACGGAGTTGGGCAAACCCAGTTGTTAAACCCAGCCATTATTAAAAATTCAATGCAATAATTTTACGATTCAATGAGCTATACTTCGAAACAAAGCTAGTAAAAGCTCATTATTTCCTAATGAGCATGTTACATGATGTCCTGCTGAGGTTACTGTTAGTCTGTTATATCTAGGCAGTGTAGAAAATATCATAGAAGGATGCTAGCCTGCCCAGCTCCTCAGAATCCTACTGGGGCCTCTGTGGAGATATTTACACTATGGAAATTGGCAGGTGACACCATCAAGGCCTTTGATGAAGAGTTAGCCACCAAAACCTCTGTTAGCGCAAGGAAATAGGAGAGGAGGGAGGTGGGTGAACATGGCTTGCGGGGGGTGGGGGGGGTCAGTCACGTGGTTGTGGACTTTTCCTCCTCTGGCTATTAAGCTTAGGCCCTGGGACTGCAAAACCGGACTACCTAAGTAGATCTGTCTGTCTGTCTGCCAAGGAAAGGTTCTCTTCAACAAAATATAGCAAAGATGAGGACTCCCTTGAGTATTGGTTTACTTTTGCCAAGCTAAATCCTATTTTGAAGTATCTTGGGAAAGAAAAAAAACAAAACCTGAAAAGGAGCCTTGCAGACAATCTCTCTGCACATAGGCACATATGTCTGCTCTTGGGGTTTCTCTAGGTTGTCAGATCTTGGGTTTCCTTCCTCTGAGGGTGTAAGTGGGGAGTGATAACATAATCAATCCACTAGCGGTAACAATGGCAGCAACCAACACTTGCCAGCACCACGTGCCAAGTACTTGACAGTCACCTCTAACTCCACAGGAGCATGCCAAGGCCCAGTGGTTTGGTGACTTGCTCAAGGCTAGGCTTTACTTCTGAAAGTTCACCACAAGACTTCCTCCCTCTCTCAGGGGCCACCCTGTGACCCTCTTTAGACCTACAGAACTCAGTAGCACTATAAGGTTCCCATGTCCATTGCCATTTATAGATTGGTGGCTGCCCAGTTGGTGTCCTGAGGTCTCCATCCCCCACCTGAACAAAACAAGACAAGTGCTCCCCTGTTCATCCACGTACACCTGGAATAGAGAGGGACCGGGGCACTGGCCACTTAGCGGCTCTGCGTGCTAAGGAAGCTATGGGGAGGCAGGTGCTGGTCAAGGGTTATTCGCAGCAGCCCTTATGGTAGCAAATGACAGAACTAGCTCCCTGGCAAGACCATCACAGAGTTCCACTTAGCTTATGCTGGTTCTGGCTGGCTGGTTTTTTTCAGCCTTCCCAGAGATGCAGTGAGCCACCATCAAAACTCCTCTGAAGGCATGTTCTTTCTGCCTCTGGGAGCTAGAGTCTCCCTTGGTTGCTTCAAACCATGATCTTTAACTGAGCTACATGGTGGTGTATTCACTATGTGGACCCTGGGCACCTACCTCCATGGCAGATTTCCATACAGACCACAGACAAGGTTCTTAAGCACTTCATTCAGTTGGCCCTGAGAAATACTCATTCTTGTCATCACAGGATGGCACATGCCTATATTCCCAGCACTGGGAAAGCAGAAGCAAGAGGATCAAAAATACATCTGCACTTCAAGCCACCTAAACAGACCCTGTTTCCTGCCTTGGCATAATGGCAAAGAGCCACCCCACCCCCACCCCACAAAGGAACCCAAGCCCTGATTTTGCAAGTTGATTGGCTTTTCCCACACACAAGTTCCTGCTGGGGCCAGCTGGCCCAATTACAGGAGGACTTGTCTCCTGGAGGCGAGAGGAAGGCGAGCAGCTGCTTCTCTGACATGGCCCACCCCAGCGTCACAGCTGCCCTTTGCCCCAAGTTTGTTCCCTCCTTTGTGTTCCTCTGGTACCAAGCAGCCATAGTGGGTGGGTGGTTCCCATGACTTCTTCCTCTGTGTTCTTTCTTTGTCTTCAGTGTAAAGGTCAGGACTTCAGGGCAGCCTTCCCTGCCCCCACTCCAGGCAGCATCAAGGCCCAGTAGCACACACAAACAACCCCCAAACTTTTAGATGGTTCTCACCAATCATTAGTCATTTACCTGCCGTCTCCCAAGCTAGATTTCCCCTGACCTAGGCAGGTGCTGTATCTGTCTCATTCATGGCTAGGTATGTAGCCCAGTGTCTAAGAGGTTCTCCATTGATTCTGGGTGGATGAATACATTTAGGAATGGCTCCGTGAATATTCATGACTATCAACTCACAGCTCCATTTTCCAGAGAAGGTACATCTTCTAGAACCTCAATTCCTGGTGCCCAAATTATCAGCAGAGAGCTAGAAAAACAACAAACCCGAGATCCCTTTGAGAACAACTGCTTCTTCTACATAGGTTTTACTTTGAGAATCCATTTCCTGTGTGTTTGGACTTCTGTATTGCTTTCTGTTTAGCTGTTAGGTGTTGCTCAAAGCAGTTTGCTGCACTTGTGTTCTGTGCCATTTGACTAACAGGGAAATTGAGGCTTCCACAGCACCTCAGCTGGCAGCCCCAGGACTGGGTGCTACATGGTCACCTCATTTCTAGCCCAGATCTCTTTCTAGTGTCCCACCCAGAAGGATACCCCAGTTCAGGACCGAGGTGGGGGGTGCATTCAGTCTGAAATGGAATGAAAACTCAGAACTAATCCCAAGACCAGCCCTCCCCTCTCCCCAGCCTCTTCCCCGTGACAGCCTTGCTCTCTCCCAGGTTGGTCTCCATCTGAGTGGCATCAAGCAGGAGCCCTTTCCCACACCCCATGACCCCACTGAAGGTCTCTGCAACTACCTCCCTTTCTTGGAGCCACCAGGGGATCCAAGCCACCCTGCTGAGAGTGCGGATGTGGAGCTCTGCCACCTTATTCCCACTTGGCACTGGCCAAGCCCTTAGCACTCTTCGCCTCAGTTTCCCCATGTGTAAGATAAGGAAATAATTCCTACGCTACAGATCTCATAGGGCTTTTGAGGCTCCGATGAGGTAAGGATCTGATCTCACGTCTCAAAATGCCAACTAATGTAGAGAATTCTAGTTCTAACAGTTCTGTATTTGTCTACTTTCCCCAGGATCTTCTGTCAACCCATAGTCAGCAGACCCCTCCCAGTGGCCCTTCTCTTATACAGCCCTCTTAACCACACTTCCCAGAAGCCTTTTCTTCCTTCTGTCCTTTGACTTATGCACTCTCTATATATAATTCCTCTCTCTCAGCTAGGTTTTGCTCCATGCTTTTGCCTGCCATGTACATCTTCCAACCACACATGGCTTTGGAAAGGAACCATGAGAAGTATATGCCTGCCACCTAAGTCCCTTGTGACGGCTTGTGTGGCAATTCTCCAGGGCACTGAAACACAAGGATAAGGCGCTGGGTTTCCACCCCCGCCTCTCTTGCCTCTACCTTAGAAGGTTGTATTTGGTAATAAAATATAACATAAAGGTCTCTGGAACCTAGGTCTAGGAAACTTCCCAGCCCATCTGCTCTGTACGTCACTGCGCTTTATAGCCACCACCCCGATTTGGGGACAACTTTTGGCTGGAGACTGAAAAAAACTTGATTTTTACTCCCTCTTTTTAGAACTGGAAGGACTTTCAGATATAATTCTTGCTTGATGGTGTTAATTAATGATCACTTGACCTACAATCCACGGACCAAATCACATTACTCTGGACTCTCCAAATGACCCCAACCAACTTCCCGCACAGGAGCAATAGCAGTGCTCCTAGCAGCCAACTTTGGGCACAGGCAGAGCAGCGAGATGCCTGTCTTAGGCCTAACAGTCATCAAGGACTTAGTCAGTGGCCCTCTGAGGCCAAAGTGGCAATCAGAGTATGTCAGCTACAGAGTACTATGGTCACATGAACAGTTATCCTCTGGATCTAGCAGCACACAGCCAAGGAAGGAAGATAAAAGTGACAGAAATGTAGCTGGGCTGTGACCTACAAGAGGCTTATTGTGCTGGTGGCGAGGGAGGGAATGGCTAACTCATTAGGAACAGGATGAAGAGACTGCCTTCACTGAGAAGGTGGCCCCTAAACTGAGTCTTGAAGGATCACAAGGAGTCTGCAGGTGGATCTGAGTATCCCAAGCAGAAGGAGCAGCATACAACAAAGAGTTCCAGAAACCTCAAATCCCTAAGGCTGAAGCAGAAGTTGTGAGGAACAAGGTAAGGCGGGCAAGG
The DNA here is from genome assembly GCF_023159225.1 of Perognathus longimembris pacificus. Lineage (NCBI taxonomy): Eukaryota > Metazoa > Chordata > Mammalia > Rodentia > Heteromyidae > Perognathus > Perognathus longimembris. Next base: position 151,122,571 of record NC_063161.1, read on the forward strand.
GGAAATTTCAGGGTACCTTGACACAGGCTAACTTGTCTGCCAAGAAGACTTCAGATGCAATGACAGAATATACTGGAGAAGATAAGAGTGGGGAGAAGATAGTAGTTGGGGACCCCCTAGAAAGGGATGGCCCTGAATCAGCAACAAGGAGGGGAGTGGGGCTGAGACTAAAAGGACTATCTGGAGTGCTACTGGAGATATAGAAATGATTATACTAGGCCACAGACTTGGTTTCAAAGCTGTGGTGCTGTTGGGAAATGATACAACCTTTCAGAGGTAGGGCCTAGCAGGAGGAAGTTAGGTCACCAGGGGCATAGCCTGAAAAGGGGTACTAGGTCTTGGGCTAAGGAACTGGGTTTCTCTTTTATGCTTCTTAGCACCTGTGGTGAGCAGCTTTGCTCTACTGCGTACCTCTGCTGTAACATTCCACCTAAAGGCAGGCCCCAAATCAGTGGAGACAATCAACCAGCCATGGAATGACACCTCTAAAAACACAAACTGGAATAAATCTTTACTCTCTTCTTAAGATGATTATCCCATATATTTTAACGTCAGTAATCAAAATCTAACTTGACATAGAGGGGGGACGAGGGAGGGAATAGGAGATGACTCCCAGAGGGACATACTTGTAAAGATAGAGACACCCAAAAGAACATTGCCATGTTTGGACAATTATCCCAGAGAGTAAGTCGTGCAATGGGGATTGAGTAGGAGGGACAGAGATTGAGGTAGAGACTTGTTTCATGTGGGTCATAGTAGTGTCACCTTTTCTGTGGTTTTGCCTTTCGAACTTTGTTACCCCCCAATCAGCTGTAATATGAAAATATTAGATGGAAATTTCCACAAGTCGTAAGTTGAGTGCCACTCTAAATAGTTTGATGAAATCTCACACCATGCTACTTTGTCCAAGCCTAGGACCTGAATCATCTTTCTCCCTAGTGCTTGCCCACCATATATGTCACCTGTCCTTAGTCAATGAAAAACAGTAGAGACCAAAATAAAATAAAAACATAGTGCTGAGATTTCAGGAATCCACTGGAAGTATCACAGGTATCTTCCCTAGATAAGGAAGGATTACTGAACTAACAAACATATATCCGCTCAATTGGATTCTTATTTCCAAGTATTTATTTCCTGCAAATAAGCAAAGTAGTTATCTCTTCCTAGTTGACTCTGAAATTTGTCATATGACTAGTAGTGGCAATGGAAAGTGGGTAAAAGTGACAATATGTCAGTACGGAATGAAGGATTTCAAAGACATCACGCCATCACTTCATGCTCTAGTGTTCACCTTGAAATTAGTATATATGTATGTGTGTGTGCTGATATATGTATACATATATATAAATATATATCAGCACACATGCAATACACACACACATCCCAGAATGAGAAGACAGAGCAAAACTTCCGCCTGGCTTCACCTAGGGCAGAGCCGAAAATCATGAGCCACACAATATTAGCTCTGTAGGTAATATATTATGTCAGCAATGCATAAGTAGCTTAAAGACCAAGCATGAGGTATTTTTGCTGTGCAGTAAAACTACAGCAAAAGCTAACTGAAGCTGCATTCATGAGATGAGAAGTATAGATCATGAAGACCCACACATGCCATGATAAGGTGAGAGCAATAGAGAATCAACAGAGAATGGTTTTATTGATGACTCTCTTCACCTTCATTCCCTCATACCCAATCTCATATCCAATCCATCTCTTTAGATGCCTTGAGCTGGCATCTAAACTCAGTCCTCAGGGATCAGCCTCCTGAGTAGTTAGGATTATAAACATGAGTTACAGGAACCCAAACTAGGTCAACGTTTTTTCTTTTCTTTTTTTTGTGCCAATCTTGGGGCTTGAAGTCAAGGCCTGGGTGTTGTCCCTGAGCTTTTTGTTTTTTGTTTTGTTTTTGCTTAAGGCTAGAGAGCTCCACCACTTAAGCTACAGCTCCATTTCTGAGATTTTGGTGTTTTATTAGAGTCTCTCAAACTTTCCTGCCTGGGCTAGCTTCAAACCACAATCCTCTAATCCCAGCCTCCTGAGTAGCTAGAATTACAAACATGAGGCACAAGTGCCCGGCTTTAAGTCAAACTTCTTTTTCTGTTGTGGGTTTTTGGTGTTTGTTTTTTTTTTTTTTTTTTGGCCAGTTCTGGGGCTTGAACTCAGGGCCTAAGTACTGTCCCAGGCTTCTTTTTGCTCAAGGCTAGCACTCTACCACTTGAGTGACTGCTGACTTTTTTTCTATATATGTGGTACTGAGGAATCAAACCCAGGGCTTCAGGTAGGCAAAGCAAGCTCTCACCACTAGGCCGTATTCCCAGCCCTTGAGTCAACTTCTTAAAAGCCAGCTATGCTCACTGTCTCCACTGTTTCCCTTCTCACCCATCAGCAATCTAGCATGCTTGTCCTCCTCTCCAGCAAAACTGCTCTCAGTGCATTTCAGTAATCTAATCTCCCAGGGCAACTTCCAAGTATGAAAGTTCAAAAATGACTACCACTTGGTTCCTTCCCGCCTAAATCATGGCCCACTGTGCCTGCACCCCGCCATCTTATTTCATAGTCTGTTCCTGTTTGTGTTGTTTTCCCCATAAAACAAAAGAAAATCATTAAAAACAGAAGGTCAAAGCCACAATGAGTTACTACATACCAGTCACTAAAATTACTAAAAGTAAAAATATAATCAACATCTCTTGTCCTGAGCATGGACCAATCCTAATTCTCATATATTGCTGTAGGCCTACATGATGGTGTATAACTGAATGACCCAGTAATTTCACTGCTGATTCAAAGCAAATGGTCAAAAAGAATAAGACTGTTCACACAATAGTCTTGAACTGGTAATAACCAAAATGCTTATCAAATGAAGAGATAAGCTGTGCCATAGCCATGCAATGGAATACAAAGCAGCAATAATAAGAAGAAATTCATATGCACACACAATACAGATAAATCTCCAAGCATCATGTTCTATAATCCCAGTGCTTGAGAGCTGAAGCAAGTTCAAAGCCAGCCTGGGCTATATAATGACAGTTAACTCAAACGACCACCCCAAAATAACAATAGGAATAAGGACATGAAAAAATACATATGGTAAGATTTCATGTACATGAAATTCAGCAAGAGGGAAACTTAAATCAGTGGGTGATAAAATTGCTTTGGAGGATAGGAAGCAAACTTAGAATATGGCCTAGTGGTAAGGTACTTACCTCATATACATGAAGCCCTGGGTTCTATTCCTCAGCACCACATATATAGAAAAAAGCCAGAAGTGGCGCTGTGGCTCAAGTGGTAGAGTGCTAGCCTTGAGCAAAAAGAAGCCAGGGACAGTGCTCAGGCCCTGAGTCCACGCCCCAGGACTGGCAACAAAAAAACAAACAAACAAATAAGAAATCTTTGGCTGATGCAAACAACTACTGTCTCATTTCTTTTATAGTAGTTACACAGGTATAAACAATTGTCAGATCTTACTAAGCCAAGCACTTAAGCATTGTGGATTTTAGTGTTATATAGATTATACTTTAAAAATCAGAAGGGCCAATATGGTGGCTCACATCTATAATCCCAGCTAATGGGAAGCAAAGATAGGAGGCTCAAAATCCAAGGCAAAGTATACAGCTATATGTAAAAATAAAAACAAGAAAGGTAGAGTACTAGCCTAGCAAGCTCGAGCTCAATCCCTAGTAATACCTAAAATAATATTTTTTAAAATTGTCAGTATCTATGAACTGCAAAGTAAACAGAAACCACAGGGCAGAAAGTTCATTCATTTCAAACAAAATAATGTTTATACTACTAATGCACATGTACAAATGCCCAGCCTCTCAAGTTAATATGTCCTCCCTTCAACCAATCTCTTTCAGCCTTGCTGCATCTGATGACCTCTGTCCATTAGCCAGTTTCTAACCTTGAGGAGAGACGCTGACTGGAAAGAACACAAACCTCAGAGCCAGTCAGAAATGTAATTGCTGAGTGCCCAAGAGTGACTTACTTAGACTCTGTGAACCTTCATTTCCTCAACAACAAGTGACATCTCTCTTTAGCCTGCTAGGCTGGGGGACCATGGGAGATCAACCTACACTTAAAAGTCGCACTAAAAGCCTGGCACCTGTGGCTCACGCCTGTAATCCTGACTACTCGGAGGCCAAAGACAGCCTGGGCAGATTTTAATGTGTAATTAACCACCTAAAAGCTAGAAGTAGAGGTGTGGCTCAAGGGGTAGAGCACCTGACTAGGTAGGCTGGTAGGAAAACCTGGAAATGGCTGCTCGGGGCCACTATGGCCAGGCAAAGGCCATTTCTAGACCAATGACCAGGTTTAGCCACTGGAGGACCTGAAGCTAATCACTTTGCACACTTTTTGATCTCAGACACTCCAGGGAAAATGACTAGATTAGATTAGTTAGGAGGAAAGTCCAAAATATCCTCTGTGCTTTCCCAAAACAGCAAGGCAGAAGTGACTTGATCTACAATCAGTATAGAAGTGCCAGAGCCCTGCCTTCTTCTAAGCGCTTCAGGCAGTAGGGCCCTTGCTCCAGGATGCAAGGCCTCCTGGACATGGCATCCCCTGGGGATGCTTTCAGTCCTGCCTTATTCGGTGATTGAGTACCTGTTACTGGCAAGGGTAAGACCTTGGGCCTGGGTCCGGTCCCCATCTGGACAGGAGGCAAGGCTCTCCCAGAAATAAATGAAGAAAGTAGAAAGTGCTCCAAGTAGCCAACCAGAGAAGTTATCCCAACCCCTGAAGGCCCAGGCCTTCCCATTGTTTGCTTACTAAGAGCCTGGGGGCAAGGATTCTCCAGCCCCGTCCTTCTTTGCTCACTTCCAGGAACCTGTGAGCCCAGGGGGCTGCGTGGCCTCCCTGCTGGGAAGAGGCCAAACCAGTGCTCCCACCTGCATCCTTGCCTCTGGAAACAAACCCATCCCCAGGTAAATGAAAGAGACAACCAGGCTTGGGGGGGGTGGCGGGGGTGGAGGGGAGAATGCAGGAGCACAAAAAAAAAAAAAAAGAGCAAAGCCACAAAAACAACAACAACAAAAAACACAAAAACCAGTATAGGTCCCTTTCTTGAGGCGTGGGGGAGGAGGGCACTCAAACCCCTCGGTGCCGACATTCCTCCTCCCCACGTCCTTCTGATCACCCCCTCCCCCGGCGCCCAGGGAATCCTGAGACGCCCCGCTCCGGACCCCTGCCCTATTGAACCCCTTTTATTGCCTCCTGGATGTTTTTCAAGAGTTTGGGCGATCGTTCAGTTTGGCTGGGTTTCTGCTATTTTCAAGCGCACAGCGAAAGGCGTCCCCTCTGGACTAAGATACAAGGTGGTTCGCCAAGTTCGCCAAGGGGACCGACCGGGTCGGTCACATCTCTCCACGCAGCCAGCACGGTGCCTACCAGAGCTCTAGTGTCTGAAACTCCCCCCACCCCAACCCCCACCCCAGGCTCTCCCCTCCCATCTTGTCCTGGGCAGAAGCCACACACCGGGTAGATCCCCCAGCCTCCCCAGGCTTCCCAGCTCTGGCTCCGAGCGCTCCGCCCTCCCCGTCCCTGCCAGGCTCTGTGAGCGGGGGGAAAAGGGTGAGGGCTGACCCGGGCCGCAGACCCCCAGTCTGGACGGCTGGATCAGCATAGGGTGGGGGATGGAGACTGAGTCTAAGCTGGACATCAAGGAAATGGCCAGAACAAAAGCAGGGACCAACAAGACAGGGCAGAGCCAGGGAGGGAGCAGTGGCCCGCCTCCGCTCTCCTCGCTACCCACTCGCGGAACCGGGGGACACGGCACCCCGCATCCGAACCCCCTCGCGCGTGCCCCACGGCCTCGGGTGACTCGGCCAGGACCTCCCCCCCTCCCCCGGACCCACCTGATCCGCAGGACCCAGACGCCAGGGCTGGCGCAGCCAGCGGCTCCGGGGACCCCGGGCAGTAGGCGAGCTGTCTCGGTGGAGCCAGGCCGGGCGTGGCGGACGGGCGGGATGCGCTCCTTCCTCCCGCGAGGGCCAGGGCGGGGACCCGGGCCAGAGCTGGGCGGGGGTCGGGCCGCCTACTCCAGGCAGCGCGCAGAGGGGCCGCGGTGGGCGAGCGAGCAGCGCGCTTGCTGGACAGCAGACTGCAAGCTCCCCGCCCCGCCGATCGGGGCTGTCCCCGCCCCGGACACAGACGGCAACTGGGAGGCCGCCCCCCCCCCACCCCCCGGCGGGTGGTGCGTGAGCTTGGTACCCGTGGGGCTGGCCGGTGGGCAAGGATGCTGTTTGTTTCATTTTCACTCAAGCAGAAAAAATCCTGAAACCAGCAAAAAAAAAAAAAAAAAAAAAGAAAAAAGTCAGCTCCCTGGTGAAAGCCACTGGGGCCTTTCTGTGATCTGCACATGGCCATAGTGGTGGTGGTGGCCCGGGGAAGGGGGCCGGGGGGGGGGGAGGGTGGTGGGGGTGTCACCCTGTACTACAGGCAGGTACTGGAGCCCTGGCGCACAGCCAAACACACGTGGCCTTGCCTGAGAGCCTGCGACTTAGCCCACCACTTCTTTCCCAGGAAAGGAAGTGCACCTTGCCGGAGAACCCCTTCGATGACCCTTGTTGGGGTGTTGAGGTGGAAGTTCCCCCAAGTCTTGGTCACCAGGCACCTAGCAAAGGACCTGCAGGTGTTGGTTCGCAGACTTGGTGGTCTTGGAGCTCACTGTGGCTCAGGTAAGATGCCCCAGAACCCCAGAGGTCCTGTTCTGGAATTATTTATGAGAGAATCAATATGAGTTGTGTTTCCCTTCTGTGCCCAGAGTAAAACTGTAGGCCCCTCGGGCTCCACATGCATTTAACTAGTTTCCTGCTGCTTGGGTTCAGATGGATCTTGTAAGGTCCTCTCCCTGAGGGCTCCATGCAGATGCCCCCACCTCATTAAGTCTCCACCCAGTTACCTGGGTAACCTGCAGACCTGGAGGCAGTTACCTCCCCTTACCCTGAGGTCACATCCTAATCCACCTGGCCACACCCCTTGCCCCTGCCCTAGACAGAAGGCAGGGCTGGGTGGGGGTCCTGCTCTCTCTCTCTCTCTCTCCCTTCTCTCTGGCCATCTTGGCCACAGGCCAGCAGTTCGGTAATAAACTTTCTCTCCTGCCTGAATACCGCGTGGCGTTCTCCTTTACCGGCTACCTACTTTAAAAACCTAACAGATCTATTTTTCCAAAAACTTGCTTTGCCAGCCCTGTGCTGGTCCTGTCATCCCAGCTGCTCAGGAGGCTGACGTCTGAGAGTTGAGGTTCAGCTGGAAAAGGATACTTTTTTTCCCAGTCAACCAGCAAAAACCCAGAAGCAGAACTGTGGCTCAAATGGTAGAGAGCTAACCTTGAGTGAAAAAGCTAAGGGACAGTGTGCTTAGGCTCTGAGTTTCAGAACCAGCATCATGTGGCCTCTGAATGCCATTTCCATAGACTAAGAAATTAACTTTTGAAATAACAAAATACACTGGGATTGGATGGACATCATAGAGGCAGCGTAGGTCTGATGTGCAAAATTCATTGTCTCCTACTAATGAAGAAGGAACAGAGGGCTGGGTGAGTACTTGAAGGCGTACAGAGCCTACACCAGCTGACCTCTGCATGCAATTTAGGAGAACCAAGTATCCTAATGGGCGGTAAAGTGGTGGGAGAAGCCAATCACCAGCCCCTCACTAGTGGCCAGAAACAAGAAGCTCCATACAGCCAGCACAATGGGCCCTTTACTAGATGATAAATTGTGTCGTTATTGTCTTCTCTGAACACACTTGCCGTAGTTCATTGGCAATGAACACCACAGTAAATACACAGTGAATGACGAGGATACGTGCATTATTTCCTGCCTTCCATTATTGCGTTGGAGAGTACATTGTTCAAGTTGCTCAGCCCATCAAGCTGGATTATAAACATTTTTGAAAATGAAAACAATGATAGTGAATACAATGGCCCATAGTGATTAAAATCAAAAGATGACACAGAAAACACTATGCTGTTAGTCTGTCACACCCAGGTCTAATCAGTTAATCTAATACCGATTTCAATTTTTAAATTTGTTTAGAAGTGTGTGTGTGTGTGTGTGTGTGTGTGTGTGTGTGTACTAGGTCTTAAACTCAGAGCCTCCCACTCTTCCTTAGTTTTTCCATTCAAGGCTGATTTGGTACCATTTGAGTTGTGCCTCTACTTCCAGCTTTTTACTGGCTAGATGGAGATAAGAGTCTCAGATCCATCTGACTGTGCTGGCTTTGAACCACAATCCTCACATCTAAGCCTCCAGAGTAGCTAGGATTACAGGTGTGAGCCTCCAGTGCCTGACTGATTCTGTCTCTTTTGCTTGCAGATTTAGCTTTAGTTTTGTGGTTGGTTCAAAGGACCATGGACATGGGAATTCCATGCTTAATTTTTAGACTTACACCTATTTTAGACGAGATCAGGCGCATTCAGGGTAGTATGGCCGTAGACAACTTACACCTACTTTAGTAGTGTTACTCAACACTGTGAGTTAGATTTTTTTTTTGTTTTTGCTTCCCCATGTAGTTCTCAAAGTCAGACTCTCAATTCTGCTGAATGAATGTCTGCATTAGAAAATAATCTTAAAGATTATATACCAGGTTATATACCAAATTATATGCCAGTTTAAATACCAGAATATGTTCTGGGTTATATACCAGGCTATATACTGGATTAGGAGACAGGAATTCTAGGTGGACAGCCTTAAATGAGTCATTTTGTTCTTCTGAGACTCATCTCCCTTCTATGCAAACTAGTGGTTAAAAAAAGAGGGGGAGGGGAAGGGGCAAATGAGAGAGGAGGTAACAAGTTGGATAAGAAATGTACTCACTGCCTTACATATGAAACTGTAACCCCTCAGTACTTCATTTTGACAATAGAGAAGAGAGAGAGAGAGAAAAGAAGTGAAATAAAAATGAACTCACTTTAGGACAAGGCCCAAGCGTCCCAGGCAGGTGAGAGGAGAGGACGGTAAACCAGGCAAACATTTAGGTATTAACCACATACCCCTTTTCCCTGAGAGAAAGGAAGGGAACACTGAGGTCAACTTCTTTCATTTGCCATTTCTTAGGTATGGCCAAATACCTGAGGAAAAAGACCTTCTTCTTCTACGCCCATCATTTCTTCCACAAATAAATAGTGAAGCCCTACATCTTTGGAAGCTGAAGAGACCAGAAGAACAAGGTAGACAGTACCAGTAAAGGCAGTTGCTATTAGGAATTGCTCTAGGAGGAGGGATCCGCCAGAACAGCCACCAGGAGAGTTGGGGAAACAATAGCCCCAGCCAATTGGTAAGCAAAAGTCTTGGGAATGGGAGAAAAGAAAAGGCTCAAATTTATGCTAGAAAATTCAAACATCAGGAAGATAACTTTATTTATTTATTTATTTATTTTGGCCAGTCCTGGGCCTTGGACTCAGGGCCTGAGCACTGTCCCTGGCTTCTTCCCGCTCAAGGCTAGCACTCTGCCACTTGAGCCACAGCGCCGCTTCTGGCCGTTTTCTGTATATGTGGTGCTGGGGAATCGAACCTAGGGCCTCGTGTATCCGAGGCAGGCACTCTTGCCACTAGGCTATATCCCCAGCCCCAAGAAGATAACTTTTGCTCAAAGCAACCATAAATTCAAAACTAATCCCAGTAAAGTTTGTGAGGGGAATTTAATGAGCTGCTAAACATCCATAAGGAAGAGTAAATGTCCAGATTTATCCAACGTAGTTTTGACAATGCAGGGAGAGGACACAGAGGCATTATTAGCTCAACCAGTTTACCAAGATGTGCCACAAAGCTGTAACAGCTAAGGCAGAAACACGGGCCCCCTTAATGGAGAAGAGTAAGTTCCAAGACCTCCAGTGGATTCTGGAAACCATGAAGAGCCTCCAACTTACCATGTTCAATCTTTTGACTTCACAATGGTGTGGAAACATATCCATACAATCAATCTGATGTTCACTTGTGGTATAATGTTCCACAAATTGCATGCCATATTCAACACTATATGATAAAAATACTGTCAGTCAAGCACTGGTGGCTCACTCCTATAATCCTAGCTACTCAAGGGGCAGAGGTCTGAGGATCGAAGTTAAAAGCCAACCTGGACAGAAAAGGCCAACTGGTTCTATCTCTTCTGACTCTTACCTCCAATTACCCAGCCACCAAAGGCCAGAGATGGAGGTGTGGCTCAAGTAAGTGCTCACCTTGAGGGAAAAAAAGCTTAAGTAAGAGCACAGGACTCTGAGTTCAAACCTTGGTACTGGCCTCAAATTAACTTAAATATACTTTGTGTTACGTGATTTTACTCACCTGTTGGCTAATGTAAGTGTAGTGAATGCATTTAAGTTACGCTAGGCTAAATCATGATGTTCAACAGTTATGATGTACAAATAAATACATTTCACCTTAGAATATTAACAACTGAAATGGGGCATAGGCTGATCATAAGAAAATAACCCTCTGTATATGGTTTTACCTATACATATAGATCCATGCTATGATAGAATTCAATTTAGGAGTTAACAAGAGATAACAACAACTAGTAATAAGTAGAACAGTTAAGACAACATATTGTGATAAAGTTATTAAAAGCCAGTACACATCTGTAATCTCAGAACTCAGAAAGTACAGGCAAAATAATCACAAGTTAAGACCCTGTCTTTGAAAAAAAAAAATAAGCACAAGGCCTCAAGCTTGTACCTCCAGAAATACCCAAAACAAATGAATAAGGTTGCTGGGCATAGTGGTTCACACCTTGAGAGGCAGAGGCATAATTGCAAGTTCAGGAGCAGCTTAGAGTACACAGCACATGCCAGGGTAGCCTGGGCTACATAATGAGACAATGATCACACACCCATCAAAACTTGTGACTTATTTACTTTTCCCATGTAATATATTCAGCCTGAGGTTGAGCAGGGATAATTTAAACCTCAGGAAATGAAACTAGGGATAAGCGGAGCCTATTGTACAGCGTTGGTGTCAGGGTGGATTATTAGACCAAAGGATCAGATTAACAAGCCTAGAAAGAGCCTCACATGTGTGGCAACTCGGGGTGAGACAGAGGTGGGGGAAAGATCAGATCATTCAGAAAGTGTTGTTGGCACCAGAAAGAATCAGAAACAGATGTGCAAACAAAAACTAGTAAAGGAATGTGCACAGTGTCACTCTTCAGAATGGCCCAGACGTGGAATCAACTCAGATGTCTGTCACCTGAGAAACAGATCAACAGGACGTGACCCAGCTTTCACTGGAATATTACTCAGCATTGAAAGGAATGGCACACAACTAGGAAAACTTCGAAACCATTCTGCTAAGCAAATGGTTAGGCAAATTCATGGAGACAGAAGGCAGATACATGGTTGCCAACAGCTGAGGCTGCTTAATAGGCACAGTGTCCATTTTGAGAGGATGGACAATGATCTGGAACCAGATAATGGTGACCCTTACACCACATCGTGGTTGTATAAATGCCACTCAACTGCATCCCTTAGAATGACTTAACCATCTGCGGGGGGGAGGGGGGGGGAAGGGTTAGTATTTCCCTAGCCTCAGGTCCTCAGCTCCTCCCACTAGCCCCCAGATCCACCCATACCTAATGAGCCACTCCTCACTACCTACCTACTTCCCCTTTACCCCCAGAGAGAGAAGCTGCCACCTGGATAAGGTGCAGATGCCATATAGCTCCCTCTCCCGTGGGAACTATGGCCCCACTAATAAACCTCTTTATGAACCTTCTTCTCCTGTTTGTGGTTATCTCTGCATGGTCCTCTGGGATGGCCGGGACATATCCTTTGGGGGGGGGGGGCGGCACTATGTATCCTTGGCACACAGCTGTGACATAAACATGAAACTGACTGGATAGAGAGACGGCACTTGAACAAGTGCAAAACACAGAGTGAGATTTTTTTTGTCCAGTCCTGGGGCTTGGACCCAAGGACTGAGCACTGTCCCTGGCTTCTTTTTGCTTAAGGTTAGCACTCTGCCACTTGAGCCACAGCACCACTTCTGGCCATTTTCTGTATATGTGTTGCTGGGGAATTGAACCCAGGGCTTCATATATACAAGATGAGCACTTTACCACTAGGCCATATTCCCAGCCCCAGAGTGAGATTTTTATATACTAGCCTCATTTAGATGGTGAGCTACTTGAGGGCAGGTTTGTTTCTGGTTCTTTCTCTTGGCCCCATGGGCTTGCTAGCCATCTTGTCCATGTCTACCTCACAGTACATTTGTCACCAGCCAGCCTCCACGTCCCCTCACCCTGTCCTCCACTCTTTGAAGAAAAAAAAAGTCTTTTTCTTCCTTGGACTCTCCATGTCAAGAACACTGAAGCTAGGGGCTGGGAATGTGGCCTACTGGCAAAGTGCTTGCCTCGCATACATGAAGCCCTGGGTTCGATTCCTCAGTACCACACATAAAGAAAAAGCCATTTTCTTGCAGAAATTGGTTGGAGGGAATCTTAAAACTTCCATGGAGAACCGGAAGAACACACAACCCTGGGACCCCCAGACATCGAGAGTCCTGGTGTTGATTTACAGATGAGGAAATGAAGTCCAGATGGGGAAGTCGCTTCTTTGGGAACTTAGGCTTGGAATTTTCAGAGCTAGCTTCCTTCCTGAAGGCTTCCTCAGCTGCAAGCAGGAGGAGACACTCCCCAGTCTGGAGGAGAAGCTGTCCTATTGACTTGGGTGGGGTAGGATTAGACTGGAGAAGCTCAAAGTAAATAAAAGGCCAGGGTCTGAGGAGAGCACCAGGCCAGTGAGGAGCACAGGTGAAGTCTCAGGCAAGTTCTTGTAGGGGGAGGTACTGAAAAGCAGCATGACTTGCTAGAGGGGCACAGTGGTGGGGCCACAGCAGAGAGGTTGCCAGAGAATCTCAAGGATACACATGTCATCCTGTCCTTAGAAAGGAGCCTCCCTGAGAAGGGAGGGTGATATGATTGAACTCTGTGTTTGAAGGAGATACTCCCACCCTGGCCATCAAAGTCATTGCTGGAAAGTTGCCATGGGGAAGGAAAGAAGGGAGCGTTGGATACCAGCGGCTCACGCCTGTCATCCTAGCTCCTCAGGAGGCTGAAATCTGAGGCTCCAGATTGTAGGCTAGTCTGGACAGGAATTTCCCTGAGAGTCTTATTGCCAATTAACCAATGAAAAGCTAGAAAGAGCTGTGGCTCAAGTAGTAGAGTGCCAGCCTTGAGTGAAAGAACTCAGGGATAGCACCCATGGCCCCCAGTGCAGGCATGAAAGAAGGAAAGAAAGAGAAGGAAAAAGGGAGGGAGAAGAGAGAAAGGAGGGAAGGAAAGAGGGGGAGGGCATTTTGAAAACAGGAAATTAAGCAAAGAAGAAGGAGGAAGAGGAAGGAGGAGGAGGAGGAAGAAGATGACAAGCATGTTAGCTGTGGGTCTCAACAAAGCAAGCACCTGAGAGAATAACTTAAAGGAGGAGGAATTTATTTGAGTTCAGGGAAGATCTCAGCCCATAGACCTTGGCTCCATTTGTTCCTGGAGGGTGTGAGGCAGAGCATCATGATGGTAGGAGTGAGGGGAGGAGAACACTGCTCATTTCCGGGCTCACAGGAGGCTGAGAGGGCAGAGGCGGCTGGAGACCAGGTATAACCTTCTAATCCCTCCCCTTCCAGTCACCTACTTCCTTCAGCCAGGCGCCACCTGCTAAGGGTTCAACAGCCTCCCAAAATAGCACCCCCACTGGAGACACAGTGATCCACACGCGAGCCTACAAGAAAGCTTTCATATTCAGACCATGGCAGCAAGCAAGAAAGGCTTTCTGACAGCCCTGACATCAAATCAATTGCTTGTCCTCCCCTTGACACTAAATAAGACGTGAAGAACTGAGTTGTCCATCAACATCTCTGTCCTTTATTGACCCCAGGAAAATGCTGTCAAAATCATTATTTCCAGGACATAAAATACTCTTTTTACTTAGTTAGGTACTCAGAAGTCCTGTGTTTTCTAATGGTAGTAAATTCCACCTCTGGCATTTGTGTGTGTGTGTGTGTGTGTGTGTGTGTGTGTGTGTGGTTTTGTGGGGTTTTTTTTCATTTCTTTATTGTCAAAGTGATGGGTTTTTGTTTTTGTTTTTTTTAAGGAGAAAGAGAAAGCCAAGTATTTTTATGCTCTTGGGTTCATTTTTTAAAAGCTGTCAGGGTTTCTGAGGCCAAAGAATTCTACCAGTTGAAATAAAAATTTTACCTACGTAACCAAAATTCGTAAAGTTACATTCCATTAGTTTTTTAAGTATTCTTCTTTCAACCTTAAAAAATAAATAAAAGGCAGACAAGTAACTCATCTACTTGAGTGTAGAGAACCTTTTGCTATAAACCCTTTAACAAATATGAATTGTTGGGCCATAGGGATGCCTAATCTTTTATAATTAAGTTTATAAACAAAATTTAAAAGCCCAAATATATACAGTAAATATTCTGACTCTTCTGAAGACTTAAAATACTGTGTTCTGGGAAGTAGACGTTGGCATTGGGGTTTGAAATCAGGGCCTGGGAGCCATCTTTTAGCTTTTCCCCTCCAGACTGGCACCCTAAGTAGCTATGATTACAGGCTTGAGTCACTGGTGCCTGGCTTAGGATTCGAAATTTAAATCTAGTAGGACAAGACTGGGATCAGCATAGGTTCAAGTTTTGCCCATGCAAGTCTATGAGCTATGCAACCCGAGGGGAGGGGGCTGTCACTTAACCCCTGTAATTCTCAAGTATGTAATCTTTAAAATGAAAGTAGCTGCCTCTTTCTCTTAGAGACATGTAAACCTTTAAAATGGCATAATCTGTGTTCTTATAAAACTCTAAATACAATAAGCTACTAAATAGATGGGAGCCCCTCTCACTGATTATATAAGCAGATGCTTTGAATTTTTCAGTCACCAAACCAAGCAAGGATGGGGGTCCCTGCTCTTCACCAAATTACTCTCTCCTGCAGACATCAGCAAAACCATCCCTACCCCCAGCTTTCTGGTTTCTCACCTCTACCTCTCTTTCCTGCCTCCTGGATTCCAGACACCTCTTCCTCAAACAAGTCAAGCACCATTCACACTCCGGGCTTCCCACCTGCCATTTCCCTTGCCTGGGATCCTCTGTCTCCTTCCCGTGGTCACGTGACTTTCTCCCTTTCTTCAGGGCCAGGACAAAGACCAGCCTGGAGCATCTCACCACCCCATTTCAGTGACATGCCCAATCTACACTATTGCATTCTTTATTCCTTTACCTATCTGGCTTTATTGTTCTCAACAACAGGATCACTGACTTGCCATCCTGCCATCCATTCAGATGTCTATTATGTGGCTGCCCTTTAGGGCAGGGACTTCCTACTGTTCTCAGTTACACCTGCAATGATTGGCACCCCAGGCATCGCTGTGAAGGTCATGACTGGATGAATGAACCCTTACCTCCATGCTCAGCCAAGGTGTTCGGTAAATAACTTTCCTGATATGTTCAGATCTTCTTCCTGTATGCCTTTAGCTATCCATGAGAGAATGAATGAGGGAACGAGGGAATGAATGAGTGAATGAAGGGAAAAGGTGAGGTTTGAAGCAAGAGTAGCCTTCCTATAACAGTGAAGATGACAGAGAAGAAAGATGAAAACCTTTGGGCCCCTGAGTGATGCCAATCACATAACTGGCCATCTCTGGCAGCAGCCCTCCTACATGTTGAAGCCATTTGGAGTTAGGTCTTTGGGTCTTTGGATGAAGTACCATAAATGAACCTTTGTTCTGTCCAGAAATAGGGCTTCCAAGTGAGAGCCTTGGACCTGAGTTCTGGCAGCTTCTGTGGTTATTTGCCCAGCAAGGTTAGCCAGCAGCTCCCAATATCTGGACACTTCCTTGGAGCTGATTCCTGGTAATCAGTCGCTAAGGTCAGCCAGGCCCTCAAGGCCCTTCAGGTCACAGCCATAATAGAAGTTATCTGAATGCCACACCGATATTGTACCTGGTTTGTGTTTTCAAAAGCCTGACTTTGCCAAAAACAATTTTGCCATATGGTAAGAGGCTGGTCATTTTGAGCAAGAATGGAGAGAAGGTAAGAGCAACAGGCTAAGATATTCCCCAACACTCAGAATGATCTGGGGTTCTAGGAGGAGTGGAAACTGGTGCCCCATTTCACTTCAGGACACCGAAAGTGAAAGGACTTGCGGATGTCCCTCACTGGTGCCCCTAGGATTCTGGGACAGACATGAAGAATCCTAATCTCAGCCTCAGCAACCCCAACCTTTCCCAAGTAACAACTGAGAGTTTCCCATCAGCCTTTAGAAAAGCAGGTTGGCATCTCTGGTGTGGCTCAGTCTGCAGGGCACTGGGCACACGTACCCAATCTCATCCAAAAGATCCTGAGTATTGAAGAGGTGAAGCCTAGATCACTTGCTTCTGTAAATCAGAGCTGGAGCTCGAAGCAAGGGCTATGACATCACAGGTTAGTCTTCATGGCATCAATGCCAGAATATTATAATTACTGTCTCCATTTCATAGGCGCAAGGAACCTGAGACCAGGGGGTAAACATGGTCCAGAGTCAATGCACTACTAAATGGAACAGAGGTTTATCTGATTCCCAAACTAATCACTATGGCAGAGTCACCCATTAGGTTCATTCCCACCCCCCTTTCTTACTGTCATAGCAAATTCCACTTGTTCTGGACTCTTTATTCTATCTCTTTCCAGGTTTTTTAAATTTTGTTTTAAGTCAAACTGGGTCTTCTTTTCCTCTTGGAATTGTGGTATGGTCACTAGAGATAGATCTAGGGAGCAAGAAGTATCAGAAAGATGATCTTTGACTCAATCTCCAATTCCCTCCAGGTTCTAGGCTCTCAAACTCCATGATCCAAAGAATTTTGAAGAGATTCACAAAGAAGGTTCACACCATAAAGACCACCTAAGGTCTATTTAGGTCAGCAAGGGAAAGTGGGGGAAAGGAGGAGAGGGGAAAGAGTATCTCCTGATATTCAGAGGATGGAAGGGCATTAGAGACGCAGGAGGTTCTTTCTCTGTCCAGAACTGTAGCTAAGCTAAACAGTTCTGCTTTGAACTTTTAGCTAGATGTATGGTTACCTGGGGATCTTCAATTCTTTTGCTAAGTTCCTGTTTAGATGTTATCATCCAAACTTGGAGGTGATCTGTCTAGGGTGGCTTTCCTGTCTCTCTAGCATGAAGACAATACACTTAGAGTGGCTTTGCAATCAAAGGAACTTGTGACCTTGAATATTCCTCGGCAAAGAATTAACCTTCTAATCTGGGACCCAATTACTGATATATATATATATATATATAAAGTATAACTCACTTAACACCTAAAAGAAACAGTTGTGTTAGAAAGAATGCAGTTTTTAAATGACTTGACACAACTTTTACTGCTCCAATGACTTATCTCTAATTTTTGCTCTTGACTTTGGCTTGCATTAAAATGCTTTCTTTTTTATTGTTGTTTTATATTATTGTGTCCTATCTATTCTGCTTCAGAACCAGATCAAGACCAATAACAACCACCAATGGAGCAGTAAAGGGGAATTTTATTCTTAGCCAAGAATTGTAGAAGTGAAGCTGGATGTTGGTGGCTTACACTTTTAATCCTAGCTACTACTCAGGAGGCTGAGATATGAAGATCATGAAGATGTCAGTTCAAAGACAACCCTAGGCAGAAAAGTGTATCAGACTCTTAATCTCCAAGTATCTTGGGGGGAAAACAGGAAGTAGAGGTTTAGCTCCAATAGTGGAGCACCAGCCTTAAGCAGAAAAAGCTAAAAGTCAGCGCCTTGGCCCTGAGTTTAAGTTCTAGTACTGACAGGAAAAGAAAATAGGAGAAGTGAGAGATAAACTCACAAACCAACTTCATAACTTATAATAGTCTAGAGATTGTAAATACAGTGTAAAAGAAATTCTAGGGAGAAATAGCCTAATCAAGAGGAGGAGTGTAATATTTATATCTACCGGGAACAGGAAGAAAATTCGTAGGAATTTGGGCACCCCCTTTTTTCTTTTTCTTCCTCTGTGTAGGTATTGGCACTTGTACTCAAAGCCTCAGTACTGTCCCTTTGCTCTTACCCCTTAAGGCTAACCCTCTATCACTTGAACCACAGTTTACTTGGAGATCAGAGTCTCATTTTCCTGCCTGGACTGACTTTGAAACTCAGCCCTTAGATTTCATCTCCTGAGTAGTTGGATTATGAGCATGAGCCACTGGTACCAACTGTACTCTTCTTTTGAACCCTATTGTGATTCTTTCTGGTCACTGTAAGTTTTGCCGAAAAGGAAACCTGCCACATGGTTCAAGCAGAGAAGAGTTTATTGGGGGGAGGGAGGAGAGCAAACTGCTGGCCCACGCAAGATAGAGGCATGGGGAGAGAGAAGAGAAGGAAGAAGAGAAAAGGAAAGGACTCACATTCAGCGGATTATTTAGGGAAAGATGGGAGGCGGGACCATAGTGAATACGGAAGTGATCTCAGAGCTTAGGAAACCTCTCACAGTCCAAGGAAGGCATGACCATGGCCGTTCAGGAAATGACCTCAGCGGGCAAGGAAGTGACCTCAGAGTGGGGTCCTTTGCTGACTCACAGTCAGGAGATTGACAGTCAGGTGATTACTGGTTTCAAGCAGGTGAAGGAAAGGGGGGGGAGGGGCTGTTCTCCTGGGCAGTCCTAACAGTCACCAAACAGTTACTATCACGCAGCCGGTCAGTGTCATTTCTCATTTGGATGGAATTACAGTGGAGTTAAGCTATGTGGTAGTCACTCTGGCAATAGCTCAGATCCACCCGGTTTGGGCTGGGCCAAAAGAAAAGGGACTTGTAGCATCTTATCCTCAAATCACCAAGATTAGGGTGGAGTGAAATTCTGTGAGGCCACCTAGGCAATACACAACCAGGGTAGGGTAGGTTCCTTTTTATGTTTAAACACAGCAATGCAAAGGTTCTTAAATCTCAAACTCTTCCCCACCATGTATATTCATTGGACTCAAGACACACCCTGGGACAAAGGTGTAACTCTTATTTTTTTCCTTTTTTGCCAGCCCTGGGGCTTGCACTCAGGGCCTGAGCACTGTCCCTGGCTTCTTTTTGCTTAAGGCTAGCACCCTACCACTAGAGCTACATCACCACTTCTGGCTTTCTGTTGTTATGCCAAGTTGCAAAACGACCACCAAGAAGGCCACTGAGACTCAGACGTTCCGAAATGCCCTAATAAGCTTGCCCTGGGTTTGCTCATAGTTTAAACAGACAACAAAACGGGGACTACCTGAA
The DNA here is from genome assembly GCF_023159225.1 of Perognathus longimembris pacificus. Taxonomy (NCBI): domain Eukaryota; kingdom Metazoa; phylum Chordata; class Mammalia; order Rodentia; family Heteromyidae; genus Perognathus; species Perognathus longimembris. The sequence goes on from NC_063161.1 coordinate 151,141,788, forward strand.
AATGGAGTTTACTTTAACTCTTCATTCCCCCCTTCACTGTATATATGTGGTGCTGAGGAATCGAACCCAGGGCTTCAGGTATGTGGGGCAAGTACTCTAGCACTAGGCCATATTCCCAGCCCTAACTCTTAGTTTTACAGAGCAAGAAACTGAGGCTCAAAGGAAAGTGATTTCCTGATGTTGTACAGCCATAAGTGTAGCCTTGGCTGCCAGACCTAAAAGCCAGAGTACAGGGGATGGCCTCAAGCTACCACAAAAAAACATGTATAACAGGCTAGGCGTTGGCAGCTCAGGCCTGTCATCCTAGCTACTCCAGAGGCTGAGATCAGAGTATAAGATCCACCCGCCAGGGGGCCATGCAGATGTGCCCCACCTGTTTAAGTCTTGGCCCAATACCTGTGTTACCTAGGTAACTGGCACACCTGGAAGCAGTTACCTCCCCCTTCTCTGAGGTCACATCCAATCCACCTGGCCATTCCGTCTGCCTTCCCTATATAATCCAGCTCAACACAAGTCCCAGCTCTCTTTCCTTCTCTCTTTCTCTCTCTTCTCTCTTTCTCTCTTCTTCCTTCCCATCTCTCCATGCCTCCATTGTGTGTGGGCTGGCAGTTTGCTCTCCCCCTAATAAACTCTGCCTGAACCATGTGGCAGGTTTCATTTCCCGTGAACCTTACTTACACTGAGGATCGTATTTTGAAGTCAGTCCAGGAAGGAAAGTTTGTGAGACTCTTATCTCCAATTAAACACACACACACACACACACACACACACACACACACACACACACACACACACACACCAACCCAGAAGTGGAGCTGTGGCTCAAGTGATACAGTGCCAACCTTGAGCACAAAAGCTCAAGGACAGTGCCCAGACCCTGAATTCAAGCCTCATGACAGACTCCCACCCCTTCCACCAAAAAGTGAGTGTTGGAGAACCTTCTACCATGGTATAGAGATCAAAATAGTGTTCTTGCTGGGTGTGGCAACATCCACCAGTAATTCCAGCATCCTGGCAAAGGCAACTGAAACAAGAGGACTGCAAGTTTGAGGCTAGCCTGAGCTACATAGTAAGACTCCCATCCTAAAAAAATAAAATAAAATAAAACAAAAGTTAAGTACCAAGTATTTCAAGGATGTCACCATGATGTGAATTACTTGGGCTCCACCTCGATTCTGCTGACCCAAAACCTCCAGGGGCAGGGCCCTCACATTGTAAATTGTTAACTCCCTGGGTAAATGTGATCCATATCCTTTTACAAATGAATTTCAGGGTTGAATGAAACCTTAGTGCACCATCTGTTTTCTCCCAACTTTGATAAGTGGAAATGCCAGTAAACAACAGTTTGTTCAAACAAGGAGCATGTAGACAAGTCACGGAGACAATAGCAGGCGAAACCATCTAGCTTTGCAACAGTATACTTTCTGGCATTTGCACAACAATGCATTTCTTGGAATGTGTCCCCGGCATAAAGTGACTCACCATGGTATGTGAGTCCTTGCGTAAGTTTGCATACTTACTTCCACTCCCCCGGGAGTGTCTCAGGCAGCTCTGACTGGTAAATTCTTCCTTAGTGTCAAACACTCTTACTGGCTCAGTCAAATTTGTGTGTGTGTGTGTGTGTGTGTGTGTGTGTGTACACGCTTGCATGCATGCATGGTGCTGATATTGGAGCTTGAACCTAGGACCTGGGCACTGTCCCCTTAGCTTTTTTGCTCAAAACTGGTGCTCTGTCACTTGAGCCACAGTTCCAGTTCTTTCTCCCTTTTTTGCTGGTTCATTGGAGATAAGAGTCTGTGGCTTTTCTGCTTAGACTGGCTTCAAACTGTGATCCTCTTGATCTCAACTTCCTGAGTAGCTAGGATTACAGGAGTGAGCCACCTGACTTGCCTTTTCTGTGCATGCAGTTTGCTTGCTTCTTTGCTCACAGCTGACATGCTACTATATAGTCATAGTCACCATTACCACTGAAAGAATATGTCCCAGCCATCCCAGGAGACCATGCAGAGATAGTCACGGACAGAAGAAGAAGGTTCATAAGGTGCTTTATTAGGGGAGCCATATCTCCCACGGGAGAGAGAGTAACATGGCGTCTGTGTAATAGGGAGGTCAGATCTGGCCAGTGCCATCATTAACTGTGGAGGGGCGTCAGATTGATTCCAGGTCAGATTAGAGCAGAAGCCAACTCCATCTTCACTAAGATCTCTCCCACCCTATCCAGGGAAGTTCCCTTCGCTGAGATAAGATTGTGTAAACTGCTTGACCACCTGAGCATGGACGTTTCAAGGAATGTTCAAGGTTAAACCCATGCCCTCCTATGAGTAAGCGTATCCACCTGCATCATGTGAGCCCCGCCAAATCCATGTGTCAATTCTAACTAGAATGATAGTTTGGTTCAAATAGATACTAGGAGACAGACTGTAACTCTATTGCCCACCTGCGTGCGGCCTAGCATGCTCTGTAAGTGTTGTATCTTCATTGACCAATGACCAATGACCTGCGTGTGGCAAGTTTGACTGTGATGTTTGCCTTATAACCAGGCTGGAAGGCCACACGGACACGTGGTTCCAGCTCCTGAGTCTGGGCCCTGACTCCCGAGTCTGGGCTGCAACCAAGGCCGGTCGGTTTATTTTTTGTTCACTTTTTACTTCTCCAATAAATCCATCTTTTTGTCATCTTGTAGCTGGAGACTGTGTGGTGGGCTCTTGGGGGAACCAGGAATCTCCTCCCTTGGGGGGGGACCCCGTTTCATTGTAGCGAACCCCCACTTTACTTCAGTCTGCACCTTATCCAGGGTGCAGCTTCTCTGGGGCTAAAGGGGAAGTAGGTAGGTCTTAATGGTGAGTAGGAGTGGCCCATTATAGTTCTAGGGCAGGGAGTTTAGGTCTGGGTGGATCTGGGGGCTAATGGGAGGAGCTGAGGACCTAAGGCAGGGGAAATGCTAACAACCACCACTGTGTATGTATATATGGGGGAAGAGGAGCTTGCTGTTCTGATTCTCACTTCTTGTTTCTAATTTCTGAGTCTGGTCCTCTTAATATTCATGATTTTTCATTTCCCTGACTCTTCACATATCCTGCCTCATTATCACCACCACCACCACCATCATCATCCAATTCACCACTGTCCTCATCATCTAGCCCTATTAAATTGTCAATGAATGTGGCTGTTGTGAATGTTGCCCAGAACAAGATAGTAAGACACCTACATATAAGCTTTTTCTCCAGCATGTTTCTGCCTCTTCCTGGGCCTCTGCCCTTTCTTCCTAAGATAAAAGGACTGAGCCTGATCGTTGGGACTTGGAGTGAATCCTATGGCCAGACCCTTTCCTGGGTACAGATGATACCTTCTGGTTCCTGTGGATTTCCTAACAAAACCTTCAAATGTTGGACTGCAGGCCTGATTTTTTTTCTTTCTCTCTCTTTTTTCCTAGGAACTCATTAGTGCCTGCTTCTGCCCCCCGTCAGAGGCAGCCAGGTTGATCTGAACAAAAGGAAAAAAGTTTGGAGCAAAGTAAGACAAGAAAGAACTCCAGACCCACCAGAGTTTCACTTTGAATTTATTATAATAAATATAGCATTCCACGGTAGACACCCATCTCCTGAGATGGATCAGAGACAGATAGGAAAGAAGAGAGGAGAAAAGAGGAGGAGCGGGAAAAGAAGAGACAATAAATGGGACAGCCAGCCAGACTGGAGAAGCAAGAAGAGGAGAGGAGGTTGTAGAAACAGGCCTCCAAGGCAAAAATCTCTGTTTCTCTGCCTCTTGGTGTCTGTCTCTCTGTCTCTCCATTGCTTTGAGCATGCCAGGAAATGGCTATACCACTGTGCTGCATTACCTAAGCCCAAGACCATCTTGAACAGCATTTCTCCATCATCATTGACTCCTGAGAAATCACACTGGGTGTGTGCCTGTCCCAGGAGGGCAGTAATCCCTGCTTGCTGTCTATGTGTGAGTACATGTTCATATGCATTCAGGCGTACCCTGGTGTGTGTGCATGTGTCTTGGTAGGTTGGTGTGTCCATGTGCCTATACAGCACCTCTCATATTTCAGGTTCTCAATGCTTAGTAACAGAATAGAAGTGCATAGGCATGTACTGCTGACTTGGGAAGATCTGCATATTCATGCACACATGTGATGCTGTCTATTCCCCTATTCACTTGGATGTGTTTGCGTGTGCCTTGTGGAAGTGAGGTTGGGCGTGGATGGATGTGTGTTGTGTGTTTTAGGTGTCTGCAGCAATAGTTGGGGCAGCAGCATGTCTCAGTGTGTGCAGTTGCATGGCCGTGTGTGTGAGAATGGATGTTTTGAGCATTTGCAAGCTTGTGTCTGCAAGCGTAGCTAGCCCTGAGCCGTCTCTCGGGGTTGTAGCTGCAAGGTGTGCTCGGAGACATGAGAACCTGTGTGTGCAGGATGCCCCCTGGCTCTGGGTTTCCCTTCCCCACCCCACTCAGGAAGGGCCTGTGGTCTGTATGATCTGTCAGTTCCCCTTTCCCTCAGGGACAGCCTCATAGCTACCATCACCCACTCAATCGTCTCTGATTCCCTCGTGGGAACCAGAGGGACTCTGTGGGAACCCAACTGAAGCTTTCCCCCAGGACCTGACCCAATGCTGAGGGTCTGGAGTAAAGCCCCTATCTGTCACTCCAAGGAGGGAGGTCCAGTTCTGCATCCTCCTGCCACCACCCCAGCCAGGTGAGCACCTGTTCCTGCAGGAGGAATAGCCTAGGAGGGAGACAGTGAGGCAGACACTGGATTCGGGTCCTGATTCCTCAATGAATCCATGGGACCCCAGACATCCAAGTGGGTCCCTCCTGTTTCCAAATGAGCTGGAACCAAGTCCTTGAGCACGTGTAGTATGTGGAAGAGGCCCCGTTTAAGGTGATATCACAGACAGAGAAACACCAGGATCCAGATGGAATGGACAATCAAGTTGAGGCTGGGGAATGGGCCAGATGGAACACATATATAAAGACCACAGTCTCAAGCCATTCTCATGCTTGTAAAGTTTAAAGCATGGTACAAGAAAGAGACAGCCAGTCAAATGATTGCCTAACCAAAGGCATAAACTCCTCCCCTGACCTTGTCTCTGAAATAGAGATGATCTGGCCAGTGCCATCATTAACTGTGGAGGGGCGTCAGATTGATTCCAGGTCAGATTAGAGCAGAAGCCAACTCCATCTTCACTAAGATCTCCCCCACCCTATCCAGGGAAGTTCCCCTTCGCTGTGATAAGACTGTGTAAACTGCTTGGCTACCTGAGCATGGAAGTTTCAAGGAATGTTCAAGGTTAAACCTGTGCCCTCCTATGAGCAGGCATATCCACCTGCTTCATGTGAGCCCCGCCAAATCCATGTGCCATTTCTAACTAGAATGATAGGTTGGTTCAAACAGATACTGTGAGACACACTGTAACTCCATTGGCCACCTGCATGTGACCTGGCATGCTCTGTAAGAGTTGTAACCTCATTGGCCACCTGCATGTGGCAAGCTTGACCATGTGGTGTTTGCCTTTATAACCTGACCCTGAGTGTGGCCCGGGGCGCGCGGTCCCAGCTTCGGAGTCTGGGCTGTGACCCTGGCTGGTCAGTATATTTTTACTTCCCCAATAAATCCATCTTTTTACTTGAGACTGGCTCTGAGTGGTGGACTCTTGGAGGGATGGGGGATTTCCCCCACCCTCAGACCCCTTTACATTGTGGTCCCCTCCCTTGGGGGGGGGTCCCCATTACAGTCTCATCTGTATGTCTCTTTGGCTGGCTAGCTGCCTGCTATGTCCTTCTTATACCTGCATCCTACTATGACTTTGTTTCTTCTATTCTTGGTAAATTCTTTTACCAGGCTGAGACCACTACTCTAAATATCTATGACCTATTAGATGCTGGGGAGAGAGAGGATTTAGGTGTATATCCGGTTGCCAATGTCTGTGAGCTCTGTGAGCATTGGTTTCTAAGGTCTCAGGTACTCTGTTCTTTTACTTTTGTTGTTGTTTCAAGGTTTGTTGTGCAGCCCAATCTGGCCTTGAATTTTTGTGTGTGTTGTCCTGGTCCTGGGGCTTGAACTCAGAGCCAGGGCACTGTCCCTGAACCTTTGTGCTCCATCTTAGTGTTCTACCAATTGAGCCACAGCTCCACTTCCAGCTTTTTGGGTGCTTAATTGGAGGCGTTTCTCTGACTTCCCTGCCCAAGCTAGCTTTGAACCTCAGTCTTCAGATCTCAGTCTCCTGAGTAGCTAGGATTACAGGCCTGAGCCACCAATGCCCAGCTTTTGGCCTTGAATTGTTGACCCTTTGGCATCGCCTCCAAGTGTAAGGATTACAGGCATGCATTACAGCAACATTCATCCTTAGGGGAAATGTTCTGACTAGACTGGAAGTTGCTTTTCCTGTCACATCTTTCTCCAGGGCACCCAGCAAGAGTCAACTGCTGTGACAAACAGTACAAGAAATGTATCCAATGCCTAACTGTAACCGCTCTCTGTATATCAGTTTGACAATTAAAAAAAAAGAGTCAACTGCCTTGAGCTTTAGAAAGTTAGTCTTGTTATCTCTTTCTCTCTCTCTCTCTCTCTCATTCTCTCTCTCCCTTTTTTTCTTTTTTTGGTCATGGGGCTTGAAATTCTGGGGTCTGGGCACTGTTCCTGAACAATTCAGCTCAAGGCTAGCACTCTATCACTTGAGCCACAGAACCACTTCCGCTTTTCTGGTGGTTAATTGGAGGTAAGAGTCTTGCGGATGCTCCAGCCCGAGCTGGCTTTGAATCACCATCCTCAGATCTCAACCTCTTGAGTAGCTAGAATTAGAGGCATGAGCTAGTCTTGTTATCTCCAGATCAAAAAACTCAATTCACACTTTAGGACCCAGTGGGATCTGGCTACGTAAATACTAGCCACCACCAGAAGAACCGTCCCCAGCTTTCTCGCCCTACTGTACCAGCCTTCACCCCTCTTCCTGCTGGTCTGGAAAACAAAACCCACCCCTAACAAGTCACTTCCACCCACCACCAGCTTTCAAGCCCTGCCTCCAGGGCCCCAGGCCTCTGAATACAGGAAGCACTTTCTAGCTTTGTTTTCAACTCACAGAACCCCAGGAGCTGGAGTTCAGGTATCAGTTATGACCCCATTTTATGCTAAGAAAATGAAAAGCTCCTTTCCACTTCTTTTAACATTCTCTTCCCTCCCTCTCCCCCACCCCCAGGACTCCCCCTGGCCACTTCTGTCCACCCATGACTCAAAGTGCATTCCAGGATCTCAGAGTGACTGACGTACCTGGAGGTCACTGCTACCTCCACACGCTGCCTCAATCCACTGCCTCATCCACAGCAGGAAGGGGAAGGGGTGACCCAGGGCCCAGGAGACAAAGGCAGAACCCATCTGAGAAGCCTGGTGTTCCCCTGTGGGGCACTCTTGCTGTGGCCAGGCCCTCCTCCACCTTCACACGTGTGCCCACGCTTCAGACTCTGCTGAGTGGAAACGGACCAGCAGTGCAGCCCCCTCTGGGGTTTGGGGTTTGTCTCAGCAGAAGGAGGGGGAAGAGGATGCAGCTGTTGAGGCTGATGGGGGGAGGAGGCTCTTTAGCCTGCGGAGGGATGGCCAGGCAAACCCCTGCTTCAGCAACACCTACCCTGCCTACGCTCCACAACCCCCACTTCCTGCCCTGGGCCCCTGAGCTCCCAGCATGCCTTGCAAGCAAACCTGCTAGACAATGAGATTTTGACTGATGATTCAGGCATGCGAACATAGCAAACTAGAAGGTCTATTTCAAATGCTTTGTGTGCCCAGACACATACAGAGAGGCACCGGAAATATTTGTACTTAATTAAACAGACCGTACCACAAACACACTTGTACACATGTATACATGTGTATACTCACGTGCACGTGTGTGCACACATGTGCATGCTCTCTCTCTCTCTGTCTCTCTGTCTGTCTGTCTGTCTCTCTCTTAGGATTATAGTTTGTATAATGCAAGCTCCTAGGCCACAGATAGTAACAGCCTATATCTGCAATGAGACTGGGGATTTATCTTATGACAAGATAGATTAATTGCACCCCAAAAGTATCACATCATAATCCCCAGAACCTGTGACTATATCATGTTACCTGCCAAAGGGAAACTGAAGTAGTAGATGGAATGAAGGTTGCAAGGTAGCTAACTTTAAGACAAAAAAATGTTAAGCCTCACACTAATGGCTCCTGCCTATAAGCCTTGCTACTCAGTAGTCTGAGATCTGAAGAACATGGATCAAAGCTAGCCCAGGCAGAAAAGTCCATGAGAGTCTTACCTCCAATTAACCACCACCAACAACAACAACAAAAAAGCCGGAAGTGGAGCTATGACTCAAGTGGTAGAATACCAGCCTAAAAAAAACAGCACCTGGGCCATGAGTTCAAGTCCCGTGCTTACGCTGGCTTACCTGTACTGTGGACTGTCTATCTGTGCCCTTCTGAAGTTCCTATGATAAAATCCTAAGCTAGGAGGTAAGGTCTTGGGAATGGAACTAGTCCTTGAATAAAAATGATCCCAGACAGCTCTCTTGCTGGCTCCCTACCTTGTGGGGATACAAGAGGATGGCAGTCTGTAACCCAGAGGAGAGCCCTCATAGAAATAATTTCATGGCACTCTGACCTTGGTCTTCCAGCCTCCAGCACATGGAGGAAAAACTTCTGTTTATAAGCATCTCCAGTCTGTAGCAACCCATTGTGGCAGCACAAATGGACCACGATATTGGGACAAGCTCAAATGAAGAACCATTAGAAGCCAGACATGGGTGGCTCACATCTGTAATCCTAGCTACTCAGGAGACTGAGATCTGAGGATCGTGGTTCAAAGCCAGCCTGTGCAGAAAAATCTATGAGACTGTTATATCCAATTAATCAGCACAAAGCTGCCAAGTGGAGCTGTGGCTCAACTGGTAGAGCCTGAAAAGGAAGCACAGGTAGGGGTAAAACAAGGCCTCAGCCCAGGCTTACAGGCTCTAAAGATGGAAGGAGAGTGCATGCCAGGAATGCCTGTGGAAAAAGTGAGGAGGTGGGGCTGGGGATATGGCCTAGTGGCAAAGAGTGCTTGTCTCCTATACATGAGGCCCTGGGTTCAATTCCCCAGCACCATATATACAGAAAATGGCCAGAAGTGGCGGTGTGGCTCAAGTGGCAGAGTGGTAGCCTTGAGCAAAAAGAAGCCAGGGACAGTGCTCAGGCCCTGAGTCCAAGGCCCAGGACTGGCAAAAGAAAAAAAAAAAAAAAGAAAAAGTGAGGAGTTGTTTTCTCCTCTGAAGCCTCTGGAAGGAGCACAACCATACCAACATTTCAATGTCAGCCTAAGAGGCCTGGGTCACGCTTCTGATCACAGAACCAGAAGAGAGAAAACAAGTGTGTTTTGCATGACATGTTGATGATTACTAGAGCCACAACAGGAAGCAAATACACAGGTGTAGTGGTCTAAGAAGCACTGGGGGCTCCAGCTAGAAAAAGAACCTCTGGTTATGAGGACACCCCCAGGGGCCCGTAGGTGGGCACAGACACTTCCTGGGACTGTACCATGCCTTCTATAGGGGCTGTCCACACAGCTAATGCTGAGAGACGCTGATCGCTATGTAGCCCTAAAGTCTCCAGAGACAGGGGCCAGCTAAGTCAGGACCCTGGCTTCTTTTTTTTTTTTTTTTTTTGGCCAGTCCTGGGGCTTGGACTCAGGGCCTGAGCACTGTCCCTGGCTTCTTTTTGCTCAAGGCTAGCACTCTGCCACTTGAGCCACAGCGCCACTTCTGGCCATTTTCTGTATATGTGGTGCTGGGGAATCGAACCCAGGGCCTCATGTATACGAGGCAAGCTCTCTTGCCACTAGGCCATATCCCCAGCCCCAGGACCCTGGCTTCTAAGTTTGATATGGGCTGGAGAAGCAGTGGCTATGGGGACAAGTGGAGAATCAAGCGTCATCACAACTCAGAATAATGAGGCCCTTACTGTGGAACAAGGGCCAGTGATGCGGGCTGCACAGGAAGCCTTTCTGTTTCATCATGAGCCACATGGCCTGCCCCAGGGACAGGATGACCCAGTCGTAGCAGCTATGTGAACCAAACAGCTGCTTCCTTCCTGAGCCCCTGCTATCCCCATGTGGGAAGTGGGTGCCTCCTTCTTTCAACCCTCCTTCATCTGCCAGGAAGCCCTTGAGACACAGAGCCCAGAGGGAGCAGGTAGGCAAACTCACCTGTCTCTGAGCACCTATTGTGTGCTGGCCCTGGCCAGTTGCCATGTAACATTTTCCAATGAGTCCTGAAAACATCCGCAAGCCATTTAATGCAAGAAGCCAGACACAGGGGACAGGTAGTTTACAATTCCCCTCCTATGAGGTGCCCGGAATATCATACATAGACAGGAAGTGGTATGGTAGTTGCAGGGGGAGGGGAAAAGAGGATAAGAAATTAATGGGATTTTTGGTTTGTTTTTATCAGTTGTGGGGCTTCAACTTAGGGACTCACTTAAGGTTAATGCTCTACCACTTTGAGCCACAGCTCCACTTCCAGTTTTCTGGTGGTTAATTGGAGATAAAAGTCTCACAGACGTTCCTGCTTGCGCTGGCTTTGAACTGAGATCCTCAGGTGTCAGCCTCCTGAGTTGTTAGGATTACACGCATGAGCTACCAGCACCTGGTGAAGTTAATGTGTAGTAGGTGCTGAGCTTCTGCTTGGTGAAGATGGGCAGTGATGATGGTTTTGTGACAATGTGAATGTACTGAATGCTATTGAGTTATACACTTAAAACCAGCCAAAATGCCAAAGTCTGTGTTAAGTATATTTTATCATAGAAAACAAATTATTTTTTCTTTGTTCTAGTACTGCAACTTTAACTCAGAGCCTGGGTGCTGTCCTTTAGCTTTTTCACAATGCTAGCACTCTACTGTTTGAGCCATAGCTCCACTTCCAGCTTTTTGGTGGTCAATTGGAGATGAGTCTCATGGACTTTTCTGCCCAGGCTGGCTTCAAACCACATTTTCAGATCTCAGCCATCTGAGTAGCTAGGATTACAAGTATGAAACACTGGCACCCAGCAACAGAACAAATTCTAAATACCCTAAAAGCAGAGGTGAGTCAGCTCCTTTTTCAGATGAGAAAACTGAGGTTCAAAGAGATAAATCAACTTGCCCAGCATTATGGAGCAAAGAGTAGTAGAGTTAGGATTTGAACTCAGGGTTGACTAAATCCAAGGTCCTTTTCTCTCTGTCTCCCCCTCAGACACAGTGCAGGAAGAGACAGAGAGGCAAGTCTCAGAAGAATCCTTCTAAAAAGACGAGAAACAAGCTTAGATGTCACAAACAGGGTCAGTGATGGCCTGGTCATCTCTTCCTCTACCCCCACAATTTGGCTGCTTCCCTCAGTTTTTCCTTGACAGCCCATGTTTTCCATTATGCCATTGGAAGTAGCTGGCCCAGGAGACCAGCAATCCAGGGAGGAGAAGCTGTAGACACCCATCTGTTCTCTGTTTATAGCAATGGTCACTAGAGAGAGCTCTGGTAATCCTGCCACCCAGAATAAGGAAGAATGAGGGAGGTCAATGGCCACCCAGGGTCACCCAACAAACCTGCCAGTTTGCAGAATCAATGCCTCTAGGGCCTAATTCTGCCTGGGCAGTCACCTTCCAGCCTGGAAGGGTGTCCCAGAGTCAGAGGATGGCACAGAGAGAAGCCAAGGGACCCTGGGGGAGAGACAAGTCCTGTCCCCATCTTAGAATGTTCCAGAATTGAGGAACCAATGGCTGGAGGATAGGCCTAATGGCCACAAATGAAGCAGGGAACAGAGGCCAGGAAGGATTCAGCCACTCCCAAAGAGTGTCAGAGTCAGTAAAAGAAAGAACAAAGATATCATAGGAATAATCCGATGCTATGTGACAAATTACTTCATAGCCAAATGGCTTGAAACCACAAACAAACCACATGAGGTTAGAAAGCTGGTATAGTGGGGGCCTCTGCTCAAGGTCTTGGGAAGAGACTGGAACTGATTTGTTGGTGTCCCATAGAGACCCCACAAAGTGAGGGGAGAGCTGCTCATAAGTGTTCTCACATGGCAATTGGCAGGACCGAATTCCTCATGGCTTCTGGACCAGGGCTCTTCATTCCTTACTGGTGGGTGGTTACAGGTCTCATTTGGTTCCATATTCAAGGGCCTCCTCTTAGAACAGCTCTCAGTGAGGCCACTGGCTTCTCACAGAGTTAGCAAGTGACAGGGTATGAGGGTTGGGAGCTGGGGTCTTTGTAACAAAAACTCAGATGCGGTGTTCATCACTCTGCCTATATTCCATTCATTAGGAGCAAGTCACTGGTTCCAGTTCCCTCTCGGGAGGAGGAGATGATGTGAGAGGATAGGTACTATAGGGGATGGTGGTAGGCCACCTTCATTGCCATGCATTAGTTATTACTGAAAGTCCTTCTGGATGGAGCTGGATCAGAGCCAGTAATGAGGGCAGCCTCTTAGTTCACTGGAAGCTTGGAAGGGCTCAGAAAGACCTAAGTGGAAAAATATTTGTCACTGAATGAAGTCATGAGACATTACAACCCAACACCTACATACTCACCACCTCCCTTTGGTCCTGGAACATGATCAATATAGTCAAAGCCACATGATCAATATAGTCAAAGCCACTGTTCATGCCCTGCACCCTGCTCCCTGGCCTGCTCCCTATAACCTGACCATATTCCTGATTGGCATGGTTTTCTAAGGTGATTGTTCCCCAGACAGCAGCTAGAATCTCTGAACTCTGTTATTTGCTTCTGCTTAGTCTTGACACTTGTATACAAATGGTCTGGTGTTATAAATCCCCTCTGACCTACCTTTTCCCTTGGACATCATGGTACTGAAGTTCCATTGTGTTCTTCCTTCTGATTTCAGTTCCTTTGTGTTCACTGTTGTATAGTAGTCATTTGTGTGAACGGGAAGTGGGCACATAAACTTACAAATTATTCACTTTTGTCTTTCTTCGCTTCTTGGTATATAATTGACAAATACCTGTGGGGTATTTTCCTTCTTAGAAAGGTCAATAATTATGTTTGCCATCTTCGGTTTAGTGTTAAACTTGCGTTTATATCTAGAATAACTTTTATTTGTTTTTCAGTCCCTAAAACTCCTGGTCTGGTGTCTTAACAATTGTACAAGTTAGTCATTCCCATTTCCTCTAGCTGTCCTGTGGGGCCAGGTGCTCACAATTTCTTGGAGGATACTGGTTGCTAGAAAATGCTTCCTTTGAGTTGAGGGAGATAGTCTTCCTCTGGCCATCTCCATAGGTCTGGATTCATTCCTTGTGTGCTATGGGATAGATCTGTCTCATGACAGCATTGGAGAAGAAAGCACTAGCTCCTTTCCATGCACCTAGTCCTGCCTCCCTACCTCCACCCAGACCCACATCATCTTAGCACTTAGAACACATTTGCAGTTCTCCAATGCAAGTGTCACATTCTCACCATCTCTGTCATCCTCAGGCATAACCAGCCACTCCCATAACAGGTAACTCTAAGGGGTACAACCTAAACTCCATGAAAGCTTTCACCCACTCACACAGGAACTCCAGTTCTCAAGTGACTCGTGAGCTGTTCTTGGCTGATGCTCATGTGTCAGGCATGATCAGGGCTCTCACAGAGAAGTGACCAAGGTCAATGCCAACATTACTGCCAGCTGGGTAGTTGTATCATCTGGTACATCCATACCCAGTAGCCCTCTGAAGTTCTGCCAGCCAGATTCAGTCTGTGCTACTTGCCCCGGCCCGCGGGGTTTCTTCAACAGGAGCCCAAGGGGGAATTGACCTGAATGAGAGACAAACCTGACACAAGGAGGGAGACCAAGACAGGATTCTGATCAAGGTCTCAAATTTTATTTTTGCACGGCAGCTTATATAGTAATCAGCAAAGGGTAACTCACGTAGACAGGGTCATTAGGTTGCTAGGTTACAGAACCATGGGATGCTCTTTCCCAGGTCAGGGACTGGGTGGAAAGTTCACAAGGTTGTTAATTAAAGCTAGACAAGGTGTTAGGCTTAACAGGCAAGGTTGTAAAAGCATCAAGTGTTCTTATCAGTTAAGTTTTATAGTTTCTTTATGTTACAACATGACAGCCAGACCCAGATGTCCTTATCAGTTAAGTTTTATGGTTTCTATATGTTATAATATGACAGACAGCACCAGAGTCCTTATCAGTTAAGTTTTATAGTTTCTTTATGTTATATCATGGCAGCTTCTTTGGCTCCCGGCAGCTACTGTCATCAGCACTCACAGACAAGATGGTACTGGCCGCACCACAAGCTACCTCTTCTTGTGGGATACTGCTTGCTGTCTGTCTCCTGAGCCCCACAGCCAAATCCAACCAGTTAGGTCTAGGGAGGCAATTCCCACAGTTCCTATAAGGGATTTAATGGCAGTCACCAGTCCTCTGGGCCTTCTCCAGAACCAGTGGCTGGATCTATTCTACCAGGTACAATTCTTGTCCCTCTGGAAGACAGAGACAACTTGTCTACCTTACTACACCATTTACAACTATATATGTCACTCTAATATGTCAACTCTGATTGCAGCCATGGATCTCCCTCCAGCTAGCTCCTTATTCCCAGGTTAATCTATAGGCACAGAGAGCACTAACTGGACTCATGACAAAGATGCTCGAATCCCAATTAGATTCACTAGGACCTTAGGACTCAGGAACAATGACCTCTTTTTTTTTTCTTTCTTATTTATTGTCAAAGTGATGTACAGAGGGGTTACAGTTTCATACGTTAGGCCTTAGGTACATTTCTTGTACTGTTTGTTACCTCCTCCCTCATTCCCCCCCTCCCCCTTTTCCCTCTCTCCCCCATGAGTTGTTCCCGTTGGTTTACACCAAATGGTTTTGCAAGGAACAATGACCTCTTGATTCATGGCTTCTGTTAATGCCCAAATCCACCTATCACTGTATGCAAATGAAAAGAAAAAGTGGTTTTGAAACCTCTGCCTATTTCCTATAAGCCCCCAGAATTTTCCCCTCAACATGGGGAGGGCCTCTGTGTACTCAGCCTTGAGAGTGGATGTCCAGAAAAGTGAGCATCTAGCTGAGGAAATTGACTGTGTTCTGTGACTGACCACTCTCTGCCTTGGATTTTCCTTGTGTAAGAGGCATAATTTATGTGTTCCTAAGAGTCTCCTGAGGATAAAAATCCATATCTCACATTTCTGCATCTCTCCTGGAACCCAGTACAATGTACATTTCATACCGGATGCATAGGAATCAAGAATGTTGGAGAGAACGCAACATGTAGGACCTGACCACATCACTCCCCTGCCCTACAACCAGAATTAACAACTATCAACAGCTCCCCGGGACTGGGAATATGGCCTAGTGGCAAGAGTGCTTGCCTCGTATACATGAAGCTCTGGGTTCAATTCCCCAGCACAACATATATAGAAAATTGCCGGAGCCAGCCAGCAGTGAAAAGGGAATCCTGAATGAGGGGGGTGAGGATTAAAGAAAAGGAAAAATACAAGACAAGAGAAAAAAGACAAGAGGCAAAGATGGGGTACGGGAGGTCTGCATCTTAAGATTGTAACTCAAGACTGCAGCCCTGTTTTATTCTTAACTTCCAGCTTATATGCAGTTTAGGAACCAGGGAATAGCATAGGATTAACTAAGGTTTAAGAAAACAGGAAGGCCCTGAAATTGGTAAATAACAACAGGCAGTAAAACAAGATAAGGTTGAATGGTTAACATAAAACAGACCCTTGTGGACATAATAAAACATCTTGGGATTAGTACTGTCCTTCAAGTAAACCATGTCCTTGCATGTCCTTGAGATAACAACATAGCCAGAGGTTAGGATGAACTTTGTGGTTGGCTCCCTAAGCCATGACCTTGAACGCCCTTGAGAGTATAGCCAGAAGTCAGGATGAATTTCGCTGTTGGCTCCCTACAGAAAATGGCCAGAAGTGGCGCTGTGGCTCAAGTGGCAGAGTGCTATCCTTGAGCAAAAAAAGCAAAAAGAAGTCAGGGACAGCACTCAGGCTCTGAGTCCAAGGCCCAGGACTAGCAAAAACCACCACCACCACCACACAACAACAACAAAACCAGCTCCCCCTAGCTGCAGGAAGCATCACAAGCCCCTTTGTGATTTATGGGGCCAAGGCCTGGCCTGATTCTCAATCCTCATCCCTATCCTATGCTACCCTGTTCCCATTTCTTCAGTTCCCAGTTACATGGGATGCAGTATATAAGCCATGTTCATCTAGAGAAGCAGAGCCATGATAGAGAATGGAGAATGTTCCAGGGAGAATGGAGAATGTTCCAGGGGGCAGGCCTTGTGCAATTACAGTTTACATAGCTGCATGCTCCGTTGCGCATACCTGTGGCTTCTGCACCCAGTTTTCAGCCTGAAATCATCAGGGTAGGAGAGAAGAAGAAAATGTATACAGGTGATGAGAGCAAGGGCAAACTGGAATCCACAAGAAGCTGGAATCCATAAGAACAAGTTGGAACTTCACAGAATATCCCATTGTGTCCAAGCCTGCGATTCCCATCTTGGTCGCTTTTGAGAAGAACCTTAAGTTGTTGTTCAAGAGATTGGCTCAAGAGATGAAGAAATTGAAGAAGGCAACTTGGGATGAAACAGATGCAGATCCAACATGTAACCCATTAGATTATGACAACATCTATGAACAGCCTCTGTGACTGTCTTGACTTCAGAGTATAGATGGCTTGTGTTCACTTCCCCTTTCTGAATCTCATGAAGATCTTTTTTTTTATGGCCAATCCTACCCCAAAGGAAATTCCAGAAAACACAATTGCAGCTCAGCTAAATTTGACCAGACACACACTTCCTCAGCCTGCTTCCTTTGCCTGGAATATTCTTCCCCATTCACCTAAACAACTCCTGCTCTTCTAACGAGGTCCGCCCACTGGCTCCTCACCCCTCTCATCTCTCCTGTCCTCCCTGTGTTGCCAGAACAGTCTGTCCTTACAGATGTCTAACTAACATCTTCCATTTTCAGATGTGAGGATTAAAGCTGTATCTTCCTTCTGTCCTGAAAGGCTCCTTACCACTAAACATCTCAGATTTCTCACTAACCCTTGGAGACAAAAATGTTTTTATTTCCCTCATTTTATGGCTTAAGAATCTAGGGAGGGGAGATAATTTACTTGATGCTGTTCAGTTCTTGTGTCCAAAGGCAGAATTGGTACTCATAATTTGAACTCAGGGCCTCACACGTTCTAGACTGTCACTTTGCTTACCTTGAACCATGTTCCCAGTCCTTTTGCTTTGTAGCTTATCTTTCAGATAAGGTCTCATAATTTTGACCACACCATCCCTGGATCTAGATCTTCCTAGTTTCACCTCCCAAGAAGCTGGGCTTATGGGCTTGTACCACCACACCCAGCTACTATCTAGCAGTTCTTAAGATAGAGAGAATGGTGAAAGATGAACAACTGTCCTGGCTTGCCTAGGACTGAGAGTGTTCGTGGGAAAGAGAGCTTCTGATTAAAAATGGAGACAGTAACCGGCATCCTGGGTCAAGTACTTTGAAGGTTGACAGGTAGACTGCAAGCCAGGGTGGAGCAAGAGAAGAGGTTTATAATTGGCTTTGTTATCTAATTATTTACTTCTCTATAGATGCTCTGTTATTTAGAAAACTTTTTTTTTTTTTTTTGGCCAGTCCTGGGCCTATGGACACAGGGCCTGAGCACCTTATCTGGTTTCTTCCCGCTCAAGGCCAGCACTCTGCCACCTGAGCCACAGCGCCCCTTCTGGCCGTTTTCCATATATGTGGTGCTGGGGAATTGAACGGTGAGCTTCATGTGTAGGAGGCAAGCACTCTTGCCACTAGGTCATATTCCCAGTCCTAGAAAACAATTTTGAGCACTCACTGCTCTATAGTTACTAGAGACTCTGGGGAAGGAAGATAGGGAGGAGAAAAGGCGGAGACCAGAGGCTCCCTTCCTTCAAAGTCCATCAGGAGCCTGGTGACCAGGGGTCAAAGCTGAGACTCACAGATCCTACAGGGAGAAGGGTCTTCTCCGGGCCCTGCCCCAGGGAGCAGAACCTTATTGTGAAAGCCTGGGAAGGATCTATGGGAGTAGACTGACTAGTCAGTCCTAGAAAGGGACTTAAGATCCCAAATGACCAAAGGTCACCCGTCTTTTCTAAGCAGATTCACAAGTAGAGTGATGGCGGTGAAAACCAGGCTGTGGACAGACAGAAGGCTGGCTGGGCAGAGAGAATGGCAGGCACACTGCCAACTTCAGGTAAACCAACTCTCGGTCTCTGATGCACACTACGCCTCTAAAGCTTTACCTTAGGGCAAAATAAATGTGACACTTTGGAAGCCGGCCAATCACACCTAAGAAGTCCCATGCTCTTCCCCTCCTGCCGCCCCGTGTTTGACAGCTGTTTACTAACCACATTCACTCTCCTTCTCCTTTCTCCTAGGGTCAGTTTTCTCCTGTGTAAAGTGCTAGCAATGCCTTCCCCTGGGGCCCCTCCAAAGTGAACAAAAGAAAGATTAAATCATCTTAATGGTAGGCACTTCTCACTGCAGCAGCTGGCAACTGTTTTTTGTAAGATCAAAGCCTCCATAGACTTCTTGGTGAGAACCCCCTCCCCAGGGATAGATGGGCAGGCCGAAGGAAGGCTCTGCTAGCGACAGGAGTCTAGAAAGAGAGTAAGAGACAGGAAGAGGAGGCAGAAGAAGGGACAAGTGGGAAAGCCAAAGAGAGAAAGAGGAAAGGAAAGAGGGAGGGAGGGAGGGAAAGAGGAAGGGAGGGAAGGAGGGAGGGAGGGATGGAGGGGAGAGGGAAGAGAACCAAACTCTCCTAAAAGCTGTAGGATAGGGAGGGGAAGGGAGGAGAGGAAGGTTGGTGGGAGTGGCACTAGTGAGAAAGGAAAATCAGACTCTCCAAAAAGCTGTAAGATGACTGAAGGGAAGTTCTAGAACAGCCACTCTTCCCCAGAAGTTGTGACAGTGCCTCTGTTCTCTTTTAACTCAGAATCCTTTATTGAGGGACATCTGCTATTTTGTACAAGGGGGGGTGGGAGAGAGACTCAATGAGAACTTTTTCCTATTTTGAGACTCAGGACTGGTTTCTATTTGAGCAGGGCAGTATGAAACAGAGACCACTCATAAGAAAGAAAAACCCAGGAACTGGAGAGAACTTGGTTTGGTACAGCATATGGCAAACATGGCAATCCAATCTCTCCCTGTTCCTGGGCCCCTAGCCTGTTCCACCCCAAAGCCGCCCGTGCAGGGTGATACGGCCAAGTGACAAAGTTGCTGCCAGCAGAACCTGCATGGACATGACGAGCACCACTCTGGTGCCCAAGAGCCTCCCAGGGCAGCCCCTCCCTGCACCTGGCATAGCCTTGAGAGCCAAGTGCTGATGGCAGCAGATCTACTAATGCCACGCCACCCCATCAACCTGGAATCCCAAGAGCAGAGGAAACAAGGCTCCCTGGCATAAACCTAATGTTAAAGAAGCATAGCTACACAAACGGTAAACTTAGGAAGGGCTTGGACTTGAAATCAAGGTAGTGAGTTGGGGAGGAAGGCATAGACCCTGTTTGAGGGGCAGGAAGTGCTATCTGCTATCGGGGTCACATCTGTGAGGCTTTGCAGGAGCATTTAGCAAGCAATCGTCATTTTGAGCATAGTGTTTGTAAGGTTTGCCAGAAAGGAAACCTGACACATGGTTCAGGCAGAAAGGAGTTTATTGGAAGGAAAGCAAACTTCCAGCCTGTACAAGATGAGGTATGAGGAGACAGAGGGGAAGGAAGAAGAGAAAAAGAGAGAGAAGGGACTCCTGTTGAGCCGGATTATATAGGGAAAGGCAGGAGGCGGGACTACAGCAGATATGGAAGTGATCTCAGAACCTGGAGAACCTCTCACTGTCTGGGGAAGGTAAGACTAGGGCAGTTCAGGAAATGACCTCAGCAGATGAGGAAGTGACCTCAGAGTGGGGTCCTTTGCTGACTCACAGTCAGGAGATTGACAGGTGATTATTGATTTCAGGCAGGTGAAGAAGAAGGGGGAGGGGCTGTTCTCCTGGGCAGTCCTAACATTCCAGGCTTTTGATAGTTATAAATGGGCAAGAATTCTCTTTGGCTACTTCCTGGTGGCAAGGGGCATCAACATTAGAGATAGAAGGCAGAGTTGTTGTCCAGTCTGGGAGAAGGCAGCAAGCAGCAACTGTTCCTTGGTGGTGAACATGTATATGTGTCCTTGGATAAAATCTGTAAGAAATCTTACAAGGCAGGGGCTGAGCAATAAGAAAAAAAATTAGATGGCACATGAACAGCAGAAGGAAAGTTTCAGGGCAGAAAATTAAAAAGTGGATGGTTTGGCTGGTTCCTATCTCCTGCATTCCAGGCAGTCTTGTAGGAGAGAGCATGGTTAAGAATAAGCAGTCTGGGCTGGGAAGATGGCCTAGTGGCAAGAGTGCTTGCCCTGTATACATGAAGCCCTGGGTTCGATTCCCCAGCACCACATATATAGAAAATGGCCAGAGGTGGCACTGTGGCTCAAGTGGCAGAGTGCTAGCCTTGAGCAAAAAGAAGCCCGGGACAGTGCTCAGGCCCTGAGTTCAAGGCCTAGGACTGGCCAAAAAAAAAAAGAATAAGCAGTCAGAAGCTGGGGCTGGATTGGAGTGGTTAAGGGGCCCAGTAGGAGGCCTTGGTGGATTTCTAGATTATATAGATGGATGGCACCCAGGAAGGTACCAAACAAACTATCCTGAGTCTTAGGCTCCCTTAAGTTTCTGTCCAGTTAGAAGACAGGTATGGATATTAGACGGACAAGCTTATTAAATATTTCTCTTAATCTCCTGGCTCTGATTAATTTTGAAAGGGTGAATGTAGAGTGACTCCATTTAGGATGTGACATCATCTCCTCTAACTCCTCTCCTGGGTCTCTCCTTCTCCAGACTGGCTGGGTCCCTGGGATCTAGGTGCTTGCTGTTGGTCACTGGGTTTGAACTCAAGGCCTGGCCACTGTTCTTGAGCATTTCTGCTCAAGGCTAGTCACAGTGCCACTTCCAGCATTTGCTTGTTACTTCCAGCCTAGCTCTTTGCTGGTTAATTGGGAGATGGAGTCTCAGAGGGATTTTTTTTGCCCTACAACAGACCTCAGATCAAACGAGTCTTTGCCACAAACACCCTTTTTATTTCCAACTAAAGCAACAAGAAGACCAATAGAAATAATGAGCAGTGCTTACTTGTAACTTGTTAAGAACTGACCAAAAAATACTCCTCAGAGTTATTTCTCTGGGGCCTGGCTAGATACTGCAAGTGGGGGGGGGGGGGGAGAGGCGATCTGTAACAAAACTCAGTGAACATGATGAGAGTTGTAAAAAAGTTTAACTGCATATATAGCACTTTACTACCAAAGATTGAAATAAACCATTGTCAGATTTGTATCCAAGGTGGCTTCACAAACTTGGAAAACACATAATTAAAAACTTGACTGACTTAATAGTGCACAAACAATTACTTTCATAGATGAACATAATGAATGAGATGCTTATCTTACATCAATGTATTAAACATACTCATTTGCACCTAAATCTGACGAGCTTCTTCTTCTTCTTCTTTTTTTTTTTTTGGTGACTTGAATTTAAAACTGCCTACTTTTTTTCCTTGGCTTGTGGAGTCAGGTGATCATAGAATTGCTTCAAGGGAGATTAACTGTGATTCCACCCACCACATGGCCAAGATGGTGAGTTTCTGAACAAGTCATGGTGCTAAGAAAACTTGACGAGGGCTGGGGATATGGCCTAGTGGCAAGAGTGCCTGCCTCGGATACACGAGGCCCTAGGTTCGATTCCCCAGCACCACATATACAGAAAACCGCCAGAAGCGGTGCTGTGGCTCAAGCGGCAGAGTGCTAGCCTTGAGCGGGAAGAAGCCAGGGACAGTGCTCAGGCCCTGAGTCCAAGGCCCAGGACTGGCAAAAAAAAAAAAGAAAACTTGACGGGGCTTTATTGAGTAAGCAAGAAAGCAAGCAAACAATCAAGCAGAAAAGAAGGGGCACACTCCAACAGAATGTGGGTACTATCAAGGAAAGACTGAGAGAAGAGAGGGAGAGAGAGAGAGAGAGAGAGAGAGAGAGAGAGAGAGAGAGAGAGAGAGAGAGAGAGAGAGAGATTGAACTATAAAACAAGGGAAGTTACCTTTCTAGAGATGATGGCTGGGAGGCAAAGGTGAAGGGCTTAGAGAGACAGAGAAGGAAAGGCAAAGAAAGCCTGAACATATGGAAACTCTGACCATTTACCAGTGCTTTGGAGGAAATTATCTAAAACTCACAAGATTGTGGGGTCCAAAGTACTATATTTAGGTCAGTGATTGCGATTCCTTTCAATCTTAACTCAAACCCGGAATGGCTAGCCTTTGAGTGGGAACCTAGAGGGGGGCCCCAGGGACCTAGCCTGCGTTGTACTTTGAAGGGCACAAGCCAAAAGGTTGGGCCATTGAAACTGGTTTCCTAGCCTGTAAGGCATTTTGACTTTATGGAGTAGTCTCATAAGGACATAAGAGTCCAATAAGGACATAGAGGGGAGTCTACAAGGATGTAGAGTCAAATTCTCAATTCAGACATCCCCCAAATAAGAACAGATTGCAGGGGTCCCTGTGGCATGGTACCACATTGAAAAAGACAGCAGACAATCAGAGGGCCTATAGATGGGAGTCACTCACCAGATGTAGAGAGGAGATGGTGTGATAGATGGGTAGCCAGCAATGGTAAAGGCGAGAAGTCCAAGGGGAGGTTCCTCTGACTTTCGGTACTTTGGTCCCAGGAGGGTTGTTCAAGGAGGTGGATTAACCCTCAGAAGAGAAGAGGGAGGAGGGATCCAGTAGCTCCTGACTCTGTCCCCTCCCGGGTTTTGGCACCAGATGTAAGGTTCCCCTGAAAGGAAACCTGCCACATGGTTCAGGCAGAAAAGAGTTTATTGGGGGGGGGGGGAACAAACTGCCAGCCTGCACAAGATGGAGGCATGGGGAGACAGAAAGGAAAGAAGAGAAAAAGAGGAAGAGGGGACTCCTATTGAGCTGGATTATATAGGGAAAGGCTGAGCTGAGCTGAGCTGACTCAGGAAGGAACAAAAGGCAGCACCAGTCTCAGGAAGGCCAGGACACTTACCCTACCAAGGAGAGAATACAAGCTCTTTGTATTCCTCAATTCCTGTTCTTCCTGTAATCCCTCAATCCCACATCAGAAAAAGTGGCACGACATTGGATGCATCTAAAGAACAAAGAGGAGAATATCCTATCTTTGGGGGCTCCTAGGACTGGGGAATGGGCCATGGGGTAGGACCTCAAGAAGCTTAGAGGCCCCCCTCCATTGACACCTCTTGGGGTATGGGCATTGTAAGGCCCTGGGGCACTGGCAGCTGAGCTTGGCACTGTGAGGAAGAAAATGCCACCAGATCCTCCCTCCTTGGAATTGGGGGTGGTGTGGTGGTGGTGTGTGTGAGAGGAAGCCAGCTGCACATGTTCTGCAAAGCCTCCAAATGACTTGTTCAGAGATTTGGTGAGAGAGAGAGAGGGAGAGAGAGGGGGGAGGGAGGACCTCATTGCCCAAACTACGAGAAATTCAGATGTCCACCAGGTCTGTCTGTCTTGTAGACAACCTCACATGGAAGAGGAAAGACAGCAGGTGCAGAAGTGAGCAGGCCCACCAAAGTCTACACAGAGCAACTCGGAGTAGAAAGTCATCCCTCTGGGTTCATGGTCTCTGAACTTTCAGAAGTCACGGCCTACAGTGGAGGTCTCAGCTCTCAGGTCTTCTTGTTATTGGAAGGACATGGGAGCTGGGGACAGCCAGTTAGGGTTTTCATCATTTACTAGCACAACTTTGGCAAATCTCTTTACATTTCACAACCTCCATTTCCCCATCTAGGCAGGATTAGGGGTACTTGGAAGGAATAAAATGTGAAATCAACTTGTCATAATCTTCCTCCCTGGATTAATTGAGTAGGTGTTGGCTTTGTGCCAGTCCTTTTTCCTGCATGAGCTTCTTCAGTCCTCCCTAGAGCACCTGGCAAATAAGAGAGAGAGGCTGAATGATTTCTCAGGTTTGCTGAGCATTAAAGTGACAGAAGCCCTCCCAAAAAGCCAAAAGACTGATCCTGTTGTGCCAAGTCGCAAGACCACCACCAAGAAGACCACCGAGACTCAGACATTCCGAAATGCAAAAGCAAGGCAAGGCTTTATTAAGCGAGCTGCAACTCGGGCCTCGTCCTACCCACCGGCACAGCGGAGGTTACGAGGGAGCCCCGAGCTGTGATTACACAGGGCTTATAAAGACAAAGAACAAGGTTACAACAATCAGGTGTTCAAGCAAGCAAGATTAGGACACAGGTACAAATCTGATTGGCTCAGGGTTCGATTCTAAAATGGGGTTCACATGGTAAAATGGGGCTCACGTGGTTAGATGGGGTTCACGTGGTAAAGTGGGGCCTGACTTCAAAGTCTGGCACTTCAATCCCACCATCCAGATTCTGGGTCCCCCACCCCTGTGCTTCCCTTCTGAAGCAGGCTGCTCTAGGTGGTCTAGGCATGATAGAAACCTACAGTGGAAATGTATGAAAGTGTCATTCTGGGACAGGTTCTCAGAGGGGGACAGAGTTTGACCTGAAATTTTCCAAGGAAAAGTGAGTTGTCATCAGGAGGGAATGGGCAAAAAGGGGAGTAGGAAGGCCTGGCCAAACAGCAGTTGCAGTCCAAGCGAGATGGGGAAGTGGAGATGGGAGAAGCAGGTGGAGAGCCGAGCGTCAGATGGGCCAGGTGGATGTCGCTGAGCTCTTCAGGGCAGACATGTGCGTGGGAGCTTCATAGCTGGAGCTATTCCTTTACCAAAAGGAGCCTCTCCATGGTCTTAACAACTCAGTCAATGAAAGGCCATGGGGGCAAGGTGCAAGGGCTGCTCTGCTGTAGCTGCCACTCACCCCCCCCCCCCCCAGTGTCAGCTTACATCACGGGAGACATGGGCAGGAATGGAAGCAGGAAGATACCATTTCTCATCCATCTCTTTTTTGTTTTGTTTCGAGCTGACACTAGAGCTTGAACTCAGGGCTTGAGGCTCTTGCTGGGCTTCTTTGCTCAAGATTGGTGCTCTACCCCTTGAGCTGCATCCCCATTTCTGGCTTTTTGGTGGTTAACTGAAGATGAGAGTCTCACAGACTTTTCTACCTGGGTTGACTTTGAATCATAATCCTCAGATTTAAGCCTCCTGAGTAGTTAGGATTATAGGTGTGAGCCACTGGTACCTGATATCCCCACACCCCCGGCAGGTTTATACCTTCATACATTATCACATAACCCCCCCTTCGCCCTGCAAGTGGGGTAGACTGATGGTGTTGGAGGCTAGGAAAGGGTTGTGGAAGAAACTCAGCCCTCCTACAGACTACAGACTACTGTGGAGAGCGGCCACAGCTTTCTCTTCCCTACATTTGTGCTCTGGGATGCTGCAGGGAGACAATTCTTCAAAGGCACCCCAAGTCTTGCGAGAAGAGCCACTGGCTGCCCTATACACCATCTTTTCCTGGACATTTATATAGCAAACAGCCTTGAAAAAGTAGAGCAGTCTCTCTCTATAACAAAAGGTAGGCATGGTGGTACATACCTACAACCCTAGCACTTGGGAGGCTGAGATAGGAGGATTGTTTGAGTTCAGGAATTTAAAAAGCAGTCTAGCAAGATTGTATTTTTTGAAAAAATAAAATAAGTGGAACCAGGCCTCAGTGACTCATGCCTAGCTACTCAGGAGGCTAAGATCTGGGGATCATGGTTAGAAGCCAGTCTGGGGGACTTATCTCCAATTAAGCAGCAGCAAAAAGGAGTAGAGGTATGGCTCAAGTGGTAGAGTGCTAGCCTTGAGCAAAAAGCTAAGGGAACCAGCCTTGAGTTCAAGCCCAATATTAGCACAACAACAATAATGTTCTCAAAGCTGAAAGTTCATTTCCTGTCATACAACCCACTACTTATACAGTCACATACCTGGACCAGTCACTGTCACTCCTGTGCAGTTGTATTTTCTGTTAAAATACAAGATACCCATTACACTTAAATTTCAGATAAACAATGAAAATGGTTTAGCACACAGGTGTATTATGCAGTATTCACTGTTAATGAGAAACTCAAATTTAACTAGGTACTCTATATTTTTATTTTATTAATCTGGCAATCCTTACCTCTCTGGGATCTGAGAACAAGAAGAACCTGAGCAAGATGCTAATAATAATAAAGCCCTTTATCTCTGACCCAGGAGGCTTGTGTCTTCTGCCAGCGTCTTCGTTTCTAAGTAGGGTAAAATTTCATACCCATTGCAATTTTTGATGGGTATCCCCAAGCCTAAGCTTGGAGCTTGGCATAGACTTGGCAGCCACCAATATCTGTGGGATGAGTGGTTGTCAATCTGTAGGGACTTCTGCCAAGAATACAGGATTCTTGGGGGAATTCGAATGTGCTACTGGTGGTTAGCACTGCAACTTTCCATCTCCCTACCACCTCCCTGTTACCATGGTTACGGTAACTGCATGGACTCTGTAGCTTCCATCCAAAGCCTTTTGGGGGGCATTGTTTCGTTCAATGTTCTGATGACTTGCTGACCTACAGACAATTATTCTTACTTTAGGTACTAGAACTGAAGTTCAGGGTTAAGAACTGCTTCACACAAGGACATCTAGCCAGTTAAGTGTCCCAGCTGGGAGTCACTTAACCACAGGAGACTTACTGAGATGGGCAGTATGCCTAGAACTAGGTAAGCACATCATATCCTTCATCTAGCAAATGCCTTAAAACTTTATGATATGGGCACAATCATTCCCAGAGGGATCGTATAACATACCCAGAGTCACAAAGCTCTCAAATGTAGCAGAATCAGGAGGAGAATTCACTTACATTTGATGTCAGAGGCTGAGCAAACAAACAAACAAACAAACAAAAAACAGTAAGAGATGAGGAATGTCAGGGTCCAACAGAAGCAGAATTGTGGTCAGCTGCACCCTTTATAACTATTTCCCAGCCAATAGACCAGGACACAGGGAGTATGCAGGTTCCTGGAGCCATTACAACAAGCCCTAAACTGACCAAATAGGTACAAGGTTGACCAGATGTCCCTGCTCCAGAGCTGGAAATTGCAGCCTAGGTGGGGTCACTAGGGCAGTTCATTCCAATAGACTGGATTCTCTCAGCAATCTCATGTCCTAGGACTTTAGCACAAACTGTAATTCGTTCCAGGACCACAGGCTGCAGACCACTGAGCTGCCCTAGAGTCCCAACAATCTCAGGAATGGAATATTGGCTTCTGTCAGGAGGAACAGAAAAAGAATCATGATGTTTTCTTACCTATCCTTAGAGAAAGTTGACTATATTGGGAAAATACCCTTTTATGCCAGAGTTTCCCAAAGTACAGGACAGTTAGAGGCATACTGTTTCTTGACTTTCTCTTTTCCTTCTTTGCAAGAGAATGAAGCTTGATTTGGAGCTCAGGACATGGTGGGTAACAGCACCAGGACCACTACACTTCTCAGTTATAGAGGCCACCACTAGCAGGGACCTGATAGAACTCCAATCCTATGGTTATGTGCACTCCGTAAGAATGATGCTGTCCAGGCCCCCTGAGTCTGCGGCCTATTTCCCATGAGGCCTTGGTAGTCAACAGAAAAAAATGGTTTTTCTTGATCACATGTCTTACAAGTGAGAGGAAATGCAGCTGACGCCAGCACCTCCGACGCCAGCCCCTCCAACACCCCATGAAAAACATGAAAGAACATCGTCTTGCTTCTAGAACTATCCTGAAGAAGCAAGCAGTCCAGGATAGGTGTGATGTTCAGACCTATCCTCTTACCAGCTCTCTGTGATCTGTGTCAGCCCAAGGAGGAGTTTCTAAGTTGGAAGCTTTCTCAGAAAATGCCGCATTCCAAAGAAAGATGCTTTTGGATCACATTGTTCCTAAAAAACCCAAGGGTAACGTTAGTTTAAGACATAGCCAAAAAAAATGCATGGGATGTTTGCAAATGTAAGCTAAATCAAATCTGTGTTCACGTAAGTGTAGGCAGCTCTGCATCCGGCAGGTCTCTGTGGAGAATCACGGTTCTGGGTGAACAACACAAGCCCTGAGGGACAAAGGCTTTGACTTGTTCAAGCACAGAACAGCTATTTATATCCATCAGGCATGGCAAATGCTGGCCATGAGAGCTTTTCAACAGCCCCCTAAGAACCAGGCTTGCAGAAATGGCACATAGCACAGGGAAAATGATAGACAAAGACTATAACCATGAAGACTCAGAGGTCAGATGAGGCTTGAATTCAAGTCTTTTTTTTTTCTTTTGTGACAGTCCTGGGGCTTGAACTCCTGGCCTGGGTGCTGTTCCTTAGCTTTTTCACTCAAGGCTAGCATACTACCACTTGCACCACACCTCTACTTCTGGCTTTTTGCTGATTAATAGGAGAAAAAAGTCTCATAGACTTTCATGCCCAGGTTAGCTTCGAACCATGATTCTTAGGTCTCAGCTGCCTGAGTAGATAGGATTACAGGTGAGAGCCACCAGTGCCCAGTTGAGTTGTCACCATGATTTAAAAGTAGGACGTTAGTGAATCTCCCTGACTTCAACTCTATCATCTGTAAAAGAAGAATAACAACAATTCCTACCATGTGTGGTTTTGGTAAGGACTAAATGAGATAATTCACTTGGAAAACACTCAGTAACAAAGCCAGCTCTCCGTATCTGTGAGTTCTACATCCATGGTTTCTGTATCCATGGAATCAGCTAACCTTGGGTCATAAATATGAAGGGAAAAAAGTTACACTGTAGCTGGCCTGTGCTATGTAGTTACTCTATGATGGTTGCATCTGTACAGGGCCTATATAGACTTTTGCTCATCATTTTTCCCTAAGTAACAAGTTTTCCCTGATTAACAAGTACTTAAGGCTGGGCCAGGTGGCAGACAAGACCAAGAGACTATTATCTCCAGTCAACCAGCAAAAAGCCAGAAGTAGAGGCATGTCTCAAGTGGGAAAAGTTGAACCTTGAGCAAAAAAATCTAAGGAAGAAGGTGAGGCCCTGAGTTCAAGCCTCAATCTTGGCACAGAAAACCAAAACAAAAGAACTATTTGCTCAGCATGCACACTATTAGATGTTATAAAAGTCAATATGGAAGGATGCCTAAGTCATATACAAATGTGCATTTTATGCAAGGGATTTGAGCATCCTCCAGGACCCCAGAATCAACCCCCCTGGGATACCAAGGGATAACCGTAGTTGAACTCATTGTTGTTGCTCTTGTTATTATTACATTATTATTTCAAGGTTGATTTGGGAGATGAAATGGAGAAGGGTTATAGCAAGGAAAGGAAGGAATGGTTAAGAACAAGGAGAGTACAGGCCAAGCACCCTACTCTCAGAGTTGAGGACCATTTCCATGCTATATTGCTGTGACAACTGAAGTCCTGCTAGATGAAGAGCCATTTCCCACACGCCACAGAGACTCAATCTCAAGGTAAGAATTCATTCATTCATTCATCCACCCCCATTGCCTGAGCACCCAGCTCAGTGATGTGGAATCAAGTTGCACAACCTGAGAAACATACACAGCCTGCAGCAGATAGCTCATACCTAGAACTGACCTCCCAGAAGCTCTTACAAGAAGGGTTTCACTATGAATGTATTCCTTAAAGAGTCATAAGAAAATGCAAACAAATTTACTCACGTGAGCAAAAGTAACACAGGAAGGATAAACCAGAACCTAAGCAGACTTGTTACTGTGGTTAGGTAGGGGAGGGGGAAGATGCTGGAGAAGTAGGGGAGAAGAGATAAAAGGGGTGTCATTTGTACTTTTGGGGGCTTAGGGGGGGTCTTTTTGTTTGTTTATTAGTTTTGCCGGTACTAGAACTTGAACTCAGGACCTCTCCTTCTTGTTTGGCTTTTTTCCTCAAGGCTTGTACTCTACCACTTGAGCCATATCTCTACTTCTGGCTTTTTACTGGTTAATTGGTAATTGTTTCTTAGATTTGTCTGCCTGGGTTGGCTTCAAACCATGATCCTCAAAGCTTAGCCTCCTGAGTAGCTACATGAGCCACCGCTGCCTAGCTTTCTGAGTACACTTTTTGTACAGCTCTAATTCTTTAAACATGATGACTTTTATGTATCCCTAGAATGGGTGAATGAATTAACAAGTGAGTGAATGAATGAAGTCATGGAGTCAGACATTCAGTCAATTGATGGGCCAGGCGGTAAGAGAGACCAAAAATGGGAGGAGCTGAATGAACCTAACAGTAAATGAATATCACCACCACACTAAAAGTAGTCAGAAAGAAAATAACTGACTTGGGCTGAGAATATGGCCTAGTGGTAGAGTGCTTGCCTCGTATATATGAAGCCATGGGTTTGATTCCTCAGCACCACATATATAGAAAAAGCCGGAAGTGGTGCTGTGGTTCAACTGGCAGAGTGCTAGCCTTGAGCAAAAAGAAGCCAGGGACAGTGCTCAGGCCCTGAGTTCAAGGCCCAGGACTGGCAAAAAAAAAAAAAAAAGAAAAGAAAATAACTGACTTAAACAACTTGGAACAGTTCTTTTGCCTGGTCAAAAGAACTGGTTTCTTAGGTGTTTATCCTTATTGTATTGGCACCTTCTTTTTTTTTCTGCTGGGATTATATTAACTTTCTTCCTCTCCTTCTAGACAGTAAGTGCTTCAAAAGCAGGAATCTGTCAGTTCACAAGTAGCAGCCACCAAAGTGTTTCTCTGTCAGGATGGCCTAGCCGTTAACTAGAAATTCAGGGCAGCTAATTGACTTCAGGCGTCCAGCCTGAGAATTCAGGCACAAGATTGTGAACATAGTAAAAGTGACAGGGAATCCTATTAGGAAAGAAAGATGGCAGAGGAAGGAGATTTTTATGTGACATGATGCTCCCAGGAGACAGATGACAGTGCGTTCACCTTCGGCCATCTTTGAATACAGACATGAACATTTGGTTTGAATAGAGAAAGAGGGGCAGGAAGGAAAGATATGTCGGGTTTAGGAGTCCCAAGGGAGAGTTGTGACCTGACTGATCATAGCTCTGGTTCTTCTGTGTTCTGGAGAAATTATCACTGTCATCACCATAGGGAGCAATAACTCAGGGGGCGGGGGGGGGGAAGCCTGATCATTATTGGTAATTATCCTCGTTTGGAGGTGATTGTGCTGGAAGGCCCGGCTGTTCCTTAGGGGTGATTTTAGTACCTTGGCATAAAGACGTCATCCTGACTTGCCTGGAACACAAGGTGATTGTGAAATGCTGGTGGAGAAAACAGCTGAGAGCAATGACAGACACAAAATGGCAGCACAGATGCCAGGCTTTTCTCCTGATTTTGTTTTGTTCATTTATGGCAGCAAGAAACAGTTGAAGTGAAACATACTTCAATAGGTAGAAAGTGGTTGTAGCCAGGGTGAGACCTTCAGCATTGGCCTTTGGGGTGTGGGTGGTTGACATTGAGTTCCTATTCCCAGGTTCAACCCACAAGGCTGAGGTCAACTATGAATTGAGGAGACTTTCTTCCTTTCTTTGTCTTTTTGTTGTTGTTGCTGTTTATTGCTGTTGTTGGGGTACTGGGACTTCAAAGCCTCGTGCTCTCACTTGGCTTTTTGGTTCATAGCAGGTGCTCTACTACTTGAGCCATGCCTCCAAGTCTCAGTTTTCTTTTGCTAGCTAATTGGAGAAGAGTCTCTCAGATTTGTCTACCTAGTCTGACTCCAAACTTCAGCTCTCAGATTGCAGCTTCCTGAATAGTTAGGATTAGTAGTAGAAGAATCATTTCTGTCAAAGTGGTTGCTTGATATAAACACCATCCTTTTAAGGGTAGCTGCCATCTTACAAGAAGCTATTTTAGATAAGCCACATACTGTTATAAATTTTTTTTACCAGATTCCACTGGTTCATGCTTATAATCTGGGAGGCTGAGATCTGAAGATTGCAGTTCAAAACTAGCCTAGGCAGTAAAATCTATGAGACTCTTATCTCCAATTAACCATTAAGCAGCAAGTGAAGCTGTGGCTCAAGTGGTAGAGTAGCCATCTTGAGAGAAAAAGCTAAGAGCCAGAGTCCAGGCCTGGGTTCAGAGACCTAGTGGTGGCACACACACACACACACACATACACACACACACACACACGTGTACATGCATGCACATACATGCTGAGAATTATTTTTGTAGGAACTGAAGGCATGGATCAAGTGGTAGAGTGTCAGTTGAATAAGAATTGTTTTCTGAGGAGTTCCTGCTTTGGCCCCAGGAGTACTTTAATTAAGATATCTTGTTACCATTTCCTGTTATATTTTAATTAAGCAACATCTGGTCAAACTAGCCAATCAAGCAAGATGGTGAACAAAGGGCAGTACAACCAGGAATAAAGCCTGAACAGGCTTCTTGCCCAGTGTACTTGCTTACTTGACTTCATTTCAATAGCACACCCTTCTGCAGAAGTAAAATCTTGCCTTGCCAAGTTCTTTTCAAGTTGATGTCCTTGTTCCTGACTCATTTTTTAGGAACATTTGCTCTACCACTTGAGCTATAGCCCCAACCCTGTTTTTCTTTAGTTATTTTTAAAAATAGAGTCTCATTATACCTAGGCTTTCTTGGGCCCCAGTCTTCCTATTTACACTCTCCTAGAGCTAGAATGAGAGCTGCATGCAAAGGTGCCCAACCTTTTACTGATTGAGATAGAGTTTCCTGAGCTTTCAGGCCTGCACTGGCCTTGATCTGCATTCTTCCCTATTTCTAACTCCAGGTAGCTAGGAATGAGACCAGAGTGTTTGATCCCAGGCCCCAATACCAGGAGTTCCATACATCAGGCCTGGCCACTTGCCCCTATATGCCAAGGTAGAGACATGGTAAAGAAGGCAGAGAGATATATTACATAGCAGCCACAGGAAGATGACATGGCAGTATATCTTTCCACTGCCTTCAGTTGTCTTTAGGAGTACAGCAATTTGTCCTAGGTTAAATGAAAAGAATCGAGGATAGTGAGAAAGATAATCCCGGTTACGCACAATGGCCATCATTTCAGTCTTTGTCTTTGGAGGGGTTCTAGAGAAGTTATCACTTCAGTGGTTTTCACTGTGTTTGGTTTCTGTTGCCTGGTGGGTGAGCTGTCCTGAGCTTTGGCTTTCTTCCATTGGAGCAGTTTCATCTTTTGTGTCAAGATGATAGGGCATCGCCTGCCTGGGGAGCGATTTACCTGTGTCACAAGAAGCTTATTGGTAAATCCTGCTTTCTTGAGCCTAAGGAGATTTGCAAAGTCATCTTAGAGAAATGGCTCAGGTCTCAGGGTACAGATGCAAAGTGGGGGGTGCTCTGGGTGCCTAGTTCTTATGCTGCTTTTAGTTAATTCATGGGCCCAGCAGAGAAGTTTTCAAGTTACTTGCTAAGGATTGCAGGTGTGATCCACTACATTCAGCTCATTTCCCCTCTCCTCTTCCCCCTCCCCCTCCCCCCTCCCCCTCCTCCTCTTCCTTCTCCTTCTTACTATTAACTTTTTTTTGCTCAAGAATTGTATTTCACCATAACGTTTTTGCATCCATATTTTCTTGCTCAAGACTTGTGTTCTACCACATGTGCCACAGCTTCACTTCCAACTTTTTTTTGGTAAATTGGACTTTTCTTCCCAGACTGGTTTCAAATTTTGGTCCTCAGATCTCAGCCTCCTGAGTAGTTAAGATTACAGGTGTGAGGCACCTGTAATCTTTTGTTTTCCATTTCTGTATTTGTCTTGCTTAGTGTCTCTATGGATTTGTGGTTTGGGTGTCTGCCATGAATTTTGTGTGACATTCTCAGCCATTATTATTTCAAATATTTCTTTCTCACTTTTTTTCCCTTGACTACTCTCATAATAGAGATAATACATATACATCTTTTGCAATTGTCCTACAGTTTTTTCTACATTCTGTTCTTTAAAAACAAAGAACAAGATATGATCCTTTTTCCTTTTGCATTTCAATTTGGGATGTTTTTATACACTCATTGAGTGTATATTCAGCCATGTCTAGTCTACTTACAAGCCCTTAAAGGGCTTTCTATTATATATATATATATATATATGATATAGATATATATAGATAGATAGATTTTTTTTTTTTTTTTTTGCCAGTCTTGAGGCTTGGACTCAGGGCCTGAGCACGGTCCCTGGCTTCTTTTTGCTCAAGGCTAGCACTCTGCCACTTGAGCCACAGCGACACTTCTGGCCATTTTCTGTATATGTGGTGCTGAGGAATCAAACCTAGGGCTTCATGTATACAAGGCGAGCACTCTTGCCACTGGGCCATATTCCCAGCCCCTAACAATGCTTTTTATTTCCAGAATTTCTTTTTTTGTTTCTAGAGTTCTCATCTCTGCATAATCCATAGGTTCTTACATGTTTTCTACTATTTCAAACCCTGAATGCTGCTAAAGAAAACATTTATCCAACCAGTTTTAAGATGGTAAGATTATGAAACAGTATCCCCTCTGAACATCACCTTTGTAATAACAATTTAAAATTTTAAGATGGAGGGCTGGGGATATGGCCTAGTGGCAAGAGTGCTTGCCTCGTATACATGAGGCCCTGGGTTCGAATCCCCAGCACCACATATACAGAAAATGGCCAGAAGTGGCGCTGTGGCTCAAGTGGCAGAGTGCTAGCCCTGAGCAAGAAGAAGCCAGGTACAGTGCTCAGGCCCTGAGTCCAAGCCCCAGGACTGGCCAAAAAAAAAAAAAAAATTTAAGATGGTAAGGTATGAGCTGGGATTATAGCTTATAGTAGAGTACTTGCCTTGCATGTGCAAGGTCCTGGGTTTGATTCCCAGTAACACACATGTACACAATGTTAAGGTGAGCCAGGTGCTGGTAGCTCACGCCTGTAATCCTAACTACTCAGGAGGCTGAGATCTGAGGATTGTGGTTCAAAGCCAGCCTAGGCAGGATCGTTCTCAAGATTCTTTTCTCCAATTAACCCCCCCAAAACTGGAAGTGGAGCTGTGGCTCAAAGTGGTAGAGCACTAGCCTTGAGCAAAAAACACAAAACAAAACAAAAAAACTGCTTAGGGACAGTGCCTCAGCCCTGAGTTGAAGCCCCCCCCCCAAAAAAAAAATTTAAGAAGTATTTTGATCAAGGGATACCATGGACATACCTGTGGAAAAATACTGCAACCGGGTATTACAGTGGGCGGGAGATTAGATTAACTCCAACAAGAACAAGGGGAAATGTATACCAAGTAACAAAGGGGCAGGAGAAGCTAATGAGTAGAAAATTACTGAGTAGAAACCTCAAAAATAACAGGTTATAGGTCAGATTTACTTGATGGAGTGATTGTTGAAGGCAAGCCAGCATGATAAGCTGTTGCCATGGTGAGATCCCAGCAGCAGGGAATTGCTATTCCTCTGGCTGCATGGTATTCTTCCTCAAAATGGATTCTTTAAAAATGGAAGGGGACACCCAAGGTCATGGCTGAGCAACCAAAGGACGCAAAGGAATCTGATTAAAACACTGGCCCAAAGAGAGGCGCTGTCAGTATATTCATCTTAATTATTGTAAATTCTTTGTCTGATAATTCCTAGACCTAGGTCAGATCAGCTCTTGTTCCTATGCTTGCTTTCTCTCTGCATGTTGTGCTGTGTGCTGTCGTGCCTTCTAGTACAGCTTGTGTTTTTGTTGTTGTTGTTGTTGTTGTTTTGCCAGTCCTGGGGCTTGGACTCAGGGCCTGAGCACTGTCCCTGGCTTCTCTGCTCAAGAGCTAGCACTCTGCCACTTGAGCCACAGCGCCACTTCTGGCCGTTTTCTATATATGTGGTGCTGGGGAATCGAACCCCGGGCTTCATGTATATGAGGCAAGCACTCTTGCCACTAGGCCATATTCCCAGCCCCAGCTTGTGTGTTTTTGTTAAAAGTCATCTGTGATGTATCTGATCCTAGGAATGGCCTCTGGCTGTTTATTTGGGCCCTTGAGCCACAGCACCACCTCCCACTTTTTGGTATTTGAGATAAGAGTCTCACAGACATTCTTGCTCTTTCTGGATTTGAACTGTGATCCTCAGATCTGGGCCCCCTTTGAGTAGTATTATAGGTGTGAGCCACTGGTGCCTGGCTGATTATTTATTTTTAATATGTTAATTGTAAAAGTTAACTGGTTTCATTGCCACATTTTCATTCTTATATAGAATACCCTTTGACCGATTTTTTCATTAGGCTTGAGTCCCTGAGCTGTGACCTTTAGAAGAATGTCTGAGCTTTTTTAATTGTCCTCTCTTTCCTCACAGGAGACAGGAAGGCTAAAAGAGGTGGGCTTGTCTGGTTGCCCTTTCCCCAGATCAGATAATCTAGCAAAGTAGTTTTCCCCCAGGGCAGACCTTTGTTAGAGACTAGAGATTTGTCAAGGTTTCAGATGGTCATTTACACTGCCCTGGAGGACCACCAAGGAATGGCATTTTTCTCTACTTCTCCTATAGAGAGGTACGCTCTTCAAGATAAAATCCACCAAATTGTGGGGGCTGCATACATTTCTAATTCTCAGCCTATAAGAATTGGTTACAGGATTTCCGATGGAAGAACTATCACTCCTTACCTGAGTCCACAAATTAACTAGGAGCAGGTGAAAAGCTAGGGACACAGATCCCTTCACTTTGCTTTTGTGTCCTTATAGCTAAGCTATCTCTTCTCTGGTCCTTTCGCAAATCACTTTAGGCTATAGAAACCAGAATTTGCCAATATGCATCTTGTGACCCAAGGCAAGATACCCCTGGGATAGACAACACTTCTTATCATCTTGAAGCAAAAGGTAAAATGGCTCCAAAGGAAAAGAACAGCCAAAAGTTCAAGATAGATCACCCACCAGGCAACAGTGACTAGACAACAGCCTGGGACCTGATCCCCATGAAGTGGTAACAAGGCCACACCTATGACTATGGGACATGTGGTCATCATGCATATTTTTATGTCCCCTTCACCACCAGTTCTTTATACTGTACCTCTATGTCCCTCCCAGTTCTTTATCTGTGAAACCAAACACTCATGTTTGTACCCTTGATGATAGCTCAAGATGGTGACATGTGATAAATTGTGTGCGCACGCGCGTGCATGCGTATTTATACTGGAGCTAGAACTCAGGTCCTCTCATTCACACTCAGCCTTTTTTTTTCATGCCTGGTGCTCTACCAACTGAGCCATGCCTCTTGTTCTGGCTTTTTTCTGCTGATCAGTTGGAGATAAGCATCTCAAGGATTTTTTTGGCCTAGGATTGGCTTTAAACTGTAGTCCTTAGATTTTGGCCTCCTGAGTAGCTAGGATTATAATCATGAACCACAAGTAGTAGGCAGCCATATCTCTTGGTTTGGCATATAGGGGTGAGTGGCTAAATTTGATATGTGAAACTCATGGAATTTGGGCCAGAGCCTACAACTCAAGTTTCATAATACTGTTTGCATACCATAATAAGGATTCCTTGTACTTACACTGTATTAAGTATTCCAAGTAGTCTAGAGATGTTTTAAAGTACACCAGAAGACAAACACAGGTGGTATGCAAATTCTCTACAATTTTATACAAAGGCTATAGCTAGTACCAGAGGATTTTTAGCATCTGCATGGAGGCCTAGACCACTCCCCAGCAATTACTGAAGGATGACAGTCTATACACGATGATAAGTTTTGGGGAAAACTTTGATGGCAGTTTTTCAGGGTTTTGTTGTTGCTTTGTTTGTGCCAGAATTGGGGTGTCCGTGCACTTGCCTGGCTTTTTCACTCAAGGTGGGTATTCTGCCACTTGAGCCATACTTCCACTTCGGGCTTTTTACTGGTTAATTGGCAATAAGAGTCTCACGGACTTCCCCACCTTAGAACTTTGATCCTGGGTAGCTAGGATTACATCTATAGTTTAAAGGAAAAAAAAAAAAAGAGTGAGCAGATGTGGTCAATAGATCAATGTTATTAATGGAGAGAAGGCTTGAGAGGAGCCACCAAAGGGGCCACAAGTGTTGGCCACAGGGGACTTTGGGGAGCTCAGGCAGAGGGGAAGGGAGGAAAGAGACAACTTCGGGAAGCAAGAGGACCCCAGCTTTTCCAACTCCAATCCCAAACATCCCCCACCTTTGTTTTCTTCTTTTTCAGTCATCCTCACCCTTGATTGACAGCTCTATGTCTACCTGGACAGCATTTTTACCACACAGCTGCTGTTTGCAGCCTGTGCAGCCTGGTAAAGTCTGGGAGAGGATTCTCACAGGAGAGCTCTGGCCTTCAGGACCTGCTCCTGCCAGCTTTGGAAAGGCAAATGAAGGTCATAGGGAGCCACCAGTTATGGTGTGTCTCCCGGCAAGTGAAAGGGACTCACCTTTGAGAGCATACAGTGTGTGCTGAGGCTCCAAAGGAAGGATGCTTATTTGCCTGATACAGGGCAAGGCTGGGATTCAAACCCATTCCCTAATTTTAGGTCTTCTCCAGCCTCATCAACGCTCAGGCTGCCCCAGCGTCACAAAGAGATGTTCTCCATGGCCTCAGCTGCTGGTGCCTATCCCCAGATGTACAAACAGATGCTGTGAGAGATTTGGCAGCAGGCCTGCCGGGAAGTTGGCTGGGAGCCTCCATTGTCTCAGCATTCTGTAATCTGGTCCTGGGTAGGGGGCTGGGGTGGAGACTGCTTTTCATGGGAACTCAGGCGAAATGGGAGTGTGAACCCTCAGACTGGGCCCTAGGCCAGGAAAGTAAAAAGACAGCTGGGGCTCAGCCAAGACACTGGGCCTTTGGGAGCACCCAGCTGCACAGGGGCTCTGCAGGCTGGACCAGACGCAGGTCTGGAGAGTGGGAGAACAGAGCTCACTGGCAATGCATGATCTGAGGGAGACAGAAAGACCAAGAGTAAAGAATGCTGTGACAAATCTGGAGGATGAAGTGCTGCCAGCCAGCCATACTGGGGAGTCTCTGGTCACCCTGGAAAGGAATGGATCCACCACAAAAAATCAGACCGGCCTCTGGGAGGAGAGAATCTAGAAACAGGTCAGTGCAAGAAGAGGGATTCTCCTTCATCATGGAGAAAGGAGTAGATAAGAAGAACATGTGGATGAGGACATGTCTGGCCCACTGTGGGGAGATTCAAGTAGTTCAGTGCCTGCTCCAATTTTCCAACATGAAATACGGTGTAACAAGAAACGAGGTTGGGGATATGGGAAGTATCCAGCTCACTGAAGATCCTGATGCCAGACATTGCTCATATTTCAGAAAAAAGTGCATTGTTTATTGAAATTCAAACATAACAGGGCATCCTGCATTTTTGTTTGCTGAATCTGGCAAGTAAATAACTCCAGCCTTGGAGGCAGTTTAGATTCACTTACTTGCATCAAAGGCCATTAGGTGGAAGATGGGACCATAGGGACAGGTAACAGTAGTTCTGGACCAAAGGCAGGTGTTATCTGGGAGACTGAAGCTAGAGTTGTAGGGGTGATGAGTGGTTGGACACATGGGAATTGATCAGCAAAGGTTAAGTCAATGGACCTTGGCGGTTAATTGAGTGTGGAAATGGACAAAATGGGGAAGTCAAGGATGACAAAATTTCTGGGCAGCTAGACAGATGGT
The DNA here is from genome assembly GCF_023159225.1 of Perognathus longimembris pacificus. Classification (NCBI taxonomy): domain Eukaryota; kingdom Metazoa; phylum Chordata; class Mammalia; order Rodentia; family Heteromyidae; genus Perognathus; species Perognathus longimembris. The sequence continues at coordinate 151,181,348 of NC_063161.1, forward strand.
AGTGACCTTTCCTGAGCTAGAGAATGAAGGAGAAAGGCAGGTGTGGGAGAAGGGAGAAGCAGAGACCGGCTTTGGGCATGATGGATCTGAGTAACCAAACTCCATCCAAGGGAGATGTGGGAGACAGCTGGAGATGTGGGCCTGGAATTCAGGCTCCAGGCCAGCACTGGAGAGCGACATTTCAAACAGAGCAGCTATCTGAGCAAAATGGAAATCACGGGAATGGATGGGCCAGGCATGGAGGACATGCATATGAGAAAGGCAGGGACTAAGAATGCACCCCCGAGAAATAGGTATAGCCTTGAGGAAGTGGACAAAGAGAAACTAGCAAATCAGGTCCAGAGGCAGAAAATGCAGGAGAAATACATGGAAGGACTTGGTGTGACAGGCTCCCCCTAGGAGATAAAATAGGAGGCTGGGTAGGAAAGTGAATTTGACAGTGCCAGGGCCACCAAGACACCAAGAAATACAAAGACACTGGGTGAGGGATGCTCACACCTGTAATTTTAGCTACTCAGGAGACTGTCATCTGAGACTCACTGTTCAAAGCCAGCCCAGCCTGGGCAGACAAATTCCAGTCTCTTGCCTCCAATTACTAGCAAAAAGCCAGAAGTGTAAGTGTAGCTTAAGTGGTAGAACACCAGCCTTGAGCAAAAAAGCTAAGGGACAGTGCCCCTTTACTAGCTAGAGAGGAAGGAAGGAAGGAAGGAATGAAGGAAGGAAGGAAGGAAGGAAAGAAGGAAGGAAGGAAGGAAGGAAGGAAGGAAGGAAGGAAGGAAAGAAGGGAGGAAGGAAGGAAGGAAGGAAAGAAGGGAGGAAGGAAGGAAGGAAGGAAAGAAAGAAAGAGAGGAAAGGAGTACAAAAATAAGACTGGGTATGGTGGTACATGCCTATAATCTCCACTACTTGGGAGAAGTAGGTAAGAGAATCACATTCCCAGATGTCCACTAAACTGGCAGAAAGAAAAAAAAGAGGAGATAGAAACCAACCCATAATTAATGGCCCAGAAACTAGAAGAATTTAAAAAAATGTTCCAATAGACCTTGGGAGATGGGATGCTAATACAGAAACCAAGCTAGAGAGAAGATACGGATGCCAAGATACCTTGAAAAATTTCTCAGAGGGCCAGGTCTCAGAGGAGAGATTGGGTGTGGTTGGAAGTGGCTCTGGGCCTTCTCCTGCTCCTGCGCTGCCAGCTGACTATATACACACACACCTAAGAAGAACATTAAGTTCTTAAACCAAAAGACCTCAGAACTGCACAAGCAGAGAGCAGAACTGCCTGTAATGATTAAGAAGTAAGCATCTTGAATGACGGGACTTCTGGCCCTCTTTCCCAGTCTTGCTTCCAGAATGCCAGAAGTACAACTTCTAAGCCATCTGCACACAAGAGATTGGAGAACTAAGTCCCAAAGGCTGGGCCTCACAGCTGCTGTTGCTGCTGCTGCTGCTGCTGCTGCTGATGATGATGATGATGATTCTGATCCTGCTCACCTTTTCAGTCTCCCTTCTCTGGCGCTCAAACATGAGCATCCCACTTCCAACCATGTAATGGTTCACATATAGCCATGTTGTGAGGAAGCTCAATCAGCCACAAGGAAACACAGCACATCTCAGATCCCAGACACTAACCAGCACTGCCTCCCCACCCAACCCCCAGACCCAAACATGGAAATGAGTGGTTGGGGTGATTCCACAAATTATCCTCAGCCTCTGGGGAAAGGAAGGGAAACGCGTCAGTGGAGACAAGAAGAGAAAACTATCAGCAGAGATGAGGATTATAAAGAATAAGAGCTGCCCAAGCAAACACTGCATGACACTTACATGGACTGATTTGAAGCCACCCAACTCTCAGAAGCAAAGAAGTGAAGAGCTTGCCAAAGGTGGAGGACAAAGAAGGGGGAGCTGTTAATTAATGATGATAAAGTTTCAGTTATGTAAGAGGAAAAGGGGGCTGGCAAGCTGCTATACAGCGCAGCGCCTGTAGTTAACAATACTGTATTGTATACTTCAAGGAAAACATCTGACATGAGATATCATGTTAAATGTTCTTACTGTGTAAAGGAAAAAACAAAAAACAGAGGCACAAGGAAACTTTTGGTGGTTATAACATTTTGTGTTACCTTGATAATAGAGACAGCTCCATGACCATGCATCCAAACTTCACCACATAGCATATATGAAATACAGACAGTATTTTATAAATCAATTTTTAAAATGTTGAAGTAGAACACCATACAAGGACCAGAAGGAAGCTCCTAAAGTGTGTGGCTTGGCAGAGATAGAGAGCATTAATCAGAGTGGAGGTGGAGGGAGGTGCTCCCAGTATGTGCCTTAAAACACCTGCTGTGGGGCTGGGGATATAGCCTAGTGGCAAGAGTGCCTGCCTCGGATACACGAGGCCCTAGGTTTGATTCCCCAGCACCACATATACAGAAAACGGCCAGAAGCGGTGCTGTGGCTCAAGTGGCAGAGTGCTAGCCTTGAGCGGGAAGAAGCCAGGGACAGTGCTCAGGCCCTGAGTCCAAGGCCCAGGACTGGCCAAAAAAAAAAAAAACAAAACACCTGCTGTGACCAAATCAGATGGGAAATACTGGGAGAAGCTCAGTCATGTTGTTTTCTTCGCTACAGGAATTTTCAGAGCCTTCAATCTGTACTGTGACTCTCCAAGAGGATGCAGGTATACAGTGGTTCCAGGATTCCATTGACCAAAATGCTCACTTTGCACAAAACTTGTTAGATCTTGCTCCCCATTCTTGCTCCCATTCTGGAGATCCCTATTGGCTAAAGGGCACCTCATGGATTTGAGGAAGGAGTGACATGATATAAGGAAACTCCTGCTAGGGCTGGTGTTTGGGATGGATTAGGGATGAGTCTTGAGGACCAGACTCTGTGAGGAGACAGAGGATGATGGGTCAGAGACAGCTCATCTTCAAAGAAGAGGTGGGTTCTGGTTATGTCTCTGAGGAGATGGGGCAATGGCTGATTTTGTGGGTTGTGAGTGTAGGGCGGGGATAGGGGACATCCCCCAACACAAGAAGCATATGCAGTGGGCAGAAACCCCAGAGAGCAGCCCCAGAAAGGGCTCCCAGTGACAGAAAGTTGGAGCAGAAGAGATCAGGGAGGGAGATGAGCTGATCTGGACTGAGAAGCGAACCTGAGATTGGCTGAGGAAGAGAAGAAGAAAGGGAGGCAAGGGAGTAGGAAGGGAGGGAAGGGACTAGGGAGGATGGGAGATACATCCAGAGCTGCAGCAAAGGTAGGAAGGTGGCACGGTGGTAACAGAAATTGAGGACCCTGCTGCTGGCCACGGTCAGCTCAGAAAGCAATTGCACCTGAATCTGGCAGCCTCTTTCTGTGACAAATGACTTGAACACAGCCTAATTTAAGCCAGAGGCTCACAAAATGGAGAGATCTGGTCTCAGACATAAATGGATTATGACCACAAAACAATGACACCACAGTCGCTGGCCCTGCCTCCTGCACCTGGTTGGCTCCGTCCTCTGGCTTCCTGGCCAAATCCTCAGCAGCCCTCATTAGCACCAAGTGCAATGGAAAGGATCGTGCTCTTCCCCCATGCCTGAAGCCAGAGTCCTGGGATGGAGACTCATCGGGCCTGATTAGTCTGACAGCTCATGTGCCCATCCCTGAATGGATCACTATGGCCAGAATGATGGAAAGTTCTGATTGGTTTAGCCTAGTCTTGTGCTCCAGCCTAAAGATGGAAGATGCAGTTTGTTACTTCAGAAACCCATGGATTGGGGACAAGGTCCCCTAGAGCAAAATCAGGGTACTCTAGCCCCAAGAAGAGTCATAAAAATGTCTATAATTGTCACTAGGCCCTGATCTGGGACTGTGTTTCTGGGCGTTTAATACATGTCTGTGGGATGGATGGATGGATGGATGGATGGATGGGTGGGTGGATGGATGGGTAGATGGATGAATGGATGAATGGACAGATGATAGATGTTTAGTTCCTGGGAGAATAAGTTCTTTTCAGGTGTCTGTCCTCCTGTATTTACTCTAACACTAACACTAACAAAATCAGAGCTTCATCTTGTTCACTGCAGCCCCAGCATCCTGCACAGAGCCTGGTATAGACAAGGGCTCTGAGAACATTTGAATAGGCAAATCAACTCATCTAAAGGCAGAGCTCCAAGTTGGCCACTCAGCCCTGAGCTGTTTTCCCCTGAGCTGCAGGTGTTGTGCCAAGTCACGAGACGACCACCAAGAAGGCCACCGAGACTCAGACATTCCGAAATGTAAAAGCAAGGCAAGGCTTTATTTAAGCAAGCTGCACCTCGGGCCTCGTCCTACCCACCGACACAGCGGAGGTTAGGAGGGAGCCCCGAGCTACGATTCCACAGGGCTTATAAAGGCAAAGAACAAAGTTACAACAATCAGGTGTTCCAGCAAGCAAGATTAGGACACAGGTACAAATCTGATTGGCTCAGGGTTCGAGGCATTCTAGGGGTGGTCAGAGTTAAGCATTCCCAGCGGTTAGAGTTCTAGACCGACTGGGCCCTAATGGGCTTGTCCTGGGTCTGGCTCACAGGGCCTGCTTATCTCAGGTTCACGTGGTAAAGTGGGGTTCACGTGGTAAGGTGGGGTTCACGTGGTAAAGTGGGGCCTGACTTCAAAGTCTGGCACTTCACAGGTCTGATGACAGCATGCACGGGGGCTCTGTGGACAGGCATACTGCATGAGCCCACCTCCAATCCGGGCAGAAGCAGCCTCCTGCACTGACCTCCACCTCTGCAGGAAACCCCAGGGCTGGGATGGAAGTAGTTAATGGCTCTGGTAAATTAGGAGGACTTCAGCTGCACCCTTCCCCCTTGACTGCTTGCCAGATCCAGAATCTAATTTTGCAAAGGCCACGGGACTCATCCATCTAGCTGAGGCTCCTATTCATGCAGAGGGAAGTGGAGGAGTTAGTGGTGGTCCCTGGGAGATAAAGGGCTGGAATATATTCAACTCCCAGCTGGAAAACTACTGGAAGATGAATCTTGGCCTCACCTGAAGAAGGGCATTGGCCGGGCACTGGTAGCTTAAGCCTGTAATCCTATAGCGACTCCAGAGGCTGAGATCTGAGGATTGAGGTTCAAAGCCAGCCCAGCAGGAAAGTCTGTGAGATTCTTATCTCCAATTAACTACACACACACACACACACACACACACACACACACACACACACACACACACACAAATAGAGTGGCGCTGTGGTTCAAAGTGGTAGAACCCTAGCCTTGGGCAAAAAAGCTCAGGGACAACACTCAGGCCCTGAGTTCAAGCCCCAGGACCAAAAATAAGCCGAAGGTGGGGGGCGGGGAGAAGCTTGTTGGATGTAGTAGGATAGTAGATGTCTGTAATCCTACCATGGGACATAGTTGAAGGGTTATGGTCCAGGCCAGTCCCAGGCAAATTTATAAAGTCCCTTTTGGAAAAACAACTAAAGCAAAAATAGCTGAAAGTACAGCTCAAGTGATAGAGTACCTGCCTAGAAAGCCAGAGCCCTGAATTCAACTGAAAAATAAGAAAAAATGGGGAAGGAGGAAGAGGAGAAGAGAAGGAAGAGGAGGAGGGAGAACAGGAAGAAGCACAGGAGGGAAAGAAGAGGAGGAGGAAGGGGAAGAGTAAAAGGAGGAAGGGAAGGAGGGGGAGATGAAGAAGAAGAGAAGAGGAGGAGGAAGAGGAGGAGAAGGAGGAGGAGGAGGAGGAGGAGGAGGAGGAGGAGGAGGAGGAGGAAAAAGAGAGAAGGAGGAGGAAGGAGAGGAGGCGGGCGCTGCCATAGCCTCATGGGGGGCAGGTGGAAGGATGGAGGGGACTCCTTGGGGTGGTCATCCCACCCTGTGCACGCCCCTACAAGGGCTGTTGCATACGGAGTTGGAATGGATGCATTTTTCCACCTGTGGAATCAGCATTCAGATGCAGACCACAGACACTTGAGGCCTGGGTCTGACCACTATCCAAGAGCCACACCCAGCGGCTGGCTCCGTCCTCAATGGCCCAGGAGCCCCATGAACAAAGAAGGAAGCCACAGCTCTACAGGACTAAGTTACTGGCCCTCCCCGGTCACAACTGTAGTGACAAATGGCCCTGACCCCAGATGCATCCCAGTGCCAGACCGGACACCTTATTCGTGTTGATTCCTGCACTCCTTGCACTTTTCTCATCATACAGATGAGGAAACTGGGGCTTGGAGAGATTAATTGCCCACAGTAAGAAAGGCAGTAAGCAGCTGTGTCCAGCTGTGCTGATGCAGTCTGCCTGACACTAAAGTCTAGGCTTTTAACCAGAGCGGCAGACTCGAGGGTTCTGGCTTTGTCTGCTATCCTTGCCACCGAGGCTCACTGGGTGTGGGGGGAGGGTGCGGGAAAGGGGGTGTCATTGCAGGCCCTGGCAGGGAGCCCTCCCAACTGGCTTCCTTTCTGGGAGGAAGAGCCTGAAGGACACGAGAAAGTGGGCCGTGCTGCAGCTATTCCCACCTTCTCTTCCCAGGCCCTGACTTTCATCACTGCAGAAGCAGCTGCAATGGGGAATGAGTGGCCTGTCCAGTACAGATCCATCCTGAGCTCTGTCCCCAGAGACAGATGCCAAGATGGCAAGCCATGGATCTGGGAAGAGGTTCCTTTGGGAGGGAAAAGCTACCCACCCCGGGAAGGAGGGTCCCAACATGGACGGGTGTGTCAGCCACTGAGCACATGAGATCTAGTCTCCCACTCACCTCTGACAATGACTTCTACAGTGTTCACTTGATGTGAATGAGCGCCCGAGGCCAGAGACTAGCTCCAGCCAGCAGGTGGCACTGTTTCTCACCTCTCCACTCCTGCTTCTTTCCTTTTCAGTGCAGCCCCTTTCCCACTAGATAACCTGAAGTCTCCCTGGTGGTATGACATTTGGGAGCTGCTCTAGCGCCACCATATGGCCATTGCTAGAAGGACAAGAGCCCAAGTCATGGCCTCAGCATGCCTGACCCAGGCTGGAGAGTCCTTCACTGCAGCTGTAGGTAGTCTAGCTGGTTGGTTTACTCCCTGCCCTGTGGCAGAAGGGTCTCAGGCAGCTCCCAGTTATGGTTAATGCATTCCTGAGAGAGGATACGAGTAAGGAAGAAGAGAGGCAGCCGCACAGGATGGCCCTGCAAAGGAGTCAGGGCTAATGTGAAAATAGAGAGCGGAAGGGTCTACAGTAGTGGAAATAAAACCACAGACCAGAAACATTTTGAAGAGGGCTTTTCTCGCCAACTCAGTGCACAAGGGAATAAGCAGAGCGCCCACCAACAGAGGTGAGGTGATGACTCTTCTTCATTCTCATCTCATCTGTTCTACAGGCTCACCTTCAGAGGTGATTCCGCACACAAGGACGGTCACGGTGTATTGGTCTGTTTTACATTGCTATGATGAACTGCGGTGGGTGGTTATTTTATGAAGCACAGAGGTTTATTTTAACTAATGGTTCTGGAACTGCGAAGCTGAGATTCTATTTACGACAGAGCCTTAAGGCAGTATCACATGGAGAGGGATTGAGAAGCCCAGATGTGTCTCCCTCCCTCCTACTATAAAGCATTTTCTTTGGTCATGGGGTCCCCACCTTGATGACTTTATCTAATCGTAATCAGCAACCAAAGACATCACTTCATTCATATATACATACACACATATATATGTATGTAATTTTGTTGTAGTTATGAAGGTGCTGTATAGGAAGGTTAACATTTTGTGAATCAGGTAATAAGTACATTTCTCTTTTGGGACAATATCACCCCGCCCTTCACCTTCCCAGTTTCCCCTCCCATCCTTGCCCAGCAATCATATCGGTCATTTCCACATGGCAGGCCCCAGATTAAGGCAGTCAGATTAAGTTTCCCCCCTCTTCATATCTCATGATGAAGACTGAATTTCAGCACACTAAGACCCTCAAACTACATCCAGATCTCAGCACACAGTAAACAAGATGAGTTCCTGTAAAGAAAATAACAAGGTTCAAATGCACATCTGAAGAGACTGCATTCTTCCCGAGGAACAAAGGGTACAGAACCCTTGGAAGGGGTAACACACTAAAGGAATTTCTGTTGAGTTGGTAACTGTTGGAATTTGTGACTCAAAGTTCTCTCAAAGTTCTTTTGATGCAAGAGGCTGGCTTTCCTTCTTGCTCCACCTTGCCAATGACGCCACACACTTTGTGCTTCCTAGCAGGTGGCACACAAAAATAAATAAGCCATAGCCACTGACATTATCCCTGGCTATGCATGAGGACAGGCCAACTGCTTGACAAAAGCCAGACTTTGAGACCAACAAAGGAATAAGATACTTCCAGGATGAGTAGAGGATTTCAGTGGACAAAGCATGAGGTCCTAAGTGACACGCTTCTGTGGAAACTTCATAGACATCTTGCTGACCCAAAGACAGATCTCCTGATGGGGTTCAGAACCCCATAGACTACCCGACCCACCTACCCCGTGGATGTCCCTCCCCAGGCCCTCCCTTCCCTTCAGTGCTTGCTCTTCTAAACTCTGGCTGGCTGGGCTCGGCTGGGCTCCTCCCTGCAGGATGACACTGGAACCCAGTCTGCACACACAGTGTGCCATGTCTCCCGAGTGGCCTCGGCCTTGCAGCGCTCAGTCAGTGTCTTGGGTCTTGGCCTCCTTCCCAAGGATCCTCCCTCCGCTCTGGACTGGCTGAACTGGTTCGATGAGCGTGGACCTGCCGAGACCAGCTCCCAGAAGAGAAGGGCATGGTGCAAACACAGGGAGAAGCCTAGAAGTTCAGACTCTCTAGACAGCCAGGGTCCTCAAAACAGCACTCCTCGCTCTGAAAAAAAAAAAAAAAAAAAGCCTCCCCAAGTTTGTTTCGGCGAAAGAAGGAAGATGAGAAAGTCTTGGCTCAGTGCTGACTTCAGAAACATCTGGATCCACAGGCACGAACACTGCCACAAGAACCCAGTCTTGCATGCCATCTGCTCCCCTCATCTGTTTCCTCCTGCTTGCTCAGCCCTTGGGCAGATCCCTATGAGGGAACCAGATGCACGCCAGCAACCCTGGCTCAATCCCAAACTCTCCCCCCTCTATGGGAGAAGAGCAGCTCTCTCCCCATCCATTCCCACTAAGATCCCAACCAAGCTCAACTCTCATTGGGCCAGCTTAGGTCACATGATTAGTTCTCTGAACCAATCACAGGGGTCCAGGGGAAAGAATTACACTGATTGGCTAGGGCTGGGTTTCAAGGCCTTCTAGGCAACCCAGTCATCTAAACTGAAGTTCTCATGGTTCTTGAAAGAAAAACAGAGTGTGTAAGCAGTAAAGAAAGTGCCAGGCGGAGAAAGGCAAGTCTCCTCTAACCAAGAAGGGTCATAGTGCTGGCCTCACAGGGAGTAGAGCAGGGAGCTCTGGCTGGGAGCTGGGGACCCTACCCTTCTTTACATCATCCCTTGCATTTCTTTGGTAATCCCTTGACTTTCTTCTAGTTCCTGTCCCCTCAGCAGCTGTGGATAATCCCAGACCATGTAACATGGGCTCTTGGAACCTGTCCATGTGCGTTTGAATGTTGGCTCTAAGTTTATTAGCTAAGAGACGCTCAACACTTCACTCTATCTGTCTGAATCACACTGTCCTTGTAGAAAGCAAGGCCAGTGGCAGGGCCTTGCCTCTTTGGTGGCGGAGGCCACCAGCGGCAGGAGATAAGGCATTGAGAACGCTCAGCACAAGTCACTGTGGAAAACAGCCTGGCAGCTCCTCAACAAGTTAAACATAGAATTACCACAGAAGCCAGCCATTCCACTCCAGGTGTTTTCTCAAAACAGTTGGCTGGAATTCTCTAGATATCCGTTCACCTGTGTTCACAGACAAAAGGTGGGAAAGGCTCCAGTACCCATCACAGATAAGCAGGCAAACACAATGTGCTCTGCGCTGCTGGGCCTGCTACCGCAAGGGCGGCTCCTTGAATATTTTAAGCTGGAGGAACTTGAGAAATGGCAGGGAGGACTTTCAAACCTTCTTCTAAAGCAGGTCACACAACCCTTATGTGCCAGTAGCTGGTGGCTCACACCTGTAATCCCAGCTATTCAGGAGGCTGAGATCTGAGGATCTTGGTTCAAAGTCAACCTAGGAAGAAGAGTCCATCTTCTCTCCAATTAGCTAGCCAAAAGCTGGAAGTGGAGACGTGGCTCAAGGGGTAGAGTGCCAGCCTTGAGTGGAAAAAGCTAAGGAACAGTACCCAGGCTCTGAGTTCAAGCCCCAGTACACACACACACACACACACACACACACACACACACACACACACACATAGATGTCCTCTATGTTCCTGGAGGAATTGAGCCTTGCTATCTTGAAAAACAAAGGGATACTGAGGAGGCTGGGAATATGGCCTAGTGGCAAGAGTGCTTGCCTCCTACACATGAAGCTCTCATGTTCGATTCCCCAGCACCACATATATGGAAAACGGCCAGAAGGGGCGCTGCGGCTCAGGTGGCAGAGTGCTAGCCTGGAGCGGGAAGAAGCCAGGGACAGTGCTCAGGCCCTGAGTCCAAGGCCCAGGACTGGCCAAAAAAACCCAAAAACCAAAAAAACAAAGGGATACTGAGAAGAATCTGAATAAACAGCTTCTCTGGCCCTGTTCGTGACACTTAGCTCTCCACCCTCTCTGTCCCTTCCTTCCACTGACAGTAAGCCTGGCATAAAACCACTCACGAGTGACTGCCTCTTCAGATCTTTATTCCTTGTGAAGGCTCCATGCCACACAGAATTTAATGAAATGAGGGTGCATGTCTTCTGGGTGTTTTTTGGGGTTTTTTTTGGGTGGGGGGAAGAGTATGTCCTGGTTGAAAGCTTAGAAACAAAATGTACTTCAATATATTTTTGTTCCCCTGCAACATACACAATGAAATATTATTGAGATATATGCTTATTAAGTCTGCATGCGCCTTGGGAAGAAGCCAAGCACAAATAGACAACTATTCCTTTTCTATGAAGTACCTAAAGTTGTTGTGTTTATAAGAAGATAGAAAGGACAAGGAAATATTGTGTGTGTGTGTGTGTGTGTGTGTGTGTGTGCGCGCACACGCGCGCGCTGGTACTGGGACTGGAACTTAGGGCCTCTCATTCTTACTTGACTTTTTTTTTTTTAAATCAAGGCTGGTGCTGTCTCCCTTGAGCCATACCTCTATTTCTGGATTTATTTTCCCTGATTAATTAGAGATAAAAGTCTCACAGACTTCTCTGTTTGGGCTGGCTTCAGACCTCAGTCTTTAGATCTCAGCCTCCTGAATAGCTCGGATTGTAGGTGTGAGCCACCGACACCCATCCAAGTAAATGTAATCTTAGAAAAGAGTGCTTAACACAGAGCCGGCCGGCAGAACCCATTTCTTCCTACAACTGCTGGGATCCGTGGTCAGCACCCTTCTCAAAGCTCAGCCAGGACTGATGGACACTTGGCTGTACCTGCCTCTGGGTATTTCAACAGCTTTGTCTCTCTGGGTCTCCACCCTCCACCACCAAAAGCCTTCTGCAGGTGGGAGGAGAGAGGCAGTGTAGGCCTCAAGAGGAGCCTGGGCTGGGGCAAGGGAGATGGGTGCCCATTATCCCTCCCCATTTCTCAGGAGAAGCAATGGCGACTCAGAGGTGGTCACAGAGCACAGAGCCGGATCTCATACGCGGAATCAATCAGAACCTAAGCCAGCATTCTCCAAGACAAGGCTAAGAACCCCATCACCCTGCCTCCTTTGCTTATCTGGTGCCCCCTCTCTTTCCTCCTCCCCCACTTCCACGCTCCCCCATGCCCTCCACCCACTGCCCCCTTTCCTTAAGGTTGAACCAGCCACTGTGACTCGGCCTTGGTCAGGCTCAGGCCAGGCCACCGCCTCCTGCTACCACCAGGGGGCGCGCGAGACCCTTGCAAAGACCTGGGGAGGCTCGGCAAAGTGGTCAAGCCAGGGGGCTGGGGGTGGCCGTGGAGGGGAACTAGGGGTGGCCAAGGAGGGGGCTGGGGGTGGTGGTGGAGGAGGGTGGGGGTGGCCATGGAGGAGGGTTGATCATGGAGGGGGGCTGGGGGTGGCCATGGAGGGGGATGGGGGTGGCCGTGGTGGGGGTTAGGGGTGGGCATAGCCATGGAGGGGGGTTGGGGGTGGTTGTGGAGGGGGTTGTCATGGAGGAGGGTTGGTCGTGGAGGAGGCTTGGGGTGGTAGTGGAGGGGGTCTGGGGGTGGCTGTGGAGGGGGTTGGGGGTGGACAGGAGCCGGGCCCCAGGAGGAAGCCATTGGTTTGGTATCCCCATCCTACCTTGCGGAGGCCCTTCCCCTCGGCGGGCCTCAGTTTCCTTGCCTATCATATTGAGAGCAGAGCCTGTGAACTTGACAGCATGAGTCCCCCTGGAATCTTCTGGAGCTGCGGCCAGCCTCCTGCCAGCTCTCTAGCAATGTCCCTGCTTGTGGGGGTTACCTGGGGGGACCCGCCAGCTCTGGCTGAGTTGGGCCTTTGAGTGAAGAAGCCCTGAGGACACCATAGTGGGGCCGCCTCCCCATGCTGGGAGGAAGAGTGGGCTCAAGAGAGGGGCCTGGGCTCAGAGATGGGGAGTCAGGGGAGCCCCCTCAAAACCAAGACTTCCCCACTTAGCCCCAGGACAGGAGCCAGAGGAGGTGACCCATGGGAAGGGCCAGAGCCACGGAAGGAGGACAGTTACGCGGTGAGAGGAGTCACAAACCCATGTGCACACACCCCAGGAAAGCAGGACCCCCCCAAGCCTGGCCTTCCCCCTCCTTGGCCCCATGGCCATCCTGCTTTTGGAAGCACCCCAGGCTTAGGTGGGCAGGGACCCTCCACCAGGCTTGAGTTACGCTGAGCATTCCCGGTGCTTCCATCACTTTCTAGGTCCTCCTCCCAGCCGTCTGAGGGAAGGAAGGGCTCCCCTCCCCACATGCTGGAGTGGGACTGCCTTACCCCCTCCCTCCTTTTCCTTCCTTCCTTCCTTCCTTCCTTCCTTCCTTCCTTCGTCCCCCCCCCCCTCTCCTCTCTCTCTCTCTCTTTTTCCTTTTGTCAATCATGGGGCTTGAACTCAAGGCCTGGGCTCTAGCCCTGAGCTTTTTGGTTCAAGGCTAGCGCTCTATTATTTTGAGCCACAGCACCACTTCTGATTTTCTGGAAGTTACTGTAATTGGAAATGAGCCTCACAGACTTTTCTGCCTGGACTGGCTTTGAACTGTGATCCTCAGATCTCAGCTTCCTGAGTAGCTAGGCTTACAAGCTTGTGCTGCCTGCCCCCGGCTTCTCCTGGCTTTGTCTCAGCTCTCTTCTTTGCCCAGGAAGACCAGCCTTGACCCAATCTTTTTTTTTTTTAAGTTTTTATTATAAAACTGATGTACATAGAGGTTACAGTTTCATACGTTAGGCATTGGATACATCCTTGACCCAATCCTGATGAGCATAATTCTTTTCTTTTCCTTTCTTTGCCAGTCCTGGGCCTTGAACTCAGGGCCTGAGCACAGTCCCTGGCTTCTTTTTGCTCAAGGCTAGCACTCTACCCCTTGAGCCACAGCACCACTTCTGGCCATTTTCTATACATGTGGTGCTGGGGAATCGAACCCACGGCTTCATGTATACGAGGCAAGCACTCTTGCCACTAGGCCATATTCCCAGCCCCATAATTCTTAAATATTAATATTATGGAGTATTTGGGCCCTATCAGAATAAGGAAGGCCCCCTTGGTGGCAGAGCCTCATTTTAATGCATGTGTGCTAGGCACTGGTAGCTCATACTTATCATCTTAGCTACTCAGGAGGCTGAGATCTGAGGATCCAAATTCAAAGCCAGCCAAGAAAGACAAATCCAAGAGATTCGTCTCCAATTGATCAGCAAAAGGCTGGAAGTGGTGTTGTGGGTCAAGTGGGAGAGCACTAGCTTTGAGTGAAAAAGAGCTAAGGCACAACAGGCCCTGAGTGCAAGTAACAGTACACACACACACACACACGCACACACACACACGTGCTCAGGCTGGAGGGAGCGCAGCAGGGACACAAGGTCATTTTTCTGGGTGCCCTCCAAGATGATCTTTGGTTTTCCTGTCTTCCTGGCCTCAGTGCCCTTGTACTATGCCTGCCCCGGCCTGTGACTTCTAGGCCAGACCTGAGACTTCCTGTCAGCCTCCCCCCCACACCCCGCCCTCCCATGCATTTCTGTGGGCTGTTCCATCCTGGGGAGGTGGGGGGGGGGCGCCAGCTTATGTGGAAGCAAATCCTCCAGCTCCACTGAGATGAGCGCGGCCTGGCCTGGCACACACTGGATGGCAAACACATGACCCATGCGATCTCAGGCCAGAATCCCCAGCCAAGCCGCTCCCAAATTCCTAACCCGAGACAGGGAATAATAACTGGGAGTTCGTTGTTACTGTTTCTGTTGTGTTAAGCCATAGAGTGTTGGGAGTCATTTGTTATGAAATCTTGTGGCACAAGGATTATCCAACACGCGAGGAAAAGGAAAGGTATTTTTAGATAAACAAATAACCAGGGCATGGTGGCTCATGGCTGCAAAACTAGCTATCAGGGAGAGTGGAAATAAGAGGATCACCGTGCAGGCCAGCTAGGATGAAAAGCAATACTGTATCTCAAAAGTAATCAGAGCAGAAAGGACTAAAAGTGTGGCCCAGGTGGTGGAGGGTTTGCCTAGCAAGCACAAAGTCCTGAGTTCAAACCCCAGTACTGAAAAAAGAAAAAAAAAAAGTGGGGAATGTGGCACCTGCCAGAACCTGAGCAGAGGCAGCGGAAGGAGGAAGATCTTGAGTTTGAAGCCAGCCTGGGTTACATAGCAAAGTCCTGTCTCAAAAACAAACAAAAAAGTAATAATAATAATAATAATAACTGGGACAACTTAGGGAAACAGCTGTTTCCGGGGGCAGAACAATGCACAAGGAGCCTAGAACGTGTTGTGTTGTGCTCGGTATCAAGGAAGTGTACAAAGGAGACAGATCAAAAAGCTCCAGTTCACCAGCAAAAGTTGCAAATAGAGCATGTATGCTTGGCTTCAATCCCTTACTGTACTATTTGCTTTCTAGTTATCCTATTTGATCTCTGATCTTCCCCCCCCCCCTCCTTTCTGGCCTTAGCTCACCATCCTGCAATCGTCCACCCAGCAGAAAATGCTCCTCAGAAATGAAGATGAAATGAAGACATTGTACACAACAAGTGAAGTCTGAACAACACACGCATGGCCAGAGCACGCCCGTGGAACCGTCTAGGAGTGGGTGATTTTCAGGCTGGATAAAATGAATCCCAGATGGAAACTTGGAAATGCAGAGGCGAGGAAGGCCAGTGCAGAGAGAAAATATTTGGCTAATCTAAACAAATACTGTCTGTACCAAACAATAATAGTAATGTCTCACAGAGTTTGAAATATAGAAACGACTCAACCACCAGATGGTACGAGATGACAATGCGGATAGGTCGGGAGTGGGTGAATAGACTTCTCTTGTTGTTGTGTTAATTTATTTTATTAAGTAGTTGTACAATAGGGTTTCGATTCCAGAGAACGATACATCTTGCTGAGTGTCATCCCTTCTGTTTTTCCACCCTATTTTCTACATCCCATCCCTACTGTCAAGTAGCTCCATTTTTACAGATTGCACAGTGACTATAATGACAGCATTTGCTCACTCTTCCTTCCTTTGTGTGCCCCTCCCATTTTGTCCCCCTAAACACACAGAAGTAAATAAAGTTTTTGAATTTAATTTAAATTTTGTTGTAAGGTGATGCGCAGAGGGGTTACAGTTACACGAGTCAGGTAATGAGTGCATTTCTTTTTGAACAATGTCACCCCCTCCCTCATTTTCTCCCACTTTCCCCCTCCTGACTCCCCTTACCCCCAAATAGCAAAGTGAATTTGCAACCTAGTGTCTAGTGAGCTTTTTGTGCTCCAAGCTAGCACTCTAGCACTTGAGCCACAGCGCCCCCTCTGGCTCAAGTGAGGAAAGTGTCACAGACTTTCCCACCCGGGCCGCACACATGCTTTGATCTTTGGTTCTCAGGGCGCAGCCTCCTGAGTTAGGCTTGAGCCACCAGTGTGGGATGTAAATGGAGTTTAAAGTGGCTTAAGATGCCTGCGTTTTTGCTAGAATGGTGAGCAGATTCATTTACATTAGGCTTTAATAAGTCCAGGACGCGCATTAGAATACTCAAGATAACCACTATGAGAAAGGAAAACTAGCAAATTAACAAAAGGGTAGTGGGGATTAATAAATGTGCCATATGAATCCCAAAGAAGGCAAGAAAAGGGGGGAAATAAATCTGACCTCGTTCGGCTTTTTAAAAAGTAAGTTGCTTATCTTGAGATGTATGCCTTACATATAATAAATATCCTTTAGTCTCTAATCCACAGATAATAAAAATAAATTTAAAAATCGAAGCAAACTGCAGGGTACATATAGTGTGAGTGCATGTGCGCGTGCGCACACGCACACGATCACACACACACACCTTTCTGTAGAAAAAAATCTGAAACCTATTTGCCAAAATGCTGTCAATATCTGTCCTGTGGGGGCGGGGGGGGGGGGAAGATAGATAAGGGAGTGAGAATTCTAGAGAAAGCTGCCAATTTCTGCCTTATGTACAGTCTATGAAATTTGAATATTTTTCATTAAATATGTATGACTTAATAATTGCAAATCGCCAGCAAGCCAAAAAATCGATTTCCATGTTGAACAATGAGTGTAAAACGACACCATGAAAATCGGGGATGAGGTCCTCCTTGTCGTGACCCACTGTGGCCACACGGCGGCGCTGCGTGGCAGTCCAGCCGCTGGGGGCGGGGGGTGCGTCTGCAGGAACGGAGTGATTTCCGCAGAGCCCAGCCGGCATCCTTTCCAGGTGGCACCAAGTCAGTCGTCCCTGGGGCGGGCAGGGGGTGCCCCTGAGCCTTTGGGCGCCAGCTCCAGGCGCTTACCCACGCGGTGCTGCCGCCTGGTGGGCTCGGGGTGGGGAGGGGGTCCCTGGAGCGGGCCTTTGTGGTG
Organism: Perognathus longimembris pacificus; assembly: GCF_023159225.1. Lineage (NCBI taxonomy): Eukaryota > Metazoa > Chordata > Mammalia > Rodentia > Heteromyidae > Perognathus > Perognathus longimembris. The sequence continues at coordinate 151,198,332 of NC_063161.1, forward strand.
TGTTACCCCCATCTCTGATGGTCTTGAGTTCATCTGTGGGTCCCAATGACCCACGTCACCTGTCAGGAGGGGGGCAGAGGGAGGACCTCACCTGTCAGGAGGGGGGCAGAGGGAGGATTTCACCTGTCAGGAGGGGGGAGGGGAGGACCTCACCTGTCAGGAGGGGGCAGAGGGAGGATTTCACCTGTCAGGAGGGGGCAGAGGGAGGACCTCACCTGTCAGGAGGGGGGTAGAGGGAGGACCTCACCTGCCAGGAGGGGGGCAGAGGGAGGATTTCACCTGTCAGGAGGGGAGAGGGGAGGACCTCACCTGTCAGGAGGCGGGTAGAGGGAGGACCTCACCTGTCAGGAGGGGGGTAGAGGGAGGACCTCACCTGTCAGGAGGGGGGCAGGGAGGACCTCGCCTGTCAGGAGGGGGGAGGGGAGGACCTCGCCTGTCAGGAGGCTGGCGGGGCCTGGCCCGCATGAGATGAGCCTGGTCCTCTGGGTTGAGTTGGGGTCCCCCCCCACACACACACACACACTCCCGGCCTCGTATTCTGCTTCCCGCTGGAGGAGTGCGGGACGCTGCGGGTCCCGTCCTCGTTCCTAAGCCTGATTCCTGATTTCCCCACCAGCCCCAGTCCATCGGTAACCCCATTTCCAGCACCCCATCCTCCGCCCCAGAGTCCTCTCATCCCGCCCACCCCACCCCCCACCCCGCATCTCCTGCTCATCGTCTCTGAGCTTCGCCAGCGCTGTTCTACCCACTCACATGCCCTTCCAGCCCCGGCTCCCTCGGCTCTGCCTCCTCCTTCAGACTCTGGAGTTGCACCCCGCTTCTGCTCGAGCCTCTCCCTAGCCACCCCCCCCCCACCTCCACCGCTCTCCAGCGCCCCCTGTGCTGGACGGGGCTGGCGTGACCGTGGGTCCGTGTGCTCGGCCTCCTTCCGGCCTGCCCTCTGCGCCAGGGCCCGGGTGCACGCGGGGGTGGGGTGGAGGGGTGGGGTAGGGGGGTCACCATGCAGGGAGGGGCCTTTGCTTTCGGGGAGTGTGACAAGGGCGCTTCTCAGGCTTCGGGTGGGGGGGGCAGAGGAGGGGTGGGACAAAGGGCACCCCGCCAGGAGGAATGCCGGGAGTTCCCTGGCCCCTTTGGCCTGGACAGACCCCCCTGGCAAGACTGGTGGGGGTCAGGGACCCCATACATAGTAGTAGGGGCGCAGGTCAGCCCACCCACTCTGCCCCACCTCTTGCCTACACGTGTGGTCGTCTCTGGGCCCCCAGCATCCAGCCATGTGCCCAGCTGATGGGGGACATCCCCCAGCCAATGCCCCCCTTCACGTTGATGGTCTCCACTAGTTTCTCCACCTCATGACGGCTCTGCAACCAATTTACTGTATAATCCAGGCCCGCCCACCACAGCCTGCTGTCTAATCCCGGCCCCGCCCACCACAGCTTGCCGTCTGTCTAATCAAGGCTACTCCCACCATCGTTTGTGCTGACCTCCCTGGTCTTGCAGCGCTCCATGGCTCCACTCTCTTCCTTGGTCTCCCAGGGCACGGCAGGGCACCCCCCCACCTCTGCCCCAGCTCACCGGCTTCCGTGGTACACCCTGAGCTCTGCTTCTGCCCCTGCTCAGCCATCTAGCTCATACCTGCCTGTTTTGTTCCAGTGCCAGTGCACCCCATCCCAGCCTACAATGCCCCATCCCTGCCTCAGATCCCCCACCCCCGCCTCAGATCCCCCACCCCCGCCTCAGATCCCCCCACCCCCGCCTCAGATCCCCACCCCCGCCTCAGATCCCCCCACCCCCGCCTCAGATCCCCCCACCGCCGCCTCAGATCCCCCACCCCCGCCTCAGATCCCCCACCCCCGCCTCAGATCCCCCCACCCCCGCCTCAGATCCCCACCCCCGCCTCAGATCCCCCACCCCCGCCTCAGATCCCCCACCCCCGCCTCAGATCCCCCACCCCCGCCTCAGATCCCCCACCCCCGCCTCAGATCCCCCCACCCCCGCCTCAGATCCCCCCACCCCCGCCTCAGATCCCCCACCCCCGCCTCAGATCCCCCACCCCCGCCTCAGATCCCCCACCCCCGCCTCACATCCCCCACCCCCGCCTCACATCCCCCACCCCCGCCTCACATCCCCCACCCCCGCCTCAGATCCCCCCACCCCCGCCTCAGATCCCCCCACCCCCGCCTCACATCCCCCACCCCCGCCTCACATCCCCCACCCCCCCTCAGATCCCCCATCCCTGCCTCAGATCTCCATCTCTGCCTCAGATCCCCCCATTCCTCTCTCCTTTAGTGCTGGCCTCCAGGCACCTGTCTTTCAACCCCATGGGTGGGCTAGCACCCTGAGCTCCTGCCCCAGCCCCACCTTGTCCCCCCACTGCAAGCCCTGCTCTTGCCCCTTTCTACCTCTGCCAGGTGTGCACCTCCAACCTGTTCGCTCCAACCTGGCACCTATCCAGCACCACCACCCAGCCCACTCCCCCCCCCCATCTCCTGTGGGGTCTTCTTTCTTGTTTCCTGGTATCTGCCCGCCCCCCCCCCCCCCCCCCCGTCTATTCCCAATCCAGAAGCCAACCTGTGAGCCCTGGGCCTCCACTACCCCAAACCTTCCAACTCTCTGCCTCCACCAAGAGTACAGCTAAGCCCTACCCTGCCTCCAATACCCTCTGGTGGGGCTGACCTGCTCTCCCCTGCTCCATGGATCTCCATGGATTCCTCTGCCTTTGATTCTCCCTCCCCAGGGCCTCCCAGTTCCCTCCTCCCTGCTGTCAGAGCTCTGCTCACCGAGGCCTCCCCTGAATCATCTCTGTACACAGCGAATCCCTACCACGCCCCTCTTCCCTCGCTAGCTCATTGATCACCTGTGACACGTGGCAATTTGTTTATGTGTTCCTGATCTGTCTCCTCCACTAGGAGGCCCGGGAGGGCTGGGGAGGGCTGGGATCGTCCTTCCTCTGCGGTGGCCTCGGCTGGAGGAGCATCTGGCCTGAACAAATGCGCCTCACTGGACGGTGAGGAATGGCAAACAGCGGAGCATGAAGCTGCCCACTGTCCTGGCCCCGGGACGCAAGCCACAATGGGAGATCAGTAAGTATGTATGAAGTGCATGGCTGGAGACACAGACCGAGACAGGGGCTGTCCCAAAGGGCAGGATGGCCTGTACCTGCAGGAAGAAGTCCATCTGTTCGTTGGGGGGATGCTAGAGTTCCCCCCTCCATCATCCCAGACTCTCTGAGCTGCTGAGGCCCCAGATGCTTTCCCACTGGCTGGGATTTCCCCAGGCTCTGGAAGATTCTCGATGCTTCTTCCTAGCAGTGCGAGAAAGCTTGCGCTGCATCGATCCAGAATCTCATTCTCACGACCTCTGACACAGGTAATTGCTTCTGCCGGCGCAGAGCTGGCAGGGGGTGGGGGGTGGTCACGTGAGCAGGGTCAAAGTAGGGGTGCCAGGCAGAACGAGGACAGGGAGAACCGGAGCCTCTGCGCCTCCGTGTGCACCAGGAGGGGTCAGGACTCAGCGACCCTCATTCTGGTCACCTGGGAATGCGGAGCTGAATTTGGAAAGAGACTCCACTGAGCCGGGTGTGGCGGCCCACACTAATCAGCTAATCAGGAGGCTGAGATCTGAGGATCATGGTTCAAAGCCAGCCCAGGCAGGAAAGTCCACGAGATTCTTAATCTCCAACTAACCAGAAAACAAAACAAAACTGGAAGTGGATGATGCAAGGCTCAAGTCGTAGAGCTCCAGCCTTGTGAGAGCATAGTGACCTGAGTTCAAGCGCTTGTACCAGCACCAAAAGAAAAAGGGACTCCATTGATTTCTCTATACACCTTTGGACTTAATATATCCATATGCCTCTGGAAGCTCCGTGACTAGCCACCATATTGCTTTAGGCCATACTGGGATTTTGAACACAGAGCTTCATGCTTGCTAGACAAGTGCTCTCCTATTCGGCCATGCCCCCAGTCCTCCTTGCTTTTGTTTTGTTTTGTTTTGTTTTCAGATAGGGACTTCCGCTTTTGTTTTCCCTGAGCCAGCCTGGAGAACAATCCCCCTATCTCTACCTCCTGAGTCACGAGGATTACAAGGATGCCCTTCTGTGCCGGTTTCTTTTTTGAGCTAGGGATCTTGCTAACTTTGGTTCTGCCAGGGATGACCTTGAATTTCAAATCTGCTCTCATCCACCACCCACGTAGCTGGGATTACAGGCATTAGCCGCCTGCACCTGGCCTGATGCACATTTCTAAGGAGCGCTTGATCTCAGCACACATTTTTCTAGTTGCTCCGGTGTAGGCAATGGTTTGGTGAGAAGCTGGGTAGGAAGGAGGGCAGGTAGACGCCTCCATAACCAGTCCAGCAGTACATGAGGAAATTGGTTGCCAGCTTCTGACCCCATCACCCAGAAAGCTTTGCTGGAGCCTTGCAGCCCCTTTCCTGCCCAGCCTTGGGTGGGCTTCGAGCCCCCATCTCACAGGAAGTGGGCATCAGCAACCCCCACCTACACCTGTTTACATGCTGCCTGTTGGGGGTCAGAATTGGTTGGTTGTTCTTTAGAGCTTCCGATGGGTGGGAGAGGGCAGAGCAAAAGACAATATGATTTCAGAAAACAGTAGGAAATTCTCATCAGGGTATCAGGGTATGTTGTTGTTGTTTATTTTTTAATTTTTTTGTTTGTCATGGGGCTTGAACTCAGAGCCCAGGCGCTGTCCCTGAGCTCTTTTGCTCAAGGCCAGCACTCGACCACTGGGAGCCACAGCGCCACTTCCAGTTTTCTGGTGGTTAATTGGAGATTAAGAGTCTCACAGGGGGCTGGGGATATGGCCTAGTGGCAAGAGTGCTTGCCTTGTATACATGAGGCCCTGGGTTCGATTCCCCAGCACCACATATACAGAAAACGTCCAGAAGTGGCGCTGTGGCTTAAGTGGCAGAGTGCTAGCCTTGAGCAAGAAAAAGCCAGGGTCAGTGCTCAGGCCCTGAGTCCAAGGCCCAGGACTGGCCAAAAAAAAAGAGTCTCACAGGATTTCCTGCCCGGGCTGGCTTCCGACCATGATCCTCAGATCTCAGCCTCCTAAGTAACTAGGATTACAGGTGTGAGCCACCGGCACCCAGCTACGACCATGTTTTATTGGTACTCAGCCACACTTGTCTGTTTATGTGAGCCACAGACTCACAAAGCCTAAAATAGTTACTGTCTGGAAGCTTCCAGAATGTTTATAACCCTGATTTGAATTGCGTGATTGGCCCAACACGTTGGTCAGCTCTGTGGTCCAGCTGCCTGGGCCACCACCACACAGGCCGCTGGTCCCCTCTGTCAGCTGCCCCGTCCTCCCCTCAGTGCTGTGGGGGCCTCATTTTCCAACCTCGTCCCGTGGTGAGCCTCAGGGCCAGAGCTCATGGCTGGGTGCCGGCTCTTGGCAGATCCACATGGTCGGCTGTTACAGCCCAGCCAGCGAGCGCTTCCGGCCTTCTTGACGTTTCTCCCTACTCGCCAGGAAGCCTGAATATTCGCCAAGAGGCCTGGCACGGGTGGACTGGGAGGGGTGAGCTCATAGAGGGGGACCTGGTGACCGCAGAGATGGCCAGGCCAGCTGGCCTGTGCCTGGGTGGCAGAACTGGCCTCCATGGGAGGGAGCTGCCCGTCCTAGGAGGTAAGCAAGCAGAGGGAACTCCCGATGTCATGGAGGAGGCTCGCCCTCAGTTTGCTCCTTCCTTCCTTCCTTCCTTCCTTCCCATTACCAAGGCTTGAACTCAGGGCTTCATGCTCTCTCAGATCAGTTGCTCCTGGCTGGCGCTCTTCCACTTGAGCCATGCCTCCAGCCAGACTTTTGGCCAATTTGTTGGAGATGGAATCCCTGGGGGAACTTCTCCACCTAGGCTGACTTCAAATTGCAGCTCTCCAGGTTTCTGCCTCCTGAGTGGATAGGATTACAGGCGTCAGCACTGGCACTGGACTTCAAAGGCTTTCATGTTTCTGCTGAGCTGAGGTTTCTCCCCTCGCCCTCCCGCTCTACCCTGTATTTACCACTGGCTCCTTTAGGTGCCTGCCTCCCTCTGCGTGGTCCAGCCTGGGGCTAGACAGAGGCAGGGCTTTTAGGAGCTGGCCAGCCAGCCGGCGGTGCCCTGCCTGGTGAGGAGCCCATGAGCAAGCTGATCACCAGAGGAAGAACTGGCCTGCCGACCACTCCAGCTGCTGTCCCTCCACTCAGCCAGGTGGAGCTGCCTGCCACCCACTTCTGTATGGGGGGCCCATGCACCCTGCACCGGGTGGGCCCCTTGGCCAGCTGGGTGGCAGGCGCGCTGCGCTCTCTGCCTCTCTCCCCCTCTGAGGCCACAGCTGGCGCTGGCCCTTGATGTCCTCCCGTGTCTACGTCTCCCGATCAGCACCCCCACACCCCCTGGAGAGCTCCCCAACCACCCCCTCCTCACTTCCCAGCCTCTGAGCTCTGCCAGCCGCCACAAAACTCAGGCCAAATGCCTCCTGGCCAAACCCTTCTTTCCTTTCCTTTCTCTGTGTCACCATTCGGCTGCACCCCCAGGTCCCCATGGGGGGAGTTCCAAATCTGCATGCTCCCCCCTACTGCTTCCCCCCACCCCCAGGTCCACCCTCTGGCACAGATCTCTGCATCATTCGCTTCTAAGGACCACAGTCGTGTCCCTCCTGGCCTTCCCTCCTCAGGCCACTTTCTACACAGCTGCTAGGGAGCTCCTTGAGCCACTCCCCTGCTTCCACCTGCTGTGGGTCCCACACTCCCACGGCTGGCTCAGGAGGCCCTCTGTGATGCGCCCAGGCTGACTGCGTGGTCACCAAAGGAAGGAATCGGAGCCCCAGTCAGGGAGGCACTGGGCTCCAAGTGCTAAACATAGCTCATTCATAGAATGAGGGCCCAGTGCGGGAAGGCTGCCAGCTTAACCCAACTCCCTTCCCAGTAGGCCCCCTACAGGCCACACCCCTGCTTGCGGGCACCCCAGGGCTCCCTCCCTCTCTTCCTCCACCCCCTCCCTCCCTCCTAGCCCCTCTTTCCTGCTCTGGGGTAGGGGGTGGGGTGGCTGGAGTGAGGAGGGCATCCTGAGAGGTTAACATCAAGTCCTTTTTGGGAACCTCAGCTCTGTCCAAGGTGAAATGGGCCTGGGCCCTCCCCCATTCTCCCTCCCAAGCAGGGGGCAACCCAGGGTTTCCATAGAATGAATACCCTGTCCAAGGCTGGTGGCTCATGCCTGTAATCCTAGCTACTCAGGAGGTCTCAAGATCACAGGTCCAAGCCAGCCAGGGCAGGAAAGTCCATGAGACCCTAAATCCAGTTAACCACCCCAAACCCAGAAGTACAGCTGTGGCCCAGGTGGCAGAGTGCCAGCCTTGAGTGATAAAGCACAGGGACAGCATCCAGGCCCTGAGTTCAAGCCCTGCTCCTGACTGGTACAGACAACACAGTCAGACTCCATACATCTGTGTACAAATAGACCCTAGCACTCACAACCCCGGGGCCCCTGGAGAGCGGGGTGGGGCTCAACCTATTGAACTTGCCTACTGGTGGGGAGGGGGGGTGGTTCGGTGGGCCTTGCCCTCCCCCACACCGCCTGCCCCAGGTCTACACGATTAGGCAGGCAGAGGAGCCCGGGCCTGCAGCTGGCTTGGGTGGGCCTGATCTGCCTGTAATTAAGACAGCCAACAGTGAGAGCTGTCATTCAAGATGGACAAGAGGGGGGAAGGGCCAGGACTAGCCTCTGTGGCCAGGCCAGCCATGCCGGCAGCCATGGGCTCTCTGTGAACAGCTGTCCAGCAGTGGACAGCTGGCAGGACCCCGCCACCCATAGCTTGGCCCCTCGCTGGCCCCTCCTGCCTCCCTCCCTCCCTCCCTCCCTCCCTCCCTTCCTCCCATCTCCTCCACCCCTTTGCCTGAGCCATCTCGCCCAAAAGCAGGTCACTTGAGGCTCGGCTTCTGGCGTGCCGGTGGGGGCCGCGTGGCTTCTCCAGTGTCCAGCGCAGGGACGTCCGGGCAGGCCGTGAAAGGAGGTCATTGCTACAGCCCGATGCCTCTGGGCTGCTGCGTGACACCCCCACACACACCCCACCTAGAGCCAGCCCACGCCCCGGGCAGCGGGCAGCCCTCGCTCCCGTGGCCCCTCACCCTTTCTACCAGGCAGCCTCAGGTCCTGCCAGGCCTCTGCCTGGGAGCCATCTATTGTCCTGGCAGTCCACCGGAACCCCTAGCTTCTCTCTGTGCCTCCCCCAGGCAGCCCTCCTGCCTGCACCAGCCCGCGAGGCTGGGCAGGAATGACTGCATCTTTGTCCCTCACGGGCCCTCCCGCTTCCCCCAGCCCCGGGGCTGTGTCCTGGACAAGCCACTCACCTGTCCAAAGAGCACTGTCTCCACCCATGACCGGGGGGGGGGCTGCCCTGAACCTCTAGGGGGTCCTGGGGCAAACACTCCCAACCTGTGCCCCCCTTTTGCCGTGTGGCTTGGAGGAGGCTGGCATTTGCTGTTCTTTCAGACCGTTGTTGCTCCTGGGGCCCCCTGCTTGAGATCGTCCTACCTCAGAGTCCTGAGTGCTGGGATTGCAGGCATCACCACTAAGCCCAGCTCTATACTTGGTTTTGGTTTTGGTTTTGCCAATACTTGGGTTTAATTAAACTCAGAGCCTTGTTCCTCTTGCTTAGCTGCTGTATTCTTATTTTTATTTTACCCTAGGCTGATGTTCTACCACTTGAACCACACCTCTACTTCTAGCCTTTTTTTTTTTTTGTTTGTTTGTTTTGTTTTGTTTTGGTCTGTCCTGGGCCTTGGACTCAGCACCTGAGCACTGTCCCTGGCTTCTTTTTGCTCAAGGCTGGCACTCTGCCACTTGAGCCACAGCGCCACTTCTGGCCATTTTCTGTATATGTGGTGCTGGGGAATCGAACCCAGGGCTTCATGTATAGGAGGCAAGCACTCTTGCCACTAGGCCATATTCCCAGCCCCCTACTTCTAGCCTTTTTTGCTGGTTCCCTGGAGATAAGAGTTTCTTGAATTTGTCTGGGCTGGCTTCAAATTGAGTTCCTCAGATTTCAGTCTCCAGAGTGGCTGGGATTACAGGCGTGAGCCACCAGCACCCAGTTCCCATAATTATTCTTGTTCCAATTGCAGACACCCAGTCCAGCCCTGCCCTGTGCCCCACCCTCTCCTACACGGTGACCAGAGAGGTCATACTAAGGACAGCTAGGATCACCTGGACCAACCTAAGGCCTGTGGCCACCCCCAGGGGCCCAATCTGGCCCATCCCTCCCTCCCTCCCTCCCTCCCTCCCTCCCTCCCTCCCCCACTGACCTGGATGTATCTAGAGGGCTGGGGGCAGCCACTGTCCCCTGTATTCTTCAGCTACTGCATTCACAATCCTCCTTCTTTATCTGCCTAACTCCTAATACAACCTTGAGGCCCCAGTGTTGGGTGCCCCCTTCCCTTCCTCCAGGAAGCCTTCCCTGATCACCACAGCCCCCGTCCACAGGAGGCCCTTCCCTGTCCCCATCATACATTGCAGTGCCCTGTTTACCTGTGAGCTGTTCACCCCTGGTTGGGGGGGGGGGGGCAGGCACAGTGCCTTGTTCCAGGGCCCCAGGCACTCATAGCACCTGGCCCCGAGGCTGGCCAGGACAAGATCCCAAAATTAAAAAAAAGAAAAAAAAAGAATGACTAACTGAATGGATGGATGAGTCAATTTCTGCACCCCCCCCCCCCCCCCCGCCGCCCGACACACACACTGCAGGAAATGTCTGGGAACAGATTTGAGTGGGAGGTTCCGGCAGGGCCTGGGAGAAGTCCCTGTGGGCTTGGACACCTACCACAGCAGGCCCCCCCCAGCCCCTCCCACAAGTGGGTCAGCCTCCCCTCTTCACAACCCCCCCCTCCCCTCCAGCCAGCATCCAGATGTGAAGTCCTGCCTCGCTGCCTTCCTCCCATCTCCACAGCCGGGGCCCAGCGTCCCTGGCGTCTTCCTATTTTAGACATCTCGCCGCCTCGGTCCCTTCTAATGTTTCCAGCCAGGCTGCAGGGGGAGGAGAAAGAGGTTACTGCTACTTTAAATGTGCTGGATGCAGGGGGGGCCGGAGAGGGGCCTGCAAGCAGGAATACCCAGTCATCTAGTTGGAAAAGCTGCCAGATGGAATACAAAAGGAGAAAGGCAGACGCTCATGGAGACGGCCTCAGTTCATAAATCAGGTGGGGCCACGGCCCAGGGGGCCCCGCGCCATGGAGCCCGACTCCTTCCTGGACCCCGGCGACTCTTACGGTAGGTGGTGGAGTTGGGCATTTCAGCTGCTGTTTAGCAGACTTTGCTCTGCTTCGGGAATCTGACGTTAAGTAAACAGCCAGGCAGCCGTGTATCTCAGGACTTTGGGGGTGCATGGGTGCCCAGATCACCTGGCAATGGGGGTATATAGGGGGGCGCTGAAGGGTCCCCATGGGCCCCAGCCCTGGGCTAGGAGCTGGGGAAGGGAGAGAGTTTCTCGGTGTGTTTGTGTTTTGCTCTTGGCTAAGAAGAGGGGGCAGGAAGTTTGTGGGTCCCCGGCTGGCAGGTCCTCCTCCCTGGCTGCCCCTCAGCCCCCCTGTCGGCGGTGGCCAGTGCCTCGGGTGACATCTTGCAGGTCCCCCAAGCCAGAGCCGGCCGTGGGGATTCGCTTGTGATGGAAAGGCAGGGGTCACGCGCCGAGTGCCCCCCAGCAGAGCGCTGGACAAAGTTGTCTGGGACAGAGGCTGAGTGCGGGCGGGGGTATGTGAGCGACAGAACCTGGCCTCGGTGGGGGGTTCTGCCGCCTTGGGGCTCCCTAGGACCAGCACTAGGTTCCTGGCACTGCCTGTGGGTCCAGATTGCTGGCAGGCTGTGCCTATCTCTGGGTAGCAGAGCGGAGCTGGGGGGGGGGAGGGCTGTGTCTGGGAGACAGAGGTCAGGCATGGGGCAGAGGTGGGGGGGCTCATTGAGGAGAAGGTGCTGTGAGCCTCAAAAACAAGAGGTAAAGAGGCAGACTTTTAGGGGTTCCGTTTCCTCTTAGGACCACCTTCCCTTCTAAAAATAGAACTTAAGCTCTTGCCCGCCCTGCCAGCCCCCCCCCCCCCACCGCCATCCCTGACCCCTGCGGCTGGCTGTGTGGCCAGGGCCTTGGGGCGAAGCTGTGCCACGTTTGGAGCTGCAGGCTCAGGGAGTGTGGCCAGCCCGGCCGAGGTCTTGGCGTGTTGGCAATCGGCGGCCTGTGGCTGACCTCTCGGTGCTGGGTGCCAAGCTTGGTGTGAGGAAGGAGGCGCTTAGTCCTAAGAAAAAGATGGGGTTTTGTGGCTGGCGTGGTGGGGGCGGCGAGGGAATAAAGGAGAGAGAGCAGCTCCTGGTCTGGAAGAGCCCCCCAACTTACCACGGGGGGACTGGACACTCGCGGGTGCCCTCCTCAGGGGCGGCTGGGTTGAGGGCTAGGCCTGCCAGTCCCAGAGCTGCCCGCTGAAGCCCAGCCCGGGGAAGGCTTCCGCCTGCATGGTTGGTGAAGCCCTGGTCCCATCATGGGGACTGGGGGAGGGGCAGCCATGGCCAAACAGAGTTGGGGGGCGGTCCTCTTTGGGTCTCCTTCTCCCATCCAGCATGTCTCAGGAACCTCCACTTGACTTGCCCACCTGTGTGATTGCTGGTGGCAGCCTTTGGGCAGGGCCAGGCTGGAAACTGAGGCAGGTTTTTTTCCCCTCCCTGTAGGGCACTGGGCACACTCGGGGGCCCCTTGACCTTGGCCTGTTGGGGAGCCTGCAGCAGGCCTCAGGCAGAGAGGGGTCTGGGATGGGAGGAAGAGGCAAAGACAGAGGAAGACTTCCCAAGGAGGCAGGCGGGGTGGGAGGTCATGGCTTCACAGGAGGGGCCTCCCACACAGAGGCAAGGCAGCAAAGGAAGCAAGTCCCTCCTTCTCTCCGGACTCTGGTCATTCATTCATTCATTCATTCATTCAACAAATATTTTCAAGTCTTGGATTGGTCTCTGAGGTCCACAAATAAGCCACACTTTGTCTCTGCCTTCCTGACACTCCCAAGTGAGTCGGGAGAGACCCGAGCACTCTGAGCTGAGTAAGCCAAGGCCTGGGGAACGTCTCCTCCACCCCCCCCCGACCCCACCCCCCCACACCCCCGAGGAAATCAAGGACTCTTTTGTCTGCTGATTGTGTTGTTGATGGATTAGAGATTGCTTATGTGAAGGAAGTTTCAGGAACAACAACAAGAAAATGATTCTGTGTTCTGGAAGTGAGGTGTCGGAGCCCCATAGTCCAGCAGATCAGGATGGAGTTGGGGAGGCCCTGGCCTCCTGGCCTGCAGATGGCTACTTTCTGCTAAGTCTTCCCAGGGCTCTGTCGTGCGATTGTGCAAATGGAGCCGGCAAGCGATGGAGGGGTAGCTGCTAGGTTCCCATGGGGACACTAATCCTCTGGGATCAGGGAACCGCCAAAAGCAGCCTTGTTGGCAACAGAGGACACAGAAATTCTCCCTGACCTTCTCCTTTCCCTCTTCTTCCTGTCCCCCCCCCCAAAAAAAAAAAAACCCTCTCTTCCCCTGGCCTTGGGGATGGGCACATTCCTGGTTTGTACTGATTTCTTTTCTCTCAGTCTCTTTCTGGCTCCTTCACTCTGCCCCCCAAGTGGCCCCGGGCATCCAGGTGCCATTGGGTTTTTCCTTTCCTCTCCATGTTTCCGCCATAATCACAGGCCTCAGAGGCCATCTTACCCCAGGGCCTTTGCACATGCCGTTTTCCCTCTGCTGGCGGAGGGAGGATTGTCCTCCCAATCTACACTGAGCCAACGCTGTTGTTTTTGTTTTGTTTTTATCTCATTCCCCGAATCCACTGAAAAGTCACCTCCTCAAAGAAGCCTTCCCCTGGGCCATGCACTCCCCCATTCCCGCCATGAAATTATGAAATTTAGACCCTGCTCTCGTGGTCGCTCTTGTCCTTAAAGAATTTGCTGTTGTTTTCCCAGCTTTGTCACAGGTTTAATCTGGGTGCACCCCTCCACCCCCTAACCTGCCAGCTCTCAGGCTGCCCTGCCCCGGCTGTCTCCTGGTATGCAGTAAGCACCCAGCAATTACGTGATGGGTGAGGAAGGGAAGGAAGGGATGCAGTTCACCCCAGGAGGAAAGGGGTCCCTGACAGAAGGTGCAGCAGGGGCATGGGTGAAGGGCTTGGCAGAATCTAGAAGCTTCTCTGGTGCTGACAGGTATGGAGTACTTTTGGTTAGTGACTGGCAGGCTAAGGCCCTTAGTGGAGCCTGGGGGGGGGGGCAGCTCTGGGTGTGGGGCAGCTGGGGTGGGCTCTGGCCTGCGCCCCTTGCTTCGGGGTGGGGGGCAGGGGCTTGGCCTGAGGGTGGAGGGAGGAGCCCAGCCCCCAATGCTGCAATGCAGACAGGGTCAGGCCGAGGACCCGGAGTGGCCCAGAGCTGAGAAGCCCCGGGTCAGGTCAAGGGAGACTCAGGTCACAGGTGGAGGGGAGCAGGGGTTTCTTTAGCCCCAAACCAAGGTGAGAAGATGGGCAGGAGACAGCTGCGTGGCTGTGTAGTGACCCCCCCACAGAGCACTGCATGGGCAGGCCTCAGTTTCCCCCTATAGACATGATGGGAGGGTCTGACAGGACCTGCTCCTCTGCTGGGGTCTGGAGGTGCATACCTGTAATCCCAGCACTCCAGAGACGAGGCAGGAAAAGTTCAAGGGTGAGGCCATCCTGGGCTCATGATGTAAAATCCGGTCCCAAATCCAATGCCTCCCCTACCCCCCTCCCAAAATCTGTCCTTCAGAAAAGCGCATTCTTCCCATCTGTCTTGGGATTGGCAGAGAAGGGGACGTGAGAGCCCGGCAGCAGGCCAGTGCCAGGGGAAGACCCCACTCTACCAAATGCTCTCTCTCCAGTGCTCACCAGGCCTGTGGTTTCTCCCGCCACAATGCCGGCACCTCCCAGCTCTGCTCACTGCTAAGCCTGACTGCCACTTAAGATCCAAGATGCTGGGGGCAGGCGGGGCCTGGCCTTTATTACTACTGTATCCTCAGAGCCTCACGCCACCCCTGGGCCTGAGGAGGGGCTGCACAGCCCACAAACATTGCGTGAATGAATGAGTGAACAAGTGAGTGAATGAATGAATGAATGGATGCAAGAGTTAAAAAAATGAGTAAACAGGTGGCTGAGTGACTCAGTGAATGAACGGATGAATTATGAGTGGACGTGTGCGTGAGTAAAAGAGTGAATAAATAAGTGAATTAGTGAGTCGATGAATGAACGGGTGAAGGAATGGGTAAATAAGTGAGGGGGTGGGTGCATGAGTAACCGAGGGAATGAGTGAGCTAAAAGAATAACGAATGAATGAGTAAGTGAATGAGTGAATGAATGAGCAAATGAGTGAGTGAAGAAATGAACAAGGGAATGAATGAGTGGAAGAATGAATGAATGATAGCGTGGGTGAATAACTGAGTGAAGGAGAGAGTGAATGGCACCAGGCACCCTTCGCTTGCCCCTCCCCTTCCTGCCTGAAGTGAGAGCTCCAAAAAAGAGTGGCTGTCTGTCCTTGGGGGTGCTGCACGTGAGGCCTGGAACGTTCCGGCTGCGGCCATCTCTGCTCCCAAGCCTTAGCCCTAGGCACTGGTCTCCGCCGTGGCCCTCACCTGAGGGCCCAGCTCCCAGTGGCTGGGTGGCCTGGAGTGGGTCCCTGCTCCTTCCTCAGACCCAGCTGCCCATCTGACACGTGGGCAGCCTCAGGCCTGCCCTGCCTGTGGTGCTCGGTGCTCGGTTGCCCTGTACTCCAGGGGATCTGGGGGGGGAGGGTGTTGGGGGAGGGCAGGGCATGTGCTGGACTCCGGCTGGGGCTCAGACAGACTAAGGGAGGACCTGGAAGTGGGGATAGGAAATCCTGGGAAATGTGGAACTCAGGAGCTCAGTGCCTGGTCGCTTCCTGACCATGACCAGCAAGGACCTCTGCCCCAGGGCCGTGCAGAGGCGGGGCCACCCGCAGGTCCATAGCTGGGCGCCATTTTATTGCTCCAGTGCTAACCTGAGCACCTGCCCCACACCAGGTTGCCTTGTGAGTTGTCTCCTTGGATCCTCACAGCCAGCCTGGGCCTTCACATGAGGAAACTGAGGCTCAGGGAATGGAATGATTGTCCCAGAGCCCACAGTGAACCCCATGACCTGAGCCCAGACCACTGGACTGCAATGCCTGGGATTTGGGTTCTGCTGCACCGGCTCTGAGTCACCACGGCGCCAGAGCTGCCACCAATGCAGGCTCCCTGGGCTGACAGATGGAAAATTCTACCTTTTCAGGGAATATGAGGGAACCAGTTCAGGGAGGAGCGGGCGAATGGCAGGACAGGAACCCTGGGGGCTCAGCAGGGGACAGCAAAAGGCAAAAGCAGCTGTGATGGATGGGCTTGGTCTAAAGACAGGGCTATTTCAGGCTGGAAGCCCTCAGGGGGCTGATATCTCCTGCTGCAGCCCTTCCCAGGAGAGGGGAAGGCCAAGATACCATCTAAGGGCTTTGTCTCCTCTGGGTGGTGACATGCCAGCCACCAGCCTCATTTTGTCACCTTCCCACAGACCCAATGAGCGCAACAAAGCTCAGAGAGGCAGAGTGACTCCCTTAAGCCAAACAGCCAGGGAGGGTGCAGCCCCTAAGGAACTTGTGTCTCAGGCCTCCTGCCAGCTCTACTAACTCAACAGACCCTGGCCAAAGACCAGAGGCCCCCAAGCCTCAGTTTCCCCCTCTGTGAAATGATACCGGGGTGAAGAAGAGATGGCAGAATCTAGATCCTTGGGTCTTGTGCTGGGGCTCTATCTGGCTCAGGCTGGTGGATGAACCTCAGCTGGGGTCCTTTTTACTGAACACTTACAATGGGATCCACTCTGTGCCCAATGTTTTCTTTTGGTTGTTAATGTTTTGGGTGTTTGTTTTGCTTTGTTTGTGTGCTGGGAATTAGGGCCTGGGTGCTGTCCCTTAGCTTTTTTGCTCAAAGCTGGTGCTCTACCATTGGGGCCATAGAGGGGTGTGTGTGTGTGTGTGTGTGTGTGTGTGTGTGTGTGTGTGTTAATTGGAGATAATTATGAGTCTGATGGACTTTCCTGCTTGGCTGGCTTCGAACCTCAATCCTCAGATCTCAGCCTCCTGAGTCACTAGGATTACAGGTATGAACCACTATATGCACCCAAAGTTCTACACCAGTGAGGTCATTACAGTTCTTGCAAGAAAGAAATCGCCCCTTTGCTTAGCTGAGCCCCCTGAGTCTTGGGAAGGCCACTAAGCTAATGAAGAAGACGTGTGATTCGAACTCAGGACTCCCAGAAGCTGTTTTCTTCCACAATGAGCCTTTCCTGTGCCCTGGGGAGCCTGGGCCCAATGGGAGAACTTCCCCCTTGCCCCTTGACTAGGGAAAAGGCTAAAATTAGGAAGAATGGCCAGTAAGAAACAATGAGGCCAGACAGGGAGGGGCATGAATCACTGATGCATGCCAGCCTGGGCTGCAGGCTGCTCAGGAAGGCCAGGGGCTGGAGGCCAGGGCTGAGGGGAGGAGGGCGGGGCACTGCACCCGGACAGTGCAGGGCCTGGCCAGGATAAAGCTGCGCAGCTAGCCCAGCTTCTGTCCCACGGCACCTCTGTGTGGGCTCAGCCTCAATCTCCCCACAGATCGGAAGCCCCCAGTCAGGGCCCTTTTCCTTGGGAGCACTGGGGGAAGAGGGATAAACGGTATCCTCTATCATCCTGGCTAGCAGATGCCTGGGGTGGGGAGGGCTGGTGGAGATCTTTGCTACACCCATCCATAGCTCCCCCCACCCCCGTGGCTTTCCTGGCATCTCACTGAATTCCCATTTTGTAATGAGCCCTGGCCCCCATCTTTCCTGTAGTGATGGGGGCCTGACACCCAGGTTGCTGGAACAATGGATGCCCCGGGTCCAGCCTTTGTCCCACAGTGCAGCCCATTGCTTCCTCCCTAGCTATGCTGTGGGCTGTTGACCCCATCCCAGGCCTTCTGAACTCTGGGGAGCCTCCCCCCAAAATAATCTCCCAGAGCCCAGTGAAGCTGTAGCCAACAGGAAACAGCCTAAGGGATGCAGACACCAAGGGGAGAGAGGTCCACTGAACTCATCCTGCTTGACCCTATTGCATGATGGGAAGATGGAGGCCAAAAGAAGACCCAAGGTCCATCTTGCTTCCTACAAGATCCACCCTTGTCAGTGTATTAAAAACTGAATTCATAGCCAGTACCTGGTGGCTCACACCTGTAATCCCAGCTACCAAGGAGGAGGCTAAGATCGGAGGATCATAGTTCAAAGCCAGCCTGGGCTGGAAAGTCTGTGAGACTCTTATCTCCAATTAACCTCCAGAAAAAAGGAAGTGGTGCTGTGGCTCAAAGCAGTAGGGTGTTAGCCTTGAGCAAAAGAACTCAGGGACAGGGCCCAGGTCCTGAGTTCAAGCCCCCCTCAGACACCCCGGCTCTGGTCTCTCTGCCACATCCTTCTCCATCTGCTCCCACCGTCCAGAGTTAATCCCCACTCCAGGCGCCTCCTCCAGGAAGCCCTCTTGCTTTCCGCATGCTCTCCTGTGTGTTCGATTCCTGCTGAGCCAGGCTGAGAACTGGTGAGCAAAGAGGCAGGATGTCCCCTGGTCCCAAGGCCGTGAGGCAGAATGGCAGAGGAGGTGGGTGTTTGTATGAGAGGTGGCATCAGTGGCAGAGAAGATTCTGGATTGGGGGGAAGGGGAATGATGATCTCTTGGACTGTGGAGATGTGTAATGGCTTCCTGTAGTCTGTGATGGTGCTTCCAGATGTGACATGAGGAGAGTTCTTGGGTCCAGGATGGAGGGGGGGACAAGAGCCTTGTGTGTCAGAATCAGCCCATGTCTGAGGCGTCCGCTCCACTACCCAGCCAGGGTTTGGCTGCCTCCCCCAGGAAGCCATCCTGGACTAGTCCCCCAGGGGCTGCTCTGTCCTCTCCTTGTCCATACCTGCTGCTTATTCCTCCCCTTTGTGTCTCAGCCTTTCAATGCTTCAGTGTGGGAGGGAGCCACATTGCCCAGCACAGGGACAAACACACAGCAAAGAGGCTGGTGACAGGGAGCCCTGGTCCCCTGGTGAGAGGAAGCCCTGGTCCCCTGATGAGAACAGACTGGCCCCAGAGCAGCAGAAGTGAGGGTGAGTTCTCTTCTAATGGGAAGCAGCCCCAGATGACCACATTCCTCCACCTATGTGTGCACAGGACCTGGGGAGGGGTCTGGGGGCCTCCACACCCACTCTGAATTTTGAGAAGGAGCCAGAGCTCAAGGGGGGCTGCGGTTCCTAGGATGGGGAGGGGGGATTCACTTCCTCACCTCATTTCCTGCCCAGCACCTTTTCCCCACTTGACTAATGGTGGAAGGCTGAGCCCTGAGAACAGAGAGGGTGGAGCCATGGGCCAAGGCAGCCAGAAGGCTATTCTAGAAGGAAGCCAGAGAGCTGGGGAGGGAGACTGGCCTAGCCCAGGGCCCTTCTCCCAGGGACGGGGCACAGAGCTTCCTTCCCTTTCCTCCCCAAGAGGCCTTGAACTTGGGGGCAGGTGTGAGGGCCCAGGCCACCTTAGCTTCTTTAACTCCTCCATAGTGGCCCCTGCTTGTTGCTAGAGACCCAGGCAGGCAACTGGCTTGGGCCGGGCCTCAGGGAGGAATTCAGAACACTTTGCAAAGTTCCAGTGAGGGCCCAGGGCTGGGGCGAGGGGTGGGGGCTGGAAGATAACCAGGCTGACCTGTGGAGCCAGGCTGTAGCAGGCCTCCGGACCTGACTGGACTGCTGGGAGAAAGTCCTGCCTTGAGCTCCACACTGTGCCCCGGGGCAAAAGGGAGGAGCCTGGAGCGGTGAGCAGGATCTGGTGAGAGGCCTTGAATGCCAGACCCAGAGTTTGAACTTTCTCCTGCCCCTGGGTGGGAGCTACCACCCACGGTTCCAACCAGGGAGATTTGCTGGTGCTGGGTTCCCCCCAGAACTCCTAAGACCTCCAAACTCCTGCTTCACCCTGAAAAGAGCTCCCGGCTCCCTACTGAGCCCGCTTTCTCCCTCCCAGGCTGGACCCAGGGCTGCAGTCATAAATTGCTAGGAAGAGGCAGCACTGGGATTTGAACCTTGTTTCTCCTGCTTCTGAAGCCTTCATGTTTCCTACCCTGTACTGGTGGCTCTACGTCTCCATGGAGGGCCTTGGCCTGCTACAGGGAGAGGACTGTGTCAGAGCCACAAGGGGCCAGAGATCTCCAGTGACTCTGCCATTCCTGAATAGCAAGTCAGTGGCGCGGCCATTGGCTCCTGCCTGTCATCCTACGTACTTAGGAGAAGGAGATCTGAGGATGGAGGTTTGAAGCCAGGAGTGGCAGGAAAGTCCCTGTGTGATTCTAACCACCAAAAAATGTTGGAAGTAGAGCAATGGGTCAAGTGATAGAACACCAGTCTTGAGGAAAAAAAAAAAAAAAACTCAGGGACAGTGTTGATGCCCTGAGTTCAAGTCCTAGTTAGTACTGGCGTGGAAAAAGGAAAAAAAAAAAAGGACGTTGGAAGGAGGTAGAGAAAGGAAGGAAAGCAGAAGGAGGGAGGAAGGGAGGGAAGGAGGGAGAGAGGGAGAGAGGGGGAGAGACAAGCAAAGATTGCAGTGTGTTATCTAGGGGTAAGGGGCAAAAGTATTGGGGAGGTCAGGCACCAGTGGTTCACTCCTGTAATCCTAGCTACCCAGGATGCTGAGATCTGAGGATCACAGTTCAAAGCCAGCTGGGGCCGGGAAAGTCTGTGAGACTCTTATCTTCAATAAACCACCAGAAAATCTGCAGTGGCACTGTGGCTCAAAATGGTAGAGCGCAAGTGTCAGGGAGCTGGAGGAACTGCAGAAGGGACTGGGTGGGGGGACAGGGAGGCAGGGGCTCCATCTCTAGCAGGAACCTGCTGAACTCCAGTGTCTCAGCTGCCTCATTCCTTGGCTGACCCAGGATCCCCAAATTTGAGAAAAATTCCAGCACTCAGGCCAAGCTGCTAGAGAACAAAGGTGCTTGTGTTAGAGGAGAGGAACTCCCCCTCCAACACTCTAGCTATGTGGGACCCAGGGAGGGGGCAGTCTGGGGTACCCAGGGCCAGGGGGGAGGGCACAGGATGGGGAAGGGGCTTGTGAGAGGCAGACTGAGATGCAAAGGGCTGGAAGGGGGTTGGGAGCTGCCCTCTGTCTATGCATCTGTCTACAAACAGGCTCTTTGCCTGCTGAAGGCCTTGAAACCCATCCAGGGTCAGGGTCAGAAGTCAGGGGTCAGTTCTTCAAGCTAGGGCCAGCACAGGTAGGGTGGACCGCAGGCAACCCTCCCTCCCTCTACTTTCTTCTCTGGAAGCCCAGAGGGTCTTGAACAGCTCTTGAATAGTCCCCCACGAGCCTTTGGCATCCTACACAGCTCCCCTTGACCTCCAATGACTGCCAATGCCCAGCCATGCTTCTGCCAGGCTGAGAGGCTGGCAGCCCCTCAAAATACCCAGGCTCCCCGGGCCTTTATCCTCTCCTGCAGTTCCCTCTAGTCCCCAATTTGCCACCTCCTACTTATACTGGTACCTTTGGTCCCACTGCCTCCAGGAAGCCTTCTGTGATTAAGCAACAGTGACTGAGCACCGGGAATGCACATGGCGACAGGCTGTTGGTCCAGGCGCTGGCCTGAGGCACAGCGGGTCCGTCTGGCCTCCCCAGCCTCAGGCTTGCCCAGAAACCCGTGACCAGGGTACTGGTTGAGGAGGGAGAGTGAGAAGATTAATTTTTTTTTTAAAGTGCTTTTAGCACTTGCTGCCCTTGAGCAAAAGAGCTCCTGGACACTGCACAGGCCCTGAGTTCAAGCGCCCATGACCTAAACAACAACAACAAAAATAAAACCCCCAAACAACAACAAAATAACCATCTGCTCCATGTTTAGGGTACTGTTCACAATGCCCTGCCCCTGGCTCAGTAGAGCCCAAGCCCCTTGTGCTAAAAACCCCAGAGGCCCATCACAGACTGTCCATCCCAGTGAGAAAACTTCCCATTCAAAGAGAGACGGTGGGAGGGCTGGGTAGGAGACCCCCCCTTCCCCAAAACTGACTCTAATGAGAATGGCTTACTTCCACCTGACAGTTTCTGCCCTTTGAAACAAGGGGCCTATGGCTCCCTGGGTTGAAGGAGCACTGGTCTTAGCCCCGCCCTTCTTGTACAGATGGGCAGAAACGGCCCAAGGCTGCCCACCCAGGGCCAGGGAGGATGGGACTGCTCGCCTCCTCGCCCTTCCTGCGGAACCAGGCAGCTCTCTGTTGAAAGCATAAACATATGAGTGCATGAATAGGAATCTGAAAGTGGGTTTTGTTTGGTAACACGGAATGACAACAAAGGACAGTTGGTTTCTGGGGCAAAGGGTGGGGGCTGGGGAAAGGCTCTGTCCTGAAGCTGGGAGCGGAGATCAGGGCTGAGCGGTGACCCTGCACTTGGTTAATTACTTTGTACCCAGCTTCTGCCAGCACTGGCTAAACACATTTCCCAGATTCCCCAGCTTTGGCCAAGGCAGCACCAAGCTGAGAATCAGAATCGGGGAGATTATAGTTCTGACTCCTCCTCCCTTTACTTCTGTGACATTGGCCAAATATTGATCTTGGGGACTCAGTTTCTTCCTTAATAAAATTTAGCAAACATCACCCCTATCTTGTGTTGTAAGGGACAAATAGGACAGAGAGAAAGAGCTGGACTATTCCTGGTAGGGCAAAGATTTTTTTTTTCTTACAGCTCAGTGCTGGTGGCTCAGGCCTGTAATCCTAGCTATTCAGAATTCTGAGATCTGAGGATCATGGTTTGAAGCCAGCCTGGGCAGGAAAGTCTGTGAGACTCTTATTTCCAATTTACCACCAAAAAGCCAGAAGTAGAGCTGTGGCTCAAATGGTACAGTGCCAGCCTTGAGCAAAAAAAAGCTAAGGGACAATATCCCAAGTTCAAGTCCTAGTATCAGCACATGCACACACACCAACCACACCACACACACACACACACACACACACACACACACACACACAGAGTGAATGAGACAATGAACAAATTTAAGGAAAATCAGGGGTGTTTGGAAGGAATGTTTGGTGGACTGAAGTTGAGCTGGTCCTTTCCCTGGGCTTGGAGCCTGGCCCGGTTCCCTGTAGCTGAGCCTTTCTCTGCATTTTTCTATTTTTCTATGAACACATACAGCTAGGATCCATTTTGCCCCTAGATGATTTTGGTTGACAAAGGAGTAACTTCGGCTGCTTAGAATCGAATCTTCTCTCCAGAATGTGTAACAAACCTGGAAATTGGAATTGCCCCACAGCTGATTATTTGGAGAGGGTACCTCCTGGCATTAAAACTAAATTAGATCAAGGTACCTGTGTTATTAGCAAAATAATTCCCTATGATTACAGAAGGCAGCCATGAATCCTGATGGCAGACTGAACTTCAGGTGACTTACCTGAGACAAATAGTGCAGAAATCACAGGCTCATTTAATCGCTTCTCTATAGCATTGTATTTAGGTAATTATGCTAATGGCTCTAAGAAATCATCTCTCATAGAGTGAGATGAGGAGGGCTTGAGACAGAGCACGATCAAGAGGCTAGGAGCCAGGCTGGATTCCAAAGGGGACCGTTTGGAGAGTGCTGGTATGGCCCGCTGTTCATTAAGGAAGAAATCCCTAAACTGCCAGAACTATAGCGATAAACATCATTCTTCAGATCATCTTAATGTGGGAGATTGAATTTGTCGAAGTTCCACCTATTGGGCCTGGAAGTTCTGTGAAGTGAGTTACACTGTAGAAGCTCTGTAGCTTTGAGTCCATCAATTGAGCAAGCCTCTGTGAGTGCCCTGGGTGCTAGGCAGGGCTATGGCCACAGGCAGGGCAAGTTCTGACATTTAAGAGTGTGTCTGGGGGCTGGGAATATGGCCTAGTGGCAAGAGTGCTTGCCTCATATACATGAAGCCCTGGGTTTGATTCCTCAGCACCACAGATAAAGAAAAAGCCAGAAGTGGTGCTGTGGCTCAAGTGGTAGACTGCTAGCCTTGAGCAAAAAGAAGAAGCCAGAGACAGAGCTCAGGCCCTGAGCCCTGAGTTCAAGCTCCAGGACTGGCCAAAAAAAAAAAGAGTGTGTCTGAACCAGGCATGTGGTGTGGTTGTGCATGCCTGTAACCCCGACACTTAGCAGGCTGAGGAAGAGGAGGAACATACACTTTCTGGTTACTGTCTAGACCCAGTGAGAGAGGCAGAATTGTGTCCATGTTAAAGACAGGGAAATGGAATTTCTGAGAAGGGGAAGGACTTGCCCCAGGACTTAGCGATGCTGCAATGGACATGGCCACTTCCGCCCAGCCAATGGGAAAAGGGTCAGAGCCAGTTGCCCAGAAAGGAGGGGAGGGTGTCACAGATGGGGGAGGGCGGAGTTGACAGGGAGCCTGAAGATCAGAAAACAGAGGGCCTCAGCACAATGAAGGGGAGGGGGGTTAGGAGCCTCACAATGAGGGGCTGGTGAGCCCAGCAGAGGGGAGGAGGGAAACAGCTTTTCCGCATAAGCATATCCCAAATATTGCATTAGACACACTGATGATACAAATTATTCATTATTATACAAATGTATGTGTATTTCTTCTCCTCCTTTTTCTCTGCCTCCTGTCCCCCTCCTCCCTTTTCCTCCTCCTCCTCTTCTTTTTCTTCTTCCTCTTCCTCTCCTCCTCCTCTTTCTCATCTTTCCCTTGCTCCTCCTTCTTTCTCTTCTTGTGTTTCTGTTTGTTTATTCATTAAAAAAAAATAACCACACAGGGCTGGGAATGTGGCCTAGCGGTAGAGTGCTCACCTGGTATGCACGATGCCCTGCGTTCGACTCCTCAGTGCCACATACACAGAAAAAGCTGGAAGTGGTGCTGTGGCTCAGGTGGTAGAGTGCTAGTCTTGAGCAAAAGGAAGCCAGGGACAGTGCTCAGGCTCTGAGTTCAAGCCCCAGGACTGGCAAAACAAAACAAAACAAAACAAAATAAAAACCTATAGGGTCTCACTGTGTAGCGCAGCCTGGCCTCAAACTCCAGGTCTTCCTTCCTAGGCCTCCTGACGGCCATAATTGCAGGTATGCCAGCCTCTCTGCCCCTCCTGGGACCTGGCCTGTCCCCTTGAGTGTGACCTAGTCGGTCACTATTGTTTGCAAAGTCACAGACTCCATGGGATCTTGTGTACAAGCCAGGGCCCCTAGCAAGTGTGTGGGGCCCTTCGGGTGCCCAGTGTGGGGAGGGGGGGCTGCAGGAGGAGGCTCCACGGGGGAAGCTCATGAGGAGATCGACTGAGCTCAGCGTCTGAGTGGGGGATGTCTCACCACCAGGCACCAAAGGTGGCCTAGGGTAGACCTTTCAGAGTTGTCCAGAGTATTCTGTTTCTGGGTTGATCAGCCACCAGATGTAGAACATTCCAGAAAGTGGACTGTCCCCTCTGGTGAAGTGACTGTCTTCCATAGAGCAATCCCAAATCACTGACACTGAAGGGTGTCAGCCAGCAGCCTTCCACACCAGAAGAGGAAGTTCTTCATTCTAGAAGTTGTCTGTTACAGCACCCTCCGGCCCAAACAACTCCCTCCTCCCACCTTCCAGCTCCCATCGTCCTCCCACTAAAGCCTTTCGAGCTGTCTGTTGTCCCCACCTTCTGAACTGTGATCCTGTTCATCTCCAACGGGTTTATAATCCCAAACCTGTAAATCCACTCCGCCCCCCGCCCTCCAGATTCAGAGCTCTGTAAAAAAATCTGATGACTACTCACTACTCAGGAGGCTGACATCTGAGGATCACCATTCAAAGCCAGCCCAGGCAGGTAAGTCCTTGAGATGCTTATCTCCAATAAACAAACAAACAAACAAAAAGCCAAGAAGTAGAGCTGTGATTCCAAGTGGTGAAATGCCAGCCTTGAACACAAAAGCTCAGAGATAGTGCCCAGACCCTGAGTTCAAGCCCCAACACCACAAACAAACAAAATTGACAAGTTACCCTATTCCCCTGCCTAGAATCTTCCAGATAGTTCTCTAAAGTTCAGGCTCTTGGGACTGGAACTCAGGACCCTGGAGACCTGGCCCTGTTTTTTTTTATCTGCCTTATCACCTCCTCACCCCCCCCCACCCCCCCACCGCTGCCCTGCCCCAGCTTTCCCATGGCTGGCTGCCCCTTACCTTGAGCCTAGTGCCCACTGTTTGCACTGTCTGTAATTCTCAGAGCACACTGGGCCATTCTGGGGTGTGTGTGTGTGTGTGTGTGTGTGTGTGTGTGTGTGTGTGTGTGTGTGTTTTCCAGTCCTGGAGCTTGAACTCAGGGCCTGAGCACTGTTGTCCTGGCTTCTTTTTGCTCAAGGCTAGCACTCTGCCACTTGCGCCACAGCGCCACTTCTGGCCGTTTTCTATATATGTGGTGCTGAGGAATCAAACCCAGGGCACTCTTGCCACTAGGCCATATTCCCAGCCCTACATTCTGGGGTGTTTTTTTTGGTGTGTGTGTGTGTGTGTGTGTGTGTGTGTGTGTGTGTGTGTGTGTGTGTGTGTGTGCCAGTACTGGGGCTTGAACTCAGGGCCTTAGCTGTCGCTTAGCTTTTCTGGTCAAGGCTAGGGCTTTGCCACTTGAGCCACAGCTCCACTTCTGGCTTTTTTTTTCATTGGAGGCAAGAGTCTCACAGACTTTCCTGCCTGGACTAGCTTTGAACCTCAATCTTCAGATTGCAGCCTGCTGAATAGCTAAGATTACAGGCATGAGCCACCAGCACCAGGCCATTACATGATTTTTGCTATTTCCTCTTTGCCTAGCTTTCTTTTTTGCTCTCCTCCTTTAAGACACACCAAGTTATCTCCTTGGAAACCTTTCCTGGAGCCTCATCTCCCTCCCAGGCCTGCAGGACCTCTAGCCATCATCAGCTTATGTTCACCAGCTAGCAGGGTCGTTTCCCAAGCAGGCCAGGAGCCCAGCACCCAGGGGTGCTCCAGGCACCCTGGTGGCACTGTAGCCTTTGTCTTTCCTGTGTGCTTGCTCTAGTTATCTGTGACCCCAGCCCAAGCTGTTGGCGGTTAAAGAATCCACAAACAGCAGGGGTAGGTGTGGGAGAAACTGCAGAGGCAGAACAAAGCTCAGGGCTTGGTTAGACTACAACAGGGCTGTGCCCTGCATGCAGGCCCGCCCTGGGAATGGAAAGCATTCTTCTGTTTGGTAACACTCCATCCTTCCCACACACCTAGTGGCCTGTGCCCACTGTATGCTGTCAGTACTGCCTTAACTCTCAAGCATCTCAGAGGCGGAATCAGGGTTTGCATCTCACTTCCATTATGAAAGACATGAGGTTACCTGTTAGTTCATATACTGTGATAATGCACTCACTGTAAACACAAAAAGGGTGGTGCAAGCCCAAGATTTAGAATCAAACACGCATGGGTTCGAGGACAGGGTCTGCCATTTATATACTGTGTGAACTCTTGCAGGTTACTTTGCACTCTCTGAGCCTCCATTTCTCCCAGTGGAAAGAGGTAGTACTAGAACCTCCTCAGAGGTGGCTGGGAGAAATGAAACGAGAGAGCACTCAAGTCACTGGCAAAGTATGAAGTCTGCATAGTAGTCATTATCATAGACATAGAGAAACTTCTGGTAACTTCCAGCCTCACGGGAATAAAATAAGGCAGCTGAGGGGAAGAAGTGCCCAGGGGATTTGGAGAGAGCCTGAGAGAGTGGGGGGCGGGGGGAGATGCCAGGAGCAGAAGTTTCCATGAGGGAAGGACTATCTGGAGGTGCAGATGAGACAGAAGAACATCCTTGTTACTGACAAGAAGCCATTGGCTTTCCTGAAAGTCATGAAGAAAGATGGCGGACCATAAGCTGGGTGGGTTTCTTGCTCAGCATGGTCATCTACAGAGGACAAAGGACCATGGTGGCTCCAATGTCATCAGGGTCATACTGCAGTGTCTGTGAGATCTACTTCGAAGGGGGTTGGCTCATCATCTCTGAATGTGCCGTCAGGACCCTAAAGGCACATGAGAACCACACAGCCCTGTCTACTTTGTGGGTTTATTTGAACATGCCGTGTGTGTGACACTAGCTGCGTCTGGGCTATCTACAGGCCCCAAGCCTGGGCCCCGCCTCAGTGGAGGTCCCCACAAGTAGACATATACATATATATACACACATATATGTATGTATATAATGCATACATATATGATGTATCATATGTGTATTTCAGCTATGCAGACAGAGAGCAGCCAGTGCATTTGGCATATCACTCCAGACATATCCCTGGGGAAAATGCCACAGTCTCTGTCATCCTTACAGATGGAAGCTGGAAAGGAAAAGACAGGCCCAGATTGGGGGCCCTGGGATATGTGTGAGAACAGATTGGAGGGGGCCAGAGTGGCTGGGGGAAGGCAGAGTGGGAGGAGGGAGAAGAGAGGAAGAAGGACGCTATGAGAGTGACTTGGAGCATGTATCTCACCCTCCAGCTCCCAGGCCAGTGCCTAGGCCTCTTGCTTTGGTTCAGAACTGGTAAACACCCTTGTAATTTGTTATTAGCCTTCTGCATACACAGTAACCCAACTAGGTTCCTCTGGCCTTTTCCTGCAGTGATCTTCCTCTTGGCCAATGATTATATAACTGCCCCCTGGCCCACGAACAGGGCCGTGCATTCAACATCTGTGATCGGGTTGACTCCCCATCCTAACTCCCTGCCCTAAACCCTAGTCCCATTCAGGTTGCTTCAAACCCTGGTGCTGAGGCTCTGTCACATGTAATGCTGCCTTAGGTTGCACAGGTGGCCAGTGGCTCAGCCTAGGTGTGGCATAGCTCTCTCCCACCCCCAAGCTTGAGAACATTCCATGAACTCCGGTAGAGGGGTGGCTCTCCTTTGGTAAGTTTGGCACGATCTCTTTGGGTTCCTGGGTACAGAACCACTCAGCTCTTCCATTTGTTCAACAAACCCTCCTAAGTCCAAGCCTGAGCAGGGGCTGCATTGGGAGCTCACACAAGGTTTGTGACCTGGAATAACAGTGCATCCCAAGACACAGCCTCACAACCAAGGGGCCGAAGTACTCTGCCTAGTTTCAGCAACGGGTGCAAAGTGCCCAGAGGCCTCTCATGGGCTGGAATGTCTGCTGGCCAGCACTAGGAGACAGAGGGGGAGAGTTTGTGCAAATACAAGGGCAAGAGAGAAGTTGGGAGCTTGGAGGCCTGGCTATGTGGGAGGGGAGATCACCCGCCTGCAACTAGGGTGCAAAAGACCCCTGTGGAGTCTGAGGAGGGAGCTATTCATGTCCTTCACAATTACCCAGCACTCCATGCCCAGCCAGGCTTTGTATAGAGCACTTAGACAGGATGAGTGATATTAAGCTAAGGAAAGTGAGGTTTGAGGAAGGGTTGGACTTTATGTGGCCGGTATCATATTTGCTCTATGTCTTAATAAAGGTCTGGAAACTTGGTATACCTTAGTGGCACAGTGCTTTCTTAATTCTTTAGCATGTAGGGTAAAAGCCCTTCCCTTCTGTTGTACACAGTTGACTGCACTCATTTCTGGCTTTTAAATAATTTTTGAGTGGTTAATTGGAGAGAAAGTGTCTCATGAACTTTCCTGCCTGGGCTGGCTTCAAACCTTGATCCTCAGCTCTCAGCCTTTTGTGTAGTTAGCATTACAAGAGTGAGCCACTGTTCCTTTTGAATACTGATTTGTAAAAAGGCCTTTGTGTCTTTGGGATATTGCTTTGCCCAGATCTTCTTTTGCTAAGCAAGAGTTTTGCATTTTAGTTAATCGCATGTCTTTTTCGTGATGGATTGTGCTTTGTGAGTCTTCTTTGAGAAATCCTCCCTCGTAGAATATTTTTTTGGGGGGTATTTAAGTTGTCAATATGTCTGAAATTGATCTTGTGCACACGGTGTGAGGTATGGATTCCATCTAATTTTTTTTTTCTAGTATGCCTATGCTATTGCTCCAAAACCTTTTTTTTTTTTTTTTTTTTTTTTTTTTTTTGTGGCTGGTCCTGGGCCTTGGACTCAGGGCCTGAGCACTGTCCCTGGCTTCTTTTTGCTCAAGGCTAGCACTCTGCCACTTGAGCCACAGCACCACTTCTGGCCATTTTCTGTATATGTGGTGCTGGGGAATCGAACCTAGGGCTTCATGTATGGGAGGCAAGCACTCTTGCCACTAGGCCATATACCCAGCCCCGCTCCAAAACCATTTATAGATAAGTCCACCCTCCCCCCGCCCCCCAATGACCTGCAGGTCCCACCTCTGCCAAATATTAAGTTTCCATACATGTGTGGGTCTATTTTTGACACATCTATTTTAGTGTACCAATGGTTGTCCAACAACACCTCATGTTCCCATTGTACCTTCTCAGGCTCCTCTCTTAACTAAAAAGGGCTGAGGGCTCTCTAGGAGTCAGTCACATCTTAATTCTTCTTTGCGTATTAATTCATTCCTGGAATATGTGTGTGTAACACTTTTGTTTACAAAAGGGTTTCTCCACTATTCTCTCTTGGGGGGGGGGGGGCGTCCTGATGCTTTTGTAGAAGGGGCCAAGTGGTTTGCCAAGGTCACAAGGCCAGAAAGGCCTGGATTTAGGGTTCTTCCTGATTGCAAAGGGCGCCCCGTCCATCCTTTCCGTAGTGTCCAAAACTTGAAGGCATCTGTTGCCCCTGTATCTGATCTTTTCTCAATGACCCGCTTTGCCACGAGTGTGTCCCATGCTGGTGGGCTCGGATCCCATCTCGGGGAGGGCTTTTTCCTGTGCTGGAGACCCGCAAGAAGTGGGGTCTCTGTGTTTGGGGGCACGATCAGAGAGGCTCGAGGTCAGCAAGGGAATCGGAGCCGGTTTCAAGCCATCCCCGGGCAGGCGCTCGGGCCCAGGCGCTGGCTCCGGAGGACGCCGGCTTCCCCCCGGAATTAGAGGCGGTCTCCCGGGCGCCCGCCCTCCCGCCTCGCCCGGCAGGAATGCGAAGGATCAGCTTTCAGCGGAGCCGCGGCCGCCTTTCCGGGGAGCTCCCCTGCCTGGCAAGGCCCTTCCCAAGTGGCCGAATTAACTGGTTCTGTCTGTCCGACTGGGAGAGCAGCTCTTGCTAAAAATAGCGCCCTGCCCTGGGCGACCCGCGCCTGCCGGAGCCCCGGAGCCCGAGCCCCGGAGCCCGAGTCCCGGAACCCGAGTCCCGGAGTCCGAGCCGGGGCAGGCAGCCACGGTGGGAGTCCGAACCCGGGACGGTGCAAGGATTTCAGCCTGGGCCCGGCTGGGGATCAACCTCCCCCACCACCACATTCCCTCCCCACATCCCCAAGGCCCGGGCCCCAGGACCAGCGCTGGCCCCGCAGGTGCTGCGGAGGGTGGAAGGCCCGGGAGCCCAGGCCCGGCCGGGGCCGGCCGGGATGGGAGCCGGCAGCGGCGCGGCCTCCCGCGCCCTGGCCTGGGCCTCGCTGCCCCTGCTGGGGCCTCCGGCCGGCGCGCTCTGCCAGGACGCGCCCTGCAGCCGAGGTAAGGCCGGGCGCACGGCGGGCGTGCGTGCGTGCGGGGGCCCCGGAGGTCCGGGTGGAGGGGTGGCCTCGTGTTCCTTCCCGACCCCCGACCCCCGGGCGGGCCCGAGGGAGCCCAGGCTGCGCGGAGAAGCGCCTGGAGTAAGTTGCAAACTAAAAAGTTTGAAAAGATCTCAATCCTCGCCCACTAGGTTCCCCACCCCCTCCCCACCCAAAAGCCTCCTTCGCCCCGACCCCCCCCCTCCTTCTTTCTGGCCTCAGCGTGTCTGTCTGGAAAATGGGACAATAAAGTTGTAAAGCTTTAGTATTGGTTGGGTTTCCCAGAGAAGTTGGGGAGACCTACTGAGGCGGGCCGCTGTGGGAGCCCTCGGGGGCTCCCATGAGTGGGGTGCTGGGGGGGGTGTGCCTTCCTCGTCCCGGACGCCCCGGGCAGGTGAGGCTGGGCGAGGCGCGGCTGTCCTCGCGGAGGGGCGCTCGCTGCTGGGCGGTGGGGTGACCTCGGTGTGAGGGACGCGGACGCCTCCGCGCGGTCCCGGGGGAAGCTGCGATTTGGGGGTGATTTTAATCGGTGAACTTCGGCGGCGGGCGGAGGTGGGGGGCGTGTGCGGGTCCGGCCTGGATCCGGGGCGGGGGTTGGTGTTCGGAGCCCAGGGGTCGACCTGCCCCGTGGATCGGGGTGGGTGGTGGAGATGGGGTCGATTGACCAAACAGGTGCGTCCCTCCCCTTCTCTCCCCTCCCCTCCTCCCCCTCCGCCCCCGCCGGGTCGGGGCAGGGGCAGGGCCGGGGCCGGGGCCCGGGCTGCGCGGGCGGAGCTGCCGGCGGCGGGGCCTGCGATTGGCGGGGCTGCGCTGGCCGAGCGGCCGGAGAGCCCGGAGCCCGGGGAAGGCCGGGGACGCCCGGGGAAGGCGCGGCGCCCGCCGGAGCGTGCGCTCCTGCCCGGCCCCCGCTCACCCCACGGCCGGCGCGACGGAAACTTTCCCGCTGCCGCCGCCGCCCTGGGGACCCGGGACCCCGAGACCCGGAGACTCGGCAACTTGGCGACCCTGGCCTGGGGACGCTCGGGCGCCTTTGGGATGGCAGAGCCTAGCAACCAGGCCGGCGCGTAAAGGTAAAAAAAATTTTAAAAAAATTAAAAGTTAAGTGATGATCTCTGGCCAGGTTGCGATGGGTCCTGGAAGCTTGCAGGGATCCGGGACTCGCATGGATCTGGGGTTCTGATGCGGAGGCCTGGGGGGGACAGGACTGGGTCGGGGCCGCCTCCTGCGCCATGCGTTGACCCTTTAAACTTTGCTGTGCGTTTGCCCCCCCCCCCCCCACCCGCCGCACAGGTCAGAGCTGGAGCCGCAGCTGGCCGGAGTTGGGGTGTATGTGTGTGTGTGTGTTGGGGGGGGTGGTTGTCTCCTGAAACTTAAGTGATCTAAAACTTCACACCGGATCACCTCAGGTTGGTGCCCAGAGCTGGGCACCCTCCCTCCACTATTCGGAAGGCAGGTGACTGACGTCTGTTTTCCCGTTCCTGGCCTACTTAGGCCCCACTGGCCGTGAGAACCCCTGGAAATGTAGAGAAGGGCTCTGAGCACCCCCAGTTGGCTTCCAGTTCCTAGTCTGGTGGGCACGATTGGGAGATGTTTCTGGTTTCTGCTCTTCTGAGTTATCTGGGCAGTGCCCTGCATACCTCTGCCCCCCACCCCCCTCCATGCACGTTGATTTTATTTATTGGTGAGCAAGTCTGTAGTTTATCCCTAGAAAGGATCGTAACCTTAGACAAGATTCACTCCTGTCTTTTTCTTCTTCTTTTTTTAAACCTAAAACCATCCATCTGAGAATTAAAAATCAAACACCTAGTTCTGGAGCCCAGAGAATTTGAGTTCAACCCCTCTCCCCCAACACATACCTCTACTCGCGCTAGCTGTGTGCCCTAGGGCAGTCTTCGCAACCTCTCTGTGCGGTGTGAAAAACCACAGCCAGGGGGGGATTGAATAAGGCTTACCAGGTTCAATGGCTTATCTGACTGATGCCTCGGGGCTCTGTCTCTGCACCTCCATTTCCCTCCTCAAACTCCTGCAAAGATCAGCATCTCTTGCTGCCAGCCCTTTAGAAGAAAAGGCACAGTTAGTTGCCCACACTTGTGGGGGACTTCTGACTTCAGTTGGTTTGCAGGCCTCAGATTTAAGATGGTCCCACCCATTCCCTTCTCAAAGGAACTAATTAACCAGCATGCTGAGGAAGGAGAGGGATCTAGCCCTTGCTAGGGCTCTCTCACGGGGAGCACCTTCTTGTGAGGCACCTTCTTGTGCCGGTGAACTACAGAGAGCAGCTAGTTTCAGGATTGGCCATCTCTTCCTGTTTAAAGCAGAAATCGGTGTCCCTGATCCTAGCACAACCCTCGGGCATCTCTTTCTGGCTCAGGTATTCACCGTGGTCCCCAGGGGCCTGGCATTCTGTTCCTTCCCTCCGGCATGCAACTCACACACACTGAAACTGAGTTTGGCAATGATCTGAGCACCAGTTACTGGGTTTATGATGTGTTCTGTGCTGGGTTCCTGAAGACAGCCCCAGGAGGTCAAACCTTTCCTTATCTTCATGTGGCATCTAAAGAACCGGTTTTAAGGACTGGAGGTGTGGCTCCAGTGGTAGAAGGCTGAGTTTACTCTCCAGTATCACCAAGAGGAAAGAGAGAGAAGAGGAAAGGAAGAAAGGAAACTAGGAGGCGATGGATCTTGGTTCCAGGCCAGCTTGGGCATAAACGTTTGTGAGATTTCATCTCAGAATGTGTGGCATGGTGGCATGCAGCTGTTATTCTGGCTGAGGGAAGCACAGTGGCTGGGTGCAGTGGCAGGAGATGACCTTACCACTGACAAGGAAGCACAACCCGGAGGATCACAGCACAGTCCTGCCTTAGGTATAAAATAAGACTCTACCTCGAAAGTAATCGATGCCCAAAGGGACTGGAGTTGTGGCTCAGGTGATAGAGTGCTTGCTTAGCAAGCATGAAGCCCTAAGTTCAATCTCTTGTGTGGAAGGAAGGAAGGAAGGAAGGAAGGGAGGAAGGAAGGAAAGAAGGAAGGAAGGAAGGGTTACAAACAGGTTTAGATATACCCAAGTTCCTATAGTTAGGGGCTGGGATGTACCACAAACCCAGCATCTGTCTGTAATGCCCTAACCATCACTTTATGTT
The DNA here is from genome assembly GCF_023159225.1 of Perognathus longimembris pacificus. Classification (NCBI taxonomy): domain Eukaryota; kingdom Metazoa; phylum Chordata; class Mammalia; order Rodentia; family Heteromyidae; genus Perognathus; species Perognathus longimembris. The sequence continues at coordinate 151,231,998 of NC_063161.1, forward strand.
TGCCCTTGGGTGTTACTGGGTTTTGAACTCAGGGCCTACTCAGGCCCTCTTACCTCTAGTGCTGCTTTTAATTCATAGTATTTTGAGATTGAGTCTCACTTCTTGCCTGGGCAAGTCTGAGCATGATCTCCTTTAAGCTTCTTGTCATAGCCGGGATAATAGGACTGTGCCACAGACCCCAGCTCTGGGTTGCGAAAGGGTACTTGTGAACACTTTTTTTGGCCTGGTCTGGCCTCAAAGCTTGATCCTCCCCATTCTCAGCCTCCCAAGTAGCTTAGATTAGAGGTGTGGGCCATGAACGCCCAGCTTCTAATTGTTATTCTTGTCCCATGCTTGTCTCTTGCTTGCACGAGGAGTGAGTATGTGCAAGCATGCACACGCCAGAGTGCTGAGCCTGTGGGATGTTCTGGGGTGCTTTTCCCATAAGCCCCTTGGGCACCTGTTAAAACACAAGATCCTCATCTCAACTCCAGACCTAGCAAACTGGGTTTGAAAAATCTCCTGCCAGGAACAGTTTGAGAGCTAACTCTCAGGAAGAAATATAGGGTCAGCTTCCCAAGAGGTCAGAAGTCAAGACATCTTGGCTTCACTTTTGAACTAGATGCTGTTTCTTCCTGGGCCTTCCTTCCAGCTGTAAAATGGCCTACTGTGCAACTATGGAGAGGGGCAGCGGCTGCCCGGAGCTGCCCTGTGGGAGCCTCCTTATGTGGATGTCCGGTAGGCCATGGGGGATGAAGGAGCCTGGTGAAGAGATCACACAGAGATGTGTATGGGGTGGAGCCTGTTTCCCCTAGCTCTGGCCTCTGCCTTCTGGAAGGTCTAGTGTACCTTGGGTGAGGCCTTTGTGCTTGGGTTTCTCCACAGTGGGGACCTTGGAGAGCTGAATACCAGCCTCCCCCCCGACCCAATCCTCCATCCCACCCTGCTGGCCTCTGACCTTCCCAGCCAGGGATGTGCTGGGCCCACATCTCCTGAGGAGGGTGTAAGGTGGGTTGGCTGTCCACCTCTGTGCCTTAAATCTCCTAGAAGCCCATTCATCCCCTCCATCCTCCCCTGCCCCAGGACTGGGGGGGCAGCCCTGGGGAGGCCACTGGACTGGGCAGAGCTGGGCTGGAGGGCTTTTGGGGGTGAGTGACTCCTCTTCATACACCTCAGAATCATCACATCTGCAGCCTCTCCACTCTGCTGCTGACTCTGAGAGCTCCTTCTGCCTTTATCTCCTTTGATCCCAGTGAAGGGACAGAATTATTAAATACCCATTTTATGGCACAAGCCACTGGAGTCTGAGAAACTGCAGGGACATGCCCGGAGCCCTAAATGTACCTGTGGGAAGGTGTAGGGTTGGGATGGGGTCAGGCGTGAACCCTCATCCCCTGCCAATATACTCTGGCCTTCTGCGCCTTGTGTCTCAAACTCATTGATTTTCTGTTCGCCTGGTGCTGGCTTTGGCCGGACCTTCCACTGGAAGCTGGAGGAGCTGGACTGAGAGGAGGCCAGGAGCCTCCAAGATCACTGCGTCTTTGAACCCCATGCTTCCTCAGCCTTCTCTAACTCTGGCCTCCCAGCCAGCAGCATCTTCTTCCCTCACCACAGCCTTCCTGTGGATTGTTCTTGATCTGATTTTCGTGGCGGTGTTTCTTTCTGTTTTGTTTGTTGTTTGTTTTGCTGGAGCTGGGATTTGGACTCAGGGCCATGAGCTCGCTCAGCTTGTTTGGCTGGTGATCTATCACTTGAGCCATGTTGCCAGCTCTGATTTGTGCTGGTGATTTTGGGGATAGAGTCTCACTTTTCTGCCTAGGCCGGGCTTACACTCAGCCTTCTGAGTAGCTGGGATTACCGATGTGAGTCACCCACTATTTGTTTTTGGCCATGTTGGGACTCAAACTCAGGTCCTTGTGCGTGCTAGGCAAGCATTCCACCACTGAGCTACAACTGAGACCAGTTCTGATCTTTAAAAAAAAAATCTCTTCTGGATTTATGACGTTGAAGATGGACAGACTAGAGGCAGGTGTCAGAGGAAAACTACCTTTCCTACAGACTGAACTTCTCATCTCACACCTCACCCAGATCTTGAATGGTAGGCCTCTTCTAGAATTCATGAGAACATTTGGAAGGTGCTCAAGGAGGATGGATCTTCAGAGGCTGATTCAGTTGTGCTGGGACTCATAGATGTGACTGGGGTACCACACGGTCACATGCCTCTTCTAGGCTCCATGAGTGGTAAAGTGTTTGCTTGGCATTTGTGAGGCCTTGGATTGGACTCCTAGCACCACCCAAAAGTATCTGGTACATGTCAGTAACTAAAAAGAGAGGAGAATGTAGTTATCCACCTGTCCTGGTGGGTCAGGTGAGCAGTTTGGAGATGCCTGGTCTTTCATAGGAAGCTCCCATTGGTCATGACATCTGGGACCTGGGAAAACCCCCGCAGCCTCAGATGTGAGGGACTCTGGGTAAGAGGGGAGAGATGTTAATGTCGGCCTGGCTTTGTGTTCAGGTCCCCCCACTCACCCACAAATTCCTTGCTCAGATGGGGGGCTCCTCCTTGTGTTGTCCCTGAACACTGTCTTGTCAACTTACAGAGCATCCCAAATGCACAGGTGGCTCATGGTTGAACCCTCTAGGTGACCCCAGCTTTGTGAGGGGAGGGGATGGAGGAGAGATGGCTATCAGTGAATAAACAAATGGGTTGTGACCCTTGCTGGAAAAGGAGGTGACAGCTGAGACACTAGGAAAGGGCCATTCCTTGAGGGCAGTGAGAACCAAGCCAGACATAATGGTATCTGGCCTTGGGGAGCAGGGACCTAGGAGGGAGGGGGGAGTGGGGAGGCGCCTTTCCCGGCAAAGGGACAGGCCATCCAAGCTGGCCATGCTGCTTCCCGGAGGAGAGAATTCCCCAAAGGCCCCGTCAGCCCCCTGATAGGGATCTGCAGGGTGTGTGAGGGATTTTGTTTTTCGGCCAGGATGTGGGAAGTTAAAAATAGCCTTCGTAATCCCTTGGGTTCGAGTCACACTGGTTGGTGGTGTGGAGTCCTTTGGCTCCATTATCTCACTTGAGTGGCTTGGCTGTCATGGGCCTTGGAGGTCGGGCTGCCCGCTTCTAAAAATGAATACTGGGACGTGTGTAGCCAGGTCCTTGCTGAGATTGCACCCCAGATTTAGTGGCAGAACCTAGTCAATCCCCCAGCCGTGTGCATCTGCGTTCTTTACTCTTAGGAGTAGCCGGATTGGAGTTCCCAGGCTGTTGGTGTAGACTTTTAAGCAAAGCATCCAAGATGGCTACAGGGCCAAGGATGGCTGCAGGGGAAACGGATCATGGTGGATTGGGGAGCCTCAGAAGGCTGCAAGCAACCAGCCATAGCAGGGAGCAGGGAAGGTAGTGATGAGAGTGGCTCAGGAAAGTACCACTGAGATCCGAAACTGAGGACCACACCTACTGCAACAAGGATGGGGAGCATGAAGCTGTGGGCAATTGGAGGGGGGCACTGAGGACTCAGAGCATAGTAGCAACCACCTGTTTTATGAAGACTGTGGTATGGTGTGGAACAGCTTTCGTACAGGTGTTTCTGTTTGCTCTTTGGTAGAGTAGACGTGTGTGTGTGTGTGTGTGTGTGTGTGTGCGCGTGTGCGTGCGCACGCGTGCACCGGGGCTTAAACTCAAGGCTTGGGAGGTGTCCCTTAGATTATTTTTGCTCAAGCCTGGCACTCTAGCACTTGGCCCACACAGCTCCATTTCTGACTTTTTGGTGGTTAATTGGGGAAAAAAAAGAATCTCATGGACTTTCCTGCCTGGGCTGGCTTTGAACCACAATCCTCAGATCTGAGGATCACCTCCTGAGTAGCTAGGATTACAGGCCACCAGCCCCTGGCCTGCTCTGTGACAAGTTCATGGCACGATTGGGGCTTCGATCTGGACCTCCAGTCTCCTCCTTACCTTGGGTTACAACACCCCATGCTCTGAAGAGCCACCTTGTTTCTCCGCACCTCCAAAGCCAGGGATCCCCAGCTCTGTGAGAACCTAGTGGTTTTGGCTGTGGCTCTTCCCGGGCTGGAAGCCAGCAGCGCCCAAGGGCTCCCAGTGCAGATTCCCGGCGTCAGTGCTGGCTTAGTCACCGGGTGAGGTCACCACTCACCTCTGGATGGGCCAAGATGCCAAGATTTGGGAACTTTCCCTCAAAGCCACTTGTTGATCTGTGAGTGTGCACATGAAGAAAAACAAATCTGTGGGCTGGGACTTTGTACTTGTGCATGAACTGTAGGCCAAGGGAAGCTACTGGGGCATGATAAGCACTTGGGCTGTGCCCACTCAGAGCTTCTCAGGAGAGAGCGGGGCTCCATGTCAAGAAAGAGCTTGGATGCAGGCCAGAACCTGATGTCAGCCTTTGCTGTACCTCACCTCGCCTGTGTGAGCCTGAGCCAGGTACTTGGCCACGCTGGGCTGTCAGCAGAGTACTAGTGCTTATGCCAGGCTCCTGTGGCTCATGACTCTATCCCTAGCTACTCAGAGGCTGAGAGTTGGGGATTGTGGTTCACAGCCGAACCAGGCAGAAAAAGTCTGTGAGACTTTTATCTCCAGTTAACTACCAAAAAAGTTGGAAGTGGAGCTGTGGCTCATGTAATAAAGAGTGCCAGCCTTGAATGAATAAAGCTAAGGGATAGTGCCCAGGACCTGAGTTCAAGCCCCTGTACCAGCACAGACACATACAAAAATACTAGCGGCTCATACTTTCTAAGTACTTCGTGTGGGCCGGGGTTTGAGTACCAAGTTTGAAGGAGAGATCAGGCAACTCTGCTGCTCTGTGTCTGTCCGCCACCCCCCCCCCCCCCCCCACCCCGTGGCTTCATTCTTCCTGGAAGAAGGGCTCACTGTAGACAAGGTGTGACACAGAAGGTGAGGGTGGGAAAAGGATGAATGAGAGGCTCCTTTCAACACCCCAACAATGTTCTTGAGCAGCTAGGGATGAGGGAAAGGAAAAGAGAGCAGGTTGAGCAGTTTCCAGGTACACATTTGAAAGCAGGGTTTCACAGACAGTCTGTCTTGATCTCCTTACTTTCCAACCCTTTTAGCTTTGTTAGGTTTTTCAGTGTTGATATTAGTGTTTTTCCCATCCTCCTCCAGCATGTACTTTCCAGAGAGGGGTGTGTGTGTGTGTGTGTGTGTGTGTGTGTGTGTGTGTGTGTGTGTTGTATTTACTTTGAGAGTAGCAGTGACTGGTAATAAGTTGATTTAGATTTGGGATTTCTTGGTAGTCACTGGTAGTGTAAGCTTGGCGTTGCGGGATAGGAAAAAATCAGTAGAGTATTTCTGCTGCAAAGCGGCCTGAAGAGCAGAGAGACTGGTGTGTGTCTGTGTGTGTGTGTACATGTATGTGATCTGTAGTCCATCCCACACACCTGAATTTGAGTCCTGACTGCTGCACCTATCAGATGATGGTAAGTTCAGGCCTCATTTCTGAGCCTCAGTGTTCTCACATGTTGGGGACATGTAATAGGTGCCAGTGCTTTGTCCTTACTTAGCACTATGCTTGTCAGGGCCTTTAGGAAGATCATTTGGCAGTGGTCTTGGAATTCTCTGGCCATAGCTCTTTTTTTTTTCTTCTAGAACTTTCTGCCTCCAATGAAGGCAATTCTGGGGAGGAAAAGCTCTGATTGAAACAGGTGGTCCAAGAACTGACATACTTTTCTTGCAAAGCTACACCTAGACTCCGATCTTCCAAACAAGGGGGTTGGAGGAGTGGCTCCATTAGTAGAGCACTAGCCAAAGAGTGAAAGTGTCAGGTACCAAGTTTGAGTTCCACTCTCCGACTTAAAAAAATGAATAAATAAAGAAGGTGTCCAAATGTGAGCTTGAAAAAAAAATGAGTATGTGTCTTTTTCTTTTTTGACAGTATGTGTCTTATCATTTTATTCTCATTCTCCATTTATTTATTTATTTATTTTTAATACTGGACCTGGGCTTGAACACAGGGCCTGGGCCCTGTGTCTGAGCTTTGATGCTCTAGGCGAGTGCCCTACCACTTTGAGCCACAGTGCCATTTCCAGCTTTTTGGTAGTTAATCAGAGATAAATGTCTCACAGACTTTCCTTCCCAGGCTGGCTTCGAGCCGTGATTCTCAGATCTCAGCTTCCTGAGTAGCTAGGATTCGAGGTGTGAGCCATTTGCACCTGGCTTATTCTTTTTTCTTTTTAAATATAATTGTATTGTTATTATTAAGGCATTGTGCAGAGGTTATCGTTTCATAAGTCAGATAATGAATACATTCTTTTTTGGGACGTTACCCTTTCTTTTGCTCTCCCTGTTTCCCCTTCCTATCCCTGCCCACAACTTACATAGTTCATTTTCTACATAGTATGTGCTAAATACCATGCCTGCATTTGTTCACTCTCCCTCCATTTCTGCTCCCTCTTTTACCCTCCCCTAAAAAAAAAAAAACCCAAAGCAAAAACAAACACTACCACCACCACCAACAATCAATAACAACAACAACAACAACAACAACAACAATAAACCCATGTTTCCCATTTCCTGGAATGGGTTTGGTTCAGAGAAGTTACATCTTTAATGTGGGTTTTTAGGGAAGTGACTTTGATGGATGGATACAGGAGTTAGTAGAGTCAAAGATTCTTTAAGGCACTTGGAATGTGTCTTCACCAGGCCGTGTCCACCTCCTCTGTCCCCTGGGGAGCTTGTTTCTGGGTGAGTGTGTGTTGAGATTGAGAGCTACGGGGGAGGTGATTGGATGGAGGCTCTGCTCCTCCCACCCCTCACAGGGCCCGCCCTCAGGCCCTGCTCACCCTTTGGAGAGGATGCACATTGGTTTACACGGCACTGGGAGGGGGCACAGGTCAAAAGGGCCTTCCCAGGGGAAGTGGAGCTGCAGTCGGCTTCAGGACAGCTGTCCAGGTTGCTAACAATAGAATCGTAAAATCACTTTTCCCCACCAAAGCCACTCAGGCAGGCCTGCCAAGTGCCCCCCAGGCCTGGCAGGCAAGACACTCCAGGAGGCAGGATGCCAGTCCTGTCTCCTTTCTCCATTTGGCCCAGCTGATCTTCCAGCCCCTTATATTTAGGACATGTTTGTTTTTATTTGGTAGGGTGGAGAAACAGAGGGACCCCAGCTGGATTTGTCATTCCTATTGTGTTCCCGCAGGCAGGTCATTTCACTGCCTGGCCTCAGTTTCCATCAAATGGAGATAATCGTGCCATCTCTGTCAGTGAATTATTTTGAGCCTGATGTGAGGTAATGCTTGCAAAGTGCTCATCACAGTGCTGGCGCGGGGTAATTATAAACCACCCTGCCGAGGACACACCTCCCACCCCCGCCCCCACCTCCACCTGAGTTCCTGTTTATGGTTGACATCCTCTTTCAAGTATTTATATCCTTGCTGGAATTTCTCTTCAGATTGTCTTTTTTATTTTTTCTGTTTATGTGGTACTGAGAATCAAACCCAGGGCTTCGTGCATGCTAGGCAAGCACTCTACCACTAAGCCACATTCCCAGCCCTCTCTTTAAATTGTCTAGTTCATTACCTAATTGAAGTGAGGCAAACAGTTTCAGTTCCTTATCATAGGGACAGGAAGGAGTCTGGGGCCTTCTTTACTGGAGATGATTACTGACATACTTGGTGATGACAGAGGGACCTCCTTCCCCCAAGAGGTGCAATTCCTAGAACAGTTCCACCTGCCAGCCGCACCCTATCCCCTACCCGCCCCGCCCCCCCCCCATCAATCAAGCATGCTCTGGAGTCTCCATCTCACAAACAGTATTGATAGCTTTGGCCACCTGTCTCTTTTGGTGCCAATTTGCTGTTTGGGCATCTTCTTCCCCACTCAACGGATGGATTTTGAAATATTTAACAAGAATCATCTACGTACATATTTGGAAAGTTCCATCCAGTAGAATATAAATTAAAAATCAAGGCACTGGCAGTAGGCTTTGATGGTGCGCGTGACTCTAGGATAGCCTAGTGGCTCAGAACATGGGTCTGAAATGGATATGTCAGGTCTGTGCATACCTACCCTGCTACTTAGTGCCTGAGTGAACTGAAACAGCCTCTTAGCTTGGCTCCCAAGCAAGGGACCCAAGAGAAGCTGCTTCCTGGGTGCTGGGGTGGGGTGTTAGTTAGGAACTGTACTTCCCACAATGGCTGGCACAATGGCCTGGTTTATTAAAGTAATAAATAAGTAAGCTGTTCTGTTTCACCCAAGGATGTTAAAAAGTCCGCTTCATATTCTTGACCCCAAGACCCTCCCTATCCTGTCTTTCCAGCCCCCCCCCCTCTCAAAAAGATGACCACCGCACCCACACTGTCCCACTCTCCTACTTCTGCATTCCTGTTGGGCAGTGGCTGCTACTTAGAATGTCCCCTACCCTGTCTCTGCCCACAGAGTGCCTCCTCCTCCTCTCAGCACGTAGCCCAGGTACCATGTCCTGTATAAAATTTTCCTTTCGCCTGTCCACCCCACTCCCTTAAATTCCTTACCCCTACCCTTGGTATGCTGAAAAGCTGCCACCTTTAGCAGCCCAGGAATGTCCCATGGGTGGTAGGCTGGTAAAGTGCTTTGTAGAAAAGCATCTGGGAAGAGACCACATACTTGATGACTATGTTTTAAAATACCCACCCACATTAGAGATTGTGTGTATATGTGCACGGGTGTGCTGATCCTGAGGCTTGAATTCGGGGCTTGGGTGCTGTCCTTGAGCCTTTGTGCTCAAGGCAAGTGCTTTACCACTTGAGCCATACCTCCACTTCCAGCTTTTTTTGGGGGGGGGGTGTGCTTCATTGGAGATAAGAGCCTGGACTGGCTTCGAATCTTATTACTCAGATCTTAGCCTCCTGAGTAGCTAGGATTATAGATGTGAGCCACAGGTGCCTAGCTTCACATGAGAGATTTTAAAGGCGGTGAGAAGTTCTGCTGTAAAGAAATCTGTTGATTTTTGTTTGCTTCAGAACTCTCCAAACCTTTGTCTATAAGGACACTTTCTTCTTTTTTTGGCCAGTTCTGGGGCTTGAACTCAGGGCCTGAGTGCTGTCTCTGAGCCTCTTTGTGCATGAGGCTAGAGCGCTGTCGCTTGAGCCACAGTGCCACTACTGACTTTTGCTGAGTAGTTTATTGGAGATAAGCGTCTCATGGACTTTGCTGCTTGGTCTGGCTTCAAACTGTGATCCTCAGATCTCAGCCTCCTGGTAGCTAGACTTACAGGCGTGAGCCACCAGCAGCCGGATACTTTTTCTCTTGGTGACAGGCTCTGGGACACTCTTGCAGAGACAGTTATAGAACACTTCTATATATGTAACAAGTTGATGTCATCTCTCCATGTTACAATTAAGGAGGCCAAGGCCGGGCACGCTTTGAAATGGCTCCAGATACACCAGTCATCTGTGTGTCCACTGGCAGGGCCTTCGTGGGGGTAGCCAGGGCGAGGTGGCCAGGAAGAGGAGGGCATGACAGCCTCCCCCCCCTACTTTCGAGGAGATTGGGGTTTGTTGAGGGATGGGAAGCACACCTAGAATAGAAGAGTCCTGACCTTGAGCAACAGGAGCCCCGAGGCCCCGTTCTTTCCCTGCCTCAGCTGGGACCCTGGGGATTCCTGTGGTCTTACTGTGCAGGCAAAGCAGGGAAGGGCCTAGCCTTCTGTTGATTCATGCATCTTCCTCCTCCCACCTCCACGGGGGTGGGGTGGGGGACGGGAAAGGGGAATGTCTTCTTTTAGATTCCTCTTTTATTATCTGAAATCCTCAGGGGAGCAATTACCTGCCGATGGGAATTAGCTACCTCTTTACTCCAGTGCCTGTCTTGTCTGAATTTCTCCTTGGAGTAATTGATTTTGGTAATTCAGAGTCGCATGAATGTTGTCGTCTTAGGAGAGGGTGCTGGCACCGAGGCAGAGGAGTAACCCACCAAGGCGTCGGCGGCTGGTGGTGGCGCGCTGTCTACCGGTGATGATTGCTGATGGATGGTGGGGGCTGGCGGTGATTGTAGGATTATGCATCTTTTTGCTGGGGCTTTTCCCTTCTGCATGAATGAATGCTCATGGGTTGCACAGCGCTCTCCTGCCTGGAGCTGGGGGCAGGTTTGCTATAGGGATATGAAGGGAAGAAAGCCAGGCTGTCTGCTCTAGGCTGGTCCAGTCCTAGGCATTTGGTTTGGGCCTGACCCTGGCCTTGACCTTCACTGTGTCTCCCTGGGGTGGGAGTTCTAGAAGAGCTATAAGAGGAGCAGCTGCTTCAAGTCAGCTTGGTGTTTTCATCTGGGCAGGCCCAAATGCTGGCTTTGGGCCTGTCACCTAGGGCACTGCTGTCCTCTGGGAATGGAGAAACCAGGTAGGGAGCTCACCTGTGACTGCAGAGGCTTATCTGCTTAAAGAAAATATCCAAGGGGTGTGTGTGTGTGTGTGTGTGTGTGTGTGTGTGTGTGTGTGTGTGTATGTGTGTCCTTTTTAGAAATTGTCCCCTAGCCAATGATTCCAATTTCAAACAATGAGTGCTAGGAGCTTCTTAGTCCTTCATGGGGGGTGTGGGGCTGAGGAGGAATGGCTTCCACCAGGGTTCCCCCCCCACTCTTCCTTCCCAAGGGAAAAGAACCTCCAGGCCTATAGGGCACTAGAGGAGGCCTGCTCATGAGGCAGTCACATGACTGCCCTCCCAGAGGCCTGGCTGTTGTGGCCTGGGCATCAGGTGGCCTTTCCATCCCCGCTTTACTGATGAAGAGATGGGGCCCAGGGCTGTTTGTTCTGGGCTCTGCTCTAATGACAGAGTGGGGATTGGGAGTTTTCTCAGATGTGTATGGGGGGCACTCAGGTGAAGGAGCCGACTCCCTGCTTCCATCATAGCTCTTAGTTGGAGTTGGGCCTGTGGGAGACTGGCCTCCTCTATTCAGGGCATGAGAGGAGGCAGGAGGAATTTAAAGCAAGGACCAGAATAAGACATCGGGCTGCTGGAAGTTAGTTTTCACCTCCTCTGTCCAACATCTACCCCACCCTCAGTGGTAAACTTAGCGTCAGTGAAAATTCGTATTCATCCAATCTCTTTCGCTTGTCATTGTTTTCCAAGTTTGGATCCTAAAGGCAGAATGAGAACTAAAGGTCCTTCCTGGCTTTGACCCCCTGCTGTAGCCTTCCAGATCCTTCCGCTCAGATGGGCGGCACCTACTCCTGTTGCCTGGGCCAGCTGCTACAGGAAATGGCCACAGGCTGGGCCACACTCCCTTCCCTCCTGCCCTTCCTTCTGGAGGTGGAGTTGGAGGTCTCTACCTGCTGGTCTCAGCCTCCCAGGAACCTCTTCCCCACTAAGAATGGCAGCTAAGCCAGGTGCTGGTGGCTCACACTTAGTCCTAGCTACCCAGGAGACTGAGGTCTGAGGATGGAGGTTGGAAGTCCACTCCAGCAGGAAATCCCTTGAGACTCTTATCTCCAATTAACCCCCAAAAAGCTGGCTCCAAGTGATTGAGCCCTAGCCTTGAGCAATTAAAAGCTCAGGGATCGTGCCTAGGCCCTGAGTTCAAGCCCTACAAATGACAACAACAACAAGAAGTCAGCTACTGACTGGGCTGGTGTTAACCAGCCCTTTCTTTTCTCGTGGTGGTTTAGGTTTGACCAGATGACTAAATGGGAGAACAGTACTAACCTGGAGGGTAGATAGATGGCCAGTACACATCTGGTCCCTAGATGAGGACCGTTGTTCAGGCCCTTCTTACCTTCACAACCACTGCTCCCACTTTCCCTGGAGGAATATTTCCTCTGTGTGTATGGGGGGGGGGGGGAGAAAGGGGGGGAATTGAGCAATGGGGCAGGAAAAAGTGAAACAGAAATGGCCAAATAATGATTAACAGAAGTCAATTGTTAATAGCTTAGAAATACCACTGCCACCCAGCCTCCCCTCCCCCCACTGTGTCCCAGGCCCCACCCCAGGCAGGGAGAGGCTAAATGGTCATTGTGACCCCTTGAGAAAAATAATTTCTCAGCCCCTTTGGGATAGATTTGGTCAAGAGACTGAAGTGTGGTTTTGACTTATCTGCATACACACATGTGCAAGGATTACCTTGATTTTGTTTTGTAGTCTAGTTCTTTCCGTGTGTGTGTATGTGTGTGTGTGTGTGTGTGTGTGTGTGTGTGTGTTGGTCATGGGGTTTGAACTCAGGGCCTGGGCACTGTCCCTGACTTGAGCTCTTCAGCTCAAGGCTAGCAGTACTCTACCACTTTGATTCATAGCGCCACTTCTGGTTTTCTGGTGGTTAATTGGAGATAGGATTTTCACAGACTTTCCTGATTGGGCTGGCTTTGAACTTCAGTCCTCAGATCTCAGCCTCCTTAATAGCTAGGATTACAGGCAGGAACCGTCAGCACATCGCTCAATTTTTTTTCTTTTTTTGTCAGTCCTGGGGCTTGAACTCAGGGCCTAAGCACTGTCCCTGGCCTCTTTTTGCTTAAGGCGAGCACTCTACCACTTGAGCCACAGGGCCACTTCTGGATTTTTTTTTTCTTTTTGTTTACATGGTGCTGAGGAATTGAACCTTGAACCCAGGGCTTCATGCATGCTAGGCAAGCACTCTACCACTAAGCCACATTCCCAGCCCATCGCTCAATTAAAAAACAACAACAACAACAAAAACCACATCTGTGGATGTATCAGCCAGGCTAGCCTTGAACTTGTGATCTCCCAACCTTAGCCTTCTGTGTGCTGGGATTACAGGCATGTACCTACCACCTTGCCCAGCTCTGTGTTTAGTCATATGTATGCATTTGTTACCTACGTGGGACAGATATGAGACTTTGACATTAAAAAGTGTGCAGGCTGGGCCTTCATGCTTCATGGTTTTGCTCTGATCTGGCCTGCTTCTCATTTCCATCCATTCCTGGCTCACACTGCCACCTGCCTGTTCTGGAGCTGAATGAGCTGCTGGGCTAGGGACACACATCAGGGAGTGGGCCCTGGGGGCCCCCTCTGAGGAGCTGACCCTGGTCACAAAGACTGGTAGGATGGGATGATAATTCAGGGCTAGGTGAGGGGCCCCAGAGAGATAGCTAGATGGTGCCTCGGGCTTTTTAAAATACTAATGTGATCAGAAAGGCAGCCGTGGGCTCCACACATGGTAATGAGTCCTTGTCTGTGCCAGGCTGGCCAACCCTGGAGGCCACGAAGAGAGCTGTAAGTAGGACACAGATTGTCGAGAGCTGTACTTTATGGGTGTGGGCTTCTGGAATAAATGGGATTTTGCAAGGGGCTATTTGAAGGTGTGAGTTTTCCCCAGTTCTAGCTTTGGGGGTAGGGGTAGCTTTACTTTCCAGCTCCTCCTCAAGGAGCCTGAGGGGATAGAAGTATAGAAACATGGACTTCTGAGGGATGGGGTTGGGCTTGTGTTTTTTGTTCATTCATTCATACACACACACACACACACACACACACACACACACACACACACACGGCTAACCCTGGGCCTTAACTCAGGGCATGAATGCTGTCCAGCTTTCTTGTTCAGGGCTACCACTTGAGTCACAGCTCCACTTCAGCTTTTTAGTGGTTAGTTGGAGATAAGACTCTCACAGAATTTCCTGCCTGGTTTGGCTTTGAACCGCAATCCTCAGATTATCAGTCTCCTGAGTAGCTAGGATGATAGGCGTGAGCCACTGGCACTTGGCTTGTGTTTTATTTTAGTTTTCAGTTCCCAGGGAAGTTGAGGAGAATGTACAGACAGTTCCTATATATTCCCTCCCTCCTACAGCCTTCCCTACTACCAGCAGCCTACATCCCAATCTGGTTTTTAAATGCATAAATATAGTGCATTCTATGATTTATTGACTTAAAATAACATCAGACGTTACAGATTGGGATTGGGAGTTTGTGTGGCTCAGTGTTTGCCTGGCATGTACAAAAATCAATGAATTAAGCATTGCAAACTGAAAACTGAAAACCAAAGTTTGTCTTCTTGTTTTCTTTTTCTTTTGTGTGTGTGTGTGTGTGTGTGTGTGTGTGTGCGCGCGTGTGTGTGTGTATCTGGGATTTGAACTCAGAGTCTCGTGGTACCACTGGGCCGTACCTCCAAGCCCTTTTGTTTTTATTTTGTTTTTTGAGATAAGGTCTCTCTCATCATTCCCAGGTTGGTGTCCAATAAGAAATCCTCCAACTCAGTAGCTGGGATTACAGGTGTGTGTCACTATGCTTGGCTTAGTCTGTCCCCATTTCCTATGTCCTATTCCCGAGGCCGATCCAGTCAGGTGAGCAGCCCACACGTATTTTGGCCTCCAGGTGCACCATGGTCCCATTTGTATACCTCAGAGTTCAGAACAGCCAGACTGGGTCCTAATTTATTCAATCAGCACCCTGTCCAGGGACCCGGCTTTTGTTCAGATTTTTCCCTGGCTGCACACAGGGATATAAAAATATCCTGGTATATCTATTCCTGTAGGCTTGTGAGTTTGACTGAGGGGTAGCACTTGCAAGGAGATGTTCTGAATTTAAAGTGGACGTTTTTATGATAAGTTGCCTTCTTGTTTTTCACAAAGGCTGTAAGAACTGGTGATTCACTGTCTCCTCTGGTCTTAGGCACTGTCTGATGGAGGGCTGGGGTGGGTGTTGAATGGCGTCTCTGGAGCAGGAGCTGGGAGGCAGGGAGGCATTTCCAGGATGTTTTACTTAGTGCCATCTTGAGATTTCATATGTACATACTGACCAATAGACTATATATGATTCTGTTTAAAATGCTTTTTGAAATTGTTTATCCTAGACAGGTGGTGGTGGCTCATACCTGTAATCCTAGCTACTCAGGAAAATGAGATCTAAGGATTGCAGTTCAAAGCCAGCCCAGATAGGAAAGTCTGTGAGACTCCTACCTCCAATTAACCACCAGAAAACCAGAAGTGGAGCTGTGCCTAAAGTGGTAGAGTGCTAGCCTTGAGAACAAAAGCTCAGGGACAGTGCCCAGGCCCTGACTTGAAGCCCTATGACTGGTAAAAAAAAGAAAACAAAATATTCTTCTGTAGCTTCCTTCTTTCCCTCAGTGAGAAGGCTCGGAGATATCCTAGATAGATGGAACTCTCTCACTCACTGTTGTTCTTGTTATTATTATGATTATCTTTGGCCAGTCCTGGGGCTTGAACTCTGAGCCTGGCTGCTGTCCTTAAGCTGTTTTGTTCAAGGCTAGATAGCACTTTACCATTTGGGCCACAGCTCTACTTCTGGCTATTTCCTTCTTTCTTCCCCCCCCCCCCCCGCCCCGAGTTATTGGAGATAAGAGTCTCACAGGCTTTTCTGCCCAGGCTGGCTTTGACGGCAGTCCTCAGATCCCAGCCTCGTGAGTCACTAGTATTGCAGGCGTGAGCCACTAGCACCCGGCTTTACCTCAATGTTTTGGTTTTTTTTTTGCCAGTCCTGGGGCTTGGACTCAGGGCCTGAGCACTGTCCCTGGCTTCTTTTTGCTCAAGGCTAGTACTCTACCTCTTGAGCCACAGCGCCCCCTCTGGCCATTTTCTGTATATGTGGTGCTGGGGAATTGAACCCAGGGCCTCATGTATAGGAGGCAAGCACTCTTGCCACTAGGCCATATCCCCAACCTCACTGTTCTTTATCTTGGGTCTTGAACTTTAGTCTCGCCCTCCTCTGTGCTCTTTTCTATCTCAGTGGAGATGCTGGCTGGCTCTGGGCTCCTCCTGGCTCAGCAAGTGGCTGCAATGTCATTCCTTACCCCATGGGTCACCCCACTTGTTTGGTCCACATGGATTTCCTATCCCCATGCACCTGGGACAGATGCGCTGGCCTCTGGGGAAAGGTGGGGGCTGGCATTGAGTAGTTCACCTGTTTACCTGACAGCAAGACCCTATGGGGTGTCTGGATGGGGCTGGCTGAATGTGTGTGTGTGTGTGTGTGTGTGTGTGTGTGTGTGTGTGTGTGTTCCTCAAGAAGTGCTAGGGAGGGCTGGGGATATGGCCTAGTGGCAAGAGTGCCTGCCTCATATACATGAGGCCCTGGTTCGATTCCCCAGCACCACATATACAGAAAATGGCCAGAAGTGGCACTGTGGCTCAAGTGGCAGAGTGCTAGCCTTGAGCAAAAAAGAAGCCAGGGACAGTGCTCAGGCCCTGAGTCCAAGCCCCAGGACTGGCCAAAAAAAAAAAAAAAAAAAGAAGTGCTAGGGACCATCCTCTCTGCTTCTCCACGGGGTAGAAGCATGGAAGACCTTTGACTCTTCAGAAAGTAGGGAGAAAGAAAGGCAGGCAGGCTTCCTGGAGGAGGTGGGCTAGGTACAGTGGGTAGTTTAGAGGTGAAAAAGTGGGTGTCTAGGCTCTGAGGGAGCCCCTCATCAGGGCTGGGGGAAGGAAGAAGGGCCTCCTGGAGAGGGCTCTCACAGTGTGCTTTAGAGAGTCTGGCTGTCATTTGTGGCAGGCCAGCTACTCAGAGCCATAAGCTACTACTGAGAAGATTTGGAGTTAGACCAACAGGGCTCAAACCCTGCCTTTGGTCAGTTGCCAGCTGTGCCTCTTGGGGCTCCTCTAAGCCTCTCCTATCTTGTCTGGAAGATGTAGTAAAATAGCACCGCCCCCCCCCACCCCGGGCTGGTAGGAGGGTTCCTTGAGCTCCCACTGGGACTGTGATTAGGACAGATCTGCAAAAAGGGAAGTTGGGCTGGGCATGGTGGTCCATGCCTGTAATCCCAGCTCCTTAGAGGCAGAGGTGGGAGGATGGTGGGGTTGAGACCACTCAGGGCAACATTTAGTGAGACCCTACCTTAAAAACAAAGTACAAATGAAAGGGCCTGGGGGTAAGGACTTAGGATCAATTCCCAGTATTGGAAAAAAAAAAAAAGGGAGGTGGGGGGTAGTGGTCAGGCATCCCAGGCCAAGTCCTCCCCGCACCAGGTTCAAAGGTGACCCAGGCACAGGAGAGGAAAGCCCACAGGCCAAGGGCAGGGAGGTGGGCTTGAACAGCCAGGCTGTGCGCAGAAATGTGAGCACAGCACGTCTCCCTGTGCGGCTCAGTCGCGTCCTCATGGCGCCCTTTCTTCCCGGGTAATTGATGATGCCTTCGCCCTCCAGAGAGGGCGTGTGGCTTTGGGGACAGTGAGGTGGCTGGGCGGGCGCCTGGCAGACAGCCGCAGCCCATTCCAGCCTTCCTGGACAATTTATCCCCTGTCAGCCCCGCTCTTCCAGGACATAAAGTACGTTTCCTGGGAGGTGGTCCGGGCCGTCCAGGCGCAGTTGCTCGGGTGTGATTCACAGTGCTGTGACCCAGGCTGGCCGTGGAGACAAGCTTTCAGGTTAAGCACACAACCAGCACACAGCACCCGAGTTCGAGCGCAAGCCCAGCGTCATTGCCCTCAAGGGTTCTCACTTATCAGCCAGGGCTCTGTCTGACTCAGGGTCCCCAGGAGCCCACCCTTGCTCTCTCTGCTCTGATCCCTCTGCCTGGCCTGCTGGGTCCCACATCTTCCTTTGAGATTCTTAACACCCAAACCCACTGCCACCGTCTCCATGAAGCCTTCCCAGGATCCCCGATCCGGTGGCTGCTGAGCTAGGGTCTCCTCCCTGCCCCGGGTCCCTAGCAATGCAAGCCTTCTTTCCCCCTTGCTCTGATGCTGGACTCACGCCCCTTCCCCAGACCTCAGGCCCAAGGTCTTTGCTTGTGAGAAGCCAGGTACTGGAAATACCCTCGAGCAGGGTCCACTGCAGCTCACACAACCACTCGCTCCCGTCTGTGTTCAGCCGTGAGGGCCCTTCCCTGAACCTAGAGAAACTCCTCCACCATTCTTCACGCCAAGGACCCTTTCCAGAATTAACAACAACAAAAAAACCTCCTTAAATGCATAAAATAAAATGTCAAGGATCACAAAGGAAACCAATTACAGAGAAATATGGTAACCAAAATACTTAAAAGAAATAATCCAGTGATGTCTATGCTTCTTTATTAGGACCTTAAATAACAATATCTCGATCTAATAACTAGTGTCATTTTGAAGTATGAAGAACAAAAGCATTATCTCAAGATTCCCACAACTAGCCAGGCGCTGACAGCTCACCCTTGTAAATCATAGCTGCTTGGGAGGCTGAGATCTGAGGCTCATGGTTGGAAGCCAGCCCAGGCAGGAAGTCTGTGAGACTCTTAGCTCCAATTAATCACAGAGAAAGCTGGAAGGGGTGCTGTGACTCAAGTGGTAGAGCAGTAGCCTTGAGCAAGAAGGAGCTCAGAGACAGTGCCCAGGAGCGGAGTTCAAGCCCCAGAACCTGCAAAAAAAATTTTTAAAAGGCTGTGTATGAGAGAGAGACTGGATCTGGAATTGGGTGGTCAGCTGTGACTTGAACCTAAACTGAGGGTATCTTGTAAGGTCAGATGAGGGAGCAGTTGTAGCCGAGGGATGAAGTGGAAGTCCAGGAGACCCAAACCTCAGGTTCTGGGCTGGACTGTGTTGCTGTGAATCATGGCTCTGCTGTTTCTAGCTTCGTGGCTTTAGGCACATTGATTCTTTGCCTAAGGTCTATTTCCTCATCTGAGACACCCACCGCAGCCCTAGGCCTGCAGGGATGTGCACATGAGCTAAGACTTGACATTTAGAGCCCAGTCTGATGCAGAGGAAATTCGCAATGGGTTGTGTGTGCATGGTGGGGGCAGAGGGGGCGCTATCTACCATAAAACAGGCTGGTGGGGCCTCCATGGCCTAATGGGACCAGAGCAGAGGATGCTGGGAGAAGAGAGGAGCTGTCAGATCAGCACCCAGGCAGGGACCTCTGAAGCTGCCTTCTGAGGACAGACCAGGTGTTCAGAAACTGACCTCAGTGGCTAAGGCCTGGCTACCTCATCTCACCCCCTCCATCCAGCTATGCTTCATTCAGCGAGGTCTGCTCTGGTCCCTGAGTGTCCTCCCCCCCCCCCCCCCCCGCACGCTCGCTCCCCCCAGCAAGGATGAAACAAATACATTGGTTCCTGCTTAATATCACTGTGTTTGCCACGGGCTGTAGACCAGGTAGGAACGTATTTGAGAGGAAGAGGCGTGGGGGTGGGGGGCATTCATCTTCTTAATAAATTGTTCTCAGATTGTGTACCATTAAAACCCCAGAAAATTCATGAGCATGCGGAGGAATAGAGACCTCACCGAGAAGCTTTGACATAAGCAACACAATAAACGCAGCAGCTTCTAAATTGGGTCAGGGAAACCTCCCAGGCCCAGGGAGAGAGGCCATTCCCCTGGCCCTCCCCAGGCCTATAAATTAATCACGCATACAAAGAGGGCCTTGTCTGTTCTTGTCAGTGCAGGGGCTGTGTCTTTGCCCACTGCCTCTCCCCACCCCCCAACCTCTGCTACAAACAAGTGGCCCGGAGACGGCATTTCAGCTCCTGTGCTTTCTTGTTCCTGTGTTTCCAAAGCAAGGTGGGTGTACATTTCAGCGAGAGAGAGATGTAGGTTAGATAGGGGGAAGAACTTCCTGGCTGACCATGGGACTGTGTGAAAGCCTGGAATGGGAGGCTTGGGGAACTCTGAGATGCTCAAGACCAGGTGGGCTCTAACAATCCCCCTTTCTGTCCTCATTGCACTCTATGGCCCCTGCCCGTGACAGGAATGACCAGAACAGATGTGACCCCAGGATCTGACCTCGGGAATTGGCCTGGAAAGTGCCTCAATTTGGATCATTCTAGAAGATTCTGCCCTGCGGGCTGAAAAGGCCAGCATCCTTCAGGTTCAGACCCTTACCATGGTCTAGTCACATAGCTCAGGCTGCTGCCTCATACCTCCTACCACTGCCTGTTGAAATCCTAGTCAAAGGCCTGGCCCAGGTACCACCTCCTCTGGGAAGCCCTCCTTGATTTCCTCTTGCCCTGTCAGTGCCTCTCTTGTGCTTCCTCTGTCTTGGGCACTTGTCTTGCCTGTCTGTGGGAGCCCTTGTGCCCACTTCACTCTCTGTTCTCTGGGGACAGGGACGATGTTGGAGTTCTCAGGCACACATATCCAGACCATCCTAGGACATTGTGTGGAGTTTCCTGCAAGGGTTCCCCATGTCCCCCAGAGGGGACCCTGAAAAGGCCTAGCTTCTGGGTGACCGCTGGAATCCTGGGTTCTTGAAATAGGAGCAGAGCAGGGATGGAAGGAGAAGCGTCCAGGCAGAAGGATGGCTACCGGGAGCTGGCCCTGCCTTTACTGTCTCTGTTCTAACACTTCACATGTTAACTCTATTTTTTTTTTTTTTGCCAGTCCTGGGCTTGGACTCAGGGCCTGAGCACTGTCCCTGGCTTCTTTTTGCTCACGGCTAGCACTCTGCCACTTGAGCCACAGTGCCACTTCTGGCAGTTTTTCAATATATGTGGGTGCTGGGGAATCGAACCCAGGGCTTCATGAATACGAGGCAAGCACTCTTGCCACTATGCCATACTCCCAGCCCCACATCTTAATTCTGAAAAGAAAAATCTCTCTGGACCTGCTAATGCTATCTGATTCTACCAGTCTATGGAAGGGGGGACATGGTCCTCAACTATGCAGGGGGGGGGCGTTCCCTAGGAGACCCGCCAAATCCTCACAAGCCTAGCAGGCAGAGAGCCTGGGTGAGCTACTTGCAAGCTCTGGGCCTGGGCCTACCGTGGGCTGGGCGTGCGTGGGGCATGGGGGAGGGGAGCTCCTTGTCAGCACTGATGAGACAGGAAGGAGACCACCCAGAGCCCGAGGGCAGCGTCCAGGTGGGTCTCAGAGGAAGTGGATGGTGGCTTCCTGCCCCAGGTTCTGCCTAGCCCCAGTCCCGGCTAGGCTGGGAGAACATAGCTCCTTTGCTGCCACCTCACCCCAGGCCTGGGCTGTTCTCTGTGGATAGGAGCCTTCCATCAAGACAGGCCATGTCAGGCGCCATCAGAGACATGGGGCCCTGCTTGTCGGTGTTAGTGTGTTTGTGTATGCATATGCATGTGCATGTGTGTGTGTGCATGTGTGTGCAAGGGGAAGCAGAGGGTGGTGACTGGTGTGGATGGGCTTGAGAGGCAAGCCTGGCTCTGGAGCTGGTGGATGTAGGTGGTCAGCAGGTGGAGAAAGAGAGCCGTGAGACCTGTGGGTCAAGGCAGCCCTTGGGCTGTTCTCTGGATGGTGCTAATTCAAGGCCTAAAAATAATCCTTGGCTGGGTAGAACACTTTAGAAGTTCCCAAGCTCTCTCAGATTCACTTTTGTCTTCACTGGTCTCTGAGGAAGGGGTTTCTGTCAGATTCACCTCTGGAAACTCTGGAGTTCTCGAGTCAATGTTAAACTGGGTGCCAGTAGCTCATGCCTATAATCCTAGCTACTTAGGAGGCTGAGATGTGAGGATCCTAGTTCAAAGCCAGCCTGGGCAGGAACGTCTATGTGACTTTTTTTTTTTTTTTGCCAGTCCTGGCGCTTGAACTCAGGACCTGAGCACTGTCCCTGGCTTTTTTTTGCTCAAGGCTAGCACTCTACCACTTGAGCCACAGTGCCACTTCTGGCCTTTTCTATATATGTGGTACTGAGGAATAGAACCTAGGGGCTTCATGTATACGAAGCAAGCACTCTACCACTAGGCCATATTCCCAGCCCCTCTATGTGACTCTTAACTCCAATTAACCAGAAAAAAAAATGTCAGAAGTGAAGGTGTGGCTCAAGTGGTAGAGTGCCAGATTTGGGTAGAAAGGCTCAGAGAAATGCCTAGGTGCATGCGTGCACGTGCACACACACGCACACACAGTAAATGTGGGAAAGATTGGAGGTTCATTGGTGGCAGAACACAGACTGGAGCCCTAGACCATCTGGCCATCTTGGGGCCACCTCCCATGGACCTACTGCGTTCCAGCCCTGGGCACATAGAGATGAGTGCAGGGGGCATTGGTTTTGCCTCCAGGGAGAAGAAGAGCTGCTAGGAAAGAGCAGTCAGGACCAGGAGGGGCAGAAATACTAGTTGCAAGCTCAGAGGGGGAGAATCGGGGGGGGGGGCAAGGTGGCAGGGGGACTTCCCATGGGGGGACTTCAGAGCCAGGCTCTGGGGAGAGAAGGGTGTAGAGAGTGCCAGGTGTCCTACAGGTGAGGACAAGCTAGTGGGAAGCTGCCATAGGCCCAGCCAGCTTGCAAAGCCAGGCTTGCCCTTCCATGGTCATCCCAGCATGGTTGGCAGGAGTCTGCTCAGAAGAGGCACCTGTGACAGAGCCCTCTCAAAGACAGTTCCTGGTCCCGAAGTCTTTGGGGGGGGGGTGGCACCAGCTGGGGCTGCACCAGTGCCCTGCCTGCACCCCCAGCTTTGTCCCTCACTGTCCTCTTTCTCCTGACCAGATGTCCCTCTTTACCCGCTCTTATCCTTCCAGTAGCACAAGATGGCAAAGTGACTGAAAAGAAAACAGGCAAAGGAGGAGCGGTGGTTGCCATGGAAACGAGAAAGGGGAAGCAGAAACTTTCAGGAGTGGGCTGAGGAAGGAGAACAGGCTTGGAAGGCAGGAGGAGGCCTGGTTCAGGACACCTAGTGAATCTCTACGCCCTGGGGTGGGGGGCCGTGGGGGGCAGGGAGCCTGGTGTAGGATCTAGTAGCAGATGAAGGAAGCCACTTGTGATGTGAGGAGGGGCATCGTCTCCTGCCCAGTGTCCCTGCATGGTTCTGACCCCTGGGTCTCCTGTTCCACCTCTACTCTGAGCTGCCAGGACTTCCCTGCAGGTCTTTGCATGTTCATGTCTTGATTTCACTGTGGTAACCGGCAAAAATGACGCATCCCGGGACTGGGGAGTTTACAAGGCTGCTTCTCACAGCTTCACACAAGTCACCTGATAGTCCTGGGGAGAAGGGATCCACAGTCCATTCAGACCTTGTGAGGTTGGGGGATGTGGCCCATCTCCCAGGGGTGGGGAGCAGCAGTAGCAGCATGGGGTTCTGGCCTGGCTCTAGATTTGGGCCGAAAGGAGCCCTTGACTTCCCCACGGGCTTGTGGCCTGCTTGGAATGGGAGCCAAACCTGAGATTTCTCCTGGGCAAAGGCCTTGTGAGCCAAGCGCTTTATTAAATGGCAGAAAGACAGCACGGCTGCCCGGGAAAGATAATAAAGGAAATTTATTTATTGGGCTATAAATCATTGAGAAGCACTAGACCCTGTGAGAAGGGCATAAGGGGTCCTCAGCAGTGACCTGCTGGGAGGAAGGGGAGGGCCTCTAGCCTCCATCTCCTTCTCCCGCAGCAGCCCCATTGCTGATACTGCAGGAATGTTGTGCTGCCAGGTACAGAAGGGCTGAGAGGCTCAAAGTCCGTGAGCCTACCAACAGCACTCTTCTGTGTACTCAACCAAGACACCCACCCTCCTCTGATTGGCCAATACTATGTGCCTGGGCGGGGCTACCGGCATGAGCCAGGAGGACAGGGGCCTGACCCGCTAGGGAGAGAAGAGTGTGCCAGGAGAGACAGACTGTATAGCATTGCACTTGAATGAGCTCTCCAGAGAAATAGCAGCACCGGGAACCTGGAGAAAAAAAAAAAAAAAGATGCAGGAGGCGGGGGAGGGAGTTTGTTAAAGGGAAGGCTCAGCTGTTTTAGAAAGGAAGAAGTGAGTCCTGGAGTAGGCCAGGTGTCTAAGGAGAGAGGTGATCTAGAAAAGCCAGCAGGCCCCCAGGATTGTGGAGAGGTCGGTGACATTTTCAAATGCCCACTCTGGTTGTTTAATGGAGAATGGACTAGCTATGGGAGAGAACATGGGGTACATAGCTCTGGGAGTCCCCAAAGCTAAGAGATTGGGCATATCTGCAAAGAGACCTGGAAGTTGGAAAGGGCAAGATTCAAGTCCAGGAAGTCTGCTCCAGGCCTTGTGCTGGGAGAGAGGCCTATGGAGAGACATGGGGGAGGGAGGCTCCCCCATGAGGAGGGGTGGGTAGGGAGTATCGAGGGGGAGGGGTGAGGTAGGGCAGGGCAACCCCCACTGACCACTGGAAACAGAAGCCAGGGCCTTGGGTGTGTAACTGGATGTCTTTCTACCAGTGGTTCTGTGTTCTGCACCTTGATTTGGGGCAGCACAGGTACCAGCAGGAGTCTGTGGGATCCAGGTCTCTGGCACTTAACCTTTGTGCTTGTCATAAACAGGGAGCATCCTAGTGTCCAGACTTAGGTCATTATAAGGACACACTGAGTGAATACTGCCTGGCACAGTCTGAGCACCACATTGGGTTAAAAATATTGGGATCCTGGGTGACCTTTTGGGCTTTGCTTTCTCAGACCTTGGTTTCTCTGTCTGAACCCTGCAAGTGAAAATTGTCTAGCCTCCCTTGCGCCAGTCTTGTCTCACCCCCGAGGGTGGCCAGAGCACTGGGCCGAGCTGGCAATGCTGCTTCAGATCTGACTGTGTCCCTCTCAGCCCCGTAAGGGGACACCATTCCTATCAGGACTGTAAGGAGATATTTTAATCAGTGGGTAAAGTCAGAGGGCACAGAGATCAGAACAAAGGCTGCCAGTCAAAGGCTGTGGCCTGGCCTGGGCTGACCCGCTGGGTCCCAGACTTTAGACCACATGTAGGGAAATGGAGGGCTTCGCTGGGGCTCAGGAACTGGGCAAACTGCCTCAGTTTGCCTTCTGTGCCCTTCTGTGGGATTGTTTTTCCACCCTGCCTGCCTGAGGCATACAGGATTTAGGACAGAGCTTCAGAGAGCAGCAGGTAGACCTGGAAGGCTACTGTGATCCGTGGGTGGCTTGCTTCAGAATCATTTGTGGGCCCAGATTCTTGGGCCCTGGCAAACATGAAAGATTTATTTGTTTTTGTTTTTGTTGCCAGTCCTGGGGCATGGATTCAGGGCCTGAGTACTGTCCCTGGCTTCTTTTTGCTCAAGGCTAGCACTCTACCACTTGAGCTACAGCACTACTTCCAGCTTTTGCTGTGATTAATTGGAGATAAGAATCTCATGGACTTTCCTGTCTTTTTTTTAGGCCAGTCCTGGGCCTTGGACTCAGGGCCTGAGCACTGTCCCTGGCTTCCTTTTTTTTTGGCCAGTCCTGGGGCTTGGACTCAGGGCCTGAGCACTGTCTCTGGCTTCTTCTTGCTCAAGGCTAGCACTCTGCCACTTGAGCCACAGTGCCCCTTCTGGCCGTTTTCTGTATATGTGGTGCTGGGGAATCGAACCCAGGGCCTCATGTATACGAGGCAAGCTCTCTCGCCACTAGGCCATATCCCCAGCCCAGACTTTCCTGTCTTAAGCTGGCTTTGAACTGTGATCTTCAGATCTCCAAGTCCGGAGTAACTAGGATTATGATCGTGAGCCCCTGGAATTTACCTGAGCATCTCATTTGAATACACTTGCGAAGTGTCTTCAGTCTGAGGACAAACTGTCCTCAATCTGGGCTGTCTTCTTTGCTTTGGTGGAGCAGGAGCCTAGATGGACTGGGCAAGGCTTGCCTAGTCACTTAGCAGACTGGAACACTGTGCCATACCACCCAAGGGGCTTTCTTGGGTGGCCTGTGAGTTCTGGGTTGGGGCTCAGGCCTGATGGGTGACGCCTGGGACAAGAACTCAGTGCCTGGCAGGGGTGGACATTCTAGGCAGCCCCTGCTGAGGGCTTCAGGCTGGGCATGGACCCACCCCATCATTGGGAAGTGGAAGTGTGGGTCTGATAGGGAAGGCAAGCCTGCTTTTGCATGGAAGCCCATAGAAGAGGGCAAGTCCAGAAAGTTCTGAAAGTAGCTTCCAGTTTCCTGGGACCCAACAGGCTACAGGGAGGAAGAGAAAGTTGTGGGGTCCAGGAGACTGTACCCCAGGCTGCCTCTCCTGGGCTCTTAGTGGCACTAGACCCTTGCCTGTCAGAACCTTTGCCTATGTCTTCTGAACTATGGGCAGGTCTTAAGCTCCCCGAGACACTGGTTCAAGGTCTCGGGGCTGACCCCTAGATCGCTCAAGGCCTACTGCAAATTCTAGGCATGAAACAAAACTCCACTTTCAGACTTTTCCAAAGGCCAGAGGCCAGTTGGTGGTGTAGGGAGCTCCCTAGCATCAAAGGTATCCCAGAGGAATGTTTCCTGATATGCCTGTGTCTGTGGTCTGGACCTACCCCCCTTCATATAGTGAGCAAGTCCCTAGCCATGGGGGCGGCAGATTTCCAGGATGACCTTGAACTTGTTTTCCTTGGCCCCAAACTTTCAGGCTACTTCCTGTTTGAGCAGGCACAGAAACTCCAGGGCCCCAGCCCTTCTTCCTCCCTCTGATTCTGGTAGAATTTCCAGACAAAATAGGGGGGTGGGGAGAAAGAGAGAGAGACAGAGACAGAGAGAGACAGAGAGACAGAGACAGAGAGACACACAGAGAGAGTGGGGGTGGGGTGGGAAGCAGGGCTATGTTATTCTCTTTCTCCAAAGGAGAAGAAGCAGAAGCTACATTGAATTTCCATCCTCAGTGCATTAGGTGGGATGTCCCAGGATAGAACCACAGGTTCGCCAATGTCGGCCCCTGCTCTAGCACCTTTTGTGGCTCCTGCTTGCATTTTGGACTAAAGCACAGAAGTTCTGAATGTCAGAGTTTAGGACTCTGGAAGAGTGGAGGGTGTGGAGGGGAGCCAGGGCTATGAATGGGCGGCAAGTTTGTTTCAGGGCAAGCAGCAAAGTAAAGACATACATTAATTCACCCATGCATTCACTGAGTACCAACTCTGGAGCTGTTCCTGCCTAGAGTCAGGCATGTACCCTTCGGCATCCTGACCAGCCCCAGGCTGGCATTCAAACCCTCCACCCACCACCCACATGGGGTTGTTGTTTGGCTGTACTGATCTTTGAACTCAGGTACTCAGGCTTGCTAGGCAGGTGCTTTGCTCTTGAGCCATGCCCATCTACCTGCCACTCACCTGTCAAATGGAAGGAAGCCCAGGTTCACAAATGTAAAGACGTAAAGTCACCTGCTCCTGGTCCCCCCACGTCTCCCCCTCCCAGTTTCTACCCCATAAGATTTTGCTGTGATTCGGTAATTTGCCTCTTTAGCCTTTTAAAATCTCAACGCTTTCCTTTCAGCATTGTTCCTTGACTGAAAAAATTGTATGTTACCATAAATGAATTATACGAAAGGACTTCATTGTGGTATTTACAACTTCCATTGAATGTACTTTGACCAAATCCAGCCTATCTCTAATACTCTTTCTTTCTTTCTTTTTTTTTTTTTTTGCCAGTCCTGGGCCTTGGACTCAGGGCCTGAGCACTGTCCCTGGCTTCTTCTTGCTCAAGGCTAGCACTCTGCCACTTGAGCCACAGCGCCACTTCTGGCCGTTTTCTGTATATGTGGTGCTGGGGAATCGAACCCAGGGCCTCATGTATACAAGGCAAGCACTCTTGCCACTAGGCCATATCCCCAGCCCCTCTAATACTCTTTCTTAACCCTTCTCCCTCTCCTTCTCTTCTTCCTCTTCCTTCTCCTTCTCCTTTTTACGTTTTTTGGTGGGTTTCATTATGCTGTGTGTGTGTGTGTGTGTGTGTGTGTGTGTGTGTGTGTGTGTGTCACTTCCAGCTGTTTGCTGGTTAGTTGGAAATAAAGAGTCTCACAGACTTTCCTGCCCAGGCTGGCTTTGAATCTTAGTCATCATATCTCATACTCCTGAGTAGCTAGGATTATAGGCATGAAGATTTCTCTTATCACACACATTAGACATTTACAGTGACATTATTATCTATGCTGCAGAGATTGGGTTGCCAAAAGTCAAGGTTCCCATCTTCTTTAATATTGGAGGAAGGGGAGGCAGGAGGAGATCAGACAGAGGTCACTGAGATAGGTGACCAGGAAAGGCCTATGAGTGTATGACATTTGAATGATGGGATACTGATGATCAGCTGAAACTGAAAGGTTGGTGTAAATGAGGTGCAAAGGCCCTGGGGTGGTCAGAGATTGAAAAGGTATTTAGCTAGGTCTAGAGCTCATCCCCACCCGCATCCCAAGAAAACTGCTAACTAGGTCATTTAAGAAACTATATTTCTTGGACCTATCTCCCAAGATCTGGATTTAGGGGGCTTGCAGGTGGGGCCCTGAATCTGCCTTTGGAACTCTGTAGTTCATGTGTACTCAATGACACACCTGCTGGTGGGTCTAATGGAACCTGCCTTTTCAAAGCTTCTGAATGAGGATCAGAGAGGGATTGTGGCTTAGTCAAAGCTACCCAGTTACACAGTGACAGATCTAAGCTTCAAGCCCAGATCGGACACCTCAGCCCTAGGAGGGGCTGCCTGGACCTCACCTTCATTTAGATCCATCTCCCCATTGTTGCTCCCATCCTTCATATACCCCTTGTAGCCTGCCCCCACGTCCCCCCTCATTCTTTGTTCCAGAATCAGCACTATCCATTGTCCCCCAAACATGCATGTTGCGCCCACCACTGTCTAAGTATATCCTCCTCTGATCTCTTCTTCTGCTGACTGGGGTCATACAGTTTAAATGCTGGCTCCTCCCTACCAGTCCCTTCACCTTTCAGCTCCTTACCTAAATGGAGCTTCCTAGGGCCTGACCACCAGGCTGGTTCAGCCATGTTCCCTGTGGGCTCCTGCAGGGAGCCAGGCCCCTCCCCCATGGAACCCCAGCCAATGCCAGTCATGACCTGGTTCTCAGATTACCAGGCAAGCCTTCCACTGAAGGGAAGGGGGTCTCTCTGACCTCATACTGGGACCATATGCCACTCCCTCTGGCTGCCCAGTGGGTATGGCACCATCTGTGCCTGTGCCCATCCCTGGACTGGGAGGAAGAAGCTGAGACCTTGAGCTTCAACTCCAGGCCAGGCAGGGGAGAAGGGAGGGGCTGGGATCCTGGCTGGGGGCCCTGGCCCACCTGCAGCTTGGCAGTGTTTCTGGGTCAGGACAGGGGGAGGAAGTACAGGGTGAGAGTAGCTCCCGGCCTGGCCATCTGGGCTGACAGGCAGACTGCTAGGGGAGGCGGGAGCAAGGAGATAGGGCTGGGGCCTGGAGAATGGATCCTCGTCTCCCCTAGGCCACAGGATTGGAGCTTTGTGTGTGTGTGTGTGTATGTGTGTGTGTGCGTGTGTGTGTGTGTGTGCGTGTGTGTGTGTGCGTGCGTGCGCGCAGATTGGGGTGAGCATATTCAGGCACATGGGGAAGGCAGGTCCAAGCCATGGAAGGGAGAGGCAGCCTGGGTAGCTCTGGGGTCCTCAGATGGAGCCCCATGTGTGACCTTGAGTGGATCATGGCCTCTCTTGGCCTCGGCTTCGTCATCTTCAGGCGACGATGCCACCACATCCTGACCATTCAGTGCCTGGTGAAAGGGCCGTGGAGCCCCTTGAAGACTGGAATTGCTACAGGATCCGTGTTTGCACCCCTAGATAATAATAGGAGGGGGAGACACGTGGGTGATGGTTTGGAGGTGCATGGGAAATTTCTAGATGTGGATGGGCACTCAGGGAGGGGGCTGGGCAGAGCTGCCTCATTTCCATTTCACCTCACCGTGGAAGTCTGAGGCCCGGAGATATCACAGTGTCTGTGGCAGAGCCGAGGAGGCTGCCACCTTCTTCCCTTGTGAGACCCTTGGCTTCTCTCCAGGCTCCACCCCCAGCCCAGTGCCATTCATTGATTTATTAAAAAAAAACAACAACAACAATGAAACAAACAGCATCCACATTCCCCGAGGCTCTGTCTGTGTGTGTTCAAACACCCAGGCTTGACTGGTCTCCCAGTTCTGTCTGTGTTGAAAGGGGTAGAGTAATGTGAGTCCAAGGTCACCCAAGCCCTGCCTGGGATGTCATGAAACTTGTCAGTGGCTTTGGCAGGATGGGGATAGAGGCAGCGGATGCCTAGCTGACCTCTGGTCCTGAGTGTGACCTCAGGAGGCTTGTCTGGGCCTGCCGCTGTGCTGTGTGGGATAAGCCACACTGCAGCCTCCACCATCTCCCCTGTGAAGATTGAGCTTCTGGTCCAGCTTCATTCCCGGATGAACCCCGGTGGATTCAGGAAGTTGTCATTGTCTGCCAGACAGGCTGCTTCCCGGGGCAGAGGCTGTGACCTCCGCCATGAGTGTGCTCCCCAGCTCTCACCAGTCCAGGGCTCTGAAGACCTGAGGTGCAGCCCGGCCTGGGCTGTGGATGCGTAAGGGGCTGCCGGCCTGGAACTTCCCCTGCACTGCAGCCCACCCTCGTCCAGACAGGAAGCCTGACCTTTCTTAATCCTCCCCTCCAGACGCCCATTGTTTAGGTCCTTCATGGGCTCTGTTTGCTCTGTCAGGATTCCCCCCACCCCCCACAGTCTCCTTCTGCCCCTTTACAAAGCTGGCTCTTAGGGAAAGTTCTAGACTCTTGTTTTCCTCTCTCCCCTATCCCCAATCTAGGCATTAAATCTTACTCAACTTGAAGACTTTTGTTCTTTCCAGTGCTCTGGGTTCAAATGCTGTCTCCTAGTTTAAGCCCTATGACCTTAGGAACTTTATTCTGTCCTATTTCTGTCTCTTTCTATATGAATTTTCCTTCCTTCCTTTCCCTCCCTCCCTCCCTCCCTCCCTCCCTCCCTCCCTCCCTCCCTCCCTTCCTTCCTTCTTCCTTTTCCTCCTCTTTGTCCTCTGCCTCTTCCTCCTTCTCTGCCTGGCACTTCCTACGGTTACACCTTTCCAGGCTCCTTCCAGACCCATTGAATCAAATGTATGGAGGAAAGCCCAGAAATATGTCAGCTGAAGGAGCTGGGTGACTTCAGGGGGCGTCAGTGTTGACATCTGTGTAAAGCTGCACGTGGGGGGGGTGTGGGTTTGGCCTTCGCAGGAGCCTTCTGGAAAGGAGACAGACAGGGTGGGAGGCCAACACCAGACTCTCTTGTGGGAGGCAATCATGGAGGACTTCCTTGGGTGTGAGGCATCCTCGCTGGGTATTTTGGGGTCATCCTCAGAAACAGTGGTAATGGGGAGGGGGGAAGGGGGGTCTTGGAGGCATTTTCAGGTGCCTACCCCATCTCAGCCTAGGCTCTGGAGGATGAAGACTGCTCCAGCTCTGAGGAGGAGGAGGCCTCAAGGTCCCTCCTCACAGGGAGGAGGTGGGGGTGGCGGCAGTTCCAAGTCAGGATTGATTCCAGATGCTCTGCTGAGGTTCTGGGAATGGCCTTTGTCTGCTGCCTGCCTGCCTGCCTGCCTGCCTGTCTGCTTGCCCAGGGGTCTGGGCCAGGAGGAGGGGAGGGAGCCAGGCTCCCTTTCTCTTCTCACTTAGGGAATGTCTGGCCTCCTTTGTTCTCAGCACCCCAATCTCAAATCTACCTGGCACGCCCCGCCTCCTTGCAGAAATGCTGGGTTTGGCATGGAGGTGGTGGTAGTGGGGTCTTCAGTGCTACTCTGATCCTCACCCGTGGTACAGCAGATAGTCTGGTGCTAGAGTCTCTCCTTGGAGACTGGGACGTGGAAAGCTGAAGCAGAGACCAGGCCAGACCTTTGGAGTCCAGCTGTTTACAGATGAGGTCCTGAGTTCCTAGCTGTTTTTCCAAGTAAACTTAAAGCTGTTGGGGACCAGGCTAGAAACATTACCCCCCACCCCCCACCTCTTCTCTCAAGAAAGTTAGCTGGGAGCTTGCCTTCCTTCCTTGGCTAGGCTGGGAGTATCTTCTTTGGGAAGCAGACTGGACCACATGAAGTGTAAGCCTCCTTGGAGCTGGATTTCTTGTTGTTGTTCTCACTGGGGGGCGGGGAGCTCTCTTAATTGGTGGGCCTGGCCAAATAAGGTCTGGCTGGGTGGCTCTGATCTTCACTTCTGTGGGTATTGCTCTGGTGGGTTCTAGTGGTTAGGCTAGAAAAGCAAACCAGCTTTGAGAAGGTTCGCAGCTGCCTTGTGCAAGCTCTTCCTCTGGGGGGGTCTCCCAGTAGGCTCCTGGGCCACTTGTACAGTGGGAAGGGAGATGGGACAAAGCTAATCCACAGGAGGTTCATGGAGTCCTGGTGGGCATGCATGGCAGTTTCCCATCTTCCTATGGCACTGGCCATGTTCTGGGAAGAGGGACAAGGGCAGTGAGTGGATGGCTTTGGACTCCACATCTGGGTCTGGTGGAGAAATACCCTCCGTGGCCACCCTGCCCCGCCCCCCTCCCTGGATGGTGCCTGGCTTCCAGCTGTGATCCTGGCTCCTCCTGACCTGGGGGCCCTCCCAACTGACTGTGAGCTCAGGAGGGGGCTTCCCCTGTGAGGAGTAAAACATGGCCTGGATTCCTGCCCAGACTCCCCCTCCCCCACCCCAGGCCCCACCTTCCCAACTGCTCTGAAAGAAGACACTGAGACTGCCTCAGTTCCTACCTCCTTGATCCCAAGTTGCCTGTGCGTAGCCCCAGACTCAAAGCACTGGTTTCTGGCAAGTCAGATCCCCTTCAGGGCCTCAGTTTCCTCTTCTGTACTTGAGGAGAGAGAGGTCAGATAAGGAACTGCCTTCACAGTTAAATAGTGATGGGACAATAGGTGGTATGTGGGTAGGGGACCAGGATGGTCAAGAATGGTTACTGTGGTGGACGATGGCTGGCCACGTGGAGAGAAAGGAGGGCAAGCGGCCACAAAGGCTAAGGAAGGACAATGAGGGATTGGGGGAGCAGTGGAGATGAAGCTAGATGATGGGGTTGATGGGGCTAAATTATGGGAGCTTCAAACAGCAAGGAATGGTTGGGTTTGCTTCCATTGTGCTCTAGGGGGGTGGACCATGGCCCCGTTCCCCGAGGTAGGGGAGTAGTGACTTGGAGAAGCCTTCTCTGTGAAGGCATCAAGAGGCCAGTTCCTTTCCCCAGCCTGTTTCCTGTCCCCATTTCCAGTGCCATTTACTGGGGTTAGGCATTGCTCTTGTCTGCCAGGGTTGCTGCACACTCCCACATCTGCACTGGTTTATTTGGGGAGGGAGCAAAAAGGGGGCGAAATGTTTGGGTTGGATACATAGTGTGCATTCATTCTATTCCTTAGTTATTTTTTGTTGTTGTTGGTTCGTTTGTTTTTGGCTTGAAAGAGTTACCATAATCTTCACTATAAAAATACAATTTGTATCAGATGGGGCAATCTTTAAAAGGCAACTTTAGGCAAGTGTCCTTCCTGGCTTGTCAGGCCGGCCGGGTGTGGGTGTTGGAGCTGTCAGCTTGGGAGAGGTGGAAAGGTCCTGGGTCGCAGCCTTTTTTCTGACCCCGTTTGAAAGTAACTGTTTGCGGGCTGGGTGTCCACCTGGCCTCCGGGAGTGCGCGCGATGCGCACCACCCACCACCTGCAGGCGAGATGGGGTTCCCCGGCCGCCTGGAGCCAGGCACCGAGAGCCACGGGGTTGCGGCCAGGACCCTCCTGGGGTCCCGCCGGGGGTCCGGGCCGCCTCCCCTCGCTGACTCCAGGCCGGGATTTCTCCCGCACTGACTTTCCGGGCCGGTGCCAGCCCAGCCTCCCGGTCCAGGGCCCCAGCCGCGGAGCCGGCTGCTCGGCTCGGGGGCGGGCCGGAGCGGGGAGGCGGAGTTTGAGCGACTTTGTGGGGCAGTCTGGGCCTCGGCGGCGGCTGTCCCGGGAGCGCGGGGACGGAGTCGCGGGGTGGAGTGCCCCCGCCGGGTCGTCCGGAGCGGCCGATGGGGCCCGAGTGAGCGCCCAGGCCCGGCCCGGTGCCCGGCGGGCGGCAGCATGTCCGCGGGCGGCAGCGCCAGGAAGAGCATCGGGAGGTCCTCCTACTACTACCGGCTGCTGAGGCGACCCCGGCTGCAGCGACAGCGGAGCCGCTCCCGCAGCCGGACCCGGCCCGCCAGGGGTAGGCAAAACACTCCCCCCCCCCCCCCCCCGCCCCGCGCCCCAACCCCAGGTTCCTAGGCCCACCCGCCAACACCTCACCACCTGGTTCCCGGGGTATCAGGGATCCAGGATCCTCCTTCCGTTGACCCCCATTACCCCCCGATGCTCCCCAGACCCCTGTCCTCCTGGGGAGCAGGGAGAGAGAAAATCAGGCTCTCTCATTTCCATCTCTTGGTCATCGTGCCTCAGTTTACCCAGCGTCCTGGTTATAAAGTAGCCTAAGTGGACGCAGGTTTGTCTCAACCTTGATTTCTCTGTCCTAGCTACTACTGCTTGGCTAACCTCCTTAACCACTTTTCCTTTTCAGGGGCTTCACAGCCGCTCCCCCCCACCCCCACACCTCTTGGGTAGAGGGGATAGGTGAGTGGACTTCCAAGAAGGAGCAGGGTTTGCAGCCCTGGAGAGAGATCCAGGGCCACCGCTCTTGTGGTTTTAGGGGAGAGTTTCTGCCTTTCCCTAGCTGGAGACTGGGCTCCTTGGAGGGGGAGGCGGGCCCTGTATCTTCTCCTTCCAGTAACAGAAGCCTCATCTGGAAGCTCCTTGATGCAGGGGATTGCCTTGGAGGATGGGGGTGGGTGGTGGGTGGGATGAAGGTCAGGATTCCTCCCCTGTCCCATGGAAGGGAGGCACCCCAGGAAGCCTGCCTTAGAATGGGCAGGGGCCCTAGGGAGGCCTGAGTTGCCCACTGAGGGTGCCCAATGGGGTGGGAGGGAGGAGGGGGCTACTGTAGGGCTCAGCGGTAACCAGGCCCATTACAGGAACCCGTTATCTTGAAAGCGCAAAGGCTGGCTCTATGCCAAAGCCTGGCCACAGAGAGATTTGAGCAAATGACACCAGTGGAATCTAAGCAGGTCCCCAGGGTCAAGTTCCCACCCTTCAGGGTGCTGGTGTGTGTTACCCCTAAATGTCACTACTCTTGTCAGCAAGGGCCAAGGAGGGAGGCAGGCAGGCAGGCAGTAAGCATGGGCTGGCATTCCTCCAGAATGAGGAAGACTTTTTCCCACAATTGAGAGGCTGAGCCTCAATGTCCAGGGCTTCCTCAGGAAGTTGCGAGTTCCTGGTGTGCAGAAACATGGGCACAAGAGTTCAAGTAGAGTCAGGACATGTTTGTGTACAGGTGTGTGTGTGTGTGCATACACACACATGCACGCGAGTGTGCTGGGAGTTCAGTCCTGGAGGGTCTCAAAGCCTGTGATTTCTCCTATTCCTCTTCCTTTCCTGAAATGACCTTGTTTTCTTAGTTGTCAAATAGCAGTTGCTGAAAATGAAGGGTTCATTGAAGAGACAGATCTCTGGGTGAAAAATGGGAGGGAGTTGGACAAATGCCTAATCATGTTCTAGCCTGGCGCCTCTCTCTCTTGAACCCACCTTGCCCCCTCCCACTTAGAAATGTCCTACATGACCTTCCTCTCTTTCTGCCTCTTGACAATCCAGTGGCAAGTATAAAGGCCCAGGGAGAACAGGAACTTGCCCTCCTGCTCAGCTGACTGGCCAGGCACCATCCATGTGTCAGGCTGACATCTGAGTTTCAACTTCCAGCTCCCACCTTGTGAGAATGTGAGGAGTTCTGCTTTGTGTCTCAGTCTTGAAAGAACTCACAGGAGGGAGGGGAGGGAAGGGAAGATGGAGTAGGGGGAGAGAGACCAACCAAGCCGAGCAGAATTTCTATCTGGGACCAGGTGCTGGTGGCTCGCAGGAAGCTAAGATCTGAGGACTGAGGCTCCAAGCCAATCAGAGCAGGAAACCACCAGGGAACCACCAGGGCAGGGAACCACCATTGAGGTCTGATGGTAGGATGGGGTGGCCCCATCATAGATGAAATCAGGTGGACTCAGAGCCTTAGGGCTGAGTATGAGGTGGAGACCTAGTTGTCGACATCCTTCCACTAACCCTGCAGCTCCACTCTGCCCTTTCCCTCCCCCTCCGCCTCTAGAAGCCACTTTTGGGCCTCCAGACATTTCCTTCTGACTGCTGAGTGTCATTCTCCCCATGGATCAGAGGGGTTTGTTTCTCTGGTGGTGGAAGCAGACTCTAGAGGGTTTCTGGCCTCTGCCTCTAGCAGGGAAGGGAAATGAGCAGGAGCCCTGGCTTTGTGTATGTTCAGAGATAGGAAAGTACCGATGAGACTTGGCTGGTGGCAGGGACCTGCCGGTGGCCGGGCTGGGGGAGGGGTGTTGGACAGGCCCTCAC